>NW_024871203.1:1312500-2512500 GCF_019054845.1 Dipodomys spectabilis | reverse complement strand
GTGTTGATATGAAGTAACCATCTCCCTAAATAACATGTGATGAGAAGGGCACTTCACCTCTGTGATATTTTTTCCCAAATCCTATAACCCCAGATTAATCATGACAAATGACATCAGTCCTATCTAATTTGAAGGACATTCGACAAAAATGTCTGATAATTATTCTACAAAACTGGCAACGTTATGAAAAATAGGAGAAGACTGAGAAATTCTTCCATATGATATCTGACAACTAAGTAAAATGTGGGGTCCTCCTCAGGCTGTTTTCTCCCATATAGAATGCCTTTTCTCTTCCCCTCTTCTAAGCCAAATCATATTTTCATTCTTGCTTCAGACAAAGTGCCACATTCTTCCAAAGTTCCTCTCTGCTCTCCCTTTAATTAAAGTCTGAGTTTTCATTCCTTAACAACACTGATATTTGTAAAACACTAGTTTACACTTCTAACTTTGAAAAATGAAAATGAATTAAAATATATTATTATATAATATATTATTATATTAAAATAGTCTTATCTCATGTGACTAACAAACCATGAGAGAGAAAGAGCTATCCAGAGCTACATACACAGAAACATCTGATATACAGTAAAGTCAGAATTTTAAATAAGTAAATTCTAAGCTGGGCGCTGGTGGCTCATGCCTGTAATCCTAGCTACTCAGGAGGCTGAGATCTGAGGATCCCAGTACAAAGCCAGCCGGGGCAGAAAAGTCTGTGAGACTCTTATCTCCAATGAACCACCAGAAAACCAGAAGTGGTGCTGAGGCTCAAGTGGTGAAGCCTTCACCTTGAGCTGAAGAGCTAAGGGGCGGTGTTCAGGCCCAGAGTTCAAGCTCCACGACCGACAAAAAAAAAAAAAGCAAATTCAACAACCAAAAAAATAAATAAAAGCTATGGCAGGAAAACTGAACAACAAGAAAGTACATATTAAAAAGAAATTTATTTTAAAAAATAACTAAAAACTAAAAGCATCTCTATCAGGTTCTTGCTTTTCATAAAAAATAAAAGCTGTACAGAAAAACAATTTTTAAGATCAAAGTGGAATATGATTTTTAAATATAAAAGCAATCACAGAAAATTTTAGTTATTTTTAATTTTCAAACTATTAGGATTAACAATATAAAAATGAAAATATCTGAATTTTTAAAATGTCATCAAAACAATGAAAACACTACAAAAAATTTACATATATAATGCGATCATTGTTCTTTATATTTAATATTCAGAACATTTTGGAAAAAGGAATAAAAGATGAATCTCAAAGTAAAAATACGGACAGAAATATTAAAGGCAATTAACCAGACAATTAAACAATAAATAAACACTTGGAAAAGTGGTTGGCTTCTTTATAGTCAAAGGTATGAAATTAAGCCAAGGAAATAACTTTCTTCTCCAGTAAACTGAGTTAAGATTAAGAAATAATGGCAATATTGCCAAAGGCTATCTACAAATTCAATGTGATACCTATCAATATTCCAACCTCATTCTTCAAGGAAATAAAAGAAGCAATTCAAAAATTCATATGGAACAATAAAAGACCCCAAATAGCAAAAACAATTCTTAGCAGAAAGAACAGTGCTGGAGGAATATCAATACCAAATCTCAAACTCTACTACAAAGCTATAGTAATCAAAACAGCTTGGTACAGGCACAAGAACAGACCTGAGGACCAATGGAATAGAACTGAAGGCCCAGAAATGAACCCACAGACCTATAGCCACCTAATCTTCAATAAGGGAGCTAAAAAACATAGGATGGAAGAAAGACAGCCTCTTCAGTAAATGGTGCTGGCAAAATTGGTTAAACACCTGTAGAAAACTAAAGCTTGATTCTTCTATGTCACCCTGCACCAGAATCAACTCCAAATGGATGAAAGACCTCAAAGTCAAAGCAGATACCCTGAAAACATTACAGGAAGGAACAGGAGAAACCCTAGGTCTCCTTGGCACTGGCCAAAATTTTCTTAATAAAGACCCAGAAACAGAACAAATCAAAGAAAAGTTGGGAAAATGGGATTGCATGAAACTGCAGAGCTTCTGCATGGCAAAGGACATAGCTAGCAAGATCAATAGAAAGCCCACGGATTGGGAGAAGATCTTTACTAGCCATACAATAGACAAGGGCCTCAGATCTAAAATATGCTTAGAAATCACAAAATTAAATTGTTAAAACAGAGATACAAATTGACCTATTGTAACAATGAGATGTACAAGACACAGTTGAAAAACGAACTTTATAATTTAGGCGCTGGGGGGGGGGGGGAAGGTTGTAGCTGAGGAGGTGAGAGGAAAGGGATGGTAGGGGAAAAACAAAAGAGGAGGCACCAATGCTGGATAAGAAATGTACTCATTTCCTCGCTCTTGTAACTGTAACCCCTCTGTACAGTATTTTCACAATAAAAAAACTTAATTAAAAAAATTAACTCGTCCAACAACAAATCCTCAAGAAACAACTGCCTGGTTAATAAGCAGGCTAAAGACTTAAAGAGAGACTTCTCTGAAGAGGAAAGAAGAATGGCCAATAGACACATGAAGAAATGCTCAACTTCTCTGGCCATAAAGAAATGCAAATCAAAACAACATTGAGATTCCACCTCACTCCAGTTAGAATGGCTAGAATCAAGAACTCTAATAACAACAGATGCTGGAGGGGATGTGTCCAGAAGGGAACCCTACTGCATTGTTGGTGGGAGCGTAAACTTGTTCAACCACTTTGGAAAGCAGTATGGAGGTTCCTCAAAAGACTCCACATAGAGCTCCCCTATGACCCAGCAATCCAACTTTTGGGCATTTACCCAAATGATCACAAACAAGACCATACTAAAGCTACCAGCACAACTATGTTTATTGCAGCATTATTTACCATAGCTAAGATATGGAACCAACCCAGATGCCCCTCAGTAGATGAATGGATTTAGAAAATGTGATATATATACATATATGTGTATATATAATACACACACATACACATACACATACATACACATACACACAATGGAATTCTATGCGTCGATCGGAAAGAATGACACAGCCCCATTTGTTAGGAAATGGAAAGACTTGGAAAAAATTATATTAAGTGAAGCAAGCCAGGCCCAAAGAAACATAGGTCCCATGGTTTCCCTTATTCGCAATAACTAGTATATGTCTAGGATAATATTATCAGACAAGTAGAAAAGGTCAAAAGCTATGTGCATATGACCCTAAAAGATGTTGCCAAGTGAAACGAACCCCAAGATAGGGACACAAGAAGTTTTTCCTTTGTTGCTGTTGTTTTTAATGTACTATGTAATTTTCTTTTTTTTTTTTTTTTGTATGTTCTTCACCCATGGTATAACCCCAGTTGTCACTGTATTTGATTGCAGTGCCCTGCATCTTGTATATACATTTTTCCAAATTGGGGAAGGGGAAAGGAAATAACAAAATTCTGAAATAAGGATACAGGTTGACCCATGGTAACAATGACACTATGTTGAAAACAAACTTTACAACTTTCGGGAGGGTGGAGAGGGAGGAATTAGAGAGGTGGGGAGGGAAGAGATGGTGGGGGAAAACAAAGGAGGAGGTAACAAAGCTCGATAGGAAATGTACTCATTACCTTACTCATGTAACTGTAGCCCCTCTGTACAATAAAAATATTAAAAAGTCAGTTGGCCTTCAATGTTATGATTCTCTTGCATCTGTTTCTTATGTGCTGGGGTATTGGGAGCAGAAATATGTGCCATTATGTCTGACATCTTTCAATTGTTGGTGTTACAAGTTTCATTCTTATCCATTCCATGACCCCCAAAAGAAATTTATTTCATATGTATGAGACTTAAATATTATAGGGAATAAAATGTGAAGTTTCAAACTAAAGTTAAATAAAACAAATATTCACATAAAACGATTAAGAAATATGAAAAGGAAACATGAATGCAGGGAACTAAACACAGATAAGTTATAATTTGGCATAACTATATTCCTTGGAGGAATACTTACATTTATGCATAAAATCAGTCGATGTTTAATAGACTGTGATGTAGTTATTTGTAGACACTTATCCAATAGCTAGTGAGATATACATATCAATATTTATGTACAAACATTTATCATAGAATTAATCAAAATGTATTTAAAATGTTTTAAAATTCTCAAAGGCTAATGTTATGATACTAAATAAGTAAATTACAGCTTATATATTCCTAAACTGGAATATAGAAATTATGGTTTTAAGGAATATTTAAGTGTATGAAGGAAAAGTATTTATAAAATGATCTTGTGTTTATAAAATTATATTAACCAGCATATTTATAAAGACAGAAATAAACATAGACACATATTGATGACAGTAATGGTCTTCTATGTGATTGGGATTATTTGTCATTTTAATTTTTATTTCCTAAGATTTCTGTAGAATATTACTTGTATTGTCATAATTTTGAATATGACTTTGAATAATTGTTTCAAAAATAATTTAAAAAATAAATTGACAAGAAATTATCCATCAGGCTTTGTGTTTGAATATATTTAAGGCACAAATACTTTTGCTTTTCCCAATGGGGAATGTGTCTGTTTTATACTACTGCATGTGAAGAGTTAAGAAACAATGGTTGTCACCCAATAGAAGCACAGACAATGAATGAATAGAAGTAAATGTTTTCCTATTTCTCTTCCTTATTTTTCCTGGTGACATTTGCTGATTTATACTTTACCTTCTTTTTAATAGTATGAGTAAGAATGCATTGGGGATTTTCTGTGCCTTTTATACATGTCACCCATATGAAGGTACATCATAATTTCATTTTATCAATTAAGAGATTAACACCTAGAGAGGTGATACAGCTTTTCCAAGTTCAAAAGTGGGTAAGTAGCAGAGGTTACTAGTGCTGAAAAAGAATAGATTTAATATAGAAGCATGGTTCGATGCACAGAAACAAGGGAGACATGAAAGGGACATAATTATGGAAAGCATACAGAAACAGTGGGATGTACTTGGATTGAGTTTTTATTTGGGAGGATAGGTAGCAGTACTAAGGCTTGAATTCAGGGCTTTTCACTCTTACTTGGCACTTTCCCACCTGAGCCATACCTCCACTTCAGGCTTTTTGCTAGTTAATCAGAGATGAGTCTCACAGACTTTTTTGCCCAGGCTGACTTTGAACCGCAATTCTCAGAAATAGCTAGGATTATACGTTTGAGCCACCAACATTCAGCTGATGAAACAGTTCTCATATTATGGAATATTTTACTTTTGTT
This sequence comes from Dipodomys spectabilis, assembly GCF_019054845.1. NCBI lineage: Eukaryota > Metazoa > Chordata > Mammalia > Rodentia > Heteromyidae > Dipodomys > Dipodomys spectabilis. The sequence continues at coordinate 2,507,268 of NW_024871203.1, read as the reverse complement.
CCTCCCTAAACCTTGGTATTTCTTCAGCTTTCTAACACTAGGGAAATGTATGTGGTAAACTGAAAGGTTAAAATGATCAAATTACAGTTACCGAGTCATCAGACTTTTCATAAGTTCTTTTAAAACATGAGTCTAAATACTTTGGTCAATAGCTGGTTACTTAGATAGAAGAAACATACACATATGACAACAATGAAAAGAAAAACAAGAAATTATCTGAAGAAACACTGCAGTAAAACCTTCCAGCTCTTGGCTGGAAGAAAGGAATAGGGATTTTTTTGGTATCTTTCAGTAGTTATACAAAGGGGTTTAGATTGAGCATGTCAGTTTAGAGTACAATGCATCTTGATCAATGTCACCTCTTTCATCATCCTTCCCCATCTCTCCCCACTCTTCCCTCAAGCTACCTAGTTCCACTTTCACATAGATACAGTGAGTATTATGACTGCATTTGCCCGCCCTTCCTCTCTCCGTGATTTAGACACAGCTAGATAAGCAAAAGAACCTGTCTGTATAATGAGACATCAATTCAATTAATCAATTTATAACCTCTAACGTGAATTTCTGGGGATAAAATTATGAAGTGCCACCTTAGCAACGTTGAGGCTGACAGATAATGGTGATTTACCTGCCCAGTAGCCACCTCCACCCCCACTCTCTCTTTCCAGTATAACTTTATATGTGTTAGCATAACCTACCTTCTGATGTAGAGGTCGAAAAAGCCAGAAAGTCACTTTGCTGGCTGTCCTTTGGCTAAAGCATTGGAATGCGACACACACCTGGTCTACAAAACTAACAGAAAGCCCTGCTTGTCACTTTAGAGTATGAGTGTCCCTCAATTAGGGGCAGAGACGTGTAGGAGAAGCTTCTCTTCCTGGTTCTATATATTATAGTGATTTTTACACACTGAGGAAATATATCTGAAGGATACTAACATGCTAAGCATGACCAAATGAAAATTTGGAAAGTACCCAGATGCTGGGCGGCATACCTGTGGAATGCAATTAAACTACATGGCAGCTTTTGAAGTATGCTGCTCACAACTTCCCTCGAATTTGCTGAGCACCTGCGAGGAGTACAAGTTAGTGTAGGAGTATAAGGCCTCAAGCTGCAAACAATTGATAATAGCATCTGACCAGAACTACGTTCTTCCTGGAATCTCCAGCCAATCAGCAAACATAAAGACACTAAAGCCCAGTGATATCTACCAACATAAAAGTCCTCTACAAGCCATACTTGCAGCAGAGCTCCTTGTTAGGCTGCCTCTGACGTCTCAGAGCCTCACTGAAGTCATATGCTCTTGTTTTCTTATCTCCTGTCATGAGTATCAGAACTAAAATGTAGTCTGAGGGGTTTCCCTGATCATTTTTGCTTTACCTTTTATAATTATTGCTTCTAATAAATATTGAACCCAGCCAACACAGCCCAGAAGTCCTTTACTTCTGAACTTGGCAATATACAAAATAAGACACTGAGTTGGGCATTGCATTGCCAGCATCTCAAGTAAAAACCAGGAAAAAGTAACCAGAAGGGGTCAGCTTTGGTAGCACGTGTTTATAATCCTAGCTACTTGGGAGATAGAGCTTGGGGGGATCCTAGTTTGAGGTCAGCCTGGACAAAAATGTTAATGAGACCCTATCTCAGCCAACAAGCTGGGTAGGGTGGGGTATGAGCTTATAGCCCCAGCTAATGCATGAGGCCTAAATAAGGCAATCCAAGTCAGAAACTGGCCTGAGAAACAAATAAGAGACCTTATGTGAAAAATTAAAGAAAAAAGGTCAGGAATGTGACTCAAATGATATAATACTTATCTAGCAAGCACCAAGCCCTGAGTGCAAACCCCAGTACCACATACACACACACACACACACACACACACACACACACACACACACACACAGAACAAACACCATAAGCCAGCTGCTGGTGGCTCATGCCTATAATCCTAGCTACTACTAAGGAAGTTGAGCTCTGAGAATCAAGATTTGAAGCCAGCCCTCTCAGGAAAGCCCATGAGACTCTTCAATTAGCCACCAGAAAACCAGAAGTAGAGCTGTGGCTCAAAGCAGTAAAGTACTAGCCTCAAGCAAAAAGGCTCAGGGATAGCAACCAGGCCCTGAGTTCAAGCCCCAAAACCTACCAAAAGAAAGAAGAAAAACATAAAATACCTTCTGTTGTGGTAATAAATTTTCTGTCACTGAGAAGAAGCTCCAGTGAGGTATAATACTTGAATGGAAGTTGACTATAATAAGCAAATTAAATTCTCCCCTGGACAATTATTTAATGGGGACACTGAAAATGCAAGAGTCTGTGGGGAATTGCTGTAATGTTATAAAAATTGGAAGCATATCAAACAAGGCTAGTTTTTGAACAGTCAGCAGCAATTAGAGAAAGAAGTGTGAAACCAGCAGAGTAAGAAAATTGAGCCACAGTCATGAAGAGACCCACTATCAAGGTCATCTGAACCAATAGCTTTAAGAGCATTCACACTTGACTGCACCTACAGTACATCACTGGCTCTGACAGATTTGAAACATAGCCAACCAGAGAATTCTTGCAATCAACAACCTAAAGGGTCTGAGAAAAAACAATTCTACCTAATGGAGAGGCATACGCGAAAACAATGAGAATCATCTCTTAAACACAAGGAAATAAGAAAAAATTCCCATACAGAGAATGAAGTAAGGAGAGATGATCAGATAAGCCATCTTTGTTTCCTAACCTGAGCGTGAAAATCCATTTTTTAAAAGCCAAATTTTACAAGAAACCAGCAAAATATTTCTCTCTCCTTTAACGGAAATGTCTTCCCCCTGCAAAAAAAACAAACCCTGAGCAGGGCGCTGGTGGCTCACACCTGTAATCCTAGCTACTCAGGAGGCTGAGATCTGAGGATCGCGGTTCAAAGCCAGCCCGGGCAGGAGAGACTGTGAGACTCCTATCTCCAATAAACCACCAGAAAACCGGAAGTGGCGCTGTAGCTCAAGTGGTAGAGTGCTCGCCTTGAGCTGAAGAGCTGAGGGACAGCGCCCAGGCCCAGAGTTCAAGCTCCACGACCGACAAAAAAAAAAAAAAAAAAAAAAAAACCCTGAAGAAAAAAAAAAAAACAGAAGTCAGGTATCAATGGCTCATACCTATAAACCTAGCTACTCAGGAGGCTGAGATTTGAGGACAGCAGTTAGAAACCTGCCCCAGCAGGAAAGTCCATCAGACTCCAATCTCCAATTAACCAGAAAAAAGCCAGAACTGAAGGGAGCTGTGGCTTAAGTGGTAGAGTGTTAGCTTTGAGCAAAATACCTCAGAGACGTGCCCAGGCCCTGAGTTCAAACCCAAGGACCCCTCTGCCCCCCTGTATACACACATCACACATATACACAGCATGTAAATCAGGATTTCTTGTTATGGTGACTGGATAAAACAATCTTCAATTAAGTAGAAAGATGGAAGGGGCATTGGTTGCATTTCATGCTGACTCTTTCCTTTTGCTTCCCAATTACTGTCAAAGCTGTTTAGTGCCATTCAGGCTCACAAGACAAATGTAATCTTTGATGTTTCCTCCTTACCTAGAAGAGAAACAATAACTAAAGGCTGATGGTGCTTTTCTACCTGTAACTGTACTCTTTACTTTCCCTTTCCTACTGCGAGTTTCTGTTTTATCCTAACCATTCCAACAGGATAAAATGTCCCTGACTGATGTTTACTCATCTTAAATCAAGTCCATTCAATCTTTCTAAGCTTGCAGTGTATAGTGAACTCTCAACAATAACTATACCAATATGTCTTAGGGTCTTTGTTAAAATATCAGTTGAAACTCACATTCAGCAAAATCTCTTTGAAGGCTTAACTAATTGCTTTTAGAATCATATTCTGTGAGATTTTCCATAAATGTTTTAATTTCCTCTAGAATCAATAACTGTGACCTTTCATACCTTTTCCCAAGTATTTTCAGTTCTGTAGCGCACATAAATGCATGGGGCACCATATGACAGTCCATTCAAATTCTGCCCTCTAATGAATAAGGAAGAGAAAAATGGTGGTAACTAAAAGGAATACATGTTTTCTCTTTCTAGAAGACTCTTTTGGGTTTTGCTTAGCTCTTCTACTCAAGGTTAGCACTCTGCCACTTGAGGCACACTTCTACCTCCGTGTTAAGATTTTTGCTGGTTATTTAGAGATAAAAGTCTCATGGATATGACTTCCCAGGGTGGCTTTGAACCTTGATTCTGAAATCTCAGTTTTTTAAGATCTAGGGTTACAGCTGTGAGCTACTAACACCCAGTAAACTCTCCTATTTGATTGTACACCAGGAGAGAGAGAGAGAGAGAGAGAGAGAGAGAGAGAGAGAGAGAGAGAGAGAGAGAGAGAGAGAGAAAGAAAGAGAGAGAGAGAGAGAGAGAGAGAGGGAGGGAGAGAGAGAGAGAGAGGGAGGGAGAGAGAGGGAGGGAGAGAGAGAGAGAGAGAGAGAGAGAGAGAGGAGACAGAAAGGAGGCAGAGAGAGATAGAATCTAGCTTTCCTGAGAACACACAGCCTTCCTGATTACTACCTCCTCCTCTATACTTCATTCTGTCATACAGACTTCAGAATATCACCGTGCAGTATGCAGAGTAAGTTAAACTTACTGTCTGTGTAGATGAAAACAAAGATCTACTTCCATGTTTTGGAGGATATCAGTTGCTCCCCTCAGATTCAAAAATAAGATTATAGCTAAGGATGTAGATTCAGGAGTCAGAAAAACCTAAGTATGTATCAGTTTAGCCACTTGCTCTTGGTTACATCACTCTGGGCTCGAAGTATTGTTTTCTTCAGCTATAAAATATGATGTTTTTAATTTGTATTTCATGAATATTAAAATATATACACAGAAACTACACAGAATAAAAGCTATGTTATACTTAATAGTAAAAAATAAAAACACAGGAGGAGAGGTAAGAGATAACAATCTAATTCAACCTGTCACTCTCATAAATTATAAAACAATTCCCCAAATAGGGTGATTTGCTTGAAGAAGTGTTTCCATGGAGAAGATACTGTTCATTCTGTTAGTGGAATGTGTATGTTCTGGATCTCTCCTTTGTTCTCCATATCTACTCCTATTCGTCTTCAAAAGGTTGTCTTTCTGTGTTAACTTTTCTAGTCATTATGAGCAAACACTTGATGGAAACAACTCAAAGAAGGAAGAACTCATTTTGATTCATGGTTTCAAAGGATTCAGTCCATGGTTGCTTGGCCCTTTGTTCTTGGGCAGAGCATGATGACAGCAGAAGCATATGGTCAAGGAGCCTGACAACAAGCACAGCGAGCCAGGAAGGGGCCAAGAATAATATATCCCCAAGGGGACCACCTCCAGTGACCTCATTCTTCCAGCTAGTTTCCAAATCCCAAAGTTTGCAGGACCTCCAAAAATAGTGCCACCAGCTGGGGAGCAAGCATTCAACAAAGGAGCCTGTGGGTAGGGAGGGGCATGTCATATTCAAGCCAGAGCTCTGCCTTTTGTAAATTCCACATGCACATGGTAGAAGATGGCTCCCTGGTTGTATTCCATCTGTTCATGCCAGGGGTCCAGATTGGGCTAGAATGTCTCAGAGCTCAGTGCATATCTCTGTGAACACAGATTCAGTTTAAATCAGGTATCTCAGTCATGATCCAATCAAGTGGTATGGGTGCGAATACAGGTAGTAGCAGGGTTCTCTAATGTTCTCTAATGTTAAGATAGCTGCCAAGACCCCCATCTCTGTAAAGGTACCTTAGTACACAATTGTTTACCTTGTAAATAAAGCTAATATATATTTATAGGGATATGGAGCCAGCTATCACTTGTAGCCATCCTATAGAAACTATTAAATTTCTTTCATTAGCATTTCTTCGAAATATGAGCATTTTCCTCTAAGGAACCCATTCATTGGTATTCATTGGTATAGCCATTATTGTTTATTTTATCACATTTCAATCCTATTCTTTCTAGAAGCTTTCATAAGATCATCTGATGAGCACAATTTGCCTCTAATGAATTTTAATCACTGTTTTCCAAGGAGAACACTCCTATATTTAGTCATTTCCCAGGCCTTTATTGTAAAAAATCTGTAGCCATTCAATTAATAAACTAAAATGTCTAAAATAAGATAACTCAATTCACTATCTGCCCCTACTTTTACATGAGACATAGTTTTATTATCATTGTGATCACATTTAGATATTTACATTTTAACTAAAAACACAAGTTGATCATATTTAAATATTTACATTTTAACACTAAAAACACAAGTTGAGCTTTACACTTATGACTTAAACAAGATGCAGTTGTTTCTTGGCACTATTTTTCATACCAACCTAAACCACAAAGAAATTGATTTAGGATAATTCTCTTAATATGACACAGTTGTTCATTTATTTGTTCTTAACCACATTTAACAATAATATCTCATTTATCATTGACAGGTTATCACATTGTATCAGTTTTATAAGCTGAGATTTAAGTAATTCACGTTGAAAACCAAATAAATATCAATTACATAGGCTGCTGCAGAAAAAATCTTGAAGTAAAATAGTGGATATCACAGAAAAAATAAATCCTAAAGTCATATAAAGTATTACATGAGGGTCAATAAACTTTGACTAGAAGGAAAATAAACTAGGTTGTTAAAATGTACTAAACCGCTGGAGAATGATGTTTCAAGGAAAAAATTAGTTGATTCAGACCAAGTGTTTAATGAAATTTTTGCCTTGCTATCATGTAAATGGCTTCTATTTTGGATACATTTAATCACACTATGTGCTATGGTAGGGCTAGTTGTTTATATACATGTTCATATATATACATATATGCTTTATATGCATGTGTCAATCCCAACTCTGAACCATAGAGACTTCCAACACTACCATAGTATTCTTCAGCAAAAAGAAGAAATGGCTTAGACAACAGATTTCTCACGCTTAAATTACCACGGCTAATGATCTCCATCACACAAGTCAAGGACTATTGAAACCTAATTTTGTAGTTCATGGCAAACCACAGTGCTCCTTCAGTCTTCAGGCAGACCTATATGATTTTGTGCCTACTGCACAAAATCTTGAAGAATGGATCTCACAACCAGCTTGACTTTGTATGGACAAAATGTATTTATCTGCCACAAAGCCAGGAACTGACCATGTACAAAACCTCATGGTTAGAGTGAGAACCAAACTTCTGGAGTATAGGACTTCTGGCACATACACATAGCTCAGTTTAGCACCTGGGTCCTAATTCATCTGACTCAAGACTGTACAAAGAAATATTCATGCCAGGCACTGGTAGCTCACAACTCTATTTGTAGCTACTCAGGAAGCTGAGATCTGAGGATCACAGTCTGATGTTAGCTTAAGCACAAAAGTCCACATGAGACACTTATTTCCAATTAACCACTTAAAAGCCAGAAGTGGGGCTGTGGCTCAAAGTACTAGAGGGCTAGCCTTGAGCAAAAGAGCTCAGGGACAGCATCCAGGCCCTGAGTTAGAGCCCCATAACCTACAAAAAAAGAGAAAGTATTCATGAGTTCATCAACAACTCTACCACTTCATCACCCTGTACTCTTTGGATAATTCAGGCCATGATAGATCATGGACCTCCTGGTATATAACTACTTAAAAACTAACCACTGGCACTGTAGAATCATGTTTCTGATCCTCCTGGTAAAAGAAATACTATGAGGTGGGCCAGGGTCTCTCTTATGGACCTTAGGTAGTAAAAAAAAAAAAAAAAAAAAAAGCTCTCTAGCATTGACTACGAAGATCTAGGCGCAGTATAAATGCTATCATTTTTAAAATTACAAAACATACACAAAACTCAAAAATAATAGGCGCAAACACCTAAATTTTAAAAATGCCAAGTATTTATCATATTTCTTTTTTGGGGGGGGGGGGTCTGGTTGTGGGGCCTGAACTCTGGGCCTGGGCGCTGTCCCTCAGCTCTTCAGCTCAATCAAGGCTAGCGCTCTACCACTTGAGCCACAGCGCCACTTCTGGATTTTTTTCTTTTTGCTTGCGTGGTGCTGAGGAATCGAACCCAGGGCCTCATGCATGCAAGGCAAGCGCTCTACCACTGAGCCACCTTCCCAGCCCCCATATTTCTTTTAGACTTCACTAATATCTCCTTTTTATCTTACTTCCCTTCCCCACTCTATCAGAGTAACTGCTCTCCTGAAGTTAGCGTGTCCTTCCATATTACTATAAAGACATGTGCCTAGAAGCAACACAGAGCACTATTCTGTCACATTTTACAGTGTCTTGCCATATTAGTTCTTTTGAAAACTTCCTTCACTCATTACAAAGTGAAATTAAAAGGCTCTTTTATATAAAATTGATATATTCATTTAATTCACTGGATAGCTTGCCATCACACATATATATTTACATATGTACATACATGTGTATATATGTACATGAAGATAACATGTATTAATTGTATGCTAATTGGATATTTAGGTTATTTACAAGCAATGCTGCAGTGAACCTTCTTGCAAAAATCTCTGTTATATGCCTATATAAGACACATACAGAAGGCATATTCAAGTGAAATAGACCAATGTCATCATGCTAGTCACTACCACTTATGTTTCTACTGATTAGATAGTAGTTGTTAAGCATTGTGAATATCACCCCACTGCACATACCTAGAACTTGGTCAGCCTTACTATAGATTGCCCATAGTTCTTTAAAGAGGTTAAAACAATTTATTCTCCTAGTAGTAGTATTATAAGCATATCTCTATTTTCTCACAAGATCTATTATTAGACTCTCTCACTTTCCCACATCTTATTCAATATATGTAAATTCATCATTCTGATTACTAGTGGGTGAAAGATCATCTGTTTATCAGTCATTTAGAACTCTTGCTTTGTTCATTGAGTCTTCATAGCATTTATTCCATTTTCCACTCGTAAGACTATATCTTTTCTGAGTTGACTTACTATGTTCTATATTTGCTCTGCATACTAATCCTTTGACAACTACAGAGTTTGCTAGAAACTTCTTTAGATCCATGAATTATTTCATTTTCTTTGTTGCCCCTCTAATTCTCCAAAATGTCGCCATTTGTTAGTTCTATGAATTTTGGAAAGACTATTTAATCTCTCAACAACTTGTTACTCATTTCTAAAATGAGGACAATGCCTTCCTTAAGCCGTGAGATGTGACTCATGCCTGTAATCCCAGCTACTCTGGGGGTGATCAAGAGGATAATGGTTTGAGACCAGCTTGTGCAAAATGTTCATGAGACTCCATCTCAACAAATGAAAAGCTGGGCATGGTGGCACATGCCTGTCATCCTAGCTATGGTCTAGGCCAGCCAGGGCATAAACATAAAGAATTTATCTCAAAAATAATAAAGCAAAAACAAAGCTGGAGACATAACTCCGGTACCAATCACCTACCTAGCAAGTATGAGGCTGACCAAAAAAAATTCTTTCTTCAGAAGATTGTTGTAAATAAAAATAATGAGATATAAATGCAGTTGGCTAGACATTATGTAATGAATAACCAATTTTTCTCCCTGGGGGCCCTACTCTCAGACAAAATGGGGAACAAGAGTCACTGTTATACAAATATCTTTACTGTCTTACTAGGAGTTATAAAAAAATCTTTTTGGGTGCTTGAACTGAAGGATATATTGACTGCATTATTTAATTCACTCAGTAAATATTTAATGAAACCTTCCTATGTACCAGACATAAAAACCGACTTAGAAGGAACACAAACCAAAGAGAGAGAGAGAGACAAGTAAATGACTTATTATTTACTGTAATGTCAGAATGAAGCAAACTAGCAGCATATATGGGATTACAAAACAATATAAAGGTACAACTTCACAATGAGTAGTCAGAGAACCACATGCAGGGGACTGAAACAGAAACTCAAAATTACAAAGGATGGGAGCTGTATAAAGAAGTGTGTACAACGGCCCTGAGACTCTGTCACATTTGTCAAGTAAAGACAAGGACAGTGTGAGGGAAGAAAATAGCAAGAGTGATAGGTGCTAGATCTTGGAGGACCCAGTAAGGATTGTTGATTTGATTCAAAAATCCTTGGAGAGCTCTGAGCAGAGAAGTGACATGTTGTAACTTAAAAGAAAAAAAATCCACCAAGCCAGGCACCAATGGCTCATGCCTAAAATCCTAGCTACTCAGGAGGCTGAAATCTGTGGACAGTTCAAAGCCAGCCTGAGTATGAAATTCCATGAGATTCTAATCTCCAACCGTCCATCAAAAAGACAGAAGTAGAACTGTGGCTCATAGGGTAGAGCACTAGCCTTGAGCACAGAAGTTCAGGGACAGGGCCCAAGCCATGATTTCAAGCCCCAAGATTGGCTCAAAAACAAGCAAAGCAAAAAGATCCCGCAACTTCAGACTTTATGAGAATAGCCATAGGAGGCTGCTTTTGTTGTACTGAAACTTTATTTAAAACCATTTGTAGTCACTTTACCCAGGAGCTATAACTTTGAAATTGCAAATGCTACCAACGGAGTTATTTCTATTTGCTCTTAGTGGTCATTCCATGTTTAATGCACCTACCGGGGAAAAAATTATGACAAAGCAAGCGACAAAACAATAGTAAGGACCTTGTTTACATGCTATTTGCACTAGGCAGTTTGTGTATTTTTCTTTGATTTAAAAAGTCAAGGCTTATTCAAGATGTTTATTAACTGCAATTTTTTAAAGTGTAAAATGGCTTGGGTAAAAACAGTTGTTTCCCCATAATTACTTTTTTTTGGACATCATTACTTGGTGACAGGGAGAGGTCATCTCTGAACTTCTCTCTCAAGGAATAACAGCTGTCTGATAATGAATTTTTCTCAATGCTCTCTTCACTTTTCAAGGTGTTCTAATTGATTTTTTTTCTCCCAGTTGTTTAGAATCAAAGGCTATTTAATTAATGGGTCTCTTTTCCACAAGTAGAAAAACTCAGCATGACTAAAGTCAAACTGGTCAACAGCTTAGCTCTTCCCACCTCAAAGTAGTGTGATTCTGCTCTGTAAGGTTCAGATTGGGTCCAAAAAGTTTTTCCTGGAAAAACTCAAAATCTTTGGTTGTATTTCATAGTCAATTATTCCTAACGCAGACTTTCCCAAATTTGGATGTGAGTGGGACCCAGGATTGTGCTGCTGATGCTTGGCCAAAGGCTATGGTAGCCAGCTTCAAACCACTGGTATATATTTTCAAACAAATGTTTATCAAGTCAGTGGTTGTCAGGGAAACAGAACCAGCAGATTTAATATTTAGGTAAATAAATATATCATGTATATTACAATAGGGGTTTATGATCTTAAAAATTGCTTCACATATTTACCAAGGCTGAGAAGTTCATGCTCTGCCTTCTATAAGGTAGAAAGCCAGAGGTGTAGTTTTAATCCAAGACATAGGCTCTAGAATCAAAGGAGCTGATGGTATAAGTCCTAATCTTCATGCATGGGAAGATTGATGTCTTAAGTCAATCAGTAGGCAGACAGTAAGATGTTTTCTTCCTCCATCATTTTGTTCTAATTTGTTCTTTCCAAGGTCTCAACTGTTTGAATGAAGCTCATACATATTGGGGAAGGTAAACTGCTTTACTCAGTCTACAGATTGAAATGCTAATCTCATTTAGAAATAGATACACAGACATACCAGAAGAAAAGCTTTCATCAAATCTTCTGGGCAACTCTCACTCAATACACAAAAATGGTTATCGCACTATTATATGTCATATTATATATAGTATATATAATATATTACACATAATATTGTGATAACCATGTGTATATATGAAAGTTACATGTATAATATATAAAATATATAATGCAAAATATGTATGTGATACACATATATTTGGAATAATTTTTAAATAGTTAATAATTATGACTAAACCATAAATAGTATTTATGGTATAAAGGTAATTACAAACATGGCTTTAATTTGTTTTCTTCATGTTATTATTTTGAGGTGAAATCTTTCTATATGAACCAGGTTGGCCTCTGAATTAAGATCCTCTTGCCTCAGTCTCCCAAGTGCTGGGATGACAGGTGCAAGCAAGCTACCATACTTTGGCTCCATGATTTTTCTTTGAGCATCATTATTTAGTTAAAGAGAAGAACCAACCTAAGTATGATATGCATAATAATTTAGTTCTGTGAATTAATAACCTAAATAGCCTTTTACCCTATCCTATGAGTTTTTTTTTTCAGGTAAGGGAGAATTTTTTCAGTGTCTTGGAATTTCCTCAAGTTTGAAATGCTGCATGTGTACAATTATCCGCTCTGCCTCTCAAAGTGTACTCTTAGACCCTAAGTGTTAGAACATCTATAAACTTAAAATTGCAAGCTTTGGGGCCACACCAGGCTGGATGATCAGAAATGATATTCATAGAATCCAGATGATTGTGTTTGAACAAACCTTCCATGTGATTTAAAATATTTAGAACCACAGTTTTATAAGACTAGTCATTTTGTTTCCTCTTCCACATAAACACATTATTAAAGTTTTTCTTAAATTCACTGCATAGCACTAGTTTTACAAAATCTCTAACAATCTTGTAAACCCACTTTGCAAGCTGTTTTGCACATAGTAATGAATTAATAAATACAAACCTCATATATGAGTGAGGATTAATATAATCTCTCTGACAGTTTAAGAAATATCTCCTTTCTTTATAAATTTGTTAGTTATTCATTGCATGAAAAATGAGTCCCAAAATGTGACACAGACATTAACATTTAAATTTTTAGGCAATTTATAGAAAGGAATAAGCTCTCAGGAGGCCAGCTTGATATTGCCTTGAGGGTCACTTCTCAATTTCTTATACAAAGAATATCTAGGCATTGTTCTTTTCTCATCTCCAAGTCTATTCCTCTTGGGAAGAATCCATTTGAACCATCCCTTCTATATAATTGACTATTTATATGCAGCCATAGCTGGCAAACTTTACTCTCTTGTGCTCCATTAACCATGTCCAGGCCTAATTTGGGGTTATTTTCATCATGAAATGTCACCAGATAAGAATCTACTTTTAAAATAACTCAAGGCTCATTTTCTTAAACCTTCTACAGGAAAAAAAATATCAGTAGGTCCATGTTTCATCTTGGGCCCTGAAAAGTATCAGTAGGTTTTTGTTTAGGCTTGGGCCCCACCAAAATAATGGAAGAACAGTAGGAAGGAAGGAAAATAGGATAGGAGTATGGAAAGCAGGGAAAGAAGGAAAATGTGGGAGGGAAGGAAGGAGAGACAAACAGGAGAGGGGAAGAGAGGAGAGAAGAATTGGAAAATTCTAATAGGTGTGTAACTATGTAAGTATGTGTATATTTATTATGTATGAACTACGAGTTTATATCACCACATAATTGCTGGCAATAGTCTTGGAAATAAGTGCACATAATTTTATGTTATTGTTTAGAACTGAGTTCTGGAACATTTCTCAATATCAATATACTTCATACATCACAATACCCCTACACACCATTTCAATCTGGACTTTTTTGGAAAAAATCATATCTCATGCCCTAACTTTTGTTCCTCTTATGCTCATTGTCAACATTTTTAATATATATGAAATTATTATTAAAAATTCATAATCTGAGAACTGGCTTATTAAATAGTCAAGTGACTAGAGTAAATTAATCTAAAAATTACTGTAAGAACATACAATATACTAACAAATTTGAGCAAAATTATTAATAAATGTATGACTAATTTTATACTATTTTATATGCACCCCAGCACTTATTTTTGTATTTTTAATTGATACATCCCAATTGTACATAAACATGGGGTTCCATGCAGTATTTTTGCTACACATACATATTATATAATGTTCAAATCAGGATAAGATATTTATTAATACAAATGTTCATTTCTTTGTGGTGCAAAAAATGTTCCATTAACTTACCTGGGCCATGGTGCTGAGATACTTGGTCAAATATTATTCAAGGTGTTTCTGTGAAAGTGTTTTGCAGATTAAATGAACATTTGAATCTACAGAATTTAAAGAAAGCACATTTGCCTCCATGATGCGGATGTACTTTATTGAATCAGTTGAAGGCCTCAAGTACACTGACTAAAGCTCCCAGGTGTAGCAAAGCATTCAGGGACACATGTCCTATGGATTCAAACTGTAATTCTTGCCTGACTCCAGCCTGCTGTCAGATTTAATCGATCTCTATCTACTTATCCATCCATCCATCATCTACCATCTATTAAGATGCTTACTTATATGCATGCATACTATTAGTTCTGTTCATCTAATACATAACTGTTTACAGGATTGTTTTTTCTCATATAAACATATTTCTCATACAAATATGAAATGCTGCTATATCCATTTTTGTTGACGTATTATTTAGTAGGGTAACTAGAAAGATGGAAATTTCAAGCTATATAGTTGAAGCCATGGGCTGGAAGAAAATCTCCCCTAGATAGACTATGCATGTCTGTAGACCAATGTGACAGTTATCAAATAACTCAAAAGCAATGACAGAATCCATGTACACTCAGATAACTCAGATGGTGTGTTAAACAATATCTTGTTTCTCCCTGAAAACATCTCACAATTGAATTCTACAAATAAAAGATAAATATTCTCAGTGATAATAGAAGTGATATCATTGAAATAAGGAAATAAAGTCCTTATGTTCAAATTTTAAATAGTGACTCTAGAATATTAAGTCCTCCTGTCCTTGAAGAAAGCTCAGGCTGGGTGGTCCCACAAGAATATTTGAATATTTGTATATACAAGTATTTGTATAGATAGACAGACAGAGAGACAGATAGTGTTAGCAAGAAATTATGAGCTTACCTATTATTTTGGCTCCCAACGAAAAACAATCTGTGAAACTGATTTGACGGTATCACTAGAGTCAAAGTATGCCCTCTAAAGCACCTGTCCTGTTCTGCTTATTTCCTGGGACAATGCCCCTCCCATTGAGAATCTCTTCCTGGAAAAAGAACTTAGTCTTTCAAAATAATATTGATTTTATCTGTCTGGAATCTACTCAGCATGGGCCAGGCTGAAGAGAGGGAGATAACTGCAATACAATATATAGATGTATAAGGATATCCCTTCTCCTTTAGTGTGTTGATTCTTAACTTCTTGGTCTTGTACCTATTGCTGCCACAATAAAGGTCCCTTTTCTTCCTTGGCACTAAAAGAAATGCCTATCAGTTCATTTAAGACTTTGCTCCAGCTACAAAAGTGGGGAAAGTGGAATTTTTATCTTCCTGACACATGTTGTTTTAGCTCTTAGTGAAATAAATGGTTTCTATATTGCACATCATTATTCATATGCCAAAGCTTTTTCTGAAACATCTCAAAAGATTATTTGCACTTTGGATCATCTCTTATCATTCTGATTTTTTTAGCTGTATTTAGGGAGCGCCAGAGGAAAAAAAGTTTCATAAATAACTAGCAGTAAGCTTGTAGGGAAAGAACGTGAAAGAAAGCCTCATTTTCTGTCGCTCAGTTCAAATCAGGGAAACAGCACATGGTTTCTATGTCATGTTGTAGTTTTAAGCACTGGGTATCTACTAAGTTTTAATTATTCCTAAAACAGGCAAAATATTGCCTTTCTGAGAATATTTCAAGCTTTTTTATAACCAAAATGAATGAGCATTAATGTTGTGTTCTTTAAACTCACAGTAGAACTTATACCAGTAGTTATGTATAATTCACATCACATTCCTAATAAATTTGCAAGTCCCATCTACGACTGCATAATGGAAGAAGAGTGGGGGTGGCCAATTATCAAAGAATTCAGGAACAAAGATAACGATGGAAGTAGGCTTGTAAATTAAGATCTTTGCAGAGAAACAGAATTTGTAAATGAAAGAACAACTTAATAACCAACTTGAAGTGCTACAAATGAAACGGAGCAATCAAGGCATAGTGACTCTATTTGAGATGTGGAGAAACTAAAATATCAGTATCAAGCTACAGACAAATGGGTCAAGTTGGACATAAAGCGTACTTTTTTCTTCCCTCTAGAAAGGTCATAAAACCTTAACTTGAACTGCAGAAGAATAATGAATTTTTCTAAAGATTCACTGACATGCCAGGTGCCAGTATTTCATACTTATAATGACAGCGACTAAGGGGGCTGATATCTGAGGATCACAATTTGAAGCCAATCCATGGAAATCAAAATCCAAGAGCCTCTTATCTTCAATTAACCAGCAAAATATCAGACGTAGAGGCAAGCCTCCAGAGGTAGAGTGCTAGCTGTGAAGGAAAAAGCCACGTAAGACCATAAGGCCACGGGCTCAAGCCCCAGTAATGTCATACACATACAAAAATTTATGACACATTGATCTAGCAAATCTATTCCTGTCATGGTTCTCTCCTCATTACTTACTCTGCTTCTGGCCTTGTTCTCACATAAACCTCCAGACATGTCTATTTGAGAGCTTGGCATTTGCTGTTCCTTCTGCCTGAAAATTCTCCTCCTCCAGGAAGATGATTTGGAGTCAGTCCTTGTCCATCCTTGGACCTTCCTCTAAAACATCTCCACAATGAAGCTTTCCCTGGTGGCCCTATCTTCCAATAGATTCCTTTGTCTTTCTTTTATCCTTCTTAATAGCTATCAGAACCACTATTTATCATATTGAGTAATTTTCTATTGTATCAAGGTACCAAGGATGTTTTAATCAACAAAGAGCTGGGCTCCATGCTCCTGGATTGGGAGGATTAACATCATGAAAATGGAAATAGTGCCAAAGGCTATCTACAAATTAAATATGATACCTATTAATATCCCAACCTCATTCTTCAACAAAATAGAAGAAGCAATCAAAAAATTCATATGGAACAATAAAAGACCCTGAATAGCAAAAACAGTCCTTAGCAGAAAGAACAGTGCTGGAGGAATATCAATACCAAATCTCAAACTCAACTACAAAGCCATGGCAATAAAAACAGCTTGGTACAGGCACAAGAACAGACCTGAGGACCAATGGAATAGAACTGAAGACCCAGAAATGAACCCACAGACCTATAGCCACCTAATCTTCAATAAGGGAGCTAAAAAATAGGATGGAAGAAAGCCTTTTCAGTAAATGGTGCTGGCAAAAATGGTTAATCACCTGTAGAAAACTAAAGCTAGATCCTTATATATCATCCTGCTCCAGAATCAACTCCAAATGGATCCAAGACCTCAAAGACAAAGCAGACACTCTGAAAACATTACAGGAAGGAATAGGAGAAACGGTAGGGCTCCTTGGAACTGGCTGAAATTTTCTTAGTAAAGACCCAGAAATAGAACAAATCAAAGACAGGTTGGACAAATGGGACTGCATGAAATTGCAGAGCTTCTGCATGGCAGAGGACATAGCTAGCAATATCAATAGAAAGCCCACAGATTGGGAGATCTTCACTAGCCATACAACGGACAAGGGCCTCAGATCTAAAATACACTCACAACACAAAAAATTAAATCTGCCAACAACAAATCCTCAAAGAAATAACCACTCAATTAATAAGTGGGCTAAAGACTTAAAGGGAGACTTCTCTGAAGAGGAAATAAGAATGACCAATAGACATATGAAGAAATGCTCAACCTCTCTAGCCATGAAAGAAATGCAAATGAAAACAACACTGAGATACCACCTCACCCCAGTTAGAATGGCTATAATCAAGAACTCTAATAACAACAGATGCTGGAGGGGATGTGGCCAAAAGGGAACCCTACTGCACTGTTGGTGGGAGTGTAAACTTGTTCAACCACTTTGGAAAGCAGTATGGAGGTTCCTCAAAAGACTCCACATAGAGCTCCCCTACGACCCAGCAATCCCACTTTTGGGCATTTACCCAAATGATCACAAACAAGGCCATACTAAAGCTACCAGCACAACTATGTTTATCACAGCATTATTCACCATAGCTAAGATATTGAACCAACCTAGATGCTCCTCAGTAGATGAATGGATCAAGAAAATGTGATATATATGTATATATATATATATATATATATATACACACACACACATATGTATATATATACATATATATGTGTGTGTCTATACACACACACACATACACACACACACACACACACACATATATATATATAATGGAATTCTATGTCTCCATCAGAAAGATGTTAGGAAATGGAAAGACTTGGAAAAATTATACTAAGTAAAATAAGCCAGACCCAAAGCAACATAGGTCACATGGTATCCCTTATCTGCAATAACTAGTACATGTCTGGGATAATCTTACCAGAGAAACAGAAAAGGTCAAAAGCTATGTACATATGAACATATAAGATGATGCTAAGTGAAATGAACCCCAAGATAGGGACAGAAGAGGTTTTTATATTTGTCGTTGCTGTTTTTAATGAACTATGTGATTTTTTTTTGTTTTTGTTTCTGTTGTATGTTCTTCCCCCTATGGTATAACCGCTGTTGTCACTGTATTTGATGTCAGTGTCCTGCATCTTGTATATACATTTTTCTTATTTGGGGAGGGGAAGGGACATAACAAAATGCTGAAATAAGGATACAGGTTGACCCATGGTAACAATGAAATGTACAAAACACTATTTTGAAAACGAACTTTACATCTTTGGGGAGGCAGTGAGGGGGGGAGGGAGGAGTTGGGGAGGTGGGGAGGAATGGGATGGTAGGGGAAAATCAAAGGAAGAGGCAACAATGCTCCATAGGAAATGTATTCTTTACCTTACTCATGTAACTGTAAGCCCTCTGTACAGTATCTTTACATAAAAAAAATAATTACAAAAAGAGCTGGACTCAAAGTGGTAAACTACCATCAGTGAGTAAGCAAACTGAGCAAGTGTGAGTCCCTGATTTCAAGCCCTAGTGCCAGCAAAAAGTGTTGTTTCATTTTATATACCATGACCAGTCTAAATGTCAGTTTTAAAATCTCCATGTGAACAAAGGAGGAGGTAACAATGCTTGATAAGAAATGTACTCATTACCTTGTTCATGTAACTGGAACCCCTCTGTAGAGTATTCTCACAATAAAAAACTTATTTAAAAAAATAAATAAATAAAATCTCCATGTGGTTCTTCTTTATCTTTTTGATTCATTTGTTTAATATTTTCCTTCCATTTTTCCAAGCACACTTATCTTTATTTGAAGCATTTTCTCAATAGTTGATTTAAAATCTTTGTAAGAGAAATCCAAATGCGTAATCTCAGTGCTGATATTTGCTGATTTTGTGATCTTAAGCAAGTAAGATTTTTCCCAGAGTTCTGAGTAATTTTGCACTACACTGTAGACATTTTGAATGCTAGACTATGGGATTCTGTGTCTTATGGAAATTATAACAAGTGTGTTGGTATTATTGGGTTATCAGATAACCCATCTAGTTGAATTAATGCCACACACTCTAGGCAGGCTTTTGCTTTCTGGGTTTTATGAATCTCTCCATCACATTCGCCATCCAATGACCAACCTTGGGCATAGGCAGTGATCTATCGTATTTTATTCAGGTGTCTGATTCTGTGATGGGCTACATATGTCAGATGCCTTCACACTTAACCATGAGAGGGTCTAGAAGCTCCTAAGGAACTTAACTTGTTTGCTGTTTCAATCACTTCCCAGGATATTGTGAGCTTTATATTATGGATCTCTAGCCAAAACCTTGAGGGCTTTATTTAACTCTCCTTGCCATGCATTTCCATCCAGTAGTGTTATGTTTAGGTCAACTGACAGAAGCAAAACGAACATGTCAATGAGAGTTTACCCACACCGTCTGGGTATCTCAGCATCTTACAACAGAAACATTACCCTTTTCAGGGATAGGGTTGAGTAGAGGAAAAAGGGTCAACAGATGAAGAGGAGAAGAGGAGATCTTACAAAGTTAAGAATAAGGGAAGAGGTAGCTAAGTGAGGGAAGATAAGAATGTTGACAGGAGTGACATTGATCAAGATATATTGTGTTCATAAACTGCTCTGTTAAATGACAATACCTTTGTACAATTACTGAAAGGTAATAAAACTGATACATAATAAATAATATATAAAACAGTGGTCCCGCTGTTCTCTCATATGAAGAACAACCACTTTCCTGGTCCACTGCTCACTCTCCTGAATGACCTAAAGTTTCACTTTGGTTTTTTATTATTATTATTGTGAAAATACTGTACAGAGGGGTTGCAATTACATGGGTAAGATAATGAGTACATTTCTTATCAAGCATTGTAGCCTCCTCCTTTGTTTCCCCTTCCCATCCCTTCCCATCTTCCCCTCACCCCTCCACCCAACCCTCCTCCCCCTCCACCAAAGTTGTAAAGTTAGTTTTCAACATAATGACTTGTACATCTCATTGTTGCAATGGGTCCACCTGTATCCCTATTTAAACGATTTGTTTTTTTTCCCTTCCCCTCCACAAATTATAACAACATCAAATACAGTGAAAAAACCTCTTCAGTGCCCTAGTATAAAAAAGAAAGATTTACCTTTTTAGTATTTTAAGCTGCTGTGTGTGACTGTCTCTATTGTATTTAATTCATCTCTTGCCATGAGATTCCTTAGGGTGAGATGTGACAGATTGGAAAAAGACAATAACTAGGAAATTTCCCTCTTGTAAGTATTGGGAGACTGCTTCCTTACTTCTAGATATAGAAAGCAAATCTCCTGGAGCTCCCTCTCTTTACCCCAAGCCTGTTTCTATAATTCAGGCTTCATTCTCCTCATGATGGGGGATGCCAAAGGAAAATGAAGATTAACTTCCTACTGCCCGTTGAATGCTTCTTTTATTCAGGTCTTCTATCCCTTTCTGCCTGCTACTGTTTCAGAGACCTCAAATAACTGTTCCATACATTCTTTTTAAGTTTTACAGCTGTATTCAGTGAGAAACAAAATGGAGTTCTTCACTTGATCTTACCCAGTACTAGAACTCCTCCGACATTTTATAGTCTTTGGCTCTTCGTTTAGGATTTTGCTTTTTCTGAGTTAGACCAGAAAGCCTGGAGATCATGGATTCTGTCTTTTTATATAACTACCATTCCAGCATGGACAACATGGTAGGTACAATTCTGATAAATGATTGAATAAATGACTCTAGGAATAAATGATTACCACTGGCTAATCAATTTTTCAAATCTTAAAGACATGGATTTACTTTTAAAAAGTAGTAATTTTTTACTTTTACTTGAGAAGGATTAAGAACTGATCAATAGTTACGTTTAGTTCAGATATGTAGCTGTAGCTTCATATGCTAAATATTCTGCATTTCTTATAAAAATATTCAACTAGCATAAGGAATGTGAATGAAAATTGTTGACCAATAGAGTGATGGAGGGGACAAGGAAAAAGCAATTTAGAGGTACAATTAACATACATTAAAAAAGTGAGTGGCAGAAAATAAAAATAGGCTATACTGGACATGGATATCAGGAAGGAGAGGACAAATGGTGAGAGTAGATGGAGATGAATATAGTCAAAGTTTTCTATTTGCATGTATGAAAATATAACAATGAAACCTGCTGAAATTGTTTTAGAAGAGGAAGGGGTAATGGAGAGTTAAAAGAGAGATCAGTATGTTCAGGATATCTCATATGCAAATGCAGAAATGTCACAATGTACTCCCTCCCCCTGAACAACTACTGTATGCTGTACCTTTTTTTAATGTTAAAAATTCAATTACACTATTGTCATCTACCCCAACCCTTATTGCAGAAGGTAATAATTGAACTATGAAATAATTTGTATATGGAAGTATAATAACC
Organism: Dipodomys spectabilis; assembly: GCF_019054845.1. Classification (NCBI taxonomy): domain Eukaryota; kingdom Metazoa; phylum Chordata; class Mammalia; order Rodentia; family Heteromyidae; genus Dipodomys; species Dipodomys spectabilis. Next base: position 2,485,587 of record NW_024871203.1, on the reverse strand, counting down.
ATCACCATTTCATTAAGCAGAGTAAAACAATCTCCATAAGTCTTCTAAAAGCTATTCCAAGAGATAAAAGCTCATTTGTCCCTTTAGTGACAAACACTTTTCTTGTTTACAGGAACATGCTCATGCCATCCAAGACTTAAAGATAGAGCTTGGCAGGAATCCCTGTCTTTCAGGTGAAACAGACACTCCAATTAGTGGTAGCTAGATTGGAGCTCTTTACCATGTGACCCCCACTTTGCATTGTGACTTCAATTTCTTTCGTCTTAAATTGGAGCAAAGACAAAGGAGGATAAGTGAAGCATATTTTTAAATGTTATTACTATCAGCAAAGAAACAGAATAGATCCGTAGGCTGTTACAAAGCCAGTAATTCACACAGAAGGTCATGAGAATAATTCCTATAGGACATTGTCCTTTCTTTTCCATTTTCCCCCTTATTTGCACAGAGGGGGAAAAGGAGGGGATGAATCGAAATATATATACTTCACCACCCAAGGCAGTACACAAATACACAACACATAGTAGGTTAGTAAAGCTAGTGCTGAATTTTCTTCCTTGTTTCAAATCAGAAATTTTACAACAGACAGAATAACATAACTGAAAAAGAGCAATGACCGATTGTCAGCTGTCCCACAGTGGCATACTCATATTCTCTATCTAAGGGGATTGATATAATTGTATTATTTTGTGAATAGAGCCTAGGGAGATCAATAGGAAATAAATACTGACTTTTTCATATGACATCTTTTCCATTAAATTTAAACACTATTATTTTCATAGCCTCATTCTTCTGAGTACCTTAGAAAATGGACTATGTTTTCTGCTAATTCAAATTCTACTGCTCCTACCACTGACACAGAACTAGAGGTGACTTTCTCTGGCCTACCTTTTCAATTACTCTTATCTAGAAATAGTTGTAAAAATCTACAATGTCCAGAGAGGGACTCTTTTTCCAAGAAAACATCAGCTTTCATTCTACAGCTGGATCAAACACTTAGACCGATTTTCCTGAAAGATGAGGGCAAAGGCTCAATAGCAAATGCACGTATAAATAAAAAGAAAAAGGTAAAAAGAAATAAAAAAGAAAAACAGGAAAAGGTTTATGGCACTCCTACTTATTTAACAAAAGCTCTCTCTCTCTCTCTCTATATATATATATATATATGTATACATTTATATATATATATATATATATATATATGATCTACCTATACATATAGGTAGATGATAGATAGATGGATGGGTAGATAGATAGATAGATAGAGAGAGAGAGAGAGAGATAGGATGGTCTGAATATCTAAGATTGAGTGTAAATCCTACTATTGACTTACGTAAAAATTCACTTCCCTTAGAGTATTTTTTCACCTTGAAATTAAGTAACAATACCAATCTTTTTAATTTGGATAACCAGACCCCCCAACAAAAGAAGTTCACTACTTCCTGAATATTAATCAGTGTCCTTCTTTTTCCCCTTACAAATTTTTCTACCTGAAAACAATGGGTTTTTTAGAATTGTTGCTGGATGTGGTGACTCACAACCTATAATCTCTGATACTTGGGGGAAAAAAACATGGTTTTATACTAGCCTGGGCAAAATTTAGTAAGGTTGCATTTCAACAACAACAATACTAATAACAATAACAAAGCTGAGCACGGTAGAACGCATCTGCTATGCCAGTTGTGCAGGAGGTATAGGTCAGGAGGATCATGGTCCAAGACTAGCCCAACGAAGAATACAAGAGTATACATGAAAAATAATACTAAAGTGTGAAAATGAGAAAATGGGGAAAGGTACATATGGTCAAATATTTTATGTACTTGTGTGAAAATGAAGCAATGAAGCTTATTGAAGGTGACTTGGGAAGAAAAGGATCAGGAATGAAGGCGTGACACCAGGGTCAATCTCATGTCAAAATGAAATATCCTTATAAAACTAACATATGCTAATAAGAATGTTAAAAAGGAAAAATAGAGCAAAAAACATTTGGATATATATATATATATATATATATATGTATATACATATACACGTATACATGCACACATATACACACACCCACATCTTTTCTTCTTTTGGTTTTTGAAATAGTGTCTTGCTATGTTGCTCAAGCTGATCTAGAGCTCCTGGGATTAAGTGATTCTTTTAGTCTTCTAAACAGCTAAGAATATATTGTATACTACCATGCCTAGCTTTTATGGTTTTTGTTTTTTAAATACATGAGTTAACTAGAATCATTCAGTGACAATAGTTCTAAATACTTATTGTACAATGAATAATGTTCCCTTAAGATTCAAAAATTTTTATTTCTGAGAATTTTCCTCTATTACATCTCCAAATAACTTTTGTCTGAAATTTGTATTTATTTAGTTATTTATTTTTGTCGGTCATGGAGCCTGAACTCTGGGCCTGGGCGCTGTCCCTCAGCTCTTCAGCTCAAGGCTAGCACTCTATCACTTGAGCCACAATGCCACTTCCAACTTTTTTTTTTCTTATATGGTGCTGAGGAATCGAAGCCAGGGCCTCACACATGCAAGGCAAGCACTCTACCACTGAGCCACCTTCCCAGCCCCTTGTCTGAAATTTTGTACTGAAATTTCATTTTCTGCTATGTCTCTCATTTACACATATGCTGTCTTTTTTTTAGGTTGGCCAAAAATCTTTATTTTTCTTTCCTTCAGAGACTTCTTATGTCTTTGCATAATGTAATATTTATTTTTTAATATTTTTATTGTAAAGATACTGTACGGAGGGGTAACAGTTACGTGAGTAAGGTAATGAGTACATTTCCTATCGAGCATTATTACCCCCTCCTTTGTTTTTCCCCTACCACCCCTCCCCTCCCAATCTCCCCAACTCCTCCCTCCCACCCACCCCCAGGAAGTTGTAAAGTTTGTTTTCAACATACTGACTTGTACATCTCATTGTTACAATGGGTCAACCTGTATCCTTGTTTCAGCATTTTGTTATTTCCCTTCCCCTCCCCAAATTAGAAAAAAATGTATATACAAGATGCAGGACACCCACATCAAAAACAGTGACAACAGGGGTTATACCATGGGGAAAGAGCATACAAAAGAAACAAAAATAATCACATAGTACATTAAAAACAACAGTGACAATTAACTTTTTGTGTCCCTGTCTTGGGGTTCAATTCACTTAGCATCATCTTATATGGTCATACGTACATAGCTTTTGACCTTTTCTGCTTGTCTGGTAAGATTGTACTAGACATATACTAGAAACATGAGCCCTATGGTTTCCCTTATTTGTAATATATATTTTTATAATAGATACTTTTTCTTTTCTTTTTTCTCCTCTTTTTTTGCTGGTCCTGAGGCTTGAACTTAGTGGCTGGGCACTGTCTCTGAGCTTCTTTTGCTTAACATTAACTTGTGTTATCTTAATTCTTGATTTATTAAATTGTTGTACATTCTCCTTTCCTATCTTCTTCTTTTGTATCTTCTTATCATTGTAGTCCTGGTATTTTTATTAATATTATTCACAAATTCTTTTATAGCATGAACAATTCTAGAGTGCTTTCTTTGATATATTAGCCTTAGTTTTATTCAAAATTGGATCCTTCAGGTTTAGCTTTTGTTGACAATTTTCATTGATTCTTTCACTTTTTATTCAATTTAGTTCCTGTTCTGCTGCCCTACAATACTATAACTTCTATTTTACTTCTTATCAGCTACCCCATGGTTAGTATTTTTAAAATTTTCTTTTGGTTGCTATCTTTTAAGTGAATTCTCCTTAACACCATACTTTTTTTCAGAGCTCTATCAGTCTTTCCTGAATTTATAGGAAAGTCAACATGTAACTTGAACTGTGTGAAATAGTTGCTGGGAAATTTGAACTCTGTGTATACAGAGCTCCAATCTACCCAACTTATTCTCTGAACATGGTTCCTCAGTAAATACGGAGTTTTGTCTTTCTTTGGTCCTAAATATAAGAGCAAATATTTTTCCTTAAATTCCCAGTGTCACTTTCTTCCCTCCTTAGTAAATATTCTCCAATACTTAGTAATGTTCAGGGTAATTTTCAGGTTTTGTTTCTTTGCTAAGAACTATTCTTGGACACATCAGAATCCATGGAAGTGTTTTTGCCTTTTTTTTTCCTGCCACTTTTCAAATTTGTAACATAAGCTTATTATTTTGATTATTTGCTTTCTACTTGTTTTTACTTTTTTGTGATATTCTTGGGGCTTGAACTCAGGGACTGGGCATTATCCCTGAGCTTTTTTGCTTGAATCTAGTGCTCTATCACTTGAGCCACAGCCCCACTTCGGTGGCTAATTGGAGATAAGAGTCTTACTGATTTTCATTCCTGGGTTGGCTTCAACATTGATCCTCAGATCTCAGCTTCCTCAGTAGCTAGGATTATAGACGTGAGCAACCAGCACCCAACACTTTTAATCTTTTTGAATCTTAAATATAAACTATGTTTTCTAATTAATTTAACCATTTTCCCACATTTTTCTATGTGTCTGATTATTTTATTTAGATTCTGTTATTCCAGGCTTCTAGTTGCTTTATGTAGTACAAAACTTAGTTGTTATAATCAAATTTGCTTTCAAATTTATAATACTGTTTATAATTCCTAGGGATTGTCTATATAGGGTAGACTTATATTAATTGCAGTAACTACTGGGGGAAAAGTGAGGAGAAATCTGGAGGAAATACTCTGACTAAGAACTTCCCAGGTTCTGTAATTAATGCATAAATACATAAAAAAGTTTCATGTTTTCTGTTAAAATTTCAGTATACTACCTATACAGGGAAGTGTATTCATATATGCCTTATTATAATGCTAAACCTCATTGGGAGAAAAAGACATTAGCAGGATTTCTGGATTTCTGGCCACTTTTCTGAACATCTCTTTCCATCCCATTGTTGCATATCTAATCATTGTTCTCTGTAACTGGTCTAAATCCTCATCCTTGAAATAAACTAATAATTCATACCAAAATTTGAATGTTTAATCATACGTAATAAATCAATCAATTCCATGTTATTGACATCAGACATGATACCTTCAAATTTAAAAGTGAAGAAAAGGTACTCCAGCACACTCGGAGACTTTCTTTTATTTCTTAGAGTGATTAGAGACCTACTTGCATAAAACACAGTAGAAGGAAGATTGGAAAATGTTGGTATCTTATAAATATGTTAGAAACAATAGCAAGGAAGAAAAAAACCACTTATGTCCCTATTTGGGGTTCATTTTGCTTAACATCAACTTATCTGACCTTTTCTGCTTGACTCATACATATACTAGTTATTGCAAATAAGGGAAACCATGGGACCTACGTTTCTTTGGGCCTGGCTTACTTAAAGTTACCCAAAATACAATCCAATCCCCATCAAGATTCTAGGCTCTGCATCATTTGAACTTTGGAAAGGATATGAATGTCCATTATTTTGAGTTTGTTACACTATCTTTAGGACAAGTTCCATATAAGGTTATTAATTAGGCTTTTAAGAATATGGAGTAGATGCCAGTTATATGCTGGTTCCCTTAGGGTAAGATGTTAAAGATTTCAGTTGTATAAATACTCCCATCATGACTAATTTCAAACTCCCACTGTAGTACCATTGGACACTAGGTCGAGAATAGATGTACCCCAATCAGTTCTCAGTTTTTACAAAGTGGTGCAGCGTGCAGCATGCTTCTAATAAAACGTCAAATACAATACTGTAAGAGTAAACATATGCAAGATTACCCCTTTCCTTTGCCATCCAATTGTGTCTCATATCAAAGGAAGCAACACTGTTGGAAGCTAAAGTAAAGAAAGAAAAACCCCTTTATGTCCCTAAGCAACTTTGGAATAATTCTTTCTATCCAAAGTCTGCACATATTTAAAGCCCAAATAATAGCAGTTTTACCCTTTAGAATTCTTTTTTTTCCCCTGAAAATACTTCAGGTACTTGAATGAACAGTATTATCAAAATGTAAACTCTATTATAACTTTTTAACTTCTAGAATTATAGTTATTAATAATGAGTACACAAATATTTTTTTATGTTAAAGCAAAGCCCACATAAAATTAAATCCAAACCACAGTAAGAATAAATAAGTTACTACTGCAAGGTTATTTCATACTCTCTTCGGTGACAACCTCAGCTGTGCCAGTATTTAAAGGTGGCCATGAAATTAATATAATGCATTATGAAAAAGTACTGTATGCAACTATTAGAGAAAAAAAATTTGAGTAGGTGGCAGAGTAAAGAAGAAAGCAGTAATAGACTCATCTAAAAGAAAACCTGTTTTTATTTGTAAAAAATCCATAAACTCTTCTCAACTGGACACATCTCCAAGCACTATAAGAACTCCCATGTTCTATTTCTCAATCAAAACTTGACTATCCTATACTTCAATGCTTCAGAATTCTAGGCAATCCCTCTCAAATTTCTGATTGCTAACTGACAAATATGTCTGCCATGAAGAGATAATGTCAAATATTTTAAAACTGTTCTTCCTACAAATAATGGGGTGTTTGGGGAAGATTCCTGCAAACACAATGCCTTCGCATGATCTTTAAATGACATGGTTCATATAGAAAATGCAACTGCTGACAATAGCAACTGGAATAAGTGGTTGAAGAATCTAGCAACTGCAGATGACCACTTGTGTTTCCATTCATTCTAAGCCAAGCAAAGTAATTCTTAATGCTTAGAATAGCTCAGCACAATTTAATTTCATTTATTACATCCAAGTATCAGTTGGGAAACTGATAGCCTATAAAAAAGATCTTGTGGGAAGGGTTGGTTGTGACTAATGCCTGTGAGCCTAGCTACTCAGGCGGCTGAGATCTGAATATCAAGATTCCAAGCCAGCCAGGGCAAAAAAGTCCATGAGACTCTTATCTCCAATTAATCACCAGAAAACCTGAAGTAGAGCTGTGACAGAAAGTGGTAGAGTGCTATCCTGGAGCAAAAGGAGCTCAGGGAGAGCACCCAGACCTTTGAGATCAAGCCCCATGACCCAAAATCTTGTTGTAAATCAGGTTCCCTGGGAATAATCTCTGCGATTAAGTTTAGTAAGCAGTACATTTATTTTAAAAGTGTGCTTGCTGGGAGTAGTGACATGTATCTGTCATTTCAGACATGGTGGAAAGCAAAAAAAGGGGGTGGGGTGGAGAGGATGTGGTCCAAATATATACCCAGTTAAGAAGGAAATTCCTATCTAAAAATAAGCAGTCAGTGCTGGAAAGGACTGAAAGGCATTCCTCAGTAAAAGGGTGCCTGCTTAGTAAGAACAAAGCTCTGAGATCAAACAAAAGGGGAGGAGGAGGAGGAGGAGGAGGAGGAGGAGGGGGAGGGGAGGGGGAGGAGGAGGGGGAAGAGGGGAAGGGGGAGGAAGGAAGAGGAGGAGGTGGAGAAGGAGATAAAAGAGAAGAAGGAGGACATACTGTAAAACATTTGATTTGTTTTTGCTTTCTGGCTAGACTCTTAAAATGCCAATAGCTCCAGAGTAATAAGATAGTCATCCTCTAACATCAGATTCAAATTTTTTTTCTTTCTTGTGATTGTTTCTAACATATTTATAAGATGATTTCTTTGTTGCTTTTATGTCCTCCCCCATGGTATAACCCCTGCTTTCATTGTATTTGATGTTGGTATAATTTGTGGAGGGGAAGGGCAAAAACAAACCCTTTAACTAGGGATACAGGTGGACCCATTGCAACAATGAGATGTACAAGTCATTATGCCAAAAAACGAACTTTACAACTTTGGGGGGAGGGGGGGAGGATGGGAGGGCAGGGATGGGAAGGGGAAACAGAGGAGGAGGCAACAATGCTTGATAAGAAATGTACTCATGGGCTGGGAAGGTGGCTCAGTGGTAGAGCTCTTGCCTTGCATGCGTGAGGCCCTGGGTTCGATTCCTCAGCACCACATAAGCAAAAAGAAAAAAGCCGGAAGTGGCGCTGTGGCTCAAGTGGTAGAGCGCTAGCCTTGAGCTGAAGAGCTGAGGGACAGCGCCCAGGCCCAGAGTTCAGGCCCCCCCACCCAAAAAAAAAAAAAAAAAAAAAAAAAAAGAAATGTACTCATTACTTTGCTCATGTAATTGTAACCCCTCTGTACGGTATTTTCACAATAAAAATTTTTTAAAAAGATAGCCATCCTCATTTAGGCTTGGTGGGCTTCATGTATCAAATTATTTGTTTAGAATGAGAGAACACAACCCCATGGATCCCACAAAGGCACTAGATGAATGGAATAACTGGATGGAAACAGGGACATAGAAGAAGAATGGGCCAAAGAAAGACTATGGTTGAAGACTTGCCCTTTGCAAATGTTGCTTGCATTTTGCCCTTCACAGGCTGCTTCCTTGGAAGTTCTTGGATACATGCTATAAGATTTTCTCATCCAATACTTGGTGAAAAATGGAGAATATGTTCATTAGTTCTTCAAATAACAAGGAACAAATATAAACTACAAAATTTTAATATGACCTTAGAGCAAGGAAACTATAGCCAAAAGTCCTATAGTTCAATACTAATGTAATGAAGTTTTAAAGAAGGTCAAACTGATAGAAAATTGAAGGTAAAAGTAATCACACACTTGCTTATCTCATTTCTTTCACTTGAAATACTTCTGCTGTTTCCATACGTTTGAAGGATATCAGTCCTTCAAGTTCAAGTCCTCTGTTACCCAAATACTCCAATCATATTTCCTATCCAAATTAATAATATATTTGATTTTTATTGTATTTCTATTAGTCATCCACTGTGTACATTATTTATAAACTTTACTTATTTTATAAGATTGAATTTTTGCATATACCCCATTATTAGGCCTTGACAATATCCATATGACCTAGGAAAAAAATAGAGGCCCAGAAAGATGAACAGGCCCCACAGACCAAACAGGTGATAAGCCCAGTTCACATGGACTTCAGTGGTTGTGCTCTTTTCTCCTGCTGCCTATACATCGTGTGCTGTTTATTTCCCTCAGGTTAGATATACAAATTACTAAGAGATGGGGCTGGGAAGTTGGCTGTGGTAGAGTGCTTGCCTTGTATCCATGAGGCTCTGGGTTTAAATCCTCAATACCACATAAGCAGAAAAAGCCAGAATCGGTGCTGTGGCTGAAGTAGTAGAGCACTAACCTTGAGCTGAAGAGCTGAGGAACAGCGTCCAGGCCCAGAGTTCAGGCCACAACTGGCCATAAAAAAAAATCACTAAGAGAAGCAACCATGTTCTCATACTTCCTTGTATTTACACCCTTCCATCCATCATATGAGTCACAAAAAGCATATATTATCATGCATCTATGTGAGCAAAGATTTTTTCAAGAAATATCTGAGACAGCGATATCAACATAGATTCCTGTAAGTATTCCACATGATTGTTCCTAAACCTCTCAGAATTTACCAGAAGGATACAGTTCATAAAAAGATTGAGAACAATTTTATATCCATCCTTGTCTGCTTCCATGTATGTACTGGTGCCAATATGTGACTTAGTTTAGACCTTGGCTTTCTCACACAATAATACAGAAAGCAAGTGAGTGGGAAAAATCGATTATGAATAGGGGTTATCAACAGCATGAAGAAGCTTAACACAGATACATGTCTGGTTGCTTTTGATTAAAATAAATTGAAATTATTTATCTTGAAATGATAACAATACAAATGGAAAAACTTGGCAGTTGCCTTGAATATATAATGAAGGATTACTCTCACACCCACATTTATATCCTGTAGAGTATCCCTCACTGAGAAAGGCCAGGAAAATGACAACTCCTTAATTAGTTAGCACTCAGTGACAAATTGGGGAAACTTGCTCTGAAATCTGTAAGGAGGGAGGAGATATTAGGTTGCTTTAAAAGTCTCTCTGTATTTTCTATTATATGTTTCATATAGCTGGATTTTTATTTCACTGTTAAGGTTGTACAAACCCAAAGAAATAAGATTCACTAAATACCATGTTAAAAACCAAATGAAGGGTTTTGCTTCATTTAGTACCTGAATCAACACTACTTTACCTATCAAGGCAAACCTGAAAACTTCTTTTGATATGAGAAAAGCAATTAGATTACCTACCAAATTTTATTCATCAGTGCCCTTGATAGGCAAGCTGTATTTTTAAAAATTTAAGTTATTTCCCTTAAAATGTTATCCTGTAAGTAGTAGTACCCTCCCTCTAGAGTTAGGACTCAGATTATTTATTGAATTACATCAAATGCCATACAGAATTTGGTAATGATAGCTGTATGCAATAATTACATGCTACATTGCCTCCATTGGAAACCATGGTAACTGATCAGCTACTGTTTCAACCTGCTCCCATTGCTAAAACTGGCATGGAAGGAAAATATACTCATCATCACACATAGTCAATCTGCAGATAACTGTTTAAAATTAAGCTAATATCTTGTTCTAATTGCAGCCACATTTTCCTCTGTGATTGATTTATGCCTGTACTTATGAAAGAAGATAAGGGAAGGGAGAGAAAAAGACAGGAAAAGGAAGATAGGCAGGAAGATAAACGAACAATGTGATTTTGAATAACAATTTTATTTTATAGGAAAAGACTATAATGATAAAGAACAAAACTATTTTCTTGGAAACCTCTACAACAATACTAATAACTTTGGTTCTTTTTTTGCCTTTCTCCTCTAGAGGTAGGCAAGACATATATAATCACCCCTGATCTCTCACTTGTCACTTCCTCCCTGAATATTCTAGATGAAAGGACTCACTAGTCATTTCATTGCTGGATGTTGTCATTAGCAGAAAAGTCTTCTAAACCCTGTTAAAATCCACCACTGGACATCTGAATATTCTATTCTTACATTGCTCCATTTGGACCTACTCCAAACCAGGGCATGTTTGGTCTTTCTTTGAAACCCTTGCACTGACTCTTCCTTCCATCTGGAATGCACTTACTCTTTTCTTCACATCATGGGCTCCACCTTATCACTCAGGGGGAAGACATCTTTGATCATCTGAATTAAACTAGCTCATTTACATCTCTCTTTATCACCTGGAGAACATCTACCATTTTCTGAAATAATACTGGCACATTTAGTTACATGGTATGTAAGTTATCTAAATAGTTAATGTACTTTGTACCACATAATCACTTGGCTGTCATCTTCCTGAAAAAACAAAACAAAACAAAACATTCCTTTTCTCAATACTAAGCTTAATACTTAGTTCTATCTTCAACAACATGTACTGTTTTACCCCAAATCAATAACTACTAGAATATGTGCCCATGGACATGTCATAATTGCTGAAATATATGTATATTTCAAGAAAAAATGAACAGTAAACATCTGATAAATGAGAAAAAATGAAAAAGTTCAAACCAGTTACACTTATTGGGCCTTTCTCCAAGTGGCATCCTTAGATATATTTGAAGAAAATTATCCTATATTAAGCCAGACACTAGTGGCTCATCCCTGTAATCCTAGCTACTCAGGAGGCTGAGATATGAGGATCATGGTTCAAAGCCAGCTCAAACAGAAAAGTCTGTGAAACTCTTATCACTAATTAACCACCAAAAAAACCAGAAGTGGAGCTGTGGCTCAAAAATGGTAGAATGCTAGCCTTGAGTGAAAAAGTTCAGGGACAGTGCCCAGGCCCTGAGCTCTAGCCCTACAACCTATCAAAAACAGAAAATTATCCCTTCCCTCCCCAAATTACAAAAATATAAATGAGGATGCAGGCTGACCCATTGTGTTAACAAGATGTACAGGACACTATATTGAAAACGAATTTTACAATGTCAAAGGTGGGGTGCGGGAGGAGTTGGGGAGGTGGGGAGGGAAGGGATGGTAGGGGAAAATAAAGGAGGAGGTAACAATGCTTGCTATGAAATGTACTCATTACCTTACTCATGTAACTGTAACCCCTCTGCACAACATTTTTACAATAAAAAAGAAAATTATCCTACATTATCCGTGACTCTTCTTAATCCTATATATGAAAGATTTCTACCACTAAAGTCATGTCCATAGTAGTACTCAGTTGAGGACATTAGGATTTTTTCAATTCTTCTTAGGACCTGGTTTCAAATCTCTCAACATTTCCTTATGTCTCTCAAATTTGTGAGTGTAATACTGCATTTTAAAATCTGGCATATATAACTGAGGAGAGTTTTCCAGTATGATCTAACCAGTCCAGATATAGTTACTGATAGACATGCCCAAAATAATACCATCTTGCAAGACTTGTTTAAACCACTGGTCAACCAGCTACTCTCCAAAACAGTGTTAGTATTTTTGTCGCATATGATAAACTAAGGAAGGTGTGATACAATGCAGTGCTTCTGAAATTATTCTATGTAGATACAATCTCTCAGAATCTCTGTCCATTCTCAGTTGTATTTCAACTCTGCCTCAAAAATCATTAGAAATGAGATAAAATCAGGTTCTGAAAATTGTGATTCAATGGTTGTACAGTGAGGCCTGCGATTCCACATTTTTAAAAAGCTGATGTGAGGTCCACATTTTAATAACAAAGCTATCCCCAAATGCTAAACTTGGAAATAAGAAGGCCATGTCTAATCTGAGGTTCTATCATTTAATAATAGCATACAAGTATGAGGTTTCATTGTTTGCCCTATATGTAGAAATAAATAGTACTGTGCTAGAGGGTTGTCTTGAGAATTAAATAAGACAATGAGTGAAGGTGGCATATACTAGGAGTTTAACAAATATTTTTCAACAAATAGCATCTATTGATGGAAGTTAGAGATTCATATTGAACTTATAATCAGAAAACAACCAGATTTTTTTTTTATTAAAGTGGCTTCTAAGCCAAAATTTCTCTCATCTAGCACTTGTAGAGTTGAGTTTTGAGCCTAAATGTAGGATTTAACATTTATAATTATTAAATTTCATCTTGTTAACTTTGGACAGAGTTCCAGCCTGTCAAGATTGTTTTGAATTAAGATGCAGTTACTCGGTATATTAGTTCTTACTCCAAGCTTTGTGTCATCTACAGATTTGATAAGTATGCCTTGTATGTCTTTATACTATCATTAAAATGTTGAGTAGGACAAGACCAAGGGCAGAGAGATTCTGCATTTTATTTATTTTGAAGGAAAGAGCATTCATGAGGTTGAGAAAGGAGCTAAAATTAACAAATTATAAATCCATTTCACTCAATGTCATCCAGTCCACACTTCTCTATTTTCCTTACAGAGATTCCCCTAAGGTATTTTTTTTGAAATGTATGAATTAAATCAATACACATAGAGCCCATAGAATGGACTTTTCTCTTTTTAAAAAAAATCTTAAACTCTCAGTGAAACAAGATTAGTTTGGCATGGCTTATTCTTAGTGAAACTAAGATATCTTTAGCATCTTAGTGAAACTAAAATACTTTTTAAAGTATTCAATTACAGTCTATTAACAACCTATAGGGAAATTTTAGCAGACAATAATTGGAGTAATTGGTATGTAACATTCAGTATTCTATCACCAAAGGCATGCTTTCGGAAATGTCAACATAAATAATGGCAGGTAGGCATGCCTTATTCCTTACGTATCTCAGGTTAACTTTCATCTAAAACTACCACTAACCAGGAGATTTGTGATTTTAGGGGGTCTGGCTTACTGCTTCTTGAGCCCTAAGATTTCTTAATGAATAGCATCCACCTAAAATCTATTTTCCAGTTATAATTACTTGTCTATGTACAATTGCTAAAACAGAAACTATACATAATTAGTATATAAAATGTAGGTATCTTTGTACATATGTACATTCATATTACAATCTTCCCAACCCAAGTGATAAATTCTACTCTACTTTCTAGACTTACATTTTTAAAATAAAAGAGAAAGTTTAACCAGATGCTGTGCCTTGTGTTCATAATCCTAGCTACTCAGGAGACTGAGATCTGAGGATCGCGGTTCAAAGCCAGCCCAGGCAAGAAAGTCCGTGAGACTCCTATCTCCAATAAACCATCAGAAAACAGGAAGTGGTACTGTGGCTCAAGTGGTAGAGTGCTTGCCTTGAGCTGAAGAGCTGAGGGACAGCACCCAAGCCCAGAGTTCTGACAACAACAACAAAGATTCAAAGCCAGCCCTGGCAGCAAAGCCTGTGAGATTCTTATCTCCAATCATTCATCAGAAGTTTGGAAGTAGACCTATGGCTCAAGTGGTAGGTAGAATGCTAGTATTGAATGAAAATGCTCAGAGACAGCACCTGAGTTAAAGCCCAGGATAGGCACACAAAAAGAGAGAGAAGTTAACTTAAAAATGAGTAAGCATGGATTCTTCTTTTATTATTATTATTGTGAAAATACCATACAGAGGGGTTACAATTACATGGGCAAGATAGTGAGTACATTTCTTATCAAGCATTGCAGCCTCCCTATCTTTTGAAAATGCCACTGGAAAAAAAAGGACTGATGAGACACTGATAAGATATATTTTTTGCTGCCACCACAAATTTTACTTATAATAGCTTACAGATCCCTGGCTTTGTGTTGTTATATTCAACTTTTTTATTTTTATTCATTTAGTTGACATAAAATTGTATCCTTTATTTATGTGCAAAATGTTGTGAAGTATATACACATTGTGAAAAGGTTAAACCTGGTTAATTAACAAATCCCAAATCACTTGCAGTGAAATAAACCTTCGTTGGTTTTTTTACAAGTACTTTCAGAAGAAATACTGGTCTTTTTATCCTAAAAATTGTTCTTTTGTTTTGACTCAGCAAACTACACCATCCCCATTCATATTTATATCCATATTCATATCTAATTTATATACAAAGAAACAGTTTAAACAAGTGAGAATGTTAATGTATTTGAGCTGCTCTGAATTGCCACCAAACAAAGCAGACTCAATCATTTCTTACACATTCATGTGTACACACTCCCCTCCACACACACATACACACCCGGACACTGCTAGAGTTCTTGGTTCTCCATACACCTTCCCACCATTTCTCTATAGGTCTCATTTAAATATCCTCTGCAATAAACATCAATGGTCTAGGTGACACTGACTCTTGAAACCCAGTGATGGAGATCATGAAAGGAATGTGGTTAATCCCACTTATAAATTGTGAAATTCAGACTCCAGCATAGTTTACAGAAGCCTCAAAAGGCAGCAGAGGAAACTAAGCTAGCCTCACATTTTGTGTGTGTGTGTGTGTGTGTGTGTGTGTGTGTGTGTGTGTGTGTGTGTCTTGCCTGTGTTGTATGTGTGTATGCATATGTGTGTTTGCCCACATGTAAGATGATTTAGTTTCAGTAAAGTAGGTGAATTAAATGCATTAAGATATCTATTTAATGTGTTTATTTACTAAAAACCAAATACTTGCGTGCAGATATGAAGAGAGGAGGTGCTACTTTCTCTTTTTTTGGTCAGTTGTGGGGCTTGAACTCTGGGCCTCGGTGCCATCTCTGAGCTCTTCAGCTCAACCCAAGCACTCTACCACTTGAGCCACAGTGCTATTTCTGCTTTTCTGGTGGTTAATTGGAGATAAGAGTCTCATGGACTGTGCTGCCCAAGCTGGCTTTGAACCATGATCATCAGATCTCAGCCTCTTCAGTAGGTAGGATTATAGGCATGAGCCACCAAGGAGGTGTTATTTAATAGTGTGGCTAAAGGAGTTGATGATTAGCCCAAGATAACACAGTAATGTGTGGAGCCTGAATGCCACCTCAGCCTATAGGAGCCAAAACTCATACAAATTCAAGAAAGAAGCACTGGAACCGATAAGTGAACTGCAGAAAGGCAAGGAGTCTCAGAATTTAAGGTGATGGAGAGAAGCTTATGGAGAATGGAACTCTACTCCTTTCAAAATACTTACACTCATATTCACAATGTCCCTTCCCTTCTTAGAACTAAAGTTTGCCTGGGTGCTAAATTCTTCTGGCCTGTGCACACCAGAGGTATTGGAAAAAAAAAAAAAAAACAATATGAGTTGGGAAAGGTCAAGAAAATGAGCTTGGGTAAACCATAGCTAAAAGTCATGGAGCCATATGAATTTCTAATCAGCATGCAGTTTCCATATAATTTACATCTGTGTTTTGTCTCTGTCCTCTACTGCTTAACATGAAGTTGAGACTTGATAAAGAAGCTTTTCCATCTGTGCCTCAGAAGAACCATATACCATGTTGTTACCAAATGAGCTGCTGGGCCACGGCATAACAGTGTTTCCTTGTCTTTCCAGTCTCAAAAGTATACATGCTTCCTCTTGGTAGAGGGTAGGTCACATAAAGAAAACTAGCTGCAAGGAAATCTGAGTAATAGAGTCTTTAGCACTCCTATCTTTGGGACACTGGAAGGTAACCAGAAGCAGATTCAGGTGTATTGAAAAAGTTCATTGTACAATACATAGGAAGGAACTACTTTTTGACTTCCCAATACCATTTTGAATGAAGGACTCCAAATCAAATATGAACAATCTCATGAAATTGTTGCTGAGTGTATTTTCCAAGAAAAGGTGTTCAAAATTGGAGTCATCTCCAGGTGTTTGCTCACTTTTAATGTTGTTATAGATAAACGAATACTCAGTGTATACATCATTGGTCTTGTATTTTTCCTACAGAGTGTTTCAACAGTATTTAAGGATTGGGGGGGTTTTAATTGTGCTTTTCATGCTTAGAAAAACTAGTGGTGGTGTTGAAAGAACAGGGAAATAAGCTCTCTAAGTGTGGCCCAGAATGTAAAGGAGAAATCTCCCTTCCCTAAAGCATCTTAGGAGCTCACCTTTCCCACCATCACAATCTGCTGCTGGCTTCAAAAACAATAATTGCATCTTTTCATTTCTCCCTCTGCAAAAAAAATGCCCCTGTTCTCAAGGAGACACATTTCCATTTTTCCTATGCTTTCAAGAATTTATTAATCTCAAGAGTCAATTATTAGAAGGAAAGGCTATCAGTGAAAAAATATTATGGATAGATGTGAGAGATAAATGAACTGAGGGAAACTCAAGGGTATTTGAAAGTTATTACTGATTCTCTTTTCCAATATGAAATTGAAAGGTTGACAACTCCTAAATTAAAGCCTTGAGGTAACATTAAAATTATATATACTTATATTTATCTATACAACTAAAGAAGCTTTATGAGGCAGTGCTCTAAAATTATCACTAAGCAGGGTATTTGTGCTTTTAGGGGGTCTTGCTTAACTCTACTTGGGCCCTAAGATTTCTTAATGAATAGCATTCTCCTAAAAATCTATTTTTTCAGTTATAATTGTTTAGATATAATTTTTCTATGTATAACTGCTATAACAGAAACTGCCCAATTAAGATAAGTTAGTTATGTTTGTATATTATGATCTCCCCAATCCAGGTCATAAATCATACTCATCACCTCTAAAAGTTTTCTACTGTGTATCATTTTGTGGTTTTGTGTGTGTGTGTGTGTGCATGTATGTTAAAAACACAGCATGAGATTGCTCTCTTAATATGTTTTAACTACACAATATTGTACTGTCAACTATGAGCATTGTATTTTACAACGTATATGCAAATCTATTTATCCATATCACCCATATCTATCCATATGAGCCCAGTTAACAGATGTCTACAGCTAGAGAGCCCCTCTGTCCTGCAGACTCTCAGAGAATCAGTCACATCTTGTCCAACTCACTTCCTATTGCTTGGAACTAAACACAAAATGTTTACAATAATACTTTAGAGCAAAGGAGTACATTAATCAGATTAACATGCAATGCTGTGTGAAATACATTTGCAGAATGCCCTTGTATAATTAATATGCCCTATTAAAATAATAATATAAAAATTTTCTTATTTTTATTATGATTATGTAAATAACAGAAAAAAGTAGGAGAGAGGAAGCATAGAAAGTTAACTCTTAGGACAGAGGAAGGCTAAAAGAACAGGTAGTTTAAAGTGACGTCTAATCACTCTCATTCAATCTATCAACCACCTGGATTTTTTTTCCCACAATCCCCACTCTTTATGCTCTTGCTTGGCCCTGGGTCCTTCTCTGAATATTTAGCCTAGCTCTCAAGAAAAGATTTAAGGAAATAATTACTACACTGTGGAATGTAATTGATATATAAATTATGTCTTACTATTTGAGAAGGACATATTGGCCTAAACCAATGGGTTTCAAACTTTGGTGTACATCAGTCTTAAGGAGTTTTCTTTTTAAACAAAAACTGCTTGGTTTAAAATCCCCAGAGTTCGGATTCATTAAGCCAAAGATAGGGCCTGAGTATTTATATTCCTAACAAATACTAGATGAAACTGAGAGTCTGAGGAAAATACTTTGTTTAAATCACTTCTCTATCAATTCTAGTTTTAGGTAAGATTTTCTCAACTCTTATATATTGAAATCATCTGAGGGGATTATTAAAAATAAAATTAAGAGACTCTGTTATAGAACAATTAAATTAGAATATTGGGAAGGAGCCCTTCCTGAAGTCTTCAGCTTGTAGATTTTTTATCCTTTCCAGATGATTCAAGGCTGTAGCCAGGGTTAAAAATACCTTCTCTAGATAAATATCAACCAATTTCAGCTAAAATAATCCATTTTTAAGACAGAAAATACATTTGACCTAGATTTAGTAATTAATCTGGGGGCATGTAGTTTTACATTTGTAAGTGATGATACATGGTTAATTTGTAGAAATCATTAATATATGCCTAAGGAAATAACAGAAAATAAAGAAATAAAACACTGTACTAATCACATAGAAATGGGGTTTTGAAGTGTGATTTATAGCTTCTAGTAGCAACATTACAGAAAATGGTCCATCTTGAACAATGCAGACAGAAGCAAAGAAAATCATACAGGTGGACCAATAGGAGAGACTTCAGTGATGGCCAAGACAATGATGTTGAAGTTACAGGTGCAGAAATAGAACCATCTTGTTCCCAGAAAGTGAAAATAGGACAAAACATTATTTGTAAAATTACTGGTGTTTTCATAAATGGGATTTTAAAATTGTATGTGTAACTTTATCGCTATATTTGATGTTATCAGTAGAAATTTCACCAGTATACATCTATACAGGATATCATGCTTTTACTGGTGAATGTGTTTTTAATTTAGTTTACCACTCATTAGTTTGGATGCCATCTCATATTCAGGTATATATAGTATGTTTTGCTAGGAAATCAACCATGTCTTTCTGACATTAGTGCTATTTAAAATGGCCTTCATAAAATGTGGGTTTTTAATCAAAGACTTCCAGTCTAAAGGAGCCTTTCAAACAAAGTACTGTATGTGAAAGGATTATAATAAGAGATTAGAAGTGGCAAAGATGCTAAATTGAGAAATAAATACACTGCTAACTCACAGAGACCGCCTGATGAGGAACTTTTACTTTTAGGCAGAATATGTTCTAAATGGTGCTTCTTCTCCAATATAATATCCATTATTTGAAACCTGCTTGTTGTTCTTTTTTTTATTATTGTGAACATACTGTACAGAGGGGTTACAATTTCCTATCAAGCATTGTAGGCTCCTCCTTTGTTTACCCTTCACATCCCTTCCCAGCCTCCCCCCCCCACCTAATCCCCTCCCACCAAAGTTGTAAAGTTCGTTTTCAACATGACAACTTGTACTTCTCATTGCTGCAACGGGTCCACCTGTATCCTTATTTAAACGACTTGTTTTTCCCCTTCCCCTCCACAAATTATACCGACATCAAATACAGTGAAAGCAGGGGTTATACTGTGGGGAAGGGACATACAAAGCGACAAAGAAATAATCTTATAAATGCATTAGAAACAAATGTATGAAAGAAAAAAAAACATTTAAATACATATCTTAGGGTTCATTTTCCTAACATCACCTTATCTGACCTTTTCTGCTTGACTCATACATATACTAGATATTGCAAAGAAGGGAAACCATGGGACCTATGTTTCTTTGGGCTTGGCTTACTTCACTTAATATAATTTTTTCCAAGTCTTTCCATTTCCTAACAAATGGGGCAATGTCATTCTTTCTGATGGAGGCATAGAATTCCATTGTGTATATATACCACATTTTCTGAGAGGCATCTAAGTTGGTTCCATATCTTAGCTATGGTAAATAATGCTGCAATAAACATAGTTGTGCTGCTAGCTTTAGTGTGGTCTTGTTTGTAAACATTTGGGTAAATGCCCAACAGTGGGATTGCTGGGTCATAGGGGAGCTCTATGTGGAATCTTTTGAGGAACCTCCATACTACTTTCCAAAGTGGTTGAACAAGTTTACACTCCTACCAACAATGCAGTAAGGTTCCCTTCTGTCCACATCCCCTCCAGCATCTGTTGTTATTAGAGTTCTTGACAATAGCCATTCTAACTGGAGTGAGGTGGTATCTCAATGTTGTTTTGATTTGCATTTCTTTTATGGCTAGGGAGGTTGAGCATTTCTTCCTGTGTCTATTGGCCATCCTTCTTTCTTCTTCAGAGAAGTTTCTCTTTAAGTCTTTAGCCTACTTATTTATTGGGCAGTTGTTTCTTTGAGGATTTGTTGTTGGGCGATTTAATTTCTTGAGTTCCAAGTATATTTTAGATATGAGACCCTTGTCCGTTGTATGGCTAGTGAAGATCTTCTCCCAATCTGTGGGCTTTTTATTGATCTTGCTAGCTATGTCCTTTGCCATGCAGAAGCTCTGCAACTTCATGCAATCCCATTTGTCCAACCTTTCTTTGATTTGTTGTGTTTCTGGGTCTCTATTAAGAAAATTTCGGCCTCCTCCAAGGAGACCTAGGGTTTCTCCTATTCCATCCTGTAATGTTTTCAGAGTGTCTGCTTTGACTCCGAGGTCTTTGATCCATTTGGAGTTGATTCTGGTGCAGGGTGATATATAAGGATCTAGCTTTAGTTTACAAGTAGTTAACCAATTTTGCCCTGCTTGTTGTTCTTTATCCCCTTCATTCTCTATTCTTCTACAGAAAAATCCTAACATTTTCAAAGAGGATTCTAACTGGTGGCTTAACGTCAGTATTTCTAGGTATTCATTGCCTCATTTGACATTCTAAGATGCTAAAGCTTGCTGAGCACACGTGGCTCATGTTTCTAATCTTGGCTACTCAGGAGGCTGAGATCTGATGAATTACAGCTCCAAGGCCAGCTCAGACAAAAGAAAAGTTCACTAGACTCCATCACCAAAATAACCAACACTACCACCAAAACCCCCCAGCTAAACTATGTACATGTGACCATATAAGATGATGCTAAGCAAAATGAACCCCAAGATAGGGACACAAGAGGTTTTATCTTTGTTGCTGCTGTTTTTAATGTACTATGTGATTTTTTTGTTTCTTTTGTATGTTCTTCACCCATGGTAGAACCCCTACTGTCACTGTATTTGATTCCAGTGCCCTGCATCTATATTTTTCTAATTTGGGCAGGGGGAAGGGAAATAACAAAGTGTTGAAACAAGGATACAGGTTGACCCATTGTAACAATGAGATGTACAAGACACTATGTTGAAAACGAACTTTACAACTTGGGGGGGGAGAAGAGTTGGGGAGGTGGGGAGGGAAGGGATAGTAGGATAAAAACAAAGGAGGGGGTAACGATACTTGATAGGAAATGTACTCATTACCTTACTCATGTAACTGTAACCTCTCTGTACAGTATTTTTACAATAAAAAAATTTTAAGAGCTAAATATGTGGCTTAGTAGAGCATCAGCCAGGCAAACATTAGGCCCTGAATTGAAATGACAGTACCAGAAATAAAAACAATTCCCTTGGAGAAATCCTTAAAGTAATTTATCACATACATTTTAACTACTGCTGTATAGCAAGCATTCCAACTTTAGTGATTCCTGATATCTATTGCCAGTAGATTTAGCTTGGTTGTAAGAAATGTTAAAAGAAGTGCTTTAGGGAGAATAAAAATGACATAGGTCAGAAATCCAAATCCACATAAAGAAAAGAAGATTATTGAAGAAGGAGTAAGTAAAAGTAACAAAGTATTTACTATCATTAGTTGATCTAACATATTCAAAATAGTAGCAACAATGTTTTCCATGATATATACTTATACTTCATGCATATATATCTTGTGCAAATATATGCACATTATATATGTAAATACATATAGAGACATGTGTATATATACATTTATATTTATATTTGATATATGTATGCATGTATATTTATATATATTTATATACATGCATACATATAACAAACTATATAGCAAATGGCTTGGGGACATGGCTTATGCATCAATTGGTAGAGTACTGCCTCCAGTGTGGCCACACACACACACACACACACACACACACACAAACATACAATGCTAAGAATGTGTCTTACCAAGCTGTATGCAGGCATTAGAAGGGCTGCATTCCTTTCTGGCAATCTACTGAAAATTTATTTCCTCATTTATATGATTCTTGGCAGATTTCAGTTCCCTAAACATAGCAGCTCTACGTATCTCAGAAAGAGTAATGGAACAGTGAACCATTCTGCTGCCATCTTTCTCTCTGACTCCAGCTAAGGAAATTTTCTGATTTTAAGGACTCATATGATTACATTGGGTCCACTTAGAAAATATTTCAAGGTCCTTAACCTTAGTGTCATATCTGTAATGTCCCTTTTGCCACATCAGACAAGATTTACAAGTTCTACAGATAAAGACATGGACATCCTGGTGGCCATGATTATGTCTACTATAATGCCAGCATCAAATTCTATATTAAATCCGATGAACTTAATCTTTGTTAATGGATTAAGCTTCAAGTTAGTCAGTACATGACATAAACTACATATGTAACATGCAAGATAATTCATTCATATTAGACATACCCTTAAACCCATAGAATAAGACTTTATAGATTTACTCAGATCTATAGTTTCAGACTTAATTCTTTTACCAGTCCTAAATAATGCCAGTAGTTAAAAAAAACTCTTGCCTAATATTAAAAATAAATCATTTAGAGCTAGATGCATGACTCAAGTGATAGAGTACCACTTAGGCCCCACATACCCAATCCTGACAAAAAATTCATTTTTATCATAAGCCCAATGTATCTCCATTTTAAACACATAACCTCTGGATCCTACCTAATACATAGGGCTCCTACATGTCCCTGGAATGATGCTTTGTCCCTGGACTTGCTATATTTGCCCAGATCACTTGGTTGGCCTTCTGCCTGATATTTTTGGCAGGGGAGTGGGGTGGGGAGGACGGTTTCAGTGCTAGAGCTCAAGTTTAGGACCTTATAGATGCCTGTCAAGTGTTCTTCCACTGTATCCCTGTATCTCTCATTCTGCCTTGTTGGTTTTTTTTTTTAATTTGCCTTTTAGTCCCTTTCCATAGTTATGGCTACCATCTTCCCTGAGCTTTCCCAATCCTTTTCACTGTGCTGATGTTCTAAGAACTACTCAAGCAGTATTCTAGCTGGTATACACAGTGCCCCAACAAAATTCATCAATTTCCAAGAAGAAGCCACTTTCTGGTATGCCCAAATTTTTTTTGGTGACAGACAGAGATACAGCCTAAACTGGTCCAAGTTCCCATAACATTTAGGTTGGACTATTGATTCCTAGACTTCCAGAAACCCTTGCTAATGAGATTCCACTTGGCTAGGTCAAAAAGTTTTCTTCTCATTTCTACAACAAAAGGAGTCTTTCATGGAGGTCTGAAAGTTCTGGTTTGACTCATCAATCACTTTGGAAAGGGGAAGGGAGAAGGAAAGAAAGGAATGGTCATGGAATGGAAGAGTGAAGTCCTAGTCCGAGTAGAAAGAACATGATCTTAGAGTCTTAAGAACCTGGTTTCTTATGCAGGCACTGCTACCTACTCTGATGGTTTTTTGCAACTAGGAAATGCAAATAAGTCCTACCTCATGGGGTGTGAGAATTAACTGGGATAATGAGTATGAAAGCACTCTAAACTGCACATGTCAGCTGTTGTCATTATGATTATCCTACTAATTCCCCATATCTCCACTGCAGCAAATATTATAACTGTTCACAGTGAATATTTTCATGCTAATCATTCAAATTCATGCAGGAGATCATTTGCTTCTGCTTTATCATGTTAGCAGAGGTCATTTTATTGTAATCCTGTCCATCAAGTTTCATTTTGGACACAGTTCAGTCTAATCAAACCTGCCAATATTAGGTTTGGCTCTACTTAAAGATTCATTCAACCACCTTCTCTGAAAGCTCAAGCCAACATTTGTGCATATTTGTATTATAAATCATAGACTAACAAGATGCCAAAAGCAGTCACTCCTTTTATGAATCAGTTTCTGGTTTCCAAAACTAAATTAGTGCCTTCTTCTTTCTCCTCCATTTTTCATCACGTGCTGCCAACATCATTACAGTACTTATAATATGGCATTATAATACTGCCTTTGATCTTCGTCCATAGGAGTATGACTTCACAGTAAAGATAAAGTCTTTGTATTCTCATTCAGGATTCACAGTAGAGAACAGCAACAGGTTTATTGGAGGGAAGGGGAGGATAAAAGGGGTCCCAGCCTCTAGGCGAGACTGTCCCTTAGACAGCTACAATGCTCTGACACAGTCTACATAAAATAAAACAGAAACAAAATTTCTTACAATATGTAATTTCTAAAAGTATAGAGTTAAACTTCTTATAAAATGTATAAAAGATGCTATGGTTTTTTGTGTGTGAAACATTAGTTATTTGAAGTATTTCACATTAAGGAAACATGAAAAAGCAGTTTAGTTGACCCTTCCAGCAACTAAATGAGATGTCTTATGACTTACACTTCCTTCCTTCCTTCCTTCCTTCCTTCCTTCCTTCCTTCCTTCCTTCCTTCCTTCCTTCCATTAGGTTTTTAAAAAGAGGTAGCCGAGTAAGAACAGCACCACACAGGTGGTATTCAGGTAAGGGGTAGGTACCTGATCCCACTTCCCTTTACCTGGACACACCCTTCCTTGCCCCCTATCCTATATAAGGCCTAACCAGGGACCAGATGGCCTCTTTTTTGCCAGCCTCGTGGAGTGCCAACCTTGCCTGGTCCCAGCAGGTCTACTGAATAAACCTACCCCTTACCTGAATACCTCGTGCGTGGGGCTGTTCTTACTCGGCTACCTCTTTTTAAAAACCTAACATAAATGGTGTCGTGACTCGGATAAAGGGCTTAAAGTCAGGATAGCTGGGATTTCTCTCTTTTTTTTCCCCTCTTTTTTCTTTTTTTTGTTTGTTCTTTCCTTTTCGCTCTGAGGAATACCCACAGTTCTGACGGCCTTTTGCAAACCAGTCTGTCTGCTGCGGACACAGCGCATCAATACCATTGCTGCCTTCACATCCACGTCCACACCACTTCTCTACTCTGCCCCTCAATGCTCATGAGACTTCTGACTTCATCTAAGGACTCACTCCACCAAGGGACAGCTGCTGCTCACTGCCTTCCCTGGAAGGGGACCAAATTCCAGCCTTTCACCCCATTGTCGACGCCCCTTGTCAGCAGGACGTAGCCAGAGAGAATCCGTGCCCTATTTCATGATTATTAAAAGGCTGGAATGTAAGGTCTGCTCCTGGATGGCGAGCAGACTCCACCCTCCTCCCAGCAAAGTCTCCATCCAGTACCTGCATTACCTAGGCAACTGGCACACCTGGAAGAGGTCACATCTGCATCTGCTGAGGTCACATCTGAATTTGATGTGGCCACACCTTTCTCCACCCATACTCTAGATAAGGCCTAGCGCAGGCCCAGATGGCTCTCTCGCTGCTCTTTTCTAGCTCTCTCTGCTCTTTTCTAGCTCTTTTCTCTCTTTCCCAGGCCTTTCCCAACCACATGGAGTGCCAACCTTGCCTGGTCCCAGCAGGTCTAGTGAATAAACCTACCCCTTACCTGAATACCACGTGCGTGCTGGTGCTGTTCTTACTCAGATACCTCTTTTTAAAAACCTAACACCTTCCTTCCTTCTTTCCTTCCTTCCTTCCTTCCTTTCTTCCTTCCTTCCTTCCTTCCTTCCTTCTTTCCTTCCTTCCCTCATTCCCTCCTTTCATTTCTTCCTTCTTTCTTTCTCTACATCCCCTTCTCTCTCCTTTCTTCCTTCCTTCCTCCCTTTTCCTTCTTTCTTTCCTTCCTTCTGTCCTTCCTTTCCTCACTCCCTCCTTTCATTTCTTCCTTCTTTCTTTCTCTACATCCCCGTCTCTCTCCTTCCTTCTTCCCTCTCTCCTTCCTTCCTTTCTTCCTTCCTTTTTTCCTTCCTTCTGTCCTTCCTTTCCTCACTCCCTCCTTTCATTTCTTCCTTCTTTCTTTCTCTACATCCCCTTCTCTCTCCTTCCTTCCTTGCTCCCTCCCTTCTTCCTTCCTTCCTTCTCTTTTGTTAGTACTGGGGTTTGAACTCAGGTTTGGTGGAACTGGGGTTTGAACACAGCCTTCTGATGTGATATCACAAGTCTAGATCTTTTTTTGTTGTGCTTGTTTTTGAGATTGGGCCTTACTTCCTCTTCCAGTACACATCTGGGTCACAATCACCTATTTTAGGTTTCCTATCATACCTTAGATGGCCTGTAATGCACCACAGTGCCTAGCTTCTTCCATTGAGATGGAGTCTTGCAGATTTTTCTACTGGAGCTAGCCTGAAATCTGGATCCTCTCAATCTCAGTATCCTGCTTCCTGAGCTGGCAACACTGTGCTACTACACACAGCTATGTATTGGAGACAGGGGATTCATGAACTTTTCTGCCTGGACTGACTTTCAAGCCATGATCATTCCCTTCTCAGCCTCTCAAGATGCTAAAATTACAGATATGAGCTACCAGTACCTGACATTCTTGGGCTTTATTTGGAGAAACGAGTGCAGTGTTATTAGGAAAAATTAGGGCAGGAAAATTAAAAAAAGTTGTTTCTGGAATAATTTTAATTATATATCTTCAAATTATAACATTACCTACTATAAATGTGATAGAATCCCTACTTGTTAAGTCTTTCTTCGTGTTTGAGTTGTAAAATAGTCCATGTAAACCTTGAAAGGACATGAGAAAACATTTGCTGTGCTGTGGGATTTGTT
This sequence comes from Dipodomys spectabilis, assembly GCF_019054845.1. Taxonomy (NCBI): domain Eukaryota; kingdom Metazoa; phylum Chordata; class Mammalia; order Rodentia; family Heteromyidae; genus Dipodomys; species Dipodomys spectabilis. The sequence continues at coordinate 2,458,683 of NW_024871203.1, read as the reverse complement.
TTGAAAGCATCAATAGCATAAGAAAACTTGGTCTTTCTTTGTGAGTGGAGAGGTCAGAGTTTCAATGAGTCCCAGACAATGTTTTGCTTTTATGTGTCTCAGATGCTGACATGTACCCCTCAGCATCCTGCTGAAGCACTGATTCAATGCAGTGAGCATGGGAAGGGTCTTGAAAGTTTGCATTTTAACAATTTCCCAGCTGCTGCCCAAGCTGCTAATCAGCAGACCACAAATTGAGTGGTACAAGGTTCTAGTAGACACTGTGAATAAGAAAATTCACCATCAATGGAACTTCTCAGGTAAACTGCCATTTTGTTTCCTATTTGCCAGGAAGCATATACATCTTCCCTATGAACACCTTTCACTTAAGAGAATAATTGCTTTAATAAACAACCTTGAAATGCTGAACCTTTCTGTCAGTCAGAATTTAATCACTATGGGAAATGAGGTTCATGTAATGATTAAGAAATGAGAATGTCCTCAGCAGAAAAGGTAAATGATGTTGAAGCTACATTTTTTTCCTTAAAAATTCCTTTTCCTTTCCTTTCTTTCTTTTTTAAATGCCAGAAGTGGAGTTTAAACTCAGTGCCTGGGCACTGTTTATAATTTTTTCATTCAAGGCTGTCACTCTACCACTTGAGCCACAGCTACTCTTCTAGCTTTTGGGTGGTTAATTGGAGATGAGTCTCATGGACTTTCCTGCACAAGCTACATTTGAACCAGGATCCTCAGATCTCAGTCCAAAGAGTAGCTTGGATTACAAGCATGAGACACTGGCATCCAACTAAAGTTTTTGTTTTGTTTTGTTTTGTTTGTCGGTTGCAGGGCCTGCTCTGGGCTGGGGTGCTGTCCCTCAGCTCTTCAGCTCAAGGCTAGCGCTCTACCATTTGAGCCACAGTGCTACTTCCTGCTTTTTTCTTATGTGGTGCTGAGGAATTGAATCCAGGGCCTCATGCAAGCAAGGCAAGCACTCTACCACTGAGCCACCTTCCCAGCCCCAAAGATTTCCTTTTCTATACCTCAATTTACATGCAGCTTCTAAGATGCATTTCTGTAGTCTGAGGTTGACATAAAGCATAGCATTCAGTAAGACCCACCCCAAAGCAGTGCTGAAATGCCCATCACTCATAGGAGTAAAAGGGATTCTCATCTTATTCAAGCATTTCCCAGTAATGAGAGAGCCCTTGAGATCATTTAAATGACCAAGAGAACCAATGCAGGCACTCCTTAATCACTGGTGACAAATTAAAGAGCCTTAAAAGTAAAGAAGCTGGGTTTTCAAGTGCTTGCCATATTCTATTTTTAACTATGCCCTACAGTTATACAACAGCATTGCCTTTTATCCATTCTTTGAGTTACTAATATCTCATTTTGGCTAAAGATTCAAGGAAGTATTTTCTAAACTAAAGAATAGGATAACTACATTCTTTAGGCAAAAGAAATTCTCCATGACAGTATTAAAAATCTGTAGACTCGTACATTCAATTTGAAAGTTTTCCCTCTGATTCCCACCCTTTTATAAAACTTTAAATGGAAAAATTTATTAATAGTGCTGTAGACATATATATATATATATATAACATACACATATGCCCATATAAGTATATATTCATGTACAAATTTCTGTTTTAAAATTATAAATGTATCATACCATATATCACATTTTTTATTTTTCTTCTTTATTAAAATTAGGTGTACAATGGAGTTTTAACAAGTCCATTTATGGATTCTTTTTTTCCCAAGTTAAGATTATGTTACACTGGTTTAAGGTAGCCCTAAATCCAGTGACCATTTTTTTTTCTTGTAAAGGTGATGAATTTGGGGTTACAGTAACATAAGTCAGGTAATAGGTACAGTTCTTTTTTAAATACTGTTTCCCCCTCCCTCATTTTCTCTTGTTTACTACTCCCTACTCCCTTCTCCCCAAATTGTAGAGTTCATTTCCAACATAGTGTCTAGTCAACATCTTCTTTGTTTTCAGTTTCCTCCCTACCTTATTCAATTTATATATTACATGAAGTTGTAAATACAGTAAATTTTATAAAACTATATTTTCAATAAATTCTACATTTTCAAAAATCATACTTTCTTAACCATCATCTCCAAATACCTGCTTATATGTATCTATCTATCTATCTATGTATATATATATTGTAACCCCTCTGTATGGTATTTTCACAATATATATATATATTATTGTGAAAATACCATACAGAGGGGTTACAATTACATGGGCAAGGTAATGAGTACATTTCTTATCAAGCATTGTTGCCTCCTCCTTTGTTTCCCCTGCCCATCCCTTCCCATTTCCCCCTCACAAAGTTATAAAGTTCGTTTTTCGACCTCACCCCAATTAGAATGGCTATCATCAAGAACTCTAATAACAACAAATGCTGGAGGGGATGTGGACAGAAGGGAACCTTACTGCATTGTTGGTGGGAGTGTAAACTTGTTCAACCACTTTGGAAGGTAGTATGGAGGTTTCTCAAAAGATTCCACATAGAGCTCCCCTATGACTCAGCAATCCCACTGTTGGGCATTTACCCAAATGTTTACAAACAAGACCACACTAAAGCTACCAGCACAACTATGTTTATTGCAGCATTATTTATCATAGCTAAGATATGGAACCAACCCAGATGCCCCTCAGTAGATGAATGGATCAAGAAAATGTGGTATATATACACAATGGAATTCTATGCCTCCATCAGAAAGAATGACATTGCCCCATTTGTTAGGAAATGGAAAAACTTGGAAAAAATTATATGAAGTGAAGTAAGCCAGGCCCCAAAAAAACATAGGTTCCATGGTTTCCCTTATTTGCAATATTTTTCAAGTTCTTATCTTGTTATCTTAAAGAAGACCATATCTCTATTTTCAACTTATGTGCAAGCCTGTTTTGCTTCATTCAACAATGGGAAATTAGGGGATGGGGAAATATATGGAGCTGGCAGGAACAAGAGGCAGCTACAAGTATCAGGACTGAGAGTGCAAGGAGCGATTTCCTAGAACCCATTAAAACCTGTGGTTACAGGAAAGGATCATTCCTTCAATACAGGAGTGTAGTAATCCCTGGCAATCCCAATGCGGACTGGTAATGCTTCTAGAAATCAGACTGCTATAGCACAGAAGAAGTTAGAGACACATGGAAATGGAACATGTGGAGCCAAGGAAGAATACCTGGCATAGTGGCACTTAAAGCAGAATATAGAAAATAAGAGAAATAAGGGAATGTTCACTTACTGAATGTGAGAGGGCCATCGCTGTCTCCATAGTCAGCCCAGAGCCTCAGCAGCCAGCCTTTGATGTTCCAGGCAAGAAAGTGGATGGTTCATCTGAGAAAATACAAAGAAATGAAAGATTATATTTAACATTTTTACCAGGTAAGACAGAGGGGAAAATCTTCAAATGTAAACAGAAAGAAACAAAAATGAAAAATGAGAAAAAAAATAGATCAAAACAAGGGTTCTAACATCAACACAGTAAAATACTAAAAAAGACTTATGGAAATGTGAGAAAAAATAGAGAAGGGGAAATAAACAAAAAATAAAGTAAAATAAGATACAGGAAAACTTTTCAAATGGATTTCCAGATTGAAAGGACTCACCAACGTGCAGCACAATAGATTCACCCAAGCCCTCACAAAAGACCCATTCCATGGGATTTAAGAAGCTTGGGAGAGGGCTGGGAAGGCGGCTTACTGGTAGAGTGCTTGCCTTGCATGCACGAGGCCCTGAGTTTGATTCCTCAGCACCATATAAGCAGAAAAGGCCGGAAGTGGCATTGTGGCTCAAGTGGTAGAGCGCTAGCCTGGAGCTGAGGAGCTGAGGGACAGTGCCCAGGCCCAGAGTTCAGGCCCCAGGACCAACAAAAAAAAAAAAGCTTGGAACAAATCAGTAGCTTCAGGAGAGAGAAGGAAATGAGGTCATAATATAAAGGATCAGAAAAGAGTTCCTGTTTTACATTCTAAAAGCAACACAAGAAGCTGGAAGTCAAAGGAGCAAAGCCTCTAAACTACAGAAGGAATGTAGTATCCAGCCAATAATTCTCTATTGAGCTTCACTACAATTAAATAAAGACTTTTTCAGGTATATGCAAAATTAAAATGTTATCATTTAGCATCTCTTTCTCATTTAACTTCTCAAAACCATGCTAATCCAACATGGAGAAACTAGAGGAGAGAAGGAAATAGAATGCAGGATATACTTAGAGACAAAAATAATACAAAATGACACACATAAGCTAGGCGTGGATAATAACCAGTGTGATTTGGATGAATGTCTTCAATGAAAACTGAATTAAACATCTGAGATGTTTGAATGTATTGAGGACTTAGTGACAAATACAGAGAAAACTAAACACATCATTATTAATTTCAGAGAAAAATATTTTGCAAAAGTAAAACAATCACTATAACTTATATAGCTTACTAATAGTGCTTGCTTAAAGTAATGAAAACACTAAGACTATACTCACACTATGCTGAAACATTAGGAGGATAGAATGACAAGAAGTCTGAGGATTTGTAGAAGGAAACAAAACTAAATCTTCCTCCTTTCTAGGATGTCAATAAAAAATGTTCAAGCCTGGAAAGTCAAAAAGTCATAAAAAGAAATGGAGATCATTATTCACAGACCTGGCTAACAGATTATTGCATTTTTGTTAATACTTTGGAAGAATGGATGAATGAATATATTTCTTTCTGCATATAAAACTTCAGTAAGGGGTTAGAGGTGTGGCTCAGGTGCCACACCTAAGTGCCAGCCAGTGAGCAAAAGCAAACATCAGATACCATATTTGAATCTCAGTCTCAGACAAATAAAACATTTAATAAAAATTTAAATTACACACTTTTAAAGTAGAAAAATACAGAAGAATATGTTGTCATTTATGAATTGTGACAGCTCCTGAATTACAGCATGCAGTTTTCTGAATATTTTTTAGTATCTTTAAGTAGTTGTACAAAGGAGTTGCCATTCAACTGCCATTTCATTCTCATGATTATTTTTAATATGCTTTCCTGCAACGTATTCAAATTGCTTCATAAAATATGGTCAAATGAAACATCCATCTTAAAGTAAATGATTCTTATTATTCTTATTTAATAAAGTATGAATACAGAATCCACACACAGGCTTGATAATTTCTATAATCTTTAATGTATTAATTTAATCTTTTTTTTCTTTTTTGGTGCTGGTACTGGGGCTTGAATTGGAGGCCAGGGTGCTTTTCATTAGCTTTTCAAGTCAAGGCTGGCTTTTCTGCCATTTGAGTCACAGCTCCACTTCCAGCTTTTTTGGGGGGTGGGGGGTCCGGTTATGGGGCCTGAACTCTGGGCCTGAGCGCTGTCCCTCAGCTCTTCAGCTCAAGGCTAGCCCTCTACCACTTGAGCCACAGCGCCACTTCCGGCTTTTTTCTTTTTGCTTATGTGGTGCTGAGGAATCGAACCCAGGGCCTCATGCATGAAAGGCAAGCGCTCTACCACTGAGCCACCTTCCCAGCCCATTTTTCAGCTTTTTTTTTAATGGTTAATTGAAGATAAAGGTCTCATGGACTTTCTTTCCAGGGTTGGCTTTGAACCACAATACTCAGATCTCTGTCTCCTGAGTAGCTAACTTTACTCCTGTGAGCCACAGACACCAGCTTATGTATTCATTAATCTTTATACCAAATTTATATTATCCTGACTTAAAATTTCTCTTGAAAGTTGGTATTTCTCCTAATGAAATTCTGTAAGTTTAAAATAATAGAAATTTCTTGCATGATATATTATTGATGGAACTTATTACTCTTACTTCCTAAAACTAGCTTTCTTTCTCAAGACTTTGATGAACAGTTTCTAATAGTGACATTTTTCCTAGGATAATTTGAAGGTTATACTTTAGAATTCCTAATGAAGTTATAGTGTTCCAACAGGCCATCTCTACTGTACATCAACAATGTGCCTTTTCTCTTCTATCTTGTATAATACCTTTACAAGTATACAATAAGAGAACATCTTCCTATCCATTTCATCATTCCCCTAGCTAAGAAAAAAGAATGACTCTGTATTAAGAGAGTGGATGTTAAATGAGTAAAGGGCTCAGAAAATATGAAGATTTATCTTTAAATTACTTGCATAATGACTCAAAAATAATCTGTGACTAAGTTACACAAAAGTAGGTTTAAGAGACAAGCTTGGTGGTCAATGCCTGTAATATTAGCGTCTCAGAAGGCAGAGATAGGAAGATCAGAGTCTCAGGGCAGACCATGCAAAAGTAACAAGAACCTATTTCAAAACCAACTAAAACCAGAAGGACCGTGGGGAGGGGAGGTTGTGGCTAGAGTGGTAGAGTACTTATCTAACAATTGTGAGGCTCTGAGTTCAACCTCTGGTAATACACATAAATATCCACACATACACAAAGAAAGAATAATTATGGGAACCAAAGTACAAAATCATTATTACAAATGCTAAGTTCAATGGTAAAAATGCATTGGATACATAAATTGCTTTGTTAAAGGATAAAATTTGAATGCTTAACCTAAAAGTTAAGCAAAGTGAGGGAAGGAGCGGGGTGGGAGGGGAATGTGAGAATGTTGGAAGGGGTGACATGACACTGATCAAGAAGCATTGTATTCATAAACTGCTTCACTGAATGGCAACTCCTTTGTACAACTACTTAAAGGTAATAAACTATTCAAAACAACTGAAAAAAGAAAAGAATGGCTCATATTTTATATGTATTAATTCATTAATCCTCAAAGCAAGCCTGAAAAATAAACACTATTACTGTAAGAACCTATTTCATAGACAATGAAGTGGTGACATAAAAAATTTACCTTGCTAGAAAATTGTTTACCAAGATAAGTATTGTTGAGTGGAATCTATCCTTTTAATCACTATTCTGAAAGATTTCATATTTACTTTTAGCTAATGATGCTATTCAAATGTATTCTATTTTTATGTGGGTAAGGTAAGAGTGATCTTTCCCTGCATTTATATACAACTTTGATACTATTAGATATTTTCTCAGTACCGATGCAGTTTTTATTTTAATGTCAAATAGGGGGAAAATACCTGAAATCCTATCAAAAGGGTCACTTCTAGTTTCTTCTCAATGTACTTCCTTTTTTTTTTACTCATCCCTAAAAATTCTGGATGTTTTTACCTGCTGGGGAAAAATGATTACTTGGTCATCTTATCTACATGATAGCCATAATCCTCCCCTATTACTCTCTGTCTCTTACCAGGTTTGATTTTCTACAATAGTTCTTATTATTACCTAACATTATGCTACATATTAGTTCCATTTTTTATGTCTTTTGCCTCAAATGCAAATTCCTATGGACAAGAATCAATTGTATTACCTTTTCCATTAAAACTCTTGTAGCCAAAACAGTTCCTACCACATATTAGGTACTCAGTTAGTATTAGTTGAATGAGTGGACACATTATTTGCCAATAATCTTTTTTATTAACCAAGAACTGTCATTGTAGCTACTAAGGAAATTGAGATTCTAAATATCATAGAATTACATCAAGTATGTTTATATTATATCAGATGTATTCTTTTATATATAAATATCTATTATATATTTAAGTATAAAGCATATATAAAATGCATGCATTTTAAATGGCATAAAGTTAAAATCTTGTGTTCTTCATTGAGTCACAGCACCACTTCCAGCTTTTTCTGTTTATGTGGTTGCTGAGGAATGGAACCCAGGGCTTCGTCCATGCTAGGCAAGCACTCTACCACTAAGCCACTTTCCCAGTCCTCTTAAAACAGGAAGGAGAGAAAGAAAACAGAGAGGCATGTAGACTGAGCACTCTTCAAAAGACAGTGTCTCTTCTTGTACATAATTTACAACCTTTTCATTATATTTCCAATATTTTTATCAGTCATAGGCTGTGCTCCAAGCATTTTGGAGAGTGGCGGTTCAGATATAAAATGTACTAGTGTCTGTAGAATTTATAAGGATACCTCAGGCGTACTTGAAATCTGGCGCATTTTTGACACTTCACACTTACAATAATTCATACTCCAGGGGCTTTTTTTCATCTTGTGTATAGGCAAGCTGGAAAACCTCCACAGAGAGGATGGTAAATTCCCTAAGCTATGAACCATGTTTCTAAAAGGAATGAGCTCAGAGCCACCTCCTCCCAGTATGTGACACTTTCAAAACTCTGCATCAACTAATGGCCTCCCAAGCAAAACCATTTTCTCCATTAGTAATATTGTGACACTGCTTAATAATTCACATACTCTAGAACAAGAACATAAATCCCCCTGTGGCATTATTTACAGCACCCAAGACAGTAGAATTGCCTGGCTTAAGTAAAACCTAGTTCAGGGTCATTTGCTAAAATGCAATTCTTTGGATTTTAAAAATAAATTATCTGTATGGAAAATGTGTTTTTAATGTGAAAAAGTATAATGTGGTCATCGACCTTAAAATGAATATTATTTGGAACATAATGAATTCTTGGAGTATTTCTTAAACATCTGCCCATCCTTAAGGTTTTTGTCCAGAATTCAATGTTTTCTTGATTCACAGTTCAAAGCTGAACTACAAAGCATCACACGTACTAGTATATGCCACATACTGAAAAAAAGCTGCTATTGCTGAAAACATTGATGATTCTCAGTTACAGACACCATCTTCAGTTGTGATCTGTTTTACCTTGCTTACTTTTTGAAACTGCTAAGTCAACTATTAGGCACTTGCTTTATGACAGGCAGTGGGAATACAATAATAATGATAATAACAACAATCATAATACATAGACTCTAAGCACAAAGGAGTTTACAATCTAGTAGCTAAACAGAGTATTTACCAAATACTTAGAATGCATAGCAGTACTGTCACAAAACAGTAAGACAGTAGGGCAACAATATGGAATTCCAGACCCAGGCTTTGGAGTTAAGAAAGGCTCCAATGGGAGATTGTATTTGAATTGAGCAAGGAAGAGTTGGTGGAGTCTCCTGAGAAGGGATTTGGGAACTTCTTATGAATGAGTCCAGAAGCAAGAAAAAAATATTTTAGGAATTTCTAGTATCTCAGGATGAGTAGAACCTAAAGTATAGAGACAAAGCAGTGAGAGTGAAGAATGGAGATTTTTCATGCTGAGAAGTTTGGAATTGATTTGGAGAGGAATAAACAGCCTTGAATGTCTTTCAGCAGAGCAGCATGTGATCTGCATGGGATCAGCTCTTGAAGAGAACTGATTAGAGGGGCAAAATTAAAGCCAAGCACCAGTGACTCATGCCTACAATCCTAGCTATTCAGGAGGCTGAGTTCAAAGTTAAACTGGGCAGGGAATTCTATGAGACTATCTCCAATTAGCCAGCAAAACGTTGGAAGTGGAAGTATGTCCCAAGTTAGAGTGCCAGCTTGTAGTGGAACAAACAAACAAGAGCCCAAATACCTGGTTTCAAACCCCAGTACCAGCATAAAAGTAAGTAAAATAAAAATCAGGGGTCAATATCAGAGACAGAGGGAAAAGCTTGGAAGTCTATGTAGGCATGGGATAATAGTGGCTTCAACTAAAGTGGTGGCAGGAAAGAATAAAATAGATAGCTGGATTTAATACTTGCCAGGATGTAGAACCAATAGATAATAATGATGTTTAATGGTCTACTGGATATGAGAGGGAAAAGTAAGAAGGAGCCTGGACTTTTTTCATAGAATCTGTCATGGTCAAAGTGAGTTGCTAAGAAGGCAGATGGATCTATAAATCTGGAACATGGGAGAATTAACTGGTTTGAAAGATAAGACTAATATAGTTTCATTTGTCCCCTCTGCCACAGATTTTCTGAGCTTGTTTTATTTGGCACTTAGCTATATATCATATTTCCCATATACATTCTTTCGCTTCACATTCTCTTTCCTGGTTATTTACTATCTACAACTGTCAGCCATGTCTTTGTGTTTACCAAAAAGAGCAATGTATTTGGAAAGTGATTTGGGGGAATACCATTAGGGGAGCAGACAATTGAAATAAAAAATGGGAAGTTGTCAATAAAGGGTACGTTTTATAGCAAGCTGCCACTGGAAGTAACTAGAGCTACAATTCAGTGAAAAATTCTGGGAGAATGGAGAAGACAGGCCTTAGAGTTAGCCAGTTTGAGAGGTAAGGTACCTTAGGAATTAATGCATGCATTTCTGTCAGGTATTGGTGAAGGGCTGCTGGTGTGACTTTAGTCTACTAGGTACACAGAGTGGACTCTAAATAGTAGGAATATTTTTCACCATGAAAGTACTCTAGGATACAAAAATAAAGCCAAAGGATACATGAGCAGGTCACCTACTGATCTGCTACCTCGTATGTGTGATGACTCTCAAATCTTGTGTTTTTGTTTGTTTGTTTGTTTTTTGTCAGTGATGGGACTTGAACTCTGGGCCTAGTCACCATCCCTCAGCTCTTCAGCTCAAGGCAAGTGCTCTACCACTTGAGCTACGGTACCACTTCTGGTTTCCTGGTGGTTTATTGGAGGTGATAGTCTCACTGACTTTCCGGCCTAGGCTGGCTTTGAACCGCCATCCTCAGATCTCAGCCTCCTGAGTAGCTAGGATGACAGGCATGAGCCACCAAGCACCAGGCTTCAAATCTTTTTTAAAAATAATTTTCTTATCTTTAAATACTTGTACAACGGAGTTGCCATTGTACAAGCAGTTTATGAATACAGTGCATCTTGATCAATGTCACCACTGTCAACATTCTCACCCACCTCGACTCTCACATCTTTAATCTCAGCTGTACAAAGACAATATTGAAAAGCTAAGGCCCATTGTGAAGCCATAAGATATTATCCAAAATACTTTTGATTAAAATGACTCAGAAGAATTGAAATTCAAGATAATATACATAAAATATCCAAAAGAACCAGAGAAGTTAAAGTCAAGATTAAGCATTCAGAAAGCAACAGATGGAAAGAGCCATCTCAAAGTGAGTTGAGGACCAGGAGCATTAGCATCACTTGAATGTATTAGAAATGCAAATCTACTGAATTAAAATTCACAGAATCTAGATCCTCAGTCATTATATATTCACATTCAAGTTTGAGAAACCGTTTTTATCTCTTCTTTAGAACTCATATTGTTATAATGAAGACTTTTAAATGCACTCCTAGCTTATATTTGGGTAAGTGCCCATATTTCTTTCCTGTAGTAGTACCTAAACCTTCAAAAACTCTCCTTGATCTACTAAATGCTTTTAACTAATATCTAGACTCTCTCTGTCTCTCCCTCCCTCCCTCCCTCCCTCCCTCCCTCCCTCTCTCCCTCCCTCCCTCTCTCTCATCACCACTGGCCATCTCTATGACCCTCTGCCAGGGCCAGAGTACAAGTGGATAATCCTTTCCAAAAGATTATTACAATGACTTTTTCACTGATATAATTGATTTCTGAGTCTTTCTGCTCCAATTTATGTTCCAAATGACACACAGTAATCCTTAAAATATAAATTACTATCATATTCCTTTCCTTAAAAAATAAAATAGGTTACCCACTCCAACTGATGCTCCAAATAACAGTAATTCTTAAAGTATACATTACTATACTATTCCCTCACTTAAACAATAGTAGGTTACCCATTAACTTCAGGAAAAATTCCTAATAATTTTAAATGATGGGAAAATTAAATCATCTACACCAAAAAACTGGAGGATCAAAAAGGGAATAAAAGCAATAATAAGGACTTTGACCACAACAAATAATAAAAACAGCTTAAAGGATGTTGTGAAAAATTCATAACATTTACAAAAGGAGTAGTTATACTTTCAAAATATATGGTATAGTACTAAGAAAAATATATCAAATAGAACCTTAAGAAATATTCTGAGTATCTTTTATAAAACTAAATAATAATGAAAAATACAAGAGAGTCTAGCCACTTGGGAATATAAAGAATTCAATTTGGCATTACTGAAAATAAGAGAAAACAAACAGTGTGGACAAACTAGTTATACAAATAAATGACACTAAGAAGCCTACATATGAATTATGAACAGAGGCAAAGACTGCTCAGTTGACTAGTTATATCCTTAAAGTCTTTTATTTCTTTATAAAAATATAATACCACTGTAAGCTAGTCAACTTAAAATGTAGAAAAAGCACTGAAACATAAATAGATATAAAGAGATGATTTTTTTAAGAGCAAAGCAAACTTGAAGTATAACTCAGGGACTGAATGCTAGCCTAGCACTTGAAAGTCTGTAGGTTCAATCCCTGGCATCACCAAAAATTATAAAAATAGGGGCTGGGAAGTTGGCTCAGTGGTAGAGCGCTTGCCTTGCATGCCAGAGGCCCTGGGTTCGATTCCTCAGCACCACATAAGCAAAAATAAAAAATAAAAAAATAAAAATAAATAAAAAAAATTATAAAAATACATGTCATGTAAATCTAATATTTATTTTGAAAAAACAAACTAACATGAAAAAGACTAGAACTAATCAATATAATCAAGAGCTGGTACTCTCAAAAGACAAATAAAACTGCCAACCTCTGGAAAATGTGAAGGAGAATAAAAAATAAACAACATATAAAACATGAGAAGCAAAGAATGAGATATAATAAAAAGTTAAGATTTGAAAATACTATTATATTTATTTTTATAAATTTCCAAACTCTAAATAAAATAGTTGTATTTTTAAAATTTATTGTAAAGGTGATGAACAGAAGGGTTACAGTTACGTAAGTAAGGTAATGAGTGCATTTCCTTTTAAACACAGTTACCCCTCCATTAGATGATTTTTTAAAGAAACTGTAAACTGGCAAAAATGACCAAGGAAATTTTAAGTAAAAAATATTTATGGGGGAAATATTTGAGAGAAAAAATATTATGAGAGAATAGGGGAATTGTTTATCAAATATTAAAAGGCAAAATGATTTCTGTATAATTTAAGTTTCTCTAAAACAACAAAGGAGTCTAAATTATTTCAAGAAGCTAGCAAAATCATGAAACCAATTCCTAAAAAGAACAGTAGGATGAAAAAAGAAGGAACTGTAGGGTGAATTGAGGTCAAATTGCTTACAAAGATGGAAGCAAAAATCTTAAATAAATGTATAGGAAAGTCAATATATCAGAGTGTCTTATCGGAGTATCTTAATCATCTTAATCACAATCAGTTCATTTCAGAAATGTAAAATTGTTTTAACTTGTTCTCTCTGATGTGGAAATTATATCTAGAATACACTGGGATATGATCAATTATAAAGAATACCTGACACTCATATATAGTGAAAAAGTTTGTTTTATATTTTGTATATCTATTTAGTATGATTATCCTGATGGAAGCTGATAGGTCTCAGATAAATTTCAAAAAGCATTTGTGGGGGCTGGGAAGGTGGCTCAGTGGTAGAGCGCTTGCCTTGCATGCCTGAGGCCCTGGGTTCGATTTCTCAGCACCACATAAGCAAAGATAGAAAAAGCTGGAAGTGGCACTGTGGCTCAAGTGGTAGAGCGCTAGCCTTGAGCTGAAGAGCTAAGAGACAGCACCGAGGTCCAGAGTTCAGGCCCCACAACCGGCCCTAAAAAACAAAACAAAACAATACAAAAACAAAAACAAAAAAACAAGAACCATCACTCATTATTAATTTTCTTAAGCTTAAGAGGCACACACATCATCATTAGGAACCCATGATCTAACTATCCTGACTTGATCATTATACAAGATATGTGTATATATTATATAAAATGCATACATATATAAATGTATACAAATTTACTCAGTACATCACAAATGTGTACATTATGCTTTCATTAGGACTGTAGGTACTCACACACACAGAGACCACAGGAGGATACTCTTAGGGGAGGAACACAAAGGTACAATGCCTCTCTGCCTCTGATCATTTATTTATCTAAATGAATTCCAAGAAATGGAAACAAGAGGTTCTTCTTTTCTCTTTTTGTCTTGTTTATTCATTTATCCATCTTTGGGAGAGTAAGAAGAAACAGAGAAATGGAAGGAACAAAGGGTAAACAAACACAGCAGTGGTACTCACTAGACACTATGTAGAAAATGAACTCCTCAACTTGTGGGTGGGATCGGAGGGAAATACTCAAAGAAAGTGAGGAAAGAGGTGACTTGCCCAAAAAGAAATGCACTCATTACCTTCCTTATGAATCGGCAACCCCTCTGTACATCACCTTTATAACAATAAAAATTCTTCAAAAAATAAATAATAACAGGGAAAAAATGAGACTAAATCAGATAGTAATGCATAGTTAGGACAACAGGAGCTAAATTGGGTTTTGTTCACTAGTGTCTTTCTGTGCCTGGCAAAGTGTCCACTAGCACTTTTTTTGCTTGTCTCACTAGCTTCTCTTTTTTTATTCTTTTGCTGGATTTCCCTCAGCCTCCCAGGTTCTTCTAAGTATTGTCTCCAAGCACTTCTTTCAGTTCTTTATATATACCATGATGAACCCATCTAAGTCTATTGGCTATAAAGATCTGTATACTGATGACTCATATTGCCCCAAGCTATCCATTCTCTTAACATGTATAAAAATCTCCTCCTGGGCTAGGAATGTGGCTTAGTGGTAGAGTGCTTGCCTAGCATGCATGAAGCCCTGGGAGAGATTCCTCAGTATCCCATACTCAGTAAAATCGGGAAGTAGCTCTGTGGCTCAAGTGGTAGAGTGCTAGCTTTGAGCAAAAGAAGCTCAAGGACAATGCCCAAGCCCTGAGTTCAAGCCCCAGGACTGGCCAAAAAAAAAAACCCACCAAAACAAAAAAGTAAACCTCAGTACTGGCAACAACCCCACTCCCCTCGCCACACACACACACACATAAATAAAATCAATCCTCTCCCCTCTCAACGAGTGGTGCTATCTCTAACCAGTTACTTTGGCCAGAAATATAAATCCCTTCCACATTTGTGTCTAAATTGTTATTAATAAATGTAACTAAGTCAGATAAGATGATGTTAAATGAAATGAACCCCAACATAAGGACACAAGTGGTTTTTTTTCTTTCTTGCTGTTGTTTCTAATGTATTTATAAGGTACCACATGATTTTGTTGTTGTCTTGCATGTCCCTCCCCCACAGTATAACCCCTGCTTTCACTGTATTTGGGGAGGGGAAGGGAAAAAACAAATTGTCTAAATAGGGATACAGGTGGACCCACTGCAACAATGAGATGTACAAGACTCTATGTCGAAAAATGAACTTGACAATTTAGGAGGGGCGGGGGGGGGGGGAGATATAGTTGTGGAGATGGGAGGGAAGGGATGGTAGGGGGAAAACAAAGGAGGAGGCAACAATGCTTGATAAGAAATGTACTCATTACCTTGCTCATGTGATTGTAACCTCTCTGTACAGTATTTTCACAATAAAAAAATTTTAAAAATAAAAATGAATATAACTAAATATGGATGGGCAAGTCTTGTTATCATTTTCCAAAGGGCGAACATCTATAGAAAATCTGACTTTTTTTCATTTTATTTTATTTTATTTTATTTTTTGTGAACATACTGTACAGAGGGGTTACAATTACATGGGCAGGATAATGCATACATTTCTTATCAAGCATTGCAGCCTCCTCCTTTGTTTACCCTTCACATCCCTTCCCAGCCTCCTCCCCACCCCCCCACCAAATCCCCCCCCCCCACCAACGTTGTAAAACTCGTTTTCAACATGACAACCTGTACTTCTCATTGTTGCAACAGGTCCAACTGTATCCTTAAATGACTTGTTTTTCCCCATCTCCTCCACAAGTTATACTGACATCAAATATAGTGAAAGCAGGGGTTATACTGTGGGGGAGGGACATACAAAGCAACAAAGAAATAATCTTATAAATGCGTTAGAAACAAATGCATGAAAGAAAAAACATTTAAATACATATCTAAGGGTTCATTTTCCTAACATCACATTATCTGACCTTTTCCGCTTGACTCATACATCTACTAGATATTGCAAATAAGGGAAACCATGGAACCTATGTTTCTTGAATGGCAAAAATCAAGAACTCTAACAACAGATGCTGGAGGGGATGTGGACAGAAGGGAACCTTACTGCATTGTTGGTGGGAATGTAAACTTGTTCAACCACTTTGGAAAGCAGTATGGAGTTTCCTCAAAAGACTCCACATAGAGCTCCCCTATGACCCAGCAATCCCAATTTTGGGCCTTTACCCAAATGTTTACAAACAAGACCACACTAAAGCTACCAGCACAACTATGTTTATTGCAGCATTATTTACCATAGCTAAGATATGGAACCAACCCAGATGCCCCTCAGTAGATGAATGGATCAAGAAAATGTGCTATATATACACAATGGAATTCTATGCCTCCATCAGAAAGAATGACATTGCCCCATTTGTTAGGAAATGGAAAAACTTGGAAAAAATTATAGAAAATCTGACTTTTTTTTATCTCAGTCCTGCTTAACTGTTTATCAGCTGGATCAAGCTACCAAGTTCTCTCACTTGGATGATAACAAAAAACTTTCACTTAATCTTTCTATTTCATGGTCAGTCCTTTATAGTCCATTCCACCCAGAATCCAAACTATTCTTAAAAGCCAAATTGTTTATTTTGGGGGGATATTAATTCTCCAGTGATTTCTCATTGTATTTATATAAACACCTCTGTCTCGGACGTCAAAGCTACCTTTTATTCATAACCACCAGTGACCCTCCAATCACAGTCAACCTTCTTGTCCTTTGAACATGTCATACCCCTATGGAGTCCCTTCACTTCCTAGTTTTCCTCTAGCAATGTTCCCCCACCAGATTTGCACAATTACTATTTCTTCTTTTACTTTTTTCTCAAAAGTCACTTCTTCTGAAAGGTTTTCCCCCAATTTTCTTTTCTTTTCTTTTTTTTAATTGTGAAAATATCATACAGAGGGGTTACAATTACATGGGCAAGGTAATGAGTACATTTCTTATCGAGCATTGTAGCCTCCTCCTTTGTTTCCTCTTCTCATCCCTTCCCATCCTCCCTCCACCCCCCCAAGATCTACAGTTTTTCTTTTAGGCATCTCACAGTCATATTTTCTTTATACTCTTATTTACTACTGTGTAAAACTTTACTTATTCATTTATGCTCCTCTTTGTTAGAATGTATGTTCCTTTTAAGAAAATGCATGCAGGGCTGGGAAGGTGGCTCAGTGGTAGAGTGTTTGCCTTGCATGCTTGAGGCCCTGGGTTCAATTCCTCAGCACCACATAAGCAGAAGAAGCCAGAAGTGGTGATGTGGCTCAAATGGTGGGGCATTAGCCTTGAGCTGAAGAGCTGAGGACAGCGCCCAGGCCCAGAGTTCAGGCTCACGACTGACAAAAAAGAGAAAAGAAAAAACAAAGAAAATGCATGCAAAGATTTTTTTGTGTATTTTAATCAGTTTAGTTTCCCCATGGTCTCATGAATTTATTTATTCTTTAAAATGACCTTTAAAGCCATTTTGCTAGTATAAAAATATTGTTCAAAATTTTATTGGAATTGCATTAACCTTATAGACTGGAATGTAGTAGGAACTTAATAAATCTTTTGAATAGTGAATGAGGATTTATGAAGAATACAGAGCTAACAATTATTTTTTATTAACATTGTCCCAGAAGTTATAGAAATATGTCATAATAAATAAAAGCACCAAGAGACTTAAATATTGCAGAGACAAAACTGTAATTAGTTGTAAATGATTTGATTGTCTTTCTAGACATTACAAGAGAGTCATCAAAAAACAATTAAAACTAATAAGAGATTCAATAGGGTGGCAAGTTACAAGTTATTAACATAAATCAAACATTTTCTAATATACTAGAAATAATCAGCTAGAAAATATTATGGAAATAGCATTAAATTCTTTCCCAAAATAAAATATATACAACATTTACAAAGAGCTCTAACAAAAAGATGTAGTAAAATGTTTGTAAAAAGAATTATAATACTAAATGATACAAAGGAATATTAAGTAAATAGGGTTATAGCAAGTTACTTTTTTACAGTTTTTAAGGCATTTTCATTACATTTCATATGTGTATTTTTTTTATTGTGAAAGTACGGTACAGAGGGGTTACAATTACATGGGTAAGGTAATGAGTACATTTCTTATCAAGCATTGTAGCCTCCTCCTCCGTTTCCCCTTCCCTTCCCTTCCCACCCCCCCTCGACACTCTCTGCCAAAGTTGTAAAGTTCGTTTTTGGACATAACGACTTGTACATCTCATTGTTGCAATGGGTCCACCTGTATCTCTATTTAAACAGTTTGTTTTTTTCCCTTCCCCTCCACAAATTATACCAATATCAAATACAGTGAAAGCAGGGGTTATACTGTGGGGGAGGGGCATACAAAGCAACAAAGAAATCATCTTATAAATATGTTAGAAACAATCACAAGAAAGAAAAACACATTTGAATCCTTATCTTGGGGTTCATTTCACCTAACATCAACTTATCTACACTTTGATCATATTCATCCTTCTCTTCTCCTTCTCCTCTCTTGTTCCCCGCCCTCTCCCAGTGCTTCCGACCTTTGACATTAAGCCTCCTTTTTATATCTAGATTTCACGTCTATGAGAGAAAACATAGCAAGTCCTTTATAGGAATATTCTTAGGTTCAATATGACAATTTTTTTCAAATGAGTAAATGAGTAAGGGAAATATAACTTCAATTTTTAAAACCCAACAGAATACGTCTGTATTGATAAAATGACTTTAAAGATCATCTTAGATACAAATGCCAAGAACCTCTTGACAAAGATGACCAGGAAGTTTGAACTTCTCTCAAGTATTAAAACATAAAACATATTAAAATATAAGCAACAAAATAAAACATTAAAATCCAAACATTGCTTGATAGATTAATGAAACAAGAAGAGACTCCAAAATACCAAATATATAATTGATATATTATAACAGTGGTATTCAATACTAAGAAGGAAAAACAAATTTTTTAATAAATGTTAGCAAAACATTTTTAAATATTTTAAATAACACATTCCCTTACCTCTCATCTTATTCCAAATTGAATTATAGAATACTAGAAAGATAATGGCATATCCAAATAAGACACAAATGTTATTTTAGCAATTCCAGTTATATCTGTTAAAACTTTTTACCATTTGTAATTATTTATAATCATGTATGTAAGAAAGCATTTTAAATTGAACTATCAGAGTCTAATAAAAGCCAGTTGTGGTGGCACATGCCTGTTATTCCAGCTACTTGGGAGACAAAAGAAAAGGTGGATTGTCAGCTTGAGCCCAACCCAGACAAAGGTGAGGAGATTGAATATCTTAGGAAACTAGGGATAATGAGGGGATGGCTTCAGGTTAGGAGGGATGGGGTAGAATGACAAAAGCAATGAGGTTAATTATGATGCATTGTACTCATACACTGACATGTTGAATAGTAACCCCATAGGAACAACCACTTAAAAATAATAAAATACCATCAAAAATAAAATACAGATACAAGACAAAAAAAAACTACAGGAGAGGAGGTTTCAAGTACTAGAGCAGTTGCCTAGCATGCCTGTGGCCCTAGGTTCAATCCTCAAAACAAGGAGTAGTTCAGAGATAAATACATGGCTTATTAGAAGGTTATGTTGACAATAACCTAGATAAGGAATGGGAGACTGCTAACCAGCACCAACAGGCCTTGTATTTTGCTGCCATTGGTAGCAGGACATATTTCACCATCTTACAACTCAGATATGATCAAAATTAGGCTGAAATCCACATGTATTATATACAGAGCATTTCATTATTCCAATAGTCTAGTACTATTTTCTATGAACACTTTCTTCCTTTTGAGTATATCCTTAGGAATACTTACTAAATATGGCATTTTACCCCAGTCTCTAGGTAATAAGGAAGGTTTTCTGGGAAAAAAAAGATACCATGCCATTTTAATTTCCAGCTCATTTATAAAACAAACAAAAGAAGACAATTGAAAACTCAATAATTAAATGGCAATCTGCTTGTAGCCTTCTTAAATCACAGAATTTAAGTTCTCAGGTTATTAACATCTGAATATCACATAAAAGAATACACAAATGGCTTCTACAGACTGAAAAGGGAAGAACAGAAATCTTCAATAGATTCAGGAACACATTATCCATGTTTTTGAACACACAAGAAAATGCCTGAAGGCTTGACCAGTTGGGGGTAAATTATTTTTGAGAAATAGTCTTCAATATAAGTTGCACATTTGCTGTCAAAGGGTCAGATCAAAGGAATATGGAATGTTTCCACGTATGCTTTAATGATTCAGTACTCAAGGTAAAGCAGAGTGCTGTTCTCAAAAATTGCTCCTGGGGATGTTACATATTTAATTTAGTCTTAGTCTAGCTGAAAATAAAAAGGTTAGAGGATGTAATCTCCAATTTGAATGACTATTCTGCTTTTAAAATGCAGAACTTGTTTTCTTTCCTATCATATTTTCTTACTCTCTGTGGCAGTGTATTTAAATACAGCTGTCACCCTGCTAAGCATCCTTGTTTATTTCAGTAATATATAGGTTCTTTGTGCCCTAAGTACAAAAATCACATCATGTAAAAATGGCACTATTCCTTCTTCAAATATAAAATCTATGTCTTCTTTTACTTTAACTGTCTCAAAAGGCCCAACTAGGATCCTTTATTATATTGAATCAACTCAAGCCATGGGAGAGGAAAGTCTTGTCTGGATATTTCACAACGAAGTAAGCCCTTCCTGTTTGGAACACTGTTTATCAGGTTAGGAAATTCCCTTTGACCTCTATTTTGCTCAGACACTCCTTTTAAAAATCATGAATTGTTGAATTTCATTCAATCCATTTTCTGCATCTAATGAAATGATTATATTTGTTCATCTTTTATATGTTAATGTGGTGGATTACATTATTAGATGTTTCCAATGTTGAAACAACTTTGCAATCCTAAAATAATTCAACTTAGGAATGACAAGAACAGGAAAACTGTGCATTGTTGGTTTCATTTGTCGATCACATGTTTATAGTCTTTGCCTTTATATTCATAAGTGAAGGTGCCCTGTAATTTTCTGTTCTTATCATCCTTATTCAATGTAGGTAATCAAGTTTTATTTCAGTTGGGGAACTTAGGAGGTGAAGGGGGGATTGCCAAGATATTAGCTTTATAAGTTTGTATGGTGTTTGGAAAGCATTTGAGTCTTGTTTGTTTATTGGCAAGAGTTACATCATTTTTTTCAGACAGAGTTTCTTTTAGTATTAGTATTATTTCATTGTCTTCAAATACTTGTACAAGGAGTTTCAATTTAACATGAGACTGGTGTGTTCAATGCATCTTGATCAGGGTCACTCCTTCTATCATTCTCCCCCTCCCACCTATCCCATCCCCCACCTGCCAAGATGTTAGATTGAAAATGTAAACACATATGAGAACACACACATGGTCATATGCATAGATATGTGATTAAATTGAAGTAAAGTACACGTTACAATGGGACCCATGGTGTAACCCTTTTCAACAACTAACAGACAGCTTAACAAAATGAATATTAGGAAAATAAAACATGACTGGACTGGGGAGTAGGGGCTAAAGTAGAATGAGACATGAATTTTGAGAATTATGAATGAATTATACTTTATGAGTTTTCATATACATGAGTCAGTAGTTATAAGACCAGTAATGTGTTTCTAGCCTCCATTTTAGTAATGTTTTTCTCCCATTTTAAACATGCTGGCATCTGTAGTTGTTTCCTGTTAATCCTCTTTCCTCATCCAATCAAAAAAAATTGTAAATGTCCTTTTTTGTTCATAAAAACAATATATACCTTTCAGTTGCTAGATATTTTTCCAATTTCATTAATTCTGTCTTTTTTCTGTATTAATATTTAATTTTTCCTTTATTATTTGGACTTAATCTGTTTCTCCCTAACATACTAAGTTACAGGGTAACTCACTTTGCTCAGATTTTTTTCTCTTCTATACATTTTATTATTGTTTTAGATGTGACATAAATTTTTATGTCAGGCATTATACTTATGGTTTTATTTTCTTATTCCTATTATTATTCCTTTGATGCATAAGTAGACGCATGTTTTAAATAGAAGAATACAGTTGTCTTGCAACAAATTCATTGGAATAATCTATGAGAAATCAATACAATTTAAATAATCCAACATTGAAAAAAACAAGGCAAATGTAGTTTCTTTTAAAAAATGTACATTCTTCAATTTGAAATATACCTGCTTTTGCTTAATTGTTAAAATACTAAGAGTTCTGTTTCTTGGAATAACTTGTGTACTTATATTCAAACAAGAATAAGTTCTTGGGCTGGGAAGGTGGCTCAGTGGTAGAGCGCTTGCTTTGCATGCATGAGGCCCTGGGTTTGATTCCTCAGCACCACATAAGCAAAAAAGAAAAAAGCCGGAAGTGGTGCTGTGGCTCAAGTGGTAGAGCACTAGCCTTGAGCTGAAGAGCTGAGGGACAGCACCCAGGCCCAGAGTTCAGGTCCCACGACCGGACCCAAAGATAAAAATAAAAGATTAAGTTCTATTTTCCTACTGAGTATATCTTTGTCTTAACATGTATTCTGTCTATTTATTTCTGGTAATACCTCTTCCCTTAATGCCTATTTTGGAAATGTGTATACATCAATATTGTTTCTCAACTTATATTGGTTGGCATTTGCATATTTTTTCAAATTCTTACTTTCAACATTCCCTGCTTTTATACTTCGATATGATTCTCCTAATATCATTTCACTGGATATTGTCTTTTTATAATTTCAGTGTTACTCTATGTGGATTTTAGTTAGTGATTTGCATATATTATGATAAACTCATACACATACATACATATTTTAATTTCAAGATCTTATGTTTTCCTTCTTCCTTTCCTAATTTCTCTTTCACGCATCTGTTTTATTTTTTTTCCCTTAAAAGATGACAAGTAAAGAACTAAGGAAGTGAAAAAACCTCCCATGCTCCTGGATTGGAAGGATTAACATTGTGAAAATAGCAATATTGCCAAAGGCAATCTACAAATTAAATATGATACCTATTAATATCCCAACCTCATTCTTCAAGGAAATAGAAGAAGCAATCAAAAAATTCATATAGAACAATAAAAGACCCTGAATAGCAAAAGCAATCCTTAGCAGAAAGAACAGTGCTAGAGGAATACCACTACCAAATTTCAAACTCAACTACAAAGCCATGGCAATCAAACAGCTTAGTACTGGCACAAGAACAGACCTGAGGACCAATGGAATAGAACTGAAGACTCAGAAATGAACCCACAGACCTATAGCCACCTAATCTTTGATAAGGGACCTAAAAAAATAGAATGGAAGAAAGACAGCCTCTTTAGTCAACAGTGCTGGCAAAATTGGTTAATCACCTAGAGAAAACTAAAGCTAGATCCTTATATATCACCCTACACCCGAATAAACTCCAAATGGATCAAAGACCTCTAAGTCAAAGCAGACACTCTGAAAACATTACAGGAAGGAACAGGAAAAATTCTACGGTTCCTTGGAACCGGCTGAAAGTTTATTAATAAAGACTCAGAAACAAAACAAATAAAAAAAGGTTGGACAAATGGGATTGCATGAAACTGCAGAGCTTCTGCATGGCAAAGGACATAGCTAGCAAGATCAATAGAAAGCCCACGGATTGGGAGATCTTCACTGGCCATACAACGGACAAGGGCCTCAGATCTAAAAGACACTCACAACATAAAAAATTAAATCTGCCAACAACAAATCCTCAAAGAAATAACCACTCAATTAATTAGTGGGCTAAAGACTTAAAGAGAGACTTCTCTGAAGAGGAAATAAGAATGGCCAATAGACGCATGAAGAAATGCTCAACTTCTCTAGCCATAAAAGAAATGTAAAGAAAAACAACATTGAGATTCCACCTCACCCCAGTTAGAATGGCTATAATCAAGAAATATAGTAACAACAGATGCTGTAGGGGATGTGGCCAAAAGGGAACCCTACTGCATTGTTGGTGGGAATGTAAACTTGTTCAACCACTCTGGGAAGCACTATGGAGGCTCCTCAAAAGGCTTCATATAGAGCTCCCCTATGACCCAGCAATCCCACTTATGGACATTTACACAAGTGATCACAAAGAAGACCATACTAAAGCTACCAGCACAACTATGTGTATCACAGCATTATTCACCATAGCTAAGATATGGAACCAACCCAGATGCCCCTCAGTAGATGAATGGATCAAGAAAATGTGATACCTATATATACATATATATATGCACACATATATGAACTCTATGCCTCCATCTCCATCAGAAAGAATGACACTGTCCCATTTGTTAGGAAATCGAAAGACTTGGAAAAAATTATATTAAGTATAGTAAGCCAAACCCAAAGAAACATAGGTTCCATGGTTTCCCTTATTTGCAATAACTAGTATATGTCTAGGACAAGCAGAAGAGGTCAAAAACTCTATACATATGACCATATAACCTGATGCTAACCGAAATGAACCCCAAGATAGGAACACAGAGAGATTTTATCTTTCTTGTTCTTTATTTTTTTTTTCTGGACGTGGGGCCTGAACTCTGGGCCTGGGTGCTGTCCCTCAGCTCTTCAGCTCAAGGCTAGCACTCTACCACTTGAGCCACAGCGCCACTTCCAGCTTTTTCTGCTTATGTGGTGCTGAGGAATCAAACCCAGGGCCTCATGCATGCAAGGCAAGCACTCTGCCACTGAGCCACCTTCCCAGCCCATTGTTGTTCTTTTTAATGTTCTTATAATGTACTATTTTTTTATGTCCTTCTCCCATGGTACAACCCCTTCTGTATTTGATTCCAGTGTCTTGCATCTTGTATATACATTCCTCTAATTTGGGGAGTAAAAGGGATGCTGAAATTTGGATACAGGTTGACCCATTGTAACGATGAGATGCACAAAACACTATGTTGAAAATGAACTTTACAACTTTTCTGGGGGGGGAGGGAGGAGTTGGGGAGATGGGGAGGAAAGGGATGGTAGGGGAAAAATGAAGGAGGGGGTAACAATGCTCCATAGGAAATAGACTGATTACCTTGCTCTTGTAACTGTAACCCATCTGTACACTGTCTTTTCAATAAACATATATTTGAAAATAAAAAGTTAACAAGTAAGATTTTATTTTTACTCTTTCAGGAATTAAAATCTAGTCATTCATTCTGTGGTCATTCTGGAAAAAACTAATATCGATTAGTATTTTTTTTTTTTTGCACAAGTACTGGAGCTAGAACTCAGAGATTTTTTTTTCACAGTTGATGCTCTACCACTTGGCCTTTTGCTGGTTAATTGGAGATAAGTCTCCTGGGATTATTAGCATACCACTAGCACCCAGCTCCTCCTAAATATGTTAAAACATTCCATCTTCAGCTACGTACATTCCTAAATTTCTCTTATCATGTAATACTATTACTTTACTTGCCTTTTTACTCCATGGACATTGTTATAGTTTTATATTATATTTCAATCCTATATTTTTATGCTATATATTCAGGCATTTGCCATACTTTTTCGTTGTTAAAGTGAAATGGGAAATCACTGCAGAGCTTTGAGCAGGAGAATTAGGCTCAGAGACTTCTCCCAAGATACTAGCTAGCCTATGGGTTGTATCAGCCAGCTTTCATCGCCCTTTGGCTTCTAGGTAAATGAAGCTAGTTGGAAGCACCAGAAGATGATCATAGAGGAGAAAATTTAGAGTGTTCTTTCTCTTGCTTCCTCTCTGCTAGGCTGCAGAGAGGAAGTTGTAATGGCTGATTTCATTCTTCTAAGACCACAGATCCCATCAGGAAAGTACTCAGGCATATGAAAGTTGTCACTTGGTTTTAGTAATGGTTTCCTACCCCCTTCCCTTTCAGACCTAGAGGTGCCAATGGCCTCTCAGTGTTATCAACACTGAGTACTGTCACTTGGTCCTTTAACCTTGCCTACTCCTTTAACCTTGCCTAACCTCACATTTAAAAAAAACTCTTCAATAACTCCTTGGGGGTGTGTCACCTAGTTTTTGCTCTCCTTTGGATCAATACAAAGTAAATAAGCCTAAGAATAAACTCTCTACTTTCATATTTATTTAGTTTTACTGGTACTGGGATTTGAACTCAGGGCCTTCTACTCTCCTTGGCTTTTTATGCCCAAGAGTGGTGCTCTACCACTTGGGCTACACCTTGGGCTACTTCTGTCCTTTTGCTGGTTACCTAGAGATAAGAGTCTCTCAGAGTTTTTTGGCTTTGACTGTCTTTGAACCACTATCCTTAGATCTCAGGAACCTGCTGGGTAGCTAGGATTAAACGCATGACCACTAGCATCCAGCCTAAGCTATCTACTTTTATATTTCTCTAGCCATGCAGTTTTTCAGCCATATGTCCTACTCAATCACCTGCCACCAAAAATTTCTTAAAAGATAAAAGTATCAACTCTAAGCACTTTCTATTATACGAATGGAGGGATATCATGTGTGACACTGGAGGTTAAAGGAGCAGGACACCTATTTAGAAGTTTAGTGGTCATTATCCTTTGTAGTTATCTTTCTCAGTTGAAGAGAAACTGGTAGCTATAATTGGTGTAAGAATAGTGCATTTTAAGCTATTTCTTTTTTTCTCTGTCATTCATTATTTTTATGCCAAGAATACCAGATTGTAAATCAAGCCTTGGACCTCTGCCATTTCCTTGTAAAGAATTTTAACAATAGTTAATCTAATCTTTTCTCTACTGAAACACTGCATGCACCTGAGAATGTCAGAATGCCACACAGAAAATACTGGTGAGAATGCCACCGGCAGACAAAGGAAAAAATGTGACATTCTCAAAGTAGCATCTCAGGATTCTTCCACCAAATTGCTTATAGTATCACCTACATGAAACCTGCAATCCCTAGCCTCTGAGTTTTAGACTTAGAAATGTACAGGCAACTAGATGAGCATTTGTTTTTACTAACACAGACTCTTCCCTCTAAAATCAAACATAACTATGTAGTTACTTCCTAAGCATTCCTAATATGTCCAAAAAACTAATATATGATTGTACATATTCTAATAACCTCATGTTAAGTATTTAGAATGCATTTTTATGTTGAATTAAAATGTGCAAGGAGCCCCAAACTGGAGCTAGTATCACTGTGCAAAAGTAAGAAGTCCAAATGTAAGCAAATTTTTTCTCTTTTCTAAATCAACTCATTTCATTTCTAGGACCAAAATGCAGTAGCTGGCACATAATAAGCTATCCAAGTTACTGAAAATTTGGTATCTAAAATATTTCCATACATCTGTAACATATCAAGATTTCAACCAGTCTCCTTTAAGAAAAATCAGACCAATTTATTTAACCATACTGAAATGATGCTTTATAAACATCAAATAAACTTCTTTGGAAAAATCAGTTTGAACATAAGCATGTGAAAATCTAGTCATGACTACTGATTAAATTATCTCCAGATATAGGTTGACAAGAGAATCTCAAAATGTTTTTATTCTTTTTTCCCCTTTATTTGAGATACTGAATTTCTAGTAACAAAATCTAAGCATACATTAGCCTGTCTGATAACAGCGACATTTGATACCGATGCATTCACTAATTTCTTTCCCAGACTGTTGGAGACAATGGGAATAGATTGATCAAGACAATCCAAAGATTGGTCTTTTTCATCTGACATTAAAAACTTTTTTCAAAGTTTGGCATTCTTTTTAAATAAGGATTAACAAAAGGGATGAGAAGCAAATGTATAAATATTATATGGATTAGTAGTAAATGAATTGTAAATGAAGTAGAGAAAGAATTTAAAATAAGGGAGAAAGGCCACATTTTTCACAGTGAAATGATTTCTTAGAATAGATTTTCTGAAATTTGCTTACTCTGAATAAACCTTCTCAATACAAAAAATGGTTAATACTATAGCATCCTTCCATTCATTCTTGATTCATTCCTAATGAAATAACCATCTCTTCTTAGAACTATGGAAGAAGAAAAGATGTCATGTGCTACTGTTCTGTTCAAGTCACTCACTTTCCCCTTCTCCCCCACCCCCTCTCTCTCACCCATCTCTTTTACCATTTCTTTCTGTAATATATTTTTTATTGTAAAGATACTGTACATAGGGCTTACAGTTACATGAGTAAGATAATGAGTACATTTCCTATCAAGCATTGTTACTCCCTCCTTTGTTTTTCCCCTACTATCCCTTCCTCCCTCCCTCCCCAACTTCTCCCTCTGCCCCCCCCAAGTTGTAAAGTTTGTTCTCAACATAGTGTCTTGTACATCTCATTGTTACAATTGATCAACCTATATCCTGATTTCAGAATTTTGTTATTTCCCTTCCCCTCCCCTCCCCAAATTAGAAAAATGTATATTCAAGATGCAGGGTACCGAAATCAAATACAGTGACAACAGCGGTTACACCACGGGGAAAGAATATACAAAAGAAACAAAAGAAATCACTTAGTATAGTATAAGTACTTTAAAAACAATAGCAACATACAAAACACCTCTTGTATCCCTATTTCGGGGTTCATTTTGCTTAGCACCAACTTATATGGTCATATGTGCATAGCTTTTGACCTTTTCTACTTGTCTGGTAAGATTATCCTAGATATATACTAGTTATTGCAATTAAGGGAAACCATGGGACCTATGTTTTTTGGGACTGGCTTACTTCACTTAGTATAATTTTTCCAAGTCTTTCCATTTCCTAACAAATGGGGCAGTGTCATTCTTTCTGATGGAGGCATAGAATTCCATTGTGTGTGTGTGTGTGTGTGTGTGTGTGTGTGTGTGTGTGTGTGTGTGTGTACCACATTTTCTTGATCCATTCATCTACTGAGGGGCATCTGGGTTGGTTCCATATCTTAGCTATGGTAAATAATGCTGTAATAAACATAGTTGTGCTGGTAGCTTTAGTATGGCCTTGTTTGTGGCCGTTTGGTTAAGTGCCCAAAAGTAGTATTGCTGGGTCATAGGGGAGCTCTCTGTGTGGTCTTTTCAGGAACCTCCATACTGCTTTCCAGAGTGGTTGAACAAGTTTACACTCCCACCAACAGTGCAGTAGGGTTCCCTTTTGGCCACATCCCCTCCAGCATCTGTTGTTATTAGATTTTTTTATTATAGCCATTCTAACTGGGATGAGGTGGAATCTCAATGCTGTTTTGATTTGAATTTCTTTTATAGCTAGAGAAGTTGAGCATTTCTTCATGTGTCTATTGGCCATTCTTACTTCCTCTTACGAGAAGTCTTTCTTTAAGTCTTTAGCCCACTTATTAATTGGGCGGTTGTTTCTTTGAGGATTTGTTGTTGGGGGATTTAATTTTTGAGCACTAAGTATATTTTAGATATGAGGCCCTTGTCTTTGTATGGCTAGTGAAGATCTTCTCCCAATCCATGGGTTTTCTATTGATCTTGTAGCTATGCCCTTTGCCATGCAGAAGCTCTACAGTTTCATGCAGTCCCATTTGTCCTGTAATATTTCTTACTACTAAATTTTCCTAAGAATTCAGGAACCCAAATGAAGCCCTTGCAATTGGTTATTCTAAGAATTTAATATCTGTAGGGTTTTTAAAAATAACATTGTAGTTACTGTATACCTACTCATTTGACATTGTTTTAAATAGTAATCTTTTGCTGTATGTACTGGGAAGGCAAAGGAAGTTCCAAACATTGTAAATAAAAATGCACAAAAAAGGCTTTGACATTACACAATAATCCAAGTTTTGCAAAATGTTATGTTGAACATGGGAATTACATGGTCATTCTTCTAGAAAGTGAAATCTCATTAAAGCAGGCCTATATGTAATGATGGTTTCACAATAATAATGTAAGATATTAATCAAATTGGAAAGCTCTGGCCAATGGCCTATAAAGCAATTTCCCCCTCATTTAACACTGTCCAACTTTAAAATGCATTTATATTTACTAGGGCCTTGAAAAAAACCACCTACTGGTGATTTCCCTTTATCCCTAAAGTATGCTATATTGGTATTTTTGCCTTATAGGCAAGTATGTTTACAAGACAACAAAGAAAAACAAAATGATAATAGTTAATGTAAAAAAAGAAACTCCTTTACAATATGTTAAAACTTAAAAGTGTCTCAAAGAGCAAAGAGATAATTCAAAGACAGTGAGGCAAAGCTGGCCACCCAGTGGCTCACACATGTAAACCTAGCTACTAAGAGGCTGAGAATAGAGAATGAAAGTTCAAAACCAAACCTGCCAGACAAATCTGCTAGACTCGTATCTCCAATTAACCCACAAAAAGCTGGAAGACGTGTGGTTTAAGTGGAAGGGCTCCAGCCACAAGTGAACAAAGCTAACTGAAATCTCTAGGCTCAGAGTTCAAGCCCCAGTTTTAGAGCGCGTGCGCACACACGTGTGTGCGCGCGCGCACACACACACACACACACACACACACACACACAGAGTTTAAAATGGCTTTTCAGATATGCAGACTGTTGATAACATGGGCGCTTCATGAATGTCCTTCCAGAGATCATGACAATTCGATCTCTCGATTTGAATTATTTGGTGTGTTTTTCTGGGCCAAGGGAAAAGTGATCCATTTTTACCAATTACCTCGATCACCTCAGGACACTTCTAGGAAGTCCTCTAAATAGTTCTAGCTGTCTCTCATTCTGTTTTTCATCAGGTAACAAACAATCTCTAACCTTTTCCATGCAATCACATTTTTTTTCGAATAGCAGGAGTAATTTGGCTATACTAGAATTCTGGGTCTAATTTTAGGTTCCATTTGCAAAGGTTAAATAATTTGTGATTCTTGAATTGGAAAGATGCGCTGTTATGTCCAAGGGGGGGGGGGGAGAAAATAAAGAATCTGGTAGTTGTCTACCACACCTACTTCTCCTTCTTCCTGGACTTCGAGATAGATTATATTCTCCAGCTGTCCTTGAAGATAGGCTTGGCCATGAACCAGTTTTTGTCCACTAAAATATGAGCAGAAAAGATGCATTCTATCTCCAAGCTTGGCACATAAAAGGTCTGCTGCATGATCTGGAAAGTAATACATGAGAGAGGATGGAATCCAAAGACAGAGTCCAGGCAGCCAAAAATCATCACAAAGAGTAAAACTGCCTGCTAATGAGGAGCACTGTGAGTGAGAAATACATTTTTACCGTGTTAAGGATCTGAGATTTGGCAGGTTTTCTTCTAGAAGCTGACATCACTTTAACTAATATGCTACAGTTGCCATCATTATTTGCAGAGTCTCCAAAGCACAGGCATCTCCCATTACAGAGTTGTCACAGTCACAATCTTCCCAAGATTAAAACTGCCCGAGACTCACATGGCTAGACAATAAGAATAAAAGGATTCTTGTGCTGTCAACAATGAAGCGAATAGAATTCTGCACTCAATGTGTGTCACATCAGACATCCACGCACATCCACATACCCAGGGAGAATAAATGTCACACCAACTTCTCCAAATGAGTCTCAAACATATGAATGTGTGCAAGATAGCAGACTCCATGAAAAACAGATTCTGTGCTATGTGTTTCATATATTCTACCTCCATACCATACATACACTCATTGCAATTTTCCCATTACATCACTTCAGATGGCATAAAACTTCCATTCATTCATTCCACAAGACGGTTACTAGGCAGTTAGGAACAGGGAAATACTTCATCAGGAGCGAACGTGCAAACCATTGCCTTCAGCTGTTGAATCAATTTACCAAGAACAGATGAGAAATTGCAATGTTCTTGGGAGTGAACCCTAGGCAAAACTCAATTTAATAAAGCCAACTGACGTTTGGATATTCTGTGGCAGACAATGTCAAATAATGTTTCTCTACTTTTGAATGAGAAAATTTAGTGCTTGCACTCACCATCCTTTTACAATACATAATCTGCAATATTCAAAAAAGTTTCTCATTTCCAGCAGAAATGAGGCCTAAAATGGCATCAGAAAGTAATCATTTTAAGTATTTGTCTAGTGAATATCAAGCACTGTAGAAAACACAGATACAAATCTAAGTGTTCTTGCCCTCAAGGAATTTACTATCTGGCTGGCAAGAAAGAAAATAAAGCCAAACCAAAACATTACAAGCTTCAGGCAGGATTGTTCACACAGGAAAAGTCACGGGGATGTGTAGCACGTATCCCACTGTGGATTCGAAACTAGTTCTGAGGAGACTGAACAAAATCAGGGCAGTGTTTTCAGAGGACAATGAAGTCTCATCAGACTAAATGAGTGCAAGAATCAGGAGATGTGAAAGCATTGCAGTCCCTGTGTTTGTGCAATTACATCCTATGTGCTTCTATTTGCTCTTCCCTGTGGAGGCATCGCACTTGCTTCTTGCCTCTATCTTCACTTTCTCTGGCACTACACTGACATCATCAGTTTGCCCCTTCCGTCTGTGAGCTCTGCACTGACAGGGCCCATGTCTTGCTCATGTTCATATTTATCCCTAGCTCAGAGCCTAGAAAGAGCAGAGGCCTAGTACATGCTCTTTGAAAGGACAAGTGAATGTCAGATAAAGTATTAGTCCCTTCCTCCCAATCACAGCAGTGCAAAGTACCAAGTAAACACAAAAGTATTCTCTAGAACATTCCTGACAATACAATGACTATATTACTAGCACAGAGTGCAGTTCAGAGAGAAGTGAATACCTAAGTTTTCCTTGAGTTGTTTGTCTATATATAAAATGCATTTTAGACATCAAGAAGTATATAAAATACATGCACACATGTATCCCTTTACATACATATATATACATATACACACATGGGTATATATACATATATATGTATATACATACATGTAAAA
Source organism: Dipodomys spectabilis (assembly GCF_019054845.1). Classification (NCBI taxonomy): domain Eukaryota; kingdom Metazoa; phylum Chordata; class Mammalia; order Rodentia; family Heteromyidae; genus Dipodomys; species Dipodomys spectabilis. The sequence continues at coordinate 2,425,981 of NW_024871203.1, read as the reverse complement.
TATCACAATTCCATCCATTAATATTCTCTTTTTCTAAATCATACTACTACCTTAAAAATCTTTTATCTGAGAACTACTCGCTTTGTGTGAGCAAATAATTCATCTTATTTTGAATTTCTATAGATAACAAGCCCAATTCCATAATCATCTTCTAAAGAAGTAGAATTTCAAACTGAATACTAGTGGCTTCTAGCTATGGGAGTCTGAGATCTTGAGAATTACTGTCTGAAGCTAGCCCAGGCAAACAAATCCAAGAGAGCTTTATTTCCAGTTAACTAGCAAAAAGCTGGTGGTAGAAGTGTGGATTATGTGATAGAGCATCATCCCTGAGCAAAAAAAGCCAAGCAAGCATAGAAGGCCTTAAGTTCAAGCATTGGCATTTGGCATACCCACACATACACACACACATAAATATACAAATAATATTGTAGTAAACAGCACATTTTTTCCTAAACTTGTCAGTTACTCAAGGTAAATTATATTTAACACGTGATATTTCTGACAGAAATTATCACCAGGGATGATTATGGAGATGCCAGGTCTTAATCATGGTACTGAAACTGTCCAAAAGAGAGATCTTTGGATTTGCCATTTGAAACATAGGAGAGAATATGTCCATATAAACAACAAAGGATTATACATCACTGGCTCAGTTAACTAAAGTATAAATAAAATCACAAATAATAAATATATAAAGGGAAATGATATAATCTAGAGTAATTCATTACAATAGATATCCCTATAAATTTTTAAAGAATTCATTAAAGATCTACCCCTAAGATAGCCACAAGATTCAGACTGTGTATATATAAATTTATTCAGAAATAATACTCTCCTTTTTTTAGAAACTGTTTAACAAATACAACTATCTGTACATATTGATCAAATTGTCAGAGGCTGATTTGGCAGAATCCAAACAACAGCAAAGAGGAATATTTAAAGCTACCTTGGCAATGATAGTCACCTCTCCCAAAGTTATAACCCATTGTGGAACCCTTAGCCAATAGACAAGAAATCAGCTAACGGAAGTGGCGCTGTAGCTCAAGTGGTAGAGCGCTCGCCTTAAGCTGAAGAGCTGAGAGACAGCGCCCAGGCCCAGAGTTCAAGCCCTACGACTGACCAAAAAAAAAAAAAAAAGAAATCAGCTAACACTGGGAACAAACATGTCAATTGTAAAATCTCCCTTGTTCTCAACAGATTGGCTAATTCAAATGTTTCTAACAGGCTCATCTAGCACAGCTTCTATAGCCACTACACATTAGACTAATGATTAACAGATGTCAAGAACACTTCTAAAGCCAGAAAAAGTTCTATTGCCCTAATACTATGCTGCAAGTTTCTCTGAATTCACAACAAACTTCAGACCTGTGCAACATAATGGCATCTTTAGCATTGCATTGTTTCTACCTATCCATTATTTGACTCCTTTTTTACATAATAATATTTTGAGGATACAGATGTTTGTGTATTCCCATCCTGCCACAATAAAGCTTTCAAAAATATTTCATGTATAAATGGATGAATAACTAATTTCCCACTAGACATCTGCAAACAGGGTGTCCAACAGGCTCTCAAACTCAGTATAGTAAAAAATGAATTCATAATTGACTCTCCTCAATTTGTCCCTTTTTTATGTTATGTCATTTTTATTTCAATGGCACATAATAAAATGTTGTTTTCTAGTTCTTGTTTTTATATTGCTATGAATATTCAAAAAGAAAGTTAACTCTAGCCAGGCACTGCTGGCTCATGCCAGTAATCCTAGCTACTCAGGAGGCAGAGATATGAAGATCACAGTTCAAAGCCAGCCCAGGAAGGAAAGTCCATGAGACTCTTATCTCAAATTAACCAGTAGTGGTTCTGTGGCTCAAGTGGTAGAGTGCTAGCCTTGAGCTGAAGAGCTGAGGGACAGTGTCCAGGCCCAGAGTTCAAGCCCTACAACCGACAAAAAAAAAAAAGTTAACTACCTCCTATTATGTTAAATTTTCACTTTGTATTGTTGCTATTAGACTAGATTTCCTGGGCTGGGATGTAGCTCAGTGGCAAAGTGCTTGCCTAGCAAGTGCAACATCCTGGGTTCGATCCCCAGTACCAAAAAAGAAAAGACAAAAAAAATGGAAGTGGCGACGCTGTGGCTCAAGTGGTAGAGCCTTGAGCTGAAGAGCTGAGGGGCAGTGCCCAGGCCCAGAGTTCAAATCCCACAACCAAAAAAAACTGGTGTCTAGACTAGATTTCCTTCCTGGAGTTATTTAATAAATGTTCTATTTCCATTTACATGTCTGACTGTACAATTTCTATATGTTTCCTAATCAAAATTAAAATCATCTGTGTCTGTATAGGTGAATATTTTCTTTTTTTCATGGTTTTCTAAATGTTTTCTTTTTTAAATAAGTTTTTTTATTGTGAAAATACTGTACAGAGGGGTTACAGTTATATGAGCAAGGTAATGAGTACATTTTTTATCAAGCATTATTGCCTCCTGGTTTGTTTTTTCCCTACCATTCCTTCCCTCCCACCTCCACAACTATACTCTCCCCACCCACCGTCTAAATTGTAAAGTTTGTTTTTCAACATAGTGTCTTCTACATCTCATTGTTGCAATGGGTCAACCTGTATCCCCATTTAAACATTTTGGTTTTGCCCTTCACCTCCCCAAATTATACCAACATTAAATACAGTGAAAACAGGGGTTATACCATGGGGGAGGGACATACAAAGCAACAAAAAAAATCACATGATACCTTATAAATACATTAGAAACAATAGCAAAAAAAAAATAACTTGTGTCCCTATCTTGGGATTCATTTCACTTAACTTCATCTTATCTGGTCAAATGTATATAGCTTTTAAGAATGGCCAATAGACACATGAAGAAATGTTCAACCTCTCTAGCCATAAAAGAAATGCAAATCAAAACAACATTGATATTCCACCTCATCCCAGTTAAAACGGCTGTAATCAAGAACTCTAATAACAACAGATGCTGGAGGGGATGTGGCCAGAAGTGAACCCTAATGCATTGTTGGTGGGAGTGTAAACTTGTTCAACTACTCTGGAAAGTAGTATGGAAGTTCCTCAAAAGACTCCACATAGAGCTCCCCTATGACCCAGCAATCTCAATTTTGGGCATTTACCCAAATGATCACAAACAAGACCATACTAAAAGCTGCCAGCACAACTATGTTTATTGCAGCATTATTTACCATAGCTAAGATATGGAACCAACCCAGATGCCCCTCAGTAGATGAATGGATCAAGAAAACGTGGTCTATATACACAATGGAATTCTATGCCTCCATCAGAAAGAATAACATCGCCCCATTTGTTAGGAAATGGAAAGACTTGGAAAAAATTATATTCAATGAAGTAAGCCAGGCCCAAAGAAACATAGGTCCCATGCTTTTCCTTATTTGCAATAACTAGTATATGTCAGGGATAAGTAGATATGTGAATATTTTCTCCAAGATTATGTGGCATAAAAAGAAAATATATGATCCTACTCTTTAAGAATAACTTTTCTTCTTTTTCCTTTTTGCATTGTTGAATTACATAGTGTCTAGTTTGAATCTGTTTCCTTAGTCTTATTCTGAGAATAAACATAGAGACCAGTTATGGACAAGGGCTTTGGGGAACCCGGATTCAAGTGAAAGAGTAGTAGTCCGATGAGGCCAATGTGTGAGTGCCTGGAAAAGCAGTAACAGGAAAGCAGCTGAAAACGAGATGACAAAGAAAGTGAAATGTGAGTAGAGTCTTATACTCTGATGACGATCTGAAGTGTATCCATAAAAGAGCAGAACTTTTTAAAAGTATTTTTAAATGTTTTAATACTTTAAATGATACTTTTTTAAAAGATATTGTGGTACTCTAGTTATTACACATGAATTCAATATCTTGGCTTAGATTGTTAAAGGTATCTTTTTCTATATTTTCTATGATAAAATATACTTTCTCTAATACCAGAATAACTCTTAGTTGCATATTCTATATTAAGAAATAGACATTTAATGATCCAATTATTTCGTGTGTAAATGCACATTTTTCTTTTATGTCTTGTTTTGATTTTGTATTTAATATAGCTGTTGACCTTTTTTATTCACATTTAATGTTATGATTGATTTTTGTATCATTCTCTGTCACTCTACATTCATTTTTGATGGTGTTATTGACTTGTTCTTTCTCTTAATCTGTTTCTGCAGATGACTTTAAAATCCTTATGCTGAGCCAGAGATAATTTGATCTACTTTTCTAACATTATTATATGCCACGACCATTTGCCTGAAGCTTTATGATATATAATTTTTTTGTTGGTCATGGGGCTTGAACGCAGCCTGAACATTGCCCCTCAGCTCTTCAGCTCAAGGCGAGTACTCTACCACTTGAGCCACAGCACCACTTCTGGTTTTCTAGTGGTTTATTGGAGATAAAGAGTTTCATGGCCTTTCTTCCCCAGGCTGGCTTTGAACTGTGATCCTTAGATCTCAACTTCCTGAGTAGCTAGGATTACAGGCATGAGCCACCAGCACCCAGCTCGTAAAATATTTTTATGAAGCATTATTTTGTGGATGCCAATTCAATTATTTTCAATATTTCCTAGTAGAAATATCAATTGCTATTTTCAATACTTTCCCTATCTTAATCTTGCATCTGAGTAATCAGACTATTACTAATGCGAGTAGCCCTCATCAAATCATTTGAAGACTCAAATAGAACAAAATGGCAAAGAAAGAACTGCTTGACTGCTTTGACCTAAGATAGAGGTTCTTTACTGCCTTCACACTCAAACCAATACATCAATTCTTTCTAAGTCTCAAGCCTGCTGAATTTTTGTTTTGACCTATACCATTGATTCTCTTGGGTCTTTGGCTTGCTGACTGTTGATATTGGGACTTGTCAGCCTCCATAACTGTTGGATTTAATTCCTTGTAATCGATCTGTATTTCATTTATTTATATACACCTATAGATTTAGTCTACTGTTCCTCTGCAGAATACTGATTAACATAATCACATTGGAAATTACGTTTAAAAATCTGAAAATTGTTCTCAGGCAATTGCTATTCGGAATGTTTACTGCTGTATTGTACAAACATCAGAAGAGGCTCAACTGGCGTCTATTAGTATCTGGCAATAATAATAAGAGCTTCTTAACTATTCCCTTCTCCTTTGTTCTCAATAGGAGAAAGGGCCATTTTCTCTGGAATATCTCATCATTTTCAGACGTTCAGGTGTTATCTCATTTATTTTAAAGAAATTCACTTCCTTCATCCACTCACATAGGTCTTATTTTCAAAAGAAGCATACCTATGCTGTACGTTTTAAAACAATAAATTGCAAAATCTCAGTTAAGCATGTAAGTGGTAAGCCTACCTTACAGTATTTTGGTCAGCCCATTTATTTCTTAAAATTCAGATATTACTTCCTGCTTTCCTTGCATCCAGAAAGATAACCTCTTCTTTTTCTTTGTGGGCCTATTTTATTCATTCCTTGGCCATCCTTTCCTCCAACCACTTCTCTCTCATTGTACCGACTTCACTGTAAATTCTAATATTTGTACCTACTTGTGCCAACTCAACCATTAATGTCCATTCAGTATGTAAATAACCCAACTGAGTCAAACTGGTCAGAGCTAGCTATAACAGGACCAACAAATGAACAGTTACCTGAGACTTTGTTTAAGGCTTAACTCATTTTCAGTATTTTGATTCTTGTTTCTGTTTAGGATTATGCTCTACTCCATCACTCATAAAAGTATCAAACAACTTATCACTAAATTTACAATTAAAGAATCCCTCTTAATTTCTCTAGGATTGAGGGCAAAGGTACACTGATAAATCCCAATCTGAGTTTTATTCTTCAGGGAAATAGGTACCAGCTCATAACCATCTAGCATGCTCTGTTATTCTCCACATCTATGAGCTTTTCACAGTCAATTGAGATTATTATCTCTCTCATTCATTTTCCAAACCTGCCTGTGCCTAAGAAGAAAATGAGATTTGTGAATTGACGCTTACTCTGAAACACTAGATACCGGACGATATGCTCCATCTCTCAGACTGTATACAAGTACACCTTATGGTAAGATAGTCCCTTATTTGCTATATTTTCAAAACCATACTTATTGATTTATGGTTTGCTTTTTAACTACTGGCACTCAATATTGGAAGATTTTCACATTTTTATTTCTATCTTTTATGAGTTCTCAAAATTCAACTAAGCCTTGAGCCTACTTTTTTTATGAAATGAAAAGTAAGTACCTCTTTTTAATTTGACTCCTGATTTCTTCTTCTGCTAAGCAGCTAGCCTTAAGAAAGCTGGGGAGAGGACTGTTGTTGCTGATATAAACAGCTAGTTCTTCACTGGAATGTGTAAAACAGTTTTCAAGAACAGGCAGCTATTTGAGCCAATGTTTCCGTAATGGAAAAATTCATAATAAAAAACTGTGGGTACCTCAAGCATGTTATCTTCAAACTGCAGCCCCTTTTCAGTGGCAAAGGATTCTTGGGTTTTGTTTATTCTTTTTAATTTTTCCACAAGTAATGCATGCACTTAGTTTAAAAAAAGTAATTTATACTTAAAAAACAATTCCTCCTACCTCTGTCACACATGTACATCCATCAGTCCCACTCTCCGGAAACAAACTATTTTTAACACACTTAAATTCTCTTTTCCAGATCATCATCTTTGCAACTCTCTATCAACCCTCCTCCCAATTTGGGGTAGTATAAATTTTAGTCTTCAGGGTGGATATAACCTTCCACATTCAAGATGTAACTGGCTTTTGTTCACCTCTCCATTGTCGTCTTATCTTCCAGATCACGAAAAAGAAGTTTGATTCCACATTTCTTGAATGTGAACTTCAATCTTTTCTTAAAAGATTTGGAATCTTTTCTCCACTGTGTCCTGAAATTGGATATGCCTGGCTTTGTCTTTTTCTATCCAGGCTCTCCATACTCATTGGATCCTTTCAATACAGTGAAAATTTCTTCTTCTAACTTTAAAAAATAGACAGTATATCTTTGTATATTTTGTCCTCTTTATTTTCTACGCTGTTTCTAGACCTGTTCATCAGATGGATTATTTGTGCTGCTAGTCTTTTCTTTTTTTAAATTTTAAATATGTATATTTTATTGTAAAGATACTTACAGAGGGGTTACAGTTATATGAGCAAGGTAATGAGTACATTTCCTATCAATCATTGTTAACCTCCTCCTTTGTTTTTCCCCTACCATCCCTTTCCTCCTCACCTCCCGAACTCCTCCCTCCACCCCCTAGAAAAGTTGTAAATTTCGTTTTCAACATAATGTCTTGTACATCTCATTGTTACAATGGGCCATCCTGTATCCTTATTTCAGCATTTTGTTACTTCCTTTCCCCTCCCCAAATTAGAAAAAAGTATATACAAGATGCAGGGCACCGGAATCAAATACAGTGACAACAGGGGTTATACCATAGGGGAAGAAGATGCAACGAAACAAAAAAATCACATAGTACATTATAAGTACATTAAAAAGAACAACAACAAAGATAAAATCTCTTGTGTCCCTATCTTGGGGTTCATTTCGCTTAGCATCAGGTTATAAAACTATGTACATATGACCATATAATCTTTGCTTATATTTTCTAAAAATGTTCTCTCTATTCTGAGAGGTTGCCCCAACTTCATTTTCTAAAATTTCTATTTGAAATTACATGTTCAATCATGTTTAATCCCCAAGAGCTCTTATTTGCTTCCTTAATTATATTGATCATATTTTCTGATTTCCTGTGATAGTCAATATCATCTTGTCACTCTGAGGGTACCAAATACAGATTTCTTTGTGTTATTCTGTTGTAATAAATGTGAGTTTTCTAGGGTCCATTAATTTTGAATCTCTTTCATCTCTTATATCTGTTTCTGTTTCTGTTAAATATCTGGTATCTTTGGTTATGCTTTTGCCATTAAAATAAATGGCCAGTCTACATGTAGATCTTATCTTGCCTTGTGATTAGGGCCAAATGTTGGGTCATAAGAAGTCAGTTGATATATTCTGCAAGTAATGTTTTATGTCATCATGTCTTGAACACAGCTGACCCCTTATTAAGTACACATCTCACTTCCATTGTCCCTTGTAACTTTGAGCCTCAGAATTCCCATAGATTATCATCTGGGGAAATCAAGTTTCCTTCAACTGCACAGCCTTCCTACATTTCCTAGCCTACTATTCCTTACTTCATTCTATCAACCAACAGGCATGCATTCTCTTTCTTAATGACAGATACATCTTTCTCCTAGAAATGTGAGATTGGTTTCTGTACTTGAGGCAGTTTAGTTATTACCATAATGATAGGAGATAGGAGAGACAAACACATGGGGGTGGTCTATTTGAACCAGAAGCCAGAAGGGTGACTTCTGCTGCTCCAATAATGGAAGAATGGTATTAATCTATTCCAGTGATTATCAATAGGTAGATACTGGGATGTGGGCACCGATAGCACATGAAAATGTGGTGACATCAGATAACTAAACCAGAAACTCAGATTCTAGGATCTAACATTCTGTTTGGAAAATCTAATTAAACTAATCTATTTCATGCTCCCATTTGAGAATTTCTGAACTATGCACACATTTTCTGTCTCCCTAAGGCTTAAGGATACCCATTTGAAGCTACATTGGCCAGGGTCCAATGAATCCAGGCTAATTCTCGAAAATTTCATCCCTCATCCTTTTTAAGCTAATGGCAATGATTCCAACAGGAAGGTGAAGACTTTCCATGTCTTAGGTACAAAAAGTATGAAAGCAGCACAGGTTCATTTCTGGATCCTTTTGATTCACCTTATGTCCTTCCTCATACTAATATTCTACTTCTGATAAATGGACACTGATTTTCACTCCTATTTTGATAATCACACAAATGTCCCAAGAACTTCAGGGTGTTGTCCTACCAGCTTCCATTCCACCCATTTTGGTTATTCCTAACATAAAATTCAGCAAAGCAGCTAGAAACACATGCCTTTCTTGATTTTACCTGTCTTTTCAGTTTCTTTCTAACAATGTCCTACCCATTTTTCAGAACCCCTTAGATATTATGTTTTGCTTCTATACTATGTCTGTTTTTTACAGACACTTGTCCTGGGGTCTGACAACACAGGCCTTATGGCTATCCAATATGTAACCACATAGGAGAAACCAACCGGTAACCTTGGTAGCATTTACTTTGCACCCTAATCAAAGAAGCTAACTGGTCACCCACAAAATCGATTGGCAACTGACACAGACAATTATATGTGGCATGCCATTTCTAGAGTGTCATTTATGAGTACACTGAGACTGGATCTAAGGAGGAAAAGTACATTTGCCAGGTGACCTGCAGAGCAGCCTGCTGGGGTAGAATAAATAAAAAGCGTGTTGACCTTTCGGTCCCAGGAAATGACACCTTGGCCTTCCTCTTGGGAGTTTCTTTGACAAGCATTGGTAGAGGCCATCCTGCTCCATCTGTAGTGATCTCAGCAGGCATCCATAGAGGGTAAGGCAAATAGCAATGAGTAATTATCTCACTCTGAGCAAAACAGTGAGAAAGAACTTGGGAAAAGAGAAAAGGAAGCCCCCGTTGCAGATTTCCTACAACCGACCAAACCATGAACAGCATGTTTGTTCTACATGACCTTTCTCTCTTTTCTTAGAGCCCTGAACTCCAGAGATGTCTTCTTATCCAATGTATTTTTATTACTCATCAGAGAGAATCTTTTATTCTAGGGCATGTAAACTGAATAAATAGGCCTTTTATGCCTTAAGAGAAACAATCAACAGAGCCATTAAAGTATAAAAAATGATAACCAAGGTCCTCATTTCTTGATCTATTAAGAGTATTATAGATTAAAATGTTTCTTCAGATTTCATATAATTTATTCAATGGAAGTGATAGATGGGTAATTGAAAGAATGTTATTGTAAATAAAATTTCCAAGTGGAATGATAAATATTCAGAAATTCACTAGATCAAGCTAATATCAGCAATATATGAATGTGGCAGAGTAAAATAATATGAGAGGGAGGATAACATAATATTCCATTTGCTGAATTTGGGGCACTATGAAACAATCAATCAATTTCTGGTATGTGGATTTATACAGACATTTCTATTTATTTCTTAAATAAAAATACAAATAATTGAAATATTTATTCTGGGAAGGCATTGTGATAAATACTGATGTTTTCCAAAACATTAATTAATTAATTAATTACTACTTTGTGCTCATACTGGGTTTTAAGCTCAATTCTGGCACTCTACCAGTTGAGTCATACCTCTACTTCTAGCTTTTGGCTGGTTAACTGGAAATAAGAATCTCACAGGCCTTTGTGCTCAGGCTGGTTTGAACTGAAATTCTTAGTTATCAGCTTCCTGAGTAGCTAGGATTACAGGCATGAGCCACTGGAGCCTGGCCAAAAATAAATAAGTAAATAAATTTTTAAAAGTACATGTTTTGATCTTGACTTAGATTATTGAACTATTACTGGTGAAAAATACATAAACAAAGAAAAAAACCCACGGGATACATAATGGTTGCTGGCAACTCCTTCTGCCTCCATACATCTGTTCCCTAACAGGTAGCCATTCAAAGAGAACAATGTAAATGTAGTGTTTCCTACTTTTCACTACACAGCACCTGTGCCTCCAGCCAATACTTAAATTATTTACACTTCTAATTCTTGTCTGCAAAAAGATGACAACAATTGTATAAAGTACAATGGGAAAAGAAAAAAGAGTTAAATCTTTACAGATCCTTCTTTTAGGCTTTTTAAAAGATATTCTTAGTATTTTGTATATTAAAATTCAAGGGAATAGGAAGAACTAAACTCATTATAATTCTTGCTGCAACATTGCTTATTTTAAAAATGACTAATAATTCAAATTACAGCAATTTAGGGAATTCTAGTCCCCCAAAGTTCTTTTGCATTTTGTAAGACTTGTAGAATACAAGTGAAAAGAATCACTATGTGACATTTCAGAAGCTGTATGCTACACCAATGTGCGGTACAACATTTAAATAATCCAAAATGTAAATGAGCAAGCTTTGTAGTCCTGTACTTTTGAATGTCTGGAAAGTTATTCCAGGAAAAGAAACAAGCAAGCTCTAGAGATGTCTAGGCAATGGATGCAAAGTATGCCATATAAATATTGAAAGTGAATTTTGAAGAAGATGGAGCCTTTTTTGAAAACTAAATTCTTATTTCCCTAACTGGTCTAGTGTTTCATAATCCTGTATTCTTTGTGTGAGTCAGTTTCTAATTGCCCGTGCAAGAGCATTAGCACAAATACAAAGCAATGTTCAAACTATGCGTGGTCTCCTGATTTCTGAAGTATTCTAAACACGCCAGGGAGCTGGAAGTTTGTTTTTAGTAGGTCTGAATAGATTAATTTTATTTCCACTCTTTGGTTGGATACTAATCCAATACATTTATGTTCTTCTGGGCAAGCAGAAGGAAAAGCCTATGGAAAGTCACTGAAACGCCAATGAAACATGATGTCCTCCAAGAAACACCTCAAGAAAAGACAAGAGGTCATGTTCAGACATTTCATGTCTTGGCTGAATCTGGCCCTTATGAATTTCTAAAAGTGCATGAATAACTAAGGGATCAAGCTTCCTGAGGAGGAGATCAGTCTTCCAAGTGTACCCCCAAAATCCATGTTCAGTATTAGCTGACCACAGGCTTCAGCTGAATCACAAAAGAATATGAGACAGTGTCAGAAAGCAAACTAGGCTTCAGGAAAGCAGAGGGAGCTCAACAATGAACAGTTGCTAATAAGCACACAATAAGTAATTGGGACAAGCCACCTGGAAACTGTTAAAAAGGAAATGTAACTTGGTATATAATGGAAAGACAGGTAGTTTTAGAAATGGAAAAATTCATTTCAAATCCAAGGTCTTCTACGGACTATTTGGCTAACTCCAGTGATGTCCTTAAAACACTGAGATTGCTCCTCAACTCTCCAATCAGGATGATAATGTCTGTACCTCAGGCTCTAGGACAGCAAGCTTGTTTTAGACGACAAAAATGAGATGGAAAATGCAAGCATATTATTTTAGTGAATAAGAGCAACACAAAAGTAAGTCATTTTACTCCTAAAATCTAATAGTCTTATCTTGAAGTATAGTCAGTATAAAATCTGACCATCTTGGTAGGAAAAATTGCCATTGTTCATCATTCCCACCTCAAGCCATATGGTGAACACATTGACAGACACAATGGAGTTAATATGAAGCTCGTATAGAACTATTTTTCTCCTATGAGTAAATATTTTATCCTCTAATGTTTTAAGAAGCTGTAATTTAAGCTGTATGTGGTAATGTTTGCCTGTAATCTGAGCACTCAGAAGGCTGGGATAGAAGAATCTTGAGGCCAACCTAGGTCATATCGTGAGACTCTGCCATCTTTGATGATGAAAGCCAAAAACTACTGTGGGAGGAGAACAAGAGACTAGTGAGCCTTCCTTGTACAGCCTCCCCTAAGCTCTTCACATAAAAGGAAACAAAGCCTCCATTTCATTGAAGTTAATATTATTTGACTTCGGATTAGGTATTTCTATTTCTTGTGTGCAACACCCTATCTATACACTACATACAATAATATATTAGGAAAGATTTTACTTGTAGTTTCCCTCTATAGTAATGATAATATGCTCTCCAATGTTTATACACTTATAAGAAACATTTAAAACATATTAAATAAGTTCCTAATTTATAATACGAAGTGGATCAAATAAGATATCACATCATTACACCCAAGACTATTCCCTATCACACACACTGTCCCATTAGCTTAATTAAAATTTTGTAAGTTTCATTTTGCTTTTCTATTTTAGAACATTCCAGGAAAACCCAAAACACATTGTATTGGCACTTTCAAGAATTCCTATCGCCAAGAGAGCTAGAAAAGACTAGCATGGTTCTTGGACTCTGCACAGAAGCTTTCTGTGTACAGTAGTGAGGAAAAACAGCTGAGCACTCTGAGACCTGATTTACATAATAAGGACACACTTGCATTTCAAAGCCATACTTAGTTCAAGCACCCAGTCTTCATATAGTGCTAATCATATCTAGTAACAGCAAATTTAACTTCTTCTCTATTTATGACTCAGAAAGGTTCTCATCATATTGTACTAGAAGTAGATTAAAAGCACCAGTGAACTAAAGCATAGTACCACTCATTTTCAGACAAAAAAAAAGCATTATTCCTAGTGTGATGAATTGACATCTGTTCAAACCATTTAATTTTCTGCATCCCATGGGTTTTCATTTTCTCTTCCTTTTTTCCCTTTTTGTGGTGATACTAGGGTCTTTGAACTCAGGCCCATGCTTGCTAGGCATGTGGTCTACCACTTAATCCACTTAATCTTGCAGTTTTTGCCTGGGCAGGCCTTGATCTTAATCTTCCTGCCTATACCTCCAGGGTAACTTGGTTTATAGATGCGTACCACCACATGTAGTTTTGTTGTTATTGTTGAGATAGGATCTAGCTAATTTTTTCCCAGCTCTTAAATCATAATCCTCCTGACCTTTGCCTCTCAAGTAGTTGTGATTACAGGTGTGAGTCACCACATACAGCCCCACAGGAGATTAACATACATAGTGTTTCTAATACCCTATACTTTCACATTCTTAGGGTTTATAATTTATGTTACTTGAAAGTTGGATATATTTACCCACTTATATAATATTTCACCATATTGCCTTTGATTAATGAGGTGAGCAAATGCTACTTTTTTCTCTTGTGTATTACAAGATCTTTAAAAACAGAGCATCTCTATCACATTTTTTGAATTTTTTTAAATAAGTTTTTTACTATGAAAATGCTGTACAGAGGGGTTATAGTTACCTGAGCAAGGTAATGAGTACATTTCTTATCCAGCATTGTTGCCTCCTCTTTTGTTTTTCCCCTACCATCCTGTCCCTCCCACCTCCTCAACTACATCCCCATCTCCCTATCCCCCCCCCCCACCTAAATTGTAAAGTTCGTTTTTCGACATAGCGTCTTGTACATCTCATTGTTGCAATGGGTCAGTCTGTATCCCTATTTAAACAATTTGTTTTTTTCCCTTCTCCTCCCCAAATTATACCAACATCAAATAAAGTGAAAACAGGGGTTATACCATGGGGGAGGGACATACAAAGAAACAAAAAAATCACATGGTACCTTATAAATACGTTAGAAACAATATTTTTTATCATCCAAATCACCAAGCATTGTACTTCAGTATAAGTTGACTCTGCTGAATTCAGTTGACTGTTCAGCATATTTGTGTGGTGACTTTTATTTTGATAGGTATACATGATTAAAGAATACAAAAAAACATCTTAACATCTATTAGTCACTACTAAGTGAACATGAGTTTATGAGTCTCTCTAAGCCTTAGTTTGTCATTAATACAAACACAACTACACTTTTCATCCAACCCATCTCTTAATGTCACTGGTTAGGCCAAATGAGGTAAAGCTCTAAAATACCTTTTGTGAGATATTATTATTCCTTAATATGTGTATTTCTGCAGTGCAGCATAGCCAAGATATTTTCTGTTTTCAAGTTCTTTGTGACAATGTTAATTTTTTTTCCTTTATCCCCAGTGAATCTTTATTGTGTTTGTGAAATCACAATGCCCAACTAAGTAGAAGCTGGCAGCATTGTCACTTGGTCTATTACACCCCCGCAGAATTCTGGTCACTTGTCCAGTGGTGCTCTGGAGCAGAAGAAAGGATTTTCAGCTTCTTCCTTACATAATTACTTCTTTCAGCTATAAATTAAGCTCACAGAGAAAATGGTGACATCTCATATATCTTGTGCAAGGGTCCTAAGCATTCAGTAATTCAAGGTCATCAGTAAAGGGAGAGAAAGGAGACAAATGATTTCAGCGGATTTCTGCCTCCCTGGCATGATCTCTTTTGCAACTGGATATAAAAACACTCCAACTGCATATCTGCAACAGCTGTAGATTTTTTTCCAGGATTGGATTTAATCAGTATGTCTTTGTTTGAAGAGTGGAGACTTTAAGATCTCTTGTATGTCCACATGCAAATGAGAATGCAAAATCCAAAACCAAAATGAATCTGTATTTGGATTAGAAACCATTTGGAATTTTCAGCAACATAGAAAACAAGGGAAGTTCACTTTCGCATATTCTAAATCAAAGCTTTCTATGCCACTTTGACTAAAATAGTAATTCACACTACATATAATTATATGATGGAATAAACCATAGAAATGATTCGCCTAATATTATAACTTGTTCTTTTGAAATATTTGAAATAGGCTAGCTAGCTCAGGAACAAACTAATGGACACCAACAACTCAATAAATGCAAGGTCGGAGACACTATAATTACCCACAAAAGAATAACATAGCCTGCCCTCAAGTAAATACAATCCCACGGGCCTCCAGTAATTTAATTAAAATAAAATTAGAAAAGCCAGAAAAATAAAGTTAAGATTGCTCCTTCATTTTTCCATGAGGAAAATTCAGAAATTAAAAATGTATATTATCTTAATAGCTGCTTGAATTAGCATTTATTGAGCATATAATATTGAGTTAATGTGAAGGATCAGATTATTTAATCAGATACACATGAGTCAGAGATATAACCCAATAACATGTTACTGATAATTTCAAGGATATAGCACTTAGTCAATAAGAGATGTCTAACTCTCAGGATTACTATATTAAAATCTTGCCTAGGGATGATTAGCTGCCTTTTTTGTAGTAGTGGCATCTGAACTCAAGGACTTTCAATTGGTAGGCAAGTGCTCTACCACTTGAACCATTTCCTCAGTCCTTTTTGTTTTCATTACTTTTCAAATAGGGTCTCACATTTATGCATGACAACCTGGACTGTGACCCTCCTGTTTATGCTTCCTGCATAGCTGTGGTAATAGACCTATACCACCACACTCAGCTTTCATTGGTTGAGATGGAGTCTCAAAAACATTTTGTATAGACTGCTTTCAATCTGGGATCCTCCTGAGCCCTATTTCTCAAGGAGCTAGAATTAGTGGTGTGAACCACTATGCTTGGCCTAGATGCTTTTATGTCTTTCAGGCCATGGCTCTTCTTAAAAAGTAACATTCACATTCATTTTCTGTATAGCAGATCTAGTAGTCCTGTTAGATTCACACATTAATCCTGTGCAAATACCCTAACAGGCATCCAGAATAATAATCTATCAAGTTTCTAACTATTCATCCTGCCTAACATGATGCAACTATCCTACATACAACTTAAAAAACACACTAATCTCTCTCTAGAATTCTAATTTCTACACATGATATATAATTTTTTATTAACAGAGAATTGTGGTTTTCAGAATTTCAGATTTCACGATTTCAACAATAGCACTTTTATCTTTTGGGAATGCAATTTTCAAAATGAAAGACTCAGGATTTTCATCTCTTTGGGGTTTATTATTATTATTATTATTATTGTGAGAATACCATACAGAGGAGTTACAATTACATGGGCAATATAAAGAGTACATTTCTTATCAAGCATTCTTGCCTCCTCTTTGTTTCCCCTTCCCATTCCTTCCCATACTCCTCTCCCTCCCCCCACCCGAACCTCCACCCCCACCAAAGTTGTAAAGTTCGTTTTCAACATAACGACTTGTACATCTCATTGTTGCAATGGGTCCACCTGTATCCCTAGTTAAGCGATTTGTTTTTTCCCTTCCCCTCCACCCATTTGGGATTGTGTACTGTGGGATAATGGCCCTGAACTACTTGTCCCTTCAGCTCTGAGATATCATAGATAGACAGATGGTAGATAGAGAGATAGAGAGATAGAGAGATAGATAATATATTATATCTTGTCTGTTTTTTTCATTTTTTTGAAAAAAATGGTCCCTTTAAATATAAAAGCAAATACATTGGCTCTCAAATTGAATTTAAACACAACAAACTACAAGCATCATATAAATGTTCCTTGCTACATATATTATCTAGTCATGAATACATCTGTTATTTATTAAGTATATATTTTCATGTTGCCTGCACTGGACAATGCTAATCGGATATTCTCCTCAAAGTAGTCCTTTAAATCAGACATTAATTTATCCATTTATAAGATGAAAAAAGTGATTTAGAACCAATTATAGAGATATCATCAATCAGCAGCCAAGAACATAGGTCTAACTGATGGTTTTAGGTCATTTGTGCTGCTATAACAAAAATCCAAATCTAGATAATTTATAAAGAACAGAAATTGTTGCTTACAGTTCTGGCAACTAAAAGTTCAAGTTCAATGTGTCAGTAGATTTGGTGCCTTGGAGAAAGTTTGATCTCTGTTTCTTAGATGTCACCTCTGCATCCTCTATAGGGTATAGATGTTTGTACACACATGAAAGATGGCAGAAGATCAAAAGGGACAGCTGTCTTACACATCTTTATAGAAGGGTACCAATCTCATTCACAAGGACTCCACCACTATGATTAAATCACCTTCTAAATGCTTCATCTCAATATTATTGTGCTAATGACTGAGTTTCACTATAAGGATTTGGGAAAATATATTCAAACCATAACACTTACACACTTCAACTTTTTCATTTCTCAGACCCCAGCCCAGTTGTTCCTCATTATTACGGAAGATTGGTATTATTCACAGGAAAGAGTAGAACAGGGCTGGGAAGGTGGCTCAGTGGTAGAGTGCTTGCTTTGCATGCATGAGGCCCTGGGTTTGATTCCTCAGCACTACATAAGCAGAAAAATGCCAGAAGTGGCGCTGTGGCTCAAGTGGTAGAGCACTAGCCTTGAGCTGAATTGCTGAGGGACAGCGCCCAGGCCCAGAGTTCAGCCCCCACGACTGACAAAAAAAAAAAAGAGTAAAACAGCTTTTAACTTTATGATTATAAAGAAGGCACACTACAGAGAGGAATTAGAGTACTAGTTCAGGATATGAGGATAGTGCTACTTTTTGAAAGAGTATGGGGAAACATCAGTAGGAAAGGCAGTCGTTGATTACTGTAAATGTTATGGTACATGCCATAAAATAAGTCATGTAAAGACAGGGACTTATTAATTATATCAATGGTAGAGGCTGCCCTGTGTCTCACCCATCACCCCTGGGGTCCACTTCAATAGTCACTTAGTATCTTGTGGATAGTTCCAGTATATGCTAAAAGCTTCCTACCCAAACTCAGTTGTGCTACTTAGTCCAGTTACTTTTCCTGCCCCTTGGAGCATGCTCAGTACTCTGCAAAGCAAGCTTGAAAGACCAAGGAATCAGCATCCCAATGTGTTAGCCAATGTAGGATAGGAAATGGTAGATAAATACCCTCACCTTTCCATTTTTCAGGGACACAATTGCATTGTGTTCTACTCAGATGATAAAAGAGAGATTCCTTGTTGGATTGAGCCCATATTCCTCATAGTGGTCACTTTCTCCCTAAAATACCTTGTAATGGCTCTCTTCCCCCTCTCCTTTTCTTCTTCCTTGGATCAACTCCCAAATAAACTATTTATTCCCTACACTAATATTTTCCATCCTGTGTACTTTTCTTACACTGTGACACAGACCACCATCCATGAAAAAAGGGAGATGATATATGTTCTTTCCTTCCTTATCTGGGCTAACCTTGCTCATGAGAGAAGAGAGGTGATGCTACTATGAGACTATGTCATCACCAACAGCATAGCTCCTGTCTAGCCTTTCTAAGAGGCTCACTCTTAAGACCCAACTGCTAGGAAGCAAGGTAGCTACATAGAAAGGCCAGATGTAGGTTCTCTACTGAGTATTTCCAGTTAAGGCATCAGCATCAATGCCTGACATGGAGTCTTCAAAAGATTCTAGCCCTAGCCTAGAAGCTACAGAATGAAGACAAGATATCCCCATTGAATCATGACTCTATTTCAGATTTGTAAGAAAAAAATTATGTGCTGTCATTGTCTTAAGGAACTAACCTTTAGATTGGAATGTTACTCAGCGATGAGTAACTGGAGCATACTCAAATTCTTCTCAGAGTCTGCTTTGGAAAAAAACCCTCAATTTAAGACATTATCAAGGTTATTCAGCTAGTAAATGGCTATAAGTGAAATGTGAACCAATTTGCCTACGCAAAGCTACATCATGTCCACTCTACCCTACTGATTACTCATTCAGCCAAGTAACTATTAACTTTCTGAAACTTAGAGGCCCCAATGTCTATGAGAGATGGGGCAAGAAGGCATTGTGTTCCTCACAATTCCTTTTATTTTGTGTGCCAATACTGGGACTCAACTCAAGCACTCTCTCTCTCTCTCTCTCTCTCTCTCTCTCTCTCTCTCTCTCTCTCTCTCTCTCTCTCTCTCTCTCTCTTGTTTTGTTGTTGTTATTCATAGATGATGCTCTACCACTTGAGTCACAGGTCTACTTGGGGCTTTTTTTGTGGTTGACTGGAAGTATGAATCTCATTTCTCTGCCTGGACTGGCTTCAGAAAGCAATCCTCAGATCTCAGCCTCCTGAGTAGCTACAATCACAGATCTAAGCCACCTGTGCCAGGCACTCTATGTTCCTCATAATCTTTGTTGTACAATAAATACTAAATCTGAATGAGTATGCCTCAACTCTTTATACTGTTTTTAAGTCTAACATTTCAAGGCCTGTCCATGATTCTGGGTGCTTTTGCCAGTTTCAAAGCAGCAGAAGGAAGTTTAAAGGACATCACTGCAAAGGAGAAGAAAAATATAAATAGCTAATTATAGGCTTTAATGTTTTGCTTTTCATCAGAGTATTCTCAGCTGAGCAGTAAAGACCAGGCACATTTTCAACGAATTACAGATGAAAAAAAATAAAAAAGCAAATCATGATTCATCTGGATTTTTGTCCAATGTAGAATTTGGAATTCATGTTTCTAACAAAAGAGTATTAGACCTGAAAACATTTCTTAAGAAATTTTCACCCAATAGATTCATCTTCTTAAGAAGAGTAAGTTGCTAAAAATTAATCCATTCAGCAAAAATTCAGAATCTGCTCCAAAATATAATAGTAATTCTCACTACTGAAATCAAATTAAAAGGCATTTGCAATATCATTATGCCCTGAAAATATTACCCACCACTTCAAATCCACTACAGTACATTCAAGTAAAAGCCTGCTGAAGGAATTAGCACATGAAAAGAATAAATCTTCATTTTCCTAAAGTTCTCTGTAGCTTTCCAAATACATACTATTGCCACCTACAAGAGGTTAACTACAAGAACATCAGTTTCAAAGGTACAAAACACCAACTCTATCAACCTTTTCAATCTATCACTCTGACTTACTTTGTACAATGTGTTTCAGCGGCTATTTTAGTGGCTTGATCTAACCTAACTGGATGTCTTTTGATAAAATGTATTTATTGAAATAATGTCTCTGTTTTAATTCCATCACTCAACTTTGGGCATTTATCTACTTCCGCCTTGATTAATTTAAGTACCATTTGGCATTTTCCCTTAACTCTAATATATTTGCTTAAGAAAATGTACCTTATTGGTTTCTGGCCCACTCTTCCAGTTTAAAACAAAACAATGTTGAATAAGACATGTCTTTAGAGAATGTAAATATGTTTCAACCAAATCTAGATAGAGGTAATGTTTGGCTTAACAATAGTGATAAACACAGTACTTCTACATATACAGAGATTTGCAAAAATCATTTATTGAGCACTAAATCACTAAAACTTGAATATTTTGACTTATGAAATTGTAACCCCTCTGTGCATCCCCTTTATAATAAAAATAATAATTTAATAATAAAAAGGTATTGATCCACAAAATGATTCCCTTCTCCTCTAGAAAGTTGCTCTCTATTGAGTCATGGGTATTGTCCACAATGTTTCGCAAATGGACAGAATACTATGATCTCTTCCAACTGCACAGCTGTACCTAAGATGTATGAGTCTCTAAGAATTCTCATCTAGAAGTTCCTTGCTTTATAACAAAAGAAATAGAATTTTCCATACCGTCCCTGAAAAGAAATATAATTTTTTTATATTATCACCACTGTGACTGGCTTCTTGTAGAATTTTAAGATACAATACTATTATTAGAGCTCATACATCTGAATTTATTGTGTGGAACATTGAGACAGAGTTAAGGAAACAGAATCAGAAAATAAGAAGCATATTAACTAATGATGATTGTGACCTATACTTAATGAGCATAGGGTAAGTTTGTGTTTTCTCAATTACAGGGAAAAAAGAAAGGTGAGCATTGATTTGTTTCTCTTAGGTTACTAGGAGATTCATATACTTGTAAAAGCTAAGTAATGAAATGCTATTCAACTCCATGATGGAATATAAAAAATTAGCTGCAGGCACCTTGAAAAGTTAGTATTCAAAATCACTACATCTTCTATATATGGTAGAACCTTTGGGTATCATAATCCCATTTTCTACTCAATGCCAGAATCTCCTTCCTACGCACATCTCAACTAGAAGTAAGTTCCTCATGCAAATAGCTTATGACTTCTAGAGCTACTTGGAGTCCCAAAGGCTTTGCAAACCAGCCACTTCAGCTGAAAAGATGTCCTACTCAAGCAAACTACACCTGCTTGAGGCAAGAAGCAATAGTTAAAGGGGAGAATCAAATACTAAACTCTTCACTTAATTCCCCACTTTCAAGTTTAGCTTTAAAATCAATATTAATTATAATAGAATCTCAGGAATATTTTGATCATGCAACACAGACCTAGGCACATAAAAATAGGTGCTCAGTACATTGTGAATGCTGAATAGGAAAAGTGAAGGAATTCTTGTCCTTCCAAATACTCCTTCATCATTTTTTTGTTGGTCATGGTGCTTGACCTAAGGGCCTGGGCATTGTCTCTAAGCATTTCTGCTCAAGGCTATTGTTCTACTACTTTGAGCCACAGCTCCATTTCTGCTTTTCTGGTGGTTAATTAGAGATAAGAGTCTCATGGACTTTCCTGCCCCAGCTGGCTTTGAACTATGATCCTCAGATTTCAGCCCCTTGAATAGCTATGATTAGAGGTGTGAGCTAACAGTGCCCAGTCCATAGTGTCTTTAAGATTCAGAATTCCTTTCTTGGGAAGCAAAGGCTCAACTGTAAATATTATGAGAACTATAAGATCAAAATGAACATGGGACCCCTAAGAGCTGATTTTTTAAAAAGGATAATTCATTTCTATCACAACATAAATAGCAAATATCAGATACTTTCTCCTGTTGAATAACTGGAGACAGTGAGAGGACAGAGAAAGAAACAAGTTAAATCTTAATCTTTTGTTTAGTTACAATAAAGTTCACAGTAACTTGAGGTAGGATCTTTTCAGAATGCAGTACAACTTTCATTGGTCCTAAAAGAAGGTACAAGGAGAAGTCCAATAAGTAGAATTACAAGGCAGGGAAAGTTATATCATTGTACGAATTATCTGCCAGAAAGCAATATCACCTCCCTTCCAGGTTAATAAAGTGTCAAACTCCGAGAACTTGTCCATAGAGGAAGTGGAAAGAATAGAGGCCCAAGCATGGATTTTGTGTGAAGCTTACAACAGATTAGTCAGCAATCATTCTAGAAATGGCAGAATACGTTCAAAGTATAAGAGATAGAAACAGCTCTTAGTTGAAGTAATACTTCTTAGGAAATATATATATATATGCTTATATTTATATTTATATATACACACACACAGAGGATAAGATACAGGATCATTTACAGTAGAGTTCTATCCATATAGTTATCTAAGTTTAGCAATTGTTAGTGAAATCATCACCTCTAATGAAATCAAATTAAAGTTTTGTCCCACTATTCCTTCCCTCCTAAAAGAAAGTAACTGCTCCAATGAAGCAGAATGAAAGCACTTTGGTACATTTTTAGAAAGTCAAACTAGGACTTCAGAGCTATTATTCTATAATATAACCAGTAAAAGTAGAACAATTTGATTTAGACATCCATTGCATTGAACACAAGCTATGTACCCATATATCTAACTCAGCATTACTGCCACCAAAAGCATGCTCACATGTCACAGACTACTGAGTGCAAACAGTGATCTTCTTGGCTATGATTTCCTTCCATGGGTGAGAAAGGTAACAGAAGGACCTCAGCAACTCTTGCCACTACTGTAATTATTGTAGCCTCGGGCACTATGGAAACCAGAGTCTTTGCTGTTGTTAGCCTCACCTGATACTGATACATGGAGACTATGCTGCTGTACCCACCTGACATCCAGAACCATTGCATTCTACCACATTGGTACTCTCAAGACCACTAGTAGTAAAAGTCACCTTCCCCCATCAAAACCAGTCCTTAAAATATAAAAGAAGTAATTTTTCACTCAAATGGGCAGACTTCAACATAAGGCTACCAAAAAAGCACATACACACACACACACACACACACACACACACACACACACACACACACACAAATGAAGGAAACGAAGCAGACAAAGGAAAATTAATAATTTTCTAGTATATCACTTCAAAGAAATGGTATTTATGAATTCCCTGACAAAGAATTCAACTAATTGTCTTAAAGAAACTCAGAACTATAAGATAACCTAGACACTTACATGAACATTGGAAAACAAAAGTAATACATAAGTAAAATTAGATATTAGACAACGAGAAATCATAAAAAAGAACTTATAGAGTTGAAAAATAAAATAAAATGAATGGAGCTGGGAAGCTGGCTCAGTGGTAGAGCGCTTGCCTCGCATGCATGAAGCCCTGGGTTCGATTCCTCAGCACCACATAAGCAGGAAAAAAAAAAGCCGGAAGTGGCACTGTGACTCAAGTGGTAGAGCGCTAGCTTTGAGCTGAAGAGCTGAGGGACAGCGCCCAGGCCCAGAGTGCAGGCCCCACGACCGGACCCAAAAAATAAAAAATAAAATGAATGTATATATTCATAGAATATTAGTCATAATGAAAAATAAAATTATTTCATTTGCAGAAAAGTAGATGCAACTGTAGTTCAACCATCAAAATGAGTGAGATGAGCCAAAATCAAAAAGCCAATTCACATGTCAATGATGATGGTGATGTTAATAATGACACAGAAATGTAAAAGTGGGACTGTCTAAGTTGAACCATACAGAGGAGAAGGGAAAAGGAGGGCATATTGACTAGTGAAGGAGATCACATACATATACAAATGTCATATACATAGGAATACAACATAATGAAACCCATCAAATACTGTTTTAGAAAAGGGGGGTTAGGAGGAATGAGAAGGTGTTGGAGGGGGGGAAATTCTCAAAGTATGTGGCATGTATGTATCACAATGACATACTCTCAGGTTACAAATATATATTAACTAAAAAATAAACTATATATATGTATATGTATGTATAATCGCATGTAAGCAAGCCATGTATATCCTAAAATTGACACAATATAAATGAAAACTATTTCTTATAATCAATGAGATTAAATATTTAAAATAGTTTTATATTTTATTGATAATTTCATTTACATTTTTACTAAAATCATTTCAGTGAAAATAATGTGATAATACAGCTATACTACTTTAAATAAGTATTAATATATTTTAAATCATAGTTTAACATTTTATGATCCAATTCCAAACCAGTTGTCTCTGCCACTCATTTATGGTGTCTGTCATAGTAGAAAATTCATTTCACGAAGATGTGTAGCTCCAAATGGAAGAATTTCATTATTGGCTGTGCTTGTTAAACCAGGATTACCATTTTTTAAATCTCATTCTCCAAATATATGAAAAGTTTCATTAAATTTTTGGCTAATACATTTATATTTTCCATGGTGTAAAAAACTTACTACTGCCAACTAATTGAAAGGTAAATAAATACTTACTTGCTGTCTGAATAAATGAATAAAATTCATTAAAATCATTTGAATGATACTTAAGATGCTTCATGTGGATAAAGCATGATGATTAGATAGATGACAGGTGATAGATGACAGATAGAGATTACATATATGGCTAAAATTAAGACATATAAATATACAATCTAACCACATATGAGAAAAAGACAAGATAAGGAGGCCACTGCCATACTCTTCATGTAACTGACTGCTCACACTTGCACTGTCCCCAAAGGAAACTCACTTAAGTAATAGAACAGGCAAGAGCTTCAAGACCAATCCCTATCTTCACTATCATTTAACCTTTCTCCCTTCTACCCCATCAGAAGAGAGTTACATGGACTCAATGAATAACCTGGTACACTCTTTGGTGTTCATTTTGAAAACTGCTCTTGAGAGCCATTTACTTTGTTATTTGCATCTCTCAATTGACCGCACTGGTGCATAGGATTTCAGACTCTACTGTTAGATGTAAATGAGTGATTTAGTGAATATAACTCACCCTCTCTCCATGCATATTCTTGTGAGTAATAACTGTTCATCACAACGCACTTGGTATAAGAATGCAGACAAAGCCAGGCACCTGTGGCTCACACTTACAACTCTAGCTACTCAAGATGCTTAGACTTGGAGGATGGCAAACCAAGTCAGCCCAAGCAGAAAAGTCCACTAGATTTCACCTCCAAACAACTCACACAAAGCTGGACTGAAAATATGGCTTGAGTGGTAGCATACCCGCTGAAAAAGTGTGAGGTCCTTAGTTCAAACCATAGTGCCATACACATCCAAAAATAGAAGAAGAATGAGGAAGAAGACGAGAAGGAGGAGGTAGGAAAAATTTCGATTAAGTACATCTTTTTCATTCATGCCTAATTAAAACACAAATATTTGGGCATTAATCTGTGGTTCCCAACATTTATGCCTGATTCAATCTGGAATTTGAGACCACCAAATGTTATCTGAACTCTGGCAGCATCCCCTAACTTTGGATGAACTTTAACCAAGTTCTGTGTGTCCCTAAAGAGAGGTTATTAATCAATACTATGTTTGTAGTCATGAAAGAGTTGTTTAGAATTTTAATAAATGTCATCTTGAAAATTAACAAAAAAGTAATTAGGAAGATTTATGTCCTGATTCCCTACTACCCTCACAGTGAAACCAAAGGAACGTGTGATAAAAAATGAGGATTACTAAAAACCTTCACACTTTATAAATATGTCCTCAAATCCATCCGCATGCCACAAAGGTCAGCACTTAGTTTTGTTTACTGAAGTGACATTCTGCAACTAGTTTCACCCTTAATGTTTTACAATCAATTTTTTATTTTTTCCAACACCTCACAACACTCTTTTTAATGTATTCTGAGACATAGTCAAGTTCAATTCAAAATTTGCTGAAATTAAATAAATTTTATTCATGTTTATTGTAAAGATACTGTACAGAGGAGTTACACAGTTATATGAGTAAGGTAATGAGTACATTACCTATTGAGCGTTGTTACCCCTTCCTTTGTTTTCCTGCTACCATCCCATCCATCCCCACCTCTCCAACTCTTCCCCCGCCCCAAAGTTGTAAAGTTCATTTTCAACATATTGTCTTGTATGTCTCATTGTTACAATGAAATTAAATAAATTTTATAGAAGTTCTCAAAGCTACTTTACATTTTCCTGGACTACAATGGAGGAAAAATTTCAACAAACTGAACTTCATTTGGTCTTCCTGAAAAGTGGGTAAAAATATTTCCTCCTAGGTTACTAATTTTGTCTCAGGAAAACTCTTGTCTTTATGTCATTAAGCCGTGAAACACTGAACATTCTTCTTGAAATATATTTCTAACACATGAATTTTAAGTTATAAAATTAAAAATTGACCACATCTTCTTATAGTCAGAATAAGAGAATCAACAAGGTTATTGGATATATCAGTTTAAAAAAAAAAAGTAGAATTTCTCTATACCAAGAACTACCAATTAGAAAAATTAACCCGACATAAGAAATAATTCTTCTACATAAAAATGGTATGGCTCAACAATGAGAAAAGTGTGGCTGAAATTAGGAAAGCAACTCCATTTGTAATAGCCCCACAAAAAATAAAATACCTAGGAATTAACTTAACCAAAGAAGTGAAGGACCTCTATGATGAAAACTTTAAAATCTTGAAAAAGGAAATCAACACAGAACTTAAAAAATGGCAAAAACCTCCCATGCTCCTGGATTGGAAAGATTAACATCGTGAAAATGGCAATACTTCCCAAGGCTATCTACAAATTCAACGCAATACCTATCAAAATTCCAACCTCATTCTTCAAGGAAATAGAAGAGGCAATCCAAAAATTCATATGGAACAATAAAAGACCCCGAATAGCAAAAACGCTCCTCAACGGAAAGAACACTGCTGGAGGAATATCAATACCAAATTTCAAACTCTACTATAAAGCCATAGTGATCAAAACAGCTTGGTATTGGCATAAGAACAGACCTCAGGACCAATGGAATAGAATTGAAAACCCAGAAATGAACCTACAGACCTATAGCCATCTAATCTTCGATAAGGGAGCTAAAACAATAGAATGGAAGAAAGACAGCCTCTTCAGTAAATGGTGCTGGCAAAATTGGTTAACTACATGTAGAAAACTAAAGCTAGATCCTTATATTTCACCCTTCATCAGAATCAACTCCAAATGGATCAAAGACCTTGAAGTCAAAGCAGACACTTTGAAAACATTACAGGATGGAATAGGAGAAACCCTAGGTCTCCTTGGCTCAGGCCGAAATTCTCTGAATAGAGACCCGGAAACACAACAAATCAAAGAAAGGTTGGACAAATGGGATTGCATGAAGTTGCAGAGCTTCTGCAGGGCAAATGACATAGCTAGCAAGATCAATAGAAAGCCCACGGATTAGGAGAAGATCTTTACTAGCCATACAACGGACAAGGGTCTCATATCTAAAATATACTTGGAACTCAAAAAATTAAACCCCCCAACAACAAATCCTCAAAGAAACAACTGCCCAATAAATAAGTGGGCGAAAGACTTAAAGAGAAACTTCTCTGAAGAAGAAAGAAGGATGGCCAATAGACACATGAAGAAATGTTCAACATCCCTAGCCATAAAAGAAATGCAAATCAAAACAACATTGAGATATCACCTCACTCCAGTTAGAACGGCAAAAATCAAGAACTCTAACAACAACAGATGCTGGAGGGGATGTGGACAGAAAGGAACCTTACTTCATTGTTGGTGGGAATGTAAACTTGTTCAACCACTTTGGAAAGCAGTATGGAGGTTCCTCAAAAGACTTCACATAGAACTCCCCTATGACCCAGCAATCCCACTTTTGGGCATTTACCCAAATGTTTACAAACAAAACCACACTAAAGCTACCAGCACAACAATGTTTATTGCAGCATTATTTACCATAGCTAAGATATGGAACCAACCCAGATGCCCCTCAGTAGATGAATGGATCAAGAAAATGTGGTATATATACACAATGGAATTCTATGCCTCCATCAGAAAGAATGACATTGCCCCATTTGTTAGGAAATGGAAAAACTTGGAAAAAATTATATTAAGTGAAGTAAGCCAGGCCCAAAGAAACATAGGTCCCATGGTTTCCCTTATTTGCAATATCTAGTAGATGTATGAGTCAAGCGGAAAAGGTCAGATAATGTGATGTCAGGAAAATGAACCCTTAGATATGTATTTTAATGTCTTTTTCTTTCATGCATGTGTTTCTAACGCATTTATAAGATTATCTCTTTGTTGCTTTGTATGTCCCTCCCCCACAGTATAACCCCTGCTTTCACTATATTTGATGTCAGTATAACTTGTGGAGGAGATGGGGAAAAACCAGTTGTTTAAGGATACAGGTGGACCTGTTACAACAATGAGAAGTACAAGTTGTCATGTCCAAAACGAGCTTTACAACGTCGGTTGGGGTGGGGGGGGAGAAGGATTGGGATTGGGGGGGGAGGGAAAGGGGGGAGGCTGGGAAGGGATGTGAAGGGTAAACAAAGGAGGAGGCTGCAATGCTTGGTAAGAAATGTACGCATTATCCTGCCCATGTAATTGTAACCCCTCTGTACAGTATGTTCACAAATAAAATTAAATTAAATTAAAAAAAAATGGTATGGCTCCATCATAGGAGGTTCTATTTTTTTTTAACTTTTTGCAAAACCACCAAATGGATTTCAATAGTGGGTACACTAAAAGAGGTCCTCTCTGTTGGTGGGAGTGTAAACTTGTTCAACCACTTTGGAAAGTAGTGTGGAGGTTCCTCAAAAGACTCCACGTAGAGCTCCCCTATGACCCAGCAATCCCACTTTTGGGCATTTACCCAAACGTTTACAAACAAGACCACACTAAAGCTACCAGCACAACTACGTTTATTGCAGTATTATTTACTATAGTTAAGATATGGAACCAACCCAGATGCCCCTCAGTAGATGAATGGATCAAGAAAATGTGGTATATACAATGGAATTCTATGCCTCGATCAGAAAGAATGACATTGCCCCATTTGTTAGGAAATGGAAAGGCTTGGAAAAAATTATATTAAGTGAAGTAAGCCAGGCCCAAAGAAACATAGGTCCCATGGTTTCCCTTCTTTGCAATATCTAGTATATGTCTGAGTCAAGCAGAAAAGGTCAGGTAAGGTGATGTTAGGGAAATGAACCCTAAGATATCTATTCAAATGTTTTTTTTCTTTCATGCGATTGTTTCTAACCCATTTATAAGATTATTTCTTTGTTGTTTTGTATGTCCCTCCCCCACAGTATAACCCGTGTTTCACTGTTTGATGTCGGTATAATTTGTGGAGGGGAAGGGAGAAAACAAGTCGTTTATGTAAAAAACGAACTTTACAACTTTGGTGCTGTGGGGGGCGCAATTGGGTGAGGGGGTGGGATGGGAAGGAGAAACAAAGGAGGAGGCTA
This sequence comes from Dipodomys spectabilis, assembly GCF_019054845.1. NCBI lineage: Eukaryota > Metazoa > Chordata > Mammalia > Rodentia > Heteromyidae > Dipodomys > Dipodomys spectabilis. The sequence continues at coordinate 2,396,256 of NW_024871203.1, read as the reverse complement.
CAATGCTTGATAAGAAATGTACTCATTGTAAGCCAGGCCCAAAGAAACATAGGTCCCATGGTTTCCCTTATTTGCAATATCTAGTATAGGTATGAGTCAAGCGGAAAAAGTCAGATAATGTGATGTTAGGAAAACGAAACCTCAAATATGTATTTTAATGTTTTTGTTTCTTTCATGCATGTGTTTCTAACGCATTTATAAGATTATTTCTTTGTTGCTTTGTATGTCCCTCCCCCACAGTGTAACCCCCGCTTTCACTATATTTGATGTCAGTATAACATGTGGAGGAGATGGGGACAAACAAGTCGTTTAAGGATTCAGGTGGACCTGTTGCAACAATGAGAAGTACAAAAAGTCATGTCAAAACCAGCTTTACAATGTCGGTGGGGGGGGAGGGGGGGTATGATTGGGTGGGAGGGAGGGGGGAGGCTGGGAAGGGAGGTGAAGGGTAAACAAAGGAGGAGGCTGCAATGCTTGGTAAGAAATGTATGCATTATCCTGCCCATGTAATTGTAACCCCTCTGTACAGTATGTTCTCAAATAAAATAAAATTTAAAAAAAAAAAAAAAAGAAATGTACTCATTATCTTGCCCATGTAATTGTAACCCCTCTGTACAGTATTTTCACAATAAAAAAAAAATTAAAATTAAAAAAAGAGGTCCTCTCCTCACACCATCCTCACCAGCATGTTATTGTTTGTTTTCTTAGTGAGAGCCATTCTGACTGGGATGATACAGTATGTCAGCGTAGTTAGTTTGGATTTGCTTGTATCTGATAACTAAGGATGCTGATCTGTTTTCTTTCCTTATTGGCCATTTGTACTTCTTTACTAGAAAATGGCTGTGCAATTCATTTGTCCATTTATTGGCTGTGCTATTTGTTCTTTTGTTGTTTAACTTTTTTGGCTTTTTATATATTCTGGATAATAATCCCCTGTCATATAACTATCAGGTTAAAGATGTATTTCCTTTGTTTTCACTCTACTATTTGCTTCTTTTGCTGTGCAGTTTTTTAGTTTGATATAATCCCATTTGTCAATTCTGGTTCTTATTTCCTGAGTTATTGGAGTCCTTTTTAAAAACTCTTTGCCAATGCTTATATCTTGAAGCCTTTCCCCTATAGTACTTTCACAATTGCAGGTATTCCTTAAAAGTCTTTCATTCATTGTAAGTTGATTTTTGTACACAGTGACAGAGAGGTTTTTAGTATCAGTCTTTGGACATGTAGCAAGACCACCATCATTTGTTAAAGAGGCAGTCTATTTTTCCATTTTAGTCTGTGTGTATGTGTGTGTGTATGCATGCTTTTGTCAATAATTAAATGGCATTGCAAGTTGGCTTATAAAACAAAGACAACTGTACACTAAATTTTATCACAGCGCTATTCAAATAGCCAGATTATCAACTTAGCCTAGATGGCCATAAATGGATATGTGGATAAAGAAAATGTGGTACATATACACTATGGGCTTTTATTAGTCATTAAGAAGAACAAAATTATGTTATTTGCTGAATAATACATAAAACTTGAAATCAACATGTTGGGCAAAATAAGCCAGTCCTACCAAGACAAGTATTATATAGTCTCTTTCATTTGTGGAAGTTACAGGAAAACTAAACATGAGAAAATAAGCAAGGTCAGTAAAGTAAAATGAGACTTCCAAGGAGTTGAAAGGGGGAGAGAAGAGGGGAAGTAGGAGGCAGGGAAAAGAATGAATGCTAAGGGGGTGAGTTCGATTGAAGTGCATTATATGTCCTAGAAACATATCCCTGATTGTTTTGCTCACAATCGGTAAGAGAGCATATTCAAGGATGCTCATCACAGCATTCTTTTTGGGGTAGCAGGCTACAAGTAGCAGGAATAAGTACAATGGGACAAATGCACTCAGTGCATTACAATGAAGCAATTTGAAGCAATAAGGTAAGTGTATATACAGTAACATGCATAGAATATTAAAATTATGGTGACGAAAAATAAGAAACAGAATGAGATTCCCAGCACACAATAGAATTAATGCTTCTGTTGATTCTTTTCATCATGAAATTTTATGTATGTACACAAAACAAAATTCAAGAGAATACAGAAGAGAGAAGTAGACATTAGCCCACTAACTGTTGATAGGAAAGGCAGACTTGAGTAAGGAATGGAGAAGGGAAAAGGAGAAGAATGAACAAAGTGAAAAAAGAAAATAAACACAGACATTGATTGATCGGGCATGTCTTGAACAGAAGACTGTAACTTGCATTATCTTCTGCACCCGATATAATGATCATCTCCAAAATGAATGTGCTAGGCAGGATTCCACAGCAAAATGTAAAAACTTAGAATAAAACTTTGGCCAAGTTACAAATATTTCTGTTCAATTTTTTTTAAGTTTTCACAAAGGTTTATTTTAGTAGACCAGGATTAAAGAGAAATGGAAAAGAGAAACATTTCCTGATTCTACTGCAGAAAATGGGGGTAAAAGACTCAAAATGAAGGTTCTTATCTATAGCTTTCCTGGTTTCTGAGGCAGGCAAACACATGGGGTCTGTCCTGTCATCTAGTAACTCCTTAATGGTTCTGGGAGTGTCAAATGGGTGAGGTTCACCCAAAACACAGGTAAACTTCAGGACTACATGTCTTCCAATTCTTTCTGCCTCTACCCATTCATGAAGATTTCTCAGATCAAGTTGCAAATACTTCTGTAAATACATTTATTGATTATTCAAAATATTTTTTTGAAATATAGTCAATTATTGTGGACTGATGGGCAGAAAATTTAGGCAGAAAATTCTTAGTATTCCTGTAATTCGGAGTAAAACATGGATATTTGGGAAAATGTACTTTAATATCCTGAAGGTTCTTAATTATATGGTACCTAGTAAAAAAAAATAAATGAATAAGATTTTTAAATTATCTTTAAAATAAATTAAGACAGATATTTGCAAAACTACATGTTTCACAATAAAAAGATATTAAAGCCTAAGGAACAATGAAATTGATGTCGGTGGATAGAAGAAAAAAAAAACAAGTTTTCAAATCTAGATAGATTTTAAATTAGGCCATATAAATATTTTATAAAACTAATTACATTTCTAAGAGCAAATAAATATTTTAATCTCTTGATTGTTCCTATTTATTAAAATAGTTTAATCTTTATGATAGATTGAGGGCCTGAATTAGTCTCAGGGACTGAATGTGATTGAATACAATAATAAAACAACCACAGATGCAATGACAGAATTTTGGGAAATAGCCAAAGATTGTTTCATTTCCTTCATAGTACTTTGACAACTGATTTTAGTGTGGGCTGACTACTTTGTGCCTTCCTTTGTCCAGCATTCTCATTTAATAATAGAGTCATAGCTGTAAAACTTGAGATACTGTCACAAGAGAGAGAGAGGGCTGAAGACCAACTAAAATGCTATGCAAATATTATCCCTATGGGGAGGAAAGAAATTTTTTTAAAGTCAACCGTGGCTCTAGCTTTCTACAGAAGGGTTCTTTTTAAAAATCAACAAAAAGAGTAGCTGTAGGTCTAGCCCCCAGAAGAGCATAACCACTCACATCCCTTACTCTGTCACATTCAAAACCTGAGAATATCTAAGCAATTTATATTTAAACTCTTTCAAGGGCACTGACAGTAACTATAGTTTACTGGTTATTCATTTTCAAGGACTCTGAAGGGGAATGGGATTAAAAACTTACAGATCTGAGTTAGTTTAATGATGAAATTCTAATATAATGCCATTACAATTCACTGGCATTTGAACATTTGTAAAGGACTAAATTAAATACAGACAGCAAGCCAGGAATCTACCTTCTATTTTCCATTAAAACTGACTTCTTTAAAGTGACCTCATACATTAGGCTTTCTCCTTTGTGAGATAGTAACACCTAATAGTTTTCCCCAAAATAGTAAGATAATTTGCCTTTTTTTTTCAGCGCTAGGGAATAAAACCCAGTACCTCATACACGCCAGGCAAGCACTCTTCCAATGAGCTACATCTTCAGTTACCAAAATAAACAAGATAATTTGGCTTGTCAAAGTGTCCAAAAAAGCTTCTGAATTAAATGATACCATAAAACAAATGGACTTAATAGATGTTAACAGAGTATTAAAAAAATGTGTCCAAAGATATTAAATTCAAAACACGAGATATGACAAAGTAAACAGGACTCAAGAAACAAAGGACCTCTTCTTAATTTGCCACATCATTTTTAGATGACTCTATGTTCTGGACCCCACATATGGTATATACATGTGCACATAAGAGGGAAGCTAGGAGGGAAGAACAGATTCAGAGGAAAATGGGAGGAAAAAAAAGAAATATAGTGTCTGGGAAGGTTGCTCAGTGGTAGAGTGCTTGCCTTGCATGCCTGAGGCCCTGGGTTCCATTCCTCAGCACCACATGAGCAAAAAGAAAAAAGCCGGAAGTGGTACTGTGGCTCAAGTGGTAGAGTGCTAGCCTTGAGCTGAAGAGCTGAGGGACAGCGCCCAGGCCCAGAGTTCAGACCCCATGACTGACAAAGAAAAAAGAAAAAAGAAATATAATCATCACCTTTACTTATGTAAATGTAACCCCTTGACAATAATTTTTTTTAAAAAAGAAAGAAAAAGATCTTTATGACATATTAAGAGATCATTCTTGAATTTTAAATTGTAATGCATACAACATGGTCTCCTCAAGAGACGATGCATCAGTAAATAAGCAAAGTAAAATTCAACAATATGTATTTTTCCCCTGGTTGGTAATCACAATTTAGAGGGAGGATTCCACTGTAATTCCAATAATATTATAATAAATGTGTAAGAAATTTGGAAGTACTTAATTAGGTGTCAGACATTCTTAAGTACTTTAACACTTAGAAAAAAATTAAGGAGGTCGATGGCAATGTTCTCTTCATTCCATAGAGCCTTAGAAACAAAGATGAAGTGACTTCCTCAAGACCATTGATCTAGTACTTGGTGGAGCTACATAGGCAGCTTAGCTCCATAATCTGTACCCACTTTTTTGTGCCAGTACTGGGGCTTCAACTCAGGGACCTTATGCTCTGACCTGGCTTTCAGTTCAAGGCTGGCACTCAACCACTAGAGCAATAACTCCACTTCCAGCCTTTTACTAGTTAACTGGGGATAAGAGTTTCATAGACTGTGCTGCTCCAGCTGACTCAGAACTGCAACCATCAGATCTCATCCTCCTGAATAGCTAGAATTACAGGTGTGAGCCACCAGCATCTAGCTACAATCTGTACTCTTAATCATACTTTAACAGTACTCCATTAAAAAAGAAAAAAGAAAATAAATTGAAGCGATTGGCTAAAGTAGACTGCTTTTTATGGTAGGCCTATTTATTTGTGATACTAAGAAAGAACTCAGGTCCTTGTACCTGCTAGGCAAACACTGAGTTCTGTTCTAGGATTTGGCAAATTGATAACATTCTTAATTTCTCCTCATCTGAATTACGTACATATCCCTTTTCAGATAGACTGCAAGAGTTCCTCTCCAGAAAGTTACTCCAAATTGTTTAGTTCTTCTGTCTATAAAGATATGATAGGTCTACCACTCAAGTCTCCAATTCCAAAATTTAAAAGACTCTGGAAACTTGTTTTCAATCAGCTTTATTTTTTTTTCAGTCATAGAGCTTGAACTCTGGGCCTGGGCCTGTCCCTCAGCTCTTCAGCTCAAGGCAAGCACTTGAGCCACAGCACCACTTCTGGTTTTCTGAGTGGCTTATTGGAGATAAGAGTCTCATGGACTTCCCTTGCCCAGGCTGGCTTTGAACCATGATCCTCAGATCTCAACCTTCTGAGTAGCTAGGATTACTGCTGTGAGCCACCAGCACCCGGCTATTATTCTATTTGCATACATTTCTATTAAGTACTTTAGGACTGAATTTGACCAAAGTGCTTTATGTTCATGTATGGACATATTACAATAAAAACCACTTTGTACAAGTAATATATGTTAATATAAATTAAAATAAAAGAAGATTGGTTAAAAAAATAAAGCACTCTAAAAACCAAAAGCATTTTTCATTTAACCAATTCATTTGTCTTGACTTGATTTCTGATACTTTCTGTGGAGCCCCCAATTATTTCTAGTCAGAGCCAAGTAGTCCTACTCTGTGGCCCGATAACATTTCAAATTTGAATTTGGCTATATAGAGAGAAGTATGTTTAAGTCAACAGCCTTCCTTGTCTACCTTCTCTCATCTTCACCTTATCCTTTCAGTCAGAAATCATCCAGAGATCAAAAATTTAAAGAGAAGGTGGGAAGAAGAATATAGTCAAAGCACGACTGAAGAATAGTATATGCACATACAACAAAGGACAAAAGGAAAGCCATTATAAGCCAGTTTGGTGATTCATGCCTATAAACCTAGATACTCAGAAGACTGAGATCTAAATATCTGAATAGTACTGCTCAAAGCTAACCTGGGAAAATTGATGCATAAGATTCTTACCTCCAATTTACTAGCAAAAAACAGAAGTGGAGGCATGGCCAAGTGGTCAAGTACCAGCATTTAGCAACAAAAGCTGAGGGAGAGAACAAGGTCCTGAGTTTGAGCGCCAGTACTGGCACACACACACACACACAAATTGTAAAAAAGTTTAAATGTGGGGGTATATGGAAAGGGGAATGAAGAAAGAGTAATAGCAGGAGTAAGTATGGCCAAAGTATATTTTATGCATGTAAGGAAATATTATAATAAAACCTTTTATACAACATACACTAATGATTTTTAAAATAATTTTTTTGTCAGTTGTAGGACCTTAACTCTGGGCCCGGGCACTGTCCCTCAGCTCTTCAGCTCAAGGGGAGTGTTCTACCACTTGCCACAGCACCATTTCTGGCTTTTTCTGCTTATGTGGTACTGAGGAATCAAACCCAAGGCCTCATGCATCCAAAGCAAGCACTCTACCACTGAGCCACCTTCCCAGCCCATTTTAAAATAATTTTAGAAGACATGAAAATAATGATGTTTATCCATAGCTTAAGTTACATAAAGTACAAAACTCAATGAGATATAACAATACAAAACATGGTCTTAGGGAAATCTTATAAAATATTCCTGGATGCAAAGGTTTATAGAGGGGGAAAAAAATCACTTCCGTCTCTGCCACTAATCAATTTCAATATTTAATAAGATAATAAGCCAGCATATGAAATATCTCATGCAGACACAATTCTACAAACTGTTGTAGAAGTGTTTATCCGTTTTGGACACTGATGAACAGAATGACTGTAATAGTCAAAATTCATCATAGATGAAGAGTTCCTTGGTGATTTTGAAAATAAGTTGAAAAACACTGTTCGTGTGTGTGTGTGTGTGTGTGTGTGTGTGTGTGTGTGTGTGTGTGTGTGTGTGCTGGTCCCAGAACTTGAACTCGGCCTGGATGCTGTCCCTGAACTTTTTTGCTCATCTCTAGCATTCTACCACTTGAGCCATGGGTCTATTTTTCTGGCTTTTTGGTTGTTAATTGGAGATAAGAGTCTCACAGACTTCCTTACCCAGGCTAGCTTCAAATAGCCATCCACAAAAATTAATCTACTGAGTAGCTAGGGTTACAGGCATAAGCCACTGATGCCTGACTTGTTTTAATTATTTTAAGAAAAAAATTATTCATAGGCCTCTTTATAAAAGAAAACACTAAAACATCATAGATTGGTTATAATTTCATATGTGGACTATGTGACATTTTAAATGTTGGGGTTTTACAAATTGTAAATCTATTGTGATACTTAATGACATTTTATTTTTAAACAGAGACAACATATTTTGCGGGAGGTTTTTAGTAAGACACTGGCTAATAATTCCTGTTTATAAATAGCATCCTTTGGAATCCAACATTGAATTTTTTTATAAGATAAAAGTGACACAAGTAGGCAAGTTTGCATTAGGGAATAGTTTTCCCAAACCATGAGATGTCAAAAAATCCTTCAGGTAAAGTGATATATGAAATGGATCCTCTTATTAATAATGTTTTACTAAATTCTAACATTCCATCTAAAGGTTCACTGCCTTTTGAAATTTGATTTGGTTTGCTTTGAAAAACAAATGGAAAGAAACCAGCAAACCTTAATGTATTCAAATGGTCTTATCTAATGCAGAGCTTTCCTTTCTCTTTGTTATGATAATATCACTTTGAGAACACATCTCCCTAAGCAAAATAGCTGCTATGTATCTGTTAGTGCATCTATTCATGAATAGGTTTACCTGGTCTAGAATAGGTAGTAGCTTCATAGTCTCTTGTTTTTCCCCTTATTCCCACTCATCAATTCTCCCATCATGGGGGAGAATTGGAACAGATTGCTAGTTCACAAGTGTTTTGTTGATATCGTCACCCACATGTTTGTTTATTGTGTATGTCATAGTTCCACCACTACTATTTTCTCATTTCTGTCACAGTATATTCTTTCATCTCTGGTCACACTGCAATGTGTCATATGGGTGACACAAAGCTGAAGTGGCTTAGTTTATAGACCATGAAATTTTGATGACAGTTAAGTTAATTTTGCATGAAGATCAAGAAGCCAAAGCTGCAAAAGTCATTCATAGAAAATGACTTTGCAAGGGGAAGGTTACTGCTTAGTTTAACTGGGCCCAGCTCTTTGTCTGTGATTATTTCTAATTGCATTATTCACAGCACACAACCTGTTTGTAACAGTGTTCTTCTTTCCAAAAGCCTTATACTTCAAAATGATAGATTCTGTATGATATATTCATTTATTCAGTCATTTAAAATATAATACCCCTCTTTATAATAAGTTTGGGATCCAACTAAAATCTGGATTCTTTTTTTCACAATTATCAAAGTCTGTTTTCCAAACACCTACAAGCTCATGAATTTCTGAAAGGATCTGTGAAAGAAAGTCTTAACAAAACCAGTCAGTAATTCCAGCAGAGTGATTCGCAAGATGCAATCACATTACAATGATTCATTCATTCATTTATTCATTCACAAAAATTCTGAAGATACAGTGGGTGAGCATAAGAAACACACTTCCTTTAGCTTTTGTGCAGCAACAGCCTAGTGGGAAACATTTTTCTTCATCAACAATATGAATAGAGAATATCATATTATATATATATATATATATATTGCTGCATAACAAATTACCTTAAAATCTAACTGGCTTAAAACAAGCAAAAATCATTGACTGTCTCAAAGTATCTAGGGTCAGGAATTCAGGAATGAGTTCTTAGCTAGATAAATGCAAGGTCTCTTATAAATTTGAGGTCCAGATGTCAGCAAAAGCTGTAGTTATTTATTAGGTTTAACTGAGATTCTGGTTTGTCTGAAACAGTCCTTATGCTGCCCCTTTTTCTAGCATAATTATAATTAGCATTCCTTGCCATTTTCAAGTGTCTTGAACTGTACAGTATACTCATCACTGAACTAATTAATAAACTATATCAAAACAAACTTCTCCTGATATGGAAATTCATAGCCTCTAACCACCCTTAGTCCCTCACAAAACACAGAATTGCTTTCCTTTCTATACCCAAATTATCTCAACTTCTCATTGATTCAGAGATTACCCAATGCTCATTTAATAACTTTTCTTTCCTTGAGTCATTCCCAAGTCAAGTTCTGTTGCATGTAACCAAAGACTCTTAAAGTAACACAACCAGTCATAATGATTTTCTTTATCCTAATAGAAATATAAATTCATATTCATTGCAGCATTATTTACCATAACTAAGATATGGAACCAACCCAGATGCCCCTCAGTAGATGAATGGATCAAGAAAATGTGGTATATATACACAATGGAATTCTATGCCTCCATCAGAAAGAATGACATTGCCCCATTTGTTAGGAAATGGGAAGACTTGGGAAAAAAAACTATAGTAAGTGAAGTAAGCCAGGCCCAAAGAAACATAGGTCCCATGGCTTCCCTTATTTGCAATAACTAGCATATGACTGAGACAAGCAGAAAAGGTCAGGTAAGATGATGTTAGGTGAAATGAACCCCAAGACCCCAAGATAAGGACACAAGTGTTTTTTTATTCTTTCTTGTGATTGTTTCTAACATATTTATAAGACAATTTCTTTGTTGCTTTGTATGTCCCTCCCCCGTGATATAACTCCTGTTTTCACTGTATTTGGTGTTGGTATAATTTGGAGAGGGGAAGGGAAAAAATTGTTTAAATAGGGATACAGGAGGACCCATTGCAACAATGAGATGTACAAAATGCTATGCTGAAAAACGAACTTTACAAGTTTGGCAGGGGGCGGGGGTAGTCGTGGAGATGGGAGAGAAAAGATGGTAGGGGAAAAACAAAGGAGGAGGCAACAATGCTTGATAAGAAATGTACTTATTACCTTGCTCATGTAATTGTAACCCTTCTGTATGGTATTTTCACAGTAAAAAAAAACTTATTAAAAAGAAATATAAATTCATAGAAAGGTTTTGAATGTATCAATGTGAAAAAAGATTAGATGTGCATTTCAGAATAGTTGTTTCTTGCTGCAGTGCTCAAAATTAGAAGAAGAGTAAAAATTAGAATGATAGGAGGTATTGCAATAATCCACTTAACAATAGAAGATGTAGGATATAAGTTGTGTGGACAGGAGAATGTGAAATGAAGTCTGTGGGGAAGGAACAGACAGTATGGGAGAGAATGATGGAAGGAGTAACTCTGACCTTGAAGCAATGGACACTTAAGTGGACATGTTAAGTTGTAATCTCTTGTATCACTAGTCGAAGTTTAGAAAATAAAAGAAAAAGATGGCTGGGAAGATGGCTCAGTGGTAGAGCGCTTGCCTTGCATGCATGAGGCCCTGGGTTCAATTCCTCAGCACCACATAAGCAGAAAAAAAAGCCGGAAGTGGTGCTGTGGCTCGGTAGAGCGCTAGCCTTGAGCTGAAGAGCTGAGGGACAGCACCCAGGCTCAGAGTTCAGGCCCCACAACCGGACCCAAAATGAAAAGAAAAGAAAAAGAGCTTGAGGCTTCTTTGTTGAAGCCACTAAGACCTTGTAAAATACAAAAGACTTTTTGCTTTTTGTGTGTGTGCCTGTCCTTGAGCTTGAACTAGGGCCTAGGCATTGTCCTTGAGCTTTTTTGCTCAAGGCTTGTACTCTACCACTTGAGCCACAGCTCCACTTCCAGCACTTTGGGTAATTAATTAGAGGTAAGAGTTTCATGGACTTTCTGTCTGGACTGGCTTCGAACCATGATTCTCAGATCTCAGCCACCTGAGTAGGTAGGGTTACAGATATGAGCCACTCAGATCTTTGCTATTATTTGATGGAATAGGTTGACTCAAGAGACGTAGGTTACTCTAAATAAAGGCAGTCAACCAATAGTTGATAAACATTTTCATAATATGCTTTATGTGTCAGTCAAAATATTAAATGCCAGAACTACAAATTGTTGACAAAGAGAAATGGTTCCTATCTTAATGCAGAGCCTGATACTCAGAAAAACAGAAAAGTACTGAAGAAGCATTGAAGACAATAATAACATTGATGAAAATAATTAGTGTCTTATAAAAGGTCCATAAAGAGAATGTATCCATTGAATAGCTGCTTAGGAGTGTGGGGATTTACTAATCTTAGAGGAGGATAAGGAGGTAATAGAGAAGAATTCCACAAAGAAACTTGAATTTAATCCTCAAGCAACTTAACAGTATGGGTGACATTAATTAAGATAACAAATCCATAGCTAGAGTCTGCTTAGAAAAGTACCACATTCAGTTTTGAGCATATTACATTTGAGATGAAGCCATAAGGCTCTGAATTCAAGCCCCCATAGACAGTTGGAGAAAAGATCCAGACCTCTGTAGAAAGAATTGGGCTGCAAAGGTGAATAGTTCTTTGCTCAAATGAATCCCAAATGTAATCACTGATGTGGTGAGTGCCCAGTTGATAAAAGCAGGTGAATGAAGAAGGTAAGGATGCTTTCTGCAGATTTTTTTTTATTACATGCCAGTTCAATACAACCATCAAAGCTGATCTTATGCAAACTTATGACAGAGTCAAGAACTAACTTGGATTCTAAAACACAGGTTTATGTTATTAAATATCATAATCTCTTTAATCCATGAGATATTATGTAGGCTTCTAAATATGGGATTCAGGATATTTTATCATTGAGCTTCACTTTGGATCTTTGTAATCTTCAGGATCCATACTCTGTCTCTGTCTCTGTCTCCCTCTCTCAAACACACACACACACACACACACACACACACAACTTTTCCTTTAATAGTGCATGTTGCGTTATGTTGCTATAACTTATCCATGTTGGTAATTCTTTTCCAAACACTTTAGTACCCTTTCTCTACTTAGGAAACTTTCTCTTTTCTCTCAGGATTCTGCTTCATTTATTGAAGCGTTTTGAGCCCTTCCTGTGTGACACATACTCTCAGATGTATAGCATGAGACTCTCAGATGTGTAGCATGAGGAGCCACAAACAAGAAAGGCATTCATTGTCCATGTTGTATACAGTACTCCATATTATGTACAGCATGTAGAAAAGGACACACAGAGGGGATGATATATATAGATATATCCAACTTTGGAAAATAACATCTAAGACTGACCCATTGTAACAATGAGATGCACAAAACACTATGTTAAAAACAACCTTTATGGGCTGGGAAGGTGGCTCAGTCGTAGAGTGCCTTCCCTGCATGAGGCCCTGGTTCAATTCCTCAGTACCACATAAGCAGAAAAAGCTGGGAAGTGGCCCTGTGGCTCAAGTGGTAGAGCACTAGTCTTGAGCTGAAGATCTGAGGGACAGTGCCTAGGCCCAGAGTTCAAGCCTCACAACTGACAAAGAAACATCTTTACAACTTCGGAGGGAAGGGAGGAGTTGGGGACATAGGGAGGAAGGGATGGCTGGGGAAAAACAAAGGAGGCAGTACTCACCTTATTCATGTAACTGTAACCCCTCTGTACAATACCTTTACAATAAACAATATACTTTAAAAAATAATAAAAATTAATAATAAAAATTTAAAATGAACAATAAAAAATACAGTGTGCCTTTCAAACTCATGGGTTATATACATGCAAATTCAACCAATCACAGGCTAAAATATTAATGAAAATTTGTATTTATACTAAACTTATACAGATGTTTTCCTTATATCCTAAACAATAGAGTCTAACAATCATTTCCATAGCATTTACATTATAGTAGATACAACAAATAATCTGGAGGCTAAAGTACTCTATTGATGCCTAAAGGTTATATGCAAATGCTGTACCATTTTACACAAGAGACATGAGCATCTCATTTTGGTATCTACAGGAATCCTAGAACCAATTTCCCAAAGATACTAAAGAATGACTCTGTGTGTGTGTGTGTGTGTGTGTGTGTGTGTGTGTGTGTGTGTGTACTATGTATGCATACATATATATGTATAATACATTGATACTTCTCCATGTCTTAGCTAAATTCTGGTTATATAGATATTTCATGAGGTTTTGCCTCATACTACTCTGTCCTGTTAACACATTTTCTTTTTTTTTTTAATCAAAACAGCCATCTCATTATTTGTTTTTTAATTACTCAGGGTTCACTTGATGTCTATAAAGGTTTATTAATGTAAACATAATAAAAACAGTTGTCTTTGTTTGCTGGATTGCCTGTTTTCCTCTCTTTGCAAAACTTCACTGATCTCTTGTTCTGTGCGCATGTTTGTATATGTGTGTCACACAAATATATCTTTGAAGTATTCTGAATTTCCCAGCTTTAATTTCCTTTCTTTTCTTCTTTCTTTTCTTTTTTTCTTCTTCTTCTACCTTTCTTTCACTGGGGACTGAACACCAGGGCCTTTCCCCTGCCAGGCAACTAGATCTTTCAGCTTTTCTTTATTACAGATTGAAAGCGAAATATTTTCCCCATTGGAAAGACACACTACACACACACACACACACACACACACACACACACACACACACACACACACACACACACTGCCATGTAATATTAATAGCCTATTATGTCCTGTGTAACATTTTGTGACCTCAACTATCATTTCATATGGGCCACCATTTTGTTCATCAACTATGACCACCAACTTTGTCAGCATCAATTCATTCAGAATTCCAGAACCTGCCTTCAAGACTGCCTAAGGCCTTAGTGAGGAATGCAGAACTGCTATGTAGAGGGGGGTGGGATGTCTACTCTGCCCACCTAGCCAGTCCCTTTTTCTGCTCTCAATATGAGTTAGAGTTCTGGAAGGAATTATGGGTTATTGTTCTCTATTCTTCACAATTTTTTGTGTGTATGCCAACTAGGACTTGACCTCACGGTCTGGGTGCTATCCCAGCTTTTTTGCTCAAGGCTATCACTCCACCACTTGAGCCACAGCTCTATGTCTGGCTTTTTTGGTGGTTAATTGGAAACAAGAGTCTCATGGACTTTCCTGTCTGGGCTAGCTTTAAACTTCAATCCTCAGATCTCAGCCTCTTGAGTAGCTAGGATTACAAGCATGTGCCACTAGCGTCCAGATATTCTCTATAATTTTTAAATACCATTACATTGTCTGAAAATAAGCAATAGCAGCAATGAGGCTTCAGGAGAAATATCTTTATGAACAATAGACACTATTTTATTACCAACGGAATCAATGTTGTCATTCTATCACCTTTTAAGCTCTGCTTTAATTTAAAAACGAGAGTGAGCTTACATTATTCTAAGACCAAATAAGTGTCAGCTCAGCATTTATGGAAAGAGTTCAGACTACAAGCCAATGATGAATTAGCCTAATTCAAGGAATAATAACGTTACCCCATGAACTGTCATCTCAGTTCTCATATGCAATGTGTCTCAGAGGAGGAAATGTGAATAGATACAGTGGAGAATTTCTACCTCTATTAACAAAATGGCTGAAGTGGCAGTGGCAGTTTATAATCACAGACTTCGATTTTATTAGCTTTAGCTATCAAGAGTGTCCAGGGTATCGTGAAATCTCACTGGTAGGAAACTGTTTGGCTTGATGGATGCAAGCATGACAACACTGACAATGAGGAATCTAGGTTGTAGGAAGACAGAAACCAATAGAAAGAGGAACCCCAAATGAAAAACACGTGATAACATACATAAGGTGATCGAATGTACACATCTGTAGATGGGGCAAATCAATGGAATCTGTCACATCCCATATTTAATTGTGGACAAACATGTCAAATCCATAAACTTTATTTTATAACAACATTGATGACTATATTTTTACAATGCTTCCTAGTGTCCAAAATGTGTCTGCTTATTTTAGTCCACATAATTGTTACATGAATCCTTTCGGGAGATAAAGCAATCATTGACATTTACATTTTACATGAGAGAGCAAAAGATATTAGCTGCCATTCAGTTAGCAGGCATCAGAATCCAAACTCAGATTCAAGAAACGGAACTCCAAACCACTTGTGGGTCTTACTACCTCCCACCAATGATGGTAAAGCTATTAAAGAAGTAAGCTAGCTCTCAGTAATGTTCATATTTAAGGCATAGTTTTGATTATCCTCTTAGCTCTCTACCTACTCAGAGTTCTTATGCTCTCAGTGTGACTTCTTCCTTTCTGAGAAAAGATAATTCATTCATGCTAATGTGTTAGTAAGGTACTGACTGTGTTCCGAAGCTTGTTTTTATATTGGGAATGCTAAGAAATAACATTCTGAAGAAAATAAAATAAAATGGACTACTTGGAGAATTTCTAGAACGGCTAAAAACAGAGGGGAAAATGTTCGAGAGGGCTTTCAAAACATACCACCACAGGGTCATTTATTCTCATACTCATCAGCATGCTCACCACTTTGGGATCCCAGCTGTGGTAAAGTACAAAGAAGACAAGGCTTTCTACCATCTATCAACTGTGTGATGGAATCTAAACAAGATGGAATGACTGAGAGCCTCCATTTCCTCCTCTGAAGAATGAAAGTCTTTATTTACAATATCGGGGTGAAGGTAAAACAAGATAAAACTTCATTTCAGGAAAGAGATGATCATTATTCTTAATTCCAGATCGTTGTTTTTTGAGGGTTTTATCTTCCCAAGTCAAGTTACTTCCTCTGCCAATGCTGTTATTCCAGAGCCAGCCTCATAATTTTGCAATTTACTCTTAGCATTACATAGAATGAGCAACTCATCTAACTGACAATTATCTAGTATGATTTTATTCAAAACACTTTTTTGGCATTTCTTCACCACAAAGAAGGCACCTACTACATTTAGAATTGATTTACATATTATGTATATGGATCATAAAGCCATCTCACTTCATCATAAATCAACTTATTAACTCCATCTTATTTCCTCCAGTATGGACTGACTGTTTCAACAGTCCTTAGGGAGCACCCCAGGGGTTTGTTCTATTATATAATTTTCTTTCTCATGGCCAGTACAAATCTGATACCTTAGAGTAAACATTAACTTTCTTATTATCATCCACATAAAAATGTAAATGCTTCTTGAGAATATTATCACTGTTTATCATACTTTGTCCTTCAGCCACATGATTTTTTCTCAGTTCTGAACTAAATATAATGTCCCATGAAGATAGAACACAGACAGGTATGTTTGAAGTTTAGGAGATGAGTGAGTTACATCTGGAATATATGATGCTTGTAAAGTAGGTACATGGGCATTGTAATGACTGAGTAGCAAAGAAATTAGATCTTACAGTAGTCCTTTCCTATAAAGAGTCCCTATTTTACTTCCCAAACACCTCAATCAGTCCCCCCTGTCTCCCTCAGATAGCCTGTGTGTCTTGGGGGAGAGTTGTCTCCACTATCCTCAAGTTCTGAAATAGGTTTCACTGGACTAAGGAATCGCACAGGATTCTTTCTTGCAAGTGATTGGTTCAGAAAGTAGCACCCAATTCCTTCAAGTCCAATTAGATTTCCAGTCAGAGGTATTTGGTGGGGAGAAGGGGACTTCAGGATATTCATTTTTCATTTTTCTACCAAAGTGTTCAGAGGAATTCTTCCTTTGCTTCCTGTTGGATGCTGCTGTGCAACATCATGGGAAGCCAGCACTCAAAAGAAAGCAGAGCAAAGAGAATCACAGGGACAGGAAGCGTAAAATCACTGAATGAAGTGTCCCTGAAGCTTACCTCACCACTGGTGCTTTCCATCTGTGAACCAATAGAATTCTTCACCGTACAGGCCAGGGTAAAAGCAGATTTTCTGTGACTCGCCCATTCAGGCCAAATAATGTGGAGACAAATGTGGTGTGGTGTGGGTCGCACAACCACTGTGCTCTGAGAAGCCTTTTTTAAAATTTAATCACAGGCATCTATGCCATCTGTCACTTGGTATAAGTAAAAGCTAGACAGCAAAAAGACACATGGTTGTCCAAAGCATTGCTAGAAAACTGACAAAACCTGAGCTGAAATATTCCTATCTCTACATTTTGACAGTCTCCTTCCTCCAGATTGCATTTTTTCCCGTCATTTAAACATCTATAAACTACAGAAATCTTCTATAAAAATGTCACCTTTATTTTGCAATTATTTGAATACAAAATTAGTCATCCCTCTAAGAAAAATAATCCATTTTAGAAAATTAATTATTGAGTGTGTAAAGCGCTTTCATTCTTAGAATCCATAATGTGAATTGGCTGGATCTTAATTAATGCTTTCTAGTATGAGTCTTACAAAGGTGTCACTCCAATAAGATCTGACAGCCTACTTGCCCAACTTGGCTCTTATGCCTCCAGGATCTTAATCAAACAAAAGTGAACTTGAAGGCTGCTCCAAATAGAAATGTAAAACTGCATATACCTCTCCCATCTAGTATTTGTATTCATCTTATTAATAAGGATAATGTAATAACAGAAAAATAATTACTTTGAAGTTTTTCCCCACAAAGCTATGCATTAATCCCTTCCTAAAGGAACAGTTCGATTACCAGTGGAGACAACTTTAATCTACAATATGCCTTTTACTGTATTGTATGCATGCACCTTTATTTCATAGTAAAATAGATTTTAATAATTTTCCAGAATAAAAATATACAGTATAAAAAATTACTAGTATAATTAATATGCAGGATTCTACCTTGACCCATAATCAATGGACTTTACTTATTAAGTCATTTAAGCTCACTTAAGATGGGATTTGTTGGTTTTTTTTTTTAATTTTAATTTTAATTTTTTGTGAACATACTGTACAGAGGGGTTACAATTACATGGGCAAGATAATGAGTACATTTCTTATGATTTGTGAGTAGATGACATTCTTTAGTAAGTACGAACTATTTGGGAAAGAACTATAAAAATGTCTCATTAAATACCTGTGGTTTTACAAATAAAATCATCAGGTTTTTAAACTTTATATAAATGTTTGCTGTTAAAACATATAAGCCTCTCCCAACATCACTAAATAAGATGCATACATTTGGAATCTTTGGGAAGACATTCCCACTGATAACATATTTCCCACCCCTGAAGTAAATTTTATGTGAATATTCTGGTGACCCGATCCAATTAGCATTTCTTATGTTGTTGTTGTTTTAGTTGTTGTTGTTTGGTCAGTAATGGAGCTGTAATTCAGGACCTCACTCTCTCTATGCAGATGCTCAACCAAGTTTGCTACATCTGCACCCAGGACTTCTTTCTCCAGCTGCAGCTGTCATTTGTATATGTCCAGTCTTGTGCTATAGGTAGGTCTTTCTCTCAGCTTGAGACACAGATGCTGGTACTTACAAAGAGCAACATCAAAGGTATAAACTCATAAGGACATTGACAAACAAGTCCTCTATATCAGTAAATTCAGGGACCCAGCAACAAATAATGGTATTATATGCCTAGTTATAAATAACACATTTAGACTAATAAAAAGGCCATGTTTGTCTGAAACAATATTTTACAGTAGAAAGAAAAGAGAACCAGCCGCACCACAATCAATTAAGACTTCCTGGGCTTGCTTTCAGCCTTCATCCACTGTTTGTAATACTCTTCAAGCATGCTAAGACACATACAATGACTCAACCATGGGGTTGACTTCATTAGCAGATGAGGTTAACTGATATGACTGCTCCAGGATAGCTGAGATTTCATGTATTTGTGGGGTATTTTTTTTTTGGAAGCCTTAAGTAAGTGTCTATGGACAAAGCATCTACTTCCCAGCATCTCAATTTCAACAAAATAGGCAAGGAAGAAAAAAAATCAAAGCTCTTTGCAGCATACAGATAAATGTTTATCCTCCAGAGACATAGAACATTAATTGTTATAGTACAGATAGTGTCTTTGTCCCCTAACCACGACTATCAGATGACTTTGATTTTTAAAAAATGGCTGCTAAAGTATCTAATTTAAAATAAGAAGGACTGGGAGAAAGATACAAAAGATCTACTAACGTAGATTTTAAGGGCTAACACTATTTCAAAGAAGAGCTTTAAAGATAAAGGCTATACACTCTGAGACCTGGGTCTTAGAAATGATAAAATAGGCCTCAAGACAAATCTTGACACATCTCTTGCCAAAAAAAAATAAAAACAGAAAGTTGTTTGGTATCAAATAAAACACGATAAGCTATAAACTCATAAAATAAAATTAAGGGATTTGAGGAAGAAAATGGCACCCAGTCTTTCAAAAGTGGGCAGAGGGTAATCAAAGAGATTTGAACAGTGTGTTGGACATATAACATTTGTACTTCTATTAAAAGCTCTAACTTACACTGATGACTCATTTCTTTCATTGGAATTACTCAAGAGGCTGAGATTTGAGTACTGAGGTTTGAAACCAGCCCAGGAGGACACTTATCACCAACTAACCAGCAAAAAACCAGAAGTAGAGGTACAGCTCAAGTGGTAGAGCATCTACCTTGAGCAAAAAATCTAAGAGAGTACGAGGCCCTGAGTTCAAGCCCTAGTACCAGAACAAATAAAAAACAAACAAAAGCCCTGATTTGACACAAATCATTAGCACTAATGGAGAAATCCCAAACCCCATGTTTTCTGAGTCATGAGACAAATCAAATTATCTTTGGGCAAATGAATTTTAGAAGAAAGTATATTATGAAAGATGCTAGCAATTATAAAATTAACTTTGTAATTCCATTTTAAATACAACCACAAAACACATGCTTTCAAGACAAATGTTGGGGACCTGCCACTTTTAGGATATAGATGATTTCCCAAACACCTAACATTGCAGGTTTTTATTTTTAATGCAATGCAGTGACACCAAAGCATGTTAAAAGTTAGGAACATATACCATATACCCATTCCCTTCAAACTAAAGTAAAAGTCTTTTTACACCTGCCTCAACTCTGGCATGAAATTAGCCAGTAGAGAAAGAACTAAAAGTGGAGTTATAAATCACTGTTCTGTCAAGTTGAAAGCAAGCATGTAAATCATTGAGACTAAGGAGAAAAGAAAAAAAGATTCCTCCCTAAGGCAGAAATAAGAATGTTTGCTTACACCTTTATAAATAAAGTTCTGTCAAACTGTGAAGGAAATACACTCATTTCCATAGGGGTAGTCAGGGAGTCAGCCCTGTGAATCTCCAGTGTAATTGATTTCCACACAAAGGACATTCTCACCAGCTACCTCCTGGGACAGTAAATAATTGCTAATCAACCCAGATGGTGTGAATCTAAACTTATCAGTGACAGATAATAAATCAGGGCATTCTGATGTGTGCCATGCTATTACAGTTCCAATGATTTCACACCAATGGGACATTCAAACGGCTAAGTAGCATAATTAGGTACAGATAATTCCAAGACATTAATCATGCTTGGGATAAATCCTTGGAACAAATATTGAAAATATTCCTTATCATATATATGACCAGACGCCTGAAAGGGATTCATCTGGCACTGGGCTTGTAAGCAGGAAGGCACTTAAGGTGCAAAGTACTTTGTAATACCTAGAATCGATATTGCAACACATCATTTATAAATTGAAATACCATCCCTCCATGACTTTGCAATTTTTCAGGTTTTGCTCCTATGACATTTAATCTTATGTTCAGGAAAACAGAATTCAAATTGACTTCCTTTCAGCTGTTTCTGGAAATCATGCAACTGTCCTTTTGCCAAGTAATGCAATATTCACTCCAGGAATAACTGTAGCAAGTGAATTTTGTTTGGGGATCGAGTGCTTATTTCCACATTTCGCTCCAAGGAAAAACATTCTGTCAAACGCCTAAGAATTCTTCAAACTAATGTTCCATTCAAGGCAACATTCTCTAGAATGGGACTCTGCTTGTGATTACAGGCTTCCTTCAAAATTTACTCCTTCCATGACCCATTTCCTTAGAATCGAGAACCCTGTTTCATTTCACTAGCCACTCTCGATAATTCAGCCAAACCCAAATATTAACAACTGTGAACCATGTCTTTGCCAGTTTTAGAGTTGCTATGCTAGAAAAGGAGGAGAGAGTTTTCGATATGGTGTTTTGGCCTTTAGGGGTCCCATAAACAAGTATATAAGCTATATGAGCCAAGAGCTTGTATCTAGAATTGGTTGTAAAGGAACAGGTCAGCCTTGGGTATGTGAACTGCCAGCTTAAGTTGTTACAAGCATTTAAGATATAGATATAGATACAGATATAGATATAGATATAGAAATAGATATAGATGCTGAGAAAGACATAGACCACTTAAATGTGTTTCCTCTAAATGTTCCATAAACTGTCTACAAACAAAATCCTAAATCCACTCCCAGATTTTGTATCCTCTCGTGTAATATATGGTGGTTCTAACAATTCAGAACACTTTATGAAATGAAATCAGTTTGTTCTTTTCCTTTAAACTCTTTGAGCTTTAGATAACTCTTGCAAATTCTACTCAAAAATTTATTCTCAAGTATTCTCTTCAGTATTTTCTAGTCTATAAATGCATAGCAATGGTTCCTACTAGTAGTTCAAATTGTTAAATTAGTATTTTAATTTCAGTCTGTCTGGAATTCATTGTGTTATGCTACATGCTAAGGATTTAACTTTATATTTTTCTAATTAAGTAGATAATTTTTCCTATCAAAATTAATTTAAAAAGCCAAACATTTTATCTAAA
Source organism: Dipodomys spectabilis (assembly GCF_019054845.1). Taxonomy (NCBI): domain Eukaryota; kingdom Metazoa; phylum Chordata; class Mammalia; order Rodentia; family Heteromyidae; genus Dipodomys; species Dipodomys spectabilis. The sequence continues at coordinate 2,374,289 of NW_024871203.1, read as the reverse complement.
TTATTTAATGCTGGACACTGGTGGCCCAAGCTTATAATCCTAGCTAGTCACTTAGCTGAGATCTAAGGATTTGGGTTCAGATCTAGCCCAGGCAGATAAAAATCCAAAGGACTCTTCCAATTAACCAGTAATAAGATGCAGTTCAAGTGATAAATGTGATAAAGTGATCCATGCAGGCAAAACAGATCAAGAGCATGGTATCACGAGTTCAAGCCACAGTACAGAACTAAAATAATAATAATAGTAATAGTAATAATAGATGCTGAAATTAGTAAACTGAAATATATGTTAATAAAAATGCATCTTGATCAGAGTCATCCACCTGTCCTTCTCCTTCATTCCCTAAACCAGTCTCATCAAGTTTCCTGTTGAAACATTTCAGGACTGGGACATGATACTAGTGGCAGTAGGGAAGATGGATAGAGACAGGTAAGGAGGGAAATGATCATCATAATAACCTCTGTATATAACAAACTAGAGAATATTTTTTTTTTTGGGTCCGGTCGTGGGACCTGAACTCTGGGCCTGGGCGCTGTCCCTCAGCTCTTCAGCTCAAGGCTAGCCCTCTACCACTTGAGCCACAGCGCCACTTCCGGCTTTTTTCTTTTTGCTTATGTGGTGCTGAGGAATCGAACCCAGGGCCTCGAGCACGCAAGGCAAGCGTTCTACCACTGAGCCACCTTCCCAGCCCCTAGAGAATATTTTTAAAGAGTTCATGAGTCTTTGGAGCTAGTCACAATGTCGAAATATTCAATGTTAGGAGTATAAGATATAAAGACAAAAAAAGAGTAAATCCTTTCTCTTTTCCTCTTCAGAGAAGCATGTTGCTAGAAAACAAAATCAATACCAAATTAAAAATCATTTCCTAGCCAAGCACCAGTGGCTCCTGGCCACTGGGGATCATGGTTCTAAGCCAGCCCAGATAGGAAAGTCTGTGAGAGACTTCTGTCCAATTAACCAGCAAAATGCTGGAAGTAGAAGTATGGCTCAAGTGACAGAGTACCAGCCTTGAGCAAAAAAGCAAAGCAGGAGCATGAGATCAAGGCGTAATACCAGCCCCAAAATAAGTCATTCCCATTCAACACCTGTCAGTTCCAAAAAGGAGTAAAATAAAATAATCAGAAGTGGTTATTTCCCTGATAGAATCATTACACATTATATACTTGTATTGAATTATTGTACTTACATTGTACAATTAAAAATATTGTATCTCAGGAAAAATTAAGGCAATATAAATTTTTTAATGAAATGGTCATAAAAAGAACCAGCAATCCCACTTTTGGGCATTTACCCAAATGTTTACAAACAAGACCACTAAAGCTACCTGCACAACTATGTTTATTGCAGCATTATTTACCATAGCTAAGATATGGAACCAACCCAGATGCCCCTCAGTAGATGAATGGATCAAGAAAATGTGGTATATATACACAATGGAATTCTATGCCTCCATCAGAAAGAATGACATTTCCCCATTTGTTAGGAAATGGAAAGGCTTGGAAAAAATTATATTAAGTGAAGTAAGCCAGGCCCAAAGAAACATAGGTCCCATGGTTTCCCTTATTTGCAATATCTAGTATATGTATGAGTTAAGCGGAAAAGGTCAGATAATGTGATGTTAGGAAAACGAACCCTTAAATATGTATTTTAATGTTTTTTTTTCTTTCATGCATGTGTTTCTAACGCATTTATAAGATTATTTCTTTGTTGCTTTGTATGTCCCTCCCCCACAGTGTAACCCCCGCTTTCACTATATTTGATGTCAGTATAACTTGTGGAGGAGATGGGGACAAACAAGTCGTTTAAGGATTCAGGTGGACCTGTTGCAACAATGAGAAGTACAAAATGTCATGTCAAAAACGAGCTTTACAATGTCGGTGTGGGGGGGAGGAAGGGGGGAAGGATTGGGTGGGGGGGAGGGGGGAAGCTGGGAAGGGAGGTGAAGGGTAAACAAAGGAGGAGGCTGCAATGCTTGGTAAGAAATGTATGCATTATCCTGCCCATGTAATTGTAACCCCTCTGTACAGTATGTTCTCAAATAAAATTAAATTAAATTAAAAAAAAAAGAATTATACATTTTCCCTCTCAAAAATGATGTTGAAACAATTACACTTTTGTAATGCAAAATTCAACTTTTCTTAACTTGCGTTTTAAAAATTACAAATAAAGCCAGGTGCTGATGGCTCATGTCTGTAATCCTAGCTACTCAGAAGGCTGAGATCTGAGGATCGTGGTTCAAAGCCAGCCCCGGCAAGAAAGTCCATGAGACTCATCTCCAATAAACCACTAGAAAACCGTAAGTAGCCCTGTGGTTCAAACGGTAGAGCACTCACCTTGAGCTGAAGAGTTGAGGGACAGCACCCAGGCCCAGAGTTCAAGTCCCTGCCCCACAGTATAACCCCTGCTTTCACTACATTTGATGTCAGTATAATTTGTGGAGATGGGGAAAAACAAGTCGTTTAAGGATACAGGTGGACCTGTTGCAACAATGAGAAATACAAATTGTCATGTCGAAAACGAACTTTACAACTTTGGTGCAGGGGCGGGGTGGGGGGGGTATGGGGGGGGTGTGAAAGGAAGATTGGTGGGGGGGTGAGGGGGGATGGGAAGGGATGGGAAGGGGAAACAAAGGAGAAGGCTACAATGCTTGATAAGAAATGTACTCATTATCTTGCCCATGTAATTGTAACCCCTCTGTACAGTATGTTCACAAAAAATTAAAATTAAAAAAATTACAAATAAGGATAACACCTATTTTATGACTTTTAAGTTCATATAACTTTTTTTTTTTTTGGTCAGTCACAGGGCCTGAACTTTGGGCCTGGGCGCTGTCCCTCAGCTCTTCAGCTCAAGGCTAGCGCTCTACCACTTGAGCCACAGTTCCACATCCGCCTTTTTCTGCCTCATATATGCAAAGCAAGCACTCTACTACTGAGCCACCTTCCCAGCCCTGCTATAACTTTAAAATATAGCTTGACTTGCTTTCAATTTAACTGATATTTTTACCTCCATTTAAAATCAATATTGAGAAGAAAAATTTGTCTGGAAAGCTGCCTGTATTTCCATCACATATGTACATAGTATAATTCAAACTTTCCACACGCATTTGAGCTTCACTATTACCCAATGAAGGTATAGATCTGGAATTGTAATCTTTACTGTACAGATGCGTTCAAATTCTATATAAAGAAGTAATCTAGTTTGCTTCAAGAATACAAAATAAACTTAAGTAATGGAATTAGGATAAAAATGGAGGTCTCCCAATCTCCAAATTCAATGTTTTTTAAACAGAACACCACAAACTTTCTGTCAAACAAAATATGTGGCCTCATATTGCTCTTTTAAAATATTGCATATCATTTTTCATAGAGTTTTTGGTGGGCTTTTTGTGTGTTTATTTACCCCAAATAGAACAAGATTGTGCCCTTTGTGAAAGCTTGAGTTTAGTCAATAACACCTTCAAGAAAGATTTAAGGTCACACAATATTTTACTGCTATCGTTGAAAAAAAGCAGTGAGATAAAGTGATTTCAATTACACAATGAAAGAGTACCCCTATTTTAAAGGTACACTGAATCCAAAATGCTTGAATTTGAATGTCCTTATTTCTTCTGTTATTTATGGTGAAAAGAATGCTGAATATACTGTAAAATAATCAACCGCCTCAAAATAGATTATTTTACATTTTCTATTTCTCTTTATTTAGCTAAGTTGCACATATGAAAATTTTCAAAGGAATAAATCGTTTAAATAGAGATACAGGTGACCCATTGCAACAATGACATGTATAAGTCGTTATGTGGAAAAAACAAACTTTACAACTTTGGTGGGGAGGGGGGAGGAGGATTGGGTGAGGGGGGGGAGAATGGGAAGGGATGGGAAGGGGAAACAAAGGAGGAGGCTACAATGCTTGATAAGAAATGTACTCATTATCTTGCCCATGTAATTGTAACCCCTCTGTACAGTATTTTCACAATAAAAAAAAGAGGAAGTAAAAAGAACATTTTCAAAGGCTACTTAATTAGAAGAATTTGTTTTGGTGCTCCAGAACCTCCCATATACTACCACTAAGTTACATTCCTAAAACCTTTCCACAGGTTAAGTGGTAAGTTTTCCTCCAATCAGAAGATAAATCTTATTTAGAACTGCCTTTTCTTTTCCTGACAGGATATGACTCAGGGTAAAGGATAGAAAAGTTGATTGATTGAAATCATATACCTCTGATACCTCAAGAAGATTGACACCTACCTAGGTTCAACTCTGAAAAATAAAATATTTCATTTTATATCAGAAATAACAATTGTCATCTGCAACAGAAAAGACCATTTTCTATACACCCTGGGGAAAGTTTCAGCCTCATACTGCCCAAAATGTATACCAACCATTAAATAAATACTTGTTTGACTTCCATAAAATAATACATAAGAAATTTCAATATAATAGCCTTCAGTGGGTTTCAGTGACGCTGCTTTACTATGGTAGATTGCTTACAGAAATGGCCCAGGCTCCCTGTTCCATTTATACTATTTGTGAATAGAATAACACACCCTTCTGAAAATGATCTGGAAGCATCTCTAATCCAGAGGCTAATTGTACGTTTCCCTACCCATTGAATCTGTACTGCTTTTGTGAGTCAATTTAGCAAAGAGAATATGGGAAAAGTAATAGTACTGAGCTTGGGTCAGCCTTCATTTGAGGAAGCCTAAGCTAGCCCAAAAAGGCATGAGACCTCTTGGATCATGGGTAAGCCACCCCACGGAGGTCACCACAATCAGTCAGTATCTAGCAGAGCTGACATAACTCCAGACAAATGAGCAAACTCACTTGAAATCAACCCAAATTGCAGGAGCATTAGCTCAGGAAATTATTGTTGTTTGGTGTCCTTAAGTTTTGGATTGGTCTATTATAAAGCAAAAGCCAACTGGTGCATAGAGGAAAAAAAAGACTGACTTAGGAAGAGTCTCATATTCTCATCTAGAAAAGATGTTCTGTCATGTCACACTTCTACAAATGCCCTACAGATGAAACGCACTCTACATTTTTACCTTTAATTCATTTCTTACATAAAGAGTCTGAGTAAGGAAAAGCTGACATTTATTGTGCTATATTTTTCATAGCATTAGGATTATAATTAAAGATGGCTTACCTGCACTTTGCTCTCATCAAATTGCTCATAAGTAGACAAAGGTCCTCCTTCTTTTCTGTTTCCTATTTTTAGGACAGACTCACATGTTTGTGGGTAAAGTAAGGGTCCACTACTGTCACTCACTATCTTGCTGATTATAATGGATATAGCAGGCTTGTGATTCTTCACAGTTTTTAAACTTGTCATACAGAACTAGATCTGTTTTACAAGCAAGTTCAAACTGGAAATAGGAATGAACTTGAGCAACAACTTTAAACTATATTTTCCAACAGAGATCAGTAGTTGGGTACCTTCTAACCAACAAAACCCCAAGAACAGAAAAGGATAAGCTCAGAATATTAGTCTGAAATTTTTAAATATTTAATGAAATGGAGTTGGACCCTTAAATTTCTAGATTACAATATCAATCATTGGTTCCAGGTTTTATGGGGTTATTACAACTTGCGAACAACCCCAATTACCTTTAATCCATTTTTTCTGTAAAACATCTAGGTAAGAACACTTCTAGTTATGATAATTTGAGAACATACTTCAAATAGGAGCAAAATTCCTCTCTGATCATCAGGGTTTTTATTCCTGGTAGCATAATTAGGGGTTTTCCCCCAGATAAAACACAGGATACAAAATCAGATCATGGACCAAAAGTAAATTTAGAGGTTAAAAATATGTGAGCTTTGTACATACACATGAATACATATAACACACACAAACAGATCTTTTGGCAAGTGTGTCAGTGAACAAGGAAATATCACTTGGCTCTGTAAAAACGGCCATTAAAAAGACCAGAGATACACTGAATGGATGACACAGATCAATATGTATTTTATATGTAAACTGCTTTGTTTAAAAGGAAAAAAATCAATACATATCCTAAAAAGTTAAGAAAAGGGTTAAGCTGGGGAGGGGTAAGAATGTTGCAAGAGTAGCATTGGTTGAGACACACTGTATTCATAAACTGTTGAGTGGCAACTCCTTTGTACAACTACTTCAAGACAATAAAAATATAGGAAGGAAGGAAGGAAGGAAGGAAGGAAAGAAGGAAGGAAGGAAGGAAGGAAGAGAGGGAGGGAGGGAGGGAGGGAGAGAGGGAGGGAGGGAGGGTGGAGGAAGGAAGGAAGGAAGGAAGGAAGGAAGGAAGGAAGGAAGGAAGGAAGGAAGGAAGGAAGGAAGGAAGGAAGGAAGGAAGAAAGGAAGGAAGGAAGAAAGGAAGGAAGGAAGGAAGGAAGAAAGGAAGGAAGGAAGGAAGGAAGGAAGGAAGGAAGGAAGGAAGGAAGGGAAACAAAAGAAGTAAAAGAAAAAAGACCAGAGATAACAACTACTGGTAAAGGGCAACAGGAAAGCTTTTCTCACTGTTTGTAGAAATGTTAATGTATGGAATATCTTCAAAAATATAGAACTATCATATAATTCATCACTCCCATTACTAGGTATGTACCTGAAGGAAATATTTGTATGTCAAAGAAATATCTGTTCTTCATTGTTAGAAAAGCCATCTTTTTTTTTTTTTTTTTTTTTTTTTTTAACCAAACTTGGTTGCTCAATCCCACTTTTGGACATTTACCCGAATGATCACAAACAAGGCCACACCAAAGCTACCAGCACAACTATGTTTATTGCAGCATTATTTACCATAACCAAGATATGGAAGCAACCCAGATGCCCCTCAGTAGATGAATGGATCAAGAAAATGTGGTACATATACACAATGAAATTCTATGCCTCCATCAGAAAGAATGACATTGCCCTATTCGTTAGGAAATGGAAAGACTTGGAAAAATTCTATTAAGTGAAGTAAGCCAGGCCCAAAGAAACATAGGTCCCATGGTTTCCCTTATTTACAATATCTAGTATAGGTATGAGTCAAGCGGAAAAAGTCAGAGAATGTGATGTTAGGAAAACGAACCCTCAAATATGTATTTTAATGTTTTTGTTTCATTCATGCATGTGTTTCTAACGCATTTATAATATTATTTCTTTGTTGCTTTGTATTTCCCTCCCCCACAGTGTAACCCCCGCTTTCACTATATTTGATGTCAGTATAACATGTGGAGGAGATGGGGACAAACAAGTCGTTTAAGGATTCAGGTGGACCTGTTGCAACAATGAGAAGTACAAAATGTCATTTCAAAACCAGCTTTACAATGTCGGTGGGGGGGAGGGAGGGGGGGTATGATGGGGGGGGGGAGGGGGGAGGCTGGGAAGGGAGGTGAAGGGTAAACAAAGGAGGAGGCTGCAATGCTTGGTAAGAAATGTATGCATTTTCCTGCCCATGTAATTGTAACCCCTCTGTACAGTATGTTTTCAAATAAAATAAAATAAAAAAAAAAGAAAAAGAAAAAAAAAAAAAAAGAAACATAGGTCCTATGGTTTCCCTTATTTACAATAACTATTATATGTCTGGGATAAGCAGAAAAGGTCAGATAAGATGATATTAGACGAAATGAACCCCAAGATAAGGACTCAAGTATTTTTTTTCTTTCTTGCTATTGTTTCTAACATATTTACAAAATATTTCTTTGTTGCTTTGTATGTCCCTCCCTGTGGTATAACCCCTGTTTACATTGTATTTGATGTTGGTATAATTTGGGGAGCGGAAGGGAAAAAACAAATTTTTAAATAGGGATACAGTTTGACCCATTGCAACAATGAGATATACAAGACACTATTTCGAAAAACAAACTTTAGAGTTTGCAGAGGGAGGGGGGAATGTAGTTGTGGAGATGGGAGGGAAGGGATGGTAGGGGAAAAACGAAGGAGAAGGCAACAATGCTTGATAAGAAATATACTCATTATCTTGCTCATGTAACTGTAACCCCTCTATACAGTATTTTCACAATAAAAAAAACTTATTTTAAAAAAGTCCCTTCTTTGATCTGGTGGTTTGGTTCATGTTGATTATTCTGCAAAGACAATATCAACAAGAAAGGGAAAGAGGAATTGCTTGGGGATAAGGAAAGATTTTTGAAATGCAAGGTTTTCATATTAATTAGTCATTCAAAAATGGAAGAGGAAATACAACATACCTCAAATTGTTCAAGAAAGTACCAGAAGGTATGAATAATAAAGACACAGCTCAGATTGAACAATAAAATAGCAGTGGGTATGCTTTGTTTTATTTTGTGTCAGTAAGTCTTGGAGCTTGAACTCAAGGCTGGGTACTGGGCACTGTCCCTGAGCTCTTTCACTCAAGACTAGTTAGTGCTCTACCATTTTGAGCCACAGCACATATCTGGTTTTCTGGTGGTTAACTGGAGATAAGAGTCTCATAGACTTTCCTGCCCGGGCTGGCTTTGAACCATGATCCTCAGATATCAGCCTCCTATGTAGGATTACAGGCATGAGCCTCCAGCCCTGGGCTTAGTGGCTGTGTTTTGAGATTACTTATGCACAGTTAGTCTTATCTCAAAGACTTTTCTGGTCATTTTATGTAAAGACATCCTACTCTCTTCATACTAGACAGTCGTGAGCAGATTGTGAACCTAAGCTTGATCAATTTGAGCAGAGAGACAGGGTGTGCTGCACTAGGGATTAAAGAGAGAAGCCTGCCTGTTCTGTGTGCTTGCTTGCCAGATTTTTGGCTGGTGACTCTCTCTTCTATGCAAAAGTAAATTTCGTGTTCTCATGTTCTTTTTCAAGTTGATATCCTTATTCCTTTGTGACACCTCAACATCCCAAGCCATTTCTAATACCATGTTCATTCCAGCACTAGTCACAATAGCCAAAAATATTAGAAAGAACTTAAGTCAATATCCATTGAGGAATAGATCAAGGAAATGTACTATACATGCACAGTGGAATACTATCTGGCTACAAAAGAAGAATGAAATCTTGTCATTTGAGACAGCATGGTTGGAACTGAAGAAAGTTGTATTAAGTGAAATGAACTAGGCTGAGAAAAGTCTGTACCATATGATATCACTTATATTTAAATTCTAAAAAAAAAATAGAACTCATGGGAACAGAGTAAAATGGGAGTGCAGAGGCTGGGATTAGAGCATTGGAAACATGTTAGTCAAAAATACATCAAATTCCAGTTAGATGGAAGGAATCACTTCAAATGATCTATTGTACATCATGCTGACCACAGTTAACAACAGTACGTTGCATACAGATACTCCATGAGTTATGATCATTTCAAGTTTAGATATACTCATTCTAAGATGAAAATATCATAGGCTAAAATTCACCTTTAAAATATCCATGCCAACCTGGGTGCCAGTGGCTCACACAATCCTAGCTAAGCTGAGATGTGTGAATCATGGTTTGAAGCCAATAGAAAATCCAAGACACTCTTATCATGAGTTAGCCAGCAAAAAACCTAGGCTTGGAGGATGACTTAAGTGGTAGTGAACCAGCAGTCAGTGAAAAAGCCAACCAACAGCCCCAAACTCTAATTACAAGTCCCAGTACCAATACTAAAAAATAAAATTTCCATAGTACCCAAAGTGATTTAATGATTCAGTGAAATCCCCATCAAATCCCAACGATGTTCTTCACAGAATAAGAAAAAATGATTCTAAATTTTTGCATGGAATCATAAACACACAAACTAATTATCATATTTACAAAGGATTATGCGGCTAGTATAGGGAACATGTCAAGAATACAGGCAAAGAATCAGATATGCTGGTAGCTCACGCTTATAATCCTAGCTTCTTAGGATGCTGAGGTTTTATGATCCTGGTTTGAAGCCAACTGAGGCATACAAATCCTAGAAACTCTTACCTCCATTTAACCAGCAAAAAACTAGACGTGGAGGTGTGGCTCAAGTAGGAAAGCAACCTTGAATAAGAAAGCTAAGTGAGAGCATGAAGCCCTGAGTTCAAGTCCCAGTACCAGCACAGACAGAGAGACAGACAGACAGAGAGACAGACAGACAGACAGACAGACGGACAGACGGACAGACAGACAGACAGACAGACAGAAACAAAGAACAGAAGCAAAGAAACTAGTTGGTAGACTTTTGAAAAAAAATCCAGTGTGAGATAATGTAGTATCGCAGCAACAGAGAAGTGAAATAGACTACTTTGAGGTACCTTTTGAAACGGAATTGAATAGACGTACTGATAGATTAATATTGGATGTTGCGTGAGACAGAGGAAGCAAGAATAAGGCCTATACACTTAATAGGAGCAATGAATATTTGGGGTTTGTATTAACAAAAAAAAATGGGATCACTACAAGTAAAGTTGCTCTGTGTAAAGGAAAGCAAGATTTCGTTTTATAATCTGCTAAATTTAAGACGTTCCTGAGTCACACAGACGAAGATGTCTAGTTGGCATTGGAGCTCCCCGTGTAGAGTGCAAGCTAACAATATGAAAGTCATCACATAGAGAGACTGTCTTTAAAATTGTGGAATGTGATGAAAACACCTAGGAAGTAGTGATAAAGAAGAGATCTAAGGATGGAGCCCTAGGGCACTCCAGTGTTTAAAAGTAGGAAGATGAAAAGAACACAAAGGAAAGTGAGAGAGAGCTGTGTCCTGAAGGCCAGGGGGAGAAAATGAGTTAGAAAGAGAAACTGCATTGTATCTGAAGAGAGATGATGGGTCAGATGAGAACTGAGGCTGTTTCACTCTCAAGCTGGCAAAGTGAAAGTCACGTCGAGAACTTGAACAAAGTTATTGCAGAGAAGCGGTGAGGGATGAATGCTACATTGGAGTGTGTTTGAATGAGAATAAGGACAGACAGTAAGTAGATAAAACTCAAGTGGTTTGCTGAAGAGGAATTAGAAAATGAGGAGAATTGTGTCTGGAAGAAGACAGAATCTCAAGGATGTGTTTTTAGGTTTTTATAGATGAATGGTATTATGGCATATTTTTACACTGTTAAAAATGATTATGCACAAACACAAATGGCAATTATAGGAATGAAGTCTATTTCAGAGATCATCAGATATCAAGGTCCAATTGTAAATAATTTAGACTTTTTAGTCCATACTAACCAACTCTATCATTGTAACCTGATAGAACAGTCATAGCCAATATGTACATAAATAAATAAAAGGTTTTTTACTTTAATTTTGTGGGTTATGTTTTCTGTTTCTCCCCTTTTTCTTGTATGTAAGCTTATCTGATTTGGGGAGGGGAAGGGGAAGTACAGAAATGGTGGCACCAAAGAGAACTAATTCAGCAGCGATACTCACTAGACACTATACAGAAAATGAACTCTACAACTTGTGGGTGGGGTGGAAGGGAAAAACTGGGAGAAAATGAGGGAGAGGGTGACATTGTTCAAAAAGAAATGTACTCGACATAACAACTTGTACATCTCATTGTTGCAATGGGTCCACCTGTATCCCTATTTAAATGATTTGTTTTCCTCCTTCCCCTCCACAAATTATACCCACATCAAATACAGTGAAAGCAGGGGTTATACTGTGGGGAAGGGACATACAAAGCAACAAAGAAATATCTTATAAATGTGTTAGAAACAATCGCATGAACTTTACAACTTTGGTGCGGGGCGGGGGAGGATTGGGGGGGGGCAGGGGGAGGATGGGAAAGGATGGGAAGGGGAAACAAAGGAGGAGGCTACAATGCTTGATAAAAAATGTACTCATTATCTTGCCCGTGTAATTGTAACGCCTCTGTACAGTATTTTCACAATATAAATAAATAAATAAATAATAAAAGAAATGTACTCATTACCTTAACCATATAACTGTAACTCCTCTGTATATCACCTATACAATGAAATTTGTTGTTGTTGTTGTTGTTGTTGTTTTGGTCGGTTGTGGGGCCTGAACTCTGGGCCTGGGCGCTGTACCTCAGCTCTTCAGCTCAAGGCTAGCGCTCTACCACATGAGCCACAGTACTATTTCTGGCTTTTTCTGCTTATGCGGTGCTAAGGAATCGAACCCAGGGCCTCATGTATGCAAGGTAAGCACTCTACCACTGAGCCACCTTCCCAGCCCCTACAATGAATTTTTTAAAAAACATATAAACAAATGAACAGAGCTGTTTTACAATACTACTTTATTTCCTAAAATATGACACTGGGTAAATTAAGCAGTAGCTTGCCAAAGCCCTGCTCTATTCAATAAATACTTTCTGGATTAGAATAAGTGCATTTGGACAAAATAGACAATGGTATAGTTTGGTGGAACTCAGTTTCTGTTTTATAAGATTCTAGATGGTCAAGCTTTTGTTATCCTGGAGGAAGGTTCTTAGAACTGAACCAAATTACTTTTTACTTTGTCCCAACCCATTGTATTCTCATCAATAGTTGTATAAAAGTACACTAAGCTGGTAATGTAGGAGAGAAGGAAATCTCATACACTGTAGGTGGAAATGTAAATCAGTATAGCCACTATGGAAATCAGTATAGATGCTCCTCAAAAAAACGGCAAATAGAACTAGCCTATGACCCTGCCATGTGCCTATTGGACATATACCTGAAGGAATGTAATAACAATATTTACAGCAGTGATCTACAGATAGAAATGTAGGGAAGGGAAAAGAGAAGATAAAGGACTCAATATATTTTATCCCAAATTTGCATAAGGAATTATAAATTTTAAAATATTATAGGCCCAAAGAAACATAGGTCCCTTGGTTTCCCTTATTTGCAATAATGAGTATATGTCTAGGACAAGCTGAAAAGGTCAAAAGCTATGTACATATGACCAGATAAGATGATGTTAAGTGAAATGAACCCCAAGATAGGGACATAAATGTCTTTTTTTCTTTCTTGCTATTGTTTTTAACGTATTTAAAATGTACCATGTGATTTTTTTTGTTGCTTTGTATGTTCCTCCCCCACAGTATAACCCCTGTTTTCACTGTACTTGATGTCAGTGCCCTGCATCTTGTTATATACTTCTTTAATTTGGGGAGGGAAAGGGAAAAAACAAAATGCTTAAATAGGGATACAGGTTGACCCATTGTAACAATGAGATGTACAAGACACTATGTTGAAAAACAAACTTTACAATTTAGGCAGGGGGCGGGGAGGGAGTGTAGTTGTGGAGGTGGGAGGGAAGGGATGGGAAGGGGAAACAAAGGAGGAGGTAACAATGCTCGATAGGAAATGTACTCATTACCTTGCTCATGTAACTATAACCCCTCTGTACAGTATTTTTACAATAAAAATGTATAAAAAAGAAAAAGAACAAAGAGTGAGCAGGAGAAGAGGAATGAATAATAGAGGAAAGAAAAATGATAGTTTTTTATATCATGTTTGGAAATGTCACAAGGAAAGCTCTCACAGTGTACAATATGTGCTAATTAAAAAAATTAATCAATACAAAAAATTGATCTCCTCTGATATATGTATAACATTCAGAATATGTAAGACTATCATCCCAGTGTGTAAATTTATATAAAATTCCAAGGGGTATATTGATACAACAAATGTTCAAATGTTTCTAAAATATTTTTTTTATTGTGAGAATACCGTACAGAGGAATTACAATTACATGGGCAAGATAACATTTCTTATCAAGCATTGTTGCCTCCTCTTTGTTTCCCCTTCCCATCCCTTCCAGTCTTCCTCCTCCCCCCTACCCGATTCTAAAATATTTTAAGGGAAGATCTTATCATTTACAGTCTAATTAAAGATAAGTGAACTAAGATGATGAGAGATCAAAATCCAGTTTATATGATGAATAGCTGAAGCATCCAAGGACAGCTAATATAGAAAAGAGAACATTTTAATATAAGCATGAAAGAAGTCTTGAAACACTTGAAAGGAAAAATAGGAAGTCATTGGACAGCTCATTTCTATACAATATAAAAAAAACTGCAAGACCTGGGACCACTGAAGGTCTGGGAGCTGTCTCTGAGCTTCTTTGTGCTCAAGGCTAGCACTCCACAGTGCCACTCCCACTCTCAGGCTTTTTCTGAGTAGTTTATTGGAGATAAGAGTCTCAAGGACTTTCCTGTCAGGGCTGGCTTTGTTGTTTTCTTTATTGTTAAGGCAATGTACAGAGGGCTTACAGTTACATAAGTCAGGTAATGAGTACATTTCTTTTTAAACAGTATCATCCCCTCCCTCATTCTCTCCCAGTTTTCCCCCTCCAAACTTCCCTTCCCCTCAACATTGTATAGTTCATTTCCAACATAGTATCTAGTGGGTTTCCCTGCTGAATTGGTTCATCCTTGGTCCCACCATTTCTGTGCTTCCTCTTTCCCTCCCCAAATCAGATGAGCTTATATACAAGACAAAGGGTACAGAAATCAAAAACAGGGACAGAAGAGAATTAACCAAAGAATAAAGGAAAGAAGAAAACAAAAAAAAAAGAACCACATACATTATAATTAAAAACCTCTCTATTTCATAATAATTTCAATAAGCATATTTTATATGATCCTATGCACATAGCCTTGTAATCCTCTCCTATACACGTGCAGAAAACTGAAGTTAGATCCTTGTATATTACCATGACTAGAATCAAATCCAAATGGATCAAAGACCTCAATGTAGGACGATACCCTGAAAATATTATAAGAAGGCATAGGGAAAACACTAAGGCTTCTTGACACAAGTCAAAACTTCCTAAATAAAGATCTGCGGCTGTCTTTGAACCATGATCCTCAGATCTCAGCCTCCTGAGTAGCTAGGATTACAGATGTGAACCACCAGCACTTACCTAAGAAAACGTTTCTAACTGTTCATCAGAGTTGTCCTATAAATGCTGGCTGGTGAGTTGAGCTCTTTGCAAGTAATGAAACAGAGAACAGAAGTGAAAGAGATGATTTTTCTTGTAATATGTGTGCTTAAATTTTCTCATTAGTAAAATAGAGACAACAATTATGACCTACCTCTTCAGAGAGTTTGCTACTAAATCCACGGGGGCCTCTTTTGACTTTTTAAAGGACTCTAGAAAGGTTTAGATACATTTAGGCAGTACCCAGGAGGGAACTGAACGATGGAAAATAAAACATCACTCAATAGTTTTTGTCATTCAAGAAGTTCTTCCATCATGACTTTGTTCTTCACATTTTAAACATCTTTCTGGAACACTCCACAGGCTCTGTCTGAGCTGTCAGCCGTAGGGTTCAGCAATGCAATCACCAAGCCATCATTTTTCCAACTCATTAGACCATATTATTAGAGCTGTTGCCACTACAGCCTTTATAGCTGAAGGCATAAATATGTCTGAGCCTAATTTCAGGAACTTAGAGTCTATCCTTCTATTTTATCCTATTTTATTTTTATTATTTTTAAAATTATTCTTTAACAACAATTAAAGAGAATATACTCTCAAGGCTTGGATTGCCTTAATGTGTGTTTACTTAATGTGTGACACTATTTTTGGGAGAAATCCAAGCAGCATCTCCTTGGTGCTTCTCCATCACAGAAAAGGGCAGGTCACGCATTGCTGGCAGCCTGAGGTGGCTCTGAAATGATCTGTCAAGCACACAGAATGCCAGGCTTTGACAGTTTCAACATCACAAGACAGAGAAGCTCTGGTGTACCCTGTTTGGCATTTTCCTGTTCCAGATGGTTTTCTGACCACTTTATTTTACTCATGAATTTTATAACAAGATACAATTGTAAGGGCAGACTGTTTCTTAAACGTTCATTTCCCACCATAATTTGCTTTGCTCTTGGAATCACACAAGCTAAAAATCTAATTACATTTGTTGACATTCTTGTGACTATTGATTTTTTAGGTGTCCAATTATAAAACTATACTGACAACACAATTGTAGCTAACAATTGTACCAGATTTTGTTATTGATAAAAAGTCCTTTCATCCCTGGGCGCAGGTGGCTCATGCCTGCAATCCTAGCTACTGCAGAGGCTGCGATCTGAGAATCCTTGTTTGAAGCCAGTCTGGCCAGAAAAGTCCCTGTAAGACTCTTATTTCCAATTAACCACTCAGAAACAGGAAGTGGAGCTGTGGCTCAAGTGGTAGAATGCTAGCCTTGAGCAAAAGAGCTCAGGGATAGCGCCCAAGCCCTGAGTTCAAGCCCCACAATCTACCACAAAAAAAAAAAAAAGAGTCCTTTCATATACCTCAGCACATGGAAAATTTATGGGGTAGGATGATATTTGGTAAATGTTATTTAAAAAAAAAAAACATTGTTTGCCAGGTGCTAGTGGCTCACACTTGTAATCTTAGCTACTCAGGAGGCTGAGACCTGAAAATCAAGATTCAAAGCCAGTCCAGGAAGGAAAAGTCTGAGAGACTCTTATCTCCAACTAAGCACAAAAAGCAGGAAAAGGAGCTGTGGCTCTAGTGGTAGAGTGCTAGCCTTGAACACAAAAGCTCAGGGGCAGTGCCTAAACCCCAAGTTGAAGCCCTGGGACTAGCACAAAAATAAATTAATTAAAACACATTTGTTAGAAGCTCCCTCAACTACAATATTGTAAGGTATTTTAGGAGCAAGGTAATAAGATTGGACTTGCATAAACCATCATAAAAATTCACATTAAATAATATTAAAATGATGTCAGGTGGGCAGATTTTGAGTAGATATAGTATGTCAGATATATGTCCTAGCAGTACTGGTTTCCTGGGACTTCTATAACAATGTACCGCAAACTGGATAGTGCAAAACAACAGAAAACTTCATTTTCTCACAGTTCTGTAAGCCAGAGATCCAAAAGCACGTTACTGCAAGAGTTGATTCCATCCCAAAGCTCTGAGTCTATTCCATGCCCACTCATAGCTTCCAATGGTCACTAGCAGTCCCTACCTTTCCCCAGTGTATAGTCATTCAGAGTCTCTGCCTCTGTCTTCATGTGGCATTCCTTCGTATATGTATGTGTTTCCAATTACTTATGAGAATCTAAGTCATATTAGAGAAGGTCTAACAGAACATGACCTCATTTTTACTTGATTAATTCTGGATAAACTGTATTCCCCAATAAGGTCATGTTCACAGGTATCATACTTGAAGTTTCTGAGATACACAATTCAACTCACAATACCAGCCTTACCAAACAATGACAACAAGTTATCATCTGTTTTTTAAAAATATGCCAAGTGTCATATTGCCTGTTCATCACAGACCTGCTTCAGTGTGCCTTAAAAGTCTCAGCTATCTAGATCCTTATATATCACCCTGCACCAGAATCAACTCCAAATGGATCAAAGACCTTGAACTCAAAGCAGACACTCTGAAAACATTACAGGATGGAACAGGAGAAACCCTAGGTCTCCTTGGCTCAGGCCGAAATTCTCTGAATAGAGACCCGGAAACACAACAAATCAAAGAAAGGTTGGACAAATGGGATTGCATGAAGTTGCAGAGCTTCTGCAGGGCAAATGACATAGCTAGCAAGAACAATAGAAAGCCCACGGATTGGGAGAAGATCTTTACTAGCCATACAACGGACAAGGGTCTCATATCTAAAATATACTTGGAACTCAAAAAATTAAACCCCCCAACAACAAATCCTCAAAGAAACAACTGCCCAATAAATAAGTGGGCGAAAGACTTAAAGAGAAACTTCTCTGAAGAAGAAAGAAGGATGGCCAATAGACACATGAAGAAATGTTCAACATCCCTAGCCATAAAAGAAATGCAAATCAAAACAACATTGAGATATCACCTCACTCCAGTTAGAACGGCAAAAATCAAGAACTCTAACAACAACAGATGCTGGAGGGGATGTGGACAGAAAGGAACCTTACTTCATTGTTGGTGGGAATGTAAACTTGTTCAACCACTTTGGAAAGCAGTATGGAGGTTCCTCAAAAGACTTCACATAGAGCTCCCCTATGACCCAGCAATCCCACTTTTGGGCATTTACCCAAATGTTTACAAACAAGACCACACTAAAGCTACCAGCACAACTATGTTTATTGCAGCATTATTTACCATAGCTAAGATATGGAACCAACCCAGATGCCCCTCAGTAGATGAATGGATCAAGAAAATGTGGTATATATACACAATGGAATTCTATGCCTCCATCAGAAAGAATGACATTGCCCCATTTGTTAGGAAATGGAAAAACTTGGAAAAAATTATATTAAGTGAAGTAAGCCAGGCCCAAAGAAACGTAGGTCCCATGGTTTCCCTTATTTGTAATATCTAGTATATGTATGAGTCAAGTGGAAAAGGTCAGATAATGTGATGTCAGGAAAATGAACCCTTAGATGTGTATTTTAATGTTTTTTTCTTTCATGCATGTGTTTCTAACACATTTATAAGATTATCTCTTTGTTGCTTTGTATGTCCCTCCCCCACAGTATAACCCCTGCTTTCACTATATTTGATGTCAGTATAACTTGTGGAGGAGATGGGGAAAAACCAGTTGTTTAAGGATACAGGTGGACCTGTTGCAACAATGAGAAGTACAAGTTGTCATGTCCAAAACGAGCTTTACTTCGTTGGTGCGGGGGGGGGGGGGGGGGGGGGGGGGGGGAAGGAGAAGGATTGGGATTAGGGTGGGAGGGGGGAGGCTGGGAAGGGATGTGAAGGGTAAACAAAGGGGGAGGCTGCAATGCTTGGTAAGAAATGTACGCATTATCCTGCCCATGTAACTGTAACTCCTCTGTACAGTATGTTCACAAATAAAATTAAATTAAATTTAAAAAAAAAGTCTCAGCAATCATTTTCCCCAGCAAACTCAGAAAGAGTCCTCCCTCTACTTCTACTCTGGCTTTCCCACCCTATTATCATGTGGCTGAGTACTGATTATCTTTGTCTTTGTGAGAATACCATTCATACAGTTATATATGCTAGCTCTAGATACTCCTAATATCTAGTTTCATGTTTGGGAATACTACTGATGCGAAGAGGGCTCAGACATAACTAGTTCTGACTGGAGGGGGTTGAAATTTTATGTGTGGCTAAATCCTGACAAGGATAATGCTGCTTAGTGCTACCTTTGTTTTCATGACAAATGAAGGCAGAGAGCTGCCCAACCTGGGTCTGTCTCCCAAAGTCCAAGGGAACTGGATTTATATCACCAGTCCTCATCATAGCCCACTTTCTAAGATAAATCTCTTTCCAAGGAAATAAACATGTAAACATCTATGATCTTCAGAGAAAAAGATACAGCCTCTCATCAGAATGTAACCTCCCATTTAAAAAATAAAAGTTGAATCTGCTCTTTGGAGGTAGAGATTGTTGACTAACTATGCAATATACATTGTCCCATCCCTTAGTAGTAGGACAATTACTTTATCAGGGGTATCCATGGTCCCATCAAAAAAAATATTTGCCCAAGCTTCCATTGCAAATAAGGGTGATCACTGATACACAGACACTAGTCCCTCAGCAGAGTTTTTGGGAAATTTCTTTATAGAGACCTGACTCAGCACCTTCCTTTTCTTACCTGCAACATATGGATAGAGCCACTGCAGCCATCTCCAGGAAGTAACTTTGAGGATAACAGCCACACATTAAGGATGGCAGAGTTTAAAAATACAAAGTTAGGGATGTATCACAGTGGCACACTATGCATTTAGCATGTATCAGGCATCGATTTAACCCCCTTCTTCCCCCAGACATACACACAAAAAGAAGAGTTTAGAATGTTTGTGATGCTGTAGAGCTATGAAAACAGCTCTCAATTACAGGTATTTGGTGACTGGGATGTATTTTTGCTTATTACTGCTTGGAGGAGGGAGCTACTGGCATGTAGTGGGAAAGAGTCAAAGATAAGACTAAACATGCTGCTTTCATAGCTTTACAGCATCACAAACACCAATATTGTTAGCAGTTGAATGCAATTATTGGCAAATACTGGAACAATTTTCAGAATCAAGGTTATTTTATCTTTACTACTATTATGTTATCAGATATATAAAAACTAGAGGTGAATACTAAACAAAATGTTGGCATTGTGCAACTGAGGCTTACTTTGTTTCATATTTCCACTGCCAGGGAAGATCAATAATTACAAATATTGCAAGTGCTGCCAAGCAAGGCATTTTCAACAAGTAATAGACCTGGCTTCTCAAAAATTAAACACACAATTACCATATGATCCCACAATTCTACTCCTAGGTAATACACCCTAAAGAATTGAAAACAAGCATTCAAATAAATATTTGTCCATGAATGTTCCCAACTTCACTATTCACAGTAGCCAAAAATTGAAAACAATCCAGAGGACCCTCAATGGATAAATAAAATGTGAAATATGTGTACAATGGGATATTAATTTAGCTATAAAAATTGGATGAGTATTGGCACATGCTGGAATGTGGATAAAACTCAAAAACAGCATAAAAAGTGAAAGAGGCCAGACAAAGAGCCACATATTACAGGATTCTATTTGTATGAGACATCAGAATAAGTAAATCCATAGAGAGAGCAAGCAGATTGGCTTTAGGAGATGGAAGTCAGAAAAATGAGAAGCGATGGTTTGAGGGTCACAGATCTCCTTTTGAGATAATGAAAATATATTGGAACTACACCAAGGTTTCATGACATTTGAACAAACTAAAGTCCACTGATTTGCATACTTTGAAAGAGGTAAGATCATTTCTGTATGATGCATATTTTACCACATTTTTTTAAAAGAGCTATACGGTAATTCTGGTTGTCTATTTAGAAGTGGTTGGGACCCTGCAATGTTCCTGAGGGACAAGATTCTTTGCCAAAAGTAGGCTAAGACAACATTATGCACCAGGCCAAGCCAGGTACCAG
Organism: Dipodomys spectabilis; assembly: GCF_019054845.1. Lineage (NCBI taxonomy): Eukaryota > Metazoa > Chordata > Mammalia > Rodentia > Heteromyidae > Dipodomys > Dipodomys spectabilis. The sequence goes on along the minus strand of NW_024871203.1, from coordinate 2,353,585 downwards.
TGGCTCATGCTTGTTATCCTAGCTACTCAGGAAGCTGAGATTTGAGGATTGCAGTTTGAAGCCAGCCTCGGCAGGAAAATCTGTGAGACTCTTATCTCCAGTTGATCAACAAAAAACCCAGAAATAGAGCTATGACTCAAGTGGTAGAGCACTAACTTTGAACAAAAGGGGTTCAGGGATGGTGCCCAGACCCTGAGTTCAAGCCCCAGGACTAACAAAAAAAGTACCAGGACATATGTATACCATTTGGGGACTTGGTTGCCACTAATTTGGCAAAAATTATGCAGTAAGTAGGTATACATTAAGGTCACCTCAGTCTAAAATACATTTTTCTTTCCATCATACTGGTGAAGTTTCTTTATAAAAGCTCTATACAAAGGTTCTGTTGAGCACATTTCAGAAATCTATGAGTAAACTAGGTTTGCATGTCAATATATTTGAGACTAGAATTAAATTCACTTTTCAAAGAGCTTTTCTCAAACTAGGTTGTTGGCAGAATTCTTAATTTGAACTAAAGTGGAAAAATAAATAAACCTTGTAACATTCTTTACTTATTTGTATATAAGGAATCATGGGGGAAATGTGAATTTCTTCCAGTCTACTAAGGAAAACTATTTCCATGTTGACCTCATGATTGAATAACATATTTGTGTTTTTTATGTTGCACCATGTGACTCCAAACAGGAACACCTCATATTTTGACCTTTATTTCTGCCTCCAGGCAGACTGTTTATGGCTAAGTCCATGTTGGAGTATTTAATAAAGAACAATTCTTCGTGAATACACATATAATGGCACATTTTACTTCTTAAATAAGCCCATCTGTATTGTGTAATTAACTATGCTTTTGCCTGTCATTCGGAAAAAGAATTGAAGGATCTATGGTCCTACTCAAAATTGCTTACATATATTTGTAAGCTTAAAGCAGCTTTAGCTAAACCAAACTACATTTTTATGCGCTCAAGTTAAGTGAGTGGGCAATTAGATGCTTTAAAGCAGCAACAAGACAAATGTTAAAACTAAATGTCTGATTAGTTTTTTACCATACCATCATTTGAAAATTCCTTGCAAAAAAACCCATAATGAACTTCTGTCAGCACTCAGTCACTCAATCTCAATTATCATATACTCATTTAAGTTATATAAAGCATATGAACCCAAATCCATTTTTTTTCTCAAATTGTAATCGTGGCTGTACAATTGATACATTCCTTTTAGAACCAAGAATTGTTATGGCTCTAGCCCTAAGAACAGAATGAATGTTTTTCTTCAGTGTTTAATATTATTTAAGGTTGGTATATGAATGTCTGGTCACTAATAGAGGTAAGGTGTTTAATAACAAATGATGTAGCTGATTTCATACATGTCCCTACTATCAGTTCCTAAAATCTAATTCTCTACTGCTAACATCTGTGTTTCTTTACCTAAGAGCTTTCTCTGATCTCCAAATTCCACTCTGATCGACAGCAGGTTAGACGTGCCAAGGAATTAGCATCACACCAGAAACATCTCTCAACCAATGACTGTCCTAAGTTAGTAGATACACACCTTGCTCTCTTGCCTATCAAATGCCATAACAGAGACATAATCTGCAATTCTATCCCTCCCTCCATACTCACATCGGTATGATTTCTACAAGGAAGTCTGCACTTCCAAGTTTTCCTTACAGATGAGTATGACAAATTCTTACCAATAAAAAGTGAGCAAAATGATATTTTTATGACTTACACTAAACTTGGCCCAAATAAATCATTTGTCATCAACTTCTTTCTTTTTCTCCTTCCAACACATAAGGACATGAATGCTCCAGAACCCGGCTCTAACAATGCAGGTGAGAACCATGTCTCAGGGGATGACAGATCGAGCTCATGGAAGGTCTCTGAATGACAAGGTACAACAGGAACGTACTTGTATTAATGTATTCTGTTCTCTTCATTATTACAGTCACTTTTCTCCTACTTTAGTACACTAGTCAAAGAAAGGCAGGAAGGAAACTGTTGTCAACTATAAGGAGAATCTCTGAGCAAAGCCCAATATATACAACAATGATGCCATCAGCTCTGAGCCCCAGATCCCAACTCTTATCATATCTTCAGTAGTTTTCCATGACATCTCTAGCTTATGAGCTTTGAGATGCTATCAGAAGCACAAAGCCATTTGCAAGAATTCTAGCCACTGAGGAAAAAAATATTCAGCTTGCTTAAAATCTCCCAAGAAGAATAACAGGGCAATATGAAAATGTAGTTCAGCTGGATCAAGCCATATATTTAATGTGCTCATAATGTCAGTTCAGCCAAATTAGCCACATGCTACACATTGAAAGGCGTGCATCTCCATAAGAGGCTACACTCATCAAGATGGATCTGCTACGGAGAAATATAATCACCAACAGAATTGTTTCTTAATCTAGATAAAATGGTTTTTTGGTTACCCAAAAGAGGAGAGTTGCAAAATTCGTAAGAAAAGATACATGAAATATCCTTAGCATGTACAGTGACATCTATAAAGGACATGTATAGTTTAGAACTCTCTAGAAGTAATCACTTTAAAAATTGTAAACCATAATGATGATTCTTCTGACAGAACAAATTCATCAATGAAATTAAATATAAAAGTACCTTTATTGCTTTTCCAACAATGCTTTATAAGTCATAATTTCTCCTAAGACTCATCAGTGTGTCTTTTAATCAAACATGTATCTTTTTGTTTCTTGCTGCAGTCCTAGGGCTTGAACTCAGAGCCTGGGATTCTATACACAAGTCCTAGTGCTCTACTCTTGAGCCACGGCTCTACTTCTAAGCCTTATTGGTAGTTAATTAGAAATAAGACTTTCGTGGACTTTCCTGCTAGGCTGGCTTTGAACTACAATCTTCAGATCTTAGCTTCCTCAGTAGCTAGAATTACAGGTGTGAGCCACAGGCACCTGGCAAATATGTGTCTTTCTACTGTTCCCTTGTATGATTAGGTTAGGAAAAACTTATAAGAACATATATTGCTTACTGCAAATGCCAAATACTTAACACTTGTCTACACATATAAATTCAGTCTCTGTAACACCATGTTCTGGTTCAATAGATATTCATGATAAAGACAAGTTTATGTGCATTATTTGTTCAGTATTTTGCTTGTTCTGGGACTTAGTCATATGATTATTCAAAAATCATTTTTTTAGGCATGCCAGTCCTGGGGCTTCAATTAAGGGCCTGGATGCTATCCATGAGCCTTTTGTTCAGTGTTCTACTACTTGAACCTCAGCTCCACGTCTGCCCTTTCTTTGGTGGTTAACTGGAGATAAGAGGCTCACGGATTTTCCTGCCTAGGATGGCTTTGAACCATGATCCTCAGATTTCAGCCTCCAGTAGGTAGGATTACAGGTGTGAGTCACAAGCACCCAGCTCAAAAAATTTTTTTTTAAACTTCTATTTCACTATTTCTCAACTTGGCTTCACCTTAAAACTACCTGGAAAGATTTGTGAATTCCAGTGCTCAAGTCATATCCTATACTAATTAAATTAAGACTTCCATAGGTGGGTTGGTAGCTAAGTACTGATATATTGGCATTATTTTTAAATCATCTGTTTCCAATGTAGAGAGAAGGCTGAGGAGACTTTGAATACATCAAATTCTACATTTAGTTAACTCTATTTCCTAAGCTTTCGAACATTTCTAAATGAGAGCTTGAAACACAATCTTCAAATATTGAGAACCAACTCAACAGTCAATAAATATTCATAAAGTCCCAACTATCCACCTGGCTCCACGTTCAGTGCTGGAAATGCAAGATTGAAAAAAGACATTGGAAAGAGAAAGAACACAGCTTCTCAAACTTTAATGTGCACATGAATCATCTGGGGATCTTGTTAAAACGTGAGTTCTGATTCAGTAGGTCTAAGGTGGGGCCTGAGTCTGCATTTTTAACAAGATCCCAGGTGAGATGCTAATGTTGCCTGTCTATGGACTTCACCTTGAGTAACACAGAGCCATTATAACCTGAAGTTATGAAAAGTGCAGGGGGCTCTGTCAGGCCTAAGAACAAATAAAAAGATGTCTAATTTTGTGGAGTACTGCATTCCTGAAGATTTTTATCGTCTATACATAGAGTTTTTCTTTTTAAAAAATCAGTATCATTTCTTGATTTTTAGAGAAGGTACTAAGTATTTTATAATGTTTCAACAATAAACTCACATAGTTCTGAAAGGAGTATTTTACCACGCAAGGACATAGATTTACTAATGGATGAAATTCAAAAAGAAAAGGCATGAAGGCACAATTTTTGAAAGAGAAATATGCAGTTAGAAGGCTAATGGGAAATCAACCTTCCCATCTTTCCCCTTTGCTCTCTTGGTTAAGTCCAAACTACATGCTTTTCCCCAGAAGTGTGCCTTCAAAATCCCCAACAATCTACATTGCTATAATAAATAAGTTTTAAAGCTATTCAACTCTTTCTCAAGAGTTCAAACTATAAGCTTTCAATGAAGGTGAGAATTTTTAACACTTATATTGATTATTAAACATATTTTGAAGAGAATAAAAATGTATCCTTTCTTCTGTAAAACACTTGTCACTTCTTAGTAATAAAAATGTATAGTTAATTCTTATTACAAAAGGAGTTGCTTTTCTCATTTCAGCCTCACTCTTCTCATTGTTGGCATACAGAAAAGCTCCTGATTTTTGTGTAATTTTATACCCTGCCACTTTGCCAAAAGTTCAGATCAGCTCAAATAACCTGGGAGATGAGTCTGTAGGGTCTTTAAATACAGGGTCATGTCATCTGCAAAAAGGAAGAATTTTACTTCTTCCGTATTTGGATCCCTTTATGTTTGTCTCTTGCCTTATTGCTCTGGCTAGGAATTCCAATACTATATTGAAGATGAGTGGAGAGAGCGGAAATCCTTGTCTCATTCCTGATTTAGAGGAAAATGGTTTTAACTTTTCACCATTAAGTATAATACTAGCTGTAGGTTTGTCATATACAGCTTTTATTATATTGAAGAATGTTCCATGTATTCCTGTTTCTCCAGAGCTTTCATCAGGGGTGGTTGCACGTTGTCAAATGCTTTTTCTGCATCTATTGAGATGATCAGGTGGGTTCTTGTCCTTGCTCTTATTGTTGTGTGTGAATTACATTAATCGATTTATGTATATTGAACCAGCTTTGCATCCCTGGAATGAATGCCATTTGGTCATCGTGTATGAATTTTTTGATTATTTGTTGAAGTCAGTTTACCACGATTTTATTGAGAAGTTTTGCATTGATATTTATGAAAGAAATGGGTCTCTTCAACAAATGGTGCACGCAGAATTGGCTATACACATGTAGAAAACTGAAGTTAAGAGACTTATATATCATCCTGCACCAGAATCAATGCCAAATGGATCAAAGACACTGAGGTCAGAGCAGATATCCTGAAACTATTATAGGAAGGGATAGGGGATACACTAGGCTTCCTTGGCACAGGCAAAACTTCCTAAATAAAGATCCAGAAACAACAAATCAAAGAAAGGCTTGACAAAATGGGATCACATTAAACTGCAGAGCTTTTGCATGGCAAAAGACATAGCTAGCAAGATCAATAGAGCCCACAGAGTGGGAGATCTTCACTAGTCACATAACATACAAGGGCCTCATATCAAAAATATACCTAGAGCTCAAAAAAATTAAACCTCCCAATAAATCCTCAAAGAAACAATGACCCCATTAATAAGTGGACTAAAGAATTAAAAGAGACTTCTCTGGAGAGGAAATAAAAATAGCCAATAGACACATGAAGAAATGTACAACCTCTCTAGCCATAAAAGAAATGCAAATAAAAACAACATTGAGATTCTACCTCACCCCAGTTAGAATGGCTATAATCAAGAAATCTAATAACAACAGATGCTGTAGGGGATGTGGCCAAAAGGGGACCTTACTGCATTGTTGGTGGGAGTGTAAACTTGTTCAACCACTCTGGAAAGCACTATGGAGGTTCCTCAAAAGACTCTACATAGGGTTCCCCTATGACCCAACAATCCCACTTTGGAGCACTTACCCAAACAATCACAAACAAGGCCATACTTTTAGTATGGCTACCAGCACAGCTATGTTTGTCGCAGCATTATTCACCAACATTATGGAACCAACCCAGATGACCTTCAGTAGATGAGTGGATCAAGAAAATGTGGTATATAGACAATAGAATTCTATGCTTCCATGAGAAAGAATGGCATCACCTCATTCATAAGGAAATGGATATACTTGGAAAAAAAATCATTAAGTAAGCCAGACCCAAAGAAACATAGACTCCATGGTTTTCCTCATTTGTAATAATTAGTATATGTCTAGGATAGTCCCAACAGACGATCACTATAACTCAATAGCTATGTACATATGACCATATAAAAGTATGCTAATCGAAATGAATTCCAAGATAAGGAAACGAGTGATTGTTTTGGTTTGGGTTTTTGTTTTTCTTAATGTACTGTGTAAAGTTATTTCTTTTTTTCCTTTGTTTTTTTTCTTCCTTTGGTTTATCCCCCTATTGTCAGTTTTTGATTGGTACGCTGTGCTTCGTATATATATTTATCCTACTTAGGAAAGAGAAGGGGAATAACAAAATGATGAGACAAAGGACAAAGAGTAAATCAATGCAACAGTGATACTCTCAGACATTATGTTGGCAATGAACTTTACAACTTGGAGGAGTGGGAAGTCGGGGAAGGGAGGGAAAGTAGGAGAAAATGAGAGAGGCTAACAATATTCAACAAGAAATGTACTCGTTACTTTATTTATGTCACTGTAACCCCTCCTTACATTATCCTTACAATAAAAAAGAAAAAAATGTATGGTAATTTCTTTGCGTTGCTCACCAGTTCTTTAATCCCATTAGATTCCACTATGACCAAATATTAAAATCACTTATGAATTTTTCCAGGAAAAATGAAATAGTGACATGTTGGCATAGGAGATTAGGAATCCCTACAAAATAGTTATGTGATAAATAGAAATGGATCTTCAGAACCGGAAACTAAAGAGGGTGATGAATAAGGAAGGAAAAGAAGGGCCTGAGATAGGAAGGCATCTTTGTGTTCTTTAATTTTTTATTATGATATTTAAGCAGTTGTACAAAGGAGTTGCCATTTAACAAAGCAATCTATGAAGGCATCTTTAGAAGAAATTATTACTCTTCACGGTGAGTGTCTTGTGGTGGTTTTGGTTGAAGAGTTCTCTTTTGACACACATATCTCCTCACTACAAATGAGCACTATGGGCCTCCAATGTAAGAAGACAAATTAGACTTTGTGTATCACTGAAAAGTGGGGTACTTACCGTAAACTAGAGTTCTAATGTCATAGGCAAGGTGACATGGAGAAGATGAGTGGTTACTGGCTCTAATTCTAGTTCTGCATCTTCCTTGATGGAAGTATAACCATACTTAGGGAGAATTATTTAAATAATTCTATGAGCTTCAGTTGGCTTCTCTATAAATGGGATTAACAATATAAAAATGACTAGATTATTATAAGAACTAGCAATTCTGCATTTCAAGTGTCAAACAGTTAACATTCTTTAAAATCATTCTTCCTATCTTTCAGTAAGGCTCAAGAGCTCATTAAAAGCAAATATTACACTTAGACATTGTAATTCCCTTTGAATCAGATGAGCTTAAGGAATTAATGATGCTGATGACCTAAGCATTTGTTTTAATGTGATCTAATCTTTTGGTCTCTTCTCTCTTGCTGACATGAAATACTTTGGCACTAACATGTGCAAACAGAAGGCCTGAGGGCCCCATGCAGCAAATAAATAACTTTTGGTTTGATTTGCACAGTGCTCATTAAAATGTTAAATTAACTGATGACATTTGAAAATAAAAACGTCATATAAACATCGAGATTTCTAGTCTTTTTTGAAAAATGAGAAAATGAGAAAAAAAATCTGGCTACATTCGTCTAACATTCATTGTCTGGCTGAACTACTACTAACCTCTTTCAGATAGAATGCATTCTGCCCAATTGGCCTCTCTCTCCCCCTTATCCACCTCATTGTTTTAAGTGTAGAAAGTGCTCCTATAGATATTTTAGTATGAAATACACACACATACACACACAAGATAACTATAGAAAACATAAGAGATGATTATACACTTCAATTCCTTTTTTGAAACTGTAGTGAACTTGAGTTTGGACATACAAAGGCACTTGAGGAAAAATCCAACTAGAGGTATGCTAGGATGATTTTGTATATTATAAACATTTATTTAAACTTATTGCAATGTGATGTATGCGCAACAATAATCATTAAAATGTTTGCAGCATAAAAATAAAGACAAAGAATGAGGGAGTTCCAAAACACAGTTAGGAAATGTAAACACTGTTTTTGATTCAGATTATCTTCCTGCTCCTGTACCCCTGTGCTTATACCCCATAAAAGAGGAGAATACTAAAAGAGCTACAGGGAAGGCCCTTGGCTGCTTTGATGGTATTATTCTCACCCTGAGAAACTTTCTTTCTGCCAAGAGCCACTTAGATATTTATAACATCATTCAAGAGCCGTAAAAAATTATCGACACAGGCAGATGGGCAGTGGGTAGCTGAAGAGAAGCAGACATGTGCGTCCAGTCACGTCACCAATAATTTCACAGGCTTTTGGTCCCTAAGATAGCCCCTTCTTAACTTCCATGGACACCAAGAGGTAGTGACACTAGCCCAAACCAGAAGAGATGACCTCTTTGTAGGCACCAAAAAGTACCTACAAAAAGTTTATGAGCAATAAATTCTGACATTTTCACAATGCACTAGAGGATTTAAAACTGGCAGGCAATGAAACAGAGAAATCAATGAATTTGTACTAAGTGCTCATGAAAGACACATCCTGAGCTCTTTCAGAATCAGTTGGGCTGAATTTCGTATCCAGATTCCCATTTGCAAAAGGGCAAGGGGCAGAACTAGAAAAAATATTGCTTGATGATTGTGATTAAAAAAAAAAAGCTCTAGGCTTACCCACAGAATAGGGTGCAAAACTAAAAGTCACTTTAGCGAATGTTATTAGTTGTTTTGTAAATTTGTTAGTTGACAATTACCAATCTGCTTTGCTTTTTTCAAACATCACTCTTCATTAAATGTATTTAAGTGTATTAAACAGAGGATTCAGATTTTTCAATGTTTAATAGTTCCAGTTCAGATTGTCAACACACAGCATTTTCTCTTGTTTGTCATTGGCAAAGGACATTGCTTGGATTTTGGTCAGTTTCAACACCAAGCCCTGTTGACTTTTTTTCCAGCTCTTTCCTTAGTATGTTGGAAAGAAAAAAAATCATGGAAAAGCTTTGAGGCCCATTGTGTTGTAGGAAATGTCTTCAAAGGCATTCTTCAAAGTTTCCTACTAAATAAGTTGTTTGGAGCAAGTAATATCTAATTTATTGAGATCGATCCCCAGGTTCATTCTAGAAATAGGAATGAATCATGGGTAAGAATGATTTCACAAGTTGGGTAAATAGTATATGAGAACTTATTGTACTATCCTTTCAACTCTTCAGTAATTCTAAAACTATTTTAATTTTTTTAAAAAAAATAGAAAAAGCTTCAAAATTACTGCCTTGTTTACCAAGTCCAAAAGATTTTTTTAATTGAGAGTACAAAAAGTTGGTAGAAAATGAAGAAGTTTCTTTCCTAACTCACTATTTATATGGTATCTTTTCATTGTCTTACACCATAGACATTTATCTGTGATTCTCCCTTTCAATATATTTTAAATTGTATTACAAACCAATCTTTGTGATACTATCCCAAAGCAAGCTCCTTGAGGTTGTTTTAACAATAATTCAAGTCTCAGCAGGGAAGATTTTACTTCAGAGTCTCATGACAATAATGTTTTTTAAAACCTTAGACAAACTTTTTTTCCTTTTGGATTCTTGGCACATACCACCATATTTGAAAGGAAATACTCTAGGGGCTTACATTTGTCTAACACTACAGCCAAAGTTGCATTTCTCCTTGCAGCAAAGTATGTAAATTTCTAATCTACTAAAGCACAGGGGAAAACTTAAAATGGCCCTAAATTGAAAGTCACAAAATATCTAAGCTATGGAAGGAAAGTGTTCAAAAGAGCTATTGCATTTTTAAGTAGTTATTCTATGAATAACTAAGGATATTCTGAAATTTCTCATTAACTTTCCTTCATTCTCATTCTTGATGAAAGACATATTTGGGCTTTCAATAAATATTAAGGAAGAGATATTCTCATGAGCACAACCTAACTAAATCATTTCATTTAATTTTTGCAAGAAGCCTGTAGAGGAGGCACTATTTATTTTTCTCATTTTAGCCATTAAAAATTGAGCCCATCAGAATATTCTTTGTGATATGTAAGTATAAGTATTCTTTTACTTTTTAAAAATCAAATAAAATCATTTGCTATGTCCTCACCCAGATGATTAACTGTACACTCCACTGAGGCTTCAGTAGAACTAGAAAAGGAGGAAAAGGTACAGAAACTTCACCCACTGTATCAACAGGGCTTTTCTGCTTCAACAGGGCTCTGTGGAAATGGTTTCTCAGCCAGCTATTGGCCACCTCAGGACTCACAGTAATTCTCTTTACCTGCCACAGGCTCCTATAGAAAGCTCAGCATATGCTTGCCAGGTTTAGCAAATAAAAACACAGAGCACCTGGTAAAATTTGAATTCTACATAAACAAATACTTTCTAAGCATACATATGTTATGTTCCCTATAATGCTTGGGACAGATATTCATCTGAAAGTTAGACTTAGCAATCCTATCTATTATTAATGGCCATCAACACTTAGACCAGAACACTTAGTTTCCAGTGAATCCATTGCATCCATTCCACAGACATTTCCTATCCGGGTCATAGGACTGTATCTGGGTGGATCCAGGGTTCAGTTATCCTACTAGCACACCACTGTAGAGCTCAAAGACCTGATAATTTCTGATCAGCTCCCTTGAGTACAAAAAGAGAAAAATACATAGTGGCAATGGATGGGAAAATCTCCCTGTTGAAACCTGTCGTCCAGAGGTTAATTTTATGACCTCACAGTATCCACATGCCTCAGAACTCAGGTAGGCCAGCCTCAATACAAATCCAATCCCTAATCTCAGACTAAGAACATTCTAAGTGTCATTTGATTGCCCTGATACCTCACACCCTAACTCTGAAAATTGCCAGAGATTCTACTTGGCCATTCAAAATATTCACAACCCAAAACAAAACATGTTTTCCGTGATACTGGGGCTTGAATTCAAGGTTCAAGTGCTATACACCATTTGAGTGATTTGTCCATAGTCTTTTTGCTTTTAGCTGCTTTTTCAGACAGAGTTTCTTGCCTTTGCCTAGGGTAGGACTCATACTAAGGATCCTCCTACTTCTGCTAGGATCACAGGCATGCACCACCGTACCTGATCTCAACACAAAAGAGTTTTACTACTACATGAGTAGTACTCTTGCAAATGTTTTTAGCATCTGGTTTCACCATGTTATTCTTTTATTCTTGTGTTTAGTGGTTTGCTTAAAAAAGACGTCGCCTTTCATATTTAAATTGGCTAAATAGAAAGTGTTGAAAGGGACTCTATTCAAGGGAAGCCAGAGAAATATTTTTTTTTCCTCAAATTGTTCTCACACTGGTGCTTGAGAATAAAGATGATTCAATCCCCAAATACCTAGAAGGGCACTAAGACTAACCTACAAAGGAAGGCCAACAAGATGACAATAGACACCTTCATCTCCCCTTGTTAACCCATAAAGGTCAATCAAACAATTCTGAATAACATGGGTAGTGATACTTAAAATAACACTTGGTCAATTTATTAAATACTAATAAATGTACTCATCATCATAGCTCTAGCTACAAGACTAATATTGTAGAAATTTACTGCATAAAGGCAACTAAGGTCATATTCATAGGGGTGTGAATTTGGTAATCCAGTTTTCTCAGTGTGTAATCATCTTACCAACTGATACACTAATAAAAATAGAGTAAATCAAAAATTGTTTTGTTATTGTCACTGCAGGGCTGGAACTGAGGGCCTGGGCACTGTTTCTGAGCTTTTGTTGCTCAAGGCTAGCAGTCTACCAGTTAAGCCACAGCTCCACTTTTGGTTTCTTGGTAATTAATTGGAGATAAGAGTCTCACAGACTTTCCTGCCAGTACTGGCTTCAAACCTGGATCCTCAGATCTCAGCTTCTTGAGTAGCTAGGATTATAGGCATGAGCCCAGCTTGACCCAAACAATTCTAATTTTTCATATTCAGGGTATCTCACTCTATAACTCTTTGATTCAACATCTTTCTGAATCAGGATTTTATAAAGTATTTGTAAAATAGTAATATCTTTCCCTTAAAAGAGAAAAAAAATGATCTTCTGATTTATATCTTTTTATGGGTTAGAAAACAATGGAAAACAAGAGGAAGCAATCTGGCAGACTGAGCATGAGATAAATATACTGTACATTTTTAGGGTCTGCTGAGTTATCTATTCAGGTGTAGAACCATGTGGTAATGGGGATTCTTGTGAATGTGGTAGTACATGTTTACGAGGTTTTCTCTGCAGAATTGGGCATTTTAAGCATTGTGTATACTCACTATGCAATTCTAGATCCCAGACAACAGCTCCAGACAAAAATTTAGGCAAGTAAGTTAGCTGTCTTGTGGGAAAGCTACATCTCCTAAAAGTCTACTGCATTTCTTTCTTAGTCTTTCTCCTCTCTCCAGCCACAGTCTAACTGAAGACAGTGATCTGACTAAAGTCCATTATTCACTGTCAATTGCAAAATGTTTCCTGAAATTCTTAAGGAAGTAAGGAGAAGTGGGGAGGGGGTAAATGAGTGGAATTGGTAACGCATCTGGACAATTTAAATAGCATATATCCTTCCCATTTTACCTCTAAGTAGAAATCCTTTGTATACTTTCTAAACTAGATTTTTAACTGGCCATCCTGACACAGAATGATAATCAAACAAAACCCTAAAGGATATCTCAGTTAATCATTTCCATGTATCATTTATGACCCAACAATTTGACTATAATCAGTCATATCATGATCATTTAGTTGAACAAAGATGTCCAAAACTTAAACAATTTAATCCCTGTAACTGTATTTATTGACTTAAAACTCTGACAAAAATAATCTGAGCATTATACTGAACATTTACTATTTGAATTTTTATGATTAGTAGTAGTATTTTCAAACTAAAATCAAGCTGACTAGTTTCTCTTAAACAATAGGCTCCATCTCATACTGATTTGTAAAAATAAATTTAGCTTTTGCCAGAGTTTACAAAATTCAAAAATTACTGAGTAAAAGAGTTTTTCAAGCCAGGCGCTGGTGGCTCAGGCCTATAATCCTAGCTACTTAGGAGGCTGAGATCTGACGACTGCGGTTCAAAGGCAGCCTGGGCAGGAAAGTCTGTGAGACTCTTATCTCCAATAAAACCACCAGAAAACTGGAAGTGGCATTGTGGCTTAAGTGGTAGAGCATCACCTTGAGCCTAAGATCTAAGGGACAGTGTCCAGGCCCAGAGTTCAAGTCCCACGACTGACCCAAAAAAAAGTGTTTTTCAAAAAATGTTAGTCAGACATGGTGATGCATGCTGTAAACCCAGGACTAAGGAGGTTGAAGCAAGAGGATGACGATCATGTGCCCCAGCCTAGACTACATAGTATAAAATGTACAGCACACACAGCTATGTACAGAACATAATAGTATTCTAGTAGATAATTTAGTACATATCTAGCACATAATCTTCTTATTGGAGATAAGAGTCTCACAGACTTTCCTGTCAGGACTGGCTTCAAACCTGGATCCTCAGACCTCAGCTTCTTGAGTAGCTAGGATTATAGACATGAGCCCAGCTTGACCCAAACAATTCTATTCAGGGTATCTCACTCTATAACTTTTTGATTCAACATCTTTCTGAATCAGGAGAATGGAGAATCAGAATGGGTAATACCAGTATTCTCCATAAGAAGAGTATGTTACTGAGTTATGCATTTACTATGTTATGCTTTGATCATTATCTTAGATTGTACTCCTACTCATTAAAAAGGAAATGCATCATAAAATAGTCAACTATGTTATTCTGCCAATAACTATGTAATACAAGTAGGTTATTTTTCTATTGTGCTTGATTTAATTGTGCTTTGTTCATCATGACCCTAGAAGAAATAGACTATATTATATTCATAACAGATTCATACCATTCAGTCTAGATATATAGCACATCATACCATCTAGAATTGAGCAAGTAGAATCTGTGATGCTTGCACAACAATGAATCACCTAGTGATAAATTTCTCAGAATATATATAAATGTCTATTTTTAATGGAAAAAATATGAAATTGAAAATGCCCCCAACCAAATTCTTAACACATACTTAAAACCCAGTAAAAATGCATACAGATGGACATATATGATGGAATGCACAATGCTTTCACCAATTCATATGGTGCTTAAGATAGAGCTACTTCACCTGTAAGGCATGACACCAATGCCCCTCTTAGTACAGACCACACAGAGTGAGAACATCTCTTATCTCAACATTTCACTTTGGGTGTCTATCTAAACTTCTACACATGACTTTAACAGTCTACCAGCCTGGATACTGAACCTTTGGCAACACATTAGAACCAACTTGGCAACTCACCAATTCCTAAATTCAAGCCACACCCCAAGCTAAATGATTCAATCTCCAAGTGTGAATGATGTGAGACTGGGGTTGAGGGATCACACAGAAATTTCACCACAAAGAATACTGGCTACAAAGGTAGTGACTTAAGAGATAAACATGTTTTGTGAAATTGGGTGTTTAAAAAAAAAACCAGAAGTGGCTGGGAATATGGCTTAGTGGTAGAGTGCTTGCCTAGCAGGCATGAAGCCTTGCATAAACAGAAAAAGGCAGAAGTGGTACTGTGGCTCAAGTGGTAGAGTGCTAGCCTTGAGCAAAAGAAGCTTAGGGCAGTGCCCAGGTCCTGAGTTCAAGCCCCAGGAATGGCACAAAACGAAACAACCAGGAAGACTTCTAACCAGGAAACTAATAACCCAAAGGCATTCTGTACGGTGTGCCTATAATTGTTATGGGGAGTTTTAATTAAATATGCATCCTTGTATCAAGAAGTTTTGTTTTTATAAAATATTACTAAATTTAAATGGATGTTTGGCTCTAAACTCCTAGTGTTTAGTTTTCTTCCTCTATTTCAGTTACATTCGCATTTTTAAAATTAATTTCATCCAAGTACAACAGCAAGCTATTACACTTTAAAATTCCTCAAAAGTTTATATTCTTTCTCACTTTAGGCCTTTCCCTTTGTCTTGCATCTCCTTGAAATACCCTTTCTTTCCTGTATTCCTATCTCCTAGATCCCTCAGAGGTCTAGAGACTCTGTCTATAAGGTATCACGTATGGCAAAACTTTCCCCAGGCCCCAAGGCAAGAAAATGCCTTATCTATGGCTTCACACAACAACCTTCCCTCATTTTACAACCCTGTAATTGGCCCATCACTTCAAGCTCTACGTGATCAGAAACACTTAACTGTCCAGCCCACAGTAGGTGTCATAGCTATTTGTTCAATGAATGATTGGATGTAGTTTTATTCATGTCCAACCCTACCATCACTATTAAACTCCAATCCCACCAACACTTCAATCCTCTCAAATATTGTCCCTTGAGTCATATGTCCTGGCTGCTGTTAAATAGTATATTATAAAATTCAAACCCTTAATTACTAATCTGATTAGTGTTACTAATGTTAGCAATGTATTAACAGGCAATTATTTCTGACTCATCCTCTATACATCACTAAAGCATTTCTTCTAATCTCTCATTTATGGAAGCTCCTACCACATGACTCTGAAGGATTCTATTGTTATCTTTGGCTCAATTATCCTGGCCCTGAGCAAATGAATAGCTTATCACTTCAAAGATGGTATACAGAAGACATTATTCCAAATCATCTCTGCTAGTCCTATCTAATCATACAGACAGCGCCCTCTGTCAGTTCCTAATATCATCACTTGAGACATAGGACACATATGTTCTTTTGTACTTGTTACCATCAACTACCTGCTTTCTTAGTATACATGGGCTTGCCCTGCAGTTGTTGAGGTCTCTGGTGACAGTTGTGTTACTGCAACATTCGGATACCTTAGCCTAAAGCCAGTGATATCCTAACCCATATTCTCCATTCAAATACTTAATGATAAGGAAGAAAAGCACACGAGGAAAATACAACCTAAGTAGACAATTCAATTTGACCTTGGGAAACCAAGGTCAAAATGAGCTGGAACTCAACTATTTAGGGTGATTATTCAAATAATATACTTAGTTCAATTTTACTTCTTGCTGACAAATTCTGCCTCTTCAACCTAAGGATTTTAGCTGAAAAAGCTTTTTCAGATGTCAATTGCCTACACAAAGGAACATTCTGATGAGTAATAAAGTATAGATTAATTAGAAACATATGGGGACTGGTTTCCTTCAAATTAAATGTAGTTGTTGTGAAACTTGCGAGCAAAGGAGAAGTAGTTAGCAAAACATTCCTGAGTCATGCTGAATGTACAAAATTTATTGGAGAATATACATTTGGAAAGTTTAAAAGATGGCTATATTTTTTTTTTTGCTTCTGGCAATAAACATACCTAGCATGGGTATCATGGGGACAGGGTGGCAACTCAGCAATAAAGGCTTCATTGTGAGAATATCTATTTATTCGTACACGTTATTATCTGACTCGTATCTCCCTTTTTGAAAAAAGAAAGAACAAATGTGGAAGATTCCAAAGAGAAGGATTTAGCTGCTTGGGCAATATTTCCATTTTCAAAGAAAAATAAATGAGGTCTGCAGATGTAGCTCAATTGTAGAACACTAACCTAGCATGTGCAAGGGGCTGAGTTTGATCACCATCATGAAATAAAATAAAAAATCAGAAAAGAATAATGTCTTTTTTATTGTGAAAATACTGTACAGAGGGGTTACAATTACATGGGCAAGGTAATGAGTACATTTCTTATCAAGCATTGTTGCCTCTTCCTTTGTTTCCCCTTCCCATCCCTTCCCATTCTCCCCCGGCTCCCCCCACCAAATCCTCCTCCCCCTCCTCACCAAAGTTGTAAAGTTTGTTTTTCTACAAAACGACTTATACATCATATTGTTGCAGTGGGTCCACCTGTATCCCTATTTAAACGATTTGTTTTTTCCTTCCCCTCCACAAATTATACCAACATCAAATACAGTGAGTGAAAGCTGGGGTTATCTTCCTGATGGGTGTGTATGTGTTTATTTTAGTCTGTCTCTGTCTCTGTCTCTGTCTCTCTCTCTCTCTCTCTCTCTCTCTCTCTCTCTCAAAATATATATACATATATAATAAAAGTATTCAAGCAATATTTCAGAGTACATAAAACACAGGATTTGGTTTCAAACATATGGGATAGCTGTTTATTAGTTCTATGATCTTGATGATCTGCCTTAGTTTTTGTTTTTATTTTTGTTTTTTATTTTTTGGGTCCAGTCGTGAGCCCTGAACTGTGGGCCTGGGCGCTGTCCCTCAGCTCTTCAGCTCAAGGCTAGCGCTCTACCACTTGAGCCACAGCACCACTTCCGGCTTTTTTTTTTCTGCTTATGTGGTGCTGAGGAATCGAACCCAGGGCCACATGCATGAAAGGAAAGCGCTCTACCACTGAGCCACCTTCCCAGCCCAGCTGCCTTCATTTTTAAAATAAGGAAATGATGAACTGATTCCTTGGTGAAGGTCTAGTAGTAGTATTCAGAGAAAAGACATATGTGCCTATGTCTTAAGCCAGGTTCCCCCGGAAACAGACTTTGAAACATAGATTTGTGCTGGACTATTACTGAGAGTACTCTTAGGAATACCATTAGTTAAGGTGTAAAGAATACTATATTGGCAAGAGAAGTTGAACTATGATGTAGTCACAACCAAGGTCTCTGCCATTGCTATAGAGCTGCACTGGAGGAAAGAAGGCATCTCAGAACTTCTCTGAAGAGGAAAGGATGGCCAATAGACACATGAAGAAATGCTCAACCTCTCTAGCCACAAAAGAAATGCAAATCAAAACAACACTGAGATTCCACCTGACCCTAGTTAGAATGGCTAAAATCAAGAACTCTAACAACAACAGATGCTGGAGGGGATGTGGACAGGAGGGAACTCTACTGCATTGTTGGTGGGAGTGTAAACTTGTTCAACCACTTTGGAAAGCAGTACGGAGGTTCCTCAAAAGACTCCACATAGAGCTCCCCTATGACCCAGCAATCCCACTTTTGGGCATTTACCCAAATGATCACAAACAAGGCCACACTAAAGCTACCAGCACAACTATGTTTATTGCAGCATTATTTACCATAGCTAAGATATGGAACCAACCCAGATGCCCCTCAGTAGATGAATGGATCGAGAAAATGTGGTATATATACATAATGGAAGTCTATGCTTCCATCAGAAAGAATGACATTACCCCATTTGTTAGGAAATGGAAATACTTGGAAAAATTATATTAAGTGAAGTAAGCCAAGCCCAAAGAAACATAGGTCCAGCCGGGCGCTGGTGGCTCACGCCTGTAATCCTAGCTACTCAGGATGCTGAGATCTGAGGATCGCGGTTCAAAGCCAGCCCGGGCAGGAGAGACTGTGAGACTCCTATCTCCAATAAACCACCAGAAAACCAGAAGTGGCGCTGTAGCTCAAGTGGTAGAGCGCTCGCCTTGAGCTGAAGAGCTGAGGGACAGCGCCCAGGCCCAGAGTTCAAGCCCCACGACCGACAAAAAAAAAAAAAAAAAGAAACATCGGTCCCATGGTTTCCCTTATTTGCAATAACTAGTATATGTCTGAGACAAGCAGAAATGGTCAGATATTTGCAATAACTAGTATAAGTCTGAGACAAGCAGAAAGGGTCAGATAAGTTGATGTTAGGGAAATGAACCCAAAGATAGGGACACAGTGGTTTTTTTCTTCCTTACTATTGTTTCTAATGTATTTATAAGGTACCATGTGATTTTTTTTATTGCTTTGTATGTCCTTCCCCCATAGTTTCACTGTATTTGATGTTGTTATAATTTGGGGAGTGGAAGGGAAAACACAAAATGTTTAAACAGGGATATATTGAGATGTACAAGAGGCTATGTCGAAAAACGAACTTTACAATTTATGTGGGGTGGGGGAGGGGTGTAGCTGAGGAGGTGGATGGGAAGGGATGGTAGGGGAAAAACAAAGGAGGAGGCAACAGTGCTGGATAAGAAATGTACTGGTTACCTTGCTCATGTAACTGTCACCCCTCTGTACAGCATTTTCACAATAAAAAACTTATTTTTTTAAAAAAAGAAGGCATCTCAGAATTATCCAGAGCCAAGCTAAAGAGCCAAATTTTTGTACTTCTACATCTACTTTCAAACTCAATGGATAAAGCTTACTTCAAGTGAAAAGATACAACCTTTGAAAAGGCAGTGCCCTTCAAGCAGGGCAATGCTTAGAGATGTAGTAAGAGGAACTGTGAGCAACAGCTTCTCCAGCTAAGGAATGGCAGCTTCAGCTCTGGAGGGTTAAGTAAACACCACACATACACTATAGTTAGGACAGCTACCCACATTCAGTAAGGAAGGAAGATAGTCCAGAGGTGAAAGGACTAAGGGCATTAGATGCCTGGGCCCTATGTGGGGTATGATGGGATCCAGCAGCCTGTGAGAAAAAGTTGACTATGTCAGGACAAGAGTTCTATGAGTCAAAACTCTTTACATTCCTTGTATTTTGTGTTCTGTCCCTAGTGTTCACTAGCAAAAGTAAATGCATGTGTAAGCTCCAACTCATTGCTGCTTTGGCCTGTGCTTAAGAGGGAAGCAATGCGCACACCTGCATCAATGAATGTCATGGGAACAGGAAGCCACATAGAAGAACGCAAGAGGAAGTTAAGCTGCAGGTGAACCAATCAGGTCACTGAGTTAACCAACCCCTCTCCCCAAAACACAGCCACAGCCACATTTCCCAGAGCTCAACCTTGTGGTCCTGAATTCTGTTTACAAGAGCAGAGAGCTATTTCCTGGCAGCACTCTTCCTCCCCATCCTTCAGAATGTTATGGGTGAACTAGGGCAACCATTTCACATCTCAAAAGGGATGGGGGTATTTTTAAATAGTGTGTGGTTTTTTTTTTACCACTTTGAAATGTTCACCCTTTTCAGAAAAGAAAAAGAAATTTAAATTTTAAAGCTTGATTATATTTAGCCCAAAACTCTTGTGAAAACTTAACGCAGCTTTCCCAAGCAGACTGGAGCATCAAAGTGAGATAGCATGGCTTTCCCAGGGGAACAATTTGTTCATGAAATTCAGAGACCACATTTAATTAGGTTTTTAAGTACCATGTTTGAATCTACCAGTTTTATCCTATCAAACCATTGCCAGTCACTTATTTATAGAGGAATGTCCTGTCCTGGGCTCATTATATGGCCCCTGATTACTCAGTTTGGATTCAAGATGCTTTATTTAGATGTAAGGACTCTGAAAACTTTTGGAAGTAAAATAATGAAGCATCCAATGGAAGGGGTGCTGTTAGCTACTTGCACAATTTCGACTCTTTCCTTTGATACTGTGTCTCAGACTGGCTCTTTAAAGCCTCTTGGTATTTCAGTGCTTTCATTTGAACTACAGCAAAACACATACTCCATCCAATTATCCCTACAGGTATGGATTAAAAATAAAACAATGATCATTGACTATAGCGGGATTGTATCTTTATTTCTAGATTGATATAAGCAGTGATACAAATATACTGCTTAAAAGGGTGCCATAAAGAAAAAGAAGAGCTTCTGAATCCATCTACTAGTATGCATTGGTTTCTGGTGGCTTATAAGCAATCTACAGAGTACACTCTATGATAGAGTAGACTGGAGTTTGTTTCATTACCATTAACGGTTAGCCTCTGTTGTCCAGCTTGAATGACTTCATTCTCTATACAATTCAAGGCCAAACACATTGTGTGTCTCTTCCTGGAATTCACTCTCACAAATGAGAGGGAAACAATAAATATAAGCCACCATAAATCTAGCTTTCCAAAGACTACTCATTTCCTTCCCCTCCCACCTCTACCATCACTGAGAAAAGCTAGAAAAAAAATCCACATGAAAGCTATTGTCGTGGAGGGCTAAGCAGTCTTAACTCTGCGGAACCTACATGTGACCATACATGACCACCTCAAAGATGCTAGAAAATTCTCTCTTTAGCTTTGCAAAAGCTGCTTTTCCCATCCTATTCATTTATATAGCTGCTTTTCCCATCCTATTCATTTATATAGTTTATTTGTTTCTGCTAAGAGAAAGCATGGTTGTACAGTAGGCATGTGTGGGTGACTTGTTCTCAGATGCAATCAAATGCAGTGACCATACAATTCAGTCAACATACTGGCCCTTACCTCAGAAGCTATAATCTTGGAGATTTGTTAGAAAATACTATTCTTCTTTGGATCTGTTTTTTGTAATCAGTTAGAATTGTAGAAACCATTCTAAGCTTGTGGGCTATAGAAAAAATAGGTAGGACATGGGCCAAATGTGACCCACAAGCCATAGTTTGCTAATTCCGGATCTAGACCAGTGATTCCCAAATATGTCTCTATACATAGAATCTCCTAGGAACTTTTTTTTATATTTTTATTATCTTTAAGTGTGGTACAAAGGGGTTACCATTCAACATGTCCATTTATGAGCACAATGTATCTTGATGAATGTCATCATTTTCAACATTCTCTCCCATCCCTCCCAACCCTACCCATCCCCTCAATTTTCCTAGTTTCATAGGATATGCATTGAATATTATGACGGCATTCTTCCCCACCCTTAGGAAATATTTTAAAGTTTAATACCCCAAACCAATCAAATAACAACCTCTAGAGAACACTGGCATCAGTAATTTGGAAGCTCCTTAAATGATTCCAGGATACAGGCAAGTTTGAGGCCCAACAATGTCTAAGCTAAGACTCCTCTTTCAGGCACTAATCATATTGCTCGCTTTGACTTTGACTCCTTTAGTCATTCTTAATTTCATGGCACAGCAAAAGAGTGGATTTCAAAAATCACAAGGTCTTAATTGCAAAGTAAACTCAGTCATGTTTGAAATATAATAGGTGAAGAGGGTAGTATACTGCCATTCATAGCTTGGGTGCCCCTGAAGTCCAGCAGAAGAAATTTATTTAGGGATATGATACAGGCAGTTGGAAAGAGAGGTGGAAAAAGGGACATAATAAGTACATTAAAAAGAACAACAAGAAAGATAAAATCCCTTGTGTCCCTATCTTGGGGTTCATTTCACTTAGCATCATTTTGACCTCTTCTGCTTGTCCTAGACATATTCTCATAATTGCAGATAAGGGAAACCATGGGACCTATGTTTCTTTGGGCCTGGCTTACTTCACTTAATATAATTTTTCCAAGTCTTTCCATTTCCTAATAAATGGAGTGGTGTCATTCTTTCTGATGGAAGCACAGGATTCCATTTTATATATATTATTTTTTCTTCTTGATCCATTCATCTACTAAGGGGCATCTGGGTTGGTTCCATATCTTAACTAGTTGTTCTTTTTAATGTACTTATAATTTACTATGTAATTTTTTTGTTTCTTTGTATGTTCTTCCCCCATGGTATAACCCCTGTTGTCACTGTATTTGAGTCTGATGTCCTGCATCTTGTATATACATTTTTCTAATTTGGGGAGGGGAAGGGAAATAACAAAATGCTGAAATAAGGATACAGGATGACCCATTGTAACAATAAGATGTACAAGACACTATGTTGAAAACAAACTTTACAACTTTGCGGGGTGGGGGAGGGAGGAGTTGGGGAGGTGAGGAGGAAAAGGATGATATGGGAAAAACAAAGGAGGGGGTAACAATGCTCAATAGGAAATGGACTCATTACCTTGCTCATGTAACTGTAACCCCTCTGTACACTATCTTTACAATAAAAATATATTTAAAAAACAAAAAGGGACATAAAGAAGGAAAAAGAGCCAATAGATGGGTCATTATCAGGCTAATCACAGTAGTGGGCAAACTGAGGCTTAATCCCTCTGGGACCCACTAAGGAGCTATGTAGAACACATTGCAGAATTGCCTTCCCAGAAAAGAAAAACATTTACTCAGTAGGTTGCATTTTCTACTTGTTACAGGATGTCCCAAGAATTAACTCCCTTATACTTCCTAGCTGCACATAGTTGAGCAATGTAGCCAAGAGCAAAGCAGCAAAATCACATGCTGCCAGATGGCACATGCTGCATACTGGTTACCCCAATATTGGCTAGGGAAAACATGAGCTAACATAAGAAAGGAGGCTTACACAAGATATTTAAAATAGCAGCCAAAAGTCGTTGGAAGCCAATGTTTTAAAATCTTATATGAATGCTACTTCAAAAGGACAGTTGAAGCTGGGTGCCGGTGGCTCACGCCTGTAATCCTAGCTACTCAGGAGGCTGAGATCTTAGGATCACGGTTCAAAGCCAGCCCGGGCAGGAAAGACTACGAGACTCCTATCTCAATAAACCACTAGAAAAACAGAAGTGAAGCTGTAGCTCAAGTGGTAGAGCGCTAGCCTTGAGCTGAAGAGCTGAGGGACAGCGCCCAGGCCCAGAGTTCAGGCCCCACAACCGGACCCAAAAAAATATTAAAATTTAAAAAAAAATCTCAGAAATTGCCCTCAAGCCCCCCCCCTTTATTCCATTTCTTGGAGTTCTTTTTTTGTTTTATTTGTATTGTAAGGGTGATATACAGAGGGGTTACAGTTCCATAAGTCAGGTAAAGAGCACATTTCTTGTTGAACATTATTACTCCCTCCCTTATTTTCTCCCACTTTCCCTATCCCCTGACTCCCTTCCCCTCATAATGTAAAGTTCACCTCCAACATAGTGTCTTGTGAGTATCACTGTTGCATTGGTTCATACTTTGTCCTTTGTTTCGCCATTTTGTGATTTCCTTTCCTTTCCCCAAATCAGATAAACATACATGCAAGACACAGGGAACAAAAAATCAAAACCAGTGACAACTGGGGATAAACCAGAGGGAAAAAAAGTGAAGGAAAAAAGAAATAGCTTCCCATAGTACAGTAAAACAAAACAAAACAAACAAAAACAAAAAAATCTTGTTTCCATATCTTGGAGTTCATTTCAAATTAGCATCATTTTATATGGTCATATGTACATAGCTATTGGGCAATTGTGATCCTCTGCTAGGACTATCCTAGACATACATTAATTGTTACATATGAGGGAAATCATGGAGCCTATGTTTCTTTGGGTCTGGCTTACTTCACTTAATATGATTTTTTCCAAGACTTTCCATTTCCTTACAAATGCCCCCCGACCCTTAACACATAAGAACATAAAAAGAAGGTGGCCTCATGCAAACCCAGAAGATAGCCTTCACAATCTAACCTTGCTTGCACTCTGTTTTCAATCCTCTAGCCTCCAGATCTATACAGAATTTAATTTCCGGTGCTTAAACAACCCAATCTCTGGTATTTTGCTATGACAGTCCAATTAGACTTATACAGATAACTCTTCAGCTTTAAAATGGAAAATCAACAATGATATATCTCTAAATTTAACAATTAAAGTCATACAATTGATACCAAAGTTGAATTTCAAGTATTTCCTGGCTGCCCCTGCCTATTGTTACTTAATAATTTTATTAAGCTGAAGTTCAAACCAGATCAAAAATGAAAAGAATATAAAATTTACACTCTAAATTCCTCCTCATAAAAAGAACTACTGTTAGCCAGGTACCTTTGGCTCACCCCTGTAATCCTAGTTACTCAATATGCTGAGAACTGAGGATTGTGGTTTGAAGCCAGCTCTGCAGAAAACTCCACAAGACTTTCTTCTCCAGTTAACCATAAAAATGCTGTAAGTAGATGCATGGCTCAAGTGGTAGATTATTATCCTTGAGCAACAAGGCTCAGAAACAGTGCCTATAGCCTGAGTTCAAGCCCCATGGCTGGTATACACACACACACACACACACACACACACACACACACACACACACACACAATCATTGTAAGTATTTTGACTTATTTTCTTCTCTAGGAATTTTCACTTGAAAGAGAATAAAATTCCTAACTTTGGTCATAAGCAAATGCACCGCCTCCCTTTTCCCTTTCTAAATGCAAATTTACTCCTTCCCATATTTCCTAGTGTCTTGGACATTCTCTACCCCATACTGATCCATCTTTTGACTTGTCTATGCCTCTGAAGATACCCCAAAACTATAACTTCCTAACTCTATCCTGATTGCTTATTTCTCACTCCTTTTAAGTCCTATCATCCTGCAAAAGTTCTTTCTGAATTCTTATCACTTTATTCTAATAGTAGGACATTCAGGAGTGCTACATTATTATATCTGGACTCCTGTACCCTTACCATGTACCATTGTTCATCTATTTCTCTAGCCATGCAAAGTTCTATGTGTCTTGCCCATAGAAAGACTCCCATAAATCTTTCTTGAATTAATGAAGTCATGTTAAATTTATCTCAATTTTAAGCCATGCACTTCCACTGGTCTTGATACCTGTTCACTATACCCAGGCAAATATTAATAAAATCCTGAGAAAGAATACATTGGTGCCATTGTAGATATGGAAAAACAGAGTTCTTGGATGCTTTTCACATAAGAATGTTACTGTGTTAATATTACAGTATAACATGGATGCCATTAGGAAGAAGCATTCAGAGTAGCATTGTCTGCAACTCTATCAACAAAGAAGTATTTCATTAAGCGTAAGGCTAAACATGTAAGCACCCTCAACACAAGATTTCAGAGAAGCAAGTGAGCTAGGCTTGATCACTTCCTTCCCAATCCAGCTAACAAGAGAGGTTAAGTGACATAGTTCACAGTGATTAGCCTCTCTGAGGCAAAGAGCAGGAAAGAAAAGTGCAGCTGTTAGATAAGGAAAATGCAATAAGAATAAGAGCATAGTTGATCATGGGCTCGTGGCTTCCATATTGTATATGAGTTAGAGCTTTTCATCTAAACAATACAGCTACTATGAATAGATTCTACTGCTAACCACAAAGGACATGTGGAATTTGCCTGTCAATTCTGTCTCCCATGTGAAAATATGACTAGACTGATGTTCTACCTTAATTTTATGACTGTTGGTATGCAGGATGTATTGCTCCTTTTTATTTATTTGTTTTGGTAACAGTACTCAGGGTCTGCTACTCTCACTTGGCTTTTTCACTCAAGGCTGGTGCTTTGCCACTTAAGCTATATCTCCACTTCCTAGAAGCATGTGATTATGATCCCAGAACAACATCATGCTACATCTCTCTAGTCAATCAGCCAGTACCTATCAAGAAAAGAAAAACACAAACATCCTTGTGAGGCACCAGCATGGTCTTTAGAGTGCAGTAACTTATTGTACTATAATTACATGCTGGTTAGCTATTCATGGTTTTTCCATAGTTCTTGCCCCAACAGGAGTTGGACCTAATCCTAAGGCTAAATAGACTCCAGATAATCTATCAAAATCATTCTAACCCAAATATCTGTATATGAAATGCTATTTTCTTAATTGGTTCTTCACAAAACCCATTGATAGGTTTGGGATGCAGCTCCATGGCAAAATGCTCAGTATACACAAAGCTCTGAATTCAATCCCAGGTACAAAAGGAAAAAAGAACTCATTTATAATACTTATCTCTAACCACCAGGCTGATTTTCTTTTCTTCCTATTTGCCAAAAAGCATCGAATTATTATACGAGTGATCTCTGCCTTCCAGGAGCCTGTACAATGAATTCACCTAACTACCTCATAAGCAATCATAAGCAAACCATGCCTCTTCTTATTCTCCTAGAGTCAATGTTATTTGAAGGTATATAATACTTGGAGGGACATGGGTAATAGAATACAGCACATATCATACTATATAACATTTTTTTCTGCAGAACACAAACTTCTTAGCGAATTCTTTTTTTAATTTTATTTTATTGTAAAGATGCTGCACAGAGGGGTTATATAAGTTATATAAGTGAGGTAATGAGTACATTTCTGTCGAGCATTATGCATCAATTCTTCTTAGCCATGGCATCCACATGGGCCAGGTCAACTTGGTGTAAGGACAAGCCCTGTGTTGTTTATACCAGAACTTCAATATTCTGTTCCACAGAAACATATGACCAAACATGCTAACCACTGTTTCTCAAAATATGACCTTTTGGGAAGCATCCACTTCAGATATCCATAGGCCATTTATTTTTATCACTCTACTGGTTTTCTCACAAGCTCAAGTAACCCTGACTGTCAGCTGCAGAATTCTAAGTCGTAGTGCATGTTTATGAGTGTTTTTGTTTTTTCGAGAGCAGCAACCAGCTCCACTACACATGCAAAATTCATGTCTTTGCCAAATATCTCAGTGACAAAAGCCATATGTGCCCAGAAGTGAGGTATATGTGTTCTCAAGAACTAGAATCATACATGTCTTAAGGTTGAATAGCATTAAAGCCATAAATCTATTCCAACTGGCAATCTTTATTTTTCTTATCTGCTGAATTTCAAAGAATATAATATAGCTAGTCAGCCCTTGAATTTCTTTCATTTCATTTTCCATTCTCTGCACTGTATGTGGCCCACCCTTACCTCCACCTCTTCAGTAATTAGGATTTCACTGATGTGGAGATGGACTGCCTACTAGAGAGTAGTATTATGCCCAGTAAGTCCCCATGGATGTTCTGCTATTAGAAAGCAAGTATGCTGGGTGCCGGTGTCTCATGCCTGTAATCCTAGCTACTCACAAGGCTGAGATCTGAGGATCACAGTTCAGAGGCAGCCCAGGCAGGAAAGTCTGTGAGACTCTTATCTCCAATTAACCACTCAGAAAATGAGAAATGATGCTGTGGCTCAAGTATAGAGCACTAGCCTTGAGCTGAAGAGCTGAGGGACAGCACCCAGGCACAGAATTCAAGCCCCATGATCAACAAAAAAAAGTGTTTGAATATTGACAATTGTACGCCCAAATTATTGTTCTATTTTATTTTTTGACAGTAGTATAGCTTTATCTCATGATATCTGCTTGCTAGGCATGTATTCTGCTCTTAGCCTGACTTTTTATTTTGCTTCAGTTATTTTCTAGGTAAGATCTCACACTTTTTGCCCAGAGATAGCCTCAATCTTCTATCCCCCTACTTAGACTTCCCACTGAGATTACAAATGTACCACCTCAGATTACAGATGTACACTATCATATTTAGTTTACTTGCTGAGATGAGATCTTATTAACTTAACTTTTTGTCCAGTCTGGCCACAAACTATGACCCTCCTCGTCTCCAAATCCTCAAGTAATTGAGATTACAAGCATGCACCAACCTATCAGCCTCTGACCCCAAGATTTAAATCTTTTAAATACTGCTTTCAAAAACCGTGTTGGAAAAGGAAGATTTTAAAGAAGAAAATACAGTTTCCATCAACTAGATACTATGAAACAACAAAATCAAAAGTAGATTTTTGAACAGTAATTTGATTATTCTATAGGTAGTTTAGGAAATGCAATGCAATCAAGGCTTCGGAAGGAATAGTTTGAAACATGTTTGAGTATAATCGTTGAGTAGAATAGTTTGAAAGAAAGAGAGTATGTGTGGTTAATGGGGAAAAATTGTAACATTGGCACTAGTCTGCTCATAGTAGAAAAACAGCAACTTCCTCAAGTGGTTATCAAATCTACAAAGGTTATGCAATTTCTTCAGACATCAACATTTCACAATGAGAGCTAAAGTTGTTTTATACCCAGACGAGTCCAGACATACAGGAAAGAACGTAGGATCAGAGCTAGAGCACTAGATAGAGCAATCTACTTATTTGGAGTTTATTACCAGTCACAAAGTGGTCTCCTCACCCCCCTACCCCACAATCTACAAAACTTATCAACTCATTCATTACTTACTTAATTCATAAAGGAGGCAGTAGAATGTGGGAAAAGGTGAGTTTTGCTTCCATGATAAACAGAGCTCCTGCATCCCTCGACTTCCAGAACACCACATCTGCACTACATTCTACAGTCTTCATCATAACTTTGCATGGCCCTGTGATTGAGTGCTGGAAGAGAAGTAACGTGTGATATATCCAGACCCAGCCTGTGAAAACTCCCACATGGAATTCTCCATGGTCTTTCACCATCTGCCACCTATGAAGAGAAGACTCCAAGGACCCAGATGATGGAAGCCACCGGAGAGAAGGAAACAACTCTGAACAACTGCATAGAACAGAACTCCATTCTTCCCATCCTAAATAACCTGCAAGGGATGGAATATTAAGAATGAAATTGTAAACTCACAGATGTATTGGACATTTTTATAACTCTTGACCTACACTGACAAACACACTGTGTGACAATGTTAAAGTTACTGAACTTCTCCAAGTTAGGAATAGCCATTGCTAAACTGAGAACAATGCACCTAATATGGGGGTGTTAGTATGATGTTTACTCAGAAAATATTTGCACAGTACTGAACACAAGGCTGATTGTGGAGTGATCATATTCCTACTAAAAAGGTTCTAGATGTTTGCCAGATATTATCGTATTAGATGAAAAAAAGTGATTTCTTCTGCTTGGTTTCTTGGGCACATGTAGAACCTAGTCCTTAAATTCAGGCAGTGTTAATATCTTATATTACTGATTAGATACTCCTTTACAGACTTCAAGTCCTACAGGACTGGAATTAATGTTGATCTGGAAAAGTCACCATTACAACAGCTGCTGGAACACCCAACTATACCCAATTGCTCTCTAAATTGAAAACTCTGAGGAATCACTATCCAGAATTCTATATGCAAGCAAGGAAGTCCCATAAGTTTCAGATCACCATTGGAATCAATGGATCAGCAGCTTAACACATGACAATGCACCAACCAAAGAGGATGCTGCCTTTGCTGTCATCATCAATTACAGTGTATTAAAGTCCCATAGGTTATAGTGCTTAATGAATGGCCTTGCTTAATTGATGGTAACTAATTACACCTAGAAATCCCCATCCACCCAAGGCAAGTACTGCAATATGCCAGGTAGGGAAGAACAAAGTTCTGATTTAGATCTTTCAAATGCCTCTCTGACTGAGGTAGAGTATGGAGGCAAAGGAAGCTTTTGCTTCTTTGACAGTAGTAGTCTTAGTATACTTCCTAAGTTGAGCACCTGTACTCTTTGAGTCTGTATTAATACTACTTTATTACCAAGCTCTTAAATCAACTCTTAGAGACTAGAAATAGGCCATGCTCCTAAAACAGGAGAGTAGGGCAGATCCCAACCTGAGCTGGCTCTCAGTTTCATCTGGCCTCTCAAATAATTATGAGCTGATCATTTTAGCTGTAGCTAGAAACATGGAAGAATACATTGGAACAGTGCCTTCATCACAATGTAGAAAATAAGGGAAGGTTTTTAAATTGTGAGGACAG
This sequence comes from Dipodomys spectabilis, assembly GCF_019054845.1. Classification (NCBI taxonomy): domain Eukaryota; kingdom Metazoa; phylum Chordata; class Mammalia; order Rodentia; family Heteromyidae; genus Dipodomys; species Dipodomys spectabilis. Next base: position 2,323,162 of record NW_024871203.1, on the reverse strand, counting down.
TAAGAGGTTCACATGTGTTTTGAGAGCTTAATGAAAGCTAAGACTCTACAAGTACTGGTGGCTCACACCTGTAATCCTAGCTACTCAAGAGGCTGAGATCTGAGAATTGTGGTTTGGAGCCAGCCCAGAAAGAAAAGCCCATGAGACTTTTATCTACATTTATCCAGCAAAAAGCTGGAACTGGAGGTTCCAGTGGTAAAGTATGAGCGTTGAGCAAGAAAAAAAAAGCCACACAAGAGCCCAAGTAGAGTTCAGGCCCCAGTACCAGCACCAGTTAAAAAAGAAATTGATTGTCCTAGACATATACTAATTATTACAAATAAGAGAAATCACAGGACCTAGGTTTCTTTGGGTTCTGGCTTACTTCACTTAATAGGATTTTTTCCAAGTCCTTCTGTTTCCTTACAAATAGGGCAATGTCATTCTTTCTGATGGAAGCATAGAATTCTATTGTGTGTATATGAATATATATATATATATATACATATATACCATATTTTCTTCTTTGTTTGTTTTTCTTGGGAAAATACCATACAGAGCGGTTACTATTACATGAGCAAGGTAATGAGTACATTTCTTATCAAGCATTGTTGCCTCCTCTTTTGTTTCCCCTTCCCATCCCTTTCCATCCTCCCCGCCCCCCTGCACGCCCCCTACCAAAGTAGTAAAATTCGTTTTTCAATATAACATCTTCTACATCTCATTGTTGCAATGGGTCCACCTGTATCCCTATTTAAACAATTTGTTTTTTCCCTTCCCCTCCACAAATTATACCAACATCAAATACAGTGAAAAGGGGTTATACCATGGGAGAGGGACATACAAAGCAACAAAGAAATCATCTTATAAATATATTAGAAACAATCACATAAAAGAAAAAATATTTGAATCCTTATCTTGGGGTTCATTTCGTCTAATATCAACTTATCTGACTGTTTCTGCTTGTCTCAGACATATACTAGTTATTGCAAAATAGGTTTACAATAGTGTAGTAGCGTTTCCTTTTGGCTACATCCCCTCCATAATCCAGAATAGCTCAATAGCTATGTACATATGACCATATAAGATGATGCTGAGCAAAATGAATTCCAAGATATGGACATAAGCGGTTTTTCTTATTTGTTGTTGTTTTTAATGTACTACATGATTTCTTTTTTCTTTTTGTGTTTCCCCCCGCCCCCACCATGGTTTCCCCTGTATTTGATTTTGGTACCCTGATATTGTATATATGTTTATCTTTATTAGGGAAGGGAAAGGGAACAACAAAATGGTGAGACAAACTACAAAGGGGGAACCAATGCAACAGGGTTACTCATAAGACAATATGTTGACAATGATCTGTACAACTGTGGGGGGAATGGGAGGGAAGGAAAGTGGGAGAAAATGAGGGAGGAGATAACAAATTAGACAAGACATGTACTCACTACCTTACGTATGTAACTGTAACCCTTCTGTACATCTCCTTGACAATAAAATTAAAACGAAATGAAAGAAAATGAAATCAAAGAAAAAACAGTTGAAAACTAGGAGTCCGCTCTGCAGGGAAAAAAAATCATGCAAAATGTGCAAAGCCTTTCCAAAAAAATTACAAGCCCTCCTATTGTCACCTGTACCTCTGCAAGAGTAGTTTTCATGCTGATGTACCTGGGAATCTTAAAGCAGATGCCCTCAGACTCCTTGGTCTTATTAATCTGGTTGGAGGGGATCTGATCATTTGCATCTAACAGGTTCTCAATGCTGCTGCTTCTGCTGCTGTTGCTGCCACTTCTGTATCTAGTAACCATTCCTTCAGAACAGTCATCCAAGAGCCTATGAACCAGTTTGAAAATATTTGCTTCAAGGAGCTCACTTGAGAGTATTTCAAACACTGGAAGCAGAGGCCCATCAATAAGTGATAGGGAAGAAGATAAAAAGTGCTCCCTTTCACCAGCACTGAGCTCTGATCTGTGAGTGTCTGAACATTCACCTTGGAGCAGGTGAAGTCCTCCTGTATCTTCCTCTGTTTCTTCTGTTTGTCTTTCCAGCTGCCCTCTACCTTTCTTTATCCCTTCCTGACTTGGGGCCTCTGTGTTTATGGATCTTTTCTCTGCGCCATCTGGCTCTGTGTGCGTAAATGCGTGGGCATCTAGACGCCTGAAACTGCCTCTCTTACTGTCCCGATTCTCTTTCCCTTTGCATACTATTACAATAGGAAACTGTACTTGCATTTTACAATTTGGTGTAGCTATTCAATTAAGTTTTATGACTCACATTCCTAATTTTGAAGCAGGTAAGTGGAATATTTTATTTTTTCTAAAGACATAAAACACTAAAGTCTCTTGATATTTTTCCTAGGGCAATTCCCATCTTGGCTAATGGAGGGAAATTTTTCCATCCTTCTGTCTACCAGCACTTTCTAATAAAACTATTTTGATTCTACATTTTCAACACATTAACTACTAGCCACATATACCTACTGAGCACTTAAAATAGTGAGATCAAGAAGGTGAAATTTTTATCCTAAGAGATTTTGAATTCAAATAACCACAGCTATTTAATGACCACAATAGTGAATGATACAGCTCTGTAAAATCAACCTTGAAAATTATTAGATAATAAAAATGCATATATGTAGACATATAGTAACATCTATGGACATAACTATATATAACTGGTGAAGATAACCTTTTTAATTTCTCAGATATGATAGGTCATCTTCTCAACATAGGCATGCCTCTATTTCCCTAACCCTTTCATGAATCTGATGGTCACAACTGCACAAAGAAGTAAGGTTTTTTTTTCCCTTAACATAAAAATAATAATGTCATTGTAAATAAAGCCAAGACAAATACTGAAGGGCTTTTCTATCAGTCACCTAGGAGCAAAACACTTGCTCCCTAGGAATGATCATAACCATCTGTGTGTATCACTTGTACTAGCTCTGTTTACTCTACCTGAACAAGGACTGGAAAGGAACAGCACAAACATCCCAGTTGTTCATTAGGACTCACAGCCAATTGCCACATAGACTACTGGACACCAATCGAGCAGTAATATTTCTTGTAGTCTCTAGACAAATCAGGCTCAACTCCTATTTGAGCAATGACTTGGTCTTCCATGGGAATCTTAAAAGTTCTCAAAACTCCTCAAACCACAATTACTTTAAGCTCACTCTAATTTCAAGGGAAATAAACACGGGCCATGGTGCCCCTTTCCAAAGCTAGTATGAGACATTAAGTGAATTGAGAAAGTGTCATGATGTCTATAGGACTTTGGAATCACTATCCAAGCCCTTGTTTAAAATCCCTTCAGATGGTGCAGCCTCAGATTCTTCATCAAGCATTTCTAAATCCTCCTAAAGCTAAAGTTGGTTTAAGAAAATGTGAAAAGACTTGTTAGAAACTATATTTACCTGGAAATCCATGTCATGGAAATAGGAAAGATTATCAGATCTTACTATCTTTAACTGATAGTTAATAACTCTTCCCTAAGCAATAATTATTACCATTGAGAGAAATCTGAGTTTTCTCAATGTTTTAAATAACATATGCATTTATAACTGACCCTTATTTTTATATGGTCATTAAGAGTTTATTCACTTATACTAACCCATTCTGACAACAGTGGGAAGTGGGTGCTATAGCTTTTAGGTTCAGAGGTTCTAACTGATAGAGAAATAATCTACTGAAACAGACAGGTAGATAGAAAAGAAATCTAAGTCTAATTTGCAGAAAAAGAGATTTGGGTCAGAGGGCTGGAGAATCATATCAAACTCTACACTGTCTTAAACATAATGTGTGATACTCTGAGAAGTAGAATTGCCATTTCACGTTGAATGAACCACATGGAACCCAGCCCAGGCTGTCCCAAGGCAGATTAATGGAAGCAGAATGTGAGAAAATTCCTTTGAGCATTTTTAAAGTATATGTTATTGTATGTGAGGCTTTTACAGATTTTATTTTTCAGAATTAAGGACTAGCACAGTGTATGAGCTTTATATAATGGCAAGGCTCTTTTCTCTGGAACTAATCAGAAACCCAAATGCTCACTGAATGTTTACCATAATAAATTACCTTAATATATATGAGTTTGTAAGCTATTGTCCAATTAGTGTAACATAAGCCAAGGTGTGCAAAGAGTTGCCAAATGCAGTTTAAGCCTGATAAAGAAATTTGCTCAACCCTCAAATTGAACACTGAACTATATTTTATAGACAGATTAAGAAACAGATTCCAGCCTGAATATAGAAGCCCTTTTCCCTTTAAATTAAATTTATATGAGGAACATAGGACTCTTAAGTTTTTATTTGAAGCTCTAGCATGAAATGATATTCTGTTGAATATTTTTTGAGTAGCTATGGCAACGGTGATTATCACCACATACTACCAACGAAAGTACCACCTGCATCTATGTCTATTCTAAACCCTTAATTAAAAAGAAAAAGCCCAGTTCAAATTTCCCAGTTGGCAAATTTGGGATAAAACTTAAAAAAGACCACTGGGAAATCTATTTAGGTTTTACTTCTGTATTTGGTTCATAGAGCTTTTTCTTTCCCTTTCAAGACAACTTAAGTCTGACTCTCTTCCTTCCCACACCAGAACCACCCACACTGTTAAAAGTTTCTGGAGAAATAGAGGTTTCAACATTTCCTTTTCTAAGGAGTTAATCAGTAATGACAGTTCTAGAGACAATATACTTTTCAGACAATTATGTGGATACAAGAGAATTGGGGGGGGGGTGGCCAGTTTCTTTGAAAAAGGGAAGGAGAAATGGTAGAGGGGAAGAAAACAAGAGAAAGACTGAAAAGAAAGAAATCTACAAAAAGAAAATGGGTGAAGAAAATAAGGAAAATGAATGCAGGATCAAAGGAGAGAGAACCAGAGCACAGGTATTTAAATCTGTGAAGAAGGAGGTAAGGAAGAAAATGTGTACAATTTATGGAGAGCAAAGACAAGAATCTTTCATTGACTGCTGGAAAGTACTGACTCCAGTTCTTCACCTTTCTTTATCCCCAAGACTTTTGCTCTATAGCTCTTCAGTGCTCACCCACTGGGCTGTTGCGTTCTGTCATATGACTTGGTTTGGCCAATGACATATTAGCAAACATGTTATCAGCAGAAGCTTGACAAATGCTTGTGCCAGTATCATTGCTGAGAGAATGTTCCTGAGTTAACCTGGCTGACAACAAAAGACGCATGGAGCTGAGGTACTCCTGTCTTCACAACAAAGCCATCTTAAATCAGATGATAAAACAAAGCTATATGAACTAGCCCAGCTAGAATCAATAAAGCTTCCTGAACAAGTGGTGGCTGACTGAAGAAAGAGCAAGAAATCCTCCCCGGATCCATGAAATACATATATTGGATCCTCTCAGAAGGTTTATTATGCAGCATTACTGTGTTGATAGATAACCAATAGAAATGCATACCCTAGTAGTCAAGGACCGTCATTCTACTCTATTGAATTAATGCTTCTTACTGTATAATATTGAAACAGCTATCAAATGTCTCTAGAAAACATAAGGGATGATCTTAAAATAACTAGAGTAAGCCTGAAATTTTAACATAATAGATGGTGTTAACTATTAAAGTAAAAGTCAGGACATTCTCCGAGGTAAGGTCGATGAAATTCTGCAACTCTAGTAAACTTGGAAAGAAGCCAACCAATCTTGTCTTAGGACAGATTGAATTTAAGTAATTAAATGGACACAAGCAACCTTTATCAATATTCCCAATGTTACACCAACTAACCAACTAAGGAGTTTTCAAATTCTCTGGTGCCCTCTTAATTGCAGCTGAATAGCTGTAACAATAAAAGCAGTTTCCTCCTAATGTGGGCTTGAGGGTAAATAGGGTAGGTGATCCCTGATGAATCTGTACTGTCAACTGCCAGAATGGAGGGCAACAGCTGCTATCAATACCACATTCCCCAGCTTACCATAAAAATAACAAATGAATTGTCATTAGAACAAAAAATTTGAACATCTATGTAGAAGATCACTGCATTTGCCTTCTGTAAACTGTACTGTACCAAGAAAAATATTACTAAAAAGAGGACAATCCAAGCAAGTAGGATGGAAATGTTTCTTTTCCTATAAAGCTGAGTTACATTTTCTTTCCAATGAGAAGTGCTTGGGGGCAGGGGAAGATGCTTAGAGGGTCATTTGCAAAGAGATATCCATGAACTAAGTGAATGATGAGACAATATTCTCTGAATCCCAAATACCGTCTTTAATCAAAGACCCTGTTAGGTATGCAGCTGAGTCAACCAACTCACATCATGTTGAAATAACATTAAATGGATTCATGATTGACTGCACTAATCAGGGAACAGTTGGTATGAACAATCCTTGAGTCATTTAATTATGACCTTGAAAGGTATATTTGATTGACAGTAACTTGAAAGGAGGAGGGGAAGAACATGCTGATGGAATCTGAAGGACTTCCAATTTGGTATTTTGATCCTTGTCCAATTCATATACATCCCCATAGCATGATAGATAGTACCAGCATCTCTCCTCAGCAGCTGGAGTCATGCTCTTTCTCACACCTTCCTTGGGTGGGCATAGAGTAAGGAGAAGATAGTGATCTAGCATTCTCTATGTGCAAAGAGTGGAAACACAGCTGATTGTCTCCTTCCTTGGGGAAAGATCCATCAAATCCACCTGAGAAGTGGTATTAGGAGTCTTCATGGTGGAGAAGAGATTGGGACTATTTTTAAAGAGTTGATATAAAAGTAGATAATAAGACATTCACATCACAAAGATACCATAAGTGGGTCTTGTCTCAGTGATCTAGCTAACAAAACCATATTCTTCCTGGACCTTTATTAATAGGCTCAACAATCTCAAATGTATTAGCTCAGGCTATAGATATATGTGAATTAATTTTTTAAAAGTCCAAGTTCCTTAACAAGAGTAATTGCTATTATTACATGAGACTAAAATATCTGTGTGTCATCTAATGGGCTCCAGAAACTGCCAAGTGTGGAAAAGTCTTCGTTATACTTTCTTAAATTCATGGGAAATCTCTGAAATTTATAGCAATAGATTTGGCAGGCTTTCCAAGTCTACTAGAACAACAAAATTCACTTTGGATTTTAGTTCTGTTACCTAAAAATAATGTAACGCTTTAATTTTTAAAGTGCATATTAGAAAGAAAACAAAATGAGATGTGTTCTTCTCACTGAAAGTGCCACATCAACATGTTACGTTATACTGAACCATCTAATCAGACAGACTTTTAACCTAAAATATTTTATTTTTCCCATGTGACAAGGTTTTAATTTATCTCTTATTTATCCTTGAGAAAAAAGGCCAAGGAAACTTGACACTGGCTAAGGAAAAGAGAAACAAACACAGTACATTTTCTCCAATGAGTTCGTTGAATTTATGGGTTGATTGCATTAGAAGGCCAGGGAAGTACATTTTGTCACTACCACCTGACTTCTGCTTCTTTCACTTTGTAGAGAATAAATTCAAGGCTGACTACTGAAAAGAAGCCAATGCAACATTTGCAAACATTTCCCAGACTTAGTGTGAAAAATAAACTTAAGCCAAGGAAAAATTAAGAAGCCATGTTTTGTAGATCAGAGATTTGTAGTGTTTATGGGATTTCTTTGTTTTGAACTTCAAAATGAAGTGTAATCAACTTATGTGTCTCATTCAATCCTTTGGAAAACCCCACAAGATAGAAATCACTAATTATATAATTAATGATAATTATCATTATTGAAAATGAGGAAACTGAGGCTCAGAAACATTTGGCCAATTGTTGTAAATGAAGAAGCTAAGACTATAAAACTACAGGACTAACAGACTTCAGAAAATGTTCTTTTTCTAACACATAACCTATGATTAAACCATATTCTGTTTGATTTGACCATGATTAAACCATATTCTGTTTGATTTGACCATTAAAATACTACCTCCTGTCGGAGTAGTATATTCTACCTATACATTACGCCTGATGGAACTAGCTGAACTTAAAGACTGAAAAGCTGACAGCATTGGGGTTATTACTCACTATTGTTAGAAACAGGAAATACTTTCCATCATGAAATAAACCCATCTCTTCTTTCAATCGAGTATCAAGGCAAGAAAAGATGGTAAACCAAAATAAGAAGACAAAACAAAATAAAACCTAATTTTACAACTGGAAGAAATTTAATTATAGGTATGACATATATGGACCTTAAGACAAAAGACTAGTTAAGATTTGGGGGAGGGGTTCTCTTTTTTTATCTTTTCTTTTTCCTTTTAGAAAGATTGGGCCAGAAATACTTTTATAATTGAAAAAAAACTCTCACAAGGGCCAGTTGCAGTGTCTCATCCCTTTAATCCTAGTGACTCGGGAAGTAGAGGTCAGTCAGAGAGGCCAATCTGGGCAAAAAGTTATTAAACCCTATTTTTAAAAAAAAATAAGCTAGGCATGTTGATTCATATCTGTAATCATGATTACTTGATAGATGGAATTAGGATCTCAGTTTAAGGCTGGCCAGGGCAAATGTGCAAGACCCTACCTAAAAAACAAACTTTAAACAAAAAGAACTATAGGAATAGTGCTTGCCTACCAAGTACAAAAAATCATTACAGTAGCACTCATATTACTACATATGATGTTCACATTTTCTCTATGAAGCTTAATTTAATAATGCTCCCATTTGGCAGATAGGGATAATGAGTTCAGAACAGAGAAGTATTTCGAGGGAATGGTTGTAACTTTTCATCATTAAGTACAAAGCTGGTAGCTCTGAGTGCCTACATCAACAAATTAGAGAAATCTCAAATCAACAATTTAATGTTGCCCCCTTAAGCTCCTTGAAAAAGAGGAACAAGCCAAATGCCAAACCAGTAAACAGAAACAAATAATCAAAATTAAACCAGAAATAAATGAATAAGACTCAAAAAAAAATAGAAGAATCAACAAAGAGTTCTTTGGAAAAATTGACAAAATTGACAGACCCTTAGCAAATCTGACCAAAAGAAGAGAACACATCCAAATAAATAAAATTAGAGACAAAAATTGGAACATCATAATAGAAACAAACAAGATCCAAAAATTATAAGAAATGCTCTGCAAACCTTTATACTAACAAATTGGAGATGCTGGAAGAAATGGAAGAGTTCCTAGCAAATATTAATATACCCAAACTAAACCAAGAAGATATTAACAACTAAATAGACCCATAACAAATAATGAAATAGAAATGGCAAGAAAAGTCCTCCCATCCAAGAAAAGCACAGGATCAGATGGATTCAAAGCCATTTTATTAGGATTTCAAAGGACAACTCACTCTAATACTCCCCAAGCTCTTCAATGAAATTAAAAGGGAAAGATCACTACCAAACTCATGTTGATTTTCAAAAGATAAATATCCTATTAGAGCCTATGTGCAAAATCACAATTAAAAATCAAGTACTGGAAGGGCATTGGTGGCTCACGCCTGTAATCCCAGCTACTCAGGAGGCTGAGATCTGAGGATGGCAGTTCAAAGCCAGCCCAGGCAAGAAAGTCTGTGACTTTCGCGGGGGGGGGGGGGGGGGGGGGGGGGGGGGGGGGGGTCATGGAGCTTGAACTCTGGGCCTGGGTTCTGTCCTTGAGCTCTGGAGCTCAAGTCAAGCACTCTACCACTTGAGTCACAGCATCACTTCCAGTTTTCTGGTGGTTCATTGGAGATAAGAGTCACATGGACTTTCCTGCCCAGGCTGGCTTGAACTGCCATCCTCAGATCTCAGTCTCCTGAGTAGCTAGGATTACAGGTGTGAGCCACTGGCACCCAACTGTGAGAGACTTTTATCTCCAATTAGCTACCAAAAACAAACCCAAAAATGGACCTGTGGCTCAAGTGGTAGAGCTCTAGCCTTGAGCAAGACAACTGAGGGGTAGCACCCTGGCAAGAGTCCATGCCTAAGCACTGGCATGAAAAGAATAATAATCCTAGTAATAAAAAAGCTTGGTTACTGGCACAAGAACAGGCCAGAGGACCTACAGACCTATAGCCACCTAATATTTGGTAAGTGAGCCAAGTACACAGAATGTAAGAAAGACAGCTTCTTCAACAAATGGTGCTGACAGAATTGCTATACACTTGTGGAAAACTGAAGCTAGATCCACATATATCATCCTGCACCAGAATCAATTACAAATGGATCAAAGACTTTATTATAAGGCCAGATAACATTAAAATATTACAGGAAAGGATAAGGGAAATACTAGGGCTCCTAAGAATGGGTGGAATCTTTCTAAGTAAAGATCCAGAATTGCAACAAATCAAAGAAAGATCGGATGAATGGGACTGCATCAAATTGAAGAGTTTCTGCATGGCAAAGGACATAGCTAGCAAGTTAAATAGAAAGACCACAGAAGGGGAGATGATTTTTACTAGCTATGCATCAGACAAGGGCCTTATATCTAAAATATACTTAGAGCTCAAAGATCTTAAACTCCCCAGAAACAAACCTTCAAAGAAACAACAACCCAATTAATAAATGGGCCAAAGACTTAAAATGAAACTTCTCAGAAGAAGTAAGAGTGGCCAATAGAAGAAATGTTCAATATATCTGGCTATAAAAGAAATGCAAATCAAAACCACATTGAAATTCTACTCCACCCCAGTTAGAATGATACAATGACCATTACCAAGAAAACTAACAACAGATACATGTGGGGATGTGGCCAAAGAGAACACTACTATACTGTTGTTGGGAATATAAACTTGTTCAACTACTCTGGAAAACAGTATAGAGGTTCCTCAAAAGACAAAACAGAGGTCCCCTATGATCCAGCAATCCCACTCCTGGGTATTTATCCAATAGACTACCAACCAGACTACACTAAAGCCATCAGCACAACCATGTTTGTTGTCACATTATTTATCATAGCTAAGACATGGAATCGACCCAGATGCCCCTCAGTGAACGAATGGATCAAGAGAATGTGATATATACATATACACATACACACAATGGAATTCTACGCTTCCATCAGAAAGAATGATATTGTACCATTTGTAAGTAAATGGAAAGACTTGGAAAAAATTATGTTAAGCAAAGAAAGCTACACCCAAAGAAACATAGGTGCATGGTTTCCCTCATTTGTGGTAACTAGACCACGCCTGGAAGTCTGCAAGTAAACACTTGCATGATAAACAGAACCCTAAACATGCACACAGTGAGACCAAATGAAGATATTAGGATAGGATCACAAAGGCTCAATATCTATATGCATATGATCATATAAAATGATGTTTATCAAAATGAATTCCAAAAAAATGGCAACAAGATTTTTTTGTTATTTTTCTTTTATTTTTGGTTTTGGTTTTTTTGTTTGTTGTTCTCCTTTGTCACTGTTGTTGCTTTCCATACCTTTTGTCTTGTATGTAAGTTAATCTGTCCTGGGAAGGATAAGGGATAAGTACAGAAATGGAAGGACAAAGGGTGAACAAAGGCAGCAGTGACATTCACTAAACACTATGTTGAAAATGAACTATACAACTTGTGGGGAAGGGAGGTCAGGAGAGAAAAACTGGGAGAAAAGAAGGGAAGAGGTGACACTGTTCAAAAAGAAATGTACTAATTACCTGACTTATGTAACTGTAACCCCTCTATACATCATCTTTACAATATTAATTAATTAATTAGGAAGCAGAAATACTACTAATAATAATGTATCTGAGAATCAATAATCAAGTGAGAAAAATACTTCTTTTCATCTCAGACTGTAATCTTTTCTTGAAATTTCATTCTCTGCTTCTACATTCTTCGGAATTAATCTTAATAAAAATACTAGACATGTAATAGATATTCAATAAGTGTTTCTGTCAAGAGCTCTCATTCTAAAAGAACTTGCATATAATTTAATTTTATTTAGAAAAGCCTAGATCTATATTATTAGGCAAAAATCCTTAGGTGTATAATCATAACGCCATGACCAAATGGTAGTGAAACCAGGGCACAGCAGACAACTCTTGCAGTAAATAATGCTGAAGGGGAAAAAAAACTTCCATTTATTAATGTATCAAATACAAGTTTATTATTCTTGTCCTGTACTTTGTGGGTAGGCTGCTGTTTGGATGATTTTTTGTATATATATTTTTTATTGTAAAAGTACTGTATAGAGGGGTTACAGTTACATGACTAACAGCCTGGCTGAGCCAGGCTGGACTCTAGGCTTTGAGTTCATGTGTATAATGCAAGTCTTTAACATTCTAATCCCAGAGCAGATTCAGAAGAGATCAGGTTAAACCATGTGAACACATTTAAACATTTTGCTCCCTTATTCACTGATATTCTATTGTCTAAAGCAAAACACATGGGCAGACACATCAATAGAACAGTAAAATAATCTCTGTCTTTTCTAATGACACACACCACATAGTGAGTACATGGATGCTTGTATTGATACTGCCAAGAGTAACTGGTATAGTAGAAAAACTAATAAACGTTGACCTAAGAAGAGCAATCTTGTCCCAAATACCCAAGTGAGCCTCAGCAGATCATTTTAACTCTCTGAAACACTATTTCCATTGTTGTAGGATCATTTGATGACATGTATTCTAGTTTCCTACCAGCAAACAACATATAAATAAATGTGTGCACAATACAAATGCCTTCTGTCAGTATTAATTGGAGTTTTGAACAATAGCATGCTATAGAGAGACCACTTCAATGTAAAGACCATCATATCCATCACCACTACTATATACCAAGAAGCTACAAAATCTCTGTAGAACAAGACAATAAGCATTAGTATCAATAGTGTGGATCTATGAATCAGCTAAGGGAGCTGTACTTCAAGTTGTAGGTCAGCGGAGATGACTCTGCTAGTCCATTGTCTTTGGGCTCAGCTATGACAGAACTTTTATGGAGAGCATGTACTGCATTACTCTCTTGGGCAAAAATCACAAAAAGCATTTAGCCCAACTGCTCTGTGCACTCTATTATTGCACTACTTTTCATTCAGCAAGCATTTGGTGAACTGGATTGTATGTCAAACACTGTGTAAGATACTGGTAGAAAATGATTATGGTTTCCGCCCACCTGGATTCATAGCCTATGGGACAGAAAGACCTATAGACAAAAATGGTCGTTCAAGGAAATTCCATCAAAATTGTGACGAAGAGTCAAGGGAGGCTTCACAGAGGAGGGGATCTTTGATCTAAGTCTTTAAAGAACTCTGATGGAACTTAAGATGGGAGTTGGGAGGAGAGAAGAGGCATATGATCATCATATCTATATGAAAGAGAGTAGAGTTTAGGGAATGAAGAGGCTGCTGTGACAATAAATAGAGTAGCATGTTGAAGAGGAGGGAGCAGAAAGAAGTTACAGGAGGAGAGGTGGGGTGGTCCTGGGGATACTCTGAAGAAGTAAACATATAAGGAAAGCCAATCTAAGGAAGCTGGGCTTTAAAGTAACATGAATGCTTATCTGATCTGTGGAAGGGAAAGGGAATCACAGAAACAGCAGGACAAAGGATGAACGAATGCAACAATGATACTTACTAGACACTATGTTGAAAATGAACTTTACAGCTGGGGGGAGGGAAGCGGGAAATGGTAAGCAGGAGAAAATGAGGGAGGGGTAACAGTGTTTAAAAAGAAATGTACTCGGGGCTGGGAGTATGGCTCAGTGCTTGCCTAGTATGCATGAAACCCTGGGTTCGATTCCTCAGTACCACATACACAGAAAAAAACCAGAAGTGGCACTGTGGTTCTAGTGGTAGAGCGCTAGCCTTGAGCAAAAGAAGATAAGGGACAGTGCCCAGGCCCTGAGTTTAAGCCCCAGGACTGGCAAAAAGAAAAAAAAGAAATGTACTCGTTACATTTTCTTAAAAAGAATGCTTCAAAGTTAGCTTTTGCATCTTTCTTTTCCTTTGTAAGTAGGAAAATCAAAGGATTTGTATTTCTTATATAAATACAAATAAAAATTTTCCCTGCTAGGTTCAAGCTCCTCATGGGAGTTAATACTAAAATTCTTTAAAGTTAATCCAACGAACACATCGTAATAAATGAGTTATTCAGCAAATAACTCTTCCCATCTAAAAATGGAAGGCAAAATTTCTTTTCATTCTCTATTTTTTCTCTAAGAAATCACAATGTCCTCTCTCAGATAATCCATGTTATGCACCTTAGTATGTCCTGATTTTGAAAAAGTAAAACAAATAAATAAAAAAATCAGAATATTTCTGATATTGTTGAACAAATTATTATTCCAGGTAATGCCCTACAATTTTTCGTTCACTTTCCATTACTTTATTCATGAGATGGGATATTTTAATCACTTCATGTGGGATATTAATATAGTACTTATCTCTACTTTAAAATAAATTTTATATTCTTTTTATTAGATATATTTCTTTTAAATTTATAAGATGTCATGTATTATTCATTGACAAGTCTTGGCTCATGGTACAGATTATATATCATTTTTTCCATGTGTCATACGTAGTCATTTAAATTGAAATGAAATTATATTTAACTCAACTCAGAGCTTGTGAATTATTCTATCATTTCAAAGTTATTTTCTGGTCACTTCCCCTTGCCAACCATTACGGATGAAAAATTTTTCATTAGGACACATAATAAGACACTCATCTACCAATATTTATTTTCTCTTAAAATACTTTCCTAGGCTGAAACATTTTGATATTTTAATAGACAGTGGAAAATCCTGTCTTATTCACCAAAAAAATGAAAATACATATAGATATATAGACCATTGATATTTGATCAGACTCTTGTCCATTTAATTCCCCTTTATCTTTCAGCTCAAAGTTATTAAAACAAGTATAAAATTTGAGAAACCATCTACTAGTCAAAAACTACCTAATAGTCAATTTTCAATGCATAACATTTCCTAAAATTTGTATGTGTAATTTGAAATTATAATGTACAATATTATAAATTTCAATATATGTAGCATCTTTCTAGAATTACCTCCTTTGTTGTCAGAAACCTACTGATATTTTCTACTCAAGGATCAGGCTCAAATGTAAGCAACACAGAATTTAAGAATCACTTATGTTGAATAGTTAGCTCTAGCTTCTCTTTTTTTTTTTTTGCCAGTCGTGGGGCCTGAACTTTGGGCCTGGGCGCTGTCCCTCAGCTCTTCAGCTCAAGAATTGCGCCCTACCACTTGAGCCACAGCGCCACTTCCGGCTTATATGGTGCTGAGAAATCGAACTCAGGGCCTCATGCATGAAAGGCAAGCGCTCTACCACTGAGCCACCTTCCCAGTCCCCGCTACCTTCTCTTTTCCTAACTTTCTCTTCCCATCTAGAAATCTAAGCCAAAATATTTTTTATTCTCTATTTTTTTCTCTAAGAAATCACAATTGATTCTTTTTTATGCTTATTCTTATTTTATATTTTTACAAGAGTCCTGTTGGAATCATAGAAAGAAAATACCTAGATATTCTAATCTTCCTTGCGTTTTACATTATTAGTAGTGGCACATCTGTGGGTACTTTTTTATTTTTCATTGTTATTGTAAAGGTGATGTACAGGGTAATGTACAGGGTGATGTAAAGGGTTAGAGTTACATGTCAGGTAATGAGTACATCTCTTTTTGAATAGTGTCACCTCTTCCCTCATTTTCTAACAGTTTTTCCCTCCTGACTTTCCTCCCCGACAAGTTGTATAGTTCATTTCCAACATAGTACCTAGTGAGTATCACTGCTGCATTTATTTACCCTTTGTCCCTCCATTTCTGTGCTCTCTTACCTTCCCCAAGACAGATTAATTTACATATGAGACAAAAGGTACAGAAAGCAAAAACAACAGCAAAGGATGAAAAAAAAAAACAAAGCACAATAACATAAAATTTCACGCTTCCATTTCTTGGACTTCATTCCAATAAACATCATTTTATATGCTCATATGCCCATATCTATTGAGCCTTTGTGATCTTCTCCCAAGAATATCCTCCTTGGGTCTCTGTGTGAATGTCTAGAGTCCTGTTTAATTTATCAAATCCAAAGGGCATTTATCCAACATACTAAAAGCCAGGCCACTGTAAAACCACCAGCACAACCATGTTAATTGCATAATTGTTTACCATAGCCAAGTTATGTAATCAACCCAGATGCCCCAAAGTGGACAAGTGGATCAAGAATATGTGGTATATATACACAATAGAATTCTGTGCTTCCATCAGAAAGAATGATATTGCCCCATTCATAAGGAAATGGAAAGACTTAGAAAAAGCATGTTAAACGAAGTAAGCCAAAGCCAAAGAAGCATAGGGTGTATGGCTTCCCTCATTTGTTGTAACTAGAAAGTGCCTATAAATCTAAAAGTAAGCACACTGAATGGTGAGACAATTGCTTCTTAAAAATCTGCCAACTCTCACCAACATTGGTTATTACTACTGTTAGCCCAGAAGCCTCCTCCCCCATAGTTTAACATGCTGTTTCCCTAGGCAACACTAGGCCCACATAGTATAGGCAGCAAGTGATCAGCCCCTACTCCCTTTCCCTGAGAGAACACCCTGTTGGGAAAGCTATGACCATATAAGGCAATGAGATTCCCCCAAATCCTGGAGGTTATAAAAGGTCACCTGACACAATAGCTGGCACTTCTTCTCACTTCCTCTCACCTGGTGAGATGGGGTCTTGTCTGTCCCCTGACTGGCAATAAACCTTTCTTTGTTCTTCCTACCTGGACGTCCACGTGGTTTTCTGGCTGAGTCCAATTTACTCTATCATACTTTGACAGTATAAAATCAGGCAAAATAACATGTCAATAGAAACTAAGTAATTTTCTTTTATCAACCACTCTTTGGCAACAACTCCTTTTTGTGGCTAAAAGTGTTGAAACAAGAAAAGTTTAGCTATTATGTTGGTCTATCAACTTGTAAGTGCAGCATAGCTCAAGAGCAGAGCATCAGCCTTGAGTTAAAAAGTTGAGTGAAAACTCAGAAGGCCCTAAGTTCAAGCCTCTGTTGCAACACACATACAGACAGAGAGATGGAGACAGAGAGAGGGAGAAAAATCCCCTTTGTCTCTAGCACTAAGCACATTCATTATCTTTCCTTCCACAGAATAGCTATTACCATAAGGCTCATTTGTAAAACATGAGCCACATCCCTTTAGTTGTTTTATTAAAGAGTCTTCCATTTTTGTCTGGGCCAGAATAGACCGTGGTCATCCTATTTATGCCTCCCATGTAGCTGGAATGAGAGGCATACATTGTGCCTGGCTCTTATTTTCTTTTAATTTGCTAACATAAAGTTCCATTTATTGTTTTTTGGTGTTATTGAGGTTTGAACTCATTTCCCTGTGGTTACTAGCCAGGTACTGTACTATTTGAGCTATGCCTCTAGCCTCATTGATAGCATTTATAGTATTCAAATACCTTGTATTTCTAATGTAATTCAATCTTAATTTGGCAGCTTTGCTGTTTTTCATATAATGTTCCTTTAAGTTATGGTTTAAATGTGTTCATAAATTATCTAATATTCAAGTTATTTTGAATAAGGAAGAACACATTTTATTTTATTGTCAGTCCTTGGGCTTGAACTCAAAGCTTGGGCTCTGTCCCTGAGCTCCTTTTGCTCAAGCTAGTGCTCTACCACTTGCGCCACAGTGCCACTTCTGGCTTTTTTCAGTGATTAATTAGAGATAAGAATATCACTTTTCTCCCGTTGCAACAATGAGAAGTACAAGTTGTCATGTCGAAAACAAATTTTACAACTTTGGTGGGGGGGGCCGGGGAGGCTGGGAAGGGATGTGAAGGGTAAACAAAGGAGGAGGCTGCAATGCTTGATAAGAAATGTACTCATTATCTTGCCCATGTAATTGTAACCCCTCTGTACAGTATGTTCACAAAAAATAAAAATAAAAAAAAATAATAAAATACAAAAAAAGAACCTCACTTTTCTGCCTGGGCTGGCTTGGAATGTGATCCTCAGATCTCAGTCTCCTGAATAGATAAGACTAAAGGTGTGAGCCACCAGTGCCCAGCTAAGGACATATTTTAAAGGGCTGTTTTGATCCACTGTTCTGAAGTTTTATTGAAATGGGTCTATGTACATTTTTTAAAATTTTGCTCAAAATCAAGAATTATTTTTACCTTAGGTTCATGTTTTTCAGTTCTCTCTTCAAATATTGCTTCCTATACAATTTCTTTCTATTATATATAGAATAACATTTCTTCTTTATTCTACTTTATTTTCCCTCTCTTTAAAACAATGCTGTATTTTAGCCTGTTATGTATAACCCATTAAGCAAGATGCATACTTTCAACAATGGCCTCCTCGGGGTGGCTTAGCATAAGGCCTACCTTTGGCACAGTTTCCGATTTTGTGGCCATACATAAAATGGGCTCCAATACTGCAGTATTTTCATGGCAAAAGGAAAATATGATCTAATCAACTAGCACAAACTAGGAAACAGTCTTAAGTGTGGGAGTCTAGAAGATTGGCTGGAAGTGCCCAACCCATTGTTGAATAGCGTGCTCCATTATTTTAAATCAAAAATTAAATTATATAATCTTTCCTCCTCTGTCTCTGTCAATCATAGCAGAAAATTAATCTATAAATGCCTCAAAATACGAAGATTAGTCATTACATGAATACAAATGAAAGCTGCATTTTTCACATCTTCATCCCCTGCTCTGTTCTGAATGTCCTTCTAATCTGTCATCCTGTACAGACTCTTTCTTGAACATGAGAAATAAGATCTTCCAGGTGTAAAGGAAATCATGTCCTAAAAAAACATTCCTCTCAGAAAATCAACTTTTGTGTGTGTCGAGATTTTTGTCTTAAGCTTCCTTTAAGAGAGTAGCAAGATTTAACAAAACTATAGTTATTTGAATATAGCAAAAAAAATCCTTTAAATCAATGGCTAGCTCTCCTGTGCAAAACAAAAAGGAAATCTTAGATGGATTAAATTTCTTTAAAACATGAGACTTCTCAATGTGAAGCCAGCTCATATTTTTATTCAAATTTAGTTCTTTTAATAGCTCAAAGGTTCTAACTAAGTAGGATTTGGGCCATATTAAGATAACTCTGTCTTGAATAAATTTTAGAGAGTGCTTTCTTTATACATAAAATCTATTGCTTATGCTGAGTGTGGTGATACATGCCTGTAATCCCAGCTATTACAGAGACAAAGGTATAAGAATCAAAGGCCAGGACCAGATCAACCAAAAGCATGAAATTATCAGAAAAGTTAACTAAAGTAAAAAAAAAAAAAAAAGCCTAGGGATGTGGCTCAAGAGATAGAGCACTATATAACAAGTATAAGTCCTGAATACTATGAAAAGAATCTTCACAAAAAGCATGTTAAGTATTGTTTTCATAAAAAAGAAATTGAGGCTAAGAAGGGTTAAGCAAACTGGTCAGCCGTAGAACCAGTCAGTGGCTAAACCCAGAGATACTTGTCAGGCCCCAGTGTTCATTGCTCTCCAAACCCAACACTTTTTAAATCACTTCAGTGAAAATCATTGTAGCAAACAAGACTTGTAGAGTTCACTTAATGGCTCCTCAGCTTAAGATTTGCTACAAGATTTTGCTGCCACAAGACAACTAGAAGCATTTTCTTGTAATCAGATTTAATTTGTATTTAAACAGCCAACCTTTCGGTTTATGATTTTCTTATGAGATATTCTGCCCCCATAGGTTAACGTAGTTAAGGTATCAGTAGCCATCACACAATCCAATGCTTTACCCTTTCATTTCCCCTATAAGATCCTTTAGGCCCATCTACAAATTCATTACCACCACCACCACTACTACCACTACCACCACCCAGCACATAGACATTACCTCTAACAATCACCAATCTACTTTCCATCAATTTCTCATTTCTGGACATTTCAAATGAATGGAATAATATGCTATGTGGCCCCTTATGCCTACCTGGCTTTCTTATTCACCTACAACAGTGTTTTTGAGGTTTATCTATGGACAGCATATGAGAGTAGTCTGCTTCATTTTATTGCTTAACAGCTTATCTATAGAATGGTATAGATACATGATATTTTGTTTATTTTAAGTATTTTATCTTCTACTTTTCTTGACCCCACTTTTTTTGAACATTGGTAGCTTTCTTTCGATGCTAAGTGTCCCTTTCTCCTGAACTCTTACTTCGTTAATCATCTGTGGGACAACAGATCCAATGCTTCAGCATTCTCGCCTAATTTGGACATTCCTAAGCCTCTACTGTCTAGTCCAATTAGTTCTAATAAAACTTACTTTGATGAGTGGTATGACCACTGGATGACTATCCATCTTGGTCTTTCACTACACCATGAGGGGACACACACACACACACACACACACACACACACACACACACAACCTTTATCCCTAACTTTACTAAAAAATGCTGAATTGTATTCTTTAAATGGATGTGTGTTATGACCCTAATAAAGTTAAAAGAATGTTGGGGACATGAATGACAAAACAAGGATATAGAAACCTAAGTAATAAGGGTCAAACTGCCAATCAGAGCACTAAGTACAACCTCCATACCCCACAAACAGTCCTGAATGCAGCTCTTAAGAGTTCATTTAGGTGAATGGATGATGAAGATGTAGTATATATACACAATGGAGTTCTCTGCTTCCATCAGAAAGAAAGAATGACATTTCCCCAATCATAAGGAAATGGAAGGACCTGGAAAAAAATCATAGTAAGTGAAGTAAGCCAGGCCCAAAGAAAAGTAGGTTTCATGGTTTCCCTCATTTGTAATAACTAGAATATGTTGGAAGTGGTGCTGTGGCTCAAGCGATAGAGCGCTTGCCTTGAGCTGAAGAGCTCAGGGAAAGTGCCCAAGCCCAAAGTTCAAGCCCCACGACCGACAAAAAAAAATAAGATAGAATATGTCTATGATACCCTTAACAGGGGATCTCAATAGCCCAATCACTATGTGCATAGGACCATATATAATAAAGTGTATCAACATGAACTCCAAGAATTGGTCACAAGAAGTTCTCATTATGCCCTGTATGCAGTTACTTCTATTTTTTTCTATTTTGGTATTCTGTACCCTTTGTCTTGTACACAAGTTTATCTGATCCATGGAAGGGAAAGGGAATCACAGAAACAGCAGGACAAAGGATGAACTAATGTAACAATGATATACACTTGTCACTATGTTAGAAATGAACTATACAACTTGGGGGGAGGGCATAGGGAAGGGTAAGCAGGAGAAAATGAGGGAGGGGGTAACAGTGTTTAAAAGGAAAGGTACTCATTACCTTACTTATGTGACTGTAACCTCCTGTTCATTACCTTTACAACAAAGACATATAAAACAGAGTTCATTACACTCAGATAGTTCTGTTTTATATAAGCCCAATAATTGCTCTGAACTCTGGATACACACATGCTAATTCCTAGCCTCAGTCACACTGGCCAAATCCACAGAACTAAAATGAAAGGACAACAATACATAGGAGAACAAGCTTTTAATTTCATCAAAAAGACTTTCAAGCCACGTTTTAACAAAGTAAGTTACCCAAAGTCTAGCATAGATTTGACAAATAAAAATACAGGACATTATGTTAAGTGTAAATTTCAGAAAAACAATGAATAATTTGCTAGTAGATGTGTCCTATATGCAACATTTGGGGCATATTTATATTATTTGTTGTTTATCTGAAATTCAAATATAAGCAGATGTCCTATATTTTATCTAGCAACCCTACCAAATTTACATATCCCCTCAGTAACACGGGGGATGTTAATAAAACCAAATTAGAGGATTGTGAGTTTGAATAGGCTATTTAAATACATTAGCAAGTGATCCCTAAGAATTTGTCCGCCATATAATCATGCTTCTGCTTTAACTACCACTTTAGATGTTCAATCATCGGAGTGTGGAGTCCCATCCTGAACCACAGCTGGCTTTAATGGAATGTTAACAAAATCACTCAGCTCTTGCCAACTTTGTAACCCTACTATAAATTACTGCCATACAACAACAATCATTCCCTATCAACTAAGTCTCGAGTGTTTCACACAACATATCTAAAGAAGGCAAGAAATTCACTGCTTACTATCTCAAGCAGTAAACAGCTCTAGAACCAGAACCTTCTTCCTGAACTCCCTTTGATGCCAGATCCCATTTATAGTCACCATCCTATACCCAGACCTTTCCTAATGACACCAGCTTAAATCAAATTCATGTACACGAAGATTCTATCATCGTGACTGAAGCAGTTCTAGAAGCCCTCTGAATAGCAACAACTCTAGATTATGTTCACTACCTGGAATGTAACAGCCTCAAGCAAGGAAGCAGAGCATTCTAATAACTTTTTCAGACTACTTTCTGATTCTAAAAGAATACTGGAAAACAAAGAAAATATGGAACGTGAAATTCTGTAGCCTATAACAACGGAAAGGATTAAATGTTAGGTGAAGTGTTTGGGGTGTGTGTGTGTGTGTGTGTGTGTGTGTGTGTGTGTGTGTGTGTGTGTGTGTGTGTGTGTGTGTGTGTGTGTGTGTGTGTGTGTGTGTGTGTGTGTGTGTGTGTGTGTGTGTGTGTGTGTGTGTGTGTCTTTGAACTTAAGGCCTCATGCTCTCACCTGGCTTTCTTGCTCATGACAGGTACTCTACTAGTTTAGTCACACTTTGAGTATAGTATTTTGCTGGTTAATTGGAAATACAGTCTCATAGACTTTTCTGATCAGGCTAGCTTCGAACCTCAGTCCTATATGTCCTAAGCCTGCTGATAGCAAGCATGACCAGTGTGAAACACGAATGCCTGGCTTGTACTATGTGTATTTTTACAAACAGTATCATACATTACTTATGTATCTTCTGTTATAAAAACATGATTATTTTCTCCAAATGTTTTCCAAGTATCTGATTATTAATGAGTGCCTAATACTCCATAGGACAATACTATATAGCAACCATTTTATCTGGTTGGTGCCTATTGCTTACTAAGTATTTTTTAAAACATCAGTAAGTAGGCATTGTGGCTCAGTCTGTAATCATAGATACTTCAGGAGGTTGAGATCCAAAGGAGCATGATTCAAAGCCAGCAAAGGCAGAAAAGTCCATGAGATTCATCTCCAAAAATAAACAGATAAAAAGAGCACTAAAGGGGTGACTCTAGTGGTGGAGCACCAGCAATGAAAACAAGTCAAGAGAGCACAAGGACTTGAGGTCAAATCCTAGTACCTCCTCTCAGAAAACAACAGTTGTGTACAGAGACCTTTATTTACACCATTGCACACAGGACAGTATCAGATTTCTTTCAAAGCATATTATACCAATCTATACTGCTACTAGTTCCAAGAATATATAGAAGGACTGCTTTTATAAGCTCCATGTTGGAGTAGCAATTTCTTCACATTTTAAACAAAAAAAATAGTATATGGTTAGTCTGAGAGCATAAGGTAACTCTGACTTCATTTTACCTCTGTCCTCGGAATGATTTTGGTCTTCTAAGAATGGCAGAAACAAAAGGGACTGCTGTCAATTCACAGGTAAGGATAACTCCTCCTCGACTCTGATGTCCTTTATGCTCCTGTGAGTATCTAATTCAATGTTTCTTCACCAATTACTTTTGGACTCACTTTCAGGAGATGGAAATATTAATAAAGCATGGCAGTATGGCCAGCAAGAGGGCAAGAGAGAATAGGCAGAATTGCTAAGTGGTCACATTATTTACTCAGGTACTAGAATTCCAAGAATATACCACTGGTTGGCCCATTTATAGTGGGCTTTGTTCATTGGAGGATGGGCTATGGATAGATAACCTGGAGTAGGTCTCAGAGAGGTTAACAAAAATCCATGGTTTAGTCAGAGAAGGAACTTCAGGTATTTAATTAAATAGCAAGGTAGTAGGCATAGCTTAGTCTCCAAGTGATACATTGTATATGATAACTTAGTTACACAGAGATAGATGTGGATTTGCTTGAAGGATGGGGTATAAAACTTAGGAGAATTTTACATTTTTTACTTGGCTGAGACTTTTTAAACCAAAATAATTTGAAGAATCTGAGTCATAAGTAGAGTAGAGCTTAGCACAGGATACAAGTATACCATCTTGAAAAAAAGCCCAGCTACTTAGATAATGTATGAGCTTGGAGGATACTCAGAAATCTAAGGAAGATAGTAAATGTTGCAAAAAAAAGTTTGGATTTGACTCACGATGTCAATGGGAAGAGTATGATTGCTGCATGTAGTAAAATTTTTGGTCAGTTGTGGGGCTTAAACTCAAAGCCTGGGTGCTCTCCCTGACCTTTTTGCTCAAGGCTAGTCCCTTTTTGAGCCAGTTTTCTGGTGGCTAAGAAGAGGTAAGAGTCTCATGGACTTTCCTGCCCAGCAGCTGGCTTTGAACTACAATCCTCAGATCTCAGCCTCCTGAATAGTTACGTTTAAAGGTGAGAGCCACAGGTTCCCAGCTTTACTATTTTATAATGAGATCATCTCAAAGTTACCAGAAATATTTCAATATCAGTCAGGGAATATAGTAGATCCCTTAAGAGCTAGGTTACTGAGCAAAAAGATAGATCAAGAACATAAAAATTGAGGTGGCCCTAGACAGATTTGTTTCTTCCTGACTGAGAACTTAAAAAGCTTCTCAACCTACAGCCCCAGCCTCAACCAGTGTGAAATATTTACCTCAATTTTTATTAGGTTTTTATTTCATAGAAGATTTTTGAGGAACCTCCACACCGCTTTCCAAAGTGGTTGAACAAGATTACATTCCCACCAACAATGCAGTAAGGTTCCCTTCTGTCCACATCCCCTCCAGCATCTGTTGTTGTTAGAGTTCTTGATTATAGCCATTCTAACTGGGGTGAGGTGGTATCTCGATGTTGTTTTGATTTGCATTTCTTTTATGGCTAGAGAGGTTGAGCATTTCTTCCTCTTCAGAGAAGTTTCTCTTTAAGTCTTTAGCCCACTTATTTATTGGGCAGTTGTTTCTTATAGAGCTCCCCTATTACCCAGCAATCCTTTTGGGCATTTACCCAAATGATCCCAAACAAGACCATACTAAAGCTACCAGCACAACTATGTTTATTGCAGCATTATTTACCATAGCTAAGATATGGAACCAACTGAGATGCCCCTCAGTAGATGACTGGATCAAGAAAATGTGGTATATATACACAATGGAATTCTATGCCTCCATCAGAAAAAATGACATCGCCCCATTTGTTAGGAAATGGAAAGACTTGGAAAAATTTATATTAAGTGAAGTAAGCCAGGCCCAAAGAAGCATAGGTCCCATGGTTTCCCTTATTTGCAATAACTAGTATATGTCTGAGTCAACCAGAAAAGGTCAGATAAGTTGACATTAGGGAAATGAACCCCAAGATAGGTACTCAAATGATTTTTTCCTTTCATGCAATTGTTTCTAACATATTTACAAGATGATTTCTATGTTGCTTTGTATGTCCCTCCCCCACGATATAACCCCTGCTTTCACTGTATTTGATGTTGGTATAATTTGTGGAGGGGAAGGGAAAAAACAAATCATTTAACTAGAGATACAGGTGGACCCAGTGCAACAATGAGATGTACAAGTCGTTAGTGTCGAAAAATGAACTTTACAACTTTGGTGGGGGGGGAGGATCAGTTGGGGGTAGGAGTATGGGAAGGGATGGGAAGGAGAAACAAAGAGGAGGCAACAATTCTTGATAAGAAATGTACTCGTTATCTTGCCCATGTAATTGTATTGTATCACAATAAATAAATAAATGATTTTTTGAAATTTTGTAACTTGAGTATATCAAATCCTCAAAATGATAGTAAAATACAGATTATGAGAGTGAAATTCTATTTAAAATGTGAGTTATTTAGAGCCACTAAAATAGATAATAACTGGCCCTTCATTTAAAACAAGGCCATACTAAAGCTACCAACACAACTATGTTTATCACATCATTATTCACCATAGCTAAGATATGGAACCAACCCAGATGCCCCTTAGTAGATGAATGGATTGAGAAAATGTGATATATATATGTATATATATATATATATATATGTACACAATGAAATGCTATGCTTCTGTCAGAAAGAATAATACTGTTCCATTCTATAAGGAAATGAAAAGATTTGGAAAAATTATATTAAGTGAAGTAAGCCAGACCCAAAGAAAAGCAGGTCACATGATCTCCCTCATTTGTAAGAACTAGAATATGTAGAAGATACTCTTAACCAGGGATCTCAAGGACCCAAGTGCTTAGTGCAAAGGACCATATATGATGAAGCATATTAACATGAACTACAACTTATGGAAACAAGGGGCTCTCATTAGTCCCTGTATATAGTTCGTTCTTTTTTCTCTACTGTTGTTTTTTTCATTTCTCTTAGCTTTTTGTACCTCATGTTTTTCATATTAGATAATGCAATATGTGGAAGGGAAAGGGAATCACAGAAACAGCAGAACAATGATGAACCACAGCAACATTGATACTCACTTGACATTATGTGGGATATGAACATTACAACTTGGGGGGTGGGTAGAGAGGGGTAAGTAGGAATGGAGCAATGATGATTAAAAACAAATGCATGTATTGTCTTATCTAGGTAACTGTAACCCCGCAGCACATCACCTTTTCAATAAAAAATAAATTTTAAAAAAAAGATCAAGCCAAGAAGACATAAAGTCTTGAGGTAATAAGAGTTTTGTGGGGTTTTTTAGGATTTAACATGATTTTACTCTGTAATTTTCAGATTTCCATATTATTCATTTCCACATTTGTGTGTACTGATTGTTTATCTTCTTTCCTCTTCACGATAAAAAGTCCCAAAGCAGCACAGGTCAATAGAAGAGGGGTGAAGAAGGAAATTAAGTATTTTAATATTAAAAATTTAATATTATTATGAAAACAGTACAATTTTCTTTCTCTGTAAGTGTTTTGGAAGCATGGCTCAACATTCTCTCTGGGGAAAAACAGAGGTGTCTACAATTTAGAGTCACTCTCAATTTTCTTCATACTAGAAATGTCATAGATTTGTATTAATACAGTGTGCCATTTATATACTGGGGTTTAATTCATTAATTTTCAGAGAATTATTAACAGAGGGAATGATAGGTGAGAAGGACAGAATCCCATGCAGAATAGACACAGCCAGATCCAATTCTCTACCAACAAAGTCCCATGTTCTATTTTAGAGAACATTAAAGTATCTGTTGTTGAATCATCAACTGATACTTCAGACGTGAGTAAAACCTAAGCTTGGGAG
Organism: Dipodomys spectabilis; assembly: GCF_019054845.1. Lineage (NCBI taxonomy): Eukaryota > Metazoa > Chordata > Mammalia > Rodentia > Heteromyidae > Dipodomys > Dipodomys spectabilis. The sequence continues at coordinate 2,296,027 of NW_024871203.1, read as the reverse complement.
TTGTATTAAGGTGAAATGAACCTCAATATAAGGACTCAAATGTTTTATCTTTCTTGCTATTGTTTCTAACACATTTATAAGATGATTTCTTTGTTGCTATGTATGTCCCTCCCCCACGGTGTCACCCCTGTTTTCACTGTATTTGATGATGGTATAATTTGGGGAGGGGAAGGGAAAAAACAAATTGTTTAAATAGGGATACAGGTGGACCCATTGCAACAATGAGATGTATAAGATATTATGTTGAAAAACGAACTGTACAACTTTGGCGTGGGGGGCGGGGAACGGGGCGGGGGAAATGGGAAGGGATGGGAAGGAGAAACAAAGGAGGAGGCAACATTGCTTGATAAGAAATGTACTCTTTACCTTGCCCAAGTAATTGTAACCCCTCTGTGCAATATTTTCACAATAAAAAAAAGCCTCTGAACATGGCAGAAGCATATAAAATGATTATCACAGAAACAGAGAGAAACAGGGGGAAACATACAACAATGGGACCCATCAGCTGCACTGGACATTGATCAAAATGAACTGAGCAACTCAAGGGCAGCCATGGGAGGAAGGGAATGAGCGGGAAAGAGGGAACAGGTTATACTAAGCAAAAGGAAAGAAATGTACATATCACCCGATGTGGAAGAAATAACTGTATTGTCAAAGCTCATAGAACTCATAGACCACGAAAAAGACAATTTGCCTCATGAAGGTTAGAATGTGTTTGTGATTTTAACTATCACTATCTCACCAGAGTATGAAATGTGTAAGATGTATGTAATTACTTAATCACAATTAAAAAAATAGGAAATTGGAAACATTAAAAAAAATGGTTATCCATAGCCAGTAAGCTGAATTTTTCAGTTCCTTACTCCATGTGTTATAGTCTGCTAGTCAACCGAGGCTTTCAGGACAAAGTCACAAAAGGAATTTTAAACATCTAGCAGTTTTTCAAAGAATCTACTATCTCACACTGAGAGCTACCCTTGAGTTATGGCTTCCCTTGAACTTCTAAGAAGTCTATTCCTTGCAGTTCTAGGCTACAATGTTACAGGGCACCATAGTGTGCTGAGTCTTGTTATCTGCTGTCATTATTTTGTCTTTTGTTTTGTATTTTTTTTTTCTGCTGGTCCTGGGGCTTGAACTCAGGGCCTGGGCACTCTCTCTGAGCTTCTTTTACCACAGTTCCACTTCTGACTTTTCCTGAGTAGTTTATTGGAGATAAATATCTCATGGACTCTCCTACCTGGGCTGGCTTCAAACTGCAATCCTCAGACCTCAACCTCCTGTGTAGTTAGGATTATGGGTCTGAGCCACAAGTGTCTGGCCTGTTGTCCACTTTAGAAAGGGAACATGCTTCCCCATTCACCACAGTCCTCACCCTTCCCTATCACCATTCCTGATCCATTTCCTTTATTGATTCTGTTTCCTTGGCTGTCGAAGATACTTGAATTAGCTAGCCCCTGACTACACAGAGCCTCAGCCTTCCTCTTTTTCAATAAAAGGGGCCTTTATCTTTTAACAATCTCTGCTTCATTTCTGACCATGACAATCAAGTCAGACAACTCTTTAGCTTAAGCCAACAGCCAGTAAACAAAGCATCATAAACCCCATCTTCTACCTGTGTCGTTAGGAGAAGTCTAATGCCTAGGGTTAAGGTCAGCAATAAAAAGCCAGAAAGGTGGAGAACTGATCGCAAGGTCACATAACTATTCAAAGCTAGCTCTAGGATATACTATATTATATTACTTTGGGAATCTACTTATCAGAAGTCTGAGTTACAATCAGGAATTTCCTCAGAATATATTAGGAGTCTCTAGGGTGACTACTCAAGATGGCTCATTGATTAGACGTATGGACAATGGTTGCCTTACTGTGGAGTATTCAGTCATTTTTGGACGTGCCCAGCCAGTGAGCTCTCATGGGTAGAACCGGCTGTACAGCAAATTAAAGAAGCCAGCTGGAAGAAAGAATGTTCAAGACTGAAGTTTGATATTTATTACTTTTGTTTTTATTGTCTACTTAGAGTTCTTACAAAAGGATTCAAGAAGAGAGCAACAAATCAAGCGAGCATCTGCTCATCCAATTTTCTACTGATAGCTGTCCTCAGCTTCCAGGATATTAAAAGGAGAGACTCCTATATTTTGGCATAAAGAAACATTTTCATTTTCTATGATCAAAATTGCTTGGCCAGAAAGGTACACAAGACACAAGACCTTCAGGGGAAGAGACAAATCCATTCCAGGCTGATCGTAGGGTCACCTTGGCCATTTCTATCCTTGCCTCAGGAGATGATCAGGAGAGGGAAGTTCACCAATTTTAACTGGCAAATAGAAATCACTAAAAGTTGGAAGATAAACAGACTACATAAAATGCCATACTGGACACAACCTAATGCTCTGCTTCTCAAACTATGTGCATGGTGCACTCTTATAATCTCACCACTCAAGAAGAGGATCATGAGTTGGATGCCAGCCTGACCTATATAGTGAGAACCTATTTCAAAAACAAGCAAATAAAAAACTTTGTTTACAGACTACTAACTCTTGGGGTGGAATCCCATTAAGATATGTTTTACATATTACCCAATGTACCTATATTGCTTAAGCTTGACAAAAACCTACAGTAGAACCTATTGAAGGAATAAATGGAGCTAAAGACCAGATATGGCAAAGGAAAGTTCGTAGAAGTAGCTTTAATAATAGTATTTTCAAACACATGGCACAGGCAAATCCATTTACAAGGGGAGAAAATTCGGTAGAAATATGAAGGAATAATACAGGTGGGATGGCTTAAACTTGTAATCTCAGTTATTTGGGAGACATAGGTAAATGGATCAAGATTGAAGACTGGCTAGGAAAAAGTTCAAGATTCTGTCTGAAAATAAACTAAAAGCCAAAGGACCGGGATCTTGGTTCAAGAGGTAGAATCCTGAATTCAAATCCCAGTATCACAGAAGAAGAGGAAGAAGGAGGAGAAGGAGGAAGAGAGATAGGGAGGGAGGGAAAGAGGGAGGAAAATTGGGAGGAAATACATGCTCAAGGATAGAATAATATTCAAAGATATTTTTGTCAATGTGGAAGAGTCATCCAACCATGAGTATGGCATTTATATTCTGATAACGATAACAACAGAAATCATGAGTGTTGCAAGATACCCCTGTAGAGGGGAATAAATACATACATCATAGCCTAATGTGATCCTCTGACAAATACATTGAGAAAGCATTTTGTTTTAAATATGAACACAAATGTAGGACAAAAACTTCTGTTTGTAGGTTGTGAATGATGTTTATCCATTCCGCAAAAATGTACTCAAGACACTAAAAATATGAGAATGAACATAATACATTCTCTTTCAAAGTATTTAGAGTGTAGTGCCGGGACTGGAGTGCGGAAGAAGACAATAAAATGAACAGCTAGTTCAGACATCCTGGAGGCTCATCCAGGGAGTTTTAGGACCGCAGTGGTCCTCCAGGAGGCATCTGAGAGTTCTTCTGAAAAGGAAGCACTACTTAGTTTGACTGCAAAAGGAGACAGAAAGGACATCCCAGCAGAGGGAATGGGAGATGCTGGAAGGGATGCTTCTCAAAAGTGCTGGAGGCTTGAAATGGCTGCAGGGAAAGATTGTGAGGCTAAAAGTAGTATAGGCAGAGAGCAGCTCATGTTTGTCCTTGCTGCCATATTGGTAGAACTGGCGAGGCAAGAACAAACAGGAACAGATGTGTCCTTCCTGCAGTAACTCTGTCTCACTTATATGGTAAATGGACTGAAGACAAAACCAAAAGGGAGCAGGCAATATTAGTAAGAAAAAGATCCTAACTGTGGTGGTAAACTAGGGCATTCAAGCTCAGCAATGCAGAAAATATGTCATTCTAAGGGCTAGCATGACTTGTGACAAAATTGAGACACACTGATGGACCTGAATCAATTGTAAGGATAACCTTAGTAATTCATTAACAAGGAGTTAGTGATCAATCTCAACTTGGAGATGATTTAGGAGCACTCCTGTAATAGTGTCAGTTTCCCAATTCAAGCTGATTTCTGGAATGAGAAAGGAAGGGATTGTTGAGTTCACAGTAATTGTTGCACATCTCCGAACAAGACATTTGATCCTACAACAGTTCCTCCTGGATCTCTATGTGGGTTGTGGGTGGAATTGGGTATAGGAACCAAGTGCCTATCACCTGCAGGCCATCTTACCTCCTGTGCCTCAGAACATTGATAAAAGGAGAGAAAGGCAAGTCTGGCCACCACCACCCTTCTTTTCCTCCCTCTAACCTCAAGTGTGAGAGAACTAGGAGGCATTGAAGAAGGTGGTCTTGAGGGCCAGTATACCATGGTCTGAAAGCAGAGAGACTGCAATAGGTAACCTTTCTCCTGTACTGCTGGATCTTGCCCCTTTGGTGGGATTAGAATGGACAGATGGAATTTATGGGTGCCCTCTTCTTGGAAGAGATACCTACCTTCTACCTTCTCCTTGGAAGGGAGGAGTATGAGGAGAGAAAGATATAAAGGGAAATTGGAGGGGGGTGGTGACAAAGTCTAGATGAGTTCACCAGTTAGAAAAGAAAAAGGGTATTTGTTCAACATGGAGGCTTGGAGCCATAAAAACAGTGGATATGTGGGCTCAATCCCTCTATTACAGGGTGGGAATACTCTGATTCTGCTCCCAGATGTTACCAATACCAAGTGGCATCTAGGAGCTAGTCTAATATGGAGGAAATGAGAGTTTAAGTGTTCTAAAGGCCCTGGAGAGATACAATAAAATATTAAAGAGAAGTTTTTACTGAGTGGTAGGATTTCAGGTGATTTTTCAAAATTTTTTCTGATCTTTAATCATGAGAAATTTCTATAGTGAATAAGGTTTCATTGGCAAGAATATAAATAACTTATTTTAAAATTACCGTTAGACAAAGAACTCAATGTTTTAAAAAATGTTCATCTCAGGTGTGTAAGATATATAACGAATATATATAATTTATATATTATGCGTTTTTTATATAATATTCCATGCTTATAGTACATATTTGTAGCATATTGTAAGTTTATGAAATAGATTATATTATAAATACATATATTTGTAAGTATATAAGAAAATCAGATGTAAAGTAATGAATATATGATATGAATCAAATATTTTACAGTGACTGGTCAAAATTAAAAATTAAAAATACTATCCGTTCTATGGCGGAGGGTCATGGAAAACCTATTAAAACACAACCAAAAGATGGCTGTCCATGGCTCAGAAATTATGCTAGAAGTTAGCCAGGTATGTCTGAGTCTTCTTTTAATACATTGAATTATATTATAGAAGCTATAATAGACAATCTGCACTTCAAAGACAATCAAAGATGTATTTGAAAATAGGATAGACAAGTGATTCATACTGCTGAGAAAGATAATATTTCAGAATCAGAGAAAAGGACCACTGTCTCCAGTTAAAAATAAAATGGCTAATGTCGATAATCCTAGACACTTAGGAGGCTGAGATCTGAGGATCACAGTTGAAAGCAAGCCCAGACAGGAAGGTCCATGGAACTCTTGTCTCCAGTAAACTATCAAAAAAAGCTGGAAGCAGACTTGTGGTTTAAATGGTAGAGCACTAGCCTGAAGCACAAAAGCTCAGGGACAGTGCCCAGGCCCTGAGTTCAAGCCCTAGGACTGACAGTAAGAATAAAAGAATGTGTAGAGCTGGAAGAATGGCTCAAGTAGTAGAGACCTCCCTAGTGTTTCAAAACATGCGCATGGATTGCTTGTATCCTTCTTTAGAGTTTTCAGCATTTTCTAATATTTCTAAAATTAAAACTTTAGATATACATAATGAGGAGAAAATTTTCCATAGATGGCATATATCCAAGAAAACAATATATATACATGAATTCAGCAATACATGAATTCTCCAAATCTTTACCAACATTTTCATAGCATACTACTAAGCATAGAGTGATGTCACATTGTGGGTTTTTTCCTTTGTTTTTAGTACTTTTTGTCAGTTGTGGGTCTTGAACTTGGGGTCTGAGCACTGTCCCTGAGCTTTTTTTGCTCAAGGCTAGTATTCTACCACTTTGAGCCACAGCACCACTTCCAATTTTCTGATGGCTAATTGGAGATCGGAGTCTCATAGATGTTCCTTCCCTGGCTAGCTTTGAACCACAATCCTAAAATCTCAGCTTCCTGAGTAGATAGGATTAAAAGTATGAGCCACCAGCACCAGGGATATTGTGGTTTTTAATTTGAATTCTCTAAAGTTGAGCATTGTTTCATATGTTCATTGGCCATTTTTATGTATCTTTTAGAGAAGCATCTATTACAGTCCTTAGCCAACATTGTTAAATTGGTTTTTGTTTTAAGTTGTGGGAAATCCTTATATGTTCTGGATTAATAAATGAATAAGATACATGATTTTCAAATACTTTCACTTATTCTATGAGTAGTATTTTCATTCTCCTAATAATGTCATTTGATACACAGAAGTTTTACATTTTAGTGAAATCCAATTTACCTAATTTCTTTCTTATTTCTTCTATTTTTAGTGTCTTATTTAAGTAATGAATGTCTCAAAAAAAAGTTAAATATAGGATTTACCATATGACCTAGCAGCTCTGCCAATAGGTATGTGGACAAAATAACTGAGAACAGAAACGCACATAGGTACTTGTATAAAGCATCCATAGCAGTATTTATGATACCCAAAAGGCAAAAAACAACAATCAATAGTACATGAACAAATGGCTAGATTAACAAAATGTGTTATAGCCATGCAATACAATATTACTCAGCCATAAAAAGCAATGGCTGATACATGTTACAATAGAAATGAGCTCTGAAAACATTATGCCAATAAGGTAAGTCAGACAAGAAGGACCAAAGATTTCAAGATTTCACATACATAAAGAATCTAGTATAGGCAAATTTATAGAATGGGAAAGTAGACTAAATGTTAACAAGTTAAAGCTTAATAGAGTTGGATTTCAGTGTCATTTAAATGCTTCTGGAAATACATAATGGTAATGGTAATGGTTGCATACTAATATGCATGCTATTACTACCACAGAACTATGTACTTCAAATGGCTAATTTTTCAATAATCATATGTTGGTGTTGTATATGTATGTTTTGTTACAGGCTCACACCTGTAATCCTAACTATTCAGGAAGCTGAAATTTGAGGATTGCAGTTCAAAGCCACCAGAGCAAGAAAGTCCTTGAGACTCTTACGTTCACTTAACCACACCTAACAGTTGGAAGTGGAGCTGTGCCTCAAATGATGGGGCACTAGCCTTAAACAAAAAAGCTCTGGGATGGTGCCCAGACCCTGGGTTTAAGCCACAGGACTGGCACCAGAAAAACAACGGTCAGAACTTACTTTCACCAACAAGGATAGAAAATAGAACATAAGATATTCAACTTCATTAGTCATTGAAGAAATGCAAATTTTAACCATGATGAGCGATCACTACATTCCGGTAAGACTAGCATTTTCTTTTTTAGCTAAGGACCAAATGTAGTACTAGTGTGAATGTAAAATGGTACATCACTCTGGAAAACAGTTTGACAGGTTCTTATAAAATTAAACATGTGATTAATATGACTCAGCAATCACACTCTTGGGGATTTATCCCAGAGAAATGAAAAATTATACTTACTTAAAAACCTGAACATGGATTTGCATAGCAGTTTTATTCAAAATAGCACCATCAGGAAATAATCCAATGTCTCTCAGTAGATGGATAGTTAAATGAATTCTGGCCTATCTACACAATGCAGCATTACTCAAAACCAAAAACTACCAATATATGCAGACCTCTTGAAGAATGTCGACAGCATTATGCTTAATAAGAAAAGTTGCTCTAGAAAGGCAATAGACCACATGATTTCATTTATATAATAGTTGAGAAATGATAAATCCTAGAGATGGACAGCAGATTAGTTTTCTGCACATGCAGGAGGAGTTATTTTGTAGTGAAAGAACAGTTCTTTTTATTGAGCTAGAGGTCACATGAATATACGTATGAAATTAAAGGGCATAGAAATATACACACAAATGAAAAATTCTAAGAACTGCATAGGATCTATAGTGAAAAGGGTTGTGATGATGTCAACTTCCTGGTTTTATATTCCACTGCAGCTGTACAAGATGTCACCATGGGGAGACACCAGAGGCAGGATCCATAAGACTCTGTGTCCTAAAGGGTGAACAAATGCAGCAGTGATACTCACTAGACACTATGTTGAAAATGAACTATACAACTTGTGGGGGAGAGGGTTGGGAGGAAAAAACTGAGAGCAAACGAGAGAAAAGGTAACACTGCTCAAAAATAAATGTACTCATTACCTGATTTATGTAACTGTAACTGCTCTATACATCACCTTTACAATAAAATTTTTAAAGGAGGTAAAAAGACTATGTCCTTCTTTTGTAACTTTCTGTGAATCTAGGATTATTTCCATACGCAAATCTTTTTAAATGTATCTAAATTGGTGCATGACTTCTGTGACTATATTTTATCTTGCTTCTTCAGCAAATGGGAAGTTAGCCTTAAAATAATGTGAAATTAATATAGAAGAAGGTTGACCACAATACTAAATTAGGTATTGTGGTACAAGAAGAGCTTTTTTAAAAGCTGAGATACGAGAAGACAGGAAATTGACACAAAATGCATGTACTCTGCACACTGCTGCACACAAATAAAACTAAATAAATGGTTTTATTTTTAAAACATAGTACACCAATTCTTCTCCTTTCTCAAATTGTCTATGCACAAAACTCTTATAATTGTGAATCTATTTCTGTGTACAGACACAAAGTATGTATGTCACTCTTCCCAGAAAGGGGTGGGAAGTGATGAATATACATTTATAAAAAAGAATCCTAAAGTTGTAAATTGAACAATAAACTAAAGGGGATAGCAAAGCAAGAGTACAGGGCTTCCATTGAAGCTGGGAAGAAATAAGGAAAGCTAAGGGAAGGAGGACTTGGGGGTTCAATCAAACTTCTTTGATGGGAAAATATACTAATGAAGAAAACTCAAGGGCAGGGAAAAGAAAAGTTCATTAGAACGTTTAAAGTTTGACCCCTGCTTCCTTATCCCCAGGGAATATGTAAAATATAGGTTATGAGTGGGCAAACATGGGTAGATCACTGCACATGAAGCTGATGCATCTGGAGGACAGAAACACTGGAGGAGTACAAACTATGTTCATGGGAGCCCTGAAGAGAACACTAGAGACAATGGACTCTTATCATAATGGTTAAGGGATAAGATGGAGCCAAAATGGAAGACAAAGCCAAGAGACTCAGAGGGAGGGAGGGAGGGGAGAGAGGAAAGGAAAGAAAAAAACATTCAAGTCCACTATCAGAATTGATACCCTACCCTAATGCCACATATAGTCTGATCCTAGTTCTGACCTAATCCTCTCTACCACATCCAGGAAGAAGTGATATGTCACAGCCATGGTAGGAAGCTCTATCTTAGCTCTGGGGTCTGCCTTTTAAACAAGTGCCTCAGGAGAACTGATATAGATGGTCTTTAGCTCACTGTTTCAGAAGCTCAGTTTCCCACTGGTTAACAACAGCTCTGTCTCTTCCACTTAAATCCCACTTTTCTAAGCATCTTCTTTTAAGAAGTATTGTTAGTAACCATGAGGTTGGTTTAATTTTATGTTAGTCTTTTATGAGGTCCTAGTTCTTTCTAAAGTCTTGGTAGATCCTACTGATCTTCAGCTTCAACATAAACCAGAAAGGAAGCATCAAGTAAAGAAGAAATAATGACTCATGCAAAGGATATAATGAAAAAAATAGCAGCCCACTTATTTAGTGGATTAGGTGTCTGAAAATAAACATTTTTAAGGTAATGTTCTGAGCCATCAAAATAACCATGTCGTGTAGGTACCACTGTTAATCATCATCTCTTCAAGCACAGAAAGTTTAGGCAACTCCCCAGAAGTCACACACACTAGAGAAGAAAAGCTGGGACTTGAACCCTATCTCAAGTCAATGAAAATGGAAAAGTCAGAAAATAAGCAGGAATTTAGGATTCTCCCCCAAAAGAATATTGCCTTTCATCCAACAATTCCATTGTCTCCATTTTCATGCTAGTATTTCCTTACTTAAACCTACATCTTCAATTCATAAGAGCACTTCGCAGTAAAATGTTTTCTGCTCACAAAACAACTTCAAAGAAAATAAATGTAAAAATAAAAAAAAAGAAGAGATAGGTCACAGGCATGGTAACCAAGATGAAAAGAGATGTAAAATTACATTTTCCCAATTTGAGTAACAGCTTCAAATAAGCCAAACTCTCTTAAAATCAGATATCCTGTAATAGATCTTATTTCATATTCCAGAAAGAAAATACAGCAAACGATTTAACTACCACACATGTATATTATAGCCAGTAGAATGATGTGCAGTGTTGGTCTCCAACTGTGATTCACCACTGAGGCACGGGTCAGTAGGAAGCTTCTGGAGTGCTGAAGAATGCAGGGGTCTAGTGTTGTTAAAGCAAGTAGAGCTGGAGTTAATGCCAAGTGGTATTATGCCAGCCTAGCAAGCATGAGTTCAAATCCCCCCAGTGCCACCAAAAAAAGTGGGGCAGGGTCTAGGTTGTTTTATTTTACCAAGTTCCCAGGTGATTCTTTTACTGACTGAAATTTGACAACCACTGGTCTATGGGGGTGTGGAGCACATGGGCAGCAAAGATGGCGCTGGGAGGGGGTTGAGTGGGCAGAGCCTAATTTACTGGAGAGCACATGGCCAGCCAAGATGGCTCTGGGAGGGGTTGAGTGGGCAGACCCCAATTGATCTTCTGATCAGTGCCTAACCAGCCCGTGAGGGCTCAGGTGAATGACAGGGTGTGACCTTGACAGTGATTGGTTCCTCTTCCTCCCTTACCATGCCACCCACCCTTGTTGTCTTTAAAAGGGGCTGCTCTCTGTTAATAAAAGAGTTTTTCTACCTGCTGGATTTGGCTCCCCGCTGTGTCTGATTGTCTCCTGGGCTGAGGGAGGCTAGGGAACGGGCGAGCGCCGCACTTACCTTTCCTCGGACCCCGTCCGTCTTTCGTGGGACGGACGAAGACCCAACATCTGGCGCCCAACGTGGGGCACGAAAGGAAAAGATACCGGCCGAGGCTAAGCGGTCTCTCGGGGTAAGTGAAACCCTAAATATGGGTAATGCTATATCACAGAAGAAGGAGGAGGAGGCAACATTAGGCCTAGAAGGAGTACAGGAGGACTTGGGAAGTAAAAAGGAAAAGGAAAAGGTCAAATTCAACCGGGAACGCACTATCTGTGCATGCAGGGGCGGAGGCAGCTACTCAGGTGCCCCGGACGGTCCTAGGCCCCCTCCCTATTCCCCTGATTGGACGGGAGGTACGGCGCCCTACGAGACCTGCGAGAGGGACTTGCAAAGCCCAGACCCCTACCACATGGAGGGACCAAGGGCTGAGGAAGTAACCTACTCGGAGACCTCCTCTGGAAAGGAAGGGCCACCCAAGAGCCCAGACTCTCGGCCACAGGATTCGCTTCCCCAAGCGTATCCGGTCAATGTGGCATCAGGGGCTAACAGGCCCTTGGAATGGTATCCATGGGAAGCTAAGGATCTTAAAGAGCTCCACAAGGCGGTGGCGGAGGATGGCCCAAACTCTCCCTGGGCCCAGACCACTAGTTCTCAGTTTATTAAATGGTGTGCTTTCTTTAAGGAGGAATGCAGAGTGCAAGCGGAGAGTAACCGGCAGGCTCAACCAGCAAAACCTATTACTTATGCCATGCTAGCAGGGAAGGGGGAAGGGTACTCAACCGGCATCCAACAGGCCGCAATACCTGGCCCGTACTGTGACCAGGTGAGGCAGGCAGGACTTGCCGTGTGGTACAAACTAGATGATGGGCCTACTGAGTCCTCCATGGCAGAAGTGAGACAAAAACTGGGTGAGCCTCGACCTGATTTCATAGACCGAGTCCAACAGAGTGTTCACCTCAAGCTGCCGACAGGGAACCTCCGAGATCAGTTTGTAAAGCTGCTGGTCTGGGAAGGGAATGCAGACCACCGCATGGCCTGCACGGGATTGAGAGAGAGTTCCCTGAGCAGATGGGTGGTGGCTTCACAGGATGTGGGAACGCAACAGCACCAGTCCCAATCACTAGCTTTAGCTTTACAGGCTCAGGCATCTACAATGACTGAGGCCATTACTCAGGCGCTGGCAGCCCAGGGCCAAGGAACCCCAAGGCCATCGGGGAGAGGGACTTGTTTTAAATGGGGGCAGGAAGGGCACTTTAAGAGGGATTGTTTACAACAATCCCCTGCCAACTGGCCCGTGGGCAAACCGCCCCCTATACCCTACCCCAGGGGCAGGGAGGGATACAAATTTGATTTAGATGGGAAGTCTTTAAACTTGGGGAGGGGCATCCTCTAGCCCCTTTAACGCAAGGAGGAACCCCCCCTGCTGTGAGGCCCAGGAAGCCTCGTGGCAGGGTGACCCAGGCCCATTGGACCGTCCCCCTGGTGGACGGACTCCGCCCTAAGCCCAATCTGGGTGGAGCAGTGGCCATTGACCAAACCTAAACTTGAAGCCCTCCACCTTCTGGTGGAGGAACAGATAAGCCTCGGGCATATCCGCCCTTCTATAAGTCCTTGGAACACACCCGTATTTGTTATTCAAAAAGCCTCTGGGGCTTGGCGGATGCTCCAAGATCTACGGAAGGTGAATAAAAGGATGGAGCTAGTAGGAACGCCCCTAAGAGGCATGCCCTGGACTCCTGCTATACCTTCAGAATATACTTTGGTTGTGATTGACATTAAAGATTGTTTTTTTTCTATCCCTCTGCATCCAGATGACTGCGAGAAGTTTGCTTTCTCTATACCTTCTCTTAATTTCTCCCAGCCTGACCGGAGGTTTGGCCTGTGCTGGGTTCAGATACCTCCCTTGCCTATGCCTACATGGATGATATAATTCTGGGGCACCGAGACCCAAGCTGCCTGGAGGGCCTTCTGGCCCAGGTCCTCGACATACTAAAAAAGGGGGGTTTTACCATAGCCCTTAATAAAATTCAAAAGGTAGCTCCTTTTAAGGTGCTCGGGACCCACCTTACCTTGACTCAGGCCAGCCCCCTTAAGCCTTTGCTGGATATTCCAGCCTCTCTAACCTTAACCCAACTTCAGAGTCTTTTAGGGGAAATCAATTGGCTGTTGCCATGGGTTTCTGTCCCTACAATTACAATATAAGGAAATGCTGGCCGTAATTATGGCTCTTCAGGACATTCAAAAACCCTTTAATTTGTATTCTGATAGCCTATAAAACAAAAAAGGGGGAGTTAGCCCCCATATACAGTTACAGATAGCTTTGTTTTTAAATTTTTCAAAAGGGGCAACTGAACCCTAAGCCCCAAGTGAAAGTCAGGTGGAAGGGACCCCCTGACACAACAATGGAGAGGACCTGACCCCCTAGTTACTATGGGCAGGGGATTTGGATGCGTTTTCCCCATAGGGGAGTCTGCTCCCATTTGGATCCCTGCCAGGAACCTTAAGTTTTTACCCATTTCCTCTATACAGGAGGATGCCCAAGAATAAGCTAACCAAAGACAAAAGCCAGAAAGACAATTATTAACCATCCCCAAGGGCAACCAGCCCTTGAGAAGCTCTTGTGTTCTCTAACAATTGCAGATGGTGACACTCCAGCTGTTGGCTGTCCTGACTCCGAATCCTGTGAACGGCCCTACGGAACCTGCATCAACCTCAACCTCAACGGGTGACCTGGGCGGTGATCAATGCTGGCAATGCAGAAATCGTCAGGAGCACCACAAGAGAAGCTGTCCCTTCGAGCTGGTGGCCTGACCTTCATTTTGATCACCACCCTATGGACTGTTTAATATTTTTGTAGGAGTTAATTATTTTAATGTTACCTGCTTTAATTGTTCTTCTACTAATTGCTTGTATAGCAGCATTGAATCCATACTTATTGTTAAACAACCACCTTTTGTTATGCTTCCAGTTTAGATTTTGTCCAACCCCACAGGCAAATAGCTGGATTAGAACAATCCCCACCTCTGGACTCTGAAGTGGCAAAGACTGCTATCCCATCCTTCACTAAGGTTAAAGGACTAGTAGTGACATTTCCTGGCCTGGGAATGCTTTTGCTGATGGTTTTTCTATGCCTTCCTTGCATTATACGTGCACTGCAAAACTCTTATGAGCTTAGCCAGCCAGTTATCAAGCTCCAAATGAATGAATTTCCCCCACGAGAGGAATCGCAGCCAGAGACGGGTAAGAGGGGGTGTCAGTCTGACCAACCTAAGACAGGGCCTTCAGCTTCGCTCTGAAGAAGTTCCCGATGACGGGTAAGGCAGACCAGGCGATCCACCCAACCTAAGACAGGCGGGTTCACTTCTTTAAGCAAAGACAGGGGGAGATGATGTTGGGAGCAATTGGGAGCTGACAGTAAAGCTCAAAGGTCATCTTGACTCCTGTGCTAGCTTAAAGGCACATACAAGGAACTGGCGTACTTAAAAGACACCAGGTGCCCAGGAATTAGTTGAACTGCTTCGGACATTTCTAACTGTGGTGGGACTGATGTTTATTACTGTGCTAGGTGGGTCTGCCATTAAAACAAAAATAAAAGGGGGAATCTGTGGAGCACATGGGCAGCAAAGATGGCGCTGGGAGGGGGTTGAGTGGGCAGAGCCTAATTTACTGGAGAGCACATGGCCAGCCAAGATGGCTCTGGGAGGGGTTGAGTGGGCAGACCCCAATTGATCTTCTGATCAGTGCCTAACCAGCCCGTGAGGGCTCAGGTGAATGACAGGGTGTGACCTTGACAGTGATTGGTTCCTCTTCCTCCCTTACCATGCCACCCACCCTTGTTGTCTTTAAAAGGGGCTGCTCTCTGTTAATAAAAGAGTTTTTCTACCTGCTGGATTTGGCTCCCCGCTGTGTCTGATTGTCTCCTGGGCTGAGGGAGGCTAGGGAACGGGCGAGCGCCGCACTTACCTTTCCTCGGACCCCGTCCGTCTTTCGTGGGACGGACGAAGACCCAACATGGGGGTATAGGTTTTCATTTTTGAGGTGTCCAGAAAACTGGCAAGTAACAGGCAGGAGGCTAAGACAACAGGCGGGCTCTGAAAGCAGGGCTTATTTCCCATCAGTGCCAAACAATTGGTTGAATGACTAGTTAGGGACGCTGGATTCTGAACCTGCATTCTGTCTTTCAGTGGGGAGCTTGGGTACAAATTCACCATCTCCCTAAAACATAGATTATTGTATTATTCATTCATCACCCAAGGGGTATTTGAACTAAATGGCCACCTCAAATTATACAAAGCGCTTTTCAGATGCTTATTGTACAGTGGTGAGCCTAATAATACAGCTGTAGGGATTTCTATCATTAAATGAGATGTTATTTAAAAGTAAAAGAATGACCTTTTAATTATAAAATAAATCCATTGTTATCAAGTGAACGACAGTAGTATTTTCTCAACTTGAAATAATCCATTCTAAATCATCAAAGACAAAGAATGCATACCAAAAATGGAAGCATATTCACTCTAAACATAGTTTCTTCTGAACAAGAGAGCAGTTTCCAGCCCACATGCTTTTCTGGTAATTTTTTTCCACCTGGGGTGAGGTTGTGCATGGAGTACAGAAGGTGGTGAGCTTAGATACAATGAGATTGGAGCTTTAAATCACTGAACTAGATGAAGTTTCATTTTCTGTATCTCTAAAATGGAGGAAATAATCTTACCTTCTTCAATGAGTTATCAGAAAAGACCATATGTGAGCCATGTTGAATGAAAGTCTTAACCTACTAAATGCTCAATAAATATTGCATTGTAGTTGCTATCACTCTTTCTACGCCAGTTGCCATCCAGGGCTTGAATAGAATAACCAGTCTTCCTTGTACGTGTTTCCCCTCATATAAGAACCCCATCTAAGTCAGTTCTATCCCAGTGGCCTACCTGGTTAAAGAATATATTCTGTACTTGATCTCATTTGAACTAATAGATGAGCAAGCAGCCAGGCATGATGACATATACCTGTAATCCCTGTTTCTTAGGAGGCAGAGATTAGGACTATCTGGGTTTCAGATTGACCTAAGCAAAAAGCACGAGACTCTGAAAAACCACAAGAAAAAAGGCTGGAGGCATGGGGCAAGTGGTAGAAGGCTTGGCTGGCAAGTGCTAGGCCCTGAATTCAAAACTCCAATACTGTTATAGAAGAAAAGAAAAAAAGATGAGCAGGATGGGCTAGGTGGACACAGTTCTCACTGGCATCCATAGTGTAGTCAGCTAGAGTCAAAGAGTACTGGAATGACAAAGACTTTCCTTCCAATGAGGACAGTGCTCCTCAGAGAAAGCCAGTTTTGATATGTGTCCAGAAGGCCCTAGCGAACTATCCTGACCTTAAAACTGACACCAAGTATAGTTAGCTTTCCATACTTCCATGAAGCATTTGTGGGCTTGTGGATGCCTGTGTATCGAATAAACTAATAGAAAATTCTGGTAGCCAATCTTTTTTGTATTTTACACAGACTCAAAGACCATCTTTGGATCTGTAGCAACAGGAAACATTTCCATTCCCAATATGGGCCTGCCATCTGTCAGAAGGCTAGCTTCTTCTCGAGTGCCACCTTTTCGCCATTGCTATTTTCTGTCACATGAGTGTATTCTCAGTAGTCTTTCTCCGAGCACCATATGCAATAATAATTGCTATTTGACGAGTGCTGATTGTGAAGCCTTCAGTGCAATCCCTGAGGTATACATAAACAAACCAAAGACCCTGAGAGATTAAAGTAATTTCCCCAACGTCATATAACTGGGAAAGTGAAGGTTTGAACTGAGGTCTGTCCGACACTGTAGAACAAGATCCTTTTCTCAGCCCACTGCTTGTGGTGGTGTCATGTAAAGATACTCTGCTTTGAGATTCATTTAAAGCAATTTCTGCTTCAGAACCTGCTGTCCCTGGACTGGGCTTACATCCAACTCTGAGCTACAGGGGGTGGGGGCAGTGCTTCTATTAAATTAATGTGCTCCAACATGAGTGCATCACTCCAGTCACCTGAGAATAAGAAAAGCCTTATCAAGAACTTGCTATTCATTTTAAGCCACTTTAATTCCTTTTGGTTTGATGCAAATTCATTTCATTAATAATTAACAGTACTTGGCAATGCTTTCCCTTAGTCTCAGCTCTTGGTCGGCATTCCACTTTGCTGAACCTGACAGAAATCAGGGTCGAACCAAGGGAGAAATGAAAATGAGAGAGCCAGAATCTGGTATTAACTCACCCACCCTGACCCCTGAGGAGAAAGCGAGCTAACTATTGAAGCAATAGATATTGGCATCAACTGTGAGACAGTGCAGATGATCCTTGTAGTTCAGCTTCTTAAATATTACATCTTTAATGAGTTCATCCAAGCTTTGATAGTGTGGCTTTAAATCTTCCTTTTGGTTAGATATTATAGATCAGTGGTTTTCAGCCCTAGCTAGGAATCAAAATCATCTCTAGGACGCAAAAAAAAAAAAAAAAAATACACACCAAATCTACTAAACAGCTTATAAGCTGTTTAGTGCCTTATAAGCCTGCAATTTCACTCTTAAGCATATAGATATACCTTAGGATGTTTATAGCAGCACATCATAGGCCCAACTGGAAGTTCCCAAATGATCATCAAGAACAAAACAGAAAAGACATTTTGACACAATGGACAAATACGTTGCCTGTGAATGAACAGCACATAACTATACACAACAGCTTGGCAGACTCCTCATAGCTCATATGTAATATTGAAGATAAAGCCAGGCACAAAGGAATATATATTACATCCACTTATCTAAATAAAGAACAAAAACACAGGCAAAACTAATATATAGTATTAGAAGTAGGGACAGCAGTTAGTGTTGGGTGGGTATTCGTAGAGGAAGGGGCTTTGGGGGCTGCTTGTCTTAGTGTTTCTCTATCTGGGTGTTGGTTCAGTCTGCACAGTATGATGGATGTACTATCCTCCACTGAAAAGCTTCAATTATATACACATAAACTTATTGCTCCCATTTAGTAGTTTCCACACACCCTATCATTTCCTCTGGGAACCCTAGTTCAGCAGCCATCCACAGCAAGTCAATATAGCTAGCTTTCTCTGGCTTTCCACAGTTTGTAGTAGACCTCAGTGGGGAAACCATCTAATTCCATTATCATCTGCATGATACTAAAATGTGTGAACTGCAAAAATAATCAAATCAATTTATTGAGCAGAAGCATAAACAGAATACAGTAAACTCATTTTCAACTCAGAAAAAAAAGGAGTCAAGAAAGAACTCAAAGGGCATTTGTGCTCTAAGGGCTTGATGAATATGATACAGTCTGTCCTTTTTTATTTGTAAGAAACTACAAGATAATCTTGGATAGCAAGACATTGCTGCATTTACCTAAATGTTATCACCATAATAATTATTTCATATAGGCATTCCTATCATCAATTAGAAGAGGAGGAAACTGAGGCACAGAAAGATTAAATAACACACATCTGACCACAGAACCAGTAAATTAAGGACCATAACTGGAATTCAAATAGTTTCACTTCATCCTCTATGCTCTTCCTTGTATTTCTCCATATTTTAAGTTGCTGTATATATTTCCCTCATTTTAAAGAGACAATGTATAATACATTCATAGTGCCTGGTAAACTAATGCCACTGGAATTTTTCCATCTGATGAGAAATTATGAAATGAGTGTAATCATTAACTCAAGTTTTACATCCGTTCTTCACCTGTTGGGAGAAATAACATCCCTGACCTCAAGCTCATTCTTTGTGTTATTTATTCATTTGCAAGCAGTGACTAGGTAGTGTGTGGGTGCAGGGAACTCAACAATGAGTGTGATTAAGGGCAAGGTCATAGGCTCCAGGGGCCTTCCCATCCAGTAGGCAGATGCTAGCCAAACAGCAGAGCAGTAAGTGGAAGCTACCCAAGTGATCAACAGGCCATGAACGCATAAGAGGAGGAAGCTTCCTGGGTAAAGTCAGAGGAAACTTCCCTGCATCTGAAGGAGGCTTAGGAGCAGAGGGCAAAAGTGGGTGGGGGTGGACAAAGAGCTTTATGTGCACATGTAAATAAATGTAATATAAGTCACAGTGAACAAGTACTGTAATCGACATATTAACAAAGCCAATAGGACATCAGTATCCTTTTATGCCTTTTTCTTTATATAAAACACATGAAATGATCATACTTGAAGCACAAACCTAGAAACCCTTATATTCAACTCATGGTTGGTCTCAAAAAGCTTGAAACACAGTAAGACAAAAAAAACCTGTAAGACAGGAATTGGAAATAATACTTTCAAGTCAGTATATGTTAAAGGATTTAAGACATCAAAGTGAAAACAGAAATAATGGTATCTACCTTTTCTGGGGAAAAAAAATAGCATCAAAAGAAGAAACAGAAAAGATTGTAAGATGCTAAAATCACCAGTCACTGGAACGTACTCACATAGCACTTCCCCGTTCCTCTCCACTCACCATTGCTGAAGCCAGCTCTGCCAGAAAACCAAAGGAACACTATTAGGCCTAAAGACTTCAGGCAATATAGGAAGAATGTAGTTAATTACAAGTACAGCCGCTGACAGGCTCAGAACAAACCCAGGTGTAGAGAATGAACGGGCTTCACAAAGCTACTCCAGTTCCTTGCTACCTCCTGGTATATCCACCATCCAAACGGTTCTCCAACCTCCAAGATGAAGCAATGTGATCTATTAAAAGTAAAAATCTGTTCTGGGCCATACCCCTAAACAAGAACCTCTTCATGGCATCCATTTCCCAGAAAACTTTAGCTTCTTAAAATAGCCTACAGGTGTTGCTTGGTTTATCTTCTTCCACCCCTCCAATCTTCTCATGCATTTCACTCATTTTTTTTTCCTCTATATTTCTCGGGCAGTTCCCCACTCCAACCCCTTAAATTGCCCTCTTTAGGTTTCGCAAGCTCACTACACTCCAGGTTACCTTAAGCCTCTGTAGATGCTGTTCTTTTTACCTTGACGGTTGTTCCATCTTGTCCTTCACCTAGCTGATTCCCACTCTCCCTTTAACTCTTGGTACTGACTGCAGACAGGCTCTCCCTGAGTTCCTTAACTATGGCAGCTTTCCCTTCACATCAGTTACCACTTCTCCATGGCAACTGCTGTATGTGCAGTTTTGAATGTATTGCCTTGATTATTTGATTCATGTCTGTCACTTCCTTAAACACAAGGGTTGGGATCTTTTATATGCATTTCTTTTTCATGCGTTCTCTTTTAATTATATTTTCTGTCTTTTTATGCATTCATTTTCAGTTCTATTATTATCTTTAAGTAGTTGTACAAAGGAGTTACCCTATGTGTTTACTTGTACATTTGTAGATTGGATCTAGCTTCCACATCAGAGCAAGAACATACATCCTTTATCTCTCTGGGGCTGACTTACTTCACTGAACCTAATTTTTTCCAGGTCCATCCATTTAAGAGTTGGGATCTTGTTTGGTGAGGCTGCTTGTGTATCTACAACCCCAGACATACTGTTAACACATCATGGGTGCTTTATAAACCCCATAGTACCCAAAAGGGGTTTCATAGCTCTCTCAGTTCCTATGACTCTTTGGTTAGCTATGGTTTCAGGTCACTCTAGTAAGGACTAAGGAAAAAGAGGTACATATCTTACAAACCAGTATCTTACATCCCTGCAAGAGGCATGAAGGAAAGCAAAAAAAACTTGATAATTTGCTACTCCAGTCAAGTAGCACATTCCTAATTATGTTGGTTTCCCAGGAGGAAAGTACAGTCCAAAGTTTTACAGTAGCAATGTGAAAGAAAGAAATATTTAGCTGTTTAACTCTAATGTTAATCAAACAACAGTCATTCTATTAATGAATATGGTAGCTCTTTCATGTAATATCAACATGGTTGAGAAATGTTTTACCCTGACACCATTAAAAACTAAGTTTCTGTTGTAAAGGACATCAAAAGCTAAAGAAGACCACTATGGGATTCCAGAAGGCACCTTTGCTGCTAACAATTTACATTTCAGACTACTGTTTGCTTTCCTCTTTTATAAAATAAAATGTAATTACCTGTGCTCCCTACCTGTCCATTGGGAGTTTGGAGGAATTAATAAGATGATGTTTATTGAGTATGCAAGAGCCCATGGAAACACTATTGTTGGAATAGTGTGAATAGAATAGAATAAAGTGAAATGTCGCTTCTGGTAAGCAAGGGAGTGACTTCCAGATAAGTAGGGCTGACACCAAAGCAAAACAGCAAAGTGAAATAAATACTAAAGACCAAAGTTGTTATTTGGTGATTTATAGTAAGGAAAATCATCCTTTCTTTCTGAACTTCTACCTGCAATCTCCAGTGCAGTAGCCACTGAGTTTTAAATTAAATTTAAAAAAATTTATTTACTCAAATTTCAGCAGTATCATGTGGGCCAGGCATTTGTGGTTCCTGCCTATAATCCTAGCTATTTTGGAAGCTGAAACCATTCCAGACAGTAAAGCCTAAAAGACTCTATCTCCAAAATACCCAGAAAAATGAAGACTATAGGCATGGTTCAAGTGGTAGAGTACCAGATATGAGCAATCAAGCCAAGCAAGCTTGAAGCCTTGCATTTAAGCCCCAATACTGGCGTGCACACACACACACACACACACACACACACACACACACACACACACAATTTTAAAAAATTAGAAGGATCATGTGACCCATAGCTTTCACACTCACCAGTGCAGATATAGAACATTCCCATCATCACACAAAATTCTTCCAGCTGGAGCTATAAAACTAGGAGAGTCTTTTCCAATCTTTACATGTGAACCCTATTATTTGACACTTTTAAACTCTTGTTCTGGGTAGGGATTTTGGAACTTTATCAGCAAGAAGAGAAATTACTCATAGACCTGAAGAAAAATTATTCTTAAAAGACAAATGGTTCCCTTTCAAACCTGTTTTGCCTTTTAGGTGCTGTCTCTACGTAGTTAGCAGTACGAACACGCACAGTGTAGAGCGCATTAAATGTCTCTCGCTTTTCTCTGTCTCAATATTTCTCAGGGTCTATCCTTTGGTTCTTTCAAGTCCAGAGAAAGTCTGTACAGAGGGAAAACCATGAACCAAAAAGATCCATAACTCAAAAAACCTGCTATGTCTGGTTGTCAATAAGCTAAGAGATCATTAATATATGCTCAAAGGGAATGAATCACTGCTTGCATGAAATGTTGCTGCACCCCATTTTTCTTTTTTTATATATTTTATTGTAAAGATACTGTACAGAGGGGGTTACAGTTCCATGAGCAAGGTAATCAGTACATTTCCTATCAAGCATTGTTACCCCCTCCTTTGTTTTTCCCCTACCATACTCCCCCCCCCCCACCTAAGTTGTACAGTTCATTTCAACATAGTGTCTTGTGAGTATCCTGTTGCATTGGTTCACCCTTGGTCCTTTGTCTCACCATTTTGTAATTCCCCTTCCTTTCCCCAAATCAGATAAACATATATGCAAGACACAGGGTACCAAAATCAAAAAAGAGTGACAACAGCGGATAAACCAAAAGGGAAAAACAAACAAAAGAAAAAAGAAGCAGAGATCACAATAGCTCAACGACTATATAAAATGATGCTAATTGAAATGAACTCCAAGATATGGAAACAACGGGGGCGGGGGGGGGGGTTGTGTTTTTTAAAAAGTACTGTGTGAAGTTATTTCTTTTTTCATTTTTCTCTTTATACTATTTTAATCTTGTTGGATTGTGGGGGGAGCAGAAATGAGCCCAGTGCATTCTAACTTTGTGTGGGTGTCTCCCTGGCTTGGTTACCAAAGAAACCATTATGTTCCATACTATTCAAATAATGGCTCTACTAGTGCTCTAAATACTTTCTTCTTTTCTAACCTGCCTGCACTGCAGATTTAGAGCCACCATCTGTTGGTCAGGAAAAGAGACAGGTTTCTGGAAATGTTATGGCCCTTCCTATATGAATTTTAAGCCTCAGTCTCAAAATTTCAACCTGAAGATACCTGTTTGTGAGGCCAATACTTCCCAACCAAACCCAGGTCACTGACTCCATGGGCCACTGTACTGACAAACTGCAGAAGTGAAAGAAGTCTGCTGATAGCCTGTGAGGCTGCCAAGGCTTCTGTCATCCATGCTGTGAGGCTCCTCTCACAGTAATGAGAAGGGGCTTGCTGCTGCAATCCTGAAGCACGGTGGGAGACTTGGCTGGAATGAATGTTTGCCCATCAACCTGGGTCACTCATGTCACACACACACACACACACACACACACACACACACACACACACACACACATCATCATCATCATCATCATCATCATCACCACCACCACCACCACCACCACCACCACAACCACTGATCTCCAGAGCAACAGATCTAGTACCTGGGACCACCTGGTTTCCATGGCTGTCAGGTTAAACAATGCCTTCCAGAGCCACTCACTCCAAAACAGGACCCATGAAGTCCAGGATGCTTAATGCTATGAGAAACTTTTCTGGAAACGAATGCTTTCCTTTACAAACTGATATCTAGTTATATGGAGGCATGATGTACTGGGCAAATACCCTATGAATGGAAAGCAGCAGGTAAATGAGTAAGGTCTTCTTGTAAATCTCTAGACCTCTGCAACCAAAGGTTCTGAGCTACTTTCCCAAGCAGTGTGATCACTGTTACTGAGGTTTTACATAGGAAATTGAAGGCTCTCCCAATGGTTCTTTTCTGGGAATCTAAATATTAATCTGTGAAACTTTCAATCTGCTCAACAAGTGTTGCTGGGGTTGGGTATGTAACTTATTAGGAGAGCACTTGCCTAACGTGTGTAAGGCCCTCAGTTCTATCCCTAGCCAAAAAGGCAGGGGGTGGAAAGAGTGTTACTGATTACAACTTTAAAAAACAGTATTATTCTTAAGGTCAGTAGTTTTAAGAAGAAACTCTCTCTCTCTTTCTCTCTCTCTCTCTCTCTCTCTCTCTCTCACACACACACACACACACACACACACACACCTCTTTGCTAAATCAAACTTTAAGCCAGAAATCTATAAATATCTTTAAATAAGTACCCTATCCATATACAACATTTTGCACACCCCCAAATACATGTGCCTTTGATTTATAAAATATATGTTTGTTCTATTATGCTAACATATTATAAAACATGCTCCCCAAACTGAAACCTTAAAAGCATTAAAATAAAAATACAGTACTTTTCAGTTATCTTTCATTTTATTTCACTTATTAAAGGTACAAAAGGCACTTTTATTGGAAAAAGATGACATTTGTGTAGAGGGTGTGTGAATGTGTATTCGCTGATATGGGTGAAGGTTTGAACTTAAGGTCTCCTGCTCTGACTCAACTTTTTTCACTCACAGCTGATGCTCCACTACTTGAGTCATGCCTGTACTTCCAACATGACATTTTTAATGAAAGAAATATGATCATATTTGCTTGTTTTTTTAATTAGTTTAGTTCAATGATCGTGTGCTAAATTCAGTTTCTTTTAATACTTGGTTATTAAAGTTGTGCCAGAAAGAGAGAAAGAGAGAGTGAGAGATATTAACAAAGATACAGAGATCTTAGTGTAAGTGTATCCCAAAGGGGTACTTGTACTGAAATTGCTCATTTGAAATTTAAATTTAACTAGATGTCTTGTATTTCATCTGGCAACTTTAAATACTGGTAAAGCTTAATTTTTCCTCTTCTTTTTGTTTTAGCCAAAAGTAAATAGAAGTAGGAGTTTAAAGATTTTCTTCCTGTATGTTCAGCAATGGAGATCATTCCTAAGAAGCTACCACCAGAGACCCTGAGCAAATCAGTATCCTCCTCTAGGAGCTAGTGCAGCCAACTGCTCATAGAGCCCCCTCTCAGCTAAAGTTCCATAACCACTGCCTCCTCAATCCCCTCACTACCCTCTAGCAACATTCAAGGCTATGCTCTAAATGGTACATAACCTTCTTAATTCTTCTGGAGAATAAGTCTATTAAAAGAGAGAGGAAAAACCATAGATAAGGCTGCATAGTAAGAAGTTTGAGCCACCTACATGGATACCCATTTTGACTCATCTATCCACCTTCTGCCTCTGGTTTCTAGGGGTAGCTGCTGGCATATTTACCCTGTTCACCTCCTCCACTGGCAACCACAATTCTTACTAACATTGAAAGAGCTTGTTTCTGGGAATCAAGTGATGACACGGGTAGAATATGTGTCAGTGTGCCTTTACATTATAGCATTCTAACTGGAAAATTTAACAGGGGCAGAAAAATGATTTGTCATTGTCATTTCCCTACATCCTTTGGATAAGACTGTCCAGTATCAACAAAGCATGGTAAACAACCTGTAAGAGAGTCAATGGAAGCCAGTATTCATGGCCACATGATAGATGATACAGTATCATGAGTAATGAAGTAGTCAGCCTTAAATAAAGCATTCTAGGCAACTTTAGAGCAAGAAGACCTATGTGATTTTAATACAAATAGGTTCCTAAGAAAAATGTCATTATAAGTATTACCACCATTGCTACCTCTTTCTCATGAAGGACTGGGCCAATGTGATAATATTCATAAATGGCACATTTAACAATAAAGAGCACTAACAGGTGCTACCAAAACCTGAAGAGATAAAGGCTGGACATGACAACTAATCTTCATTCACATTGACTTTGCAATAAACAAATATGCAAATATAGCATCTCAATCCATTTGACTATATTTTCATCAATAAGTAACTCTACCACTCAGTCCCTAAATTTTGTGATATATTCTTAGATACATGGTTAACATAGATAGAAGTCACACACAAAATAGTTGCCCCAGACCTGTACACTATAGGATAGCCTTACTATACAGCAATCTCAAAGCCTTCCTGTGCTGTTCTTATATACAATTTCACAACAGCCCCTGGCTCAGAATAGTCTCATGGGTCAGGCCATTTTCTTCATTGTAAAGGCTATTATTGAATGCCCAGCCCCGTGCTCAGGACCACACAGACATGATCTCATTTTATACTTGTATTAAATCATGAGAAATAATAGAGCTCCTTGTTTTAAGGTACTGAACTTCAGAATGGCTTGTTAAGCAGCAACGTATCATTGAAAGCAGATAATCTGCATTTTATTTATTCATTTCCTCAAATTGCTGAGAAACAGGTAGGTCTCAGGCTTTCCATCTTCCTCTTATGATCACAGGAACAGAGTTCTAGGAAGTGAGAATCACAGAACCAGAACAAAAGCCTTTGGCATCCCAGACTAGATTCAGGTCCTTGCCACCCAACCATCTTGCCTCGTTAACAAACAAGGACATTTCTGAGGCAACCAGACTGCCCTGAGCTCTAGAACTTCTCAAATATATCCTATCCAGACAAGTGGAAAATGTGTTTCTTTTCCTGGTGTCAAAAATATTGCTCCCTATCAGAGGTCACTTGTAGTCTCTGTTATGTCCTTTGTATTATCTAGCAAACATTCATTGCTGTTTAATTTACAACACACTGAGGCAAAAGAGTGAATCTGGACACTGAAAATGCATCCAGGTCAGCTAAGGCAGGAGATAGGGATCAGTGGTAGGAAAGGCAAAATCCCTCCAAATTCCTCATTGACTTCAGCCCCAGATCTCAGTAGCACTTGCTCCCAGCAGCCTTCAGATAGAGAACAAGGGACCGTCTCTTTTTTCCTTCTACCAAAACAATTCAGGAAATTCAACATTAATGCCCAGTGAAGGAAGACAGGGGACATTTGCCAACAAGTCTACATCATTCAAAATGCTCCATCTTGACAAAAGATAGGGGAATAACGGGAACTTTGTCTTCTCTCCTCCTTTTCAATTAGTACTTGACCTTGATTTCTAAAGTATATTGTAATCCAGTAAAGCACAGATCAGAGAGAATGGAATCTAACTATATAACAGTATGTGTGTGTGTGTGTGTGTGTGTGTGTGTGTGTGTGTGTGTGTGTGTGTGTGTGTGTGTGTGCGCAAGTATTGGGGCTTGAACTAAGGACCTGGGCACATTCCCTTAGCCTTTTCACTCAAGGTTTGTGCTCTATCACTTGAGCCACAGCTCCACTTCAAGTTTTGCTGGTTAATGGGAGATAAGAGTCTCACAGACTTTGCTGCCTGGGCTGGCTTTAAACAGCAATCCTCAGATCTCAGCCTCCTCAGTAAGTAGAATTACAGGTATAAGCCATGGGTACCTGGTCTTGATTCCGTCTCCTTGCTCACTGAACAGTTTGGTGGAATCAGAAGATCAGAAGCTATACAAGTAAATCAACCAAACCGTAACCTTCATACAATTTTTTTTCATACAATCTACTTTTGAATTCTACAAGGACTTATAGGATCTATAAGTCCTGTACTATGTTAAATAATGGGTGCCATAGGAAACTGAAGCAGAAAGAGAGAAGTACAGGTTAGATTGCACTATTTCTGGTGACGCATTCTGAGGTAGGGTAATGAAAGAAGGCCCGAGTGAACACAGTACACAAACTTCACCAAACTGATTTCACCAAGGAAACTATTTCACATAGAGCAGCTCCCAGAAATTCAAAAATTATGTTTTAGAAAAGAAAGTCAGCTGAAGAGCAGAAGCACATTTAGTTGACAATTGTATTTGGCTAAAGTATAAGCAGTTAAAACAAGAAAGGACTTTCTTTTTCATTTGTACAAAAAGTGTGGATTGATAGTCCAGAGATGTGGACTGCTTCCATGTTGTCACCAGGAACTTGGGGTCCTTTTAAATCTCTGCTCTACGCTCCTCAATTCAGAGCTTCCACCATCAAGTTGGCTGCATAGCAAATGGTTGCTTTATCTCCAGCCATCATACCTGTGTTCTAAAAGAATGCTCCCTCCTACGGAGTCTTCTCATAGGTATCACCCTTGCAGTTTTGCCTACATTTTGTTAATCACCCTTAGCTGGCAAAGAAGCTAAGCATGTATTTTAGACAGAATGAGACTTCTCATGATAAGACTAAGCAAGTTTGCTTGCTTTGCTTCCTAAGAAAGACTCAGGAAAGAAGGGTCAGGCAGAAACGTTTTCTCATGTAAGAAAGGAAAGCTGTCTATTTTAATGAAGCAAATAATGTGGTCTCCCCAAAACACTACTGCTACTGTAGATCCCATGTTACCTGTGGACCCCTGGGGGTAAAACTTCATGGAACAGAGTCTCTAGTCACAAGATCACCACACTCCCATCCTTGGGACAAGGTGCTAGCTGCTCCTCTTTTATCCAATCATTCCCAGTCTGCCTGACATCAATTCTAGATACACAGCTATGCAACAGGAACATCTCAAATCCAGGGTGTCTACAACATAATCATTCTGATTTTATTTGTACCTTTCCCTCTTAATTTTTTAGTTTTTATTGTTATTATAAAGGTGCTCTACAGAGGGATTGAAGTTACATAAGTTAGATAATGAGTACATTTCTTTTGAGACAATGTCAACCCTTCCCTCATTCTCTCCCAGCTTTTCCTTCCCATCAATACCTTTCTATTTGAAGAAAAAGCTAGAAGATGCTAAATGATTCCAAATTTGAGGGGGAGGGTTGACAGAAACTACTGTGAATTCACAAAACATCTTTTGTTTTCCTTCTAAAGATAAAGCTAGATTACAGTTAGGAAGGGCTTAAATGTGGGCAAAAGTGATCTTTGCCACATGATGGGATGGGATGAATGAGTCAGTGGAGCCAGTTACCTATCCCACCTACGTGAGTTCAATGTGACACAAGCGATAGATACATTCTCACCGTGTTAAGCCCCCGAGATTTTTGGAATTGTTTGTTATGACACCCTATCTTGACTTATACAGAGGAATTAAAGAAAGACTCTGTGATGACAAAATAATGTGAAATTTTTCAAGGAAAACAATTCAACTTCCTATAATCTCAAACATTTGGGGCTGTTACAAATCGTGTCGTTTTAACATCAGTAGAAGACTAGCAAAAAGCTAGTGACTCCTTAAATGACATAAACATACTGCATTTGCTTTTCAAGCGCTGGAAATGTTTCTATCTGAAACATGAAAGAAATATTTTAACAGGCTGACTTGGGGAAAATGTTGAACATGAAGAGACCAAAATGTTTTTAAAGGAGAACTCAGTCAATATGTTCCCAAAGCCCTGCCCAGATTTTAATTGAAGGCCATTCTAAGTGAAATAAAGTTGCTGGGCTAATTTTGAAATGTAAAGGAAATTTTTTGGTGAGGGTAGAATACAATTTAGTTATCATTTACTTAATATTTATTTTCCTAAAAGGGTTTTTAGGATCTTTACCCTGGGAAGAACTTTTTTTCTCTTTAAAATTTTGGCATTTAGTATAATTATATCTAAAGATTGGGTTTTGGTACATTTGGACTTAACAGTCCCTTATCTTCAAGTTCATTTTGAAAAGGAATGAGACAGCAGAACGCACTGTATCAAAGCAGAATTCTTCCTCCATCTTTAAGGAAGACTGTTTAAAAATGAACATCTTTCTGAGGCACCTGTTTCCTTTCAACAGGGTTGACAGATAAAGTTTGATTGAGAGAAATGCCAATCGTCTCAGGAGGCAGATGGATTAACTTTCTAATGTTTCTTTCCTGACAGTAAGTCTCAAGTTTTACTTCTATGCTTAGCAAAATATTTTTTAGAAATATTGTTTGTTCAATAGAGATGATACGTTTTACTACTTCTTAGAGCAAACCATTGATCCCTATCACCATGGCATTAGGTAGGCCTCACAAATCACCCAGGCATCTACCCTTAGCCACAAATAAACCACTGGCAGAGCAGTAGAGAAAAGGGAAATGCCAATCAGAACTAGGGGAGTCGACAGGAAAAGATTTTGCGGTCTCTCTATTTATGGCATTTCCTTAAACACGTTGGTTATTCTAATTTCTTTTGCAACTGTCTCTCTCATAAAATATATTTTAGCATAGTGAGGAATTTCCAAACAGGTTATTTTTTTTTACTTTAAAATATTCTATGTGGATTCATGTTACATCTAGCGTTGATTTTTAAATAACAGTTCAAGTGATAATTAACAAAACATTTAAATTTTACATATCAAGTATTTGCTGAGTTAATTTGAAAATTCCTATCTTTAAAAATTCTCAGTTTTCCGGGCTGGGAAGGTGGCTCAGTGGTAGAGTGCTTGCCTTGCATGCATGAGGCCCTGGGTTCGATTCCTCAGCACCACATAAGCAAAAAGAAAAAAGCCGGAAGTGGTGTTGTGGCTCAACTGGTGGAGCACTAGCCTTGAGCTGAAGAGCTGAGGGACAGCGCCCAGGCCCAGAGTTCATGCCCCACAACAGACAAAAATCATTTATCAGTTCTCTAGCCTAAATTGTCTTACTCATTTTTCTTGCAGTTTTTTTATTATCAGGGAGGCTGTGATAAAATTTTGTAAACACAGATGAACTCTCTTCTAGTTCCTCAAGGTTAGCTCACAGTTGCTAGCAGCTTCCTTCCTGAGCAAAATAAAGTTTAACTTCTTTTTCTTCTACTTTAGTCTACAAAGTACCCCTCCCATTCCAGGAAAACAGCATACTTCTGAGGCTTTCTTACGACAAAAGGATAGAAAAGAGAGTAGTGCGGGCTTCCAGGCCCCAGGATTCAAGATTAAAGAGTTATGTTTAACAAGACCAGGTTCTACGCTGTTCTTTGTCCCTAATTATGAAGCTTTTGGGCTATCCAAAAGGCAAACATCTTACATTTACCCCCAAAATCAATGAAATCTGATTCTAATTACTTCATGTAACTATAATCCTTTTTAGTTATATTATTCCCACAGAATCCCACAGTCCCTTTTATCCCAGCCACAAAACAACAAAGACTGGGAAGACAAAAGAAAATCATAGCAAGTAAATGCTAGTCACAAATCAGAGACTAATCGAACTTATGATGGATTACAGGTCCAATTCCTAAAACCGTGGTCTGTTAGTCAGAGAAGGATAAACTACTACAGCAAATAAGCTCTCAAATACAGAATGGCTCAACCACCATAGAATTGTATTTGTTGCTCATGTAATTTCCAAATGATATTTCTTGGTCAGTGGGTGACTCTTCTCCCATGTGGCAATTAAGGGATTCAGACTATGTTCCCTTGTGGCTCCACCATCTTCAAAACCTTACAGTTCTCTGCAATGAGCTGACAGAGAACGAATGGTGGAACTGTATCGAGGAGCCAGTGACAAATAGCTTCCTCTCATTTCATGGCAAGAACTAGTCACATGACCCCTCTCAAAGGCCCGGAGACTGGGAAATAGAATCAAGCTCTTTGTCCTAGAAGCAGAGGAACATGAATTTGGTAGTGCTCAGAAATCTCTACTATAAGTGGTACACATCTACCTCAGTAATTCATTTTCCAACCCCTAACAATTTTGCTCAATAGTTAACCCTATAAACATGTTTCAGTTGATAAAAGACTGGACAAATATTGCAAGTCAGGAAGCAATTCATCGTGATGTCTAATTATATTGCTTATATTTTATATATTATCTTATTTGTATGTGATTTTTATGATTAACACTCTGATTTTTAATTGATAATGACTTCATTAATGCTAATTGCATAATAAGACAGTCGAAAACATAGCATTCCCTATTTTAAAATTCCATCCAATATTGCATTCAAAATATTTCTCTAAGCCAGGCTTCTTATGGATACCAGAGGCCTAGAATGGGAGTCAGACCAAGATGATAGGGTGATGTTGTCCTGCACATTGCCCTCTTCTCTGCTCAGAATCCTCCAGTGGAAAACAAGAAGAGAAAGCATTTTTCTTGCCTTCTCTCTGCTTTGTTGGTTATGACTCCAGTTCCCTTACAAGGCAATGGTGATCATGGAAGGTCATTGTCCATTTTCTGTTGGTGTCACCATTTTTCTAATTATGACTGTCCTCGGTTTCCTCTGTGAGGCAAGAAATCAAGTACTGACTTGCTGAGAGGGGAGAACATATGGAGTCTTCAGAGAACTAATGGGGGAATCTCCCATAAACAGTACCTTAGAATGGCAGATGGAGCTGAAGTTGGCCCCTTTCCTACTGCTCCACACCTTCCCTTGGGGACTTGCTGAAGAGACTCCTTTGGAAAGCTAGTAACCCTCTTAGGGGAATAAGCAAGAGTATTTCAGCTTTAGCCACAAAGACTCCTGCATCCTTACTATGCCAAAGGGTAGGAATGTTTACTGCACCTGACACAATGTCCCTCAAAATATCACACAGGAGGACATCTGTGGGCAGGAGGGTTGTAACACTTCTGCTGCCCAAAGTCTTGTAGGAGAGAGGGGATGCACTGAATCCCTCATGACAAGGGGATAGAGAAGGAACAGTTGAACTTTACTAATCTCTAAATATCCTAAAGATAGCTTTATATCCATTAACTTTTTATCCAGATCTGTATTTTCTTGATCAAAGTGTTGGTACCTGATACTCTAAAATGGTACCTCTCCATAGGCTTGAAGCTGTTCCTAAGGACTGACGATTCTCTGAACTCAAAACACCCAGGATTTGGTGCCTTTTGTTCTCAGATATGAGTTCTAGTCAAAATTCCAGGGAAAAATAAAACCTATTTTGCTCTCCACACCATGACTCCGAAATGATTTCTTTGTCAACTTAAGCTTTGACATTTTGAAGCATTGAACTTGATTTCTTGCTGCCTAATCTGTGGGATATGTCCAAAGGAAGGATAACAGAGCCTTATCAAAAATGTACCTATTCTGTACAGATAATTCCTGCCATCTCATCCAGGAAAATCTCTGCCCTTCAGATACCCAAACCTCCAAGAAGTAGAACTTAGAGCCCTTTCACTCTTGATCTTTTTAATCTAAGATGTACACAGAAGCAGTGATATCTAATCCATGTGGCACATATTTAGAAAGTATGGAATCACACGAAACTATCAGCAAGAAAAGGTTTTAATTGTTGCATATAATGTGATTAGGAAGCCTCCTCCCCCATCCCTTGAGAAGAAACATTTTTTAAATATGTGTTAATATTTTGCTCCAAAAAACCTGGGAAACCAAAAAAGAGGTCCAAAATAAATATATCACATTCTTATTAATATATAAGTATTATATATGATAACTATTCTTTACCATGTTATATATAGGCATACATTCACATTTATGTGTGCAGTGTGTATGTATAATAGTAACAGTTAAGTGATAGAATCTCTTAGTTTCATTGTTTTATATCATTCTCTTTTACAAATATCTGCAATTCATATACATTAGTAATATGGTAAATGAGGACTACATCTATTAAATTGTTACATAGCAAACACTATAATAAACTTGCATGCTTATGTCTTGGCTTAAACCTCAAAACAAAAGAGAAAGGTGGGAATTAGGATTAGAAGGGAAACCCACAACCTAGAGATCTTTCATAGTACTGCTGCAAATGTAGAATGGCCAACAGGTGGCAAAGCCAATAAATGAGTCCATGTTTATCTGACTCCATATCTACATTCTTGCTACTATACCATGTGGTACCACTGATGTTGAAGAACCTTAGCTATACCACAGATCCAAAGTGGCTCAATTATGGTTATGATGTTCAGGAGTTCTAGTCTCACAAGGTATGGTACATACAAGGATGCTCTCCATTTGAAGGCAGAATAGGAAATAATCAAAAGGGTGAAGATGACGCAACTGGAAAGTTGACTTTCTTTCTCGTAATAAGTACTGTTGAGGGCTGGAATGTGGCTTAGTGGTAGAGTGCTTGCCTTGCATGCATGAAGCCCTGGGTTCAATTCCTCAGTACCACATACATAGAAAAAAACGGAAGTGGTGCTGTGGTTCAAGTGGTAGAGCGCTAGGCTCAAGCAAGAAGAAGCTCAGGGACAGTGCCCAGGCCCAGAGTTCAAGCCCCAGGACTGGCACCAAAAAAATACTGTAGAATGAAGGGTGAAAATTCATGTGGGAAACAATGAGAGACTATGCTAAAGCACGGCTATAGAAGAAAGGCCAACAATTCAGATAAACTCGCCACTCAGAGGTCTGATCTACAACCACCTGAACCAGTTGTAACTCATGTCATCCCATACTTCACTTAAAGGACTTTTCAGTAGTACAGATGCTCCAAAAAGCTATGAGCATAATCATATTAGAAATACAGCAAAACACCACTGGTCTCCAAATTATCATGGATGTGAAAAAGCGGCACTGGGATCAAAGTAATAATATACTGCCAGCTTAAGAAAGTTTATTAACTGGGAAGGTGGCTCAGTGGTAGAGTGCTTGCATGCAGGAAGCCCTGGGTTTGATTCCTCAGTACTACATAAACAGAAAAAGCCAGAAGTGGTGCTGTGGCTCAAGTGGTAGAGTGCTAGCCTTGAGCAAAAGAAGCTCAAGGACAGTGTCCAGGCCCTGAGTTCAAGCCTCAGGACTGGCAAACAGAGAAAGTTTATCAAGGTTGAGAAACAAGAGAGCAAAAGAACAGAGAGCAGAACTATTTAAGCAGAACAGTTGGGCAAGGGTGTGAATTCAGTGAATCATTTGAGTTCTCCTGGTTTCATTAGCCCCTAATGGCATCACAGTGTGACAAGAACATAGAGAAACATTAGAACAAGAAGGTGTGGTGGAGGTCACTGGAAGTCGCTTAGTGCCCTCCTTATTTCATAATTAAGCTATTGCTTTCCATAATTATAATCTCAAGTCATTAAAAAGTAATGATGACCTAAAATACTTACGAAGGCAACAAAAATGTAAATAGATGTAATGGCATTTATACACACACGCGTGTGCATGCACACACACACACACACACACACACACACACACACACACACACACACACACACACACACACACCCTTCTATTTTCTGGAAAACATTATTCTATAAAATATTTTTTTCCGCAATAAGATCAGATATATGAACCAGTATATATTCAGCAGTAACATTAGTAGATAATCTGTGTTTTATTAGTAGCCAGCCTACTGTCCCTTTTCATACTCACACTTGCTACAAAATTGCCAGGACTCTGTTGGCCCAATTACCCTCACTATTTGTATTTGCCTCAGTGATGCTTCCTATTGGGAGAACCATTGTTAAAACCGAATCTCCTAATGCACAACTCTGGGTATTTCCTTCCATGTTTCACTATCTGATAGCTTCTTTTGAGGGGGTGACTAACAGGACATGAAATGAGTACCTACGAACAGCTAGCTCTGCCATACCAGTTATGCACAGATTCATTCAACAAATATTCTTTAGCGTCTGAATCCACCATTGCCACAAAGATATTGAAAATAAGTACTCAAAGTTACATAGCTTTAATCAACACCCATTATAGTGTCACAAGTCTTTGTTGAATGAAGGTCAGCTGATTGAGCATAGGCTCAATTGAACAACTCTACTGAACAAACTGCAGGTAGGCTGATCTAGCTTCAGCTTGGCCAGGATGGTTCAGCTCTTCACCAATTGTCTCTTCTCTTAAGGTGACACCAGTCATGTACCATTCCATGCAACAGCAGAGGAACAAGAAGGAAAGTTCACCTTCAAGTGCTTTCTTTTGCCAGTCCTCGGGCTTGAGCTCAGGACCAGGGTGATATCCTCGAGGTTTTACTGCTCAAGGTTAATGTTACCACTGGAGCCACAGCTCCATGTGCAGTTTTTTAGTGAGTTAGTGGCGATAAGAGTCTCATGGACTTTCCTGCCTGGGCTGACCTCAAACTTCAATCCTCAGGACTCAGCCTCCTGAAGAGCTAAGATTAGAGGTGTGATCCACCTGATCCTGGCTCCAGTGATTTCTATGTGTTGTTCTACCTGCCTTTTAAGCATTTGACTTACTAACACTCACTCCATTGACCAAAGCAAATCACATAAACTCTGCCTCTTTAATTGGACAAACTACAATGGAAGATGGTAAATGATGTTGATAAAGAGGTCTATGAATGCCTATCACATTCCAGGTACCATTCCAGGTACTGAACAAACAGTGCCATCATGACAGTAGCTGACCTGGTGCTTGCAGTCAAAAGTGATGATGAAATATCCATCAATAGACAATATACAAATTCCTCTGTGGACCCTTATAATTGCAATCAAAATTGAACCATGAAGGTAAATCTGCTGTCTCCATCCTACTTTTTCACCTCTATAAGGAATAGGTGCCCTGAGAGATGACCTATTATGTTGAAGTCTCTTCACACTGTTTCACTTGTACTGCCAAGCATTAACAAGATAATCTCATATGATCTAGTAGTCCCAAAGTGAATAATGGTGTTGATTTAGAGAGTCTATGGAATAGCCCTGCTCTGATTTTCTGGCTGTGTGGCAGGGTGAGAATCAGCAGGATAGAAAAGCCTTCACCTTAAGAAGAAAGATCTGCATTCCATGGCTCACCCCCTTTACGAGCATCTTGATAACACCCCTAGTTTGTATCACATCAAAAATATTTACTGAGGGCCATCTAGTTGCCAGGCTGCGATCAGGGTTTTTTTTTCTAACTAATGACTCATCTAAT
This sequence comes from Dipodomys spectabilis, assembly GCF_019054845.1. Classification (NCBI taxonomy): domain Eukaryota; kingdom Metazoa; phylum Chordata; class Mammalia; order Rodentia; family Heteromyidae; genus Dipodomys; species Dipodomys spectabilis. The sequence goes on along the minus strand of NW_024871203.1, from coordinate 2,259,590 downwards.
CCTCATGATAATCTTGTAAGCAAAACTAGTACAAGATTTAGCCCATATTCAACAAATGGTTATTAAAGCACTAATTATATGCCAGGCACTGTGCCTACCAGATGAGAAATATATATTTCTGGCCCTCCAGAAGCTCACATTCTATTAAGAGAGACAGACCTGTAAACAATACAATTAAATATAATGAGGTAAGTGCCTTTATAGGAGACAGTGTTCTTTAAAGCATTATGCAAATATAAGGTATTATAATTAAGCATAGCTGTAGGTCTCAAAGACCTCATCCTGTTTTCAGAAGTGCCTAATTTATCTACAAGGAAATCTGTGGTGCTGAGACAATTTGAAGCGGATGGAGGAATACCCTGATTCCAAAACCATATGCCATTACTGTTTCTACTTTCTGAGAAAATATGATTAAAAATGGAAAAAATTGTGATGCTTGCCAGCCCAGCAGATAAAATGACAGTCTTTGAGGATTTAAGAGAAGAGATGGGAAACACGTAGGCCCTAGCAGCAAATAAGAATAAAGGCATAGTGGGTGCTTGTAGCCCACACCTGTAATGCTAACTACTCAGGAGGCTGAGAGCTGAGGATAATGGTTAGAAGCCAATCTGAGCAGAGAAATCTGTGCGATTCTTATTGCCAATTAACCAGCAAAAAGGCACAGGTGATAGGGTAGTTCAAGTGGCAAAGCACCAGTCTTGAGTGAAAAAGTCAAGCCATAGCCTGGCACTGGTGGCTCACCCCTGTAATCCTAGATACCCAGGAGGCTGAGATCTGAAGATTGTGGTTCAAAACCAGCCAGCAGGAAAGTCTGTAAGACTCTTTCTTCCAATACTCTACTCAAAAAAAAATCAGAAATGGCACTGTGACTCAAGTGGTAGAGTGCTAGCCCTGAGCAACAAGCAGCTCAGAGACAGTGTACAGGCCTGGCACAAAAAAAAAGTTAAGTCAGAGCTCAAGACCTTGAGTTCAAGCCCCAGTACCACCACAAAGGAAGGCCCAGAGACTGAGAGAACAACTGGACATGGACCTAAAAATGAATGAGCATGGAGTGACCATCTCTGGAATAACGAAATTCCTTGATAGGAAACAGATGTCTGTGAATTCTAACCGCAAATAAGAGTTTGCTTCTCAGCTCTGATACTTACACATCATTGCTTAACCAACTAACCTAAATCTGTCCTTCTCCATACAAAAATTTCTCTTCCTCTATTTTCCTTCCTTTCCCCAATTCTTCTAAAGGACAGCATGCAGATGGCTGGAAGGTACAGTGTGGCATCAGCCTCTGCATCAGGTTATCTTATCAAAAACTTTCCTTGAGAAATATAAAATGTGTAAATGTGTTAATAAAGCACATGCCCTCAGACATAAAGGGAGGTTGTGTTTTAATCACAAATTTGAAAGCCCTATAAAGCCTGATCACTGGAGATTAGAAACCTTACTTAGAATATATCAGTGCCACTATCTCAGAACTGTTTTCATTAAAGGGCTATGCCGAAGTTATGAAACGTCCCTAATTCCATGAAAAATGGGTGTCTCTTAAAATACGGTGTATAATTAAGCATATAGTGCTGTGCAGTTGGAAAATTCCATTGTCATCTGCATCAGCCTAGAAGATCAATTTGCATACATGGATCAAAGGAAATCTTAGAGCTTGCTGGTTCATTTCAAAGTGAACCAGGAAGATTTTAAGACCTTATTAAATCCTTCAAATTAAGCAGCGGAAGAATGTTTTGACTTGTAAACAGTATTTTCGAAAGGCTCATGGGGGAGTTGCCTTCATCTATTGCTTGAGTCGGACCTTTGTCTTGTGTTCACTTTCATGCTTTTTCTCTTACAAGCCTCAATATTCAAAATCTTGTTCAAATTAATGATATATTTTAAAGTCAAATCAAAATTATATTATTCCATTCTAATGAACATGCAAGGCTTCAGTGGGTCTTCCACAAGTACGGGAGCAGAGAAAACACTGCTGACATTAAGTAGCAACTATTAGCAGTGTTTTGGAGAGTTTCAGATGCTCTCCATCCTTTGATACTGCATCCAAGATCAGGATGCTGCTGCAGATGCCATAATAGAACCACACAGGAAACAAAGAAAACATGACAAGTGGAAAGACAGTGAAGAGTGATCTCATTTACTAGTAAACTGGAAGACATGAGGTGAGCAATTAGATGAAGTCAATGGCTCAAGACTCAAATGGGACAGTACACTTCAAAAGGGGTGAGAAAGGCACAGGAAGAAATGCCAAGTGGTCAAGATTTGGGGTTTTATCTAATAGGATGAGGTTACTGGTTGGTACAACACTGAGACCTCTCCACTGTGTGACCTTCCCCACATGCTCAGGTATGGACTATTAATCATTCCTTATGGTGTGATCCATTAGATTGATTATTTACTAGGATGTTGGGTATTAGAGGTTTTATGATTCGTATTTGTGTTGTTGTTGTTGTTGTTCCTTTCTATGCTAGCACAACCAAAGCCTTCTTATCTGCATTTTGTACAACACCTTCCCCTGGCCCACTCCCCGATCTGGGTCAAGCCAAGGAAAGTCCATGCTGAGTAGGAATGTAAGACAGAAAACAAGGGGAAGTACAAGGACTCACCTCCACACATCTCACGGGAACACTCTAATGCTTCTTCACCTATTGTGGCTCAGTTCCAGGCCCATTCTACACTGCTACCTAATCCTAGAACTACTTCTCTCTGATTCCTTTACAGCAGGCTTTCTGGCCAACTCTATCAGCAGGAGACTGAAAGTAGAGGATCTCTTTGAAGAGATTAGAACCTGGTTGAAGGGGCCAAGGGACTTCCTATTTCTCGCCCAATTTCTGTGGGCATCCCTCTCTATCAGCAGACTCCAGAGATGTCAGCAGCAGATAGAAGACCAGCCATCTCTGCTCCCTAAGTCACCAAACCAGGTCATGTGGACTATCTGAGCACCCTCTCCTTGGCCCAAGCATTAGTAATAGGGTACCTGTGCCACAAAGCTCCAGGCACCAGCCCCCGTAAGACCTTCTCCAAGTTCCTAAACCACCACATCTCCACTCTTCTCCCAGCCCAAGGGTGGTGACTATTTCCTGAGACGATTACTCATCTCTAACTTTCCCAGCTTCCCTTTTTGTTCTTTAGCTTTCCAATGCCTGTATAGTCAATTGTTGTATTAAATCTCTCCCATTTAGAATGCTAGTACAGTTTCTCTTTTCTGAATGAACTCTTGACAGATGGGTTCACTAAGGCAGTGATTGTCAAGGAAAGAAGAGAGGAGATTTTCCCGTTACTGGTGAGAGGTTGGGGAAAGAATCAATATGAGGGTTATTCTTTAGAAGCTGGAGAGGTGATTCTGATAATATTGCAGTTCCCCCACCATTATTCTTCATATCTTTCAAATGAAATGTCCCTGGGCCACCTTACAAAGGTATACCATGTACATCTAAAGGTAGCTTCAGTAGAAGAGATATATGAGAGACAAGGAGTCCCTCTGTCCATTAACCCTATAGCTAAATGAACCTACCACGCATGTGTCAACAGGGCAACTTTGTAATAATGCTAGACCAAATGTGACAATGCTTCTTCACCATTCTTTTCTCTTTTTTTTTTTTTTGGAGGGGGGGGGGGTCCGGTTCTGGGGCCTGAACTCTGGGCCTAGGTGCTGTCCCTCAGCTCTTCAGCTCAAGGCTAGTGCTCTACCACCTGAGCCACAGCGCCACTTCCAGTTTTTTTCTTTTTGCTTATGTGGTGCTGAGGAATAGAACCCAGGGCCTCATACATTGCAAGGCAAGCGCTCTACCACTGAGCCACCTTCCCAGCCCTTCACCATTCTTTTCAAAAGCTGGCCTCACCTGCCGCTCAAAGTATTAACCCTCCACAGGAGTTAAGAGGCCACACACCTATCTCCCACCTTGATGACACAGTCCACAAAGGAACTAAACAAGCAGCACTTATGCACAGGACTCGAGGGGAGGAGTTTCCAGCTAACAACCTCACTGCTAATTCCACTGTTTGTTTGTCAGTACTCCGGACTTCTTGCATTCAATTGGCTGGCACTCTACCACTTGAGCCACAGTTCCACTTCCAGCTGTTTGGTGGTTGATTGGAGATAAGAGTCTCATGGACTTTACTCCCTGGGCTGGCTTTGAACCGAAGTCCTCTGATCTCAATCTCTTGAGTAGTCGGGCTTATAGGCATGAGCCACTGATGCCAGCAGTAAATTGAAATTTAGCCAAGAATACTGCACATCTTCCACCCCAGCACAGATCACCAGCCAGAAATTAATTCAAGTTTAAAAAATTAGTCACCTAGAAAACTAGAAACTCTTTCATATTGGTTTTCACCCATGAATGCTATAATTATGTTGTTATATCTGTAGGGTATCTTTATTTCTCTAGTGTGGTGGTTGTTCTGTATTTTGATTAAATATTAACCAAAGAATGTTTCAAGAAACGTAGGAAGATGATTCCCTAAGTAAATAACTTTCACTTAAAAAAATGAATCACTCCTAAAAATTATTAATGCAATGAATCGAGGTGAGCTTCTAAAAATGAAGCTCAGGTAGACATTGAACGCAGGTCTCAGCTCCCCTTTCTGAGCCCCCGATGCCCAGAGCTAATAGGACCTCAAGAAAATGAAGCTAGCTTTTGACTTAGTGATTTAGAGGCAGTGTGTGGGGGGGGGAGTAGGGAATAAATGCTAATCATGGTTTCCAGTCAAACCAAAAGCAAAAGATAAGCCAGTCAAAGTAAATATTTTTTTCCCTTGTGCTACCAGTTGACATTTGTGTGGCAGGCAAAGGCCTTAATATTATAAATAATTTTTTTAAGTTAACACCTCCTGCTTTCTTTACCTTTTAGTAGGGGGGAAACACATGGAATCTTATAAAGGAAATGGAGCCTAAGACAAATGTTTCACAATGGTTCTCTTTTATTTACCAATTCCTCACATGAGCTGTTGGCTTATTTTATATTCTCTTCTTTTCCACCCCGCCTAGCTTTCACCATGCAGCACAGAGCCTGTCACACATCTAAAGGTCTGCGCTCTGCATCTGCTCCATTCTTTTTTTTTTTTTACTTTTTATTTATTTATTTATTTCAATATTTTTTTATTGTAAAGATACTGTACAGAGGGGTTACTGTTACATGAGTAAGGTAATGAGTACATTTCCTATCAAGCATTGTTACCCCCTCCTTTGTTTTTCCCTACTAGTCTTCTCAACTTTTGTGCATTACAATCATAAACCCTAATTGAAAGGCAACTTGGATCCAGTGTACCTGTTCTTCCATTGTATCAGAGAGGCAGATAAATTATTCGTAAATGTGACAGCTTTGTCTTTTTTTATGTGTGAGGCTTGAGAGTAAACCCTTGTGCATGCTACATAAGTGCTCTATCACTGAGCTACAGCCCTCAACTCAAATTTGTTCCTTTATTTTTGTACCGGAACTAGGGCTTGAACTTGGGACCTTATATTCTTACTTGGCTTTGCTGCTTATGACTGGTGCTCTGGCACTTGAGCCACAGCTCCATTTCTAGCTTTTTGGTGATTAAGTGGAGACAAGAGTCTCTCTGATGTGTCTACCCAGGCTAACTTTTAACCAAGATACTCAGATCTCAGCCTTGTGAGTAGTTAAGATTACAGACACAGCCACTTGCTCCTGGCCCAAATTTCTTACTTTAAATCTCTTCATATTTTTCCTTTTGATTGTAAGACAGTTGTATGGAAAGCATAGAAGTACAATTATCTAGTGACATCTTTAACACTTCTTAAATCTTTCCCCAAATCCTGCAAACTTCCATACAGAATAGAAAGGGCCTTACGTTGGCTGGTAAGACGTATCAGTTTGTGTATATATTACATTCCTTCTTAGTCTATGTGTTTGTACTTGGAGATGTGGATGTGTTCTGGACATTTAATACATGTCCTGTAGATCTGCCAGAATTATCAGCCATTTGCACCCTAAGCCTCTAATAAAGTATCAGCCTTTCATGGCCATTCCTAGTGTTATCACACACACACACACACACACACACACACACACACACACACACACACACAGGTGTTTGGTAGGGAAGATGTTGTTGGCATCCTGCCCACATCCTCTTGCTTATGTGGCTTTCTACCTGAATGCCTTGTCTACCTGAATGCATTGCTTCCACAATGGAGCTGGATGGGCCAGGAATTGACACTCCCCCTCCCAGTGGCTAGCAACTAATGAAGGATGGTAGTAAATAGACATACCCTCTCCTCCTTCACTTGTTAGCTGGGAAGATATTTTACAACCCTCTCTCAGAAATCTCTAAAGGGATTGAGTCAAGTCACCTACGAAAGCAACACTATTACCAACATGCCTATATTGGCTTCCCTTCCTTCTGCGGCTCACTTCCCATCATCCTTCCTCAAACCACTCAACAGATAGTCTCAATGATATCCATTGGGGTGTTGTTTTTTCTGTGCCTACAAACTTTGAACTATGAAAAGTCCCATAAAAATAACCTTGGAGCTTTGTCAAAATACACTACAAACGCCACCATAGGATGCGTAGGCAGGTCTCAAGATCTGCTTTTATATTACTACTAATAAAAATGCACTTTTGATTCATGGGCCAGTAAAGCATTTTGATAAGGAAATACCTTGACTCCATTTTGGCCTGGGCCAGTAGAATTGAGCTTCCTCTATCCCCAATACAGACATTAGTAGTGCTATCTGGACAAATGCTCTCAGTTTCCCTACCTATGTAATAATTTATAGCCAGGAAATCATACTGAAGCGCAACATTATTAAAAACCACTGGATGGCCCTAACTAATGCCAGGTAACAAGAAAACACAGAGAACATGAGGTAGCAGAGTGGCCACTTGACTGGATTCAGCCCCCAGGCCCCAGCCTGAATAAGCACTGAAGATCCAATGGGTAACAAAACAAACATGTCTTTGTCTTTGAGGAACTCACAATAGAGTACAAGAGATAGGTGGAAGGCAGGGAATATGGGATTTCCAAGCAAAAGGAGGATAGTCAACATGGCTAAGGCCAGAAAAGAGAGGTGGAGACAAGGATTTAGAACAATGACGCATATCGAGTGGGCATTAAACATTAGCTACTGCAGAACTCTTAAAAAGTCCTTACTTGCCCAGTCCTTCCTTCTATCTGTAGTGCTTTTTACCAAGATCTTTACATGGCAATCTGTTCCTTGTTTAGCTCCCAACTCCAACTTCACCTTATTAGAGAGTCTGAGCCTAACCACATATTTAAGAAAGAACCTCATCTTCACCTTGCTGATTATAGGCCAGGAATTTAGTCATTGTTTGCTTGCTGGTTAGCATGCTTTCTCAAAATAGAAGTCAGGCGCTGGTGGCTCACTCCTATAATCGTTGCTACTCAGGAGGCTGAGATCTGAGGATCGTGGTTCAAAGCCAGCCCAGGAAGAAAAGTCCATGAGATCCTTATCAACAATTAACCACCCCAAACCAGAAGTGGAGCTATGGCTCAAAGTGGTAGATCACTAGCCTTGAGCAAAAAAGCTCAGGGACAGTGTGCAAGCCCTCGGTTCAAGCGCTAGGACTGAGCCCCCCCCACGCCACCCCACTTCAAAAAAAACCCATAGAACTGACTTATCTATAGCCAGAAAAATAGTGAAATCTTTAGCTGGAAATTCTATTCATCATACTCCATATTCTGTTTGACATGCTCTACAGCCTTGAACTCATTGCTAGTTTTCACTTCTCCATTTGCCAAATGAGAATTATGATGAACTTGAGTCTTGAGGCAACTTTCTGGCTGAGGGCTTGATATGGGTTAGTAATTATACTACCCATGCCATATTCAGAAAGATGGAAGATTCAAAGCCAAATCCTTTCTTTTCCTTGGATATTGACTTTTGTGCTTGCATTTAGCACATTCAGGGAAGAAGCTAATACAAATTACACCTACTAACACTAAGTGAATGCTCAGCAGATCCCATCAGGGCAGAGAGGCTGCAAGCACATTATCACGGGAACCCTCATGGAATTGAAGTCCATCCATCTTTTGGGGGATAACTAAGTCCACCACCAATTTTAAAAAATTAACAATACCATTTCTTGGACTTGGCATTATCTAAGAATCAAAACAAACCCAGAAAATGGAGTGTAGCTTCTATTCCACATCCTTTATGAAAGCATAAATATTTCCTGGGACCAAGGGCAGAGCCATCCCCATGGTTAACTTCTGGTCTTCTGTTTGCCACCCCCCCCACCTGCACCATTAGCCTACCATGGTAACAGCCACGTCTTTTCTCCTCTCTGCTAAAGGATTATAGATAGATTCCACGGGGTCTGTAACTTGGATGGGAAAATTTTACCTTTTGTTTTTCTCTAATCTCTAAAATCTGGTGTTTCCTTTCATTTAACATAGACAATATACTGCAGAAGTACTGGTCATGCCTGTGATTTTGTTACCAATAAAATTTACAGTTATCTTCGTATCACATTTCGGTTGTTGAAGGTATCTCAAAATCCTACTAATACTCACTACTTCAAAATTACAGCAGTCAGGCTGGGATGTAGCTCAGTGGCAAAGCGCTTGCCTAGCAAGTGCAACGTCCTGGGTTCGAACCCCAGTACCAAAAAAGAAAAAAAAAAAAAAGAAAAGACAAAATTACAGCAGTCATTAGACCTGATGCTAAGTCTTGCTATTTAAAATGTTATTAAGAAGTACTTGTTTTACTATCATAAACATGGTTTTAAATGAACTATTCAACTTAGGTGGGGTTGAGAGGCAAAAACTGGGAGAAAGTGAGGGAAGAGGTGACACTGTTCAAAAAGAAATGTACTCATTACCTAACTTACCTAACTGTAACCCCTCTGTACATCACCTTTCCAATAAAATAATAATACTAAATATTTTAAAACATGTTTTTATAAATACATATGGTTTAATATAATTGTTTTCCTTTATTATCCTATTTTATTTTATTTTATAGGTTTCATCAAGATTGCAAAAAAAATGACACTAAGGTAAACCTGGGTGATGGTGGCTCACCCTTGTAATTCTAGCTACTCAGAAGACTCAGATCTGAGAATTGAGCTTCAAAGCTAGCCCAGGCAGAATAATCCATGAAACTCATCTCCAAGTAGCCAGCCAAAAGTGGAAGTTTAGGTGTGGCTCAAGTGGTAGTACTCCAGCCATGAATGAAAAGGCTAAGGGAGAGAGCTTGAGGCCCTAAATTCAAGCCCCAATTGCCAGCACCAAAAAAAAAAAAAAAAAACCATGATTCAAAATGTCTGCCCTCACTCCTGCCTTGAGTCAAACATTAAAGAAGCCAAATCTTCTGAATGATGCATCAGAGAAGTTTCCATCCTGGGCAACTTTATAAAGCAGAGGCTTTCTTTCTTACCTCTCTCTGAAGGATGCTCCACTCTTTCTTGTGTCAGTGTCCACAGGCTTTGCAAGACAATACCGCCTCTAATACACATTCGCATCCACTTTGAGTGCTCTCTGAAAGGCAAACATCAATTAAACACTGGTTATGCTTACTCCGTGGAGCAAAATACTTCTTTGCTTTAAAGCCTGATTTGCAAGCTTTACTAGAAATTCTAATTTCACAATCTCATCAACAACCTTGGTTGAAAATCACTTGCAAAGGAATTTCCCTATAAGAGGACAGTAGAAATCACCTTTGACCATGTATATGCCCTTCCCATACTCTATCACCAGGTCATTTACCTCATTAACCACCCTGTCTCTACAAGAATCTCAAACTGCTCATGTTGCAATTTTTTTTTCATTCATATACTGGGAGGTAAGGAAAAGGGTCTAATTGATGGCATGCGGGTTAATTTCTTTTCTCTTTCAACTGAAAGAAGATGCATGTGAAGTTCCTGGGAAACAAGTTTACCAAGACACTAGAAGGAAAGGCAGAATCCAATATAGAAATGCAGCGATCTGGTATCAAGCTTGTCCTCAGAGAACAGATTTTTTTTTTTTTAACTGAGGGTGACTCCTGTCTGGCTTAACACAGGCTGATCTGGAACTGATCGTTGGGCACTCAAGCCTCTGTTATTTTCCTCCTCTCTGTCTGACTACGATGTGACTTGGCAATTCCAAGTCTTTCCAAAGACAGTTGGTGGTTGGCAATGCTGCTAGGCCTGGCAGAAGTCTCTGGCCCTGCCAGATTCAGCTTCCTGAATTCTCCCCAGGTGTGAGCAAAGGAATACGAAAAGGGACCAATAGCCGAATACAAGGGAAAGCCAGTTCATGAGGGGCAAGAAAGGGGCCTGAATCCCGGGATGGAACCGAAAAAAAAAATGATGATGGAGAGAAACTAGCCCAAAGAATCACTAAAAAAAAAAAAAAAAAAGGAGCATTGGGGTGTGTATGTGGGGGAAGCCCAGCTGAGTGGCCTTCTCTTTGGTTCCCCCTTGAGGCTACTTCTGGTATTGCATCTAGCCGTAGCACCCAGCCCAAGCCAGTAAACCTTAGTACTAGGGCATACACACACAGACACACACACACACACACACACACACACACACACAAAGGGCATACACACACACACACACACACACACACACACACACACACACACACACACACAAACTAATAGATGCCCTAATCCCTTTCTGGTCCTCCCAACACTCATTTCTTACCTTTTCCATGACCTCTTTTAATTTCAGGAGCTGCTATATGTTACAAGTTCAGCCACTAAAAAATAAAGGAAAGGAAATTTGCTTGATGGGGGTGGCTATATTTTGAGTATAACACTATGGACATGAAGGTAAAGCCAAAAGGATGGGGGGTGGGGCAGCTAGTCCCAACACTGTTGCATGCAGGGAAAAAAATCAATCCTCTCAGCTGGGTTTCATTACCTGCAGACAAAAATATTCATAAGTCATATATAAGAAGATCCCCTTCCTTCCAATACCTCACCATCAACTCAAAGTAAACTGTCACCCTGCTCTGCCCCCCACACCCATCTTCTGTGAGGCCTACCCCTTCTTAGCAGCCTTGTAGTGCACACATGGACTGATAACTCAGGAAACAGCTTTTGGATTCAGATTGAATGGCAGATAGTCTCTTCTGGTTAATGATATCTAGCTCTTACCATACTGAATCGTAGGCTTAGCTCATCACCCCAACTCCCTAGGGCAGAATTCCATGATACAGGTGCAGAGTGACCAGGTCTGTAGCGTTTGTTATACCAACTTTCACAGTTTATCTCACTGCTTCTTTATGCAATCTCCCCTCACCACCTATGGTTTCATGCTACTCATGTCCACTCCGCTGTGTTAGGGCAGAACACGTACAGCATAGACAGGCATTGCTCTTAGTTGTCTTCCACCACCAGGAAGCTTCCCTGGTTTTCTCAGTTTGATTTCTGCACACATAATACTCCACTCTGAGTCTCACCATACTTGTGACACCTGCTATCAACATCCTACCATCTTCCAAATGAGCCTTCTAAAATAGATATCACATAGATAAGTTCTCAAACAGCCTGGTAAATCAGAGATGCTTGGTAGATACTTATTGAATAAATGAAGACTCTTTTCCTCCCACCAAGATATCAAGCTCCTTGAGAACATGACTCTGATCTTTTGCCTCTTTATATCACCCATGTCATATACACAGTGGATTTACCATAAATATTTGTTCAGTGGTTTAGATAGAGAAGAGGGCAGGTTTCACTTCAATAAATTCCACTCAACAACTAAGGAACACCATGTTTGTATATGCACGTATATGAATATCTAATCATAAAATATACATGTGCAACGCTTCATCAATTGGTGTTAAATGAAAGCTTGATCAGATCATTTGTTTCCCACCAAATTGAATGGCAAAATGAATCAACCCTCTAATTGTCTTCACATCATTGACATTGTCTAATATTTTCCTACTGAAAACTTTCAAGAAAAATCACTTTCAATTTAAAGAAGACATTTCTGAAGAAATTTGCCAATTAAGCAGAAGGTGACACGATCTTATCACAAATAACAGCATGGAGCCTTCTGAGGCTAGGTGAATGCTTTCCCAAATATCCTGTGACATCACTCAGAAAATGTTTCCAGCCCACTAGGACATACTAATAGTCATGTTCTCCAGGACAAAACACTCTGACATGGTGGTTCTCACTTACAGATGTCTTCGGTCTCTTTCTAGGTAAGAAATGATAGCCAAGTATTTGTCTCAGATCCAAACAGAAAGTCATTTAGGGGTAAGGATCGGGCAGAGATGCCCATCGTGTGGGTGAGGGAAGGGGGTGCAGCAGGTAAACTGGGCAACCAGGGAATATGCTTCAAATAGATCAGTAGGGAAAACTCTTGAAGGACACTTGAATATCAATGGAAAAGTGGTATGGTAGTACATGCCTGTATTCCCAGCTATACAGGAGGCATAGATAGGGGGAACTAAGTCTAATGTCAGTATTGGACAAAAGTGTGAGGCTCTATCTATAAAATAATTACCTCCACCAGGTGCCAGTAGCTCACACCTGTAATGCTAGCTACACAGAAAACTGAGATATGAGGATCGCAGTTCAAAGCCAGCCCAAGGAGGAAAGTCTGTGAGACCCTTATCTCTAATAAGCTACTCAGAAAAAGCCAAAAGTGTGGCTCAAGTGGTGGAGCGCTATCCTTGAGCTGAAGAGCACAGAGACAGCCCTCAGGCCCAGAGTTCAAGCCCCACAACCGACAAAAAAACAAACAAACAAACAAACAAAAAGTTCACAATACCCCATCTCAACCAATAAAAAGCTGGCCATGGTGGTGCACACTTGTCATTCTAGCTATGCAGAAGGTATGAATAGGAGGATCAGGTCAACTGTGGCATAAATGCAAGATTTTATTTGAAAATAACTAAAGCAAAATGTGCTAGGAGCATGGTTCAAATGGTAGAGTACCTGCCTTGCAAACACAAGGCCTTGAGTTCAAATCCCAGTACTCTAGCAATAAGAGTTAAGCTGAGCATGATGATACGTGCCTGTAATCCATGAATTCAGATCTGAAACTGGAGACAAGTCTTGGCTACACGTGAGACCTGGACCTATTCCAAAAATGTAAGAGTTTTACCAAAACTCAGGCTTTTCAACTTTCTGTCTCAGCCATTTGAAATATGGAGAGGAGGCATCAAAAGTATATTGTGTGAAAAAATAGGATTACCTGTTCCTAGCACCCATGTGACAACTGATTTATGAAAAATTGGATCATTCTCCCAAAGTGAATTTTGCCACAGCTCACAGACTATTAGGCCTCTCTGCAAAGGTAGTATGGAATGATCTCTTACCAGATTCCACAGGTTGAACTATACATCCCCAAAAATTCATCTCCTGAAGTCCCAAACCTCTGGATTCTAGAATGTGACCTTATTTGGAAATGGCGATGTAATTAGGTAAGATAAGATCAAACTGGGGTAGCCCCAATCCAATCTGACTTGTATCTTTATAAAAAGAGAAAAATAAGTGGATATAGACAGATCCAGACAAGGGGAGAATACCCAAAATAATATCAAAGCAGAGATCGGGCTGCTACACCCATTAGCCAAGGAAAGGCAAGATTACCAGCACCACTAGAAGCTAGGTGACTGGCATAGAACAGCCCTAAGCACGAAACCGCCAACCCTGCCCACAACTCAGCATCAGCCTGGGATACCATTTATTTTTGTTGCTTAAAACTGCCTGGTATGGGAGCTGGGAAGGTGGCTCAGTGGTAGAGTGTTTGCCTCACATGCACAATGCCCTGGGTTCAATTCCTCAGCACCACATAAGCAGAAAAAGCCACAATTGTCACTGTGGCTCAAGTGGTAGAGCGCTAGCCTTGATCCGAAGAGCTGAGGGACAGGGCCCAGGCCCAGAGTTCAGGCCCTACAACCAAAAAAGAAAAGAAAAGAAAAGAAAAAAAGAAAAAGAAAAAACTGCCTGGTATGGAAACCCTCTGTTGTTAATATACCACATTGACAAGCATGACCCCACCCTATAGTTTGACTTCCCAGGTACTATCTCTTCTACCACTAACATTACCACTGTCTCCATTTTCAGTTTCTTCTGCAAGTCGCCTTCTTCCTTTGGCCTCTTCTTATATATTTACCTCTGCTTCACAGTAAGGAAAATCTGTGTTTACTAATTTCTAAGACAGGATTGATGCAAAGCCATCTGTTAAATGAGAACTATCCCTGTGCATATGAAATAATCAACAAATACGGTTGCAATTAATGATTTCTTCAATTGCTGTTTAAATATTGACTTGGACTGTGCCCATATAATGTCAGAATAATTGATTTGCATATGAATATTTCCAACACCTATCTGTTTTGTCTACATAATGCCAAATAATGTGGTTGATTGTTGTTCTATTAGCAGATTGACTCTATTGACCACAGGATTTTGGCATCATAAAGTATAACCTGGATACTTTTAGGTACCAGGAGTCCAAACCAGATAACTAAAAAGGACTGTCTTTTCTTTGATCTTTCAAGATCTATTAATAATGAAATATGACAATAGAGGAAACGCTTCATTTAAAAAGTATCACTTAATAATGTTAGTTAATAGTCCTTCCTGTGGGATTTTGTCAGTACCTTATTTTACCTTTATTGTTCTATCAGGAAGTTAATTGCCATATCTTAGGTGATACTAACTGCTTGAAAGAGAGCAAAGTGTTATTACTCCAGGTAAGGCAAGCTAAATAGCAGTCCTACTGAGCTCATAATAAACAGGGAGGCCAAGAAGCATGTGTGTGGTGGAGGGGAGTGGGGGGTAATGAACACCTATGTCTTCATTTTCCTCTTTTTCCTATCCCATAATTTTCCTCCCCACCCACTGGCTGAATATTAGAGACTAGATGTAGAGATGGAGAATGGAACTGAAAGGAGAAAGTTGGGTGGTTTAGTTTGAAAGACATGAATCAAGTACATTAGTCAGCTTTCTATCACTATAATGAAATACCCAAGGCAATGAAATTTATCAAAGTAAAAGTCCACTTTAGTTCACAGTATTGGAGGTCTTAATCCAGGATCAGGGAAACCCATTGCTTTGGGCCTCTCATAGGTGTGCTAAATGGTAATGGAAAGGAGCACATAGGAGAGCCAGGTTGCTCATCTGATGGCCAGGAGTTTTTTTTTTTAAGGGTAAGGAAGAGGCTAGGGTCCCATAATCGCGTTCATGAGCATGCCCCCTAATCACACTGGGGACCAAGACTTTAACACATGGACCTTTGGAGGACATTTAACTATATAGGATCAGGCAGCTTCCAAAGAGTCAAAACCAGACCTACCACTTTCCTCAAACATGGTCTCACCACCACCAAAACTGTAGGTAAAGGAGGCATATTGTGTGACTTCTCACATGCTCTCTGAGCATGGCCATAAATCCCAGAAATGACTTCCTGTCACCTTCAGAATAAATACTCAGCTCTTCATCTCTGTCTGTAAGTGCCTTTCTAACCCAGCTCCTATCTACGTTCCCAAACAACTACCTATGCATCCTGAATTCTCTCTCCCATTCTTATAGTTTCAGATGTTATTTCCACTGCTTGGAATATTCTTTCCCTCCATAATGGGTTGGCTACTTCTTTTCTTCTATGGAATCATTGAGCTATAATTCACATAGCGTGAAGTTTACAGGGCTTGACTAACTGCTAACCTTTGAGACTCTACTAGGAAATCACCTCCTGTTTTCAGCTAGCTTCTTCCCAAAGACAGCTATTTCAAAGAAAGGTATTTCAAAACATAGATTTCTGAGGGGAGGGTGGGGGTTGAGAAATTCCCAGAAAGCAGAATAAGGGAGTAGAGAAGAGAAAAAAAGACATCGGTGTATGTAATGAGCACAGTGTGTTAGCTGTGAGAATCTAGGGCTCTACTCTGTTGGTAAGTTCTTAAAATCCTTTGGGAAAGGCATCTCCAAGTTGTCCCATAGAGAGGCGAAGAAGCCTGGGTATTTATTTATTTTCCCTTTTCCTCATTAGTTAAGAGTCACTCCCAGGTATGTTAGCTCTCTAACATTTCCAGCATGTCTCATGGCTAGAAAATATTTCAGACAGAGCGGGACACAAAGCCATCAGGATACATGGGTGCTGCTCAGAGTGAATTTCCAAGGCAGCCTACAAGACTTAAGGATGGAATACCATAAAACATCCATGTGCAACCTCTTTTATTTTATTGTATTTTTTTGCTGGTAGTGGGGCTTGAACTCTGGGCGCTGTCCCTCAGCTCTTTAGCTCAAGGCTAGTGCTCCACTACTTGAGCCATAGCGCCACTTTCGGCTTTTTCTGCTCATGTGGTGCTGAGAATTTGAACCCAGGGCCTCATGCATGAGAGGCAAGCACTCTACCACTGAGCCACCTTCCCAGCCCTGTGTAACCTCTTTATAGCATTCCCAAACCCAGTTTCAGATGGGGTTAAAAGAACACTCTCCTTGGTCTCAGCCAACCAAAGTCCTTTCCACACTACACAATTTGATTCTTTCACTTGGTTGCCTTGTTCCATTAGAGTATGGATGCCTTCAGAGCAAAGTCCTTACATCTCTTCACATGCCACTTTTAACCAACTATCTTGGACCTATTACATCTGATAATATATGTGGTAGTCTCTAAGCTTCTTATATCCATCATCAACATTTATATCAGAAATTCTAGGCAGGGAGCTAGCATCATCATCTTTATTCTTCTTCTTTAAAGGACAGAAATCCTAAATACAGTGATAGCCAAACTAGATGAAGGACCATAAGCTGATATAAAGAGATTGGGTCTAAGTAGCATGGCCTTGTCCTCACAGACATCCTGGTGCCTTGCTGGGTGGAGGGGCCTTTCCACCCAGCTCTGAAAAGCCTAGAGGTGAGAGAGGCCATTCATTGAATTGCAGATGTCATGCTATTTAGCCCCAGGAGAGCTTTGCTACAGAGAATTCTCACCTCTGACTGTCCCCCTAGCCTCTGAGTATTTCCCTAAATGGTCTGCTTTGCTCAACCCCTGAGTATCTACCTATATTTTCTAGGTTGTTGGGTTGGACTTCCTCCATCACCACAAACATGTGGTTTTTGTCTTTAAAGCTTTGTGCAAGCTCCATTCTAGGCTGCTGGTCTTTGAGACAGGAGTGCACTTGCAGTCTGCAATAAAGATTCACAATTAGACCTCTCAAAATGTGACTTTTCTGTTTCTCAGGACTGAATTTCTATATAACAAAACTACTTTAGTTCCTGTTGCTTGGCACACATTACAGGGGGTAGTGGTATTCAGCTGAGGCTAAACTTTTCAACTTGTGGCAGAATAGAATTCCTCATGTTTAGAATAACCTACCCTTTATAAGATATTCAGAAGATGCCTGAAGGTGGAAGTGCCAAGTCTCATGCTTTAAAAACAGGGATTATTTTTTTTTTCCAGTCATGGGGCTTAAACTCTGGGCCTGGGCTCTGTCCCTCAGCTCTTCAACTGAAGGTGCGCGCTCTACCATTTGAGCCACAGCACCACTTCCGGTTTTCTGGTGGTTAATTGGAGATATGAGTCTCACAGACTTTCCTGCCCAGCCTGGCTTTGAACCATGATCCTCAGATCTCAGCCTCCTGAGTAGCTAGGATTACAGGCATGAGCCAACAGCGCCCAGCTGACTTTTGATTTTTCTTTGTTAGCCTCTCCTATGAGCTGCTTCCTGATTTAACTTTTCTGCAATTCTAATATGTGTGAATATGTATATCATATTTTACAATTAATTAATTCACCAATCTAATGCCATGCACTGGAAGGAAGTGATCAGCCACGGGGAACAGAATGCCTTGTAGCTTTGTCATTTTTTTAAAGTCAAAGCAAGAAGTACATAGTTCTAATAACGGAAGGGATGAGGGGCTTTGTTCTTGGGTTATGCTCTAGAGTATGATTTTGAAAGGAGTAAATATATAAACATCAAAGAAAGACTGCCCCGAAGCTAAAAGTTGTATCCAGAAATTCCCTGCTTTGTTGTGCTCCCTATGTTCAAACATAAGACAACGGATCTGGCGATTGGTCTCTGCTCATTTTACATAGTAAAGGAAGGGAATTAAAGAAGCTTTCACTTAGCAATATAATGACTACTAGTGAACCTCTAAAAGCTGGAAGCATTTCAACATGCAAAAGGTCAGGGTTTATTTGGTTCATTTTCCTGTTGTATATTTTTTGGAACAACTTAACAGTTTTCCATTTTAACATTTTGAGGATTTTTTTTTTCATGGTAGAATCCAGACAAGGACTGCAAAAGTTCTGTCATCTGTAAAAAGTGTGGGTTGAATTAGATCAGCAAACACTTCGGGTTCCATAACAATATTTTTGTTGGTCCACAAAATGCCTCTAAATATCAACATCAGAAATGAATCCAAACATTAAAAACACTGATTAATGGACGGTCTCAATAGTGCCATTTTACAATACTATGAAATGATTAGCCAAAGCAGAAATTGCATTAACTTGTTTAGAATATTCATAGCACCCTATGTCATCCAAAAGATGCTTTTAACACATTTAAATCCAGTCAAGGCATTTTAGAAATGGAGTCAAGTAATTTTATGCTTAAAATTATATTAAGTGAAGTAAGCCAGGCCCAAAGAAACATAGGTCCCATGGTTTCCCTTATTTGCAATAACTACTATATGTCTGAGACAAGCAGAAAAGGTCAGATAAGTTGATGTTAAGGAAATGAACCCTAAGATATGTATTCAAATGTTTTTTTTTCTTTCATGCGATTGTTTCTAACACATTTATAAGATTAATTTTTGTTGCTTTGTATGTCCCTCCCCACGGTATAACCCCTGCTTTCACTGTATTTGATGTCGGTATAATTTGTGGAGGGGAAGGGGGAAAAATCGTTTAAATAGGGATACAGGTGGACCCATTGCAACAATGAGATGTACAAGTTGTTATGTTGAAAACGAACTTCAAAACTTTGGTGGGGGGGGAGGAGGTTTGGGGGTGGCGGGGGATGGGAAAGGATGGGAAGGGGAAACAAAGGAGGAGGCTACAATGCTTGATAAGAAATGTACTCATTTCTTGCCCATGTAATTATAACCCCTCTGTACAGTATTTTCACAATAAAAAAAGAAAAAAATTTTGAATGATTAAACATAATACATAATACATATTTCAGATAGTCTTGGGTTCTAAGTTCAACTTATATTTCCATTACAGTGCAATCCTGGACAAGATATTTAATCCCCATAATCCTCAATTTCCCCTCTTTAAAATGGGTTTGACAATAATTAATAGCCCACAAAGTTATTTTGAAAGTGCCTAGGGCTAAATTTGGCATGTAAAAATGCATTAAAAATGTGCTTGTCCCCATTTTCTATCTTTTCTTTTAAATTTTCTGCACAATTACTCACCAAAACATAAGACAATATAGTTCAGGCATTTCTAACATTCTTCTTTAAATGCTTGCCTCTCCAGTCAAACTCATTACAAGGGCATAAATTACTAGGCATAATTTGAAACATCATATTGGATTAGTGATCCACCAATTTAAAATCATTTCCTTTTTAATTAGCCTGGCTTAGAAAATGATGATCAACTCGTTGATTATATTAGTTTAAAGAACCTCTGTTAGTTCTCAAATTTCTCTAAAGTCAACTTGGAAGTGATGGAAGCTAGAAAGTGTAGGGGTAGTTAAGTTTAATCAGATCTGTCCCTGGTGCTGAAAGTGAATAATGTACCTAAACTCTCCTCATTTAAATGCAATGAAGGGAAAACTAGTTTGGCTTAATGAAAAGTCTGAATTGCACTTTGTTTGCTATTAAGACAGTGATATTATTCAGGTACACCCAAAATAAGGAATGATCATCCTTCTCTGACCACGTTCAAAATTTTAGAACTATTTCCCCAGCCAGGGACCAAAGGTAATCAAAGCTGATGTGTGCAAAAATACAACTTCCTTCCCACTCACTTGAGTTAGAGATTAGTTTTTAAATGCATGCACTCTTTACTGCTTTCAATGTTCCATTGCCTCTAAGTCTCTTTGTGCAATGTATCTAAACCAGCGTCCCATTCAGCCAAATTTAGGGAAAAGATGCACATTTATACTTAGCAACATGTATTTGTATACTAAAATGTGCTTGTCCAATTTAAAGATTTTCTCTTTAAACCGGCACCCACATCCAGCTTATTTACAACCCAAATTTCTCCTGTTGAGTAACACATATTTTGAACATGTGGGATCAGAAATGGTAACTGCTTCCTTTTTACAATTACTTTTCCTTGGTTCCAATACAAAACATTATTTAAGAACCATTTGTCTGAATGTAACCATACACTCATTTTCCTCAGACAATTTATGTATTTTACTGCAATGAACCACCAACATGGATTTACTCAAGCCTACTCTATGTCAGTTCCTGGCACTGAGGGCCTGAAAGCAGAATCAAAAGTTCAAGGTAAGGTTCTTAGCCATTAGGAAATTACAATTTTGTTAAGAGAATAGGGGTGTGTGTGTGTGTGTGTGTGTGTGTGTGTGTGTGTGTGTGTGTGTGTGTGTGTGTGTGTGTGTGTGTGTACGCGCATGCACTCCTGTGTGGGTGCTGGGAATCAAACTGAGGGCCTTCTGCATGCTAGAAAAGTGCTCTACCACTGAGCTAACTGTCCACTCCCACCTATACATTAGATGAGCTCCCACCCAGCGGTGAGATGGACCCCCTTCCCTAGCATCTACCCTTCAGAGGTTCTTATGTTACTTTTATCTATGTTTGTTCAGCCCTATTGTGCTATGAATTCCTTAAGAGAAAGAAACCTAATTGTTGACCATGGTGTGCATACTTTCTGAAATAATTCAAATAAAATCATTGAATAAAGTTAATCAGTTTTGGTTATGGAAATCTGAAAAAAACTCTTATTAGCTATATGTCTTAGGATTTTAGGAAAACATTAAAAGATGGAAGGATTTTGAATGATGGAAAGTGAGGTCATATTTTATGGACGACAGAAACAAAAACAAAGATAGGGACACAGCCACTTCAACCCAGCAGTATCACTGTGAGCACAAACAGACTGTTTGCTAAAATATTTCCCCCTGGACCAATGCATGAAGTAGCCCCCTCTTAGACCTTAGCCGTGTGTCTTCAGGAAGATGATTTTTGTATGATTTTTTCCTTATGTTATAATGGCCCATTAAAAGATTCATGTTAATACTAACAGCCTGCTAAGACAGAACATTGAAGAAGACCTTAGGCATATAATCTACACACTTTTGGGCAGAGATCATTTAGTAGTGTGTGTCTTTATCTTAAACCGATTATTAGAGCTTACCACGCATGCTTTCTCTGTTTCACTGCAAGTTTAAACTATTTTTAGAAGTTTTCCTTGGGATATTGTCTTGAGGAGCACAGTGTTGCTCTGCATAAAAAACATCTTCTTAAGCTGGGCAGCAGTGGTCCATGTCTGTAATACTAGCCACTCAGGAGGCTGAGAACTGAGGTTCACAGTTCAAAGCTAGCCAGGGCAAGAACATTCCTGAGACTCTTATCTCCAATAAACTACCAAAGAAGCCAGAAGTGGAGCTATGGTTCAAGTGGTAGAGTGCTAACCTTAAACAGGGACACACACACACACACACACACACACACACACACACACACACACACACACAGCTTCTTGATTAAGACAAAGATGAGAAGCAACAGATATTTCATGGAGACAATCTCACTCAAGGTAACTTTGCTGGGTGAACTTTCTTACTTTTAGTGGGTAATCCTTGCAATATTTCGGCCTTCCCTGCCAGTTTCCATTCTCCAAGAAATCTAGATATTGAAGAATGGCAGATATGCCAATATATCACTTAGCAATATCTTAGTGTTATTGAGATTGATATAAACTAATGACAAATATACTGCACTTCATTCCAACCTCAGTTTAAGACTCTCTAAACACCTTTTGCACAATCCTCCTATACAAAATGATTTCACAGTTGGCACAGCACTGTTTAGATTAGAGATATGCATAGAAATGTTTTTGTTGTTTCTCAGTCAGAAAATGGTGCTGTAATTGAAAGTTAATGCATGATACAGCTTGATACATTTGGTAGACAAGCCTCGTCCCATGTTTCTAACACGAGCAAACCAAATAACTGCTTCTTTTGGAACTCCATTTCCATTCCATGATCAATTCCTCTGACATCTCTGAGCAAAACTAAGCCAACTGGCTTATCTCAAATTTAACAGATGACAGACATATCTGTAAAATGGGACTAAATCAGTAGTTTAGCAAATAATTTAATACCTGTGAAGGAATGTCTTTGTCTCTTCCAATTTAACAATAATTACAAAGGCATCTGTTAGGAACACTACTTAAAATATAGTGGTGGATATTTGACTCTAAAAAAAGAAAGATGCAGTCAGAGATTTATATACAGGATGTGCAGCTTAGAGTTATTGGTAAAAGCAAAGTTAAAAATTCCCACAATGTAATTTAAATAAATTAAGGTTCACACATACAATGGAATTCAATAAGGCTATTAGAATCCTTGATAGTGATCTTAATTGACATGAGAAAATACTGATGATATTAAGGGAAAATATGGTGACCAGTGGGTTTTTTAAGTCATCCTCAAATTTAGAAAAAAACAGTGCATATTGTATGCACATGGTCAACATCAAAGACCAGTCAGGACTACACCAGTAGTCAATCAAGCTGGGTTCACAGTTTCATTGCATTTTAATATGGCACTGTTCCAAAGGATTTGAGTTTGTATTAAGTGATCTCAGAGTTTAAGTCATTGGTCCTTGCTCCAGATTGAATACAATAATTTTATGATTAGGTGTTTTAATAAACCTTTATCTAGAGGTAAAAAAGGATAGAACAAAGTTAAAAATGTAATTTGCTTTAAGAAAATGATAATATTAACTTACATTAGCCAGGATAAGGATCTGCTTGGTCATTTTTTTTAAATGATTTTAACAAGTCTCATGCTTTGTCTAGGTACAGATATGATTATGGAGTGGTCCTCAATTTGGCTTAATCTATCACAGTTACAAAATGCCCTTATCTGACATTAGTGTTTAGAGAAATGGTTTATGTTCAACACAAGAACACCAAAGCTTAGCTCTGAGTGTCTGGCCAGCTTCTAGCAACACCGAGACCCAGCTACTAGTACCGGGCCAGCTCCTGGGTGTGAGGCATAGACCTTATGTTCAGACACACACAATAAGAGAGATGAGAATTATACTATCACTTACTAAATGCTTTTTACATTCTAGGTGCTGTTTCAAGTGCTTTACATCTTCTAATTTATTTAAATTGTCTATGAGGATAGTTATTATTATTCTATTTTCCAGAAAAGAAAACTGACATGATTAATGAAATTATTCATCCCATTTATGATTGCTAGTAAGCAGGATAGTAAGGTTTCAATCCAGTAGCTTTTCAACCAAGCCTTTGTTTATTGCTTATTATAGTGCAATTGCTTAGTATATTGTTATTGTTTAGTATATTGTTTAATATCAATGGTTGCCTTTGAAAGTTGGTGGGTGTTCAGGGATACAGGTGATTTCATTTCCTTTATTTCCTAAATTATCTAATATTAATATGCATTGATCTTCATTTAGACACAGTCAGATGGAAGTTCTGTTCTCTATGTCATTGTCCCAAATGCAAAACCAAATCTTTGGTGGTGGCAATGTTTCTGGAAATCTGAATGAAGATTTCTTTTCTCTCTGGGGCCTGCCTGCCTGCCTGCCTGTCTGTCTGTCTGTCTGTCTGTCTGTGTGTCTCCCACCTCCTCCTCTACTCCTCTCCCCATCCTTCTCTCTCTGTCCTCCACATAAACAACACTGACTATAATGCCAACAATTAACAGTGGCTGAATGTTCACACTTCAGCTGTTCTGTCTCTGAGGCAAACCTGAGCAGGTGGAAGTTCCCTCCAAAAACAGGACATTAGGAAGGGAGTTGGGAGTCGACTTAATGCTCTGTCACCAAGGAAATGTCCTTTCTATGTGGAGGTCAGCATTCCCACCCTGGCTGGTTGAGCAGTGCTGTGTGTCTCAGGTCTAAGATTCAGCCCAGCAAGGAGAGAGAGCATTCCTACTCTCCAGCGGGTGAAAGGGCTGACATTAAAAGGCCACAAATTCTAAGGAGTACAGTGAATCAAGGTCGGAAGGGAACCACTGGGGTTTAGAATGAAAAGACCTTTACCCAAATATTAATAAAGGTTCCCAAGTAGATCAGTAGGCTGGTTTCCCTCCTCTTACTTTTGTTATTAAGTTGGCACCTGGGTGCATGTAAAAAAAAATCCCTCTTTCTGTTCCTGTGCAGAGAACGTTTTAAGGCCTCTTGAGATATGTCCACCCACTAGGCTGACACTGGCTCAGTGGAAGGGGGCTGGGCACGCAGTATTTCCCACCGTCCAACCCCCCTCCCCCTCCCCCTCCACACACATCCCCCCCCCTTCCATGTTTTCCTCTTCCAGTACTAAAGAGCCATACAGGACATGCACCTTGCCATTTAATGCCTTGGCTGCTCAATAGTGGGTGGTTTCCCAAAGCACGTGCCCTCGCAGCCACTAGAGCTCGCCTCGCCGCTTGCTGGGGCACAAGTCAATGAGGCTTCTCCCTCCGCGATCATCGTGAATCAGCAAAGCGCTGCAGAGCAGCGCGGCAAGCAGAAATTAAGATGCTGGGGCGGGGGGGGGGGGCGGGGGGGGGCGGGGGGAAGGGCACCAATGGAGTGTGGCCGAGGAATTTCGAGCCCCTTTCAACGTGTCCTTTCTGAGGATGGCAATTAGAAGAGCTGGGGGGCAGGGGGGGGGGAGGTGTTCCTTAGAGCTGCTAGATTTAGGCATACTGGAGAGCTTTCACAAACCGAGATCAGGGAGGGGAATCGAGAGCGTGAGCAGAGAAATCTCGGAAGAGAGAAACGGCGGGGAAGGACCTGAGGAGCCCAGACCGAGCCAGACAAGTGTGTCCCGGGAATGGGGCCGTGCAAATGGTTGCAGGTGTGGCGGAGGGAATGGAGAAGAGGGCGTGGGGAAAGGGAAAGGGGTTGTCTAAAAAGGAGGATTTCTCAGCCCGCCACTTCCTGTCGCCAAACGTGCAAGTTCTCAAGTTCAGTTTGAGAAGTGTAGGGCCACTGGGCGGTAGGGAGTCTGGGATGGGAACCACATGCAAATCGCGTTCTCCCACCCATTGATCTCCCCCCCCCTCCCCCGCCACCACACACACACACCCTCCCTCTTCTCTTTCTCCCCCTCATCCTCCTCTTCTTCCTCCTCCCGTCCCGATTCCACAGTCCTTCGATTTGGGTTCATAGTCAGATCCTCACTCAGTATTATGAGAGCCACAACTCCATGGATCGCGTCTCCCAGCCGCTGACTTCCTCTGGGCATTTGGGAAGCCAAGAGGCAGTAACCGGAGGCGTGGGATGGGGAGGCCCAGAGC
This sequence comes from Dipodomys spectabilis, assembly GCF_019054845.1. Lineage (NCBI taxonomy): Eukaryota > Metazoa > Chordata > Mammalia > Rodentia > Heteromyidae > Dipodomys > Dipodomys spectabilis. Next base: position 2,234,252 of record NW_024871203.1, on the reverse strand, counting down.
TCGGAGGGCAAAGCCCCGAGGGCCCTCCCCCCCCCTCCTTCCCCCACCCCCTTCCCCCTCCCAGCTCCTCAAGCCCTGCTTCCCACCTCCACCCTCGCCAGACTGGGCGCCTTAGTGACCCAGACTCCGAGATCCAGCTCGGTCCCCTTGGCAGTGGACGGACCCAAGGGTTTGGAGCGCGCAGAGCAACGCGCTAAATGGTACCTGTGCGTGGCCGTTCCCGCCGCCGCCGCAGGTCTATCCCAGGCCGAAGCCGGCGCCCGCCTTCTGGGGGAGGGGGAGGGGAGGGAATCTCCCGAAGGGGAGTGTGAGGGGAGCCACCGTGGCTGCCTGCTAGCTCATGGCTGGCGCTCACACGCACACGCCCAACTTTGCCAAACCGTCGGCGCCCCCCCCCCACGGGCTCCCCCGCGCCCCCTGCGGCTCGACACGCTCCCAGACCGGCATCTCTCCAGGTCTGAAATAATGCCTGCCCCCCCCATCACATGCATCCACGCGTGTGGAGAAGGTAGAGGGAGGGAAAGGGGGTTCACGCCACGACCCCCTGACTATCCTTCCTCACTCTACACCCGCAGGGGCGCCCGCGCCAGCTCCGCTGTACCAGGTCCCCCAAACCTGCCAGTGACGACAGACAGGAGGGGGGGGGGGGGAGGAGAAGGCAGGGCAGGGAGCTCCGAGCCCTGGCGATACACAGTTTTCCACTCACTTGTCATTATCAGCACTTTTATTATTGGGGTACTGGGGGGTGGGATGGGGGGATGTATGTGTGCAATACAACTAGCCAGCTCCAATCGACTCTGGAGCAATCTTAAAATTAGGGTGCAGGAGGAAGCTTCTCCACTGACACATTTTGCGTGGACCTGCTCCAGACGTACACCGGTAGCCCAGGGTCCCACGGAAGCTGCAGTGGCGGGGCGATCGTAAATGGCTCTTACTTCGGAGGAGGCGTGATTTCCACGCTTGAGCGTCTTGGCTTCCCACCTACCCGCTTCCCCCCTTCTCTCTCTCTCTCTCTCTCTCTCTCTCTCTCTCTCTCTCTCTCTCTCTCTCTCTCTCTCTCTCTCTCTCTCTCTCTCTCTCTTTCTCTCTCTCTCTCCACACCAGCCTGGGCTCGCCCCCACCTGAGCCTGGCGAGAGCCTGGGGTGCACGCAGTCTTTAGCCAGCTCCTTTCCATCTCTAGAGAGACTTGACTGCAAGTGGGGTCCTCCTCCCCCTCCCCTATTCCCCCCCCCCCCCGGGGAGAACTCTTTACTTTTTGTTTGGAAAATCCAGGCCATTTCTTTATTTGTCTCTGGGTCTCCCCGGGAGGAGGGCAAGTGGGGGGGAGGGGGGAGGAGGGGGGAGTGCGGCCCCGGCCAGGCCGGGGGAGGGGAGTGCACAAGGGGAGGGGACTGGGTGTAGCTTGGAATTCTCCGTCCTCGTGTTCCAGGGCTGGCGCGCAGAGTCTCTAAGCTGCAAGAGCCGCCGCCGCTCCCCGATCGTTGGCCTTGGGGGTCGGGTGAGTGGGGAGTGAGGGTCACGACGCACCGCGGCGGGGGGAGCTAATCCCGACCGTACGCGCGCTGAGAAGGGACAAGGTGGAGGAGTCCCCCCCCCCCGGGGCCAGGAGGTAGCGGGGGGGAGGGGCTGGGAGGACGCCTAGGGTAGGGCGGGGTGGGGGCGGCGCGGAGGCCGCCAAGCTGGGGGGCTCTCCAAGCGGGCGCGGCTGCGGGCTGGAGGGCGTGTCTCCAGCCCGAGGGGACCCTCCCGAGGCGCGGCGCGGGACTCCCCGATGGTGGTGCCGCGGCTCCAGGAGAGCTCAGGGTCTTGCCTCCTTCGCCGCCGTCGCCGCCGCCGCCGCCGCCGTCGCCGCCGCCGCCGCCGCCACCGCCACCACCACCACCACCACCACCGCGGGCGCCACCACCGCCGCCGCCGCCGCCGCCCGAGCCCGCGCCGAGCGTGCGCCTCGCCCTCCTCCCGCGCCCGCTCTGCTCTAGGATGCTGCGGCAGGTTCTGCACAGGGGCTTGAGGACGTGTTTCTCCCGGCTTGGCCACTTCATTGCCAGTCACCCGGTGTTCTTCGCCTCGGCACCGGTGCTCATCTCCATCCTGCTCGGCGCCAGCTTCAGCCGCTACCAGGTGGAAGAGAGCGTGGAGCACCTGCTGGCGCCCCAGCACAGCCTGGCCAAGATCGAGCGCAACCTCGTCAACAGCCTCTTCCCGGTCAACCGCTCCAAGCACCGGCTCTACTCGGACCTGCAGACCCCTGGGCGCTACGGCCGGGTCATCGTCACCTCCTTCCAGAAAGCCAACATGCTGGACCAGCATCACACCGACCTGATCTTAAAGGTGAGAAGGGGGCGGGTTCGGACAGCCCGTCTCCGGGTGCGGCTGCCCCGGCAGGGCTCGATCTGCGCGGGGTCCCGCCTGAGATCGCCGCCTTTCCTTATCCCAGGCGGTGGCGGCAGGGGCTCCCCAGGCACTGCGCGCCCCTAGGCGGCCACCCCGGAGCCTCCCAGCCTCCACGGTAGGGAGCGTCCGGCTCCGGGCCCGGCCCTTCCCGGCCCGCCTCCGCCGTCACCCCCGCAACCGCTGCAACAGTTGGGGCGGCGGCGGTGCTGTGGTCGGTGCGCTTGGTTTTTTGGGGGGGATGAAGATGGGAGTGAGGGGGGGTCACTTGGCCCCGAAGTAGGACGGGAGAAGACATTCCAGAAAGTCTCGCTAGTTGCGAATAAAATACTATGCTCGGCGGGGCGGAGGGAAGCCGCAGAAACCCCACTCCTCTCCCCAGTTTGCTCGCCCTTCCCCTCTGGTCTCTCCCCCCTCCCGCCCCCCGAAATGTGTTGAGAAAGGCTGCTGCGGGAGAGGATTTAAGATCGGGGTGACGGTTGGGGATAAAGGAATGGGAATGGGATGGTGAGGAAAATGCCTCCCACCTAACCAAAAGTGGGGTCCGGGCAAAAACGGGGGCTGCGTGCTGCTCGCCTCTCCGCAGCATCGTAGCCATATCTGTATGGAGGGTAGGACATGATGTTTGCAATTCGCAGTTACTTCATCTTTCACAGTCGCTCGTGTCCTCCGAAATGCGAGGCGGTGGGAGGGGGGGTGGAACTTCTTTAGGGGGAATAAAAGGGGGGAATCCTTGGATCCACTTTTATCTGGGTGCACTGGAGGGGGGTGGGAATGAGGGACAGGGCCAGGAGGCTGAGGGGCACAAGCCTGGCTGTGTAACCCTGAAAAGAGCAGAGGAAAGCGAGCAGCTGGTGAGAAGGTGACACTCGCAGAAACTGGTTGTGCCATCGGCGGGAGGTGGGAATTTGATGTGAAAAGTGCGGTTCATGGTGAGAACTTTCAAGAAGTTCCTAAGAAAAGCACAGGAGTGAGGACCAGACATGGGAAAGTGGAAATCATGGAAGGGAAATAGCAAAACATAGGTGAGAATGTTCTCTCTGAATGCCGAGTAGGACCTTAGGGTTTGTTTACTTCAGAGTCGCCTCTGGGGAGCCTACACAGGATGCAGTCCCAGCTGAGATTCTGGTGCTCAGGGATGGAAGATACTAGTTTTCTAGGGAGTTCTGGTCCAGGTTTGGTTAGGTTTCTGGTCTGTTTATTCCAAGAGGGGAATCTGTTAGTGATCCTGGGAAAATCTTTCCTCCTCTTTTCCTCTCCAGGTAACCATTTATCCCTAAAGGAAAGCTCATTTCCCTCTATGATTTCGCTCCCTGTGTTTGTTGACATGTGATCAATCAGCAATTAGTAAAGAAGGGAATCTGACTGAGGAACTCATGAAATAAGGACCTTCACGCATTTGACTAGCTCGTGATTTTTTTTTTAATGGCACACAAATCACCACACATATTCACTCATTGCTCACCCTTATTAACGTGATTCTTGAGATGTTTGCTTTTTCTCCTGATTATACTCCCAACAGCAAAATGGGTTTCTCAATACTACAGTTGAGCATATTTTGACACTCAAAGTAATACTACTCCAAATGCATTCCCAAGGAAACATGTAGTAGATTCATCACAGGCTTAAAGAAACTATATCATTTAGCCAGTCTTGACAGTTGGAAATGTCCCATTTTTGATAGATTATCTAATAAATAATGCATCTGTTTGTATCTCCCCCCCACCCCAGATGTTTCCACTGGCTTTTTTCCTCTTTAGCAAACCATCAATGCCACTGTGATGGACAGTCACCAGTTACATTCACTCTCAAGGTTAATGAGACATCAACAGGCACATCAGATCTGTGGGTTATTTTTTTTTCCCCAACAGGATTTTTTCTTCCTATTAGATTTTGATCAGATGAGGGCAGAAAAACACAAAAAGGTTGGGACTGGAAAGAAGAAAGCTGGCTTTGCCTATGGATCTAATGGGCAACTTTAAAATACAGTGGGATGGTTTTTCATGTCCTAGGTGTATAGGTAAAATGAACGCCGAATCAAACAGTGGTCGGGACTCATTTCTAGCTCATGGTTCTCTGGTCAAATGAGTCCATACAGCTTATCAAAACCCATGCTTATGAACCACAGGGAATTGCCTTCAGTTTTAAATTATATAGCCTTTTTTCTTTCTACAGACAACCCCTATTTTTGGTATGCATAAAACAGGGGGATAGGAAAATGGACCTTCAGTAGTCATGGCAATGTAAAGTGTGGGAGTGAACACTTTTTTTTTTCTTTTTATGCGTTTAGAGACATGATGGCTTGTCCTTTACAAAAAGGTGTTAGGAGTGAAAGTCACTGCTGTTACTAGTGTTATTCTGATACTTCGCTACTGGCATCAAGGATAGCACCAACAGTTAATGTTATTATACACAACACAGAACAGTCCCTGCCTGTTTTACTTCATTTTTAAAGTAAAATGAAGCAGGAAAAACAAGGTTTGAAGCTTTTTCCTGACTACCAAATGGGAGGAAGTCACTGTGGGGCTGTGGAGGGTACTGCTGTAAGCAAAACATCATATTTTAGGGCTAAACCTAGCCAGTAAGATCTTCACTCTTCAGATATTAGTGTGGGTTTTTTTTTTTGCTGATCAGAAATAGACTAAGCGGGGATAATGATAAAAATAAATTTTTAAAAAAGAGTTGATTTTTGAAAAATGTAATTGACAGTATCTCAGGGAAAAAGTATTTGGATATCTTACTGATTGTAGTTCGAAGGTGCAATTTCTCAAATTTGTTCAAGTGCTGTGATGACCATACTCTGTCCCCATAGTGTAGCATTGGGCCCCATTCTCTGAGGGGTCACGCTACCTAGCAATGCTTTCTTCTGAAGGCTGTGAGACAAAAATGTCATTTGTGCTAACAATGGACGGAATTTGATGGTGCTGGGAAGGATTCCACTATTGTGAACCTCTTTTATAAAATAAATGTTGATCTTCAAAAGTCTTCATTTCACTAGGAAATTAAATTTAGCTCATTATGTCTTTTAACAGAAAATCCATGATGTTTATCTCAGCCAATTTCAAAGTAGGGCCTCACAAGTTTTATGGATGTAGTTCTTCATGATCATCTAAAATGAAGTTTAGGAAGATCCCATGGATAATTGATCTGGGCTACAACCAAGACAATGCTTTATTTATCCCAGAGCCATCCATACAGAAGGAAGAGTCTGAGTCCTTATGATTACATTAAACCCCATAGATTATAAATATGCAGTATGTTGAAATGTACTGGGAAACTAAAATGCTATTCCATTTTACAGATGAAACAAATACTTCTCAGAAGCTAATTTGTGCATGGGTACAACAAAACAACAGAGCCAGGACTAAGATGTCATAGGGTTTTAGTCTCCAAAGTGCTCTTTACACTGTAACATACTACATTCAATTACTTGAATAATTTACAAGGTACATTTTTATCATATTTGACAAAATTGCTATCCTATTGTCTTAACAGGGTAATTAGGAATAAAGGCATTTTTTTTCTTGGAAGATTCTGACCAGTGGCACTGAAAATCTACATGCAGAAACTCCAAATACCCAAAGTTAAGCATTAAATATGTGTAACCAGCAACAAACAGAGATAGAAAGTTAGAATATTTTACAGGAAAAACTCACAAGAAGACTGAATATAGCAGTTTTCCTGTCTGGCGTGCTGTTCACTACCTGGGTCTAGGTGAATTCAAGTCTAGGGCACCAACTAATCCCTGGCACATAGTAGGTACTCAATAAACCCTTGTTGAATAGTATTTACCCTCTCTAGTTTATTAAACTGTTTATGTGGTGAGGAAAGGAAATTTTCTAGAAACTGTTTTGAACTGTGTTTTTCAAAATGACATTTGATTCTTACAGCCTTCCCGGCAGTTTCTGGGCTTCTCTTTTTCCAAAACACCATTTTTCTCTTCCTTTGTAACCTCTGGAGTCACATCACAACACATTTTTAGTTTTAGAATTGGGTAGGAACATTTTCATTGTTCAGTGTCCTCTTCTTCAGAATGAATTCCAGATCACAGGAAGGACATATCCTCACTAAGGAGATGTTTGCTCATTTCATTCAAATATTGAATTTAAGCTGTTTTTGCTTAACTACATGAAATATAATTAACTTGTAAATCACATTAGTAGAATTTAACTTGGAGTTATTCAATTCTGGCTTTCCAAGAAAGACAGCGTAACTGCTATCTTATCCTCAGAAAGACCCGACAGCTAGATCCCAGTCTTTCAAATACCCTTTCTACACTTTCAATCATTATGGGAATTACCATCATTCCTTCCTGTACAGTCTAAGGATCTTCAAATTCCAACCAATGTTGGAGCCTGAGTGAGTTTTTACATTTTGAAATGATTGGAAACAAAATAACACAAAAGCAAAGAGTATGCAGTACGGAAGGGCGACCTGGGGCTCACAGACCTAAAGTATTACTTCCTAGTGTTTTACATAGTTCTACAGTTATACTCCAATTTTGGAGTCATTTCAGGATGGTACTACTGTTAAAATAAACTTTCAGGCAGTAGTTCTCAACTGGGGTGACTGCATCTCCAGGGGACACTTGACAATGCCTGCAGACATATCTGATTGTTATAATAATGAGCCAAAGCTGAGCTACTTACTGGCTTCCAGTGGGTAGAGGCCAGAGAAATGGCACCTTCGAACTATGATCAGTAAGATTTTCAAATCTTTTTTTCCCTGTTTAACATCATAATGCAGTCCATAAAAAGCCTTCAGAATACAGAATTTTCTGGTCCCAAATGTCAATAGTATCCTGATAACTCTTTCCCTTATATATTGCTTTTATTTTTTGTTAGGATTTTTTTCACTGCATAAATTATGTACAATGAGGGGGAAATGCCAGGCAGAAGGTAACATCTAAAAAAATCTTGCAGAACTTTAGGGACAACTATGATACCCTGTGGTGCTGCTGGCTTGGTCAGTTGGGCAGATACCAGATTTATCAGTGTAATAGCCTTCCCTGAGATGTGAGATGTGGTCATCTTGCTCCCTCCTGGAACTCAATCCTTATGGTTTAATCCTACCTGCAAAAGGAACTGAAGAAACCAAATACAATTGAAGTGCTTGGATGGCTCTACCAGCCTTTGAGACTTGTCAGGTGGCAGAGTGCCCATTAGCAGTACACCTAAAGCCTCAATCTGTAACAGTTGCCCACTTAGACCAGGCTTCTTCTGACAGTGTATAAACCCCACTGTCAAGGACGTAGCAATTTTTTTTTTTTTTTTGCCTAGTTCAGCCGCTCTGCTTTTTTGAGTAGAAAATGACAAAAGAAGAGCTTGCAGTTGGGGAACATGGAATCAAAGAATCTTATGTACAAACCTTAAAGGTCATCTCCACAGATGCTGATGCTGGAATCTGCTCTTAGCATCTCAGGGTGCTTTGTCTAGTGACAGATGCTATGATGTTTTGGGCAGCCCAGTCTCTTCTGTGAGTTAACCAAGTGGAAGCTACTTTTAAAAAGATTCAGTTCAAGTCTGAAAGGGCAGCCTTCATGAATTTGCCCTGCCAGTCAAGTGCCTTTTGCGTGTCATTTTTTCAGTAGAGGAAAATTAAGAGATTCCAATCACTTTTCATTCTCCTCTCATTTCCTTATAATCTAAATGCAACCACTGTGATTCTAAGTACATTCCATTTCCGTGATGTATCTCGGGTGCCCACCCCACTCACCTCATTTAGATTTTTTTACTTTTCCCATGCAGAATAACCAAACTTTGGTTATTCTACTGATTTGAAAGTGAAATCTTCATATAAAGTTATAAGAGGAAAAACCTAATTTGTCATGATTCATAGTCCTGATAGAGGCCATATTAGTGTTAGGAAAGGCTGTTTAATTTTTTAAGTGCACACACACACACACACACACACACACACACACACACACACACATAATCTCTCAGGATTCTCTAGACCTAAAAGCTTTGAATGTTAATTGGCAACTTCTTATGAAAAAATAAGAAGAGAACTAAGGTAACAGAAAATATGTTGTTTTCTACCTGAGAGATTACAGCATCCCTTGGCACAAGAGCTAGGGAAATGTGTGATGCGGCTGAGCTGATCAACTTTGACTTGGTGGGATGTGCCATCTGGTCCCTGACTTTGGGGCTCAGTGTGAGCCCCAAGTGATACTGGAGATAGGCTTAAGGCCGACCTTTGAAGTCACCTGCTTGGTAGTACATCACAGCAAGCAGACCTGTCTACAGCAGGCCTGTGTCTCCACCACGTACCTGGAAGGCCACAAAACTACTGAGGATTCCTGCCAGACTGATTTAATGACCAGCAGGGGAGGTGAGTAATCTCTAACCTTTAAAAGACAAAGGGAGGGGGGGAGGAAATCAACATGAGTTGTTATTTCATTTGGGAAGCCCTGAATAACATGTCATAATATGTCCGTGTCTTCAACTTCAGAATTCCTGTTTTGAACAAAAGGAAGCAATGAGGGAATAGAGAAGTTATTTTTATCTTCTTGCTCTCTAAGAAATCCTCCTGAGAATCTGATTTTCTGGTATTTTATTAAAATATCTCCATTGTTAGGTCTTCTACTGTTAAGTTGTGGGCTCAGAGTACAGTCAAGATGAGGATCTGTTGAGTGTAAAACAGTTATCTTGGAAAATGAGATCGGAAAATACACATAGGAGAATGAGAGCTCAACTGGGGCATAGCAGGAAGCAGGAGCATTATCCAGCAAGCGTCTACTGTGGGCAGCCATGGCTCATTCTCAGTGGGGGATTCTGGGAGACATTGTAGAATGTGTCTGAGCAATCTGCATTGTGTGAAGAAGCTGGGTATCTGTTCCTGGCTTCTAGCCAATGTAGCTGGGTGTGGGGGCAATAAATCACATGCCTTTCCATATGTGAATCTTTCCCTACAACCAGAATGTTGGTTGTTAAGTGTCAAGCAGAACCCTGTAGTTGCTTGCAGTAAGTGACCTTGACATGTAGAAATATGAGTTGAGAGGATTGGGGCAAGAGAACCCTAACAGCATCTGTCCTAAGGGTCTTATTCCCAGCCAGAGATCGGGGACTTCGGGTTCAGTTCCTAGAGGCTAGCCATCTACTCTGTAAATGGTTGTGACCTCATCTCTATGAAGTTTACTATCATGAAATAGTGTCGCTATTTAGCTATTCTTGTGTTTGATAGGAACCAAACAGAGCTATGACCTCACCAGGATCTATGGTTTTAGATACTGAGCTTCCGCATTTGAATAGCACATATCCAGCCCCTCTTATTTATGAATATAGAAGTCTATAGGCCTCCATCCCGCATCTACTCTTCTCCCTAGAATGTCCTCTCTCTTCCTTTTAAGGTCAGCTCACATGGCTCCTCCTTATGAGGCTTTTTCACATCGATGGCTTCTCTCCCTCGAATCTACTTGGCTCACACTCACATCCCATTCTTCTTTTTTTCCTTTTTTTTTTGGTGATACTGGGGTTGGAGCTCAGCCTCAGGGTTGCTAGGCAAGTACTCCACCACCTGAGCCATGCCCTCAACACATCCGCATTCTTTAATGCTTGTATGATTTCTGTATTGTCATGTGACCATTTCTCTCAAGCAAGATTGGGCACTTTTTCAGGGCAGAAAGATGTCTGATAATGCTAAATCACTCCTAGACTCTAGCATAATGTGTAGTGTGCAGCAAGGATTGAACAAATTGTTGCTGGTTGACTGCTTAGAGGATGGGAAATGTGCTCTCCCTCTGTATTGACTGATTTGGGCCAAATACATTTTGGTATGGTAGCATGACCATGAGATTTCGTTAGATCTATCTTCATTTTTCATCCTTGACACCTCTTGGTTTCAAAGTTGTTGATAAGCATTCATTCTTTTCCCAGATCTACTGGCATTTACTTTAGATAAGGAAAAATTCTTAGGAAACCAAGTACCTGATCATCTCTTCTGGTTTAAGTACAGTTAGGGAAGGCATAAACTTGATCTTAGTCCCCATGGAGAAGTCCATTCCCTTGTTAGAAGGTCAAGGACTCTACACGTCTCAGTAAGTATGTAGGAAGTCGGCTCTCCACACTACATATGTCTTCTTTTGCTTCAAGTAAAGTCTCAGAACATAGGCCACACCTATGTCGAATTGTAAAAAGTAAGTACATTTTTTAAATGAGGATAAGCTAGGCACTGGTTTCTCATGCCTGTAATCCTAGCTACTCAGGAGGCTGAGATCTGAGGATTGTGGTTCAAAGCCAGCCCTGGCTAGAAAGTTCATGAGACTCATCTCCAATTAACCACTAGGAAACCAGAAGTAGAGCTGTAGCTCAAAGTGGTAGAGTGCTAGTCTTGAGCAAAAGAGCTTAGGGACAGTGTCCAGGCCCTAAATTCTAGCCTCATGACTGACCAGAATAAAATGAGGATAGATAATTTTCCCAATCAAAGCCACAATATTCAACAGATTACTAGCTCTAATGTTATATACCCCTGTTCTTTTTTTTTTGTCAGTTGTGGGGCTTGAACTCTGGGCCTGGGCGCTGTCCCTGCACTCTTCAACTCAAGGCGAGCACTCTACCACTTGAGCCACAGCACCACTTTCGGTTTTCTAGTGGTTTATTGGAGATAAGAGTCTCACAGAGTTTCCTGCCTGGGCTTGCTTTGAACCGTGATCCTCAGATCTCAGCCTCCAGAGTAGCTAGGATTACAGGCGTGAGCCACTGGCACCTGGCCTACCCCTGTTCTTAAGACTGAGTCTGAGGAAGTGGCGCTGTAGCTCAAGTGGTAGAGCGCTCGCCTTGAGCTGAGGGACAGCGCCCAAGCCCAGAGTTCAAGCCCCACGACCAACCAAAAAAAAAAAAAAAAAAAAAGACTGAGTCTGAGGTAACCTGAAGTTAACAGGTACAGGTCAGGGAAACTTTTTCCTGACAAGAGCTATTTAGAAATTTATAATATCATTCAAAAGCCAGACAGAATTATTAATACAGCTGGCTGGGGTACACTTATGAGGAGTAAATGAGAAAGATACATGCCTGGCCCATCATGATCAAATTATTTTAATTAGGGGCCTTATATGGCCAACAGACCAGGCTTTCCACACCCTACAGGTAAAAAAGAAAGTACTGGTATAAAATCAGCATATCTCTGTCAGTTAATGGTGACACTCGAATATTAAAATTTAGCTTAGAAAGTGAATATCCTTTAGCTTACTCCATAAAGTTCTCCTGCTGTCTTTAATGTCAGAGCCTTGTCAATTCTTACAATGACCACAAGGGGGAAAAATGATTCTCTGACATAGAGCTGTCAATATAAACTCTCAAAATATCTTTGTGAAATGTATTACCTTAATGTCATGAGGTTTGATTGGTTGGCTTTTTCTCCTGGGCCTCTTTAAAGGACAGATTTGGATTGAGCCTTAGTTGGGATCCACAAGTCAGTATTTCTCACAAGTTCTTAGGGATTGTGGTCACTATTAGCCAGCAGACCACACTTTTGATTAGTTGAGTTGGACAGAACATTGGATTTGGAGTCAAGAAACCACCTCACGTTTCAGCTCTTCTAAATATGTGATGTTGGACAAGTCGCTAGCCATCTTGAGAAGCAGGTTCCTCCTTTGCCCTGGACAAAATCACATCTCCTCATCCATTTAAGGTAAGGACACAGTAGGATAAGAAGCACTGTATAAACACAGCCTTCTAGAGGGTATGTTATCAGTATGACTACTTGCTTTGAAGCTGACTGGTATTTTCTCATAGGTGCCAGCTCTTTTGTTGTGATGATTGCCTATTAAGTAAATACACATGTAGACTTTTTTTCTTTGATCTAACAGCCAACAATTGGTGATCAATCTACATTCTCCATACTAAGGTTGTCAATTTGTTGGCCTTTACTCTCATCGGAGTCCTTATAGATGACTAGATTCATCCTACTTCCGAGCACACCGCTCCTCCTCCAGCAGCCAGTTCTTAGAAAAGCAGAGCTGACTCTGGGGCTGGGTGTTTTGCATTCTAGCTAATCAAGGTTGTTTCTCTGGGTTCAGAACCTTATCTTCACGCCTAAAAGGGTTTTGCTAACAAAGGAAGCCTTCAGCCCCCCCCCCCCCACACACACACCCGAAGTGCCTTTGGAATGAACAGCTCTGGCTTCAAGGTTCTCTTCACCACTCTGCAGCAGCATGCCAAAGGAAGAGCTTCTCCAGCAATTTAAGTGAGAGGGTTGAGAATTCTCCTCTCACTTAATTTACATGACTACAGTGTTTCCCTGGGAACCTTTGCCCACATAAGTCAATCTGTAAGCACTTCAAAGGAAAGTGTTGTCAGAATTGCCAGAGATCAGGAGAACCAGCCAAAGTGATCATTGTAAAGCTCTTTGAAACTGAAATGTCTGTTAAAAAAAATTTGCTGACTCGAGATTTTGATCATTTAGTTCAGCCCACTCCCCTACCCATCTAGTCCTTTTCAAAATTTCTTACTATAGGCTTCTAAAAAATCAATAATTAGGCTCAATATCAAATCCACTGAAGAAGATTATTTTTCCTACCTACTTCTCTATGTCTAATCTCTCCAAATAAATTAGTCCATCTGAGTGTGATGACAAAGGCCTACAGTCCCAGCTACTCTCGGGGTAGAGTAGGAGGATCAAGAGTTCAAGGCCAGCCAGAGCAAAGTTAGCTAGACCGATCTCAAAATCAAAACATTAGGCATAGTGGTGCAGGAGTGTAATCTAAGTTGTACAGGAGGCCAAGAGAGGAGGCTCACAGTCAGAGGCAGGCCCCAAACACAAACTGGAGACTATACCTGGAAAATAACTGAAGTCAAATGGACTAGAGTGTAGTTCTATTGATGGAGTGCTTGCCTTTCAAGAATTCTCAGTTCAGTCTCCAGTACATGCAAAATAAAACACAACAAAATATAGCTTCCATTCAAATGAGGCTTGGCAATGCTTCTCAAGTTTGAATATGCTTTTGAATTTCCTGGGAATGTCTAAGAACATATAGAATCCAATTCAGTAGGTTTGGGCAGCAGGCATGAGATTCTGCACTTTTAATAAGCTCCCAGACATGCTGATGCTGTTGGTCTGTGAACCAAACTCTCAGTAAAGCAGTCAATCAATGCATTCAAAGGACCTGGCTGAACCTTTATATGGACTGAATATTCAGTGCTGTTTAGTTGCTTTCATAAGCTAAAAACAGTAGCACTTAAACTTGAGTGACTAACCCCCCCCCCCCCCCCCCGAAAGGCTTCTCCAGACACAAACTGGGCTCTACCTCCGGAGTTTCGGAATCAGTAGGCCTAGGATGAAGCCTAATAGAATTTTCCAACTAATGTTGTTTCTGCTAATCCACAAGCCACAGTTTCAGAGTGCTGCTACGAAACATCCTAGTAATTAAAAAGGTAGTTTTGTCCTGTACATTAGAAATGGGTTACAAAAGCTATTTGTTTGGCAGTTCATTCTGAATGATACTGAAATAACTATTGTGCAAAGGATATTACATAAGTCTGAATACTTGAAGTTTATATTAAGCAGATAGGTCGGACACAGTGGTCTGCCTCTGCTGCCTGTGTCCAGGTGCTAACATTCTGTCAGGGGACTAAATAAAGGAAAATACATTCCAAGATGGAAGAAAAGAGATTACACATGTGTGCACACACATACACAGCCACTCACACCAGGCATGTATTGCTATCATCACATATCTGATTGCTGAAGATTTCTTTCTTTCAAAACTTCCCACACTGGGTTATCTGCAATTTGCCTTTGTAGACACTTCCCTTCAGTGGGGCTGGGAAGGTGGCTCAGTGGTAGAGTGCTTGCCTTGCATGCATGAGGCCCTGGGTTTGATTCCTCAGCACCACATAAACAGAAATGGCTGGAAGTGGCACTGTGGCTCAAGTGGTAGAGTGCTCACCTTGAGCTGAAGAGTTCAGGGACAGTGCCCAGGCCTAGAGTTCAAGCCCCACAACTGACCAAAAATAAATAAATAAATAAAAAGAAAGAAAGAAAGAAAACCCAAAGGTGCAATAGGGAGAGTTCTGTCAAGGAGAAAGTTGCCAGAGGTAAGGTGTCCACAGAGAAAGTCCTGGCAACTAATGTTCATTCTTAACTACTGTTTGATGTCAGTGCTGTTAGGGAGAAAGGAAGAAGTTCAATAATTACCGATTTTGGCCTAGGGGAATAAGCATTGCTCCTGAAGTGGAAGTTTTGTGTCTTGAGACTAGGAGCTATTCAAGTGTCCTTCTTTAAGTCACTCAGTATCTCTAAGGGGTCTCAAATATTATCATTTCAAAACTCGACCTAGTCACCATAACAAAGGTAGTCTCTCCAGGGTAGCGAGCCAGAGCACAGTTCTGAAATTTTATCTTAGGTTCCTCCCTATTTCAGCCCCCTTTGGCCCTCCTGTTAGCCTACCTTAGGGGTTATCAACAAGGGTCTGGGATTCAAGTGGAGAAATCCTTAAGAACATCACAAGCCTAAGGCACAAACCCACTAAAAGGTACATTTATTTGGAAGATTACATAGCATTTCCCCATCTCACACTTTACCACCACATCAACAAGGCTCTGATGTAATAATAGTGGATTATAGCTCAAAGAACAAGAGACCAAGAATGTGTAAGGGAGCTCAAAGTCAAGAGGAGAGACAAAAACAAAGATAATGGAAGAATTGGAAGCCTAGAGTACCTATAGCTACAACAACCACTAAAGGCATCCCTGACACGTAGACTAACCTAAATCCTCAATACAAAGTCTTATTTATCTCAGTTCCTATTATCCCATAAAGGCAAACTGGGGATGGGGGAAATCAAAAGGTATGCTTAAGGGAAAAGAATATAGTCTCAAAACTAGACTTAGATATGGGTGTTAGAATTACTGGACAAGAGCTGGCACCAGTGGCACATGATGTAATCCTAGCTAGTCAGGAGGTTGAAATCTGAGGATCTCAGTTCAAAGCCAGCCAAGACAGGAAAGTATGTGAGACTCTTCTCTACAATTAAGCACACAAAAAAAGCCAAAAGTAGAGCTGTGGCTCAAGTGGTAGAGCACTAGCATTGAGCACAAAAGCTCAGGGACAGTGCCCAGGTCATGATTTCAAGCCCCAGGACCAGCTGAAAGAAAAAAGAGAAAGGAGGAGAAGGAGGAGAGAAGAAGGGGGAGGAAGAAGAGAAAGAAGAAGAAAGAAATGCAGTAAAATATTTAAATTATTGAAAGAAAAAAAATACCACCTTAAAAGTGCATATCCCAGGAATCATGTTTCAACGTGAAGGGCATATAGAGACTTTTGCAGACAAAAACTGAATTTATCATCAGCAAGAAAGGTTAGCAAAAAGTTGTCCAGGCAGAAGGTAAATGAAATAGGTCAGAAACTCAGATCTACATAGAGTGTTGAGGAAAGAATAAGGGAATGTTAATTAAAATCATTTTTTTAAAATTTTTTTTATTTGGAAGGAGGTGCACCGTTCCTGGAAGTACTGCAATACCAGGTTGATGCGTGGACCGGACGGAGCAAGCTCCTATTCTGACTCCTAGCTCCAAAAATCCATTTAAAATCATTTAAAAAAATTTAGAAGTAGTGCTATGGCTCAAAGTGGTAGAGTGCTGGCTTTGAGCAAAAAAGAGCTCAGGGACAGCTCTCAGGCCCCAAGTTCAAGCCCCACGACTGACAAAAAAACATAAATTTTTTCCTATTCTTAATGGATCTCCAAGATAATGATTACTTTCAAACAAGAATATAACTGAATAGTATAACATGGATAAGTCTAGAATGGCAGCCATATTTAAGAAGGAATCTGAGGAAGAAAATGGGAATGTTTTGAGGGCACTACATATGAAGCTACATAATTT
Source organism: Dipodomys spectabilis (assembly GCF_019054845.1). Classification (NCBI taxonomy): domain Eukaryota; kingdom Metazoa; phylum Chordata; class Mammalia; order Rodentia; family Heteromyidae; genus Dipodomys; species Dipodomys spectabilis. The sequence continues at coordinate 2,218,040 of NW_024871203.1, read as the reverse complement.
TATTTAAAGGTGAGCTTACATGAAGTTCAAATGTGTATTATGAGTGCTAGGATAACCACTAAATGTGTGTATGTGTGTGTGCATGTGTTCGTGTACATGGCCATGGGGCCTGGACTCTGGGCCTGGGCACTGTACTTGAACTTCTTTTTTTCTCCAGGCTAACACTCTACCACTCAAGCCACAGCTCCACTTTCAGGTTTTTTGTTGCTTAATTGCAGATAAAAGAGTCTCACAGACTTTCCTGCCTGGGCTGGCTTCCAACGGCAATCCTCACACCTCAGCCTCCTGAGTAGGTGGGATTACAGGCATGAGCCACAAGCACCAGCTGTAAATATTTTTTCAAAAATATAATTGATCTACTAAGAGAGGCAATAAATGCTTGATTAAAAATTGGAGCAGTCAATAAAAGAAAAGCAAGGAAAATGTAATAGAACAATTGTAATCAGTATCTATGAATATACATTATATTGATCTACTCCACTTGTTTATATTTTTCTGCTACTTTTGTTCCCCTGTAAGGAACATCTTTGTAAGACGCTTTTTCCAATTGATTATTAATCTACATCAATAAGTTGACTTAAATGTGAATTATGAAATAAAATAAGACCATGCTGTCTAAAGAAAACTCACTTTAAAAACATGAGTCAAAAGACAAGCCATGTTAATATTAACCAAAAGACAGCTCAAGTAGCTATCTATATTAATTTCAGACAGAACTAACATCGGAATTAATAAAATTACCATGAAGGAGCTGGGCGCTGGTGGCTCACGCCTGTAATCCTAGCTACTCAGGAGGCTGAGATCTGAGAATCGCGGTTCAAAGCCAGCCTGGGCAGGAGAGACCGTGAGACTCCTATCTCCAATAAACCACCAGAAAACCAGAAGTGGCGCTGTAGCTCAAGTGGTAGAGCGCTCGCCTTGAGCTGAAGAGCTGAGGGACAGCGCCCAGGCCCAGAGTTCAAGCCCCATGGCCGACCAAAAAAAAAAAAAATTACCATGAAGGGCATTACAGATTAGTAAAAGCACCAATTTCATAGAGAGGTGCAAAAGCTTTAAACACAGACATACCTAACAACAGAACTGAAAGGAAAAATAGGTAAATCCATGGTTCCAATTGGAGATCTCAACTTCTCTCTTTCAGTGGTTGATAGAATGAATAACAGACAGTAAATAAGAATATGGATGACCTGCTCTGGGAAGTATCATGTTCAGACTTTTCTAAGGATAGCTTTATAAAAATATATAACTTAAATTGCATAACCAAGACATTGTAGGCAAGGAGACTCCCCTCCTCCACCCAGGAAACTTCTGTAATTCTATAAACAAAAAGCTTGGAATAGGGTAACTGTAGAGGAAGGAAGGAGTAAGATTAGACCACTGTCTTGTAAGATGTGTTCTAGGAAAGCTCCCTTTGATGCTATATCAGGATATGTAGCCTGGTTTGTGCATTCAGTACACATGGTCTCCCCATATTGAGTCCCTATATTAAATGTACATTATCATACTGAATGTTTTGATATGGACACATTTTAGGTGTGTGTGTGTGTGTGTGTGTGTGAGAGAGAGAGAGAGAGAGAGAGAGAGAGAAACAGAGAGAGAGAGAGAGAGAGAGAGACTATTAACATACCTGGGGGCTAATGACAATTAGGGCATATTCTAAAATGCCTAGCCCCCAACTAGATAGATGCAGTCAATAAAAGCTGAGGTTCCTTGGATCTGGAGGAAACTATGGAGAAAGGGTAATTTTGGCTTCGAAGTTTCCCACCTGGGTGAATAGAATGAGGGTGATGCTGTTAGCCATAACAGGAAACAGGTGGAAGAACAAATTTGGAGGAAAAGATTCAGCTGTTGGATTTACACCAGTTGAAATACTGCCATAGCCTGTATTTGCAAATCTTCAGGAGGCAGATGGAAATTCAGATCTGGAGTTTGGAAAAAGAGGGGAGGTGTTGATGTGAACTGGAGATTGGTCAGCATAAAGGTTAGGAGTCAAACCATGGAAATGGAATTCATTGCCCATAAAAATTGATTCTGATGTGACAAGATCAGAAGTTCCAGAGACAGTATCTTGGACCATATTTATAAATAGTCAAAGGTAGACTGGAAACTGAGAACGCTAGGTGGAAAGATGAAGGAAGAGAGAAGCGTTGGGTGATGGAATTCGTCATCCAAGAGAGGAAGGATACAGGTCTTTACTGAACACCTTTGTTTGCCAGGCACATAGAGAGGAAAGCAATAAAGAAAACCTGCCCAACCTAGGCACAGTGGTTCGTGCTCATAATCCTAGCTACTCAGGCAAAGATTGGGAGGTCAAGGGTCAAGGACAACCCAGGCAAAAATTTATTGAGACCCCCCCCTTCTCAACCAATAGCTAGGCATTGCAGTGCATGCTTGTCATCCCTACTACAGAGGAAGCATAAATTGGAGGATAGCAGTCCAGGCTGGCTCCAGTCAAACACAAGGCCCTATCTCAAAAATAACTAAAGCAAATAGGGCTAGGGGCATGGCTCAAGTTGTAGAGTACCTGTGTGGTGAACATGACATCCTGAGTGCAACCTCCAAGTCAAAAGTTAAAAATCTGGTCGAACCTACCAGAATCCCATGGAAATTGCAATGTGCTCAATCATCTCAGATTCCTCCTTTGATTTTGATTTACTGATTTGATCATTTATCTGCTGAAAAATTAAGGAAGATTGGAAAGGAGCTACTGGATTTATCTTGTTGAGTTTTAGTTAAGCTTTGGGATAGAGTCTAGACAGAAATGGTGTGTAAGTGAATGAGATGTGTGGAAATTCAGTTAACAGGCAGGAATTCGTTTTGTTGTTGTTTTTGTCACAGTCTCCCTATGTACTCCTAGCTGGCCTGGAAGGCAGAATCCTCCTGCCTCAGCCGCCCAACTACTGGTAGTTCAGATATCTGCTCTCACACCTGGAAACAGCTAATTTTTTGAGATGTACCTGGAGACAACAAATATAAAGGATGGGAGGTGTGGCAAAAGTTAGAAGGAGTTATAGTATTAATGAGGCCTTGGTAAAATAAGGGAGATGTAAATGCATATTTCAAAGCTCTTAGGAAAAAAAGCATTAGTACAAAGTGTTTAAGAACGTGGAAGAAGAGGGGAAAGGAAAGGAAAGCTGGAACCTAATGAAAGGAGTTGACTTTAGAAAGAAGGAAGATTATACCTTTGGTTTTCCTAGGAAAGGGGATGGGTGTAAATGTGGGTATTTGTATGGATATGGTAGCAGCAAGTTGAGGGTAATTTCCATCTGATGTCTTTAGGTTCTCTCTGCAAAATAGAAAACAAGGTCAACAATTGAAAGTGAATCTTATCAAGTATTAAAGAAAGGGAACATTCTAATATCTGTGGCTCAGAGACCAATGGATAAAGGAAGATGAGATTAGGGTGTGATGTAGAAGTGATCTCTTTCATGGAATTTGAGTATGAAACAGAGTCAGTCTCTCCTCAATCATTTCAAGGTAGGCAAAAACATAAAGAAGAACTTGAAGTGGAAGTAAAGCAAATTGAGAGAAATCACACTGGCTACTCAGGGAAGGATTCTTAACTTATTTTTCTTTTCTTCTGGCAGTTGAATAGCTCATCAGAAGAGACTGAAATGACTTAGAATTGCTTAAACACAGTTGAAATGGTGTGACCTTCAAATCACATCATAAATTCAGTGGTTCTCAACTGCGGCTACATGTTAGACTCACTAGGGGAACTCAAATATACTTTGTCAGACCTCACAAGCATGAACTCTCGTTCCATGGGGCCTAAAACCAAACGTGGCCCGCAGACTGACAGCAACTGCATCCCCCAAGACATTGGTCATATACAAATCTACTGAATCAGAATCTGCAGCTTCACCAGAACTCCAGTTGCTTTGTGTATACATTCAAGTTGGAGCAATGCTAGACTAAAGCCAGGGGCCCAACCATGGCTACTGTTTAGAAGCTCACCTCAAGATTCAAATCTAGAATCACTTGAGACTCACTCCACTGCTGGAGAGAAAAGCTTGTTTTAAAACTTCACTAAGCTCACGTGATAAAACATTACAGCATTCCACATACACAGACAAGAAAGCCATATAAAAACTTAGGAAATCCAAATAAGGCCTGGCGTTGATAGTCTTGTACCGAAGTCAGTTTCCTGGTTATATAAGATGTGATCGGTAGGGAAAGCTAGGTGAGAGACACCTGGAAACTTGCACTATATTTGCAACTGCTTCTAAGTCTTCCATTGTTGTAAAAATAAGCTGCACCCCATCCTGTATAGGCTGCAAAGCACTGCTTTGTCATCATCTAAGAAGTCAACAGGCTCTATGGCCCATTCCCAAGGGAGCCATGGGAGGAATTTAAGCAGAAGGAAGACAGGTTTGGATTTGAGTTACAGAAAAATAAACATGGTAGTGGCATGGAGGGTAGATGTAAGACAGAAGAAAACAATGACTTAGAAGGTTGTTTCCATCATCAACTTCCAAGGTTTAGAGACAAATCTGGAATGGTGGGAATGGGGCAGGAGAGGATGGATTTGAGAGATTCAGGAGGCAAAACAAGTAGGATTTGATGAAGGATGTAAGGATTCCCCACCATGTCTGTGTGTTAGTCTTCTGGAAAGCTTTCTAAAATACAAAGCCTTAAGCCCTTGCCAAGATACTCTGAGTTGGTGGCTGGCGTGGGAGGAGTGCGGGGTGGAGAGGGGTAGGGGAGCAGGCATCTGAATTTTGCAGCTCCACGGTGGATAAAATGAGGAGGGTTGAGAGGGGCTGGGCCCAGAGGTTCAGGCTGAGGGAGTGGAAGTGGGAAGGACAGATTCAACTCACAGATCCTCAAGGGACGGGGAGGCAGTGTAGGCACAGCCAGGAAAACTAAAGGGTTTGATGTTGGAAAAACCAACAACAATGTAAAACTCTTAAGATAAAACGTGTAAAGCTGACATTCTTGCAACCTAACTGTCTAGTCATGGCCTAACTAAAGCAACTTTTCTCCTAAAGTCTACAGAGTGCTTGTTCCCATCCTCTGCCATGAATGCCTTTCCTTGGGATTGGTCTGGCTCCTGGGCAGCTTTTCTTTTGGAATTCAGCCCAATGCTGCAACAAGTGCAGGCATAGATGCTCCTGCACCTGCGCTCAGGCCAGCAAAGCCTTCTCAGCCCTCCCACTGCTAGGACGCTCTCAGAGTGCACCAAAGTTTTTCCCAGAGCATGGCCACGCCCTCAAACTGTAAGTGACAAGCATCCCATGCTCACAGCCTGTTGGTTTCACAAGGCAATGGATCTGCCAAAGCCACCCTCTCCAAGCCATCAAAACCATCCTAGGCAGGCAGTCTTAGCTACTCAGGAGGCTGAGATCTGAGGATTGCAATGCAAAGCCAGCCCAGGCGGGAAAAGTCCAAGAGACCCTTATCTCCATTTAACCACAAAAAGCTCTAAGTGGAGCTGTAGCTCAAATGGTAGGACACTAGCTTTGAGCACAGAAGCTCAGGGAGAGTGCCTAGGCCCTGAGTTCAAGTCCCAGGACTGGCACAAAAACATCATCTGAGGCTTCCCCATTGAGAGTTACTTGCTTCAAACTGGGATCTCCCTTAATAAAGCTATGTGCAAAGCCATAATGAAAAGATTTCCACTTCCAATTGCCCCCTTGTTACTAAAAAGGAGAAGGTTAAAAAAAAAACCCTGCTACTACCATCATAACAATGCATAAGCACTTCATAATATGCAATTGGCACACACAGGTTTTTACAATTACTTTAAGTGGTGCATGCGAGATAGAAAACATTAAGATGGCACCTAAAGGTTCTTAGATTCCATACCATCTTCACTTTGTAGTAGCTAAATTATTTCAAGGTAACAGTAACATCTAAGTACATCCATTTTTCCTCTTTCTTTGGTGGTATTACAGATTGAATTCAGGGCCTACCACTCGCTAAGAAAGTACTCTACCACTTGAGCCACCTCTGAAGTCCTTTTGCTTCTTAGGTTTTGGGTTTTGTTTTTTTGTTTTTTTCAAAATAAGGCCTCTCTTTTCAAATAAGACCTTTTCAAATAAGGTCTGTCTTTTGAAGCAGGCATTGGGACCACAAGCCTTCTATCCCTGTGGGGATTATCAGTATATGCCACCACCACCAGTTTGTTTTTGAGATTGAATCCTTATTGAGGAAGGAGGGGTCAGATGCTCCTCCTCTTTCTGCATCCCAAATGGCTGAGGTTACAGGCGTACACCACCATGCCTGCCTAGTTACCATCTATTTCTTAAATGAAGCCAAAGTGAGAGTTGGTGGTTTATGTTGGTAACTAAAGTGACTTCAGCCTAGAAAGAAATGTTAAAGTGAGAATTTTAAAATCTCTTTATTTTTAATTCTGATATGCTATTTCTTTCAAGAAATGCATACCTCAATAGCCGCCTGTGTATTCCCTTGAGAGAATGGATAGAGAAACACATTGTTATAATTTTATGTCTTGAAATTGCCACAGTATCTTGGAGTAACACGAGAGGAGGTGTACTTACTTTAATAACCTTGTACTTTCCTCCTGTTGTTTCAATTTATTTGTGTTTGAGGGTATTTTGCTTCTTAGACTTTTTTTTTACTTTTTAAAATTTGTTTCTGGGAACTAACTAGCAGCATTTTTACTTAATCACTCCTCAGTGTATAACTGTTTCAGGACACACAGGGGAAGCTGCTGAATGCATGTGGGAAATGCCAAAGAGACTATACAAGATATTTTGGCTAGGGGCTGGGAAGGTGGCTCAGTGGTAGAGCGCTTGCCTTGCATGCCTGAGGTCCTGGGTTCGATTCCTCAGCACCACATAAGCAAAAAGAAAAAAGCCGGAAGTGGCACTGTGGCTCAAGTGGTAGAGCGCTAGCTTTGAGCTGAAGAGCTGAGGGACAGTGCCCAGGCCCAAAGTTCAGGCCTCACAACCGGACCCCCCCCTCCAAGAAAAAGATATTTTGGCTTGTCCAGAATGTTTAACTTAAGTGTTGTGTACCTTCTCTTACATACACTGAACTGGGAACAGGGAATATAATGAAGAATATGATTTCTTGGAAGTGGAGCTGTGGCTCAAGTGGTAGAGTACCAACCTTGAGTGAAAGAGCAAAGCAAGAGTGCAAGGCCATGAGTTCAAGCCCAAGTACTGGTGTACACACACACACATACACACACACACACACGAAAAAATATGCACACATCAACTCCTTTCCAAAGAGTGAAAACAAGATGCTGTTTCACTATGAAGTGATGCAGTAGATATGTCTACACACAGGGGACCTAGGAGAACTTAATCTGCATTTCTACTGCAGGCTTCCTAGAGGAGGTGATGCATAAGCTAAGCCTATCATTCCTCACATCCCCAAACCAGAAGGGAAGTCAGAGGACTGACTACAGCTTCGAAGCCCACTCACTGTGCAGCCCTTTTGGAAACAGCCCCGGTTTCTTACTAGTGCTGACATGCAGCAGCTTTTCCTCCATGTTTTAGGGCTCTGAAAAGTGTCATATGGATCTTTCATCCTGCCATCAGATATAAGTCACTGCGGCCTACCATGTTTAGTAAACTTTGCCAGTGATCTCCCACAAGAAGGGACGTGCTACTTCTCATAAATATTACATACCCCTCTCATCATGAAGGCGGTTCTTCTATGGCTCTAATAGTACTAGGCAACAAGGAAGAACGTGAGATTTCTGGACATTCAGTTAAACCATCGTACCTCATGAATAGTTACTTCTGAGTGGCTATACCAGCTCCATTTTCAAAATGAGATGGGGAGGATTTCTCAGTCTATAGAATACTGAGCACATGCGATGGGCTTTTCTGTGGGGCATCTTGTCTATATTGTCTCATTCAATAATCAACATTACAAAACACTAACCACATATTGATGATCAGAAAACTAAGAGTCCATCAGGGCAATTTGCACAAAGTCATCAGGAAGTGGCTAAGTTAGACATGAAAACAAGTCTGTTGGACTCCATGCCAGGCTCTTTCAAGCACACCTGGCTATCTGGAGCAATTCCTTCTTTTCATGTTTCCAATGAGTCTTGTTAGTCTTGAACTTAGATATTCTCCTACAAATTATTGAGGAAAAGACCAAACATCCCAATAACTAAAGGGGCAAAAGGCTTGAAGAAGACACTTCTGAAAAGGAGAGCCACGGGGCTACAGGGTATGTGGAGAGAAGGCTTAGTTTCAGTTACCAGAGTAATACAAATTCAGACCAAAATGAGACTTCAGTATGTACCCACCAGGATGGTAATAAAAAATAAAGCAACTGATAATATGAAATATTGCTGAGGATATAGGACAACTGGAAATCTCATATATTGCTGGTAGGAATATAAAAGGGTATAACCACTCTAGAAAACTTAACCTAAATATATGCTTGCTCTGTGGTTCCCAAACTTTCACCTCAGGTCTATAAACACTGTGGTAGAGAGGAACAGGCTCCTACTGACTTTTGAAATCGGATTGACCACATCTATTCCTCACACCTTCTTAGTAACTTGAAATTGGCCCTGGTGGAGGTATTTACAAACACAAACAAACCAGAGCTATTCTCAGAAAACTGGTCAACAGTTACCATATGTCACTGTATGTACCTGAGAGATGTGAGGGCAAATACCTTCCAAAGGCTATGTCCAAGAATGGCCATAGAAGCTTTATTTATAAACCTCTGTACCTGGCTATGATGCATAATGAACATGGATGAACAAGTGAGTTCTCTGTATTCTAACTTGTAATCTTTTGGATAGGGGCCCAAGAGTCCTATTGCTGGATCATAGGGAAGTCTTATGTTTAGTTGTGTTTTTTTTTTTTAATAGGAAACTCCAAACTGCCTTCCAAAGTGATCCTGCTGGTTTCCATTCCTACCAACACTGAATCTCCCCCCACATCCAAGCCAGCATCTTTCGTTGTTCATATTCTTGATGATAACCAGTCTTACTAGAGTGAGAGGAGATCTCAATGTTGTTTGGATTTGCATTTCTTTTATGGCCAGAGCATTGAGCATTTCATCATTTGCAGGGAAATGGATGGACCCTGAAAAAAATTATGTTAAGTGAAGTAACTCAGGCTCAGAGAGACAAACAAGACATAATTTCTCTCATGTAGAAGTGAAATCTAAATTATAAACAATTATGAAAACATATACAGGGCCATATGCATATGTACATAAACAAATTAAAGTATGGTATACTCAGGGGAGGATTCCGGTGGTGTAACTCTGAGCAACTAAGGAACAGTTTAACAAAATGAATATGAGGAAGCTGAAACATGTCTAGTCGGGGCTGGGGAGATGACTAGTGGAGGGGGGAAAATGAATGGAGAGAAGAAAAGTGGGCAAATACAGTTATTATATCCCATGAACTTATGTGAAAATGGAACCATGTAGCTTGAGGGTGTGGACAGAGCTAGGAACAATGCGGAGAAAGATGGAAAGGATGACAGTGATCAAGATGCATTGTACTCATAAACTTAACGTTGAATTTTTCCTTCAATCCAACCTGGGACTATCCGACAAGATCCACCAAGGAGGGGAAATGAAAAAGTAAATTGGTAGCTGGACCCTGAAGGTTCACGCCTATAGTCCTAGCTGCTAAGGAGGCTGAGATCCGGGCAGGAAAGCCTGTGAGACTCTTATTTCCAATAAACCACTCAGAAAACCAGAAGTGGCGCCAGTAGCTCAAGTGATAGAGTGCTAGCCTTGAGCTTAAGAGCCCAGGCCCAGAGTTCAAGCCCCAAAACCCACCAAAAAAAAGAACTGGAATAGAATATTAGTTGGCAAATAGAAATAAACATAAACTAATAAACAAGCATGGATAAATTTTATAGGTCATTGTTTGAATAAAAGATAACAGAAAAGACTACATTCTACACAATTACATGTATAGGAAGCTCAAGAACAATCAAACCTAATCAATGTTGATAGATTTCAAACTGTTTTCCTCTGAGAGTAGTGGAGGTATTCAATGGGAAAGGACAGAAGGGGCCTCTCAGTGCTGTCCATATTCTTTCTTGCTCTGGGCTGGGCAATGTGTACATTGGTATCCACATCTTTTAAAAACAATCCTTAAACACTGCTATACTTTATATACTATGCCTCAATGAATACACACACACATACACACACACACACACACACACGCACGCACGCACGCACGCACGCTATTTAGTGACCCTGCTAGTAAAGGGAAAGAATTACATTGCTATCCTCAACCTCAGAAAGCATCCAACAATGGTGAGGCCCAAAAGCAGAAAGGCAGCTTGAGTCTTGGCAGACAAATCAACTCAGTTTTCCTGACATCTGACACATTGCCATCATGGTGACTTTCAGCACCTGTACTGGCAGCCGTGCCAATGCATGGAGAATTCGTCTCAACCAGTACATACTTCCCAGGCACATCACTGCCTGGGAAGAAATCCAGTGAACACATCAGCTGTCTCTCCCACACACCTACCGCCATAACAGCAGAAATCCAGAAATGTAAAGATAGAGACTCTCATCCAACTTGGGCAGGATGCCAGCATTCACTTGTCAACAGAGAACATTGAAGTATGAGACCTTACCTACTGAGATGTTCCAGAAGGATGCAAAGAGGCTTCTAACTATATCAGTAAGCTTTTTTGTTATTCAAATAAGCAAAAGCCTTATCTTCAGCAAGAAGAAAAATGAGACATCATGTCATCTCACAGTTCTCCATTCCTGGCAGGATACAGGCCTGAGCCTGAGGAATGTATTCTTATTATCAGTATACTCCCAACCTACCACACCATTAGCTTTAATCCTTAATGAAAATGCTGAAGAAGTCCAGTTGATACAACTAGTCATGTGTATTCACGAATTTCACAGGGCCACTTGAAGAAAAATGTTTACATACCTACTGTTCTACATCCTAAAAATGTGTCACCCTCAAAAGATTCAGTATAAAGATCTTAACTTTACTCCCTTAGGGTTGACATAACCACATTTGAATCTTCAAATTCAAAACAGTGGAGAATTGATTTGAGGATGGTTTGATATTCTGAAGATACTCTAGCTCCAGACGCAGTGGGCATTATTGCGTATTGTCTTAGTTTGGGTTCAGCCATGCCTTTGTCTATAATTACTCCTCCCCATTGAGGGCCGAATTTAGAAAACACTCCCTCCAGGAAGACTTCCCTTAATCTTCTGCACTTGTCTTATCTTAGAAGTCCACACAGATCTTGCAATTGCCTCCTTGCTAGTCTTTCAACCTTGAGACAAGAAATCAAATGAATTAAAGGCAAGTTATCAGAAGGGGAGCACTTGGCGTAACAGAAAGAGAGAGAGACCCAAAAGGCCACTGTTGTGGGAAACTACAACGCAGTGTTAAGGAGGAAATCTCTAGGAACCAATGTAAAACACTCTCACTCCAGAGTGAGCCCACCCATGGGCAGGGAGCTGGCTTTTCAAACATAAACTCCCATCTGCCATTGCTGGAGGGCTTGCTCCCATTGGATATTCATTCCCCAGTACTTCTGGCCTGCCAAGCAGATGGCAAAGTGGGCTCTTCAACAAAGAAGTGTGGGTGCTGGCATTTGAAGTCAGGCAGGTGTGCTCTCAGGAGATAAGGGCCAGAGGATATGAAGAAGGTGCCAACCACATCTGCTACAGAAGAATTTGAAACAATTGGCTAAGAATCTCGTGTGCTTGCCTGGTGTATGACTGCACTTTGGAAGTCTATATACAGAAGAAGGAAAGGCCAGACGTCAGCTAAATCTGCACATCTCTGAAATCGATAAGCAGCACATTAAGGCTTAAACATGCAAAATGCAACCCAAATGTTTAATCAGTATCATGGAGCTGAAAGTTGTCATCCAATTTTTACTACCTGGTTTTCCTTTCCAGATGAAAGGAAAAGCTTCCCTAAGCCTTTGCTTATAAAATAAGCTACCAGATGTATACAAAGATACAGAATCCTGCCACATTCAAGGCAGCATGGCCGCAGTGGTTCCAATCTTCATTTCACCAGTGAACTACATATTGCATTTGTGTTTTATTCCATCTCCCTGCCTCAATTCTCCATCCTTCCCAAATCCAGCTGCCATACTATAGGCAGAGGAATTTCCCGAAATACAATTTTAATCATTTCAGCATCCTCCGCCTAAAGCCTGTCTTTGAGGGTCATTTGCCTACACAACAAAAATCTGTCTTCCAAGTTTAGCATGTGAGGCCTTATGAGGTTTGAATCTTTCTTTCCCCTTTAACTTTCTTGTCAGAACTTTCCTCGGATTTCTCACCACTCTGAATTACTCCCATTTTCCCCCTTGCATCTTCGTGGTTCATTTTAGACTTTGCTCATACTGTACCTTCTGCCTTACTTACCCTCCCAACCAGCTCCACACCCCTGGCTACTTCTCTGCCCATGATGAACTCCTTCCCATTCAGAGGCCTGGATTTACAAGTTATTTCCTCCAAGGAGGCTTCCATCAATCCCCTGCACTTCTCTCATTCTAGAAACCCATACAGATTTTGGAATTGCCTCACAGCTAGTCTTTCTCTGGAATTCTCTGTGAGATCAAAGCCCTATCTGTCATATTCATGTGGCTTAAGAGTTAGTTACTAAGGACTTTCATCAACTGGATGAATGACAAGTTGCACTCACCTCACTACTACATTCATGTTTATGAACATATACCTCATCAATATGTGCATGCATGTGTGTGTGCGCGCGCACACACACACACACACACACACACACACATCACAGGCGCCCTGTGCTCCACCATTAGATGACTCCCTGTACCCCACCATTTTCTTTAGCTATTCCTGTCCTAGCAATGTGACACTTCACTTTGTGATTCACCTGTGCTAAGCAATTTGGATAGGCTACCTAAAGTCTCCCCACAAGACTACATTTCTTGAGGGTAAAATTATATCTTAATGTTCTTAATGTCCATGGGCTTTTACATAATGCCCAGATAGTGTAGATACTTAACCCATGTTGACTATTTGGATCAATGCTTCATGGAGTCTATGGCTTTAATTGCTACAATTGGCAATGAGGTACAGAAGACTTTCTCTAATCTTCAAGAAAGCAAAAAAACTCTGCCCTCCCTTGCCCCCATCCAGTATCTGAGACCCAATACAGAATTCATATCTGGGAGCCTGAAATTTCTCATCAGCCAAATAAGCAAGTCACTATCCTCAGGAAAGATACAATCATCCAGAATGACACTTTGGGGCATTAAAATCATCTCTGCTCTTGGCTGGGTGAACCACTTCCACAAGCCCCCCATCAGTGAGACAGCTGAATTGAAGCTACTTGTCGGTGACAGCAGGGCTGCTACGCTGAGGGAAAGTAGATGACATGCTCTGAGGACTCAATGGGTGTTCTCTACCTCTGCAGTCCTGAGCAAAACTGGGCCGCCGGGGAAATGGAATATTGCATAACATCAGGGCTTTATAATGGAAGAGTCTGCAATGGTCAGTGAGAAAGTGGGATTGAAATGGCTAGAACTGAAAAAAAAATTCCAATTCCCTTCCCTTGAAGCCTCTATGATAACAAGATTGTGTCACGGGCAACATTCTAGGTTCCATCAACAGCAGAGGGACTATAAACAAAAGCATTAAAGGCCACTGAGAGACATAAATGGATGAAATCAATGCTCAAGTCCTCTAAGAATCCAGAGGGATGTATTCCACTTTGCCTGTGATAGGCTCATCTTACATTTTCTGTTCCTGTGAAACCGCACAGTGCTCTCTTGCACTCCCAAGAGTGTTCTAGTTAATATTAATATTATAGTCAGACTACCCAATGACAGCTTTAATAGTAGGGACAAAATCCTCAACTAGAGATGACTTTGGATGGTAGTTCCACAGGAGTGTTTATACTAGTCTCCAAATTTCTGTATGTTTTTTTTTTTACTTTTTTCTAAAAAAAATCCAATACACATGAAAAATTCAAGCTGCCCTATAATTAAGCATAGCACATAATTATTTCCATCTTGAATTGCCTACCTACACTGTTTCTCTGCTCTTATTTTTTTTTTAGATTATAGTCTAACAATATCCATTTGTCTAATGAGACCAGCCATTTGTCTGCAGCATGTAAGTGATAGGACCAAATTCAATGTCATCTGTTTGTTTAAGATGTAAATGATATGCATGTAGCTCAGTAGCCTTTGGGTACAAATGAAATATCATTCAATGTCACCAGTGAGAATAGAAATCGGCAAGAAAGAACAAACACTGAAGGTGTGATCAGCACAATTCTGTTGGGCTCCTTCTACTCTGGTGTCTGGGATGCAGGAATCAGACAAAGTCCTTGCCCTCATAAAACACATACTCTAAAGCCAGGCGCTGTTGGCTCACACCTGTAATCCTAACTACTTGAGAGTCTGAAATCTGAGAATTGTGGTTTGAAGCCCGCTGAGGCAGGAAAGCCTGTGAAAGTCTTGTCTCTAATTAAGCACTGAAGCTGTGGCTTAAGTGGTAGAACACTAGCCTTGAGCACAAAAGCCCAGGGACAGCACCCAGGTCCTTAGTTCAAGCCCCAGGACAGACACACACACACACACACACACACACACACACACACACACACACACACACACACGCACACACCATATATTCATTCTAGTGTTCAGTTGCCTTTGGGGAATAATACTATCAAAGTCCTAATACACTAATAAATCCCAGCTGCCAGCCCTTTTGCACTAACACATCTACAAAGTTTTGGTGCTTGTGTGTATGTGTGTGTGGAGGAGGAAGAGGTTACATAGGAAACACAGATGATACAGAGGATACAATTCGGACTGATGAAAATAATCTCTTTTCATATCTGTTTGCTTGGTGTCCACCTGGCTGAGCATGCTCATCACTGACAATGGCCTTTGGCTACTCTGAGATGGCTGTTGTACATATCTGGTATTCATTGGGTGAAAACATGTAGTATAGGTCAGAATATTACCCTAGAAGGCTTTGCCATGTTTAATCCTTTGATTTTGCTATGTCAGTACCAACTCATGCTATGGTTGGACTGTGTTTAAGCCTAATACCAAAAAGCAAATGTATCACTATCTTAAATGTCCAACCCAAAAAGTTGTAGAAATAATTTTTTACTTTGTCAAAGGAATTCCCACTAGGAGACGATTGTCTAGCCTAAGATTGAAATGTGGGCTGATTTATTTACTAAGTTTGTGGCTTGGGATGGTTAATCAAGCTCCTTGAGGCTCGTTTTCCTCATATACAAATTAGTTAGTTTGAGATTAAATGAGGTAATATATGAATCATTCTTTGTACAATGGCCAGTACTTAGTAGGCACTTAATACCTTTCAGATTTCTTCTTTTCCACCCACCATCTTTCCCTGCCTGGTCTGGAATCTTTCAGTTGATGTAAACAGTGATCTATCTAGGGAGCTAGCCAGAAGATCATGGGATCATTTTCAGGCTAGAAGCTTATACTAGAATTAGACTGTCTTAACTTTTAAACACATTCCCAGCTAGTCTCTTAAAATATTTATAGTGATACATGCTACCAACTTCTCTTTCCCCTTAAACTCTTAGTGAAAAAATTCTTACCTTTACATTTCATCAAGTGTACTTTTCAAAAGCAAATGAAGAATATCCATTGTTCTAATAAGAAATAATAGAGAGGAAGCAAGACAAAACAGAGGATAGAAATGGAATATTGTTTGTTCATTTTAGTTTTGCATCTGAAATTTACTGGGTACCAGTAGATATGTGTCAGAGACTATAATGAATAGTTTGTATTCAATTTCTTATTTATTCTCCACAATCCTCATGAGATAGTTGTAATTACTATCCCAACTTGACAGATGAGGATTTCAGTTTTGTACAAGCAGTCCGTCTCTACTAAGGGTGCCCCCAATAGCAGCCCTGCTGGAAGGGTCAGTGCCTTAAGCAAACTGAATCACAAAATGATCCTAGCCTTGATCATCCATTTTGTCAGGCCTCTGAAAAGGAAGGCAGCAGCTGAGATGCTCCTGTGATTTTTTTAAGGGCAGTAGATCTGGTTGAGAACAGAGGAGAAAAATACCATTCCAGGAAGAAAAAAAAATACCCTATCAGTAAAATGCCACTTCAAGTACTGTACGATTCATGGTCATCATTCATGAGAACATGCATGACCCATGTCATTAGATAGAACTTTTTTCTTGGTAATTCTTTCTTCAACCAGTTTTCATTGTTCTCAAGCTTACAGTTGATTAGAAACGTAGCAAGTTCTTTCAAGGGAAAAGCAATGCTGAAGCGCTCATCGGATGGGGACATTTATTCTTTTTTAGCTTTAACATTGTCACTAATTATTTGCACTTTCAAATATATCAGGGGCATGGGATGCATAGTATTTTTATTTTCACAAGCAGAAAGTTCAAGGGTGAATTACAGTTGGCAGGTGGGGACACAGACCCACAGCATATGCAACCTTATTTTGCTTGAAGAAAAGAGAATAAAGGACAGCTATGATATTTGTAAGATTTTTCTAGCCTGAAACGGTTCTTAATCCTGCCCCTATACTACCAAACCATCTCGAGAAATCCAAACAAAATGTGGAATACACTTCCTAGGGAAGCTGAGTTTTTGACAAGACACATGGGGGAGAGGAGGAAAAGATGGGGAGGGGGGAGCATGAACATTCAGCTGAAGTTCAGTTAAATGAACCATATAACATGCCACCCGTAAACCACTTTGAATCTATAGAAAAGGCAATTTAAGCCAGGCATTGGTAGCTCACTCCTGTAATCCTAGCTAATCAGCAGGCTGCATTGCAAAGAGTTAAGACTCAGAGTCAGCCCAGGCAGGATGCCTAGCTGAATGCCCATTTCTGTGGGTATCTAGTCTTCTTGGAGCTGTGCTGGGGCTTGAGCTCAATTTGGGTTCTCAGCTTTTTTTTGCCCAAGGCTCATGCTATACCACTTGAGCCACATCTCCACTTAACGGCCTTTTGCTAGTTAATTGCTGATGAGAGTCTCATGGACTCAAGCTTCCAATCATGGTCCTCAGATACCAGGCTCCTGAGGCTCTAGGATTACAGGTATGAGCCACCAGCACCTGACCAAACTGACTACTTTCAACAGAAAGTTTAGCCTTCTCGGTTCTTTAAAATAGCAGGGTTTGAATTCAGCACCATACTTGCTAAGCAGGGTTACTTTTTCTTTCTTAAAAATCCAAGGCTTATTTCCCTCCAGTCTAAGGCTGCTTTGTTTGACAAGTCAAGGTTACAAAGATAAACTGAGCGTGTTGTGGGAATTACAAAGTAGGGTTGTCTTGGCTGCTTTTTATTATTAACACCCAAAATATGAATGTGTACCTCCTGTGAAGTAAGAAGCAAAACAGAAGTGCTTCACTGTCAGACTCAAATGGGCATTGCGGTACTGACAGAGAAGCAGTTTGGCTTGTGTGCCACCAGGCACCCATGGGCAAAGGAAGCCTGTGACTAGAGAGTCACTTCTTTGGCTTCAACCACAACTGAAATCTAGTGTCCTCTGAAAATGTAATATTTCAAAGGCAGAATGATTATTTCTGTTCACTTATTAAGGGATGACTAACTTGCTTTTGGCTGCACTACAAATGAATCACGGTAACAATCCCCAACTTGCAACTTCTGGTGTTCTGATGTAATACATTTCTATTAAAAGAAGAGGAAAGAGAGTGGGTGAGAGTGAGATCATGCAAAGACAGAACATAACACCAAAGGAGCGAGCGTAATTTATGAACTGCAGAGACCAGACCCGTCCACTTCAAGGTGTTTCCTTGTGTCCTAGGTAAGGCTATCTTGCCGGTTAGAACCTATCCATTTTTACCATTGTTGAGTACAGACGTAGATCAAGATGTGGGAAGTTGCTTGGATTCAGTGAAGAATGTATTTGATATAGGGATGAAAACAAGATATTCCTTGAAAGCATTTTGCTATCATTTTGATTTAGTGTTATTTGGAAGGTAAATGACATTTGGGGGTAAATGATAGAGATTAGAAAGGCAAACCAGCCATCTATTTACATTTTTAAATGTATGCAGATTACTTGGGAGTAACAGCAGAAGTGGGCTGGGAATGTGAGACAGAGAAAGGAAGACAGCTGATAAAAGCGATGTCATCATGCTCACAGAAGGAGATGGGCGCCATCTTGCAGGGACGTAAAGAACCCACATCCTCTCCTCGTCTCCTCTCACAGTTGACATTACTAAGTGACTGCTTGAAGCTGCTTCCAGAGCATGGCAGAACAGCCTTCCTGCCTTCTCCCTTCCCTTTGAAATAAGAAGCAAATTGAAAAGAGCTGAAATAGGTTGTATAAGATCCTGAACCCCACAGGTATTTTTCCTATGTTAATCACCAGGAGCAGATACTTCCTTCCGGATCCCTTCTGTACTTTCTTCTACAAGGTGTCCCTGCTGTCTTCTGAGGAAGATCTGTGTGTGCCAAGGAGAGACAGAGGAGGAAATGAGACTTTGGCCTGTCGTGACCGGTAGCCTGTATTGGCTTTATCCCAGGCTGGGGTGGAAAGGGATTAGAAGAGCCAATGCTTCCCCAGAACGGGAAATCAGCAAAGGGAATCCTTTATTTTATTCATTTTGTTTTTTAGTGAGTATATTTTCTTTACCCTGTTTTCTTTTGGAGTTTCATCTACTATCAGATCTATCATTGCCCCCAAAAGAATTTCAATGTGTAGGTACAGCATACCACAGGCAGCTGTAATAAATCTCAAATTGATATTTATGAAGTTCACTTCCTTTCGTACATGATTTTTTTCTCTATTAGCATATACTAATTGTACAAAGGGGTTTAATTGTGCTATTTCCACACATACATATAATGTACTTTGACCAAATTCACCCCCCTTTATTACTCTTTAAATAATACTCATCTTAAAATTATGTAGTGAAAGCTGGGCACCAGTGACTCACACCTGTAATCCTAGCTACTCAGGAAACTGAGATCTGAGGATAGAAGTGCAAAGCCAGTCCAGGTAGGAAAGTCTGTGAGAATCTTATCTCCAAAAGCTGAGGCTGAAGTAGTAGAATGTGAGCAAAAAAGCTCAGGGACAGTGCCCAGGTCCTGAGTTCAAGCCCCAAGACCAGCGCGTGTGCACGCACGCATGCACACACACACACACACACACACACACACACACACAAATACATAGTGAAATAGAAGGGTCTATCCTTAAACATTAGCTAGACCAACACCATTTTCTTAACTGAGACCTGAAGTCTGAAGTCTGACACCTGAAGGAGTGGACCTGATTTATAATCCTCCATCTGCCCTTTACTTATGGGGTGGTCTTAGATGGGTTACTGAAATTCTTTTAGCCTCAATTTTTCCAGCTGTAAAGTGGAGATGATTTAATAATTTCTATAGGGTATTTATATTGAATAAGTTCTTAACTATATGGAATTTATTTAGTAGACTAGTCCCTATTAGTATTAGCATTCTTAACTTGATTAGTGCTGGACAAAAATGCTAACAATTTATATGGTCTGTTCAAAGCCTTAATACTCAGTTTTGGTCTCTAACAACAAATCAGTAATCAAAGTATTATGATTGCGATTAACATTGGATTAGTCTTTACCAGGATTTAGCACTAGGTGCTGGTATGTTTACTGTGAGAATCTACTGATAGTTTGTACCATTGTAACTCATGGGATTTTCCATGCATAAGTGCCAGCATACTAAATCCAGTGAAATTATTGTTGTTGGCAACATAGTCTATTTAATGAACACTTGTTGGATGTATGTTGAGTGAATAATCTAGAATATATACACTGTTATACAAACAAGAATTATATGTTGATTCACATGACAGATTGAGACTTTATTAAAGGCCAGAACTATTACTTTGTGTCATTTTTGAGAATCTCAGAAAATTTACCTAACTTAATTAGAATTAGTGTGGCCTACTGTGTACATTTTATGGTTTAGCTAAATGTAACTTTGGTTTCTGGGTTCCTTTTTCCCCTGTGAATATACCCAGTATCATGGTTTAGAATATCTACTGCTTCTTTTTCCTTGATTGGAGGGTCCTATAGAAGATTAAATCAGGGCATTGTAATGACATGTACAGATAGGTGTCAGAGTATTATAGTACAGGGTCTGGACCACGTCTGTATAGATGTCCAAAAATGGATTGTGTGTGTACTTGATACACAGAAATGAGGACCAATGATCAGAACTGAGTTATTTCAGAAGTCACAAAAAGATGTCTCATTTGCCATGCCTTATTTAACCTCTCACCTCTTATCCTACAGTAGGATCCCACAGACTTCCCCTGCCACCCCCCCCACCACCACAATGCTTTGTCATTTTATCACCATGCCACACAGAAACAAGAGTGACATTTGTTCTACCCACCACTCCATCAGAACTGCAAAGCAGCTATCTCTCACTGCAGCCTTGGTACTCAAAGTAGTTAAGGAATATTCCCTCTAAAACTTCAGTAAGCATCTCATTTTCCAAGACTCCCTCCTATTGTCTGACAGTACAGAGGTTAATATGGTATCCACTTTCTTCAGTGGATGTGCCAAAGAATCATAGCATGTCACTACATAGTTTACACCTCCCCACCCAGCAGCGTATGGTCGCCTTAGAGAATGGATGGAAAATATCCCCTTGCTATAATTGGGTGCAGCCCTGTGGCTTAACACCATCTTATTTGGCAATCCTTTTCTCTTGACATATTTAGTAATCACTCTAAGGGAGATTTATTATACCTCTTAAGGGAACAAACAATGCACTAAATATTACACATATGCATGTTTTCAATACCACTCCTTTTCTAGTCTATTCTGAATCTTTTCCCCAGAATCTTTCTTTCAACTCTTATCAACATTCTGTTGTTTTCATTTCCTCTTTATTCTCCCATCTTCCAAAATAACCTTTTAATCTTGAAATTTTCTGTATTTAGGGATTATTATAATCCAAATTTGTTGACATGGTTGAAGAATGAATGGAAAAATACTTTCACAACTTTACCATTGAAAGACACTTTGGTGACTTTTAATCTCAAATCACCAGAACAAATATTTAGCATATGGTTATAGTTGAGAACATAGCTTCCTAGGTAACTTTGGGGGAGAGATAGAGATTGGAGAGTGAGAGCGAGGGGGGAGGAAGAAAGGAGAGGAGAGATCAAAATATTTTAGTTGAATATAATAAAGTGTTTTTTATGTTTTTTATTGTAAAAATACTGTACAGAGGGGTTACAGTTACATGAGTAAGGTAATGAGTACATTTCTTATCGAGCATTGCTACCTCCTCCTTTGTTTTTCCCCTACCATCCCTTCCCTCCCCACATCCCTAACTTCCCCCTCCCCTCCCCCAGTTGTAAAGTTCGTTTTCTACATAGTATCTTGCACATCTCATTGTTACAATGGGTCAACCAGTATCCTTGTTTCAGCATTTTGTTATTTCCCTTCACCTCCCCAAATTAGAAAAATGTATATACAAGATGCAGGGCACCAGAATCAATACAGTGACAACAGGATTATACTGTGGGGGAAGAACAAACAAGAGAAACAAAAAAAAAGCACATTGTACATTTTAGATAATTAAAAACGATATCAAGAAAGAAAATGCAAGTTGTGTCCCTATCTTGGAGTCCATTTCACTTAACATCATCTTATCTGGTCATATGGACATAGCTTTTGACCTTTTCTGCTTGTCCTAGACTTATACTAGTTATTGCAAATAAGGGAAACCATGGAACCTGTAAGTGAAGTAAGCCAGGCCCAAAGAAATAAAGTGTTTTCTGACCTTGAGGGTTGGCGCTCATGAAGAGATGTGGGAAAAAGGAACGCTGAGAGTTAGGATCATCAACTCAGATACTAGTTCAAATAAGTGACTATGACAGCTGGTGCCCCTCAGAGTTTTCCAAAAAAAGCATAATCCCACTTACTCAGACACGTGCACAACCAAATACCTTAACAAATAATCCATGTAGAATAGATTTGAGAGAAAATGTATGAATCATGGAGATTTTCATGGGAGCATCCACTCGGTGCCAGGCACTTGTTTATTTAACACTTAAGAACATGCCTACAACTGGCTGCATTTTTGCAGATAAAGGCAAAGCCACTATGAGGAAAACTAGTGGCCATTACAGACCTGTGTAATAGGTGATGGCATTGCAAAAGACAGCAATTAGCCCTACCACCTCTATTTGCATGGCCTCCACAGCCTTAGTTCTCTCATCTGTAAAGTGAATTGTTGAGAGGATTTAAAGTGTGAAGAACTAAGAAATAATCTTATAAATGGACAAACAAGTCGTTTAAGGATTCAGGTGGACCTGTTGCAACAATGAGAAGTACAAAATATCATGTCAAAAACGAGCTTTACAATGTCGGTGTGGGGGGGGGGGAGGGGGGGAAGGATTGGGTGGGGGGAGGGGGGAGGCTGGGAAGGGAGGTGAAGGGTAAACAAAGGAGGAGGCTGCAATGCTTGGTAAGAAATGTATGCATTATCCTGCCCATGTAATTGTAACCCCTCTGTACAGTACGTTCTCAAATAAAATTAAATTAAATTAAAAAAAAAAAGAAAAAAAAAAGTGTGAAGAACTTCAGTTTCCTTAAGTCCCTCCCCCCCTCCCCATTTCCTCATCTGAGACAGGCAATTGTATATACCCCTACATATCTTGTACTCAAGTACTTTGATTTTTTTTTCAAGGGTGTTATGGTAAAAAACACAAAGAATTAGTTACTGGCAAGAACCCACCTGCAACTTCCAGCATTGCCAACCTAGAGGTGTATGGTGAAAAGTTAAGGCCCAGTCTAGAACCAAACTGACTGTGTAGCCCAGCTTTGCCTTGTACTCTGCCTGTGAGCTTGGGCAAATGACTTAGCTTCTCTGTCTCAATTTCCTTAGCTGTGCGGTGCAGCTAATTCTCATACGTGCTTTGTACTTTCTTGAACGTATTAGGTGAGCTAATCTGTCTAAAAGGGCCTAGAACTATGCCTGACATGGAGTAGCAGTTGTTAAGTTAGTGCTTGTATTACAATGTGCACTTTCGCATCAGGCGTACAGCTTCTGGGTGTAGCAAATACTACACGGGGCAAGTATGTAAAATAAATCTTCCTGTGCTCCTTTAACATGATTTCTTGTATTCAAGCCAAGCTCTTACATTTACAGCTCTCTTCCCATAGATGCAGACCAAGAATGCCAGCAAAATCAAAGACTATCAAAATGAACCTCTTATCTCTTAGGGTCTAGAGTAGTTGGGTGAAGAGATTATTTTGCAGCAAAGGACTGGTCTGCCCAGGACTCTGAATTCCCAGTTACACCTTCATTCACTTTTTACATCATCTTTTCAAGACCACTAGGTAAGATTTGCAAAGATAAATGAATTTGATCACAAATAAAGAATATGTAAAACAATGATGGTGCTTTTCATGGTAGCACTTCTCAAAGATTCAGTCTCCGAACCCTGTGAAAACCCAGCTTCCTAGGTGCTAGCCCAGAGATTCTGGTTTGCCAACTCTAGACAATTTCATTTCTTATAAGCACTAGTGAGTGGTTGGGCTAATGTTGCCTGTCCGGCCACAAATGATGGAGACCACTGGTCAGATGCATGTTTTGCATCTTTGTTTCTAACTTAAGGTTATACTTTCTTACTTAAACGGTGGCTTAGAGATGAATGATTCTCCTTGGCAAGAAAGACAGAGAGAATAGTGTGTGTGTGTGTGTGTGTGTGTGTGTCTGTGTGTGTGCACGCATGCGCACACACGCGCACGTGCATGCATGTGTGTGTGCCAGTCCTAGGTCTTGAACTCAGGGCCTGGGTGTTGTAACTGAGCTTTTGTGCTTCCGGATAGCAGTCTACCACTTTGAGCCACAGCGTATTTTGGTAGTTAATTGGAGATAAGAATCTCATGGACTTTCTTGACCAGGCTGGCTTTGAACCATGAAACTCAGATCTCAGCTTCCTGAGTAACTAGGATTATAGGCATGAACCACTGATGTCTGATAAGAGTATTATTTGAGCATGGATATAATGCCACTTATTCACATTTAACTTTTTGTAATAAATACTGTCTGTCTCTGTCTTTTATTTTTGTCCCCATAGTTGCATACCGCTGTGACCAAGATCCAGGTGCCAAGGCCTGGTTTTAATTACACGTTTGCGCACATATGTATCCTGAATAATGATAAGACTTGCATCGTGGATGACATAGTACACGTCCTGGAAGAACTAAAGAATGCCCGGGCCACCAATCGGACCAATTTTGCTATCACGTACCCGATCACTCACTTAAAGGATGGGAGGGCTGTGTACAACGGGCACCAGCTTGGGGGTGTCACCGTACACAGCAAGGATCGGGTGAAATCGGCGGAGGCTATTCAGCTCACCTACTACCTGCAGTCAATCAACAGTCTCAATGACATGGTGGCTGAGAGGTGGGAGTCCAGTTTCTGTGACACTGTCAGACTGTTCCAGAAATCCAACAGCAAAGTCAAAATGTACCCGTACACATCCTCGTCACTGAGGGAAGATTTCCAGAAGACTAGCCGTGTGTCGGAACGTTACCTGGTCACCAGCCTGATCCTGGTGATCACCATGGCCATCCTTTGCTGCTCCATGCAGGACTGTGTCCGCAGCAAACCCTGGCTAGGCCTGCTTGGCTTGGTGACCATAAGCCTGGCCACACTCACTGCAGCTGGAATCATCAATCTTACTGGTGGCAAATACAATTCCACCTTCCTGGGAGTCCCTTTCGTCATGCTAGGTAATTATTGCCCTTCAGTTGTCTGTTTTTAATCCTCTTGATGGTGATGACTGGGTTCCTTCATGTCCAGGGATAGTCATTTAATAATTCTATCTCATTTGTAGTGTCTTCATTTTACCCAGAAGTCCTGAGGGCCAGTTCTATAAAGTACTGGTTATCGGCAAGCAGCAACTTAATCTGATACATATGCCAGGAATCCGAAGACCTGGACTCCCATCTCTACTTCTCCATTAAGCAACTATATGGTATTTAGCAGCTAATGATTTCCTAGGTGCCTCGGTGTCTTAGGTTGGGTTTCTCCAGAAGCAGGTCTTGAAATCAGGATGCAGTGGGAAGGGAGGCACGGGAGACGCTTGGAAGAACTGGCCAAAGACACCATAGACAGGCTCTTTCTGAAGGATGAGGAAGCCAAGATATTTACCCTGAAACCCTGTGGGGGAGTCACTGGGGATTGCTTCTTGGGATAGTTGACTCCTCACCACTGCTCAGAGAAGACAGAGTACACTCTTGTAAGCCAGATAAAGCCCTCTGGTGACTTTGTGGTAGGAAGCCTTCAGTGAGTTCTAGAGTGGTGTATGAGGGCTGTGAGTTAGGTACTGTTAGAGCCTACTTCCTCTCCCTTTTCCAGCTTATAGGTTTGTGTGAGCATCATGAGAAAGGGCATGATCAATGCAAGAGAACCTTGAAGGTGGCATGTGAGACATGATTCGAAGAAGGTATTTCTTTTCATTTTCTTGGTATGAACGAAGGAGAATGGTTTTACAGTTGTGGTAAGTTTGTTTCTAGTGTTAGCACAGAGTGGGGGGTTACAGGAATTCCTTAATAGAGACAAGAGTCAAAACAAAGCCGCAGCGGTCACCAGTTTCCTCTGTCTATTCATTATCAAAGACAGTATGTCCAGCCTGCCTGATGGGAAAGGAGCCAAAGATTCAAGCAGTTAATTTGATCTCATTCTGTGGTAAATTCTCATCCATTTCTTTAGCAAAATTCCAATGTCATTTGGAATCAGATATTAACATGAGAAATGAACTGACCTTTTACTGTTATTGTTGTTGTTGCTGACTGGGAAATAATCATAATTGAATTCATCAGTCTACCTATGTCCTGTTTTAGAGTAGAAGAAAAGAAAAAAAAGAAGAAGAAGAAAGTAGAGAAAAGAAAACAGAATCCTCAGGAACAATCAGTTGCATTATGGTTAAATGATAAACTGTGCTGGGGATGTAAGGCCGCAGAATTACATTCTGCTTAGTGCTCCATGGCCTATGGGAATTGAGACCTAGTCAGTAAGCATAAACTAGTAGCTTTTGTGAAAAGTGAGGCACTGTGGAGTAACTAAGAAGTCTGAGAATTTACTAGATCAGTTCACTTGTCACTACTTAAAACAACATATCATCTGTTTTCCTTCTTCTTGAGCTCAGTCTGTTAGGAAGACACCATAATTTATTTGTTTAAAATAATCCTAGGGCTGGGAAGATGGCTCAGTGGTAGAGTGCTTGCCTCACGTGCATGAGGCCCTGGGTTGGATTCCTCAGCACCACAGAAGCAGAAAAGGCCAGAGTGGCACTATGGCTCAAGTGGTAGAGTACTCGCATTGAGCTGAAAAGCTGAGGGACAGCACCCAGACCTAGAGTTCAAGCGCCATGACCGACAAAAAAATAAACAAATAAAAATAAAATAATAAAATAATCCTAAAACTGACAGGTGCCGGTGGCACACGCCTGTAACCCTAGCTACTGAGGAGGCTGAGATCTGAGGATCATGACTCAAAGCCAGCCCAAGCAGGAAAGTCCATGAGATGCTTATCTCCAGGAAACTACCAGAAAAGCTGGAAGTAGAGCTGTGATTCAAGTAGTGGAGTGTTAGCCTTGAGTAAAACAAGCTCAGGGATATCACCCAGGCCCTGAGTTCAAGCCCCAGGACTGGCAAAAATTATCCTAAAACCATGTGGGTCACTCATGGGATACAGGGTGGTTCCTTGAAGAGTAAGGAGCTTGTGCAGAAACTTAAGAGTCAGGTTTTAAGTTAAGATATTTTCTGGTGATACAAAGGACCAGATGGGAACCAATGCAACAGCAACATGCACAAGACAATATGTTGCAAATGATCTGTACAACTTGAGGGGGCAGTTAGGGGAAGGAGAAGTAGGATAAAAATGATGGAAGGGGTAACAAGTTTGACAAGAAATTACTTACTACCTTACTTAGGTAAATGTAACCCCTCTATACATCCCCTTGACAATAAAAAAAAAAAAGAATAAGGAAAAGTGTCTGTCAAAAACTCAGAAAAAAAAAGACATTTTCCTCATGATTAGTCTCATGTTTGATTATCTGGGAGAAATTTTTTTTGGCTTTTCCTTTTCAAAATAGTGGGGTTTTTTATGTTGCCTTTGTAGGAAGATGAAAACAAGAATAAGAAAAAGTTCTTAGGAGGAGGGACAACAGATAGAGGCACTAGAAACAGTACTGTCAGTGATGGCTTTATAACAGTCCAGGTTGTTATCAGTGAGCACCAGGTTACACTATTTAAACTGTCCCAAAATTAACTGTTCTAAATAAAATAAATTGCAATATGTAAAGCTTCTTAAATAGCAATACACAAAACTTGAACTTCACTAAGGAAAATAAAACTAAAATATTTAAAATTTTTCCTTAATAAAACTACAACACTTATACTTTGTGTGTGTGTGTCCTAAGACTTGAACTCAGAGCCTGGGTGCTGTCACTGAGGGTTTTTCCCACTCAAGGCTAGTGCTCTACCACTGGAGCCACAGCTCCACCTCTGAATTTCTGCTAGTTAATTGGAGATAAAGAGTCCCATGGACTTTCCTGCCCAGGCTGGCTTTGAACTGGAATCCTCAGATCTCAGCCTCCTAAGTAGCTATGATTATAGGCATAAGCCAGCAGCACCTGACTAATACTTCATACTTCTTAAGACTTCTCTTTGTACTTTGTAGAGAAGTTTTAAATGTTGTAAGTAAAATTCAACCCCCAAAGTATGACTGACTGTATCAGTGCAGGGAAAGAGAAAGGGAACCGGTAGGATGGAATGATGATGTTAGCAGAAGAATGTCTTAAAACCATAAATCCAGAAAGAGGAGGTAGTTCCATAACTCCACAGAGACCAAGTATCACTGAGCATGACGTCAGAGTTCGATGCAGACAAATCAGGCATTTGCTGTGAAAGAGAACAGGCACTGTAGGTGCCCAATACTCCCTTGTTTGCAATTTGTGAGGAATACTACATGCATCGATTGGATGGCAGTTTTCCCTGCTGACAATCAGTGTGCAACCTTTCTGTACATTTTCAGCCCAAAGTGTTCTCAAATTACTTAGTCACAACATGAAAGGGAGCTACGCATATTAGAAGCTAAGGTCCATTTGCAATAAATACTTTTCACAATGTAATGGATGGTTAATATGCTCATAAAACCAACCATGCCTGGATTTAGGACGGTTGCTCTTCTGGATTTCTCAAATAAATGCTTCATTCTCAGAGTATGATTGTAAAATGAAATATAAGCAAGATCAGGTTCATAAATGTTGTCTTCCAGGCCTATGTTTAGCCCTGCTTTTCTTGATGACAAACTATTTGAAATGACCAAGAAGAAATGCATTGCTAAGATGTTTACACTATATGTCAGTTAAATTAAATTTGCCTGTAAGTAACAAAATGCTAATGATTTACCTATGCAGATTTAGGGGAAAATTTCTTGATTTAGTATGTTCTATAAATATAGTATCAAATGAAATCAACTATGGATAGCCTCATTTAGAGGAAAAATACCTTAGAAAAAGTCTAGAATGTAGAAGTTCCCTTATCTTATCAACAAGTCTATGTGATAAATATTATAGATTTGAAATTCAGCAATCTAAATATTCTCAGTGTAGCGCTGGTCACGTAAGACAAGGTCTAGTCAAATGCCAAAATGGCAATACACTTAAGAGTGGAAAATTTTAAGACCATGTGTGTCAAGCTGTATTAGCCTAACAAAACTCCAAAAGAGGAAAGAATTTGGATAAACTCTGAGAGTTCGCCATAATGGGAATTTGACTGTGTTTCTAGCCAAGATGATATGTGACATCTCCGGCAATAAGAATATATCCTACACAGATGAATCATTTTGGCAATGATGTAAGCAGAGATACATCATGATTTAGAATGTTTTTAATCAGTGTCGTGTATATTAGACAATCTTCCTTCTGCCAAAACCTCTGTCCAAATGAGTCAGATTAGTTTATTTGGAGCTGAAATTCTAAAAGGTCTGTAGTATTACAAGTGCTCATTGACATTTTCAGTTACTATAATTTAGAGAAGAAGATTGTTTTCCCCCTGTACCCCTTCTTTCCAAACTATATTGATATCAGCTAGTGAGGTACCAGAATTGCCATTTGTAAGCATCATTGTTATCTGTTTGAGAGTTTCCTCTCTGGGATGAGGATTTATACTACTGTTCTCCAGTTGGGTATGATTTAAGATATTGGCACAGATTTTGTATGTGCAGCTCTCCTTACAGGCTTAATATTTCCACAGCTTTGTTGATCATACATAAATCAAGAAAGGAATGGAATATTGGAGAATATACAAGGAACAGAAGAGAAGTTTTCTTCCTTGTGCATACGGGGAGTTTCTTGCTTCCTGTACATTCTGAGCACAAAAAGAGGAAACTGAAAGTTGTGGTGAAGGATAGTTTAGGTATTGCTTTCTATTTGGCTAACTGGTAAGGGTCGCTTTGCCTTTTTTCAAGATACCTGAGCCCTGGAACTTAGACGAAATGGAAAATACTCGACAAGTGCTATTTCCAATATTTGTAAAGTTTGAGGAGGTAAAATGTCAAATCCAGGAAACCCTCTTCCTTCTGCAGGAAGGGATATACCCAGTTGATCCAGACTCAAGATGGACAGAAGGGAATTAAGTGCCAGGAAGGGAATAATAGCAGAGCAGTTTGGCTTCTTTCTGCTATATAATCTAAGAGTGTGTATTTTTAGCAGAAACCAGATTTAGTTCTCCAAAAATTTATTCTCCTATAATGCCACTTGAAATATGATATAGTAATCTGAAACTCATCTAAATGTGCACTGTATTGTACAAGAAGTTGCAACTCTTAACTGCTTTCCCTTTAACAAATCTAAAAGGTTCTGTGTTCTGATTATATTCACAAAGTCATGAGAAAAATGGGGGGAAAGGCAGCTAGATAATAATAAAGTTTAAATCATATATTGTCGACTACTTTTCACCTAGAAAATTGGTACCAATTGTCTACGGCCATACCACCCTGAACGCGCCCGATCTCGTCTGATCTCGGAAGCTAAGCAGGATCGGGCCTGGTTAGTACTTGGATGGGAAAATTAGTACCAATATCCAATCATTTTCAAACAACAAAAATGGTAAATTCATATGGTCCAACCTAACATGTTACTGCAGAAATCCATTATTTGCAGCAAATGCATGAACAAAATAGGAGCATATTAGAGTACCGTGGAAAAAATTTTGACTTCTATGTACAATAAGTTCAGTAGTTTCTAGGAAAATGTTTGTAGCAGTTTTGTTGTTCACATTTCTGTGTACATCTTGTTTAAAACAAGTGAGTCATTCCACATAATATTTTCAAAATTTGTTTCCTACTTTTTGGTAATAGCCTATAGTCATATGGGAGTAATTTACAAAGAGATCATGTAATCTAGTTTTGTGATTTGTTCTCATCATTTTATTCTTGTGCTCCACCAATCATATTATGGAGCAAGAGGACAGAAATAAATAGCTTTGTGAAACAGAACAAACAAAGCAGTATTTTTTGTTCTAGTCCTCATTATAAGCTAAGACAAGTCCAGGACAAGGACATAGGCCTGAGTCTGTAAAACTCAATCCTGTAGAGGAATGCAGGGGGCTTTGTTTTTAACTCAGGTCTCAGGTATCTCTGAGTGGTCTTGCCCAGAGAGTAGGGAATTAGCAAAACCACGAAGGTCAAGCAACCAGAGGCAACCAGAGGCAACCCTGGCAACACTGAGCTAGGAAAACACCTGGTATCTACATTAGGACGGCAAGCTCAGAACGTCAGAACTGGGTGATTTTGACCCAATGAGTCCATGAGGAGCTCACAGCCCAAGCAGATCCATAGTTATTGTCACAGAAATCCTGCTTTTCATCTAATCTTTACTACTATACTAGTCAAGAACTAAAATGTAGACACATGGGCCCCAAGAGAAGAATTCTAGCTCCTTCACTGTGTTGATACATTAGCATTGACATTTCTCTGCCTCATCAGTAAAATCAATTCCACATCAGCTTACTATATATGTCATGTGTATGTATATGTGTATAATCTGCATACATACTACACATATTAGCTATATTAGAGATATATGACATATACCTCATGTTATATATTTATATGTATACAATGTGTTCATAACATGATGCAATATATAAATTATTTGACTACTTATATAGAAATACTGTTTTTCTATGTAGTAATATATGCTATACATTCAAGCACTTTATATGTAAATATATAAAACAGATTTTACTAAAAATGCCACATATACATGTTTATATATTATATAAGTCTTCTATATGAAAAGATATCACACAATGGCCATAGTATACATTACATGCTATGCTTATACACAGTCGTTTTATATAGTACCTATATACACTATATCTAAATTATCTATTAAATTTATTTTTACTATCTTTAGTTGTGCAAAGGGACTTCAACATATCAATTTATGAGTACGATGCATCTTGACCAGTGTCACTCCTTCATTATCCATCTCCATCCTCATCTGGCCCAATCCCATCTATCCTCTCAAGTTATCTAGTTCTACTTTCCCATATATACATTTGAATACTATGTCTTCACCCACCATTCCTTTCTCTACTCATCTATTCCCCCTCCCCTTAATTCCTACCACTCAGACAAAACATGATTCAGCCTTCTGGTATTTGTTTTGTTAAAATGTCAGTTAATTGTTCAAAGGAGTTACAGCATGACAGCCTGGGAATCTACCCCTGTATATACCATACTATAGTCAGTTTGTGTATATATGGACATAGCCCTGTTAAATACTTTATCTTTAAACAAGGAAGATCTCTTAGCAAATTCATTTCTTTTTTGTATGTACCACTTAAGCCATAGCTCCAGTTTTTGTGGTAGGTAATTAGAGAGAAAGAGTCTCACAGGCCTTTTTACCCAGGCTTGCTTTGAATGGCCATGCTTAGATCTCAGACGCCTCAGTAGCTAGGATTACAGGCATGAGCCACTGATGCCCAACAACAAATCCATTTCTTGAACTTTCATTTGTAGCTACTATCTATTAAAGGAAAATTATTTCTCAGATTCAAACTTAATGCCATGTTAGAACAACCACAATGTGTCAAGTCTCTAGTAGAAAGACTAACATGCTATACTCCCCCTGATGTGAGCATCTGTCTTTACTTCAGCAGAGAACACCTTTACTCTTACTCTTAACTGTGAGACAAAACAGGCTAGGATAAGCCAAACAATTCAGCTTATAAAGTAAATGTTTATAACTGGCAAAGTGTAAATGTAACCCAATTAATGAACATCTCTCTGAAAATAGATCTTACTCAATCCAGACACATATACACTTTAACTTTCTTCTCAAAAAAACAAAAATTATGAATTTATGTGGATGTCATTGAAAGAAAAGCATTTTATAAACACGAGCTACTTAGTGGATCTTGCCTAACAATAAAATATGTCAGAAGCAGAATCTGCTCATGTATTATCTTCTATATATTATATCCTTGGGATTTCCAAGGAGAATATGGTCATTTTGTTTCCACATATGCTATAAATGGCTTCATGCTATTAAATGTTTTTAGATTAAAATTTCACGGTTATTGCCAAGTTCCAGTGGCTCGTGGCCTATAATCCTAGCTACTCAAAAGGCTGAGATCACAGGATCAGAGTTCAAAGCCAGCCTGGGCAGGGAAATCTGTGAGACTCTGATTTCCAATTAACCACAAAAAATCCAGAAATGGAGCTATGGCTCAAGTGATGGAGTACTAGCCTTGAGCAAAAACGCTCAGGGACAGTGCTCAAGCCCTGAATTCAAGCCCCAGGACTCTTACTCTCTCTGTCTCTCTGTCTCTCTGTCTGTCTGTCTGTCTGTCTCCCTTCCTCTCTCTCTGTCTCTCTCTCTCTCCTCTCCCTCTTTCTCTCCCCCCCCCCCCCTCACACACACATACAACCTCAAAGGTTATCTATCAGCAAGCCATTTCATTTCACCTGATCTTCTTCTCAGACATTCCTCAATTTGAGGGACTCAAGCTGAGGAAGTCCTGGTAATGATGAAGGGATTTAAATGTGAGACAAATCCAGCATTCAAAGGCATCACCAGCCTCTGTGTGTGTGGACTGAGTAAGGCAGAAAAAATCTGGGCTTGCAGAAGTATCACACTTAGGAAATCTCAATGTACAAAGTAGATCAGTTTACTCATAATTATTCACTGACAAAAAAATACGCTGAAACAAATCACCCAGATTCCTTCTGATAGCAAAACCATTAAAGAAACTGAAAACACGATTCACTTTACAAACAACTCTCCTTGAAGTATATCTACCAGGTAAAGTTAGGTTAACTCTCAACTATTTGTTAGTGGATTCCTGCCTTGGTAGATTATAAACAACTCTGAGGACTTGGGCTCCACCCAGAAAACAGACAGGAGTGAAAGCAAGACCTAATCAGGGAGTGTGCCCAAGAGTCACAACAATAGAGGATTAGCTAGATTTTTAGTTTCTTCCAACATTAGGGTTAGTCCTTTCTGTGCTGCTTTGATACAATCCTTTATCTGTAGGGATCTTGTTATGACCCACCCCTTTGATAATGAGCCATGACTCCCATTACCATCATAGGGGCTCCTGGTTGTCATCAAGGTCAAAATCTGCCTGGGATTTTACATTTAGGGAGCATCCTTGTGCCCACCTGTGAGCTTGGCTACCAGGGAGTCCTTGTAAACAGGATTCTACTTCAAAGTGAACTTTTCAAACCAGAGGACAAGGCGAACAGCAATGTTTTTGCTGGTAAGGAACCTTTTAAAAAAGTGTCTTCAATCCACGTAGTGGATAGCTTGACAGTCATTCCTGCTGGATTCCAGTTCCAGAAAAGAGGACTGTGAATGGTGGCAGGGCTTAAGATGGGCCCCATCGTCAGAGAGAGAAAAGGGGAAAGGAAAAGAACTTAGCAAAAGCTTTTTTTCTTCATTCTATATTTCTTTGGGTTCCCCCCCCCCCAGTTTCTGTCATAGCCATCAAAGATAAAGGCAGGACTGGCTGATGAGAAAATTTCTACGAAGTTACTCTTTGTGAAATTTTCCTATATGCCATTTCCTCTTTAATACTTTCCCAGTCCATTGTCCGTCCTGACTTATAATCCAGAACTAAGGGAAGTTATTTAGCAGCCCACTGTCCCAGGGTAGCCTGCAAATGAAACAATACCTTTGAAGGCCCAAACCAAAGGAAATTCAGCTGTAGTTCTTGGCAGAGTAGGTGGGTGTTTTGTGTGTGTGTGTGTGTTTTTCCCAGAGCTCAGGGTGTTCCCTATGTCCTAGAGTTCTTAGAATGTGTTTCTCCTTGAGGCCAGGCCAGGAAACAAGCGCCTCACCATTTCTCTTTGCTTTAAGGCAATAGATCAACCTCTTCAGCCTATAAATACCCAGCTGTGAGCTGGGTCTGGGGCCAACTAGGCACTCCAGGCTGTTAATCCCTTAGAGGTACCCATAGCTCTGTTGGCGCTCAGCCTTCCTTTGACTGAGCTACGGAAAGGAGGCGCTTGTCCTAGAAATCCAAAGGGCTTTTCTAAGTCATTACACAAGTGCAATTGCAATTTGGGGTTCAGAGAGGTATGGTTTGAGAAACAAGAATTTGGCCTATCAGGAACAATGGTAGCAAAGCCAATGACCACTAGCAACAAATGATGGGTGATCAGCTGGAACAGAGTGTTTCTCAGGGCCTCCTGTGGCCTTTAAGAGGGTCTTAGTATACATGCACGAGCATACCTAGATAAAGGAATAAAGGAAAGGCCTTATTTCCAGAAGCACCTAAGGATAAAATTAAAATTCTTCTGGAGCTGCCCCCAGAACCAAAAACACATGCAAAACCAATCCAGATTCAATCTGTAAAAATCAAATTAGAGAAGGACAGGCACTTAAAATGCAGCAACAGAACTCAAGAGACAAGCTAACAGGCTCATTCTATCTTTACTTGGGTTTGATTATTTTCATTCTGGACCCTCAAGCCTCACGCATGTCACCTTACCAGCTCTGTTAATTCTAATTCTACTTCTCAGTTAACTTCTATAATTAGTCACCAGTAAGGTAAGAAATGGGTTCTTATTGTATTTTTCAACAAGAGTCGGGATCATACACTCTCATAAAACATCACACTGAAGTTTTAAAATGACTGCAAAACAGATTTAATTCAAGTTCTACTATATGATTAATTCTTATTCTGCCATATGCGTTCTTGTCTTATTACCATATTTAACAACTCAGTACAAAATCCTTGTTTTAAAATATTTTTGTTCCTAGCAAGTAAACATCATAGAAAATGACTTGCCATTTTCAGCAAGCTCTTGCAGAGAGTTTTGTCTTCCAGTGCTTACCTAGTCTACCTGCCCCCAGATTAAATCATCAATATTGTTGTACCAAGGTGCTGATGCCTCAGAAGTATCTACTTTTTATTCACTGTCAAGGGATGGTTTACTTTCCATCAAAGTCAGTTTGGTCCCTCCTAAGAACACAGGGGAAATACATTTAATACACAGTTTTCCTTCCTGAGACTAGACAGTGAACTACATAAAGCATAATGAACAACGGGATCTCAGGCAACAAATAACACTTTTTACTTTATGTTCAAGGAGTTTAGAGGCCACCAACGCAGTAAGGGACACAGTACTAGCAATCAATTTGACAGTCTTGACCTGACCTCTTAAAAGTGGCTGTAAAATGATGCCTAATAAATTAAGATAAATGTCAAATTCCTCTAGGCAACAGGCCTAGCTCATTACTCCAGAATGGGCATTTAAGTCTGAGGCCAGAACTTCACACTAAGGATAGAAATACCAGTCTGGGCATCAGGGGTTGGGGAGGGAACTGTGTCCTCCGTTACTGTACATGCAAAATGACAGTGACTCACTCGCTTCACTCACACGGACTGGCACTTTTAAATGCCTTTTTCAAAACGAAACCACTGTATCACAGGGTAAGGTTTTTGTTATGCTCAATAATGAGATTGAATATACCAAGGTGTGGAAGCAGAAAATTTGATCTGCTGATCCCAGTGCCAAGATATGGGTTATGGAAAGCCACAATGGGTCACTTTGATGGGCTTTTTCAATGACTCGGGGCCTGGAAATCGAGGCGGGGATAGAGCAGGGGAATCCAATAGGACAGATAGCAGAAGCTAGGCTGCAGAATGGAGTTAGAATGTGGGAACTACCTGTCCCTCCACTCTTCTGCTGTTGCTGGAATATTACTCAGAAAGGCAAGGGCACTAAAACAGTTAAGGAAAGAAGTTTCTGACCTGGCTCTCTCCCACAGAGCCTACTGCCAAAGAGTGCGGAGAAGCCAGCAGTCACTGCCTACTTGGTGCATCGTCTAAGAACAACTAAAATTGGCCAAAAGATAAAATGCAAGTCATAAACCTTTAACTGGAATTCTCATTTTTAACAATAGTAGAGTTCCGATGGATTGTATTCCTTCTGTGTTTTCTTTTCCTTCCTTCCTCTTCAGTCAGATTTGTTCTTTCTTATTTCGCTTGCCTTTGTTTCTCAGATTTATTGCTTCCTGCCCTGATGTTTGGGAAAGAAAAAAAGAGGCTATGATTTAGTTTCCTGTCATAACTCAAACTAAATACAGTGCCTCTTTCTCACTAAAGCTTTCCACTTGGCCAATGTAAGAAAATGGAATCTTTGAACCCTCTGCCCACGGTCTTCCTCTGCCTTCACCTAGAAGGTTGAGGATAGCCAGCAAAATGATGACAGCCCAGGTATCTTTTCTCGATTGTTCCACCCAGCCACACCAACATCCCTAAACAATGGAGGTAGATGATTCC
The DNA here is from genome assembly GCF_019054845.1 of Dipodomys spectabilis. Lineage (NCBI taxonomy): Eukaryota > Metazoa > Chordata > Mammalia > Rodentia > Heteromyidae > Dipodomys > Dipodomys spectabilis. The sequence goes on along the minus strand of NW_024871203.1, from coordinate 2,181,280 downwards.
TCAAGAGACCCAGGCTTGACTCTACTCAGCGTTCTACGGGCCAAAGCTTTTGGAAAGCAGAGGGAACCCTGAGGAAGTTCCTTGGTCCATGATAGCATTAACACACACTTTTAGAATTCACCAACACCCAGACCTATCTTCCCATAGCGGAGAATCGCTAGGCATTATCCAAGCTTGGCAACACTAGCACTGGTTGTCTTTCCATAACCCATTAGTCTTCCTTCAAGTTGGTTCCCCTCCTAAAGAGATTTAGTACTTTCAACTTACGCTCTGGTCTTTTTCTACTCCCCTTCCCCTTAGGTCATGGATTATATGGGACTTTTGAAATGTTATCCTCCTGGAGGAAAACTAGAGAAGACCAACACGTGAAAGAGCGAACTGCAGCAGTCTATGCAGACTCCATGCTCTCCTTTTCTCTCACCACTGCCATGTACCTGGTCACCTTTGGCATAGGGGCCAGCCCTTTCACGAACATTGAGGCAGCCAGGATTTTCTGCTGCAATTCCTGTATTGCAATCCTCTTCAACTACCTCTATGTACTCTCGTTTTATGGTTCCAGCCTGGTGTTCACTGGCTACATAGAAAACAATTACCAGCATAGTATCTTCTGTAGGAAAGTTCCAAAGCCCGAGGTATTGCAGGAGAAACCAGCATGGTACAGGTTTTTCCTGACAGCCAGATTCAGTGAGGACACGGCTGAAGGCGAGGAAGCAAACACTTACGAGAGTCACCTATTGGTATGTTTCCTCAAACGCTATTACTGTGACTGGATAACCAACACCTATGTCAAGCCTTTTGTAGTTCTCTTTTATCTTATTTATATTTCCTTTGCCTTAATGGGCTATCTGCAGGTCAGTGAAGGGTCAGACCTTAGTAACATCGTAGCAACCGCCACACAAACCATCGAGTACACTACTGCCCAGCAAAAGTACTTTAGCAACTACAGTCCCGTGATTGGGTTTTACATTTATGAGTCCATAGAGTACTGGAACACTAGTGTCCAAGAAGATGTTCTAGAATATACCAAGGGGTTTGTGCGGATATCCTGGTTTGAAAGCTATTTAAATTACCTTCGGAAACTCAATGTCTCTACTGGCTTGACTAAGAAAAATTTCACAGACATGTTGAGGAATTCCTTCCTGAAAGCCCCCCAATTTTCACATTTTCAAGAAGACATCATCTTCTCTAAAAAGTATAATGATGAGGTTGATGTAGTGGCCTCCAGAATGTTTTTGGTGGCCAAGACCATGGAAACGAACAGAGAAGAACTTTATGATCTCTTGGAGACCCTGAGGAGACTTTCAGTCACCTCCAAGGTGAAGTTCATTGTCTTTAATCCGTCTTTTGTGTTCATGGATCGATATGCATCCTCTCTGGGAGCTCCCCTGCACAATTCCTGCATCAGTGCTTTGTTCCTGCTCTTCTTCTCGGCATTCCTGGTGGCAGACTCTCTGATTAACGTCTGGATCACGATAACAGTTGTGTCCGTGGAGTTCGGCGTGATAGGTTTCATGACACTATGGAAAGTACAACTGGACTGCATTTCTGTGCTATGCTTGATTTATGGAATTAACTATACAATTGACAATTGTGCTCCACTGTTATCCACATTTGTTTTGGGCAAGGATTTCACAAGAACTAAGTGGGTAAAAAATGCCCTGGAAGTGCATGGGGTAGCTATTTTACAGAGTTACCTCTGCTACATTGTTGGTCTGATTCCTCTCGCAGCTGTGCCTTCAAATCTGACCTGTACACTGTTCAGGTGCTTGTTTTTAATAGCATTTGTCACCTTCTTTCACTGCTTTGCCATTTTACCTGTGATACTGACTTTCTTGCCACCCTCTAAGAAAAAAAGGAAAGAGAAGAAAAATCCTGAAAACCGTGAGGATGCTGAATGCGTAGAAATGGCGGATATGGGTAGTACCCGAGTGGTTGACCAAATTACAACCGTGTGATCACATCTGCTTAACAGTTTCACCTTAGGTCTTGTCAAGAACAAGGAGATCATGTTAATGAAACAGTTCAACTCAAAGTTGTTCCCTTTCTTAAAGGATAAGAAACAGGCTTTGCAAAACAAAAGAAAGTAAAGGACAAAGGACAATGGGATGATAACAGGCATGGCATCCTTTTCACCTTTAAAACAAAAGGGTTGTTGAGATACACATGTACACACACACACACACACACTCACACACACACAGACCCTAGGAGACTTACTGTCTCTTAAGCTAAGATCAAATAGAAGGAAGCTTATTAACAAGTAGAATCCTATTTTATCTACACTGCAGATGTTGCTGGCATTGGGATAAAAGCAACTGATTGAAAGGTCAGCTGCCAAAGCAAAAATAGCTTTAAGCATTGTTCAAATAACAAGGCTTCCAAAACTTCTGCAGAGCACAAGCTCTAGCTAGGATCTGTGGCTTGAGGTCTTGGATATGTTACTTAACACTCACGGAGATACTTGTGAAAGTTGTGATGAACGAAAGCAAGCCAGAACTTCAGAAGCAGACGGTAGAGTGGCCATCGACCATGAACTGAGACTGAGTCACCCCTAAATTTGCCTGGGTGAGGTATTTTTGTTGTCTAGAATGAATTTGTCATATTCCCCCACTGATAAAACTTCTCACATTTATATGGTTTGATTAATACACCTGGAAATCAATGACAACTCCAGCATTACAGAACTGGGGTGATTCTATTTTGGAATATCTTGTCACTTGTCACTGAATGAGTCTGCTATATTAGTTACAGCTCTTGGCAGGAAGCTCTGGAAATGTAAGACCGTAAAGCCAAACCAAAATACCTGGCAAGATGGGGAGAAAAGCAGGTGTCTACGTGAACCTAAAGACAGTATCCCTTCAATTTAACCACAAAATCAGTCAGCATACAGCTGTTTGACCCTACAAGCCATTTTGCATGGATGCACAAAATATTGCCCACACACCTGAGGAAGGGAAAATGAGAATGAGTATTTGTCATAGCTACCACCTTAGAGTACGTCTGTCTTTGCTAGGAGACGCGACTTCTGACAGGCTTAGAGAGGAGGTTTGGTAAGTCTAAATGCTGACACTGAGCAACTTTGTAGAAATACCAGGAGATAAAGGCCAAAGAAAGATGGAAACTGATGGGGGGAATCAAAACACTCACCTATACAAACCTATTCATGACAGCAGTCAAACTTTGCTGCTAACTGGCTGTACTTCATTCACCCTCCATGTGGTCCCTATCACATCTCTGCTTCATCACCAAGCCCATCTGGACATTAACAAGCCCAGATACGTATGCTATTGACTCACACAATCTATAGGGGGAAAGGTTCATTACAGCTAAACAGAAAGGGTTTGATCTGAACAGGATAGGTATGCTGACGCTAGATCCCTGTATTTCTTTAAACCTATAAAATTGAAGCCCAAACGGGGAAGCTACTAGAGATGTAGCTGCTTCAGTTACCTACACTAGTAAGGATTTCTCAAAGGCACCTTACCTTTCTGGACCTTGGCAGACAGACTGTGTCACTTCCCCCATCTTCTGCAAAGGAGAAAACTGAGACCTAGGAGAATAAGGAAACTCACCTAGGTCACACCATTCTCTACCATTCTAGCCTGTCTAAGACAGAACAGGTCCATTTTAGATTTCATTTTAGATCACAGCTATTCATTCCCCCATCCCTTGAAATACATTTCTAACATAGGAACATACGACTTTACTGGCCGCAGAACAGACATTGTTTTATTGTGTCAGATGAAATAGAAATGAAAATGTTTGGGATTTAGGTTTATCACTTTATTTCTAAACAGAAAAAAAAAGCAAGCCCCAGTGATTCCATGACCACACCAAATGCACCTGTGCTTTCGATTTCATGTGTTGTTGGCCACACAGTTCTAAATTCATGTGCATTACACACTTGTCCAGTCTCCCTTCCAGACTCACTAAGTGATCATTCCAATGTGTTATTTGCTCAAGAACATAATGAGCTTTAATCTGAGGACAAGTACAGTCCTGGCAAAAGGGCAAATTTATATAATAGGTCTTCAATTAATGCTCTCTTCTAGGGGCCTACAAATAGGCTACCATTTATAAAACACATCAGCTGAATGCCAGTGGCTCACGCTTGTAATCCTAGCTACTCATGAGGTTGAGATCTGAGGATCATGGTTGAAAGCTAGCCCAGGCAGGAAAGTCTATGAGACTCTTATCTCCAATTAACCAACAAAAAGCTGAAAGTGGAGTTATGCTCCAGCGGTAGAGTGCTAACCTTGAACACAAAAACTCAGGGACAGCACCTAAGCCCTGAGTTCAAGCCTTGGGACCAGCACACAAAAGAAATTACTGAAGAAGGGATTGGTTTTATTCTTAAGTCCTACGTTGTTAAATCATTTTCTGAGCAGTGTGTTCTAAATCAGCCATTGATTTCACGTGTGCCATGTGGAGCACTCAGCATAAAGTGACTCCACAAAACTGACTCTCTCTCTCTCTTACACACTTACACACACACACACACACACCAAACACCAACTAAAATGGATTTTGTGGGGAATTTAATCACTATTTGGTCAACCAGAATGAAAATGTGGAACTTTGTTTTATGACAGATTGAAGTTTTCCAACTTGAATGAATCTCTGTGTATCTTGGGATATTGTATTTTTAAATGAAGGGCATTTTCAAACTTGTCAACTTTCTCTTTTCAGCACTTGAAATCAAGACTTATGAAATTCTGACTGTGAAATGAATTTTTCTATTGGGGGACTGTATGCATGCTAAGATTTATTCTTTATTGTTAGATAACTGTTATTTGTTAATATTAATTACGAATTATTGCTCTGGCAGCGCTGGTTTAGCCTCACCATGGAGAAAGCTTTAGAAGTATCTCAAAATCACACCTCCATAAAATTTAAGTCTTTACTTCCTGAAGTTTTTACTTTTTGAATTGCCATAAAAAGGGAAGTATGATCCCAGAAAACACTTGAATTTTTTTTCTTTAATTAATTCCAACCAAGACATTAATATCTACTTTACCAAAGAAACTTATTTGATTGGTTTTGAGTTGGTGTTTGGTGTTTGTTTACCAAAGAAAAAATCAATTCATCAAAAAATATTTCTCCTGGCTAACTATAAAACTGTGATAGTTGGGCGTTCTTAGCCTTCATAAGAAAAATAAGAGAAGCCAAGGCAAAGTTAATGACATCCTCTCCATTTTAGTGGAATTCAGCAGATGTAAACTCACAAGAAACTTAACAGTTTTCAAGGAGAAAAATGATACTTGTTAAGACACCATTGTTTAGTCCTACCATAATGGTCCAACAAGTAGCATAAAGATGCCTCAGACTAAAAGGAACAGTTTTTCCAGAGAAAGTAGAAGGTAAACCTTCATGAAAATTTCTCTCTAAGCCAAGAACGGTGGCACATGCCTAAAAATCTCAACACTTGAGAGAGTAAGACAGGAAGATCACAAGTTTGAAGCCGGCCAAGGCTACATAGTAAGTTCAAGGCAAGCCTGGGCTACATAACAAAATGTCTCAAAAAATTAAGAGAGAGAGAGTAATTTTAAAAAAGATAAAAACCCTCTTCATTGTTCTAGCTCAGAAGTTTTGTTTTGTTCTGGGGTTTCTTTTTTCCTGATGTTTACTTTGGTTTAGTTCATGCTTCTTGGTTGTGTTTGTTTTGCTTCCGCCTCTTCTACCCCAGTCCATCTTTCAGTTAGCTGTAAGATAATCAGATGCTATCCTCCATAGCTACAGTTAGTTATGTAATATACTGCTCTAATCAAGGCCCTTGAGAACCTTTTTATTTGAGATAACCACCACCAAATTGTAAGTAGCATTATGAAATCATGGCACTACTTTTCCTCCAACCCCAGCAACAGAGCTTTTGCTGTGTCCCTCCCAAGAATAGGTGGGATGGAGAGCTGCCTTGGGGGGTGTTGTGAGACAAAGCCTCTTGGGCACAAATGGTATCCTCCTCATAATGGCTTTATTCCTTTGGATCCTATTAAAGTATCCCTGCAGCTTGTAGCAGTATTTGGCCTCTGTGAATCTCTGTTGTTATTATTATTGTTGTTGTTGTTGTTGTTGTTGTTGCTGCTGCTGTTTCATCTGTAAAAATGGGGATAATAACAGTAAATATATTTAAATTCAGAAACTATTTATTGAGTGCCTCATCATGCCCATATCCTATTCTAGAGACCGGAGACACAAGAGCAAACAAATCAGGTAAAAGATTATCTGTGACTCTCAGAGTCAGTACTTGAGGTGAAGATGTTTGGGCTAGTGAAGAGAAGGGACAAAGGAACTGCAGACATTATTTTTTTCTTTCATTTGTCAATCACACATGGAATAGCTCGGGTTCAAGATATACAGCTACAGGGCTGGGAATGTGGCTTAGTGGTAGAGTGCTTGCCTAGCATGCATGAAGCCCTGGGTTTGATTCCTCAGTACCATATAAACAGAAAAGACTGGAAGTGATAGAGTGCTAGCCTTGAACAAGAGAGCCTCAGGGTCAGTGCCTAGGCCCTGAGTTCAAGGCCAGCCCAGACTGGCAAAAAAAAAAAATACACACACACACACACACACACACACACAGCTACAAAGTAGATTTGGGCCCAAGGTCACAGATATATACAATGCAATGGGTCACCATAGAAGGCAACTAATTACTGGTCATTTAAAGATACTGAAAATCAGACTGAATCACTATTTAGTGGGACAATTATAAAGGAAGTGCAAGGGCTATATGTTGAATCACCATTTAGTGGGACAATTATAAAGGAGGTGCAAGGGCTATATGTTGGGGTTGGAACTGTGAATCCAGAACACTGGAATGTTGGGATTTGGTGGGAGTGGGGTGGGGTGGGGCAGATTATCATCTATACCAGGCTGGTATGAAGACATTTGGATGTACCCTTTGGAAAATTTACTTTTAAGTTTGTGCTAAATAAAAAGCACCAGGCATTTGAGGGACAAGTTCCAAATATTTTAGGGCCTAGTAACGTTCTAGTACAAAGCAAAACATGAAATTAATAGTATAGTGGATTAGCTAGAAAGAACCAAGAATGGCTCCAACCAGCACATGGCAGAGTTCCTCCCTATGGTGGTTACAGCTGTTTCTGTTTCCTGCTCATGCAAGAGAAAGCCAAGAGCAAAGTGAATGAGCAAGAATCTCTTCACCGGCATAGAACATGTCAGGATGTCCTCCTAGCCTGCCTCTCAGCTGCTTTCTCCCTTCTGCTCAGGTGATGTTTGAAATCCTCTTTGATTTCCATGATTGTGCCAGGCAAAGAGTAAGAAGTAAAATGACCAGAGATCTATGGTCTCTGTGCATATTTTTTAGTTAAAATCAGCACCACAACGGTTCATAAAAACATTGCCTGAATGGGGAAAGGCTTCTCAAAGCATGAAGAAAGCAATGTGTAACAATCAAGCAGCCCACAGGGGAATAATGGGAGGAATAGTGGAAGGAATAATGTTCCTGTGGTACGTGCCAGCTTCTCAATCCAGAATATTGGCATCACATGAAGTTTTGGGTCAAAGTGACCCTATTCCTCTTGCTTCACCTGAGACAACAAATCAGGAAAAGTGGAATCATATCCACAGAGCCAGTTAGAAGCAAATACAGAACTCATCTCTGTTCTTTCTCTAGTCTTACCACTTTACTGCCACATTTCACATATCTGAATTATGGGGTCTTAATGTGGGGGTCATAAATGACTTGGGGAAGGGAGAATCTCTAAGCTCATCAAGATTAAATTCAATGAAAAAGATGTGTCCAAGCAAGGGTTCGTAGTTGTCATCAGAATCCAAAAAAGGTCTCTGTGATCTACTCTCCTTACTTAAGGAAGACCTCATTAGGAGTGCAATCCTGGTGTCCACATTTTGGCTAATGGGAAAGCAAGAACTTCTCAAAAATGCTTTCAAATACTGATTTAGTCTTCATTTATTCATTCATTTCTTCTGCAACAATATCTTCATTACCAATTTATGTTTCATTATTAATTCAATATGCCCTCCAGGGCAGGACCAAAAATGGATCTCTCTGAACTCTCAGGAGGAATACCACATTCTCAATGTTATGGAAAAATGTACATAGCCTCAAGATGACAGAAACCATCCCCTTCAAATACTCAGAGTGGACAGCCAAATACTGATATACTCCCTATCAAAAAACAAAAAAGGGAAAGGGGGCTGGGAAGGTGGCTCAGTGATAGAGCGCTTGCCTTGCATGCATGAGGCCCTGGATTTGATTCCTCAATACCACATAAGCAGAAAAATCTGGAAGTGGCACTGTGGCTCAAGTGGTAGAGTGCTAGCCTTGAGCTGAAGAGCTGAGGGACAGTACCCAGGCCAAGAGTTCAGGCCCCACAACCAACAAAAAAAAGGGGGCGGGGAAAGGGCAGCCTATTTCCAAGATACATAGTTACATACTCCTTGGCAGCAATGTTCCACATAATTGGAATAGTTGCTTCTGAGTGAGCCCTACTCCAAATTGTCTACACCAGGCATATTTGCACATATTTGTCACAGCTGATTCTCCAACAAACAGTGAAAAACTAGACTCATTCATCTTGATATTTAGTGGAAGTGGGCATAAGAAGAAATTGAAGCAATACAGGTACATTCAAAGACATGTATCTTAGAAGCATATAAGTCAAATCCTAGTTCTGTTGACTAGTAGAGAAGCTAGATCTACTAGAGGGGGATTCCTCTGCTGGTGCTGCTTTTTCTAGTATAACTTTAGGTCCAATGGCATTTACCTTGGTTCACCTAAGGCATGGCTGTAAGAATCATCAGGTAGGCTTCCCTGATGCACAGAGGAATCACCCACAACCTAGCAGTGTTGCTTATCTCACCCTCAGCCCAGCCATGACAAGGGAAGACTTCTACTAAGATAGAGTATTTGTTGCACTTTGTAGCATCTGATGTAACATGTGAGGGCTTTATTCATTAGGATCTACAATTTCTTCTCTACAAAATGTATAGGCTCAGCCCATTTCCATTGCCTTTTAGGTTTGTTTGGGAGAAAGCCATAAAATTCCCTTGATCAAAACAATGTTCTTGATTTTCCAGAATGATCTCTGGTCATGTTTGACTCAGACTCTCCAATATTTACCTAATATTCTGACAAAATTTCCTTTTACCTCTGTCCCAGAATCACTTAGACAGATGTTGTAATGCCTTCCAGGACTGTGGATGGTAAGACAAAACTGGTAATGGCTCATTAGCTCACACACAAATACACAAGCATGAACAAAATATACATACAAGAGCATACACAGAGGCACAAGCATGTGTATACATATAGACGAAACATTCTCAGCAATGTATACATGTATGCCTGTACACACATAAGTGTGCACATTTAGCAAATATGTATACACATGCAAACTCAATACCTTTTACAATATGCTTGACACTTGAAAATGCTCACAGATGTAGCCCTTTGTTTTTGTGGGGTCTGATAGGGCTAGAGCTATATACGAAAATGTTAACTGGGACTGGGAAGGTGACCCAGTGGTAGAGTGCTTGCCTTGCATGCATGAGGCCCTGGGTTCGATTCCTCAGCACCACATAAGCAGAAAAAGCCAGAAGTGGTGCTGTGACTCAAGTGGTAGAGTGCTAGCCTTGAGCTGAAGAGCTGAGGGACAGCACCCAGGCCCAGAGTTCAGGCCCATCACTGACAAAAACAAACAAACAAACAAACAAAAAAGAAAATGTTAACTTCCTCTTCAATATGATTCCTATGCATAAATATATATGAAAGCAGCCAAACAGCACATTTAAATGACAAGAAATCTGGACTTCAAATTTACAAATTGCTAATAGTTTCATATTGGAAAAGTATCATTTCATGGAATTTTCCAACTTGTGCATAATAATAGCAGAGACCCATGGAGATGTTTTCCAAGGTCTAGAATGATGGAACCTTATCTGGAGATTTTTACTGGTGATCTAGGAAGGGGATAAAGAGGAGAAAGGAAGGAGTACATCATGACATACAGGGCGATTACTCCATCTTGCCAATTCTCAGGAAGGAATATGCATTCTCCTTTTATCCCTAGCATTAGTGTAGTGGGGAAAAACAGTGACTTTCATTCACCTTAAGGAAGGTGGAATGTTATCCTGAAAGAACTGGTGAGAAACACTTCAGCTTAGGGGAAAAATCACATAAACAACAGAAGAAGTAGCCAAACCCAACAACACACACACACACACACACACACACACACACACACGCACACACACACACACGCACACACACACACACAGAGTCTGGGAAATGGACATTAAGAGGACCCCTTGTACAGTGCTCCCCTCTATATTTTTGTTGTTGTTTTCAGACAAGGTCTGGCTATGTAACCTTGGCTAGTTAGCCTGGAACTCACAATCCTGCCTCAGCCTCCTGAGTGCTAGGATTACAAGCATGCATCACCATACCTGGATTTTTAAGACTAGAGTAGCAGTATCAGGAAGCTGAAACTAATCAAATCTGTAGGAAATGACTAAATATATGAGCTAATAATAATGAAGATTTTCAAAATTTACTATAGGATGAAAACATAAAGCCACAATATGTGTCTTTTGAATAAACTAAAAGGACTCTACATTTCCTTTGAATTATTTATTGGCATATAACTCCTCTCAGTTACTCGGTCAGAATACACTCAGGTTCTACTCCTCCAGTTTGTGATCCCATAATTCACACATCATTATTTGTTATGGAGTTAAATGACAGTTTCCTATGATCAGAATTATTGAATGCTAGGCCCAAACAAGGAAATTTTCGGCTTGATTTTAGACATTTTTTAATCAAATTTCTCTCATTCATCTAAATGTGCAAATATTTCAGAGCTGTAGAAAGTGTACCTTTATAGCCAAGGCATCAAACATAATCTGGCAATAATGATTAACAAGGTAATCCTATTGGTTAAATGTCCCTTTAGCATACAATTTTAGTGGGTAAAATATAAAAACAACAAAAGTAAAAGAGTCTATACTAAGTATTTAGTAATTCTGGAAAAAAAAAACCTTACCCTTAGACATAAAATAGTAAAATTAACTTTAAAATTATTAATTATTTAAATAATTCATTTAATTACATTAATCAATTCAATAATATTTAAAATAATTTGAAAAATAAATCGCTATTTTAAGCTATAACCATGATAATAGACCACAAAACTACATCGTATCCATCAGAATAACCACTAATGCAGTATTCAGAAAATGTAACTATTTCTCCTTTAAAAAAAAAAAAAGACCCTATAATTATGCTGTAGTTCCAAGTATTTTGGTTGGGATTTTTCACACTAAGCAATTAGGTGATTCTGTTAGCAATAAACTATTTTTATACTAGGAAAAATATCCAAAAACTAGAGCACATAATTACTTCAGCTTTTTCAGTTTTGAGACAGATAAGCATAAAAATCCTATTGGAAAAACTAATGCAGTTGCACTGTAAGCTGGACAAAGTCTGAGTCAATTGCTTTTATACATGGCAGGCAGCTTCTGCTTAGGTGGGATTTAATGGGAAACTTACCCAGAACAACTTCCACAAACAGCTGAAACACCTATCAGCAAAGAGCTTTAATAAGCTATCATTTTGACCTCAAATGAAGAAACACACACACACCATTTTAGAGCCCTCTTCTTTTATCAGGGAAAGACCTTTGGAGCATTAACAAGCCTTGAGATTTATATTGCTGTTTTTCAGTATCTACAGGTGTATGCTTCACAGATTTCAGCACAAACAGTTGATCTAAACAGGCTGTGTATGCTGCCCCCAGAGCCCTGCCTTTCTTTATAACAATGAAGTTAAAAGCTGGTTACATTTTGAGACAGACTTCCAATATTTTTCCCTTTTCAGAAAAATCAGTGTAATAAAAAATGGCCAACTCTTGGGGGAAAAGTGTCCCATATTCGTAGCACTTTGAGTTTCTCTGATGCCAAAAATATATATTTAAATCATCCCACACCTATCCTACAAACAAACAAAATCAGTAGGGAAAACCATGCCACTGATATTTGGCAATCTCATAGTTCTCTCCATCTGACTAGCTTTCACCAGAGGGCAATATATTATGGTGGCACATGGAATTTATAGACTGTAGAATCCTGTAAGCCATTTAGCACACTAAACCTGGGAAATGACTCATGCCAAATACAGTGAGTCATTGGTTGACTGTCCTTTGAAATCCCATCTTCCAATGAACCATCCTGCTTTCAATCTTGGTGTCATGTTCCAAGTGTAATGATTTCCAACTTTTGCTTTCATCTTTTCTTTTCAACTATTTTTCAATTTAAATATTAAACTTGTATAAATTTGTGGAATACAATGTGATGCTTGGATATATGTATGCATTGTGGAATGATTAAATCAAACTAATTTGCATACTCATCACCTCATATACTTATCCTATTTTTTTTTTTTTGCTTGGCTTGCTCATATGTACTTGAAATCTTCTCACAGATGCATACCAAAGTAGGCAAGGGGAATATCTCCAGTTGAATTTTCCCTTCCTTTCTTTGTCCAGATATTTCAATAGACACTAAGTCGTGGTTTTGGTGTTTTACATTTTTTTAAGCTTCTTTAGCTTAATGGGCACAAATTTCTCCATTTCTGGAAAGAAAAAAATTCCTGGCCTTAGTTTAATACATAATTGAAAATTGGGTAATAAAATTATAGCAGGAAGCACTTTACGTGATAAAACAAAGTCAATAAAGGCCTAAGAAAAAGTTTGAGGCAGGAATGATGGTGCATGCCTATAAGCCCAGCTACTTGGGAGATAGAGACAGGACAATCAGAATCCAAGTTTGGGCCAGCTCTGGCAAAATTTAGCTTGAGACCTTATCTGGAAAGAAAAAAAAGCACTGATGACATTGTTAAGTGTTAAGCAATTGCCTAATAATCAAAAAGTCCTGAACTCAGGGAGGGAGGGAGGGAGGAATAAAGGAACGAAGGAGAGGGAAAGGAAAGGAGGGAGGGAGGGATGGCACATTGAATATATTAGCTTATAGGTCAAAACCTGTGTTGAGAGGGAAGAGAAAAACCTAGAAAAAGTAACAAAGCAATATATATGCACGGGATGTCAAAGCAGTTGTGGAAGGCAATTGTGGGTGGGTTCTATTTTTTAGTTCATTTCACAGGACTAACTGAATGGATGAGTGATTATCACTGTTACAAAAGAAAGCTTGAGTCCAAAATTATATGTTACAGGTACAAATTACAATATTGATCTCATAATATAAAGGATAGGGAGATTTTAAATTTTGTCTCAATAGTACTGAGCTAGAACTCAGCAGCTGGGAATTGCAAAAGAGAAGTCACACTCATACTCCTGTCTGTTAAAGTCCTTATTTAGCCTATTTCCATGGAAACTGAAATCAGATCTCTCTCTCTCTCTGCCCCCTCTCCTTCTCCCTCTTCTCCTTCTCCCTCTCTCTGTCTCGCTGTCTATCTCTCTGTCTCGCTGTCTCTGTCTCTGTCTGTCTGTCTCTCTTTCTCACACACACACACACACATACACACATACAGGAAAACTATAGTTCTACAGAATAATTTCAGCATGGACATGTACTCATCAAACACAACTCCTCAACAAATAGAAGCGAGAGCAATTCAGTTAACTTCCTTTTTCAAGCCTAATGTAGACGAAAAATCCTGATTAGAAAAATAAATATATTACACTAAACGCTCACTACTAATTCTTTGGGGCATTCCAGTTCATAAGCACATGTTCAATTAATTGAGCTTACCATGGAAATATTTTACAGTGAAAAGCTATTCACAAAAATACTAAATTTAATCTCTTGGATTTTTGCCTACATTGCTTTACTCTGAAACATTGACATTTCCCTAAATAACCCAGAAAATAAGTGCTAAAGGAAAAGACAAAGTAAATGAATTCATTTTAAGTTTTCAACATATACACGGTTACGTTTCTATCCAAATGGCAAATTAATATGTACACACTTCAGGTTTGTAGAGATACTGCCTAATAATTGATCCCATTTTAGCTCATACTTCCCTTGAAAACAGGCCAATATTCAAGTTGTTGCCTATAAAAGGCTCCAAAAAAAACAACAAAGTTGGAAGAAGAATGAACATTGTTCCTTCCTATATGTCCCCAATGAGGCCATCAGACAACCTAGATGCCTTCTATATGCAGACAGGACAGTTCTTGACCAGGGCTAATATATTATTTCCCATTCCTGTCCCTTCTCCCCATGAAAAAGTACAAAAATCAGGATTTCTTTTTAAAGATTTTTCACTTTAAAATGAGTTAAAGTTGATAATTTTGGTTTTGAAGCAAGTGTAAAAAAAAATCAAGTCCCTCTGCAAAGTTTGACTGCTACAACCCATGAAGCTTTTGCCAGAATCCCAAACCAGGATGAACTGTTATATGCATCAGCTGGCAAAGACCAACAAGACAATAATGCCCGATCATAAACAGAAAACATGTTAAATTACATCAACAAAAATAGAAGGAAAATATGCTTAAACAACAACAAAAAAGAAAAATATGCTTAAACAAACTTAAAAAAACTCACTGCAGGGTATTCTCATTATGGATTTATACTTGGATGTGTAGCCTTATAAATGGATGAGGATATTACCACTGTATATTCAAAACTAGAGGAAGTGGCACTATAGCTCAACATGGTAGAATGATAGCCTTGAGCAGAAGAGCTCAAGGACAGCACCCAATCCCTGAGTTCAAGCCCCCATGACTGACAAAAAATATAGGCAAAACTAGAGGTCATCCAGTCATATTTTAATGGAAAAAAATAGAAAAGTTAAAAAAGATAATTCTGTCTTTAAAGCCATTGTAAGTGAAAAGATAATGATTTTACTCAGAAAAGTGGAGATGTCATTTCTTGGGGTTCAAATAATAGTCAACAGAAAAGAGTGAAGGGCTGGTAAACTAAAACTTCTACTAAGGTACAGCTAACATGTTAGACCCTTCACACTTGGCATCAAATGCCAGCTTCCCTCTTCCTGGAGGATGACATTGAGATTCCACTGTATTATCTACAGGAAACTGTCCATTTCCACAATGAACATCACTGACTACAAAAATATAAAACACAAAAAGTTCCCTTAAATGATGCTGCTTAAATAAACAAATTCAAAAACATTCATTTATGGGAAGTTCTAAAAGAATTGCAGTAAATACCCAACACTATAGCATAAGCAGATGTAAAATCTTGACTCCTATGGACCCGAGGCTGTTGTATTTGTTTGCGGCCATACGAAATAAGCAATATAGGTTGTTAGAAAAGGATCCATTTAATTATATTCATTTAATCTTACATTATAGGAAAACTGTAGAAAAATGATGCAAGATCCTCCCAAACCTTAGAGTAGTACTGAATGTGATTATTAATTGTTAGCAACTGATATTTCATGACAAAAAGAAAAAATAGCTGGGTGCTTGGGGCTTACACCCATAATCCTAGCTACTCAGGAGGCCAAGATCTGAGGATCACCATTAGAAGCCAGCCCAGGCAAAAAAGTCCTTGAGAATCTTATCTCCAATTAACCACTAAAAAACTGTGAAGCTGTGGTTCAAAGCTCAAAGTAGTAGATCATTAGCCCTTTTAGCAAAAAATCTCAGGGACAGTGCACAGGCCTTGAGTTCTACCAACCAAAAGAAAAGAAAAATCCAGTTATACCAAATAATTTCTGTACATGAAGAAAAATCCAGTTATACCAAATAATTCCTATACATGCAAACACACACACACACACACCTAGCCCAATGCTTAAACTTGAAATAACTGTACTTGTCAGGATTGTTTGTATGAACATGCAAAGAAAATCTGAAATTTCTGCAACGTTGTGAAACACAAATTCAAAATATACCTTCTTTCACTTTCAATTGTTTGAGGGTCTGGTAATTTCATTTCTATTATCAAAGTAATAGAAAAGTTTTCCAAGTGAAAATACTTCACTGCATTATGTTGGATGTTTTGTCCTTGTCTTTCTAGAAATGTTCTTTCACATTCCTTATATTTTTTACTATCTTAGATGGCAAAACATGTTTATTAATTTCAGCTAATATGGCTCAAACCTTCCCACACAAACTCTTA
Organism: Dipodomys spectabilis; assembly: GCF_019054845.1. Classification (NCBI taxonomy): domain Eukaryota; kingdom Metazoa; phylum Chordata; class Mammalia; order Rodentia; family Heteromyidae; genus Dipodomys; species Dipodomys spectabilis. Next base: position 2,165,197 of record NW_024871203.1, on the reverse strand, counting down.
CAATTGCTACAATTGTAAGCATTTCTGGGCACCATGTCCAATGCATCTTCCAAGTGAATATTATCCTAAAAGATATAGAATTATGTACTGTAAGCTAAAGGACACAATTACAAGCTAAACTATTTTGACAGCCTGTGAAATGTCACGGTCAAATGCAATGTTTAGTAAACAGACACTTCCATCATTTTGTATATACACAGATTTAAAAATAAACCCCACAACTAAAAACAAATACATGTGTGTACTTGTACTTGTTACCCTTCTTCATTTCTTTGATCATGGCAAAGGGAAAACAGCAAACACTACTGCAAAATCTTTTTTTGTACGTTTTTTTATTGCAAAAATGCTGTACAGAGGGGTTACAGTTACATGAGCATGGTAATGAGTGCATTTCCTATTGAGCATTGCTGCCTCCTCCTTTGTTTTCCCCCTACCATCCCTTCCCTCCCACCTTCATAACTACCCCGAACCCCCACCGAAGTTGTAAAGTTCATTTTCAAAATAGTGTTTTGTACATCTCAATGTTACAATGGGTCAATCTGAATCTTTATTTGAGCATTTTGTTTTTTCCCTTTCCCTCCCCAAATCAGAGAAGTGTATATACAAGATCCAGGGCACTGATATCAAATACAGTGAAAACAGGAGTTATACCATGGGGGAGGAACATACAAAGAAACAAAAAAATCACATGGTACATTATAAATACATTAGAAACAATAGCAAGAAAGAAAAAAAGATATTTGTGTCCCTAACTTGGGGTTCATTTCACTTAACATCATCTTATATGGTCATACGTACATAGCTTTTGGCCTTTTCTGCTTGTTCTATACATGTACTAAACCCAGATGCCCCTCAGTAGATGAATGGATCAAGAAAATGTGGTATATATATATACAACAGAATTCTATGCCTCCAACAGAAAAAATGACATCGCCCAATTGGTTAGGAAATGGAAAGACTTGGAAAAATTACATTAAGTGAAGTAAGCCAGGCCCAAAGAAACATAGGTCCCATGATTTCCCTTTTTTGCAATACTGCAAAATCTTTGGCCATCATACAGCATTAAAAATAAAGCAGATGCTGAGCTGAACATTTACAAATGTGTCATCTTCCAGCCAAGAATCTTCTTATTCAGGTATTGTAACTCAAGCATTTTGGGGGGAATTTGGTTCATAAATCCCTTACAATTGGTTACTGACATAATAATGAGAACAATGAATGTCTCAAGCTGAGTCTTTCCCAGAATCATACTCAGAGGTAAGATGTGTGTGCAATTGGTTTATTTAGGAGGTGATGCCAGAAGTACTTGCGGGATGGTGAGACAAGTAAAAAAAAAAAAAAAGAAAGGCAATAAGGGATTTGCTCATGAAGAGGTTATTCTACAAGGCTCCACCCCACCAGCCATTTTTTGGAAATAGTTGTGGCACATACTTCAGGGTGTTTACACCTGAGGGATAAGGTAGCTAGGACATCTAAGTTGAAGTGCTACCAGATATTAGATGAGAACTTTGTATGAACTCACCTGCAGCCTTCCAATCCATCACCTAAAGAAGAGTCAGGAAAGAACTGCGGATGATGGAGTAGATGCTTACTCTAAACACATGCTGAAATGAAGCATGTTGAAAGGCATGGACGGACCTTAGGTGTTATCTTCTATAATTAGGGGTATTCTTTGAGATTGTTTCATTCATTTTCTCAGAAAGGATAGGTTTGGGGGCTGCAAGAGTCTAAGTCAGGACTGAAGGTAAATGAGCTAAAATCTGGTTCGGGTCTCCAACAATAGTACTAAGACAACCAAGGAAAGACTAAAAAAAGCTAATGACACTGAAGGCTATAGGCATGAACACAGATAGGGTCTGTCCAGTAGTTACTGGGGATCATAGATCATTCTGAGGTATGAACAAGATTAAGAAACCAGATGGCTAAAGAAAAACTAGGTGCTAATGTCAGGAACAAGAAGACTTCTGATTCTAAGTTTATCTTTGTATATACAAGAAACTTCACATCCAGCCATGTAGTAATAAATGTTACCAACTTACTATCTGGAGAAGAGGATGCATAGTTTGTTCCAAGTTCACAGTTTATTAAATGAGTTGCAGAATTCCTGAAAATGAAATAATTGGCTGTCAAAAACATGAACTGGCTGCAACACACTAATACATACCAATCTCCACCCAATATCCAGTTACTCTTTCAAGTTTAAAGGGCTAATGACTAATCATTAAAACATATTCAGCTTCTGATGTTGAAGGTTATACCTATAACTACCTCAGTTTCTGTGGGGGTGGGTAACACACTGATTTGGGTTTTGATCTCCATTTTGTGGAGGCTGACCTCTTTCTAACTTCTGGGTTTTCGTTTTTTTTAATAAAGTACTTAGCAGTTTGGAGCCATCATTTCTAGCTGCCATAGAATTTGCCAATGCTCAAATATACCTCTTTCTTAAAAAAGGAAATCATATTATAAAATGATTTTTTGTTGAAAGCTTACTGATTTATATTATCATCTCAAGATTTTTTTAATTTCAAATAAATTTTCAATTATGTTAATCTTAGCTTTAAATTGTTCTATCCACCATTCTATTGAATAATAATTGCCTAATAAATTCCTTAATGTACCAGGGAAACTGCAATTTCAAAGGATTTAAATGACATCGCAACATAGTTCACATGAAAGAGAGGTTCAATGTGTAATGCTATTTCCTTAACTGGCATGAAAAAAACCACTTTGTTGACTACCAAGATAATAAGTTTCTTTGGTGATAAAAAATGGAAAACAATTTTCTGAAATCAAAGGCATTTCAATATCTCATGGAAAAGGATATTTGTAAACCATTGTCATTACTTGGAATTGAGTCGAGATTTAGCTCATTAAATTATAGTAATGTTATCTTTCATGTCTGCCATCATTTGGGGTACATTTGTATATAACTATTGAGTGTAACATGAGAAATCAAAATAAATGAGTGAAAACAAACAAAGTATTAAGAATTTTATTGAAGTCTTCTGTTAATGCTTTCTCTGTTGCATTTTACAAGTGGTTTATCTAATAAACAAGTACATTTATTAAAACTTCAAGTCACACAGAGGTTTTGATGGATGGCTTCTATATTAAAAGTCCTAGAATTATTGCTTATATCTCACCTGATGGTTCATAAAATAGATTATATTCACTGTAGCATTAACCAGGAGACCTACTGTGGAGTCTCTTTTGGAAACATATAGTAAATAAATTCTGTTGCTTCAAATCAACTGCTTGTCTTGCACTGCAGTGGGCATGAGTTGTGACAAGACACATCGAAGGGCCAAAAGGATATGAAAGGGTAATACAGGACCCCCTGCTCCAAATGAAATCCATTCCAGTCATTTTAGTGGCAGCAAGTATGTACTCTGGCAGTGAACAGTGATATTTGTCCTTGACCGGTTTAAAGAAAGTGGACGTCCCCTGACACAAACTCCTTCTGGAAGAAAACATGAGAGGCATGGAGTTCGATGCAGCTTAAAAAGACACTAAAGAGGGCAAGAATGTGTCAAAGCATTGCGGAGGCAACTGCCACAAAAAGAAGCCTTAATTTGTGCTGCCTGCTTGTCCTCTGCTCTTAGGCACTATCTGTTTCTAGTGCCTTTCGAAAGGTCATCACCTATAATCCCAAAGGTCTACTCTTCACTAAAAAGCCTAGGGACTTGGGACATGATGGACTGTGCAAATAGGACCTCTTGGTGACACTACTAAATTAACCAAGAAGCAAATGGCAGAGGTGTACTTGCTTTCTCCGTAGTACAGCACTGGTTTCATTCATTGTACATGACAGTCATTGAGTACCTGCTCAGTATTACACAGCCATGGCAGAAACACAGCTCACTGATGACCCTGAGGTCAGATTTTTTTAAACAAAGAAAAGCTCATCTAACATCCACAAGATTCCCTCATACCTGCCATGTCATCTACCCACCTCCTAATTCACCACCTCTAAGAGTTTCCACCACCAATTTGGAAGTATGGTAGAAACTCATCTTCTTTAACCACCCCCTCCCTTCCCATCCACTGTATTATTAGGATGAATTTGAGTCAAGTAACTTGAACAATAAAAGGCTTATATAATTCTAATAAGTTTGGTGTTCAGCTATGCAAGTTTCAGGGTAGAGTTGATTCAGCAGTTCCATACTGAAATAGGAGTCCCAGATTCTTTCCTCTCTATGACAAATTTATATTCAGGATGTTGCTTTTCTCTGATTTCAAGCTAGTTCCAGAAAGTCCCACGGGTACGGAGAGAGTTACTCTAGTTCTGAAGACTCTGGAAGCTTTTTTTCTCCAAGAGTTCCTAGTGTTATGTCAAAAATCTATCCTTGAACCAATTCTCTATGACCAAGAAATAGGTTTAACCACAGAAGCCTAAAAAACAGATCTCCCTCTTAAGAGTCAGAGATGAGGTTGGTTTCCCCCAAAGCATCTGGGGTAATAGAACCAAAACTTTCAAGGTTTAGGGAAATCTATACAGAAAGACACTTCTGGCTACTAGGCTGGAGAAGGAATCCTACGAGGAGCCATCTTTCTCTACAAGAGAAAGCCATTATCTATGCTCATTGTTCTCCTGGCACCATAAGCTTTAAAGGAGCCTAGAACAATTACTGTGTTTTGAGAGATAATAAATAGGTAAGGGCATGGCACATAAAGCCAGGGGTTCAGATATGTTCCTCTCCTTTTCAACAAAATGAGTCCCTTTTAAAGCTAGATCAGTGTAGCCAATTCTGAGCCACAGGTTAGACATTGTCACAAAGCTGGAGCCATGACCACAAATCTATGGTTGGCACACCCAGCAAAAAAGATAATTCTATATACTGAAGATATGGGGAACATGAACACACAAGAAGAGAGCTGTCTGGTAGAATGGTGGTCTCCGGGGCTGTCACAGGGCTGACTGCTCTATACCGCAGCCAAAGATGAACAGTACTCGCGAAATATAATTCCCCCAATGCACTGCTTGTCTGGGAAGCATTGCTTCTGTATATGGCCATCCTTTGCGCTCCACCTTCTTACCATCCCTACCTCTTCCTGCCCCTTAGGTTTCCCCCACCAGCAATGAGGAAGTCCAGATGAATAGAGAATGCTCCTTCCATTCTCATCAGACATGGCAAATACTTGAGACATATGGGGCTTGAACTCTGGGCCGAGGTGCTGTCCCTCAGGAACTCAAATCTACTACTCTACCACTTGAGCCACAGCACTACTTCTGGTTTTCTGAGTGGTTTATTGGGGATAAGAGTCTTATAGACCTGGGCTGGGAAGGTGGCTCAGTGGTAGAGCGCTTGCCTTGCATGCTTGAGGCCCTGGGTTTGATTCCTCAGCACCACATAAGCAAAAAGAAAAAAGCCGGAAGTGGCGCTGTGGCTCAAGTGGTAGAGCACTAGTCTTGAGCTGAAGAGCTGAGGGACAGTGCCCAAGCCCAGAGTTCAGGACCCATGACCGGAAAAAAAAAAAAAAAAAGAGTCTCACAGACTTCCTGCCTGGGCTAGCTTTGAACCATGCTCCTCAGATCTCAGCCCCCCTGAGTAGCAACCATTATAGGCATGAGCCACCAGCACCTGGCCAAGACACATTAATTCTTGCACATATTTTTCAAGCAACAGCTGAGTACTTATAGGTGCTCCACTTAATCATGAGATAAGGTGACTGAGGAATCCGTAAGGCAAAATCTAAGAGTATCTTCCTGGCAAGAAGAGTGAAGACAAGCCTCACTTATGGATTCTGCCCCTTACTATTAGCTCTTCAATAGTCACAATGTATAGCAAGCTTTGCTTCTGCAAGATGTCCCAGTAAAAGGAATTACGTGAGTGTAGTGATTGTCCAATCACAACTGATTCCTGTGATTCTATCCCTAGGATATCAAAAACTATTCAAATGGCCTATCCTTGGATAGTGAGTGGATATCCAAGAATATAACACTGCATGAAGAGTATAACACTGTATGAAGACCATGAAGAGTATAACACTGTATGGAGACAAGGCCATAAAGGATTCCTCCCTTTAGTAGATTTTTGGTCTATGTGCTTTTGCATGGTTTCCACACCAGATCCTCCATTGCCTTCAAGTTTGATAAATGGAGTAGCTCATGGTAAGAATAGTTATTTGCCATCAGCAAAATTTAGTAACACTCAATTAATTTATAGGGAATGACAGGTTGAAGTCTGCCTGAAACATTTCCCATTCACGTCTGCAACAAAAGTGTGCTTGGCAATGATCATTTGTTTTCTTTTGCTGCATTATGACAGGCAGCCCTGACATTACATATTCTACTAAGAAAGTCCAGTGTACTGTGTTTTGGTTGGTACTTCTGAGACTTAATTTGTCATTTCTTGTATGTGAGGAAACATTTGTTGCTTTACTTTTTTCTTTTTTCTTTTTTTTTTTTGTCAGTCATGGGGCTTGAACTCTGGGCCTGAGTGCTGTCCCTCAGCTCTTCAGCTCAAGGCTAGCACTCTACCACTTGAGACACAGCACCACTTGTGGTTTTCTGGTATTTGTTTTTTTTTTATTGGAGATAAGAGTTTCACAGCCTTTCCTGCCCGGGCTGGCTTTGAACTGTGATCCTCAGATCTCAGCCTCCTGAGCAGCTAGGATTATAGGCATGAGCCACCAGCACCTGGGTTTATATTAAGAACTATAATTATCCAAGTGCAGTGGCTCATATCTCTAATCTTGGCTACTTGGGGGTCTGAGATCAAAAGGACTATGGTTTAAGGTCAACCTGGGTGAAGAAGTTCCCGAGATCCCCTTTTCAACTAATAGTTGGGTATTGCGACATGTGTCTGCAGACTGAGGGCTGGGATTGGAAAAAACTGCTATCCTAGGCCAACTAGAAAAAAAAATAATCTGCAAGAAGCCATCTCAAAAGCTTGCCATGGTGTCATACACCTGTCATTGCAGCTGTGGTTAGATGCCTAAAATAGGAGAATCACAGTTTGGGAAAAAAGAAGACCATATCACAAAATTTCCAGTTCAAAAAAATGGACTATCGATATGGTTCAGCAATACAGAGCCTACCTACCAAACATAAAGACCTGAGTTCAAACTCCAGCATGGCAAAATACAAAAAGAACAGATTTCATTTGAGTGTGGTTTTAAAGACAATAGTACAAGTTATTTCTATGTGTACAAAATGAGACAAGATAGTAAGATTCATGCAGCCAGTGTCAAAGACAGTGACAATTAGAATTACAGAGTTTGAGCACCCCTTTGTTTGTTTAGTTTCCAATGTTTCCATATTATGTTCCAGAATGGCAAGGTTTTTTTCTGGCAGTTTTGATATAATTATTGACTACACTAAAATTTATTTTGTCTTGAGGGATTTAATTTTTAGAATTCTGTAACATCTTTCAAGATCAATGACAGATACCAAGATTATAACAAAATCTGAAGTGAAGAATCAGTGATTCAAGACTTTAAAATTAAATAAGTAAAAATTAATTAAAATTATTAATTAATATATTATATTATATTGTATATAAATATATTGTGTTATATTATTAATAAATAAATAAATAAATATTGTTTGATTAAATAATTAATAAATAATTAAACAATTGAAACTAATCCAACATTCTTTAACTTTTTTTTTTTTTTTGGTCCGGTTGTGGGGCTTGAACTCTGGGCCTGGGCGCTGTCCCTCAGCTCTTCAGCTCAAGGCTAGCGCTCTACCACTTGAGCCACAGCGCCACTCCCAGCTTTTTTCTTTTTGCTTATGTGGTGCTGAGGAATCGAACCCAGGGCCTCGAGCATGCAAGGCAAGCGCTCTACCACTGAGCCACCTTCCCAGCCCCTCTTTAATTTTCTATGCTTAGAAATAGACTATGCTTTTTTTTGGGGGGGGGGGTCCGGTCGTGGGGCCGGCCACTGTCCCTCAGCTCTTCAGCTCAAGGCTCAAGGCTAGTGCTCTACCACTTGAGCCACAGCACCACTTCCGGCTTTTTTTCCTTTTGCTTATGTGGTGCTGAGGAATCGAACCCAGGGCCTCATGCATGCAAGGCAAGCGCTCTATCACTGAGCCACCTTCCCAGCCCCAACTATGCTTCTTTTAAAAAGCATTTAAGCAGACCCAAAGAAACATAGGCTGCATGGTTTCCCTCATTTGTAGTAACTGGAATATGTCTCAGATATTCTTAGCAGAAGATTATAATGACTCAACAGCAATATGGATATGACCATATAAAATGATGCTTATTGAAATGAACACCAAGAAATGAAAACAAGACTTTTTTATTGTACTGTTTTCAGTTATTTTTTTTCTTTCTCCCCACTTTGGCTTATTCCCTGTGGTTACTGTTTTTTTGTTTTTTGTTTTTTTAAAATTTCTGTGTCTTTTTTCTTGTATAGAAGTTTATGTCTGAGACAAGCAGAAAAGTTCAGATAAGTTGATGGTAGGTGAAATGAACCCCAAGATAAGTATTCAAATGTTTTTTTCTTTCTTGCGATTGTTTCTTACATATTTATAAGATGGTTTCTTTGTTGTTTTGTATGTCCCTCCCCATGGTATAACCCTTGCTTTCATTGTATTTGATGTTGGTATAATTTGTGGAGGGGAAGGACAAAAACCGTTTAAATAGGGATACAGGTGGACCCATTGCAATAATGAGATGTACAAGTCGTTATGTTGAAAAACGAACTTTACAACTTTGTGCGGGGGAGGATCAGGTGGGGGGAGGACAGGAAAGGATGGGAAGGGGAAACAAAGAGGAGGCAACAATGCTTGGTAAGAAATGTACTCATTATCTTGCCCATGTAATCGTAACTCCTCTGTATGGTATTCTCACAAAAAAAAAAAAAAAGGAACTTTACAACTTTGGTGTGTGGGGGGGAATGGGAAGGGGAAACAAAGGAGGAGGTAACAATGCTTGATAAGGAATGTACTCAGTACCTTGCCCATGTAATTGTAACCCCTATGGTATTTTCACAATAAAAAAAAAAAATTTTAAAGACGTTTATGTGATTTGGGGAAGGGAAGGGGAATCACAGGAACGGTGGGACAAATGGTGAGCCAATGTAATAGTGACACTCATTAGATAATACGTTGGAAATAAACTTTACATCTCAGAGGGAGAGGGAAGTTAGGGGGTAGTAAGAGAAAATGATGGAGGGGTAACATTGTTCATAAAGAAATGTACTCATTACCTTACTTATGTAACTGTAACCCCTCTGTATATCACCTTTACAAAAAAGTTAAAAGAAAAAAGCACTTAAGCCACTTGCCAGTCATGCCTGTAATCCTAGCTACTGAAGAGGCTGAAATCTGAGGACTGAAATTAGAAGCCAGCCCAGGTAGCTAAGTCCATGAGACCCCAATCTCAACGTAACCACCAAAAAGCTGGAAGTAGAACTGTGAATTAAGTAGTACAGCACTAACCTTGAGCAAAAATGCTCAGATGCTGAGTTCAAGCCCCAGTACTGGCACAAAAATTTTAAAAAATGGGGCTGGGAAGGTGGCTCAGTGGTAGAGTGCTTGCTTTGCATGAATGAGGCCCTGGGTTTGATTCCTCAACACCACATAAACAGAAAAAGCCGGAAGTGGTGCTGTGGCGCAATTGGTAGAGCACCAGCCTGGAGCTGAAGAGTTGAGGGACAGTGCCCAGGCCCAGAGTTCAGGCCCCACAACAGTAAGTGAGTAAATATATAAATAAATAAATAAAGCTTACATATGATTAGCAGGTAGTTTCAAACTCATAACTTTACAATAATTTTTCCTACAGAAATCAAATTACTAACCAATGTTAGTAACCAACTAAAATACAAAAACAACATTTTGTCCTTGGCAAAAGGACAGCAAAATATCCAAACACTATTTTCTAAACTACCCTCCTTTATTTCTAGGTAAGTGTTCAGCATTAGTGGATTTCGTTATAGATACTACTTTTTTTCTAGTTTTAAGCTTACATCTTTTGTGTAATGGCAAGCCAAAAGGAAGTTTAATAGATGTATCCATTACACGCTGAATTCCACAGAGGTAGATGGTCTTATTATATAATCCATTTACACCAGGTAATGCTCAGTAGATAGAACACTTACATAGTCTACTCAATTACTTTTCAAACAGCTCTGGAAATATACCAGACACAAAATACAGAGCAATGAAAAAGAAATTACATTGATGTTGGAAGCATCTACAATGTTGAACTAGCTTAAAATCAGACATTCTATCTTTAAGGGAAAAGAATCCTAAAATTTGCCTTAACAGTCCAGAGAAGACCTTTTATTCTCCAAGATGAGACACCTTAAAGCAAAATTTAATCAAAGCAAATGTCTAATAATGAAAATGTATAAGTATCTATGATATATGTGCAATGGGTAGGTGAACTATTATATTCAGAAAATAATTCCTTGAAATAAAGATGAAAATAATCACAGTACTAAACACCAAGAAATAGATGTATGTCTTAGGATAAGTTTATGTAACAGTATTTACCCAATATCTCAATGTCTATATTTTAACAATCAATTCATGAACTTCATCCTTTAGTAATAAATCATCAATAAGCTTCAACGTGCTGGTTCCACTAGCTCCTAATTCATACCCAATTGCTTTACATCTACTAACAATTAGAATTAGTTTCATCTCCAAGATTACAATTCTTTTAGAGTCTATAGAGTAAGTATGACGCTTCAAAAAAGCTCAACATTTTCATATGCCTTATACATATAGACACTAGTATTTTTCAGACGTATATAAATGTTGTGGTAAATTACTCACTGAAGGAAGTGGCACTGTGGCTCAAGCGGCAGAGCACTTGCCTTGAGCCAAAGAGCTGAGGGACAGCGCCCAAGTCCAGAGTTCAAGCCCCATAATCAACAACAACAACAACAAAAATCACTGAAATAGCCAGGTGCTGGTGGCTCACACCTGTAATCCTAGCTACTCAGGAGGCTGAGATCTGAGGATCACGGTTCAAAGCCAGTCCTCGCAAGGAAAGTTTGTGAGAATCTCATCTCCAATTAATCACCAACAGCCACAAGTGGCACTGTGGCTCAAGTGATACAGTGCTAGCCCTGAACAAAAGGAGCTCAGGAACAGTGCCCAGACTCTGAGTTCAAGCCCCAGGACTGGAAAAAAAAGAAAAAAGAAATTGCAGAACCAGAGGGGATTAAGTATGCTCTTAGCGAACAGATTAAAAAAGTTTAATTCTGAAATAAGTATTTAATATTTTACTAGTTTCTTTTATTAATAATAACGTATAATACACTGGAAAACTACAAAGAAAATAGGACTTTAAATTTTCTTATTACCAAAATGAGTATATGAGGTGATGAATAATTAACTTGGTTTAACCATTCTACACTGTTCACATATATTAAAGACTCACCTTGTACACTTGTCAGTATTCTGTTCAAAAATGGGCAGATCTAAAGGTCAAATTGGCTTCACTTTTATTATATCTAGCACATTGGAAGGTTTTCCTTCCAAGCTGGGATCAGATAGAACTGTCAACCACAGTGCCTACATATATTCTTTCCAGTACCGTGGCTTTCATATAGAGTAATTCAAAGCTCCCAGACAATGTTCTAAGAGGAAGAAAGTAAAAAGTTTTCTGGACTCCTGAGCCCTAAGACTGTCACTAACACAGTATCACTTCCACCATATTCTATTGATCAATCAATCACAGAAACATTCCAGATGGAAAAGAAGAGAAAATCGTAAGATTCCAACTCTGTAATAGTAGAAGACTGAATTTAGAACCATTATTAATAGACTGCACAGCCTTACTTACTTCCCAATAGGACCTTCTGTATCGGTTATCTCAACAAGGTATTGAAGGGTTGTTAAATGATCTTACCTTCCCATTCCTATCCTTATTTCATCCAACAGCTCTCCATGTTTCGGTTAGCCATATAGAAAAAAAAAAAGCATCAATCAGAATCAATTGTGAAGTGTATATCTTCCTCTAAATATGAATACTTTGAGTAATGAATAAGCTCTTATTTTTCTAAAAGAAGTAACTTCCAGATAAGAAAGAAAGAAGGAAGGAAGGAAAGAAAGAAAGAGAGAGAGAGAGGGGCGGGAAGGAAGGAAGGAAGAAGGAAGGAAGGAAGGAAGGGAAGAAGGAAGAAGGAAAGGAAGGGAGGAAGGAGAAAGAGAAAAAAAGAAAAGAGAAAAGAAAAGAAGGAAAGAAAGAAAAGAATTCATCAGAAAAGACACAGGAACTCTACCTTGTCCTGGTAGTCACTTATATTAAGTGAAGTAAGCCAGGCCCAAAGAAACATAGGTCCCATGGTTTCCCTTATTTGCAATTACTAGTATATGTCTGGGACAAGCAGAAATGATCAGATAAGTTGATGTTAAGTGAAATGAACCACAAGTTAAGGACTCAATTTTTTTTCTTTCTTGCTATTGTGTCTAACATACTTATAAGATATTTTTTTGTTGCTTTGTATGTTCCTCCCCCACGGTATAATCCCTGTTTTCACTGTATTTGATGTTGGTATAATTTGGGGAGGGGAAGGGAAAAAACAAATTGTTTAAATAGGGATACAGGTGGACCCATTGCACCAATGAGATGTACAAGATGTTATGTCGAAAAATGAACTTTACAACTTTGGCACGGGGGGGGGGGGGGGGGGGGGCGGGGGGGGGGATGGGAAGGGGAAACAAAGGAGGAGGCAACAATGCTTGACAGGAAATATACTCATTACCTTACCTTGCTCATGCAATTGTAACCCCTCTGTATGGTATTTTCAGAATTAAAAAAATTATAAATTATAAAAAAAAAAAGAAAAGAAAAGAAGGAAAGAAAAGAATCCATCAGAAAAGACACAGGAACTCTACCTTGTCCTGGTGGTCACTTATTTTTAGCCTGCAAAGCAGTTTCCTCAGGTTCTATTTAGCCCCCTAAAATTTGAATAGCTGCCATATTTATATTCTCATAGTAAAAGTGGCTTCATTGTAAGTTCTATTTTATCAAAGTTCATTGAGAAAAACATGCATTTTCTACACTTGTATTCAGCACAAGATTACACCTAGATAGCCACTCAGTGAACATTTGTTTGATGGATATGCCATTTGGAGGGAGTGTGCTCAGATTTTTGTTTTGTTTTGCTTTCAGTCTGAATGCATACCACTAGTGCTTATTATAAGACAGGTCTACTGGTGACAAACTCCATCAGATTTTATCTGGAAGTACCTTATTCTCTCCATTATAGAAGAATGGTGAATTCTTCATTGACATTTTTTCTTTCAGTACATTAATACATTATCTCATTGCATTCTGGCTTCCATGATTCAGAAGAGAAATTGACCTTTAATGCTACTGAGGATCCTTTATTTATAATATCCTCTTATTGCTCTCAAATTTCTCTCTGTATTTATTTGGTTTTGTTGCCTGTTCTGGGGCTAGAACTCAGCGCTTGGGCACTGTCCCTGAGCTATTTTGCTCTACCATTTGAGACACAACTCTACCTCCAGCTTTTTTTTTTATTGCTAATTGGAGATAAGAATGTCCTGGACTTTCCTGCCTAGGCTGGCTTTGAACCATGATCCTCAGCTATCAGCATCCTGAGTAGCCAGGATTACAATTGTGAGCCACCCGCACTTGGCTGTTTGTTTGAACAGTTTGAAGGTACTGGATCTCAGGATGAATCTTGGAATTATTTGGCTTGGAATTCTTTGTGTAGATTTTGTTCAGGTGTAGATTCTGTCTTTCAGGAAACTTGTAAGTTTGGGGCCATTATTACTTCAAGTATCTTTCTGACCTTTTCTCTTTCTACTCCCATATGAACATATGGATATATTGATTCATTTTGTATCTCTCAGATCTTTCAGGCTCTGTTCATTTTTCCTCACTCATTTTTTTCTTTCTTTTTATCAGTCTAGATTATAGTCTAGATTACAACCTATCTTCAATTTTGCCAATTCCTTTTTGGCCTGCTCAAATCTGCTGTTGAATCTGTCAAACAAATTTCAGTTACATTAATTTTCTCAATCAGAATTTCTACTTCGATTTTTTAAAATAAAATTCTCTCTGTTGATACACTATATTCTGCAAGATACTGTTTTTCATGGTTTCATCCATGGTTTTATCATTTTGAGCACATTTAAGGCAGCTGGCTTAAAGTTTCTATCTATGAAAGACAGTGTGTAGACACAAGAAGAGCTTCTATGAACTTATTTTTCTTGAGAATGAGCCATATTTTCTTGTTTTGTTGTATATATACTTTTATTGAAGACAGAATATTTTGAAAGGTATAATGTCTCAACTCCAGACATCCATTCTCCTCTATATTATCTATTCTCACGTGCCTTGTGTGATTGACTTTTCTAAATTCTTTATACATGCTATATTCTTTGTCATGTATAACCACTTCTATAACCTACTATTCAGTTTTTGTTTTGACAGCAAGTCTCCTCAAATGCCAAAGCAAAAAAGAGGAAGGAAAGACAAGAAATTCTCTAAGACGTTGTGGATTGGTTCCAGGTTGGTGCATTCCTTTAACACTTAGCCAAATTCAGCCAGATACCTTTCACCCTGCACAAAACGTGAAAGTTAGTTGGAGTTGGAAATTCAGGGTATTTTCATGTCTTCACTAAGTATGTATCTAGCTATGAGCAAATTCATGGCCTTCTCTATTCCTAAGTACATATGGAAGTGTTTAAATACATTATTCCTTCCTGCATTTCCTTTTAGAACGTTTTTCCTCAATGCGCACACACACGCACACACACACACACGCGCGCGCGCACACACACGCACACACACACACACACACACACACACACACGTCTGTTTCTTGTATTCCAGGGAGCAGAGTTTGGTTCTTTTTACTTAAAACACTATTGGCAAATGACACGTGTTAAGCCACCCAGCCTTGGGAATTGTCTGAGTCTAACAAAAGAAAATTTGTCCATCCAGTCCATAGCTCAAAACCCCAAATCATAGTTATTTAGGAGTAAGTTTATACAGCTCCCTCTGTACCAGGAGTACACAGTCACAGGCAATATAGGGGTAAAGGGTGGTAAGTGGAAAACAAAATGTCAGGGTACAATCTTACCATGTAGCCGTTTTTTTCCCCTACAGATTTCCCCTGGTTAGTTTCATTTCTGATTTGTGACTTACATGAAAGTTGTTTCTGGCCATTTATGCCAGCAAGGATTTTGGGTTTTTTAGAAGAACAAAGCCCTGGAATTCCCCATTCTGCCATATTTGGTGGGATCTTTGAGCTCCTTTTAAAAATAGTGGTTACAATTTTAGAATAAGATCTTAGCTTTTGAAGGGACTTAGAAATTAACCAACCTAATCATTCTGTCCTCAAATGACATAAGAATGTTCTTTAAAACATCCTAATATTATTTTCCATAATTACTAAGTGAATTCTGCATGCCAGAAACTTTGCATTTGCCATTTTCAAACTGGTAAATATTGTTATCCCTTTTTCTGTACCTAAGAAAGTCAATTACATATCTATCTACAAATAGCTAATCTAGAATTTAAATTCAGGTTTACCTGACATTGGAGACCAGGGTCATTCTATTCTGTCACATTGTCTTTCCTTCTTTATGTGTCAGGGAGCTCACTTCTGCAAGAACTAGTTCATTGGATCATTACACCTCCACTGGATCCATTTTTCTTATGAAAAAATGTGGTAGGCTGGTGCTTTTACTGGTGTCAAATAGATGATTTCCAATGACTAATGATATCAACTGGCTTTTAAAATTTCCTATTTTGTGAAAATAATTCAAAGACATAGGGTCCAAAAAAGCCCATGAGGCTATTTTGAAAAAAAAAAAAAAAAAAGAAAGACATTCTTGCAAGATATTGAAGCACTTGAATTCAGGTAGGGTTACTGTTTGGTAAATATCCCAATTGGACTCAAGCAAAATATATGTATTCATCTATGCATTGGTTAGTAAACAAACAATGATTAAATAGTTCTTCTGTGCCTTGATGGGTAAGTTCAAACTATAGAAATAAACAGGCGAATAAAATATATTTCCTGAGCTTAAGGAACTCATTTTCAGAGGACAAAATATTTAAAAAACAGTAAAATGTAGCAAATAATACTGTGCTAAAGGCAAAGTAGTATAGGAAGTTGTTCGGTTGAATACATTAACAGCATTCAAATACAAGCTGCTCTTCTCTAGGCATGTAATTATACTTCTTCATCCCATTGGCTCATAATCTGATTTTGGAGGGGCCAATGGAATATTAACAAAACTGACGTTCAACATTTCTGAGTGAAGACTCATTGGTTTCACTATATTTTCTTTACTCTGTTTCAAATGACCAGTAATAGCCCAGATAAATGCTATTTTTCTGGCATGGCCCCAGAGTACAGATGATTCAGAGAAGAGACACAGCAGACTTGAAATGCACCAGTGTATGTTAGTCATACTCTTCATCACTGTGACAAATACCTGACAATGATTTAAAGGAGACAAAAAATATTTTGACTCACAGTTTCAGAGGTTTTAGTCCATGGTCAACTGGCTATCTTGCTTTTAGACCTGTGACAAGGCAGAAACAGTATGGAGGAAGGGCATAGCTGAGGAAAGCTCCTCACCTCATAGCAGCCAGGAAGGAAGTAAAGAAAGAGGCAAGGGATGCTCCCTTCATGGCAGCTAAGAAACAGAGAGAGATAGGCAAGAAGGAGCCAAAACAATATGTATCTTTTCAGAGGATGCCACCAGTAACTTCTTCCAACTAGGTCTCACCACATAATAATGCCATCCATTGTATTTGAATCCATAAAGGGATTCATCTGTTGGGCAGGTCAGAGACGTCAGGATCCAAATATGGAATTTACCAGCTACAGACTTAGCCTTCCACACATGAGTCTTTTTGGGATGTATTTCATATCCAAATCAGATATCAGATAACTGATATTTTGAGATCATTTGTTGCATAAATTGACATATCGGGATTAAAAGTTATTAAGGTGGATTACGCCTGTAATCCAAGCTACTCAGGAGGCTGAGGATCACAGTTCAATGCTGCCCAGACAAGAAAGTTCGTGAGACTCTCATCTCCAATAAACCACCAGAAAACCGGAAGTGGCACTGTGGCTCAAATGGTAGAGCACTTGCCTTGAGCTGAAGAGCTCAGGGACAGTGCCCAGGCCCAGAGTTCAAACCCCATAACCAACAATAAAAAGAAGGAATTGATTTGGGGGTGATATACAAGTTGAAATTGCAGAAAACCGTGACATGTTGAGTTGGATATTAAAGGTTGAATAGGAGTAGGTTTAGGAAATTGGTTTTAGAACAGAAGTTTCAACATGAGCAAAGACTTGATAGTATAGAATTATATACAAGTTGGGTGCTAGCAGCTCAGGCCTGTAATCCTAGATACTCAGGAGGCTGAGATCTAAAGACTGTGATTCAAAGCCAGTCTGGGCAGGAATATCTGTAAGATTCTTACATCCAATTTCCCACCAGAAAACAGGAAGTTGGGCTGTGGCTCAAAGTGTTAGAGCAATAGCCTTGAGCAAAAAGGCTTAGGGACAGTGCCCAAGCCCTGAGTTCAAGCCTCACAACAGATCAAAGCATAGAAAATAAGAAGATTCAGATATAGTTGGCCCTCCATATACACAGATTCTGCATCCATAGATTCAACCAACAGGAGATTTAAAATATCTATGAAAATTTTGCATCTGTACTGAATACATATAGATGTGTTTTCCTTATTATTCCTATATTGTACTAATGTACAACAATTATTTACATAGAATTTACCTTTGACCAACTTTAATCTAGTAGTAATTTTTAAAGTACAGGAAGGGTATATATGGGTAATACACAAGTACTACATCATTTTTACATAAGGATTTGAGCACCTGCAGATGTTATAATATGTGGGGAATCTGGCAACCTTCTCCCATGAATATCAAGTGACAACTCTACATTATGTAGGTAGGTTACCTACCACACTAGATTGCAAAGAGCATGCTAGGACCGCATACTGACGACCCACTTGCCATGCCAAGTTTATCCCGTTGCTAAGCATAAGCTGCAGAAAGGTTTTAGTATTCCAAGTTATAAAGCTTAACTGGTAAGCTCAGCTGTAATGCTCTGCACAAGGATTGTCAGAGAAAGGGTTCTAGGAATACATGTGAGGCAAGAAGAGGGAGAGCAATGGAGAAGGCAAAGATAGACAAAGAGAGTCTGCAGCCAAAATTGGATTGAAAGCTGCTGAAGGTAGAAAGGGAACATATGAAGGAGCTGTTTGTTCCCGAAAATGTTGAAAATAGGCTAAATAATATACCCACAAAGCAATGGAGGTTGAAATGGAGCCCAAACATACCTGCAGGACATTTGATTCCGTTCAAAAGAACAATTCATTCATAGGGAAGAGCATTAAGTGGTCAGCACTATACTATTTCTAGAGAAAAATAAAAGACTCAAGGAACATGATGTGCTTACAAAACACTCCAGATTTGGTTCTGAAAGCAGAATCGGTGAAGAAAATAAAAACAGGGCAGGGAGAAAAGAAAGCAGAGCAACTAACAGGCACACTCAAAACATTTGTGTTAAATGTCAGGCTTTAACCTGGGTAAGAGTTCTTGCTTTTCTTAGTCTATTTCTTGATCAAATGCTCAGTGTAAAATAGTTCTTAAATCTGTCTGCTTCTCACCAAGTTTTACTCACTGAAATTGTGATAGCTTGTTGGATTTTCATGGCATATTAGACAATGATTGTGTATTAAAAGCTATGAGATTTTAAAAAAATCTTTCTATCATATGAAGGACCTAAAGTCTCAGTGAGATATTACAGACCACTGTATAGGTTGCAAATGTAAAAAACATGACAAGAATTCAACACAGCTGCCAAAGGTCAACCCAGAGTACTAACAAAGTTCATCACATACTACTTACCATTTCCAAGGGAATTATTTCCTCTTTGACAGCAATGCATACCATGCACCAACTTTAAAATAAGTTTCTTCACAGTCTTTCAAATATCTCGCTGACTATATTTTGGCCTCTGCAAAACAATTGAGTGTAATCTTCAACACTATTAATTGACATCGAAAAGACAGTTTTATCAGTCAGTTTTAGAGGTGTAACTCTGGAATTAGAAGCCATTCAGAAAAGGATCTTCTGATTCTGAGCACACTATTTAAAAAACATAATATCCTACAAGATATAAAACTCTGCCTCGGTTTCCTCTCCCTAAAAAGAAATAAAGGGAGAGAGAAAGACAGATGGAAAGAGAGAAAAATAAAGAGAGGAAGATGAAAGGAAGGAAAACAGGAAGTCCTTTGTCCATATTTTATTGATCTATTTTCAGTCATATTTTAATTTTGAGTTTCAAGAAACATTAAAGGCATGAGATTTTTATACTTGTTAAAAGAGAAGTTGAAGAAGACAACAAATACTGCTCTATACCATTTAAATTTTTATTTCTGATAATAAGACAAAAGAAATCTCCCTGATGTCCCTTCAGCTTGATTCAAATATGGGCCCTGAGGTACCTGCCAATGGACACAGAAAGCCTTTATTCCAGTGAGAATGTGCCACCTGCCACTTTTCCATCGTCTGGACTTCTGCCAGAACCAATCAAGTACTCAAAACACCCCCAAGGGAATCTCCATTTTTTTTTTTTTACTCAACATGTAAGCAAGCAGGCTGATTCTGATGTCTCTTCCATTTTAGAATCTTTTTGTAACAGTAATAGCAGAGGCTTTGCAGACAGTTTAATTACTCACCCTCAGTCTTCTACAGCTGCTTGAACACTTTTCCATCTTCTACTCATAAAAACAAATACAGAATGATTGTCTAACTTAGGGCCTGTTTTGCCTTCTGTCTCTGCTACCCAAATCGGAGGCCGTTTTCTGCCTTCCTATGTGCTTCTACAATAACTCCTTTGAGGAAATACAGTTTTAACTCTTCTTGGAGAAAGCTTATTTAAAATGAATGTACTGTCTTTTCAAACTGAATCTTCCTATTGAGACACTCTGTTATAAAAAGAGACAGACTGACATAGTATAAAGATCTGTACTATTTAACCACACCAAAACCCACAGAGGTCAATTATTTATTTCTTGAGGATAAATCAATCCAGTCACATGAAGTGCTTCGAACTACTTGGCCCATAAGTTGGCTTTAGTGGAGATTTTTTTCATTTTTCTTTTTTTTTTTTCGGTGGTGGGGCTTAAACTCTGGGCCTGGGCACTGTCCCTCAGCTCTTCAGCTCAAGGCTAGCGCTCCACTACTTGAGCTACAGCACCACTTCCGGTTTTCTAGTGGTTTATTGGAGATAAGAGTCTCACGGACTTTCCTGCGTGGGCTGGCTTTGAACCACGATCCTCAGAACTCAGCCTCCTGAGTAGCTAGGATTACAGGAGTGAGCCACCGGCACATGGCTTAATTTTTCTTTTTATTATTAATGGTGGAGGGCTTCTAAGAGGAAAATGAAGTGACTCACATTTCTAAAGCCGGGCACTTACAAAGGCCTCCGAAGATGGTGTTGGGTATTGACTGAGATCCATTGGTTAAGAGAACACATTACACAAGCAGCCTTGAGAATCAACTTGTTGTGAAGATAAAACAGGCACTAGAATTGAAAAAATTGGGAACCAAAAAAAAAAAATGGGAGGGTTGCCTTCATTTTCATAGGACATGTGACCTCTTGCTTAATGATTTCTTTAGTTCCAGAAAAGTGCTTCCTCAGAATCTAGCTGGTCATGAAGCTTATCAGCCATGCTCAATCATGGGATGGTAGTCAGTTGCTAGGTTATCTAAAGATTAATTAATCTAAACTAGTTCAGCTGGCATAGTATGCCATCCCAGACAATTCTAGGTATTAGTGGCAAGGGTCCCAAGACAATAAATAGTGCAGGGGTTCCTGAGGCCAAGGATGAAAATTCGGTCTTGTTTCCACTAGATTTTATTGACTAAAAAATGTCAAAAGATTAGAGGCTATGAAAGAAGAAATTCTACAAAGGAAGTCTATGACAAAAGTAGAAAGATCATAAATAACCTAACATTATGCAAGTAACTACAAAAGAGCAAACAAAATCTGAAAGATCCAATACAAGTGGTAAATGAAAGGTGAAGGAGCATTAAAAAAACAAACCTATAACTTTAGATATGGCTCATGTGGTACAGTACTTGCCTAGCAAGCACAAGGCCCTGAGCTCAAATCCCAAGCCACAAAAATAAACTAAAAATAGACAACCTCAAGTAGAGACATACTGCTAAATAATAGGCATACTATTCAAGTAAAGCTCAAAGAATGCACACTATATATTATGGACATTTCCTGAGATTACTTAGAACATGCTAAGAAATGAAACATGCCAAATACAAGAGGAACTATACAATAAAAATGTTTTAGCTCTTTAACAAATTATTATTTGTGCCTGGAGCCAATGGCTCACACCTATAATCCTAGCTACTTAGGAGGCTGAGATCTGAGGATTACAGTTCAAAGCTAGCCCAGACAGGAAAGTTCATAAGACTATTATCTCCAATTAAGCATCAAAAAAGCCAGAAGTGATTCAAATGGTAGAGCAGTAGCCTTGAACAAAAAAGCTCAGGGCCAGTAAGTATCTAGTCTCTGAGGTCAAGCCCCAGTGCCAGCACACAAAAACGAATTATTATCTGTTAAAGTTGGGTGATGAGCTATTGGTTGTCATCTATTATTGTCTCTGCTATGTTCTCAATTTTTAATGACCGAATGACTATAGTGAACAAACAACAGTAAGAAAACAAAAAAGATGAACAGATGTTGAGACAAGAGAAATTTGATTGTGGGGTGGGTATTTAGAAATGTATAGGGTTAGTAGTGCACACTGTAATTCCAGCACGCAAGAGGCTAAAGTAGAATGGCATAACAAGAGTTTTGAGTCAAAAAAGACTTTTTACAATTCTGTTAGGCTTAATAATTGTATGATGATCATGTGCAAAAATACAACCTCAGCAATACCAGATTATTTATGAAGAAAAGTACTTGATATCTAGGATTTTCTTTAAAATGTTCTAGTATAATTTGAAATGGTGGTAGAGGAAGAGAGATGATATAATTAGACTGGAAAGATGTTGATAATATTTAAAGCTGAATAAAAACTGCATGAGTATTATATTATGTAAAGTACTTTGGTAAATTCTTCAACATTTTTCATGTTTTATATGCCATTTTGTATTAAAATGTTATGACTTGAAAAACCCAGAGGTAAGCACACATCTATCATGTTTTTCTCTATTTATTTCTGTGCTTGCAATACTGTTTTATTTTGTGTGTGAGTGCCTTCCCTGACATTTTATGCTCAAGGCTAGGGCTCTACCACTTGAGCCACAGCTATGCTAATGGCTTTGGGGGATAGTTATTGGAGATAAGAGTCTCACGGACTTTCCTGCCAAGGCTGGCTTTGAACCGTTGTCCTCAGATCTCAGCCTCCTGCATAGCAAGGCTTACACGTGTGAGCCACCATGCCCAGCTAAAATACTGTTTAATTTTAAGAGAGAAGAAAGATTAAAAAGTAAACCTCACCAGTTTCTCACAAACATATCTGCAATATTGCTTCTTAAAATCTCAACAGAAGACATATCCTTCAAAGTAGATTTCTTTGTTTAAAAAATGACGACCTTCATCTCAGAAATATGTTCCACAAAATAAACCCAAGGCCTCAGAATTCATTTCCAGACTAAAATGTACAGGAGGCAGGAGACTCCTAAACTTGTTTTCCCTTTGTGGTTCCAGCGCACTGCCGTGCCCTTTTAATACAATGCCTTCTTTATTCCCCAGGGAATTCCTGCTGTTTAACATCTATGTGGACTGCCCCCCACCCTCACCCCCCCACCCCGCCAGAGTGCTATAAAGTATGGTGAATAAAATATGTTCTCCTTGGAGGAAAAAAAAATGTTTGTCCATAGGGAGTAATTTACCTCTTGGAGCCAAAGCACACCAATGCACTCCCAAGCAGACTGTATTATTTAGTCCTGTCAAAACGTACAACTGTGTTTGGGGAAGGTAGAAAAATAGAATTTGCCAAATTAATGAAGCAGGAAGCATGGGATAACAGCAAAGGTACAGGCGGTGCAGACAGCCCCACCACACTGTAGTGACCTAGCCTTGAAATAGTCCGTTTTAATGCCAGTGCTTTTCAGAAAAGATATAGGTGGTTTCTATCAGTGGTCTCCAACCCTGGTTGTGTCTTGGAAATCCTAGACAGCTTTTTAAAATTCCAATGCTTGGAACCTACCCCAGTCAAAATTCTCTGGGATAGTACTTAAGCAAGAATCATTCTGAATGCTTCCACATTATTCTTAATGTGTTACTGGAGTTGTCACTGGTTCAGCTCTCTAAGGTCTTCTCCAGCTTAACTTAGTGGGATGTATCTATAAGGAACTCTGAAAGCTATAGTCCATGCCTTCCTGTCCTCACATGCTTTCCTCATGCACTCAAGTAATAACCACCTTCTGCTGGAGAACACATCCCGTAAGATTCCATGGAGCTAATGCCTGCTTTACCTTACACTATGTACCTACTTCTAGTTTTATATCAACAATAGTGTATAACATTAAACGTAATCAAGCAACAGTAATATTTATGTCCAATAAATACTCCGAAGACTCAAGTCCAACAAATGAAGCACATAACACCCCCCCAATTAAGCAATAGATAGATGAAGATACATATTCAAGTGATCAAGTTCCTAAAATTCTACAAAGCTGTATTAATGACAGCAACCTAATCCACTAGCCCCTAAATTTTCTTCTGTTAAAGAACATTTCCACCAGACACTGGTGGCTCAAACCTGTAGTCTTGGCTACTCAGGAGGCTGATATCTGAGGATCATGTCTCAAAGCCAGCACAGGCAGGAAAGGCCCTGAGACTCTTATCTCCAATCAACCACCAGAAAACAGGAAGTAGAGCTGTGGCTTAAAGCGGTAGAGCATTAGCCTTGAGATGAAGAGCTTAGGAACAGCACCCTTGCAAGCCTCACAATGGACAAAAAAAAAAATTCACAGGGCATCTGAACCCAGGAAATCTGAATCTAGTACCTACACAAGTCCATATCATCCAAGAATAAATAATAGGGAATTCTATTTATTAGTCTTAAATTTAATACTGAGTGGCAACCTTCTCAGAATTGTCATTGATGGTACAAAATAATTTAGCTATGTTTCTGAATTTAATACACTGCATTTCAAATTGCTAAGAAGAAAATACATTGTCATTTGGAAATTTCCTCATTGTTTATGAGTAGAAAAAACTCATATATAAGTGCTTAATTGCTCTCAGATCACTTTTGTCTTAAGGGCCTAATCTATCTGACATCAATGGATTCACCAAGTCCAAATAACTTGTTGAGCATGAATAAGACTCAATTTCTATTTTCCTTGTGACCACTTCAGTAAACAGGACAGAACAATGCCACCAGATGCTATATATGTAACTTCAGAATCATAATGTTCCTATTATGTATTTTTTTAAAACAGCATATTTTTCCATTTAAAATGGAAAGTTATCTGAGCTGGACACCAGTGGTTCATGCCTTTAATCCTAACTACTCAGGAGGCTGAGATCTTAGGAAGCTAGTTCAAAGTCAGCCTGGGCAGAAAAGTTCATGAGATTCTTATCTCTAATTAATCACCAAATAGCCAGAATTGGAGCTGTGGTTGTGGTAGAGCACTAGCCTTGAGCAAAAACAGCTCAGGAACAGCACCCAGGCCCTGTGATCAAGCCCCAAGGCTGGCACACAGAAAAGGATGCATTTCAACATGAAAATAAAGGTCAGCAGACATTCACTGAAACACGCAATAAAAAAATTTAAACAACCTAAATGTTCCTCAATGTGGAAAATATTTTATAATTTATGATACACTGACTCATTGCAATCCTCTGAAGTTATTCACAATAATTAACAAAGATTGTTTAAAATAGAAATGTACACAGTAGAGTGATAATTATTTAAAGCAGAACTTAAAATTGTCTCTATTCTCTGATTGCCATCTGTTACAATATGTATGAATATAGAGAGAAATGGTAAAAAAAAAAAAAAAAAAAAAAGCATGAAACAAATTGATACTTGATGCTTGAGAAGTGTGGGATTATGGGTTGTTGGGTTTTTGTAACTCAGAGGATCACCTAATACTGCTGGCAATGTGTCATCTCTGAATCTGTGTTACCATAACATCATTTCTTTTGTTCCAAATAGTATATCAATTAAAAGCCAAGAGAAAGAAAATAACTTGAAGTTTTCTATTTTTAAATCCACTTTCACAGTTTCTGGAGGTGAAGAATTGTGTCATGTGTGTTTTAATCCTCTATGTAATCCAGTGCAGTGTCTCAATACCCAGGTGAGTGCTCCATAAATATTGTGAAATCAAAAGAAGAAGCTGTTTCCCACGTCACTACATACACAAAAAAGGCCAAAAAAGTGAGGAAAAATAATCGTATTTTAAAATAATATAAAGAATGGCTTGGGTTGGATTCTTGCATAAGCAGTCCTTGACACACAGATTTCAGTGCAAGTAGTTCATTTAGGAAATGGTTCCAGGCCAGGTAAAAGGCTGGGAGTAAGCCAGGGGAGGAAAAGAAGCTAATCTAGGGTTTATTGTTGAGTGGGTTACTGCTGTTGGGCAGCTGATGTCCTTCCTGCTGCTGCCTTCGGGGACATACTGTGGAATATGTCTCAGAGTTACCTTAATGAAGGATAAGGGAAGTGCAGAATTTATCTAACAACTGTCCCATAATTAGCTGAGAGCTACTTCTGGGCATTCACTTGTTTTGCACATGGGTTGAGCATAAATCTACAAGAAAAAATCCACAGGAAGGAATAGTTAGTGTTCCCTGTAAGAACGCAGGGTTTGTGTATACAGGACTCAGCGGCGGTGTGTATTGAGGGATGACGTAATGAAGGCTCTGATAGTCTCAGGCACCAGGTTTAGATGCAGATGCCATTTAGGCAGCAGCTCATATGGGGAGATCAGGCCAGTGATAGAAAAAGTAGAGTTTTAACTAATTCTTTACTTATTTTTAAGTCTAAGATTGGGACTCGAACTCCAGACCTTATGTTTTTTTGCTCATTGTATAAAGCTCTACCAACTGAACCATGCATGCCTCCAACCCCAAGTTTTAATTGATTCTTAAAGAAGCAATAGCATATCAGTAATAATCACAATACCTCCCTCAGAGGAATTCTGAGATATGGGACTTTGCCAGCACCACACTAGGCATTTAAGAGGCATTCCGAAAATGCAAGTCTTTATCTTTGTCATAGTTAGGGATATGGGAAATATTGAAATTGTTCTTCTATACAGGTATCCTAAAATTCTAAGTGGCAGAATGGGAAAGGCAGGAGCAGGAGCAAAAACGTGGGGGGGGGGGGGCGTTCACAAGGGGTGTCCAAGGGATGAGAAGGAAAACAGGGCTAATAGGAACACCATCATTATCAACTCCAGGGAAACAGAATCAATTCCAGGGACGCAGAGGAGAGGAAGAAACTATGGCAGGCCTTTCTACTCAAAGTCTGTCAATAACGTTTCAAGAAATGTATTTTACACCAGCCCAAGTGACTTGTGATCCATTCTCATAAAGAGTAAAAGGGAGGTGAGGGTGGTAGAAAGTGATGATTCTTAGTTCCTCCTGTTGCAAAGGTTGACATTTACCTCCAGCCAACACACTCACATTACAACCGACAGTTAGAAGGGACTTGACAAGCAGTACTTTTTAACTGCCCAGCAACTCCAGATTTAACTCTGCAAGGAGCTTTAAAGCACAGTCATTTCATGGGGATCAGATGCTTGCTGCCTCCACAGCAATTCTACAGCTCATGCCAGATATGGGGGACAGGGAGGGAGACGGGATGCAGGTGGCAGTGAGTCAGTATCTTAAGGAAAGGCAGTGAATGAGGAAGCTATGAGGGCCTTCTTGACCTGCTTCCTGAGCTGCAGCTGGAAATCAGACCCTTCTGGTTCTAGCTGCTGGGGTTTGCATGACCCAGAGCACAGCTGTGTGTGTGTGTCTGTGTGTGTGTGTGTTTGTGTTGGGGTTTGCATGACCCAGAGCACAGCTGTGTGTGTGTGTGTGTGTGTGTGTGTGTGTCCACACAAACATTGCAGATATTATATCCTCCCAGATTCTCAGTGACTCCTGATCATTTTCTCTTGCGACATAGTAGAAAGAACCCTAGACTTAGCATCAAGCAAGGCTCAAACCTTGTCTCTTCTGTGCTGTTCCATTTGAGCTGTGGTACTCTAGGTAAGTTAGTTATTTCCTCAGTTGATGAGTGTCATCATGAAGCTCAGTAATAAATACTAATTTGGTCCTCGTCATATATCAGATACAACTCTAGTTGCTTATTCTGAATTCACCACAACCCTGCTAGGGAGATGCTAACTCTACTACCCTTTATACAATGAAAACCTAAGGCTCTTGTAGGACATACTATATACCCAGGGTCGCACAGGTAGTAAGTAGCTGGCATGAAGTTTGAACATAAGCAACCTGGCTCAAGGTCTGACCTTTTAATCACTGTGTTCTACCACCTTCTAGCAGGTGAATGTAAAGTGTCTGATAAAGGTCGGACTCAATACTCTATTTATTTTGTCTTTTGAAAGGTAACAGGGTATAACACAGTATACTGAATAAAATGGGCTGTGGAGTCAGACTAACCTAAATCTCTTTTAATTGCTGTGTAGCCCTGGGTAAATTACATCCCCCCCTTTTTTTTTTTTTTTTTTTTGTCGGTTGTGGGGCTTGAACTCTGGGCCTGGGCGCTGTCCCTCAGCTCTTCAGCTCAAGGCGAGCGCTCTACCACTTGAGCTACAGCGCCACTTCCGGTTTTCTGGTGGTTTATTGGAGATAGGAGTCTCACGGTCTTTCTTGCCCGGGCTGGCTTTGAACCGCGATCCTCAGATCTCAGCCTCCTGAGTAGCTAGGATTACAGGCGTGAGCCACCAGCGCCCGGCTTACATCCCCTTTTTTTGAACCTCAGTTTCCTAAAACTGACGTTGAAATTGTAATCCCTATGTCAGAAGGCTGCTGGGATATATGAATTTATCATCACAATAACTGGCACTTGATAGATAAATGTTAGGATTTTTTTAAAAGATTCTACTTAGACATATGGTCTTGAGACTGCTCTTTTATGAGTATTGTAACATTTTAAGCCTTTCTCCCCTTTAATATTTCCAAGAGACGAACAGGACAAATAAACACTAGGCTTAGCCACTGAGTACCTTAGATTCTACCTGGCTATCTGGGATTTTTCCTCATGCAAGAAAATAAGAAATAGGACAGATGTTTAGTAAGGCACCCATCCCTGTAATGAATGACACCAAATAAGACAAAGTGAGCAGCCAGGGAAATAGGCATCTTATTAATGGAATCAGCTGGTAATCTGCCAAACTCTCTTTTTTCTGACAAAACCTACTGCAAAGTATATTTAACCTCTAAGAAACTGTGAAATGCTGCACTATGACAGCACACTTTTTCAATTTTTTTTGCTCAAATCCCAAATGCTTTAAGACAAATCCACTTCCTCCTTTCATCTCAGAAAAATAAAATCATTATTCAAACCCTGAAAAGGTAGGAGTCTTATCTCTTTGCTCCCTGCCTCTACTGAGACACTTTACCAATTAATATTTACGGAAAAGAGTGGGCCTATTGTAGCATCGAATCTCAGAAAAGCTTTTCACAGCATCTTACCATAAAGGAAATAACTTCCAGGATCTTTTTTCAAAACCTCTATTAGAATGTAAATCACAGCGCCAAATATGCACTGATACAAACACCCTACCGGTCAAAGTACTTTGACTGAACTAGAAATTGTCACAAAACCTTGATCAAATTTGTCAGTTTCGGCATAAGATTCTAAGATTTATGAGAAATGGACAGGAATATTTTCAGTGTCTCCCTAGAACTCTCAAAGCTATATCTAAGGCAACTATTAAAAACCATGTAATTAGTGTTCCCCTCAAAATCAAAGGAGCTGCATTAATAATTAATATATTTCAAAGCCATCTCAATTGTGTCTAAAATCTAACAGACTGAAATCACAATCCAATTTTCCAAACTATGAACTAAATGCTGATGAACAGCTAAACTGCTGAAGCATACTTACACATTAAACCATCACCCACAGGATCATGACCACACTGTCCTTCGCATGAAAGTCAATGCCTACTGAAGCCCTTCAGAAGGCTCTGTCCTTGAAATGTTTTGTCTGTTCAAATGTTGAATTTTCTTTAGACATCTTCACTCAATTCCAATTTTGATCATTTTCAAGCACACTAGTCAGGGTTAAAAGGGCAGTATGTGACCAAGAACTAAAATAAAGTTAACTGCTTTATCAAGGAATCACTTCTATGACTTTGACCACATCAGTATCAAGGAAGTTATGGTGAATCACATAGAAATCAGCTACATAGAAATCAGATACATAGTATCTCTAATCTGAAATTACAAACTCTGAAAGCTTATGAGTACCAACATGATGCTACAAGTAGAACACTTCGACACTTGATTTTATGAAATGGGTCACAGTCAAAATGCAAATGCCTTAAAAATATTGTATAAAAGTACCTTTGGGCTCTGTGCAATGGTGTGTATGGAACATGAATGAATTTTGTGTTTATACTCAGGTCCTATCCTCAAGATATTTTATAATGTATATGAAAATACTGAAAATTTTGAAAAATTCCCAAACCAAAATATTTCTGATCCCAAGCATTTTGGATAAGGGAAGGACCATTTGTATGTATGGGACTTCTCAAGTACAACTTAAGGATGTTGAAGAAAGATGGGACTTCTCAAGTACAACTTAAAGGATGTTGAAGAAAGATGGATGATTTTTTTTTTTGTCAGTCATGGGGCTTGAACTCTGGGCCTGGGCACTGTCCCTCAGCTCAAAGCTAGCACTCTACCACTTCAGCCACAGCGCCACTTTGGGTTTTCTGGTGGTTCCTTGGAGATAAGAGTCTCAGACTTTCCTGCCAGGGCTGGCTTTGAACTGTGATCATCAGATCTCAGCCTCCTGAGTAGGTAGGATTATAGGCGTGAGCCACCTGTACCTGGCTGTCCTGTCATTTTTAAATAGCTTGTTTCAATTAAAGCTACAAAGTATTAACAACAAAATAGTCTATCTGCCGGTGGCTCACGGCAGGAAATTCCATGAGACTCTCATCTCCAATTAACTACCAAAAAAATACTGAGGTATGGAGATATGGCTCAAGTTGTAGAATGCTAGTCTTGAGCAAAATACCTCAGGGACAGCACCTCGGACATGAGTACAAACCCTAGGACACACACACACACACGCACACACACACACGCACACACACAATCACAGGATAATCACAGTGATCCTTGAACAGAGTGAGGGGTTTATGGATCAATAAAATGAAAATCACATACTTCCTATAGGAAATAAAATGCTTGTCCAGCCCAAGGAAAGAAAAACATTTTATTCAACCTGGATAAGATCAAATTTCTGTGTAGCTCACTGTGTTAAAGTAAAGGTCCTTGGGGATGCTATAACAAATTATCACAAACTTGGTACATTAAAACAACCAAAACTAATCTAGGGAAATATTCGTTCTTTTTTCTTAGCTTCTACTGTCTCCTGATAATCCTTGGAGAAGCTTAAATGGTAGCTGCATCATTCAAATCTCTGCCTTCATTGGATTTAGAATCCACCCTAATATAGTATTAATTAATCTGACAAAAAATAACCTAGCTGTAATTAGGGCCACATTGTGAGGTTCTCAATAGAGGTGGGGTTTTGTGGGGAAAGATACTATTCCACCTACTCTTAATGGCTATTCTTTTTTTATTTTTTTTATTGTAAAAATACCATACAGAGGGGTTACAATTACATAGGCAAGATAATGAGTACATTTCTTATCAAGCATTGTTGCCTCCTCCTTTGTTTCCCCTTCCCATCCCTTCCCATCTCCCCCTTTCCTCCCTGTAAAGTTCGTTTGTCCACAGAACGACTTGTACATTTCATTGTTGCAATGGGTCCACTTGTATCCCTATTTAAACGGTTTGTTTTTGCCCTTCCTCTAATGGGTATTCTTCATTTACCTTTGTGCCAAAGTGCCATAGCTCTTACCAGATTAAAATCCTATCAGGTCTCTGGCCTCCATGTGAAGGTAGGAAATGGCAGATTGTCTTCCCCTAAGAATCTAATGTAATTGGAGAGTCTATGAGCAATTCCCAATATAAAACAGTGTATAAAACATGGAATTCTTTTATATGCCAAGACATTTTAAGAGCTCCAGACAAAAGTTAAAATTGACATAGGAAGCAGCAAAAAAAAATGTTTTGGCCAAACATTAATTCACACATGCCAAAGAGGAAGGTGAGTTGAATGTTCAGCCAAATTAATAACTTCAGAGTAGTGGTTTTCTGAGTAAAATCCCCTAAGCAACAGCATCAATGTCATCTGGGAACTCTTTGAAATGCTAAATCTCAGGGCATCAGGATCTTCATTCTCACTTTAGTCTCCAGATGATTCATATGGTCTGTTCTAAAAAATTTGATGCCAAAAGTAACAGAGAAGTTTAACCTTCCCATAAATTCCATACTTTCTGGCAGGAATGGGTATTTGTTTTGCTGAGGGTTGATAGGGAATGTTAAACACATCCACACTCACACATACTGGTCCATTGCCTTCCCACAGAGTGGCAGCAGCTTTCCAAATGAACAAGCTGTTTCCATGACACCAAACCCTTAATTTGAAGCAGATATACCAACCACCCAGAAGCGTGCTAGCACAATGCAGAAAATTTCATATTTATTTTATTTGGGTTCTTGGTCTGAAAGATGAAATCCTTGAGGGGGAAAACCCCTAATATTCAAAGCAACATTTTAATTGGTGAATGAGTCTATATTTTTTCTCCTCTAAACAGAGTACTCTGATTCTATGATAAATCTCTTGTCATGGTTAATCAATCTGGGATAATAATATGAATGACTAGTAAATTAATTAGACCACTGTATGTATATGACCTATCCATCTAGTACATATTTTTTCTCTACCACAGTCCTAATCCATTTTATGCTTAATATATAATATATTCTCAAATATATTGATGTCTTCTTTGCTCTGAACATACATTTTTCTCTCCTTTTGCAGCAACAGTCAGACTCAGGAATGAGACTATAAGAAATTCATTTGCATAACAGCAGCCTGGAAAGACAGTGAATGAAGTTCTAACCTCTCCCTAAAAATCTTCAAATGTTTATCTCCATAGCTTTTCTAAATTAATTTACCCAGCCAACAAGTTTAAAAGCAAACAACAGAATGTTTAATGACAACCAGTTAAAAATAGTAAAATCTGTTCAGCAGGGAACAGATCAAATTCAAAAGTACAAAAAGGAACCCTGCATCACGAGGGTAATTAAATAAGCACATACTTCATACAGCTCACAGCCACAAAGCTATAGGCTCAGATGCAAATCAGCTTCAGTGTCAGAAGGTTTATAAAGGAACTGTTAGGAATTCTTGCCGGCATTTTCTAGCCCATGACACCAACCAGGCTCTCGCCCACCTGTTCACAAACCAAGTAAGAGTGACTTGAATGCATAATTTCCAAATGCTTAAGGCAACTTGAGGTTTGAATTTGAGGGGTTTAACTCATTCCTTGCTCCTGTGCTCCTAAGGTTCAACTCTAGATTCCAGAACTGCAAGGTATGAATCATTGCTGTAAATCACCTTGGATTTCTAAATATAAAAGGAGAGTTGGAGGGTGGGGGAGAAACAAGGTGACATTCTCTCCACAACCTTCAAGAGTTGGATGTGTGAGGAGAGCTAGTGCCAGGGGAACCCAGCCATTGGAGAAAAAGAAAAGAGGCAGCTCAAAAAATCCCTTCCAGACAGATGGAGGGGTAACAGCAAACAAAATAAAGGAGTCAGGTGGGAAGCAGGAACTGACAAAACAGCTCAGCTTAGAGCTCAACCACCTGCCTCTCTATCGTGTATATTTCTCGTGGAGGCACACGGGCTGCATTTGCTACACAAGTGTTACCACCACCCTCCATCTCACCTGTCCACGAAGATAGGATCTATGCTTGTACTTCCAGCATTGAAAACATTGATGGGTATGTAGTAGGGGCTCAATGTATATCTGTTAGTAGGATGAACTAATCAATCCATGTTTCTGAGGAAGCACCAAGAGTCCCAAGGGGGGGGGGGGGGGGGAATGATGAAAGATGTGACATTGATCAAGATGCATTGTACTCATAAATTGACATGTTGAATTGAAACCCTTTGTATAACTACTTAAAGATTGTAATTTTAAAAGAATCCCAGTGAAGTTAATAAAATACTGAATTAGGGTAATTAGCATTATAATTAACACTATAAGATGATATTTGTGTTCTGAGAAGACATAGTTAAAGACCTTCTTCCATAGACAAAATAAAATCACATTTTAAAACGGAAGATGAATTTTAAAGGAAATGATTGTGATTCCCTAACGAAATATTATGTGTAATATCTGTTCAAACACATGCATGAAATTAAGCCAGGATTTTTTAACTTGTATCAATAATTTATCCTGCATTAATAGCATAGTTGAACAGAAAAGCCTCTGTGCTCCACAATAGCCTTCAACTTTCTCTGGTTCCTCAGGTTCTATGGAAGTTGATGGGCAGGGGGTGGTTAATGACTGAATTTCCCTAGGTAGATGGACCAAATAGGTTTATAAAACAACATGCAGCACCAATTAACAAGTATACGAAGGAAATACTAACCATAATATTTTAAAGAGGCTAAGAAAGAGGCATTTTTGTGCCTGTAGTAGGGCTTGAACTCTGGGTCTAGGCCCTATTTCTGAGCATTTTTTGCTCAGGACTAGAGCTCTACCATTTGAGATACAGTTCTACATCTAGTTTTTGTGGTTATGTGGAAATAGGAGTCTGTAGTATTTTTCCTACCCATGTTGGCTTGAAACTGTGATCCTCAAATCTCAGCCACCTGAGTAGCTAGGATTACAGGTGTGAGCCACAGCACCTAGTGTAACAAGCACTTTTTTTAAAAGCACAATAGAAATTTAAGAAGGAGTGAATCTTGGCAATGGAAAAGGGTTGACTGTTTTGCAGATGCTTTACTATATAAAAGCTCTTAATGGATCTTACACCACCCTAAAACTCTCAGCCCCATTCAAAGTCCATTAACAAAATAAATGAACCTAAAGAACTCACAGCAGATGGAGAAGCAGCAGCAGGACACTTGTATTCGTTCATTTTCTGTTGCCACATACACACAAAATAATCTAAGGTTGGTTACCCATAGGAAAGATGTTTTTTTAGCTCACAAATTTGGAGGCTTACATTCCAAGATCAGGCAGTCCCAGTGACTCAACTTTTGGCGAGGGCCCCTTGGCTACATTACATCATGGTGGATGGCATAATGGTTCAAATATGTGAGGATGCAGGAAGCCGTAGAGCTATTTAGGAATCAAGATTGCATGGAAACAAAATAAATTCAGTCAGAGGGGAGCACCCTAACAAACCTAATTACTTCCTATTAGGCCCAGCTTTTAAAGATCCTCTCCTCTTAATCTCACAACACTGGAGATTAAGCTTCAAACACATGCACCCTTGGGGGGAACACAATGAAACCAATCTAAGCCACAGCAACCCTGTATGAGGAAGGCTGATGTCTGACAATATTTTCAGCTCTAAAATTCTTTTGGTCCTTAGACTGATCAGGCTACAATAGCTATTGGACAGAAAAAAAAAGTAGAGTAGAATAACACATTGTAGCTCTCTAATGCCTTCCCAAAGTTGAGATGTTTCTAGAAGATACCCTGCTTGGACTCATGCTTATCTTCTCGCTATTTTTCTATTATAGTCTCTGGAGAGCTCAGTCATGACTGACAGTAGAGGTCAAGTATTAGACCCTGCTGCCCACTGCAAATCAGACAAATGGATCATCTCCTCCCCTTGTCTGCATAGAGATAACTGTCAGAGATGCTGTCCAGATCTTACCAAATGTAATAGAATCCACTACCTGTCTCCTATGGCCAGCACCTACAACTTTCCACCTAAAGGCTTCCTTTCAGTCCACATGTAGGGCAAGTGAGAAATGACAGGCAGTTACTCCAGGATCTGTTCTCAACCGGTAATAATGGCATTGAAAGATAAAAACCCCAGCTCGCTTGGCCCTTGGGTGGGATAACTTTGAGGCATGCTGCATATTTTCTCTCAGATACCCTTAGCCTCATTGAACTTCAGTTATCCATGTAGTCATATACCCAGATGATGTACTGATCTTTGAGTTTTGCAACACAGGCCTTACTTCCAACTAAGGAAGCACCCAATTTCTTTTGTTTCTATTAAGACAAGTACTGTGACATTACAAAGTCCTATGAAGGGAGAAGTATGGCAAATATCTCAGATCACTGTTGTCTTATAAAAGCTGCAAGTAGCCAGGTACCAGTGGCTCATGCCTGTAATCCTAACTACTCGAAAGGCTGAGATCTGAGAATCAGAGTTCAAAGCCAGGCTGCACAGGGAAGTCTATGAGACATTTATCTCTAATTAACCACCAAAAATCTGGTAGTAGAGCTGTGGTTCAAATGGTAGAGTGTTAGCCCTGAGCAAAAAAAGCTTAGGGACAGCACCCAGGCCTTGAGTTCAAGCCACAGGCTTACAAAGAAAAAGCTGCAAGTAGCAGTTGATACACACTTAGAAAACATTACATCATGGCACCCATGCATTCTTTCCTTTCAAAGTGTCGTTTAATAAAATTGTCATAATATATTTTATTATTAAAAATAAGAGGTTCATTGTATATAATTCAAAAATGCTGAAAAATGGAAGAGAAAATAAAGGTCTCATCACTAGAAAAATACACCATTCAATTTTGATGTTTTTTTACCCCCATGTGTGCATATGCATGCATACAAAGAAAACTAGAATTATAATAACATTTTAAAATCTAAATTATAGAAACATTTTCAAATATAAACTATAATCAAATTTTAAAATAACTGAAGTGATAACTGTCAATTTGCTCAATGACCATTAGGATTTGAGGATGAATCCTATCAAATCAACAACTAATATCCCAAAAAGCATTTTCATTTTCTATTTTCACTCCATCACTCTCTTTCTCTTTGAGGAAGCCATTTCACATGAACTGGTTTTTTTTAACCCAAGTATGCTGATTAAAATGTAACTCTCTTTCTCTGCCTTTCTTTCTAAAAACTGTTAATAAACAGAGAACTGGTCAATCAGCAGATGAGAGCAAAGAAAAGGGACAGGGGTAAAGTTGATGGAAGCGATAACTAGCTGCAGATAATCAAGCTGCTTATGCATTCACTTTCCAGGGAACGTCTAACGCTGTGAGGGGCAATTACCAACTGCATTAAGAGAAACGGCTCTGTGTTGCTTCTTTTGTCAACTCTGATCTGTTGTGCTGTTAGAAGCCTCTTTCTGTAGTCACATACAGGGAAAAACACTCTCAACAGATGTGCTCTTGAATTGGGAGAAAGGTTGGACAATATCCCATCTGAAATAACAGTTTAATAAGAGCTAGCCTATAAAATAAAATGGAAAGGGCTAGAACATAAAGAGTGGATGCCTCCCCAAGAGATAGCTCATCTAAAAGATACTTCTAAAGATATTGATTGCTGATAAAATAGAATACTTTTCTAAAGCTCACAAAGGAGCTTAAGTCCTTTCCTAAGTATTAGGTGCTTTCCAGACAAGCATAAGGTCCTGAATTCAAATAGTGTAAAATAATAAGCTCAGTAATATAGAAAACTGACATCCTGGTACAAAGTTTAGAAATTTTTTAAAGCTATAAAATCTGAATACAGACTGGAAAGTTAGTTATGTTACAGAATAAGTCTTAAGTTCTATGCATGATGAGGATATTGTGAATACTTAGGAAACTATCTTTATTATAGATGTGATAGGTCATGACAACTATTTTCAAATTATTCCCTAAAAAAGGAAAAAAATCAAAATATTAACCCTAATCACATCTAAATTATGGGTAAAGGTATTTATATTTTTCTCTTTTTTGCTGAGCAATTGAACTTCATAATACAAAGTGTTCCCACCCAAAGTGATGAAACCTTTCTTCTGGATGTCACTGTGTCTGCATATGACTACACTTAACAAGACTGCCATACTGGAACCACCAGGAGAGTAAATATGCAAAGAAAAGCTCTCATACTGAAGACAGAATAGCAGAAAGATGGAAATCAGGATCTCTGGTGATACCGCTGAACCAACTCTGAATATTCACTTCTTGACTTTTTTTTTTTTGGTCCGGTTGTGGGGCCTGAACTCTGGGCCTGGGTGTTGTCCCTCAGCTCTTCAGCTCAAGGCTAGCGCTCTACCACTTGAGCCACAGCGCCACTTCTGGCTTTTTTTTCTTTTTGCTTATGTGGTGCTGAGGAATCGAACCCAGGGCCTCACGCATGCAAGACAAGCTCTAACACTGAGCCAGTTTCCCAGCCCACTTCTTGACTCCTTAAAATATAAGGGAATATGTTTTTCTTATAATGTTCTGTTACTAATAGTCAAAATATCCTAAGTAATACAGTCATTTGAGATTGCAATTCAAAGGCAGTCCAGGCAGGAAAGTCCATGAGACTCTTATCACCAATTTAATCACCAATTTAAAGCCAGAAGTGGAACTGTAGCTCAAGTGGTAGAGCACTAAACGTGAGCAAAAGCAGCTCAGGGACAGTACTCAAGCCTGAGTTCAAGCCACAGGATCAGTACACACACACACACACACACACACACACACACACACACACACACACATGAGTTCAAGCCACAGGATCAGTACACACACACACACACACACACACACACACACACACACATGAGTTCAAGCCACAGGATCAGTACACACACACACACACACACACACACACACACACACACACACACACACCCTTGCCAAGTGCTCTATTCCTATATTTCTAATGTTCTTCCCACAGACACTCAACAGAACTTGCTTTTTCACTTCCGATAGGTCCTTGCTCCAGTGCCACTTTCACCAAGAACCTTGTCTAACTACTTCGTATCAAACAGTAGCATGCCTTTAACCAGGGTAAACTGGTAAAATTGAGCTCCTCAGCAAGATTCTAGACTATTTCTCTTCAAGACTAGTTCGGAATCTATGTTGACCCCAACCTTGTGCAAACACCTTCAGCCATCCAGGGGGCAAAACACTTTCCTCATTTCAATTTCCATAATCCTTCACCCATTTCTTTCGATATTTATCCTATTTTATTACATATCAAAGGTATTTATAGGCACACTTATCTCTTCTGCTAAATTCCATACAGCAATGTGCTGAAGTTAGTTTGTACAAGTTCTTGAGAACCAAGTGAGAATCCCTTCTTAACTCTTCACTTGATATCATGTTGGGAGTTGGAAATGGTGCATAGTAGTGGGCATGGTCATATTAGGCAATAGGCAAATACTACAAATATGGGCTTTTTTATATCCTGAAGAGTTAGTGGCTAAATATTTACCAGCACCATGTCTTAGTCATTCTATGTTCCACAGATGACATGGCACAATGCCTTTTGTTCATTAATTCAATAATTATTTATTAAGGATTAACTATCTGCTGGACAAATCACCCCAGATATGGGAATGTAACCTAAACAAAAAAAAGGAAAACCCCTTACTTCCATTATTTCTATTCTAGGATAAGAGACAGGCAAAAACAAATAAGCACACATACACATAACCTGTATCTAGGTTTATATGGAGAGACTAGCGATCAAAACATACTAATGCAAGTATTAAAAATCATTTTCTAAGTGCTTTATTCCTCTGATGCAAGTGTAGATACAGATATCCGATGCAAAAAAAATCCTCCAAAAAAATCAAATGCAAGACAAGATAAAGAGTTGTAGTTAGGCAAAGGGAGATCAAGATTTTATATAGAGTAAGAAAGCCACTTGAGACAGGATATGGGTACATACGACAAATACACACAAAACAAGAGTGAGGTCCCATGATTCTCTTCCCTTCCCCTATTCTCTTTTTTTTTAACTGTATTTTTTTTGACTCTTTTCTTTTTTGGTACTGGGGATCGAACCCAGGATGTTGTACTTGCTAGGTAAGCACTTTGCCACTGAGCTACATCCCAGCCCCCTTCCCCGATTCTCAACGCAAGCTATGCCATGTGTTGTCTAAGCCACCCAGAGGAATTGGCTGCAATCCTTCACTCTCTTTACTTTCCAGCAAAAAAGGGAATGTGAGGAATCAAACTTATTCAGATTATATCATATACATGTATGGAATTATCAAAATGAAATCCCTTTGTATTACTAATGTATGCTAATTTAAAATTAAAATAATTTTTAAAAGAAAATATTTCACTTACACAAGAGCTTTTATCTAAATGTCATAAAAGTTAAAAGGCTAGTAACTAACTCCTAGTACATAAAGAGTGGAGTGGTTCTGTGGATATTGCTAAGAAATGGTTAGCTTTGGAAGATGGAACTCATTTATGGGTTGGAAGGAAAAATGTTAACAGGAAAAGAATCCAAAGGTTAAGCTAAGGAACTATGTGAATATTGGTGCCCTTTACTGAAACTGGAAATATTATGTGTAGATTGGTTTCAGACAGGTAAATCCAATTTCTCTTTTTGATATATTAAGGTTAAGAATCTCATTATATCACCAAGAGACAATACTAATACTATATTGGCATTTAAATACATTATGTCTGGATTTCAGAGAGTATGTCATTATCTACAGACATTTTGGAAACAAACTATAATACAAAACCAAGCAGTTCAATAAAAGAGATGTCTAACACATACTAGTTGAGTGACTATAATGTGTGTCAAGCACAATTTTGGTAACTTCATTATTTATTATATAAGGAGGAGTTCCAAATAAATAGAAACAATTTGCTTATCTTCAAAGTACATATCACTGAATTGATGAAACACAAACACACACAATTTTTAAAGCTATCGCATAATGTAAAATGTGACTAACAACTGGACCATATTCAACTTTCAGTAGTCTGTCTTATAATTTCAGATTTCAAAATCTCTATATAGAATTATCTTCTAGTATTTCCGAGTCCCTTTAGTTTAGTAATTCTCTATCTTAGCTGTATATAAAGAATCCCCTGGGAAGCTTTGAAATCTACCTAAGTCCATCCCCAGAGATTCTGATTTAATTTGTCTGCCTGTGGTTTTAGCATCAGAGTTGTGAAGACTCAATAGGTGGTCCAGATACACAGTTAGGAATGAAAACCACTGTTTGAATACAAAATGCCTTCAGTGAAAAAGCTTCTTATAACATGAATCTTTGACGCATATGTGGAGCAGCAACACAAACATGTTTGGCCAGGTGTGTGACTAAGCCTTTCATCAAATAAAAAGGAGAATTCGCCCAGGTACTGGTAGCTAATTAGGAGGCTAGGATTGAGAAGATAGCAATTGAAGCCAGCCCAAGGAGAAAAGTTGCTTAACACTAACCCTAAATTGAACTAGGAGACTAAAACTAAATTTAACCCTAATAACATTCAAATTATGCAAGGAACACAAATACACTAGCTTTCTTTCATTCTGCCAGGAATCAAGTGATTTTCGTTAAAATATGTTCCAGTTTTACCCAATATATTACCCTTTTCCTAACCCTAACCCTGAGGCTTGTACTTCTAAAATTTACTTTTAGTTTGATGCTACATTTCCCATTTTCCTAACCCTAGCCCTAACACTGGCTGGAAACCTAACCTTAATCTGGATCCTCATGGTAGTCCACTCCTAAATTTCACAAAAACATTACTGAGTTTGGATTTATCCTAACTAATACTATACTCCTACTTCTTGAAATCAGTTGCAGTTTGCCTAAAGTCCTACAGATTTCCTGACCATAACTCTTTTTTTTATTGTGAAAATACCATACAGAGGGGTTACAATTACATGGGCAAGGTAATGAGTACATTTCTTATTAAGCATTATTGCCTCCTAACTCTTAAGCTAACTTATTCTCTAAGATGAACCATTCCATCCATTGACCTACAATCCTGATACTATGAAAAAGACTTTCGTTGATAACTATTCCTGAACTTCTAAACCCTAAAATAAGGTTTACTTAACATCTAACACATTTGCTAACCCTAATCCTACCCCTAAACCTCACCGAGAATGTAACCCTAACAGACCCTGAACAGTAAATGTCAGGAAAATATTGTACGTGTAGTTTACTTATGTTAGAAGAAAACTTGGTTTACCCTAAAGCTTCAACTTCCAGAGCCTAACCCTAACCTGAACTAGAAAACTAACCCTAACCATAACACTAATGATACTCGAATGTTAAAAATTAACCCTTTCAATCCACAGCCAGCACACAGTGTCTTATACTTGTTATCCCAAGCTACTTGGGAGGCCCATGCTGGAAAATCTCAGACTTCATCTCCACCAAGAGGGATGAGGTGTTGTGCATACCTGTGATCCTAGGAACTACAAGGAAACCCTAGTCAGATGCAGTCTGAGCATATGCCAGTATGTTTAATAACACCTTATCCCAAAACTAATCAGTGAAAAACTTTGCTGGCACTCCCATTGGGCACTCCCATTTTTCAATGGGAGTGCCAGTCTAGAAAGTGCAAAATCCTGAGTTGAAACCCCAATGCCATTTAAAAAAAAAGAAAAATTCAAACTGTAAAAGATTAAAGCAGACATAGCTATAATCTTGCAGTCAATCTTTAACATAAAAATAGACAAAGACTGATGGAAGGATTTGTCATCTCTAATGACTGAAGAGGCAGGGTGTGTGGCTCAGTGGTAGAATACCTGCTCAATATGTACAATGCCCTGCGTTCAATCCCCAGAAACACTTAAATCACTCAAATTCAACTTATAAAAGACTATTGTTTTGGTGACTCACACCTATAATCCTAAGTACTCAGGAGATTGAGATCTGAGTACTGAATTCAAAACTAGCCCAGGCATGAAAGTCCATGAGACTTTTTTTTTACTGTGAAAATACCGTACAGAGGGGTTACAATTACATGGGCAAGGTAATGAGTACATTTCTTATCAAGCATTGTTGCCTCCTCCTTTGTTTCCCCTTCCCATCCCTTCCCATCTCCCACCCACCCCAGGAGACTCTTATCTACAATTAAAGTACTAAAAAGCAGAAGGAGAGCTGTGACTCAAGTGATAGAGTATTATTCTTGAGCAAAAAAGCTCAGGGACAGTGCCCAGGCCCTAAGTTCAGGCCCCAGGACGAGTACAGACAAAAAGATTATTATTTCAACAGCTCTATAAAATAACTAATGAGTACAAAGAAAGTAAAGGAAGTGGGTTAGAGGCCATTAATTGCAAACAATAGAATTGAAGTTAGGACACACAGACACAAACTCTTGCCATGATGTGAAGTAGCTATATACTTATACAAAATAAATAATTCATGAAATGAAAATATAAACATAGAAAGCAAAACAATAAAAGAACTAGAAAAGAACTATTACTCTACTAAATGAGTATACTTTTAGTCTTGGTGAAGGGAAGGACTTTCAAGCAAGATGCAAACCCCTGAAGTCATAAAGTAAAATACTGATAAATATTGGTATTTATTGATAAATATTACTATTGATATATGCTGATGCTAGATAAATTTGCCAAAAATATAAACTTTGTGATGACAAATACTATAATGAAAGAAAGCAAAATATAATCAATAAGAAAGGGGGAATCTTTTTGTTTTGTGTGCCTGCCCTGGGACTTGAACTCAGGGCATGGGTACTGTCCCTGAGCTTTTTTGCTCAAAGCTAGTGCTTTACCACTTGAGCCATAGCTTCCACTTGCAGCTATTTTTGGTAGTTAACTAGAGATGAACAGCAATCCTCAGATCTCAGCCTGTTGAGCAGCTAGGATTACAGGCATGAGCCACTCCCAGCTAAAGGGAGAATATTAATTAAATGACAGAAAATGGCCTTCCTTCACACTGTAAAATAACACTAAAAACATAGAAAAATAGGCCAAGACTATAAACAGAAAATTAAACAAAAATGATTGATAGCCAATGTTATACTAAGAGATTATTTTTGAAACATAAAGTACATTGCAAGATATAAATAAAACATCAATGCAAACAAATTTCAGGTCAAATTTATAAGGTTCATAAAATTCAATAATATTCTTCTGGTTCAAGGATAAGATAGAGCAGATGTATTTTCCTAATTCTTCCCACTGAGCACAGCTAAACTCACTGAATGTTACATACAAAACAACCTTAAGCCTTTGAAATAAAATGAGAAACAGACAGGACAGGACAGGTATCTCAGGATCTAAGAAATAGCATGGCAGTAAACTACCTATGTCTTCCTTTTGCATACTATATCCTGCATTCTGTCTGGAGAAGCTGATAACTGAGGAAAAACAGCTGCAAGAAAAAAAAACCGTCAGCCTCTAGTAAAAGGACCAGGAAAAGGGCAGCCTAACAAGACAGAAATTACTTAGCCAATAATCACCACAACTGGAGCTAAATTCCACCTACTCAAAACTCCTATAGCCCCAATCACCACCTCTATCAGCACAGGCTTAAGAGGGATTCTACACCTCAGTGCTTACCTGGCAGTAATAATAGGCACTCTTTTCCCTCATCAGGGAAAAATCTATGTAAGGCGCTAGGGTTTCCATCCCTGCAGGATAATAATGAATTCATCCCACAATCTGTAGTGTCAGTGGAGGCCCCTGTGGGAAGCAGTGATGAAGCACCCTGTTCCTTCTCAGCTGGGTGTCCACAGAGACCTACTAGGAAGCCTGAACTTCTACTGCCACCTAGAAGTAATAAGATTCCCCTTCCACCCAAGAGGCCAATTTCTACTCTCACCTGGCATAAGAAGGTGCCATTCAATGAGGCTTTTTTCAAAAGCTTTTCCCAGCAACTAGCATCCTGAAGTACCATGATGCCAAGGAGATTTGTAGAAAGGTCTCTGACAAGTGCTGGTTTCTGACAACATTTAAGATGATATCATTAGACTGGGTGAAAGATTCCAGAACTCTAATGAAGAAAAGGATGGGTTTAAGAAAGTCCTAAGCAAGATCCAGCAGCCCAAGAATTAATTACATAAGACTAAATGAACTGATGGAAAATAATTAGGGAATTTATGGGCCTTTTTAAATTGAAATGTTGCTGATTCTAAAAGAACAAATTAAAAGCATCAAAATGCTTTTGTTTCCCAGACTTAAACTTTTTTCCTAAGCTGTCACTTATAGCAATTTCATCAAGTATACCTCTGTGAATAATCCCTCCAGAATTTCCAAACCATTCATGAGCATTATTATTTTTATGGCAATATAGTCACTTATATAAGTTCAATCAGAATCTGCTGTCTTTACAAAATGATACAATTGGAACTGCTGGCTGTATCCCAGTGGTTTGGACTAGGATGTCATTATTTAGGAATGCCCATAAGCTGGGTGCATGACTCATGCCTGTAATCCTAGCTACTTTGATCTGAGGATCAAAGCCAGCCCAAGTAGAAAAGCCCATGAAAGTCATCTCCAATAAACTGCTAAAAAA
The DNA here is from genome assembly GCF_019054845.1 of Dipodomys spectabilis. NCBI lineage: Eukaryota > Metazoa > Chordata > Mammalia > Rodentia > Heteromyidae > Dipodomys > Dipodomys spectabilis. The sequence continues at coordinate 2,120,730 of NW_024871203.1, read as the reverse complement.
AAAAAAACAGAAGTGGAGTTGTGTGGCTCAAGTGGTAGAGCACTAGCCTTGCTCAAGGACATTGCCCAGGCTCTAAGTTCAAGCCCCGGGATTGGCAAAAAAAAAAAAGAAAGAAAGAAAGAAAAGAATGTCCTTAATATCCTGGATTCAAGTGTTCTCAGTTTCTAAATGTCTCCTCCAAAGCAATAGATACTGCAGCTGAAGCCTGAAGTCTTAGTTCATCTTCCTAACCAAGATAATTATTCTTCCTGATCTTTAAGTTTTCAATATTTCATTGTTCAGTACAATATTCTCTGTGTGCTTCTTGAACACAGCATTCATTATATGGAGATAAATCCCTTCCATACTTAATATGCTGAGAGATTTTAACATGAAAGGATATGAATTTGGTCAATTTTTTAAGATCTAATGAGATCACATGATTTTATCATTTATTCTATTAATATTTAATAATAATCATGCTTCTTTTATGTTTCATCCTATTTATGTGGTATAAGACATCTGTTGATTTGCATATGTCATCCTTAAATCACAGGAATAAATCCTACCTGACCATACTAAATAATCCTTTTAAAATACTGTTGAATTCAATTTGCTAGCATTTTATTGAGGATTTTGCATTTATGTTTATCAGGTATACTGGCTTATTCTTTGTATTTTCCTTGAAGACACATATTTAAAAATAAAGGTAGAAATCTGCTAAAATAAAGAGACATAAAAAGGTATGCTAGCTGGGTGTCCATGGCTCATGCCTGATTTCCTAGCTACTCGGGAGGCAGAGATATGAGGATCATGGTTCAAAGCCAGCCCTGCCAGGAAAGTCCATGAGATTCTTGTCTCCAATGAACCACCATAAAACCAGAAGTGGCGCTGTGACTCAAGTGGTAGAGAGCTAGCCTTGAGCTGAAGAGCTATAGGACAGCGCCCAGGCCCAGAGTTCAAGCCCCACAACCAACCAAAACAAAAAAAGGTATGTCATTTTTTAAAAAAAATCTATCTGTATTAAACTCAACACAAAATAGCTTTGGAGGCAAGAAGTTTTACTAACAATAAAGATCACTATTTCACATGATAAAGAAGAAAGTCATCAAGAAGACACAACTGTAAATCTCTATGCACCTACTAACTGAAGAGAGAAATAGATAAGCCAACATTCATAGCTAGCTACATCTTAACATGTTCTCCTTACCTGTCTCTGTGTGGTTCTCTCTGTCTCACTGAAAATAACTGACAGAATTAAAAAGTAAGTAAAGACATAGAAGAGGTAAACAATACTATTCATTATCTTGACCTAATTTATACTGTGGGGGCCTACTATTATGGCAAATACTTGCAATCCCACCTACTGGGGAGGCAGAGGTAGGAGGAGCACAGTTGGAAACCAGCCGTAGCTAACTTCCCTTGAGTCTCTACTGGAAAACCAAATAAGTAATAGAATATTTGTTCAATAATGAAAGGCCTTGAGTTCAATCCAGAGTACTGCTCGCTCGCTCACACACACACACACACACACACACACACACACACACACACACACACAATTTAAATTTAATTTATAGAACACTGAACTCAACAAATGAAGTCTATTTTTCAAATTTCTTATTTTGCGCAATGCAACATTTACCAAGATTTGTTGGGCCATAATGCAAGCCTCACTACATTTCAAAAGACAGAAATATTACCTGACTACAACAGAACTTAGATATCAATTGAAAAAAGATGTTGGTATAATTTGTGGAGAAGAAGGGCAAAAACAAATCGTTTAAATAGGGATACAGATGGACCCATTACAACAATGAGATGTACAGGACATTATGTGGAAAAACGAACTTTACAACTTTGGCCAAGGTGGGGGGGGGGGGGGGGAGGAGGGAGGAGATGGGAAGGGATGGGAAGGGGAAACAAAGGAGGAGGCAAAAATGCTTGATAAGAAATGTACTCATTATCTTGCCCATGTAATTGTAACCCCTCTGTATGGTATTTTCACAACAAAAAAATAAAAAAGAGATAACTGGCAATCTACAAATATTTGCAAATTATCCATGTTTTCTACGTGTACTATGAATCAAAGAAGAAATCATAAATTAGAAAAGCTTTTGAATTACATGATAATAAAAACATGGTATATAAAAATGTACAGGAATTTTTTTTTTTGGCAGTTGTAGAGCCTGAACTCTAGGCCTGGGCACTGTCCCTCAGCAATTCAGCTCAAGGCTAGTGCTCTATCACTTGAGCCATAGCACCACTTCCGGCTTTTTCTGCTTATGTGGTGCTGAGGAATCGAACCAGGGCCTCATGCATGCAAGGCAAGCTCTCTACCATGGAGCCACCTTCCCAGCCCCAGGGGAATTCTTAAAAACAGCACTTAAAGGGGAAATCTACAGCTTTTAACTGTTTACCTCAGGAAGATAAAATGGCTCACACCTTAAGAATCTAGAATTTAAGAAGCAAACAAAACCTAAAATAAGATGAAGATGAAGACTAAGAAAAATAAAAATGATATTCAATAAGATAGAAAACAAAATCTTATTGTATTTATTATTATCTTTACTTGTACAGGATTGCAATTTAACATTTCTATTTATGTGTAGAGTATATCTTGATCAGAGCTTACCCCTCCCATCTACTGCACTCCCAGTCATCTTATCAAGTTTCCTGATTTTATATATATAGAGAGGGGGGGGGGTAACTTTCTAAACAATAAAACTGATAAGCTTCTAGCTGTAATGATGAAGAAAAACCAAAAAAATAAAATAAAATAAAATTACCAACATGGGGAATAAAAGTGAATAAATCACTATAGATATTAAAAAGCTAGCCGGGCACCGGTGGCTCACGCCTGTAATCCTAACTACTGAGGTAGCTGAGATCTGAGGATTGAGGTTCAAAGCCAGCCCAGGCAAAAAAGTCCGTGAGACTCTTGTCTCCAGTTAACCACCAGAAAACCAGAAGTGGCGCTGTGGTTCAAGTGGTAGAGCACTCACCTTGAGCTGAAGAGTGTAGGGACAACACCCAGGCCCAGAGTTCAAGCCTCATGACCGACAAAAATAAAGATAAGGGAATATGCAATAACAATATCTATATTCACAAAATGAAAGAGGTAAAGTGAAGTAATACTTGAAAACACAAGTTATAATTTCTAAATCTAATAAATTCAAAACCTGAATAGCCTTCTACATGTCAAATTATAAATTTTCCTACCAAAAGAACTGAACCCTATCAAATGCTTACAACAAATTAAAACATCTTACAGAAAAACTTTCAGAAAACTTGGTGTGGTGACTCACACCAGTAATCCCAGCATTCAAGAGGCAGAGGCAGGAGGATTAAAAGTCTGAGGCCAGCCTGGACTACATAGTGAGAAACTCTGCCTCAAAACAGTTCAGAAAATGTAAATTATTATCAATTCAATTTATGAGGCCAAAATAACCCTGGCACCTACACCTGTGCATATATTTATTTCAGACAACTACGTGCCTATAAATTTCAGACCAATGCAAAGTTCATGAATACAATAGAATTCTTCCACTTCCAGATATCCATGCGTTAAAAGTAAATCATAAGGCTGTTAGGATATTTGACTTACCAGAAAACTAGCAGAGAGAGCAACAATGACATCACTTCCTATAATTTAGTCATTATATTTTCTTAGTTTACTAGGTATGTGTGCTTTTAATAGTTCATCACTTGTAATACTTGATAATCAAGAGGAAATTAATAGGAAATTAATGTATAAAGTACCTAAACAATTTGGTAAGCTTGTGGAGAAGCTGACCAAGATACGCAAATTAGGAGATACAAGTATCCATCAACATTTTCTGTATTTCATTTTCTCATATTTATTATGGTTGTTTAATATACAATTTTGCATTTGTCATTGGGGAAGTCCTTTATTATAAAGATAAGTCTCTGACTACACACAGTAGCCAGCCTCCATGTTATTCAACATGGACCCCTATGTTCAATCAGTTCCATTTCTTCTTGAGATATGTTTCCTTCTGTATTCCTAAGGTCATGTTTTTAATAGTGCTGCTGTACATGGTAGACCCCGATATGTCAGATCTGGTGATTTACTTCCCTTAGCAGGCTGGGAGACCAAGGAAGAGTGAGTCAACCTCAAAGCTCTCGATGCACTGAGTTTGTGGTTGTTCAGTTAGGGGACCTTATTAATGGAGTTATGTGGCTTGATTACCTGAACGACCCTGCTGGCAAATGCTATCATGAGCCCAAGAAGGGGCAGCTTCCTGGTAGTCATTAAATTTGAAAGAAAATAATTCATACCCAACAGAACTACTAGAAAGCTTTGCCCATCCTATAATTCCAGATCTATGCATTAAAATGTTTTTACTTTTATAGAAATTATACTTAAGCATTAAAAAAGACTGATCCCAAAGGACCATTACATGCAAATCAAGCCAAAAAGTCAGCTAGACATCAGAAATAAGTTACATGCATTCCCTATGTGTGTCTGCTGAATTGTACCAAAGAAATTCCAACCGCAATAAACTCCCCTTCCAAATAAATGACAGTGCTCAGTCCTTAGCAATAACTCCAGCTAAATGTAGCTACTTCATAAATATCAGAAACACCTCCCAAGTGGACACTTACTGTAGTATGGCATCCAAGCTGTATTTATTGACAGTATAAACAAAACAGATTTCACAAAGGCTTGCTCTCTATATTAACAAGAGAGCCATGTTAGAGGAGGAAACTTTACAAATCGCATTGTACTATATATGGTTAACCGATGTTTTGGGAAATATTAATAAAATGTGATTTCCTTTCTTTTTCCTCACTGAAATTGGAAGAATTACCATGGAAAACACTTGCAGGTATTTGTCAAAGAAGCCAAAAGGTGTTTACTTCAGCAACTGCTTCCCTTTTAGGTTCTGAAAATGTTTTAAACTCAAAGACAAAGAATGACATTGCTTAGAATTCTAGCCTTGGGATAATAAGTTGTCTGGCATTTTGTTACCAAAATACTTTTACAATATATATATTTCAAGATAGCTAGCAGGAGAAATTCAGCAGGGCCTCATCATAAAGAAATGATTGTTGCTTGGGGTATCAGATATGCTAATTTATCCAATTTGATCATTGGATGTAAACATGTATCAAAGTGCATGCTTATATTATATTGTACCCCGGATATAATGTGAATGTTCCTCTAAAGTCCCCCGTGTGAAAGGCTTGATAGCCAGGGTAGTGCTCTTGGAAGGAGCTATGAACCTTTAGTGGCTGGGTCTCATAGGAAGCCTCATACCTCATGCTCCCTAAAGAGTATTTTGGAAATGTTGAAGTTCCTGGTTCATGATACAATCAGTTTTCTGATCACTCACCAGCCTTGCCATCTGGCACTCTCACAAGTGGTCCAAAGCATTGGGGCTACCTGATCTTAAACTAGAACCTCTGAAACTATGAGCTAATTAAACCTTTCCTCTTTACAAAGTAACTGCCTTGAGCAGTTAATCGTAATAATACAAACCTGAGTACTACAACCCCATACATAAGTACAATTATTATGTGTGAATTAAAGACTTTACATTTTAAAGTGCGTTTATCAGAAGTGTCTTGTGAAAACTTAGGTTGAAAGTAATAGAATCAATCTCAAATTTCAACTATAGGAATTATTGCAAGAAACTTTTCGGAGACACCAACATTCAGATTTAAAATACTTGCTAGGATATTATTTAAAACAGAAGTTCATTAACAATTGCTTACATGGGCTAGGTGTATATATTGGTGTACAGTAAATGCCTAGTCAGATGAGGCCCTGAGTTCAAACCCCACTGGGCAATAAAATAATAGCCTATATGGCCAAAATTAGAAAAATAACTTAGAGTTGAGTACTTGAATTAAAAATATGCAGCCTTTGGGAGGTATGCTTCAAAATAATACACACACACACACACACACACACACACGCGCACACGCACACAGGCACATGTAAGAATGCATGGTATCTCCCAAAGACATGTTGACTCAGAACCTGTGATTGTGGCCCTATATGGAAGTCCAATCTCTGCAGCTGTAATCAAGTTAACATTAGGGCCTATTCTAATCCAATATGACCTCATCTAGTGGCTAATATCCTCATATGAAGGAACTTAGACATAAATATACAGAGAAAAGATACAAGCAAAGAAGTACCGAGCCAAGAAGTACCGAGAATTATACTGGAAGCTTGCAGAGAAGCATGGAACAGGCTCTCCCTTAGAGCCTCCACAAGGAATAAGCAATTCCCAGTTCTAGAACTGTGAGAAGATAAATTTCTGTTGCTCTAAGCCATCCAGTGAGTGGTCATTTGTTAAGGTAGACCTAGAAAACAGCTATCATGTATACCTGTGTATGTATTGTGATATACAGCTTAAAAATATACTACAAAAATACATGCACAAATGATCACGTTGTTAAAATGAGAATGCACACATATATGAAGATTAAACATCAATTGAAGTAGGTGCCTGACGCTACTCTATCCACATTCTCATCTTCCCAGTTCCATCTACAAATAGGGTAGGAAGAGAAACCATGTTAACCTGTACTCACATCTTCTGGCCATATATGAACTAGAATGTCCAAATAAATGGGAAAAGCTAAGCCAATGAATGTCTTCCTTAGGATTTTGGATTACTAATAGATAATCATACATTTCCTAGTAACTGAAGTTGTACAACTATAGAAATATTTGTAGCAGGATTCTTTAGATATACTCTGGAGAAAAACAAAAGAGGTAAGAGTTGAAGCAAAGCCCTTGTTGTTTCTGGAAGTTGTTCTAGGTCCAGCTCTATCATATCCTTCCATCATTCCTTCTTTGAAATCTATCAGGTAACAAGTATTTTTTTCAGTGAGTTGCCATTTATGAAGCATGTTCAAATTGGCTTTCTGTCCCTTTTACCCAAAAGTAGTCTAATACTCATAGAAAAAAATACCAAAACTCTATGAGATAATCATTATTTCGTTTACCTCAAAATTTTACCAGTGCTTCAAGAATTACACCAAAGACAAAAATCCTATTGAAAACAAAATTACTTATCTCACCATGTCCTTGGTATAAAATTACTATTCTTCAACTAAGTATGAGGAAGCCATACAGATACAAAAAGGAAGACCGTGAGAAAGGGGGGAAATGTGCCTTTTCAAGAGAGTATGATATTTCTAAGGAGAAACTAGTTTTCACCCCACCCTATAAAAGGCGAAACCTGACACATTCCTGTCCTTAAAGCAAAAGGGGAAAGAGGATGTGACAGAAATACACAGTGAGAATGCATTTCTTCTTTTCACAGAGGCGCATTCTAAAAGAAGGGGCTCCAAAGTTTTCAGAGATGGTGTCATTATATGAGCAGGTAGAAGTCAGTCAAGGACTGCTACCTTGAAGTCCCCAGGTCTCCAGAAATGTATAAAAATTAGATTGTCCTGGTGACACCAGAGTGACAGAACAGACATAGGACTTACTTGTTTCTGTGACCCAGTGCAACATGGAGGGGGGGGAGGGCAGGAAAAGAGAGCCAGAGAAAAGAAGCAAGAGGTCACTAGTCAAGAGATGTAGCTAGAATGCACAGGAGACCAGCAAGGCCTAAGATTGATTCTTAGGACTCTGCCCCACACCAGCAGAACTGTTAAGGTTGTCATAGATCAGTTGATGCCACGGACCTAACAGAGCGGTACGCACCAAGAACACCTACTCTGCCCAGCACCAAAAGTATTGCTGCTGATGTAGAGAAAAAAGTACTCATTGGGGTTAGGAGTGTGGCTCAATGGGTAGAGCACCAGCCAATGAGTCTAAAGCATCAGGTACAGAGTTTGAGTTCCTGTCTCACAATAACAACAATAACAAATGAAAAAGCATTTGTAGCCACAATAAGGAAGACAGCCAAGATGTCATAGCAATAACATAAGAAAGCATCTGTCAGGTGCTGGAAGCTTATGATTGCAATCCTAGCTACTCAGGAGACTGAGATATGAGGGTCGCAGTTCAAAGCCAGCCTGGGCAGGAAAGTCTATGAGACTCTTATCTCCAATAAACTATAGTACTCAGAAAAAAGTCAGAAGTGGAGTTGTGGCTCAAGTGGTAGAACACTTAGTCTTGAGCACAGAAACTCAGGGAAAACACCCAGTCCCTGAGCTCAAGCCTTATAACTGACAAAAAGCAAAAAAGAAAGGATCTGTTTTCCTTTTCCTCCTCCCAAACCCAGCATCAGAAATAAAGGCAGAACCACATATCTCTGCATCCATTATATACTAACTATTCTCTAAATGTAGTCACTACCTTACTTATGTAACTGTAACCCCTCTGTACATTACCTGGACAATAAAATTAAAACAAAAAAAGAAAGTGAGGCCATATATCCAAATACTCATCATTCCTAACAGCTTTCCTATTCACCTCCTCATTCTTTTAAACTTCAGAGTATTTATTAGGGTAAACCAAAGGAATAATCTCTTTATGGTTTATGATCATTATGATTAAAATACTTTAGAATCAGGAATTCCATACTATAAATAATAAACAATACAGAGCAGGATGTAGAGGATGAATAGATGTGTAAAGGTCATCTCAATACATACAAATTTGATCAAATTCAGTACCTATTCACGGTTTAGAGAGAAAAAAAAATACTCAGCAAACGAGGACTAGAAGTAAATGTCCTCGATCTCATAAAGGGCATGTACAAAAAAGCCTACAGCTCACATCGTACTTAATTGTGAATGGCAGGAGCTCAGCTGAGCTCGGGAGAGCTAAGCTGTCATGAGTCTGAAGTAGCCGATTAAAGCCACAAGCCAAAAATGAAAGTAATAATAAAGCTTTTAACCACTTATAGCAATAGTAAAAGTAAAAGGCTAAAATGCTGACTCCTCTCCTATTTTTTCCACTTGTGGAAGGTCAAGTAGATCAGCACCAATATTTAGGGAGAATTGTTATACTAGTGAGAAAACCCCAGACAAGAGTCTCTTGGCGTTGTATGGACCTGGTCCAGAGGGAGGAAGGATGGGAGTGGGAAAGTATTGAGTATTGAGAACTGAGTCAGAGTAGAGAAAAATGTCTTTGAGATTCACCACCACCACCCGTCAACAGGGAAGGCCTACAGCAGAGTGAGTGAGGAAAGCCTTAGCACAAATAATGTCCATGCTAGAAAAGCAAATACGTTGAAGTGCCTGACTGGATAAAGGTATCTGAGTCCTTCACTCCAACTTCCTTCTGAGAATGCAATGCACTGGTTGTGTGGCAAATCTAGTCAGGAGAGGCCACCCATGCTCTGTGCAACCTGCCAAGGAAAGCCTTTGTATGTATTTATGACAAGGCCTGCTAAATCACACATAGTTGTTTTGACCCAGAGCCAGACTCCTCAGTCAAAGACAAAATGTTTTTGCTTTAAGATCAGGAATAAGGCAAGCCTGTCCATTCTATTTCCTTTAAAAAAACAAAAAAAACAAAAAAAAAAACAACTTTCCTTCAGCTTGAATTCAGGGTCTGGGTACTGTCCCTGAGCTTTTGTGGGGTTCTAGCACTTTGGCCACGGGGCCATTTCCATCTTTTTGGTGGTCATATTGGAGATAAAGGGCTATCCTGTCCAGGCTGGCTTTGAACTGTCATCGTCAGATCTCAGTCTTCTGGGTCGTTAGGATTACAGACAGGAGCTACAGATGCCCAGCGCACTCTATTTCTGTTTAATGTCATACTGGACTTCCTAGCTAATGCAATCAAACACAAAAAGATAAATAAGGGATTGGGGGCATGACTCAAGTGGTAGAATGCCTACCTAGAAAATGCAAGGCACTGAGTTTAAACCCCAGTACTGCAAAAAGAAAGAAAGAAAGAGGGCACATAGGTTAGCAGAAGATACGATTGTCTATGTGGGAGTTATCAAGGAATCTATAAACTTTTCGAATAAACAAGTGATATGAGTAAGGTTGCAATACACAAACTCAAAATGCAAAAATCAATTGTAGCCAGGCACCAGTGGCTCACATCTGTAATATCTGCTACTCAGGAGACTGAGATCTGAAGAATTTTGGTTCAAAGCCAGCCAAGGCAGAAAAGTCTGTGAGACTCCATCTCCAAAATGACCAGCAAAATGCAGGACTGGAAGCATGCTTCAAGTTGTACAACACCAGCAGACATCTATACCATAAGACACAAAGCAGCCTTGCAACCTCCACAATCACTATCCTTAGCTGACAAACACACACAGCTGCGCCCTCAATAGTACCATTTATAACAGAATCAAGTTCTAAAAGTACTTCAGTATAATCTAACAAAATAAGCAAATATAATTATGATAAAAATACCAACACTACACAAATGTAAAAACAATGGAGATAGTTTTAGTGAATTACAAAAAAAAATCCCTGCTTTTTAAGATAACAATTTTCTCCCAAATTCATCAATAGACTCAACATCTCAATAAAAATCCCCATCAGATTTTTATAGAAATCAACAAGCCAACTTTAAAGTGTTTGAAAAAGAAACCTGACTAGTCAAAAAAAATTCTGAAAAAGAACAGCTAAGTGGCTTGTTAAAAGTAAAGTTGAGCCGGGCGCCAGTGGCTCACGCCTATAATCCTAGCTACTCAGGACACTGAGAATTGAGGATCACGGTTCAAAGCCAGCCCAGATAGGAAAGTCCATGAGACTCTTACCTGCATAAACTACCAGAAAACTGGAAGTTGCACTGTGGCTCAATTGGTAGAGCCCTCACCTAGAGCTGAAGAGCTGAAGGACAGCACCCAGGCCCAGAGTTCAAGCACCACGGTCAACGAAAAAAGAAGGAAAGTCATCAAGACAGTGTGCTACTGGCAACGGGACAGGCAGTCCAAAATAGATTCACACACATGTGGTCAATTGAGTTTCAATGAAAAGTGCAAATGAAATTCAATGAAGAAAGTCTATTCAACAAATGGTGCTAGAATATGGAACATTTGGATGCTCATATGCAAAAAAGCGAGAGAAATTCTTAGCTTGTACTTTATACCATACCAAAAAAGTTAACTCACAATGGACATAAACCTAAATTTAGAACTCTAAATCAAGAAGATTAGGAGAAAAACTTTAGTTACCTACAAAAAATTCTAAAACCAAGACTTAGTTTTGGAGGGTAAGGGGGACACAGAGAAATGGAGGAAGAAAGGTTAAACAAACTATGTTGAAAATGAACTATACAACTTGTGGGTGGGGACAGAAGGGAAAAACTGGGAGAGAGCAAGGGAAGGGGTGACATTGGCCAAAAAGAAATGTACTCATGGGCTGAGAAGGTGGCTCAGTGGTAGAGCGCTTGCCTTGCATGCTCAAGGTCCTGGGTTTGATTCCTCAGCACCACATAAAGCAAAAAGAAAAAAGCCGGAAGTGGCACTGTGGCTCAAGTGGTAGAGCGCTAGCCTTGAGCTGAAGAACTGAGGGACAGCGCCCAGGCCCAGAGTTCAGGCCCCATGACCAGACCCAAAAAACAAAAAAAAGAAATGTACTCATTACCTGACTTATATAACTACAACCCCTCTGTACATCACCTTTATAATAACAAAAAAATTTTAAAAACAAGATTAATTATACTTCATCAAAATTTAAAACTTTGGATCTTCAAAAGACATTAAGATCATAAATCAATGAACCAAAGAAGAGAAAATATTTTGTTGTTGTTGTTGTTGTTGTGTGTGTGTGTGTGTGTGTGTGTGCGCGGGCACGCACAAGTCCTGGACTTGAAATCAGGGTCTGGATGCTTTTCCTGAGTTCTTTTCCTCAAGGCCAGTATTCTACCACTTGAGCCACAGCTCCACTTTTGGCTTTTTGGTGGCTAACTGGAGTCCAACAGACTTTCCTTTACAGGCTGATCCTTAGATTTCTTTTTTTCGGGGGAGGGGGCCCGCTCGTGGGGCCTGAACTCTGGGCCTGGGCGCTGTCCCTCAGCTCTTCAGCTCAAGGCTAGCACTCTACCACTTGAGCCACAGCGCCACTTCCGGCTTTTTTTCTTTTTGCTTATGTGGTGGTGAGGAATCGAACCCAGGGCCTCAGGCATGCAAGGCAAGCGCTGTACCACTGAGCCACCTTCCCAGCCCTGATCCTTAGATTTCTGCCTCCTAAGTAGCTAGGATTATAGACATGAGCCACAGGTAACTGGCAAGAAAACCTTTTTAAAGCATATATCTATTATATAGCAAACCACATCAATAAAAAACAAACAACTCAAGAAAAAATGGGTAAATGATCTGAAATGCACTTTACTAAGGAAGATGCAGGTCTAATGAGCAGATTCAAGCAAAGACATTCATTAGGAGAACGCAAACTAACCACTGCAGTGAAATAACATTGCAAAAGTAAGGATGAAAATAAGATAAATCTACCAAGTGTTGAAATAGGCAGGGAGTACCTAGATCTAGCAGACATTGCTGGTGGGACTCCACCATTTGGAGCCTTCCAAAGTTGCCTTCTCTGGCTTAGCATAATGTGTGTGATATTCATTTCTGTTGTGTACATCAAAAGTTAGTTTCTTTTTTATTGCTGAAGAAGTATTCTAGGTTACAGATGTAAGAGTTTATTTATGTTTAGCAAGCAAGGAATTTGAGTTGTTGTCATTTGGGGGGTGACTATGAGTCATGCTGTTGTGAAAATTCATATACAGGTTTTCATGTGATCCTAAGTTTTGTTTTCTATAGGGTAAATACTTAGGAATGTGCTTGCTGACTCATACAGTAAGTGTATATTTCACTTGAGAAGAAACTGCCAAACTCTTTTCCATAGTGGTTGTTCCAAAACTGCAAAACTAAGGAACAGGAGAAGACCAATAGTTGCCAAAAGGAACTAATATAATCAGCCAAAAGAAAATTATCTGCATGATGAAACTATTCTATAGCTTGATTGTAAGAACTGTTACACCACTTTATGCATTGTCAAAACTCACAGAACTAGCTGGGCATCGTGGCTTACACCTGTAATTCTAGCTTCTCAGGAGGCAGATATCTGCAGATTGTGGTTCAAAGCTAGCCCCAGCAGAAAAGCCAGTGAGGCTGTTATCTCCAATTAACCAGAAGTAGAGTGATGGCTCAAGTAAGTGATAGAGTGACAACCTTAAGTGAACTAAGTCCAGTGAGAGCAGAGGACACTGAGTTCAACCCCAGAGTTAGTGGGCCCATACATGCATGCACACGCACATGCACATGCACACACACACACACACACACACACACACACACACAAAACCCAACAACAAAACATTACAGAACTATAAAAGATTACATTTCAGCCAGGCACCAGTGGCTCACACCAATAATCCTAGCTACTCAGGAGTGTGAGATAGGAGGATCAAGGTTCGAAGCCAGCCCAGGCAGGAGAGTCTTATCTCCAATTAACCTCCAGAAAACTGGAAGTAGCACTGTGACTCAAAGTGATAGAGCACTAGCCTTGAGTCAAAGAGCTCAGGGACAGTGCCTAAGCCCTGATTGCAAGCCCCAGGAATAACAACAAAAAAAAAGAATAAAATTTCATGTGTAAATTATATCAGAATAAACCTAACTAAAAACCATTCATGTGGACAAAAAGTATAGAAACCATAGGCTATCTATGCTACCTTTAAACCAAAAATCAGTCCAGCACTGATGACTCTTGCCTATGATCCTTGCTACTCAGGAGGCTAAGATCTGAGGACTGGGGTTTGAAGCCAACCCAAGCATGAAAATCCATGGGATTCTTATCTCCAATTAACCACCAAAAATCCAGAGGTAGAGCTGTAGTAAAGTGCTAGTCTTAAACCCAAAAGCTCAGGGACAGAGCCTAAGCCCAGGAATGCACAAAAAATAAAATTAATTAATTAAAATAAACTGAACAAAATATCTGACACCACAAATGTTGACTCTGCCTTCAGAATAAAAATCTTAACTTCCTTAATGGATGGCACGGCTTTTAACCATCTACACCATCATCTACTAAGAGGAGACACGCATTAGTTTGAGATTAGAAACTAGTCTCAAGAGTGACCATCCATGCTTGAATATTTCTATTGATTTGGGGGATGTTATGAGTATTCCTCATCCATTTCCATTGATTTCTCAAGCCCTGATCAAATTGCTTTAAACCTAGGTCCCTATGAGCCTTCTTACCCATCCTAAGTATACAACCTAGCGGGAAAAGCCCTTTAGCACCACCTGAGAACCTTCCCGAGCAGCTAAGGAAAGAACCCTCATATTCTCAGCCCTAACTTCAGAGAAATAAAGCACACATGAAAAATAAGTATGTGCGTATGAGCACAAATTCTTTTACAACTTACTTTAATATTTCTGTAAAGTTCTTCAGAAATGACCTAACTACTTTTATCCTCCCCAGTAATCCATGTAGCCTAGCTTGACATCTCTGTTGGGAGAGAATTCAGTAAGTCTTATTAACAGTAGCAAAACTAGAAACAGGAGGGAGCCTGCCTGCAGCACTCTCAGGATCTCGTGTAGCAGTTTTTGCAAATTGGATTCATCAAATACTAGTCAGTGTTGATAGAAGGAACTTTCCTACCATATCTGTTTGGCCTCTGAATGGAAATATCACTCTAAGTAGTTCGATTATATTATTCCACTTTTAGAAAAGCACATTTTAAATGATTATTTTTACCAGAGGGGGGAAATTTTTCAGACTAAAAGAAAAAAAAAAGATTAGGAAAATTCTGAAGAAAATTACTCTTTTGAACATGTTCAAAATACTTCTTACAGGTATTAAAAATAGGAAAAGTTGTTCAAGATAAAATGAAAATAAACCTATCACAGACATAAGGTGGGGTTTTTTTGGCTTTTGGGTTTTTGGTTTTCTTGCCAGTCATGGGTCTCTTACTCTAGGCTTTGGCGCTGTCCCTAAGCTCCTCTTTTGCTCAAGGCTAGTGCCCTACCACTTGAGCCACAATGTCACTTCCAGTTTTTTCTGTGATTAATTGGAAGAGTTTCGCAGACTTTCCTGCCCAGGCTGGCTTTGAACCACAATTCTCAGATCTCAGCCTCCTGAGTAGCTAGTATTACAGGAGTGAGCCAACAACACCCAGTAATATAATGTTTTAAAAAGCAGTTCAAGTCAGGCCAAGGTGGCTCATACCTGTCATCCTAGCTACTCAGGAAGTTGATATCTGAGAAACAAAGTTCTAAGCCAGCCTTGCTAGTAAAGTCCATGAGACTCTTATCTCCATCTTGTCATCAAAAAAAAAAAAAAAAAAAGCAGAAGTGTGGCTCAAGTGGTAGGGCACTAGCCTTGAGCACAGAAAGCTCAGGGACAGTTCCTAGGCTCTGAGTTTGAGCCCCATGAATGACAAACACAAACACAA
Organism: Dipodomys spectabilis; assembly: GCF_019054845.1. Taxonomy (NCBI): domain Eukaryota; kingdom Metazoa; phylum Chordata; class Mammalia; order Rodentia; family Heteromyidae; genus Dipodomys; species Dipodomys spectabilis. The sequence goes on along the minus strand of NW_024871203.1, from coordinate 2,105,447 downwards.
ACACACACACACACACACACACTAAAGTAAAACAAATAAAAATGAAAAGCGGTCATATTAACCACTTCAAATACTTGGGTTCTTAATTATTGCTAACTTCAGAGCCATCTAGATTCTGCATGAGAATTAGGTCTCTGTGAATTAGGCCTATATGAGAATTAGGCCTGAATGAGAATGAGGCCAGGAGTTCATGCCTGTAATCCAAGCTACCTGGGAGACTGAAATCAGAAGATTGTGGTTCAAAGTCTGGGCAGGAAAGACTGTGAAACTCCTATCTCCAATTAACCACCAAAAAGCCATAAGTAGATCTGTGGCTGAAATGATAGGGTACCAGTTTTGAGTAAAAAGCTAAGAACAGTGCCCTGAGTTCAAGCCACTGTACTGGCTTGCGCGCGCACACACACACACACACACACACACACACACAGAATGATAATTACTACATATGTTTTTAAATCTAAAACATCTTGTCTCTTTTAACTAGCTTTAATTATGTATACTTTACATATAAAATACAGATATCCAAGTCTGTGAACTTGGACATATGCATATACCCATGAAACAATCACAACTTCACAATAATAAAAATACTCATAGCTTCTAAAAGTTTTTGCCATGCTTCTCTGTAATATGGATTGGTTTTTGTTTGTTTTGTTTTGTTTTATATGTTTTGGGTTTGTTTTTTTTTGTCAGCCACGGGGCTTGAACTCTGGGCCTGGGCACTGTCCCTCAGCTCTTCAGCTCAAGGCTAGCACTCTACCACTTGAACCACAGCGCCACTTCCGGTTTTCTGGTGGTTTATTGGAGATAAGAGTCTCACAAACTTTCCTGCCCAGGATGGTTTTGAACTGTGATCCTCAGATCTCAGCCTCCTGAGTAACTAGGATTATAGGCGTGAGCCACTGGCACCTGACTTTGTTGGTTTTTTGGGGGGGTTCTTTTGGGGGTTTTTTGGTAAGAACTCAACATGAGATCTATGCTGTGAGGAAACTATTTAAGCATACAACTCTGAATTAGCAACTATAGGCACAGTAATGTACTAAAGATCTCTAAAACTGATTCATGGAAGGTAACAAACTTTATGTACCTTGTGTAACTTCATTTTCTCCTCACCATCACCATTCTATTTTCTATCGCTATGAATTTATTCTGCTGACTTCATGTAAGTACAATCATGCAGTATTTATCCTATAACTGGTATGCACTTAGTGTAATGTCCTAAAGGTTCAGCCATGTTATTGAATGTGGCAAAGTTTTCTTCCTCTTTACCCCTTCTTTCTCCTTTGCTCCATCCTCCCTCTTCCTCTCCTCTCCTTTTTCATCCTTGTCCTCATCGTTCTTCACAATGAGCTTTGAAATCAGGCCCTTAAACTTTCTAAGCAAGCACCACTTAAGCCCCTCCTCCTGAAGATTTCCTTCCTTTTAAATTAGCACATACGTTATATAGCACATTTTTCTTCTTTATTCACCCACGGATGGTCAGTCAGCTTGTGAACAATGCTACAATGAACATCATCTTCTATTCAACCTTTAAATTCTCTCCAATACTAACTCTTCTATGAAATTTCTCCAAAACAATCCCTTCTCCCCAATTTAGACTCCTTCCTCTACATCACAAACCTAATGTCGCTATCATTTCCAAAAAATAAATGATAATTTGTATACCTGTGCTACTTTTCTAAGGCTACAAACTCCATAGGGAAACCTTATCTAGTGTTCCTATCTGTATACTTAGCACTTGTTCCCAATGACCAGTAGAAGAGCAGATGGCTGACTGAGATAGAGAAGAAATCAATGAAGTGAACCAGCAATGGTGATTTATTTTTCTCAACATTCAAACTAGATTTTCTAATGGTGGCCAGTGAAAAAGAATTCCTGGTAGTATTGATCATGTGAGTGTCTGAAAACTGCTACAGTGCCATCTGTTCTGACAATAACTGAAAACAAACACCTTGTTACATATCTGCTGCACTAAGTAGTAACCTTGAAAACAGGCCTTGAAATTTCCCCATTAAAAAAATCCCAGTGATGAGGTCTCTGGCACAGTAATGGAATTCTAGCAAACACCTAGGGTCATTGTTTAGGAAGAGAATGAGTTTGCAGACTCAAGTGGTAGAGTTTAAAGGAGAAATGGTCAATACAGCCAAGAAGAAAATCCCTGCCACATTAAAGACTAAAAATGTTATCCCCCTGGAATAGCCCACATGAAAACTCAAGATGCAGTAGGTTTTGATATTTAAATATTTAAATAGGTGCAAATTAAGTGGGATCCCACAAAGAAAAACATGCTGCCATTCAACCTCATAAGACTCTTTTTATAGTAAACACTTGGGTCAACTGTCTTTATACCTTCATATATACATGTACAGACATTAAATGAACTGAGACGAGAAACAGTAAGGCTAGTCTGCGCATATAAAAGAGTGAGTCAAAGAGAAATACTGTTGTTTTTCAAAGTAAATTAGGTTTATTATTTCTGTTGTCTGTCATCATCAATTTCAATAAGGATAGAGACCAGCAATCTGGGAACAATTATTGAACAAGCTAGAAGTCTCTGCTGAGCTACATCTAAGTGGGACTCTTGTCTAACCCACAGTAACCAGAAGAAGTTTTCTGAACATTTCAAATTTTATAGAAGGAATGGAAATCCTAAGCCAAATTTGAGTCATTGTCCCAAAAGCATCAATAATGTCGAGCAATGTTGACATGAAGTTGGGATTGAGAGGAATTAAATATTCGTCAAAATTGAACCTGTTCATTTGGCTCAAGTTCTCTTATTTTCTGGTTTATTAACTGTCAAATTTTTTTAAAACTGCATATATTTATCATGTATAGCATGCTGTTTGGAAGTATGTGTACACTGTAAAATCGCCAAATCAAGCTAATGAACACATTCATTACAAGCTCAAGAGATTCCTTGTACGTGATGGCTATAGTTAGTATCAATATATTATATTCCTGAACATTTCTGAGAATTTTAAGTGCTCATACCATAAAAAGGAAAAGTATCTACATAATGTTCGTTTGTTTGGGGTTTTTTCTACAACCCAAGTACATTTTACCCAGTTAGATTTTCCAAATCAATGGTAACCACGTGTTCCTCTCAGGGTACACTCAAAGTTGACTAAAATGAGGATTTATTTCACAAAGGAACTCCTTTGAGGAGTGTAGATGCAGATACACAACAAGTAGTCTGGGGTTAATAGAAAAGGGTCAATCAAATGCTAGATAAGAAATTTAACTCATGGGGCTGGGAAGGTGGCTCAGTGGTAGAGCGCTTGCCTTGCATGCATGAGGCCCTGGGTTCGATTCCTCAGCACACATAAGCAGAAAAAAGAAAAAAGCCAGAAGTGGCGCTGTGGCTCAAGTGGTAGAGTGCTAGCCTTGAGCTGAAGAGCTGAGGGACAGCGCCCAGGCCCAGAGGTTCAAGCCCTACGACTGGACCCCCCCCCCAAAAAAAAGAAATGTAACTCATTGCCTTACTCATGTAACTGTACAGCATCTTTACAGTAAAATAAAATTTAAAAAAAATATTGTTTCTCCCATTCTTTATCTCTATCTGTAGCAGGTCTACCACAGTCAGTATACAGTTCATTGTAAGAACATGATGGGAATAAGGAATAAATGAGGTTGAAGATAGAGGAAAGAATAATCACACTAAGGTAAGAAAATAATTTTCCTATAGAAAATTGCAATGGAAATATGTATTCATTTAATTAGCATATCTACACATAAGACTCTAACTCAGGGGCTGGGAAGGTGGCTCAGTGGTGGAGCGTTTCCTTGCATGCATAAGGCCCTGGGTTCGATTCCTCAGCACCACATAAGCAGAAAAAGCTGGAAGTGGTGCTGTGGCTCAAGTGGTAGAGCACTAGCCTTGAGTTGAAGAGCTGAGGGACAGTGCCCAGGCCCAGAGTTCAGGCCCCACGACTGACAAAAAAAAAAAAAAAGAATCTAACTCAGAGTGTGAGCCACAAAGCAGTAGTATCTAGGAGTTTGTTAGAAATGCAAATGTTTGGCTGGGAAGGTGGTTCAGTGGTAGAGTGCTTGCCTTGCAAGCATGAGGCCCTAGGTTTGATTCCTCAGTATAAGCAGAAAAAGTCAGAAATCCCCCTCTGTACAGTATTTTCACAATAAAAAAAAAAGAAAACCAACCCACATAATATACCTTAAAAAAAAAAAAAAGAAAAAGTCAGAAGTGGTGCTGTGGCCCAAGTGGTAGAGCGCTACCCTTGAGCTGAAGAGTTGAGGGACAGCGCCCAGGTCCAGAGTTCATGCCTCATGACTGACAAAAAAAGAGAAAAGCAAATACTCTGATTCCACTCCAGAACCACTAGCTTTAAATCTGCTTTTTAACCATTTTCCAATGCCTGTTATGCACACTAAACTTTAAGAAGTACTGCTCTAAGGACTCCCTAGACTTTCTGAGGTTGATATTAGAGGTTTGGGATAATAAAAGCTAGAGAAATTAAACACTGAAAGTTCACTTAGTAAGATACTCAAATAACATGTTACAGAAAACATCATGTTTCTTTTTTTTATTGTGAAAATACTGTACAGAGGGGTTACAATTACATGGGCAAGATAATGAGTACATTATTTATCAAAGCATTGTAGCCTCCTCCTTTGTTTCCCCTTCCCATCCCTTCCCATAACATCATGTTTCTTAAATTTCATCATAAAATCAAACAAAAGATATAATCAATAACTGAATATATAGTATTCAACAATTTAATGATAAAAAACAAATAGCAACTATTGTTCCATTAATACAAAGTTTTTCCTTATGAGAAACTTATGCTATATAATCTAACAGTTCTTCAAAAGAAAAGAAAAATCCAGGCTGATTTAAACTGAAAAGCTGCTGCTTCTGTTATGTGCTTTTCTGTCTTTCTCTCCTTAATACTAATTTGTCTTCCATTTCAGGCCAAACTCTTGGCACTTCGATAAATACTTTTTGATTGATTGAAGCCCAAGTACTTTAAAACTGTGTGCTAAACTATATTTATAGATCGGCACCAAAACCTGGTTGTAATCTTTTGCTTAGAGAAGACCACCATCTAGTGTTTGCTCTAGGAAGTGCAATTTCCTATCAAGTATATTTTTACCAACCCATATGAGCAAACTGTACTGTTAAACTAACTCACTCTTTGTACCCTTCTACAGTTCTAATGAAGTATTAAAATGATCTCTGCTTGCATTTACCATGAAGCTGTTTCTGTTTTGAAATAGCACTTTCATTTAGGATGGAAAGATCATCTCCCTGATCAAGGCACACCAGCCACATTTCCTTACCTCAGTCTTTAACAATTCTGCACACTATCTGTTGTCCAACTTCAGAATCTATATGCCTGTACACAAGGATTCTCTCAAGCCACCAAAGCCTACCTTGCTGCTCACACAGCAGACCACCCCAGAGGCTACCAACCAATGATTAATGCAAAATGACAAATGACCATCCCAGTGCCTTTGCTCCTCAGGAGGGAGGCTCTCTTTTGCAGAGTTTTCTCCTGAGATTAAGGAGACATCAGGGCTGGGATGTAGCTTAGTGGCAAAGCACTTGCCTAGCAAGTGCAATGTCCTGGGTTCGATCCCCAGTACCAAAAAATAGACAACGAAAACATTTTTAAAATACAGCTTAAAAAACAGAAAAATCATATTTGGATGAACTAAGTCAGGCTCAGAAAGACAAAAAGTGAATATTTTTCCTCATATGTGGATGTTAGACCTAAAATATATATATGTAAGCATGCCAGGAGCCAAAGGCTCATACCTGTAAACCTAGCTACTCAGGAGACTGAGATCTGAGGATCGTGGTTCAAAGCCAGCTGGGGCAGAAAAGTCTATGATACTCTTATCTCCAATTAACCAGCACGAAGTCAAAAATGGAGGTATAGCTCAAATGCTACAGCAGCAGGCTTGAGCAACAAAAAGCTAAGGGATAACAACTAGAAATTAAGTTCTAGCCCCAAAGCCAGAAATTGTGTGTGTGTGTGTGTGTGTGTGTGTGTGTGTGTGTATATGTTTATGTATACATATGTGTATGTATATAGGTATATAGTCATATCTATGGACATATATAGCATATATGCAGACATCAAAATCAAATCAATGCTTCTGAAATAGTGGGTAGAGTTTGGTACATAGCACTTGTTGACTCAGGAAAGGGATGGTAAGCATAAGTTTAGACAGAACAGAGGATAGATCAATAGCCACAAGGCAGAGGGAAATTGGTGAAAATGAATTGTAGACAAGTACCAGTTGTTTATATCTATAGTCCTAGCTACCTGGGAGGCTGGCATCTAGAGGATCAAGGTTTGAGGCCAATCTTGGCAGAAGAACATCTCAAGAGCCATTCTCAACCCATATTTCAGTGTAGTGGCTCATACCTGTCATCCCAAGCTACATGGGAGGCTGAGACTTGGAGGATCACAGTATGAGACCAGCCTGTGTAGATGCAACAAGACTCCCTCTTCATGGAGGGAAACTGGAAGGAGTGATGCATGCCCATGATCCCAACCAACTACAAGAAGCCTAAAGTAGGTGGATCTCCATCTGTGTGAGTGCTAGAAGGCAAGGAGAACCCTATTTCAAAAATAACCAGTAAAACCAGTTAACAGGGTCTCTTGCCTGTAAATCCAACCTACTTGGGAGGCTGAGATTGTGGTTCAAGGCCAGCTCTGCAGAAACGCTCATAGGACCTTTTCAATCCATAGCTAGGCACAAGTGGCACATGCCCACACAGGAGGCTAAGATTGGAAAGACTGCATTATCAGGCCAGCCCAGGCAGAAAAGCACATAAGACTCTCCACAGAAGGCAACAGGATTCAGTGGCATGCGCCACTGGGATCCCAGCAATGATAGGAATCCTACAAGTGGGCTGATCACATCTTCCATTCAAGTTAAAGCAAGACCCTATCCTAAAAATAACTAAGGAAAAACAGGGCTGGAGGCTGAGCTAAGCCTAGAAAATGCAAAAAACCTAAGATCAAATCCCAGTAGTGGCCGGGGGAAGGGGGGGGGGGGGCGGGGGCGGGGCGGGGGAGGAAGACAGAGATTTGATGCTACATGAGACACGTCATAAGATACTACCAATTATACACTTCTCACCCCTATGATGGTAAAGGAACCTTAATTTTAAACTGCACCCATAGTCTATAGGCATAAGTGGTAGACTGTCTGCCTAATAAGTTCAAGGCCCTGAGTCTAAACCCTAATGCCACCAAAAGGAAATACACCCTAAATATGGAGACAAAAATAATACACATAGGGGTTGGGAAGGTGGCTCAGTGGTAGAGTGCTTGCCTAGTATGCATGAGGCTCTAGGTTCAATTCCTCAACACCACGTAACAGAAAAAGCCGGAAGTGGCGCTGTGGCTCAAGTGGTAGAGCGCTAACCTTGAGCTGAAGTGCTGAGGGGACAGTGCCTAAGCCCAGAGTTCAGGCCCCACGACAATAATAATAATAATCATAATAATACACATGGACATTAAGCCCATATTCATGGTTTTCTTAACATACTTTTCCAGTTATTTTCAACTTATAATGTACATAACAGGTTGAATTAAAACTCCTTTGTACAACCACTTCAAGATAACAAAAGCCAGGTGCCGGTGGCTCATGCCTGTAATCCTGGCTATTCAGGAGGCTGAGATCTGAGGATCATGGTTCAAAGCCAGCCCGGGCAGGAAAAGTCCATGAGACTCTTACCTCCAATAAACCACTGGAAAATAGGAAGTGATGCTGTGGCTGAAGTGGTAGAGCACTAGCCTTGGGCTGAAGAGCTGAGGGACAGCGCCCAAGCCTAGAGTTCAAGCCCCATGACCAAAAAGAAAAAAAAAAAAAAAACAGAAAAAATAACAGGTGTGGATCACTCACATCTGTAATCCTAGCTATCAGGAGTCTGAGATCTGAAATAGTTTAAAGCCAGCCCAGGTAAAAAAGTCTGTAAAACTCTTATCTCCAATTAACAACCTCCCCACCAATAAAAAAAGCCAGAAATGGAGCTGTGGTTCAAGAGGCATAGCAAAAAAAAAAAAAAAAAGGTTCAGAAACTATGCCCAGGTCCTGAGTTAAAAAAATACACATAACAATCTTCCATTATTTATTATGTCTTTGAGGAAGAAATGATCAGCTGGAATGTTATTAATCATTTTAAATGTTCATAGCAGGCATGATGACATATACATGTAATCCTAGCACTCTGAGGGCTGAGACAGGAAGGCGATGGGTTAGAAGACAGCCTAGATTGAATAGAGTTTTAGGCCAGCCTACGCTACACAGAGACAACCTGTCTCAAAAAATAATTATTAAAGATACCATTAAGCCTTCCTTTAAATAAACCAATTTAACTTCTTTTCATCTAGCCTTCTTTGAATTTACCTGATCATGAAAACACGCTCCTACAGAGTGCCAATAAATATTCTTCATTCTGCCCAGCATATCTTGGGAAATGAAGACAGGCTAGAGGAAATGGTCCAGTACCTGGCACACTGTGGGTACTTTTTGCCTTTTATCACCCATAAAGGCTGAAGACTAGGTTCTTATGATATTAGACATAGTGCACTGGAATGAGAACAAAACAGCCTCTAATTAAGAACCTAAAGGAATAATGAATTTAAAGAGAAGTCAGACTAGAAATAACTGACAAATGGTACAATGTGTTATTTCCCAACACAGGAATGAGTCATCATAGGAAAAAAAGGAAGATGATGTCACCCCTTACTAATATAAGATGGTGATTTATACTAAATGCAATGTGTAATCAAATAAATGAAGTTCATGTGGGTGTAATGTGTTGATGAATCCTAATGCATGTCAAGATCCAGACAGATATAAGCAAACAAATTTATGATTTTTAATGTATTAGCACAAGTCAAGGGTTCTCTATACAAAATGCAGCAAGACATACCTTGAAAGAATTGATCTTTTAACTTGTAAGTTGAACCACTCAACTCTGTAGATAATATTCAGCCATTAGCATGAAAGCTTCCCAGATAAAATGAAGAAATATCCCATAATAAAACCAACATTTCATGGGAGATACATAAAGCCTAAAGAAGAAATTTAAGCTTCTCACCATCGTTACTTTTTTAGTACAATTAACCTTATGTAATGAATTGATAAGGTAAAAGGTGCCTTGCATAAAACTAAGGGTTAGACTTGCATGAATTAAATAATTCCGCAGAATCTTGAGTTTGAGGCCATACTGGCTACTTAATGAAACCTGATCTCAAAAAAAACCAAAACATAGATTCTAGAAAGGTCAGGAAACCCCTCTGTACAGTATGTTCTCAAATAAAATAAAATTTAAAAAAAAAAAAAAAAGAAAGAAAGAAAGGTCAGGAAGTGGTAAACTGACTTAGTGGATATGAGAAGCTGAAAGAACCAAAGTTAAGCACCAACCTGATTTACACTGTGGATTCCTGGATATGCTAATCAATTGGAAGTATGATGGTATATTTCTTGTCATAAGACTGAAGGTGGAGCCTAAAGCAAAAGAACAGTTATGTCAGTCTTATATTAGGTGTCAAGGCCTTCCACTTCTAGTCGTAGACTACCTGCTGGCTTAAAACAAGCATGCATGCTTCAGGAATCTTTAAAAAAAAAAAGAAACCAGAAATGAAAATGACTGAAGAAACGACAAAGTAATATATTAGCCTAATGTATTAGCCTAAAATTTGAGGGAAGATTGGAACCCAAAGAGGTAAGTAAATCCTAGCTACTGCATAAGTTCTGAAGGCATCTGCCCACCTTGTAAAAAGCATGAGCTTTTATTGGAGTAGCCTTGCTATTCAAGGGAAACATGAATCAGAGCCTGGATCCAAGCTGAGATTCCAGAGGGTACATACTCTGGCAGGAGGAAAGTAGGAAAACACACAATTCTAATCCCAGCTGGAAGGGAGGGCTAATCTGCCTCAAAAGGCCAGCCACACAGAAGGCACCGGTGACAACAGACTGGCAGGCCAGGGGTATGCCAGTAACTACTTCTAAGGGGTAGAACCAGCACTGAAGAAATTTCCTCACAGTGTTCCTCCTATTTCAGGGTGCTATAGCCCCAGCTTGAAAATGAGTTACTCTGGGAAGCTGAAAACTAAGCATGAGTATTCCTTGTTTTTTCAGGGAGCCTGGGGTCACCCTGCTATATGCCTGAGTAAGAGATGGCCTTGAAAGGGGGGAGAAGGGGGGCCTGCACAAGTGGACAATGAGCCACAGAGAAGTTTAAGCAGCAGGGATCATAGGCTGTGGGCAGCATGGTAATCAGTGGGCCCCTGTCCCCTGTGTTGAAGTAAATGCCATCACCAGTGGATTGATTACTGCAGAGATTGACGGTTGATGACAGCTCAGCCTCCAAAGCAGCCTCTGTGTGATATGTGATTTGCTGCCAAAGGAGGCTGGGGGATCTTACTGCTGGATAGGACTGAGCTCTAAACACAGGTGCAGCGACCACTGACTGGGTTGGTTTAGACGCTGCTCATTAAACAAGGTGCTTCATGGCTTGGGGAGAGGTCTGAAGGCACTGAAACTGGCTAAATGCTAGGTTTTCTTGTGCTTCTCTCCCTCCAGTGCAGAGCCCCATGATGTTTGTTTCTTCTCACTCTCTGATGCACATAAAGGACAGTCATCAGCTTAACTGGGTGACCTCTGGCAGGAGTGGGAAACCTTTCTTCTGCTAAAGGTCATTTGGGTAATGATAACATCATGCACACGCCATACAACATTATCAATACAGGCAGACAGCCAGGTCAGCTGGATGAAAAGCAGCTGTCTCATCACATACAAAATTATTAAAGGGCCTTATATAGCCCATAGACTTCATATTCCCTACCTCTAAGAAGCCCATATGCTGCCAAGCTCATACGGACTTTCAAAGTGAACGCAGCCCTGATGATGACAATATGCCTTTGATGGGCCCAGCCCTCAGCCCCCTTGTAGTACCAACCTGTACAATGGGAACAGAAAGGAACTACAGTAGTCCCCACTAGACTCAGGGTGTGTGTATGTGTGTGCCAGTACTGGCAGAGAACTCAGTTCTTTGCACTTGTACTCAGCTTTTTCAGACATGGTTGGTGCTCTTCCACTAGAGCCCCAACACCATTTCCAGCTTCCTTTTTTTTTTTTTACTTCCTCTGCAGTCCTCACACTACAAGCCTCAGACTTCAGTCAACTGAGTAGCTAGGATTATAGGTATGAGCCACTAGTGCCCGGCTGACTTGTTGGGTTCTAATACTGAAGGACACAGAAGATTCCCAACTCTTGTCTTTTCTTTTTAGCTATAACTAGTATTACTTTTACCTATTTGTAGACAATTTTTAATCTCTTGATCACATGCTTTTTCCTTTCTTTCATGCAATCTTGTTTCCTTGTTCTCTTTTACCCTTCCATGTTCCATGTTCCCTATTTTTTTAATGAGTATGAAATAAGATTTACCTTAAAGACTGAGGTTGCTCTGAATAGAAACTAGTGTTGAAGAATCCAGTGTTGATTTAAGAAGTTTATGTTAAAGGGAATCTAATTTTAATCATCTTTTTCACTGAAACATATAGTAACATAAAAATTCAAGAGATGGGTATAATTATATAACTTTATCAGGTGGAAATAAACTTTTTTCAAAACTGTTTAACTCTATGGAAAGGAAGAGAATAAAGTAGAAGGATCAAAGATAAAAGTTTTAAAAGGAAGGAAGGAAGGAAGGAGTTTGTTCCTGAAGGTGGGCACCGGTAGCTCACACCTGTAATCCTAGCTCAGGAGGATGAGAGCTGAGAATCGTAGTTCAAAGCCAGCCTAAGCAAGAAAGTCTAAGAGACTTATGTCCAATTAATCACAAAAAGCTGCAAGTGTAGCTGTAGCTCAAGTGGTAGAGCACTAGCCTTGAGCCAAACAAGCTCAGAGACAGTACCCAGTCCCTGAGTTCAAGCCCCAGGACCAGTACATGCATGCGTACAGAAAGAAGGAAAAAACTTCCTTAATCATGGTTAGCTTTATAAATTTCAGTCACATTATAGGAATAGAAAAATAACTATATAAAAATAATAAAATTCCAAGAAGAAAATGACCCTTAATATTCAAGAGAAAAATGTAACAAATTAACCAAACAATTATTGATTCTGTAGCACAATCACAAAGAGGAAGAATTACTTTAGGTGAATATAAATCATTTAAATTAAATTTTATGTCCCTGGTGGCATCTCTCTTATGGACAAAAAGGGATCAAATTAAATTTTCAGTAATCATATTTCTGAAGGTGATAGAAGCCTTGGTATTGTTATGAAGCTATCTCATAGGAAAAAGGAAAATGATAAATCATTTTGGGCTCACTGCAATCCTAATTTTTTAAATCGGAAAGAATATGTACAAATCATGCTTTCCTTAACCTGCATTTGAAAGATTAAGTAAAACTCTTTTTTATGATTATGCAAAGGACAAAGAATAAGGAGAAATGTATCACTCTGAGAAATCAGAGACTGTTTCCTCACAAAAATGCAAAGTAGACAATAGAGATTGGCCAAAGCAGAGAATTTATGGAAAACTGACATAAATGAAGTAACAGAGGACCCACACAATGTGGGGGAAGCTTTCAGCATAAACACTTCCTTCTTCAACTTGTTTACATATACATTGTGATTTCTACGATTTTCTTTTTCTTTTTGCTGGTCCTGGGGCCAGCTTTTTGGTGTGTGGGTTTTTTTCATTTTTGGTTTTGGTCTTTTTTGTTTTGTTTTGTTTTTGTTTTTTGAAGGTTGGAACATTGGAGTCTTTATTATACACTTAGAAGGCTCCACGCAGCCTGTTGTTACAAAGGCCTGCAGCCCCCAAATATACTTAACCCAGTTAGGAAACAGGCTAGAGAGAAAGGAAGAACAAAAATAATACTAACAAACCAATTCAGCTCCTATGGAGAGCTGAATTGGGACGCCATGATGACCAGAGATGAGCCAGGACACAGGACACGATCACAGAGACACACATGGAATGCCATAATGGCAGCTGGGCTGGGCTGGGCCTAAATAGGGTCCAAGCAAGAGGTATGTCCCTGGTTTGCTGGGGGTCTTTTGGTTTTTTTTTGGGGGGGGGGGGGATTAACACAAGACTCTCATGGACTTTCCAGCCCAAGATAGCTTTGGACTGAGATCCTAACATCTCAGCCTCCTGAGTAGCTAGGATTACAGGTGTGAGGCACTGGCGACCAGCTCAAAAATTATTTCTTGTCAGGTTCATGTTTAATTAAAATGCTTAGAAAGGTTTCATTATCAGAGTCACAGACTATATTAAGGATGCTCCCAGGTAACACTTTCTTGTAAACTGGACCCAATCATATAAAACACAAAAGATACTAATGAACCTATGGTCAGTAACTTATGAATAACCAGAGACTATAATTCCTGATTATGTACCTATACCCTTCCCTTCTCTACTTAAGAAGAGGAATTAAACCACGCTTTCTGGAACTGAAAATTCTCCAAAATGTAGGACTTAATTAATACAACTATAATTACCAACATTTATTATGGAAGTATAAAAATATAAAACAGGGCTGGGAATGTGGCTTAGTGTAGAATGCTTGCCTAGCATGCATGAAGCCCTGGATTCCATTCCTCAGTACCACATGAACAGAAAAAGCCAGAAGTGGCACTGTGGCTCAAGGGGTAGAGCTCAGGCCTTGAGCACACAGAGGCTCAGGAACAGTGTCCAGACCATGAGTTGAAGCCCCAGGATTGGCAATAATAATAATAATGATGATGATGATGATGATGAAATTAAAAACAATAAGTCTATAGTTGCACTTTAAAAGTACAACTACTTAATGATAGGTATCTACATATAAATTAATGTGCAAAAATTAAAACCTGATCCAGTATGGTAGAAGTGCAAATGATTTCTACTCTTTATTTTTGTTCTTTGGGGTTTTGGTTTTGGCCGGTTGTGGGGCCTGAACTCAGGGCCTGGACACTGTCTCAGAGCTCTTTTGCTCAAGGCTAGCTAGCGCTCTACCACTTTGAACCGCAGCACCATTTCCAGTTTTCTGGTAGTTAATTCGAAATGAGTCTGATGGACTTTCCTGCCTGGATTGGCTCCAAACTCTAATCCTCAGATTTCAGCCTCCTAACTAGGATTATAGGTGTGAGCCACAAGAGCCCAGCTAGTTTTTTTGTTTTGGTTTAGTTTTGGTTTTTTGTGTTTCTTGTTGTTTTTTGTTTTGTTTTGTTTTTAGGAAAACCTGGCCACTGGTGATTCTTGCCTATAATCCTAATTATTCAGAAGGCTGAGATCTGAGGATCAAGGTTCAAAGGCAACCCAGGAAGACAAACCCAGGAGATTTATCTCAATTAAATTACCAGCAAAAGGCTGGAAGTGAAGGCAAGGCAAGCCTAAGAGCACCAGCCATGAGGAGAAAAGGCCCAGTGTTGATCCATGAGTTCAAGCCCCCAAAACAGCACAAAAGCAAGAAAAGATTGGTAGAAAGCTGAACATAACTGTAAATAACAGGAACTTTAAAGAGAATGTGCTAAATTTTAAGGAACTCAAAATGAAAATAAAGTGTCTATGGAAATGCATCTGCTCTGAAGTTTGCCCTATCCCAACCTTGTTTAACACATGAAAAAAATGTTCAACATCTCTGGCCATAAAAGCAAATGTAAATCAAAACAACACTGAGATTTCACCTTACCCAAGTTAGAATGGCCATATTAAGAAAAAAATAACAAATGATAGCAAGTTTGTGGCCAAAAGGGAACTCTAATATACTGTTGGTGAGGATGTAAGCTTGATTAACCACTCTGGAAAGCAGTATGGAGGTTCCTCATAAAATTAAACATAGAACTATCCTACCATCCAGCAGTCCCACTCCTGGGCATTTATCCAATAGAACACAAGATTACAACAAAGTCATCATCACAACCATTTTCATTGCAGCACTATTCACCATAGCCAACATATGGAATCAGCATAGATGTCCCTCAATAGGCAAATGTATCAAGAAAATGTGGTGTATATACACAATGGAATTTTACTCATCTGTTTGAAAGAATGATACTGTACCATTCATAAGGAAATGGAAAGATTGGAAAAATTATTAAGTGAAGTAAGCCAGACCTAGAGAAACAAAGGTTGCATGCTTTCCCTTATTTTTGGTAGTTAGAATGTGCCTATAAATCTGTAACTAAACACTGGGTGGTATGCAAGTGGTTACAAATGAATTAACTAAAGTATAATAGAGTCTATGAACAGCCCATAAATAGTCTGAGAGTATAGTAGTATATAACCTTTTAGAGAGTCTAAATCAGCCAGGTGCTAGTGGCTCACGCCTATAAGTCTAGCTATTCAGGAGGCTGAGATCTGAGGATCACAGTTCAAAGCCAGCCCAGGCAGAAAAGTCCCCGTGATACTCTTATCTCCAAGTAACCACTCCAAAACCACAAGTGGTGCTGTGGCTCAAGTGGTAGAGTGTTTGCCTTGAGCACAAAGAGGTTCAGGGACAGTGCCCAGGCCCTGAGTTCAAGCCCCACAACTGACCAAAAAAAAAACTAGCTCAAAGCCCAACAAAATCAACACCAGGAAAGGAAATGGGTACATCCAGGAAGGGGATAGGGCCAAGGGGAAAGGGAAAGAAGAATGAAGAAGTGTGGGGTAGGGGGGAGAACGCAGTCAAGAATTCATTGTATATACCACGAGAGCTTTAAAAAAAGGCAAAGGATACGTTGAAGGGATGACACTAATCAAGATGCATTGTATTCATAAACTGCTTTGTCATATGACACATTTTTACAACTAAAGGTAATATTTTTAATAAATGAAAAAAATTGAGAGCCCTGCTGGGTGCCAGTGGCTCACACCTGTAATCCTAGCTACTCAGGAGGCTGAGATCTGAGGATCAAGGTTCCAAGCCAGCCTGGGCAGAAGTGTCCATGAGACTCTCACCTCCAATTAACCACCAAAAAGCCAAAAATGGAGTTGTAGCTCAAGTGGTTGAACACTCACCCTGAGCAAAAACTTAGGAAAAGTATCCAGACCTTGAGTTCAAGCCATGGGATTGGCAGAAATTAAAGAGAGACACCAAGTTCTTAGTATCCCATATAAAATAAAGAATCAGAGACTACCTTTTCTATTTCTATCCTATTCAAATAATCTAACTGCAAGAATGAGTGTTAGAATAAAGCAGGGACAAAGTTTTACCCTTTTACTCTTTAAAATAAATGCTATCTTGAATGACCCTTGCTTTTTGTCAGTTCTGGGGCTTGAACTCAGGACCTGGATGCTGTCCCTGAGCTTTTTTGTACAAGCTAGTGTTCTATGCTTTGTGCCACAGGTCCATTTCTGGTTTTTCAGTGGTTGATTGGAGGAAAGTCTCACGGACTTTCCTGCATGGGCTAGCTTTAAAATGAGATACTCAAATCTCAGCCTCCTGGGTACCTAGTATTACAGGCATAAGCCACTAGCATCTGGCTTTCAATGACACTTTAATAACATCCAGGCCAGAACTAGATGTTATGGATCTAACAGAATATAATGCAAACCACAAATCTAGTTTGAAATACTCTAGTAGCCACAGTTCGCAAAATAAAAAGACACAGGTTAAATTTAGTAATATATTTAATCAAGCCAAATACATTCAAGGTATCAACTTAATATGAAACTAAATATTTAAAATGATTAATAAGATCATTTGCATTATACTTTATACTGTCTTTGAAATCAGTGTGCATTTAATATCTATTCTACATCTAAACTCAAGAGTAGACATATTTCATGTACCCAATAGCCATGTATTTAGATACTATTCTCTATATTTATATCTAAATGATCAATTTACAGACAAAAGCGATTATCTACAAATGTATGTCAAAGTGTAGATTTAAATATAAGTGAATATTTTTGTCTTTTGAGATAGTTCTGTGTAGTCCACAGTGATCATAAACTCATTATATAGCCCAAGCTGGCCTCAAATATATCATCCTCCTCCTGTACCTGCCCAGAGCGAGGAGTACAGGTATAAAGCACCACACCAATTGCTAACTGATTTTGTTAGCCAAAGAATCTGTTTCTGGTAAAGTTAGAGAATATTTGGAAAATTTCAACTTATTGTTGCAAAGCAGTGACGGTTTAATAACAGCAATGAAAATGAACCTCCAAGCTAGCAAAGACTATTATTATGACTGTGTGTTTGCAGCTTCAGTGGCTTTTTTGTGGGTTTTTGTTATGGTAGTGACAGTCGTGGTAAAACTACTCATTAATTATGTATTCTTTTTTTCTATTATTTTGTTTAGTTAGTTTTATATTCAAATACCTTAAAAGCCTACTGAAGTGAAACTGTATTTTTGTCTGTTATTTATGCTCTACTTACCTAAGACTGACTGCATTTGAAAGGATTCTTGTTTTATTTTCATCACAGATGACAATTTCAGTGCTATTTTTAGGATAAGCATTTTTCATGTTGTGAGTTTTACTTTCATTATATCTTATTACTGATTCATTGAGTTAATAAATCTGTATTGAGCATCTACTCTATAGCCACTTTTGTAATGGAGAAGAAAGTCAAGTACACTAGCCTTCTCTGGCATGTCCATTCTAGCAAGAACTATGCTGAAATGACTTCAAAAGATAGAAAGTACTAATAATTACGTGTTGTTCATTAACATTCAAACTGAGTTCTAAAATTAATCAAATATAGAAAACCTGGGGGCTGGGAATGTGGCTTAGTGGTAGCGTGCTTGCCTAGCATGCATGAAGCCCTGAGTCCCATTCCTCAGTGCCAAATAAACAGAAAAGGCTGGAAGCAGCGCTGTGGCAAGTGGTAGAGAGCTAGCCTTGAACAAAAGCAGCCCAGGGACAGTGCCCAGGCCCTGAGTTCAAGCAGCAGCAAAAAAAAAAAAAGATATAAAATCTGAACTGATAGAAAATCTGATTACATATCTGTAATCCCGGCAGGAGTATTATAAATTTAAGGCCAGGCTGAGCTATATAGAAAGACTTTGTTAGAAAGGGGGATGGGAGAAAGGGGAAGGAAAGAAAGGGGCAGAATAGAAGGGGAGAGAAGGAAGAAGCCCTAAAAAGAACATAAAAGAGCAAAAACTGCTCATGTAATTGTAACCCCTCTGTACGGTATTTTCACAATATAAATAAATAAATAAACAAATGAAAGAACAATGAGTAAAATCCCAAGAATAGGTGTATTCAATGATAAGTTCAACTAAGCATTTTTGTGCCATACTGAGGCTTAAACTCAGGCTCTTTTTTTGCATGTATGCTGGTAGTGGGGCTTGAACTCAGTGTCTATACATAATTCCTAGGTCCTGGCCATTGTTCCTTAGGTTATTTTGTTGTTGTTGTTCAAAGCTGGTGCTGTACTACTTGAGCCACGTCTCCACTTCTAGGTTTTAGATGGTTAATTGGACATAGGCACCTCAGAGTTTCCTGCCAACTCTGACTTCAAACTGGATTCCTCAAATCTCAGCCTCCTGAGTAGCTAAGATTGTACATGTGAGTCACCAGTGCCCAACATGAGCTCTTGCTCAGTTTTTTCTGTTTATGGCTAGTGTTCTACTACTTGAGCCATACCTCCATTCTAGCTTTTGGCTGATTAGCTGAAGATGGAGTTTCACAGAATTTTCTGCCCTCCTTGGCTTTGAACTATGACCTCAGTCTCCTGAGTAATTAGGATTAAAGGTGTGAACCACCAGCATCCAGCTTCTGCCAAACATTTGAAGAACTACAGTAGTATAAATTCTTTTTAAATTGTTCAAAAACACTGAAGAGGAGGGAATTCTTCCCAAGCCATTTCACAAGGTCACTAATGCCCTCATATGAGAGACAGACAAAAACGGCTACCTACCAATATTCTTGATGAACACAGATGCAAAAGTCTTCAACAACATACCAGCAAACTGAATCCAAAAGCATGTTAAAAAATTATTCAAAATAGGTCAAACCGCTTGGCACCAGTGGCTCATGCCTGTGATCCTAGCTACTCAGGAGGCTGAGATCTGAGGATCACAGCTCAAAACTAGACCGAGCAAAAAAGCCCATGAGACTCTTATCTCCAATAAACCTAGCCCAGAATTCAAGCCCCAGGACTGGCACAAAAAATGTCAAACCACTGGTGTATTTTGTGAAATTTGATAACTTCCATATTTATGTCTAAATATTTAATGAAAACATCCTAGGTGTTGTCATGAACTTGGACAAACTTGTGGAGCTATCGGATGGATAATTTATCAGCATGAAGACTCGTTTTACAGCTTAACGAAAGCTTAATTGTCCCTGTGAACCCACAATCTCTGCCAGCAGAACTAATTTCCTACTGAATAGTACAGAGTGATGTGAACACAAAGCATTTTAAGGAGAACTCCTTATACGGTAACTCCTTACAAGAAATCTGTCTGTTGAGAGGGAAGTTACAGACAAGCTTGGTAAAAGTTCAGGTGGGCGGGCAGGCGGGCGGGCAGGTAGGTGGGCAGGTGGGCAGGTGGGCAGGTGGGCAGGTGGGCAGGTAGGTAGGTAGGTAGGTAGGTAGGTAGGTAGGTAGGTAGGTAGGTAGGTAGGTAGGTAGGTAGGCAGGTAGGCAGGTAGGCAGGTAGGCAGGCAGGCAGGCAGGCAGGCAGGCAAGCAGAAGCTTGTGCCCTTGCAAAGGATTTACTTCATTTTGTAGGACATGGTACTACACACAAAATAATGGTTTAGAGAAATGTATTATTCATTCACAAAAGACTAAGCATGAATATGAAAGAAGTGGAAGAGAATAAGTAAACAGGATGTGTGTAGTGACAGAATGAGGGGAGTCTCCCTTGAGTAAAAATAAATCATCTCAAGTACTTACACTGCACAGATGTCTGTTTATCATGAACATGTAAATACATACATCAGTTTAATTAAAAGGCAGTTATAATTCTAGAGCTTTGGAATTAAAATGTACTATATACAATTCTACTTAAGAATCTCTTAAACACACATAATATGTCATATGAAATATCAGGCTTGAGGAGTTTCATTTTATTTTGCAGAAAAGTGCTTTCATAGTATCTTAAGATACACAGAATTATGCTACACCTTTCATACTAATAAGAATAAAGAATAGTGGAAAAGTATGGTTTGGTGTTATGGAGGAAAAACAGGCTCTAGATACGAAAAAAATCCAGGTTTAAATTATAGTTCTACCACTTAATAAGGACTTCAATGTGCATCGTTTTTCTTCTCTGTAAAATTGGAAGAAGTAATTTGGGAATTTTTTGTGGGCGGGGGAACTGGTCCTGGGGTTTGAACTAAGGACCTGGGTGATCTCCCTGAGCTTTTGTGCTCAAAGGCTCTACCACTTGAGCCACAGCTCCACCTCTGGATTTTTAAGGGTTAACTGGAGATAAAGAGTCTCATGGACTTTCCTGCCCAGGCTGGCTTTGAACTTTAATCCTCAGATCTCAGTCTCCTGAGTAGCTAGGATTACAGGGGTGAGCCAACAGTGCCAGGCTAGAGAAAATAATTTCTCTTGCCTGAGATGTCAAAATAATAGGTATCAGAAAACATGTAAAATCAGCCTTCTCCATCCCTACCTGAATCCTCCCTTGTCACTTTTCAGATTTTCACTGTAAAACCAACCAATGACAACTCGGTATTCAATCTTACAAACACATTATTTCTTACAGTTCTGTGAATTGTGTTGTAAGTTCTAAAGGAAAGCTTTGCTTGGGCTAGACAATCTCAAATGGCTTCAGTCACATGCCTGGGTATTGAACTAAAGTCAGCTGGGGTACTGGGGACAGCTTAGCCACATGATTCTCATCGTAAAAACACCAAGAGGTCAAGCCCCAATATGCAATCACTGTTTAATTCTAGAGTTTTTAGGTCTCCACATTTACTATTTGTCCTATTAGCCAAAAGCAAGTCACATGGCTAAGCTCCTGTAAGTATTAATTTCCTCAGCAAGATAAGGGATACAAAAGGCAGTTTTAGAGCACAGTAATTGCTGCTAATCAGAGCTCAATAAATATATGTTGAATGAGTAAACAAATGTATGAAGAAATTGAGAAGATTAACCAAAATAGGAGGATTAGGAAAAACTGAGTTTGAGATTCATGGAAGAGACTATATTCCATTTCAAAACAGAATCTTGAGTTATTCTTGGGACTTTCAAGTAAAGATATCCAAATGGATACACACTACCTAATTGAGTCTGTTCTGTTATTTTCCTTAAAATTCTTTCATACTGATGTAGGCTTAAAGTATCAACTTTCTACAAATCTTCAAAGTATTTCTCCACATCTTATCAGTTCAAGTGGGATATGTGTTACATCCATGTTATACATAATAGCATTCCTTAAATTCAAGGAACTATGATAAACCATAGTAAACCCTTGACCTACTGTGTTAGTAGAACTTAACCTGTTAGATGAGGTTATTCTCAGTCTTGACTCAAATTCATCTCAATGTTTTTGCCAAATCTATTCCCTGTTCAGTTACCCATCCCAGCAAAAGGCACCACAATTCAGCCGACTAACAACCTTGAAAACCTCCCAGATACTCTGGATTTTTCCTTCCCCATCTATCATGTCTACTCCATTGCTATACTGACTTTGAAACTAGAACCCAGATTCATCTATCCTACTATGCCTCTGTATCAAATCTTCATGATCATGAGCCTGGTCTCCTTGCTGTTGCTCTGGCCTTCCTCCTATCTACTTGCTACATGGAAGTGAACGGATGTTTTCTTTTTGTGTTTGTACCAGTTCCGGGGCTTGACCTCCAGGCCTGGGCACTGTCCCTGAGGGTCTGGATTTGGGGGGTTGTTTCTTGTTTTTATTTTATTTGCTCAAGACCAGTGGTCTACCACGTGAGCCCCTAAAATCATTGGAGGAAACATTTGGGAAATTTCTTCCAGTGTCTTGGAAATTATTTTTTCTCCCCCACACTGGATTCCCAATTGTCACAGCAAGAAGGAGGTAGTGGCCTCCAAACTTGTCAAGGACTCACAACCATACCCAGCCTCTGCTCTATAAAATTATACAAATGTACAACTAAAACAGAGCGAGCTCCTTTCCTCTTTTCTTACATAAAAGAATCTTGCTACACAGTCCCTGCTTGCCTCAGCCTCCTACATACTGGCACTACCAATATGCATCATTACACCAGTTTGTGTTCCTTTCGTGACTCCAAATTTGAAATAGAAAGATAGCAGCCAGGTAAAGGCGATGAATGCCTTTAATCCTAGCTACTCATGAGACTGACATCTGAGAATCCAGATTTGAAGCTACACAGGGCAGGAAAAGTTGGTGTCCTTGCTCAAGGCTAGTGCTCCTATCACTTCAGCCACAGCTCCACTTCCAGCTTTTCACTGGTTAACTGGAGGTAAGACAGTACCAGTACCCAGGCCCTGAGTTCAAGACCCAGTACCAGCCCCCCAAAAGCTAACTGACATCCCTCATAAGGGCTTCTACATTCTTACTTGAATAAAGTATTGAACTACATCAAGTCACTCCTATTCACTGTGAATCCTTTTATCACAAAAACTGCATAGAATCCACCAACTGAAAGTCACAAATATGCGGTTCCTAGACCAACAACAAAGCATTATAACGTAAACAGACATGTAAATATGCTCACAACTGTAGTTTTAGTACAATTCATTCACTTTACATACATACTGGAATACTTACAGTTAGGCAACATTTTCATTCTTATTCTGTCTTACATCTTTCTCCCCTACTCCGAATTCCCTCATAGAAGTAAACTGGACAATGTCTTTAGAGCTCCAGGCAAGACCATCACACTGGCTCTTACTCTCTGGCTCTGGGAGTGAAGGAACAGTGCAGAGCAGCAAGGGATTAACTCCAGAGGCTAATACTTTCACATCAGAAAATCAGTGAAAACAAACCCCTAAGTCATACCTCAGTAGATCCTGAAAGTCATACCTCAGTAGATCCTGAAAGCCATGCTATTGGGGTTTTCTTTGAAAGTCTACCCTTTTCCTGGAGTGGAGGACTATACTTTTTTTTTTGCCAGGCTTGAACTCAGAGCCTGGGCACTGTCCCTGAGCTTCTTTTGCTCAAGGCTACTACTCTTTCACTTGAGCCACAGCACCACTTCCAGCCTTTTCTGTTTATGTGGTACTGAGAAATCCAACCAGGGGCTTCATGCATGCCAGGCAAGCAGTCTACCAACTGAGCCACACTTCCAGCCACGACTATACTTTCTTGAGACAGTAGTGTGTATATAGTCAGCATTTTGACTGGACAATTCAATCAGCCTTTAGTTTCATATTTCTAAAACCTTGTTCTCATTATTTTTTTAACTGGTATTGAGTTCAGGGGACACAATTTCTAGTATCAAACTTGGTGCCCAATGTAAGGCACAATAGAAGTCGTCACCCTGAACTCTCAGACAACGGGGGCAACAGAGGCTTGCTGGAAGCCCTTCCCCTTGGGCTAAACTCCGGGACAATCGTCTGCGAAGGTGCCATCATGCAAAAACAAGAAACCAGGGAACCATTGCAATAGCAGCCAGAGTTACCTCCGGGCTCATTTTCTCGCCTACAGATTGTACAAAGAGGACTTCTGCTGCTGGCAAATTTTGAGAAACAAGGAATAAAGGATCTAAAACAAATCATGACACCATGGCCAAGTTTGGATGAGTCCTCCAATGTGAACACAAAGCCCCCTTGACTGCACCCACTTAGGGTGGTCCTTATGTGGATTTTCTAAGCCCCACAAGGGACATTGTTTTGTCGTGCCATTTAAGGTGCAGGTTATGGGTAAACACAACTAGGGAACTGGGAAGATTCATTCTCATCTGTTGCCCTTGTCATTTATGAAAGGTTCCGGTTAGGCTAGGATTGGGAAAATTCTATTTTGTTTGGATACTTTGTGTCTTGTTTTGTATGTTGTGGGGCTTCAGGGGATAGTACTAGGGAGGTTGAATTCAGGGCCTTTCACTGGTACACTTCCATGAGGCTATTGAGTCAGGCCTCCAGCCCTTATTTCTCACTAGCTATTTTTAGGATATGGTCTCACTCCTGCCCAGTTGTACACTGAGCCAGTCCATCTACTATAGGCTTCCTGTCCTGTGATCACAAGCACATCCCACCATATCCAGCTTCCCTTCTTGCTTGCTAGCACTTTTCTGCCCAGGCTGGCCTGGGACATGATCCTCCTAATCCTAGTCTCCCCTATAGCTTGAGTATGGCAGGTCTGTACCACTGTGCCAATTATGAGTTGAAAGGTTGGCCTCAAATTGTGATCTCCCATGCTCAGCTTCACAGTCAGCCAGGATCATCAGTGCAAACTACAGGCATGCAGCGTACCTTGCTGTTTCTAACAGGAGGCATTGTGTCTAGTCCATATGAAAGCCCTTTGGGATTCCACTTATAATCCTATCACAAAGAAAAAGATGAAATTGTATTGTAATATAGCCTGACCTATGTGTACTTTAGGAAATGAGGAGAGAGGGTCTTTGGTTTATCATATGATCTTGCAATTGGAGTCATTTTGTCAGAAAGCAGGTAAATGAGAGGAAATTCCTTCTGTGTAGGCGTTTATGCAGTTGCATAAAGAACTGTCTGAACAGCCAGGAACTAAGTTGATGGTACAAACAACAACCAAGCCTCAGGCAAGCAAAGATATCCAGGTTCCAAAAGAAAGGTTTAAGAATTAATCTGAGTATAATTAATCCTTTTAACTTGTGTTAGGCAGAATGTCCAGCTACCCTGTTCCCTCCTCTGACTGCCCGGGGTGCCCCCCAGGGTAATGAGGGGAACAGAGGGAGGCATAAAGCATCTGACCTAGGAATTTCCCAATTGTGAGTCAGGAACAGGAATCATCTCAGGTCTAAGACCTGGTAAGGTACGCTATGTGGTCAAAGAACTACTCCTGTTAGAATAGGACAATTCTCTTTGTGGCAGTACCCAATAAGAATAAATTCTTAAAGACAGTCAGTTGGGCAGTGTTAAACTCAACATCCCTTCCCAACCTCTGACTTATTAAATGGAAAAACTCAACTCTGGCATATACGAAAGATCCTCAGAAAATAGCTGAATTATTTATCACCATTTTAGCTACCTGCTGTCTTACCCGAACAGCTGTAAAAACTTGGTTGAAAATATTGTTGATGGCCAATGAGTGCCAACTTATGACGGACAAGGCACAAGATGAGCTGCGCTGCCTCAGTGATGACAATGTCAACTGAGTCCGTTTCCTTACCTGATGATGAAACACCAATGGTGGAGCCAGTCCGGGACACTAATACAGATGAAGGAAATGCCAAGGCAAAACAGCTGGACGCAAATCCTTGTAGGACTTCAAATGAAAATACCCAAACAGAGGAACCTAAGTAAGAGTCAAGAGCTGTAACAAAAGGCTAATGAGCACCCCTCAGTTTTTAGAATGAGTTTAGCAGGCTTACAGGAAAGACACAGACTCTGCCCAAGAGGTCTCTGAGAGGATACATATTTTGAAATAACTCTTATTAAAGACAGTACTCCTGATCTCAGAAGGAAGCAAGGGTAGACTGAGGAAGGGTAAGGAAAGCAATTGGCATGCATCTCTCACAACTTGGCGACATTGCTTAGGAAACTGGATTTTTACATCCCAGACTCAAAGTCCAGGAATCTCACATTATGTCCAACCACTCATCCCCATATGCCAAATAAAAAGACACAGTGAAGGCCAGAGAAATGAGATTACATGCAGCCATGGGAAAACAGTACTTTGGTACATATTCAGTTATCTTTAGGGGTTATAGACACTGGCTTTAGGTTAATTAGGGAGAGATGGGGAGAGAGGATTTAAAAGGAGGAGGTATGGTGCTGGTGGCTCATGACTGTAATTCTAGCTAATCAAGAGGCTGAGATCTGGGGATCACATTTCCAAACCACCTTGGCAGGAAAGTCTGTCACAGACTCTTTTCTCCAATTAACCACCAGAAAACCCCAAGTAGAACTGTGGCTCAAAGTGGCAGAGTACTAGTCTCAAGCAGGAAAGCTCAGAGACAGTACCCAGGCCCTGAGTTCAAGTCCCATGTCCAAAGGGTATGCATAGATACAACAGTCTCCAAGTCACAGGCATGGTCTGGTTGACCTTTAGCTTAGTCTTTGTTCTTGGACGAGTTCCCAAGTCGTTGTTTTTGCTTTATCCCCTGGTCAGGCCCCCATGACAGAATAGGAACAAGTTGCCTGGCAGGTGGTCTCTTAAGCTTTTGGCTGTTTTCTTTAAGACAATTAATAAGATGGTATTACTTGTCTGATGAAGTCCAAGATGGTTGTAAAGTGACATCAAGGAATCACTCAGATCAAAAACCATAGAGGTAAAATGAAGAGGGATAAAACTCTGTCAACTAACGAAAGTACAAGAGCACAATGTCTTTATTCTCTAGGATGACTTCTTCCTCCTCTGGGGTTGCAGGCCTTGGGGCTCAGTACCTCAATCTACACTTTCTGCCACTTTTATCCATCTGCCTTTCATTCATTTGGCACATCACAGAAGGGGTCTCAGAACTAGAGGCCCTGTTCAGTCACATCCCCTTTCCCACTCTGAAGTTCACCCTTGAGCTATGAAACCTATTTCAGGAGTCTAGGTTATGGTCCTGAAAGGAGTTCCCGTGCTGAGTCTTACAAGACTTCTTACCCTATTAGTAAGGGAAGTTCAGAAATCCGGGAAGCTTCCCTAATTAGCCAAAAGTAATGATCCTGGCAACTAATCTCCTGCCATTTTTCTCCTGGTAGCTAGATGTAAACTGTGTGCCATCAAAAGAAGTACCAGAAACTCTGCCTCTGAACTGGGCATTAAAGAGGAATTCCTGTGTTTTCTGTATTATTTAGTAGTCTTGCAAAGAAGTTACCATTCCACTGAGAATATTATGATTAAAATATATCATAATCAGGGGCTGGGAAGGTGGCTCAGTGGTAGAGCGCTTGCCTTGCATGCATGAGGCCCTGGGTTTGACTCCTCAGCACCACATAAGCAAAAAGAAAAAAGCCAGAAGTGGCACTGTGGCTCAAGTGGTAGAGCGCTAGCCTTGAGCTGAAGAGCTAAGGGACAGCGCCCATGCTCACAGTTCAGGCCCCACCACTGGACCCCCCCAAAAATATATATCATAATCAGTATCACCCCTCTCAACTTCAGTGCTTTCTTTTCGAAGTCCTTAAGAAACTTAGGCAAGGTCACTATGAACTCAAGTGGCTGAAAGCCAGATAAACTCTTTCTGTCCATAGCTACCTGCCCATGATGGTTTTAGAACCGTGTGGGGGAAGAAGCTGCCCTGAAAAACAAGTTGGCACCTACTCAATTTGTCAAATTCCTCTTCCCAAACATCATAGTGTCCAGGTTATCCATACTTAGAAGCCAGTTCTTTCACTGGCTCTGGTGATTATAGCAAGGAAAATACTTTTTTCAATGAGCCCTCACCAGGTGCCAGTGGCTCACACCTGTAATCCTAGCTACTCAGGAGGCTGAGATTTGAGGATCGAAGTTCAAAGCCAGCCCAGGCAGAAAAGCCCATGAGACTCATCTCCAATAAACCACTCAGAAAAGGCCAGAAATGGCACTGTGGCTCAAGTGGTATAGCACTAGCCTGAACACAAAGAGGCTCAGGGACAGCTCCCAGGCCATGAGTTTAAAACTAGGACCAATAGCCACCTAATCATTGATAAGGGAGCTAAAAAATAGAAGAAAGACAGCCTCTTCAGTAAATGGTGCTGGCAAAATTGGTTAATCACTTGTAGAAAACTAAAGCTAGATCCTTATATATCACCCTGCACCAGAATCAACTCCAAATGGATCAAAGACCTCGAAGTCAAAGCAGACACTCTGAAAACATTACAGGATGGAATAGGAGAAACCCTAGGTCTCCTTGGCACAGGCTGAAATTTTCTTAATAGAGACCCAGAAACACAACAAATCAAAGAAAGGTTGGACAAATGGGATTGCATGAAACTACAGAGCTTCTGCATGGCAAAGGACATAGCTAGCACGATCAATAGAAATCTAGCCCACAAACTGGGTGAAGATCTTCACTAGCCATACAACAGACAAAGACCTCATATATAAAATATACTTAGAACTCAAAAAATTAAATCCTCCAAATACAAATCCTTAAAGAAACAACAGCCCCACTGATAAGTGGGCTAAAGATTTAGAGCTCCCCTATGACCCAGCAATCCCACTTTTGGGCATTTACCCAAACGTTCACAAACAAGGCTGTACTAAAGCCACCCAGCACAACTATGTTTATTGCAGCATTATTTATCATAGCTAAGATATGGACCAACCCAGATGCCCCTCAGTAGATGAATGGATCAAGAAAATGTGGTATATAAATACAATGGAATTCTATTGCCTCCATCAGAAAGAATGACATCACCCCATTTGTTAGGAAATGTAAAGTCTTGGAAAAAATTATATTAAGTGAAGTAAGCCAGGCCCAAAGAAACATAGGTCCTATGGTTTCCCTTATTTGCAATATCTAGTATATGTCTAGGACAAGCAGAAAAGGTTAAAAGTTATGTACATATGACCATATAAGATGATGTTAAGCGAAATGAACCCCAAGATAGGGACACAAGTGGTTTTCTTCTTTCTTACTATTGTTTGTAATGTATTTATAATGTACCATGTGATTTTTTGTTTCTTTGGTATGTTCCTCCCCCACAGGTATAACCCCTATCTTCACTGTATTTGATTCTGGTGCCCTGTATCTTGTATATACATTTTTCTAATTTGGGAGGGGAAGGGAAATAACAAAATGCTGAAATAAGCATACAGGTTGATCCACTGTAACAATGAGATATACAAGACACTATGTTGAAAAGGAACTTTACAACGTGGGGCGTGGGGAGGGAGGAGTTCAAGTGGTGGGGAGGGAAGGATGGCAGGAGAAAAACAAAGGAGGAGGTAACAATGCTTGATAAGAAATGTGCTCATTACCTTACTCATGTAACTGTAACCCCTCTGTACAGTATTTTTACAATAAAAATATATAAAAAAGACCTATGCTCAGAAAACAACAACAACCACGGAGGCCTATTTGCACCCACTTTCACTTGACTTGTCTGTCAGCTCCCTTCAACCTTGGATGAGAATACCTTGGACCTTCAAGAAAAAAATCTATTTGCATGGTCAATACAACACATCCGTTCATGCAAAGGGTCTGTGATGGTGGTTTTATCCACTCAAAGGAGGTTTAAATTGTATCCGAGTTTGCCCTAGCAAATGTAGCAGGGTTTTATAAAGCTTGTTGTAATAATAAGAGTTTATGAGAAAAATGAGTAATTAGATAGAAGGATAGCAGACAAAATGGAAAGGTCAAGACCTGCCAGTCTATTCATCAGGGCTGGCTGCTAGAAAAGAATGAGAAGTGAGGAGGTCAAAAGAAGAGCAAGCGTAGCCAGTTTCCATGCCTCGCCTGAGAAACAGGAGTGAGGCTCACACCAAGAGGAGGACACACTGGGGAACAAAGCTCTTTGCTCTGGACCCACCCAGTGGCAGCTAGGTTCTCTTCAGCATGGAAGACACTCGTGTTCAGTATGTGGTTCCCCAGAAGTTAATACTAGGCCCCTTTGAACAAAAATCACAAAAGCTGGGTGCAGGTAGCTCACACTTGTTAATCCTAGCTACTCAGGAGGCTGAGATCTGAGCCAATACAGGCAGGAAAGTACATGATATTCTTATTCCCAATTAACTGCCAAAAATCAAGGAATAGAGCAGTGGCTCAAGTGGTAGAGCTCTAGCATTGAGTACAAAATCCTCAGAACAGCACTCAGGCCCTGCATTCAAGCCCCAGGACCCACACAGAAAACAAAACAAAAACAGCTAAAAGTATTGGCAAAGATTTGGGGAAATAAGAACCCTCATACACTGCTGAGGTTCAATGGTTAGGTTGTACAAAATACTTCAGTAGGCTTTCAAAAACTCAGACCTAGCTGAGTACAATGTGGCTCATGCCTATAATTCTAGCTACTGAGGGGGTGGAGGTCCTGAAGGTTGTAATTCAGCCCAGCCTGGGCAAAAACTCCTACTAAAGACCCTTTCACAACCCATAAAAAACTAGCATTGTGATGTGGGCCTGTCAACCCAGCAACAAAGGAATCACAAATGGGATCATCATGGTATAGGCCAGCTCAGACATAAAAACAGGACCCTATGCAGAAAATAACTAAAGCAAAAAAAGGAAATGGGTACTGTCCAAGTGATAGGACTCCTGCCTAGAAAACACAAAGCCCTGAGTTCAAAGCCCAGAACCGACACTGCCCCCCACCCTCCCTACCCCCGCCAAGACATACAAAGCTAGCCTAATGGTCCAGCAATTCTAGCATAAATACCAAAAAGGACTAAAACATATCCTCACATAGAAACTTATTCATATCAAGCATTATAGCAGTATTATTCTCAATATCAAAAATCAGAAATAATCCAAACATATGTCATCTGGTAAATGCACAAATAAAACTTGGAATGTCTTTCAGCAGATTATTCACCTATAAAAAGAAAGAAGTTTTAACATATGCTACAACACAGATCAAATGAAACATTTTGTTATATGAAAGAAGTTACTCTCAAAAGACTATAGAAAATATTCATAATAGGCAAATCCATAAAATCAAATAGGAAATTAGTGACTGTCAGGTGTATGGTAAGAGTACAGAGAGGGACTTAATAGTATCTATCATTTGGGGTAATGGAAATGTTCCTAAATAAGATAGTGGTAATAATAACAGTGAAAATGCCAACAATTGCTAAACTACACACATTAAAATAGAAAAGTTTTTGTATATGAATTACGTTCATAAAACCAATACTAAGCAATAATAAGCATGTATCAAGCTCACAGTTTTTGTGGGTCACAAATTCTGGCCCAGGGTCTCGAGGCTGGAATCAAGATAGCACTTACGGCTGAAGACATTAGCATTAACTGGAACTGGTTTCTGCTTCCAAATTGGTGTGGTCACAAAGCTGAGAAGGTGAAGCTGGTAGTTCAACGGCGTCTCAGTTTCTTCCTGAGTGGATGACTTCTAAAACGAAGGAAGGACAAATCTTGTTCCCCACTGCCTCAGCAATAACAAAAGCTTCAAAAAGCTGAGCTATTTGAGTCGTTGGCAGAAAATTTTAGCACATGGTTAACTTTTCAGCTAGGCCCAGTCTATATTTCTAGTGATTTTTTAGTGCCCCTTTAAGTACAAAGGGGAAGAGTCCTGGAAAACCCTACTAAAGACCCCGGCTTGAACTTCATATTAGAGGTGAACCTTTAAGAACAACAAAGAGGCAACAAGAGAGAGTTGAAGGCAGTCACATAGACAGTGGGCTCTACATGCATCTGACACCTTAGACAAGGATGGAACGGAGGGATACTGGCTTTCTCTCCTCTACTCCCCCTCACTTTGCAGTGTTCTCTGCTGACTTTCTTTGTTTTTCTTGACTTAGTCCTGTTTCCTTAGTTGTTTCCTGACCTTTTTTTCCTCTTTTTTTCAACCATTATTC
Source organism: Dipodomys spectabilis (assembly GCF_019054845.1). Lineage (NCBI taxonomy): Eukaryota > Metazoa > Chordata > Mammalia > Rodentia > Heteromyidae > Dipodomys > Dipodomys spectabilis. Next base: position 2,073,999 of record NW_024871203.1, on the reverse strand, counting down.
CAAGAAATAGCTATGAGAAATACAGTGGTTCTCTGACTCAGACTGGGGCCCCAATGATACAAAGACCACATTCCGGGGGGGGGGGGGGGAAGAACTGGTATTAGAGACTCCTACTGTCCTTCATTTCCACCATTTAATCTTCCTTATGTATGGGTCATACAAAACATATACCTGCAAATAACATGAGCCTTAAACAAGGACCTCCTACTTTTTCCTAATGACCAAGTTTTATTAATATCCTCAATAGTTATTAAGTATGATTGTACACTATGATTGTTACTAAAAATACTATTGTGAATCAAACAGATGTGTTTAAATTAATAGCTTAATGGAATATCATTTAATCACACAAAGATATTACTTTGATATATTCCATAAAGAAAAAAGATGTAAAAAAAGATTAAGCGTTCACACTCAAAATTCCCATTCATTCTCAATCTAAAGACAATGCATTACAAAAGAAATAGAATAGAGCCAGGCACTGCTGGCTCACTCCTGTAATCCTAGCTACTCAGGAGGCTGAGATCTGAGGATCACTGTTCAAAGCCAGCCCGGGCAGGAAAGTCTGTGAGACTCTTATCTCCTATAAGCCACCAGAAAACCTGAAGTAGCACTGGAGCTCAAGTGGTAGATCGCTAGTCTTGAGTTGAAGAGCTGAGGGACAACGCTCAGACCCAGAGTTCAAGCCCAATGACGGAAAAAAAGGGGGTGGGGGATAGAATACTGGACCAACAAGTAATCTGGTCACTGAACATCTGAACTCTAAGCCAGGCTCTTTGAATTTCTAACTCAATGCCCTTTCCTAGGCTCAAGTTTCTTCCTAAGAGAAATATTCACTTCATAAAGCCCCTGAATTTCATCTAAGTGATCCTGGGGGTTAATTTAACCCTGCAATTGTCAAGATTTCCATCTGTCCTGGAGCTTGAACTCTGAGCCTAGGCACTGTCCCTGAGCTTTTGTGTTCAAGGCTAGTGCTCTACCACTTGAGCCACAGCTCCACTTCTGGCTTTTTGAAGGTTAATTGGAAAAAAAGAGTCTCACAGGGACTTTCTTGCCTGTGCTGGCTTTGAACTGCAATCTTCTGCTCTCAGCCTCCTGAGTAGCTAGGATTACAGGCATGAGCCACTGGCACCCAGCTCCATCTTAATTTTTTTCTGGACATCTAAGATGTTCGTCTTCTGCCTTTAAACAATTCTACTCAAGACATCTCTTCACTTAATTACACCAATATCTTTAAAGGTCTCAAGTGTCACTTCCTGTACCATCAGACTAATGCCCACATTCTACTTTATAGACCCTCAAAAGCCTGCAAGCTTCCTTCATTTCACTTACCAATTTCCATTTAAACATCTGTATGACCACTGATTTCCTATCTGTAGTTCCAGTAGAATTTGAAGCACTAAAACTGCTGAGCTGTAATCCTAGCTACTGAGATCTAAGGATCACATTTTGAAGCCAGTCCAGGAAGAAAAGCTTGTGAGACTCTCTCATCTCCAATTAACCAGAAAAAGCCAGAAGTGGAGCTGTGGCTCAAGTGGTAGAGTGCATACCTTGAGCACAAAGGCTCAGGGACAATACCCAGGCCCAGAGTGCAAGTCACAGAACAGACTGTTTAAAGAAACTGAAAACATACAAACGGATTACATCTACAAGTTGCCTCCTGGAGGGAGCTCAGAAATTTGGCTGGAACATTGGGGTGGGGGTGTGAAGGGGGTGCTGGATATCAAAATGTCAAAACTTACCTGCTGAATTAAGAAGCATTTTTATTACAGATTCTCACCACTGCTCCTGTTTGCCTCCTATGTCCTTTTTTTCTCATCCTTTTTCTCCCATCCCCCAGTGCATGACATTTAAGGCCGTATATAGCCCCCAGCTGATGCCAATAAGAAAGGAAATCAAGAAAAAGATTGCTGGGAATTGTTACTGTATGGTAGATCCAGTCATGAGAACAGAGAAGCTGCCACTTAAAAGGAGGAATTTGGAGTCTTTATTGAAGCACTAGCAGGTAGTAGAGAGACTCCTGCCCTGAATACAACACATGGCTTACATAGCCCCCAAACCACACAAGGTGCATGGAATTAATCTTAAAGTAGAAAGCAAATCAGATGTGAACACAAAGTAAATAAAAAGTCAGTGAATACTTAAAGCTAACAAAGATGTTAAATATAAGCCAAAACAAATCAAATGTGGATACAATCAAGGGGAATCAAGAACCAACCATCTAAGGAGAGTAAGACTTTTCTGGAATTTACCAACTCAAAACACATTTGTAGACTAAAGAATGTCCTCTATTATCAAGGCTTTTTGCTTAGACCCAGTCTCCTTACTTCAATGCCAGTTTTATTACTGCTGCCTCCCAACAACAGTGCACTTAGAAATGCTTCCGAAGAATTTTTTTTTGGTCAGTAGTGGGTCTTGAACTCTGGGTCTAGACACTGTCCCTCAGCTCTTCAGCTCAAGGCTAGAGGTCTACGGCCACTTGAGCCACAGTACCACTTCTAGTTTTCTGGTGGTTTATTGGAGATAAGAATCTCATGGACTTGGGCTGGGAAGGTGGCTCAGTGGTAGAGTGCTTGCCTTGCATGCATGAGGCCCTGGGTTTGATTCCTCAGCACCACAAAAGAAAAAAGCCAGAAGTGGTGCTGTGGCTCGAGTGGTAGAGGGCTAGTCTTGAGCTGAAGAGCTGAAGGACAGCGCCCAGGCCCAGAGTTCAGGCCCCACGACCGGACCCTCCCCCCCCAAAACAAAGAGTCTCATGGACTTTCCTGCCCAGGATGGCTTTGAACTGTGATCCTCAGATCTCAGCCTCCTTAGTAGCTAGGATTACAGGAGTGAGCCACCTGCACCCAGAACAAAGAATTCTTAAAATGAAGTAATTTAGGGTCCATTTTAGAAGTTCTATCACATGAATATGGGCAAACATACTAGGAAGGGATGAAGTGTCAATCCAAGAATTAGGCGGTTCCCAGCCCCATTTATTCTTGGACTGAGAGAATGAATAGGCCGTTCAGAACCCATGGCATCACATCTCCCCAATGTCTATATAACAATGCCTAAGAGATAGCTATACTAATTAGTAAGTTTTTCTAAAATTTAAGTTCTTTAACAATTTCTTTAAAAATCACTGTAATAAAGAAAAAAAAAAAAACAAGCACGGGGGCTTGTAATCCTAGCTACTCAGGAGGCTGAGATCTGAGGACCACTGTTCAAAGCCAGCCTGGGCAGGAAAGTCCCTGAGACCTCATCTCCAATAAACCACTAGAAAACCGGAAATGGTGCTGTGGCTCAAGTGGTAGAGTGCTCGCCTTCAACTGAAGAGTGCACAGACAGCACCCAAGTGCAGAGTTCAAGCCCCACGACCAACAAAAAAAATATATGATCCTGGCTTGTAAGATATGCTTAAGAAACCTCTGGTCAAAAATCTAAGAAATGTAAATTAAGGTGAAAATTACATTTAAAATTTATTCTCCTATTCTCTCCCACTACCAAACTGCTTACACATACAATGATGAAGCACCAAAACTTGTCCATCTAAGGACTACTTTCAACGTTCCAAAACAGTAGGACAATGAGCATGGTTCTCTGCTTGGAGTATTTGCTGAGCATCCCATACTTTCCTCAGTTTTTGAACTCTGGCTTCATTTGTGATGGTCCTGGGGCTTTAATTCAGTGCCTGCATGCGGTCCCCAAGCTTTTGTGTTCAAGAGTAGGACTCTAGCACTTGAGCCACAGCTCTACTTCCAGCTTTTGGGAAGTTTGTTGGCGTTAAGAAGTCTCAGAAATTTCCTGCCCCAACTGGCTTCAAACTGCAATCCTCAAATCTCAGCTTCATGAGTAGCTAGGATTATAGGCATGAGCTACTGGTGCCCAGCCTGAACTCCTACTTTTTAAGCTAATTTTGATATAATCTAATATGAATAACATTTTGAGGCATTACTTAATCTAAAGCAGTAATATATATTAAACTCACTACTGTGTATGCAGGAGTCTCAGGAAGCTGCAGTCCAGATGCCAATCACAGCTAAAGTTATCATAATGAACCAGAGCTAGAAGATCTGCTTCCACGGTGATACAATCACAAGGCTAGCAAGGGGGAACTAGTTGTTCAGAGAAGATCTCAGTTTCTTCCCACGTCAGCCTCTCAAAAAACTATCTCAGTGTCCTCATGACTTGGTGGATGATTTCCCCTAGAATGAGACAGGTATAAATGTTGCTTACCCATTACTTCAATAGCTTGACAAAAAAAAAGACTTATAAAGCTTAAGTTTCATATCTCCTAGATGTTAAAGATTGCTTAACTTATAATGTCTGACTCACAAGTAAAAATCTGAAGACTGGGAATGGAGCTATAAACTGAACTACCAGCAAATGCTAAAAAATCTGTTCCCAAAAAAACAAACGTGGATTATGTAAAATAAGTCACCTCAGATGGCCCTAAAAGGAAAAGAGCTACAATTTCTTCTAGTATGCTACCAAGACAGCTGAAAAGACCCCAACACAGGTTTGAATCACAAAGCCCTAGGACGAAGGAACTCTAAGTGACCAGTCACAGGAAAGACACTGAATATGAGCAGGGCCTGCACTCTGAGGTCCTAAAGGAATATACTGTCCCCATTACAATATCAGATACAGATTTCCATCATAACCAAACCCCAGGATTTACCAACCATGATTGTACCAACCACACAACTATGTGCCTTTCTCCCACAACATCAGAACTCTCAGCCCACATCAAAATTCAGAAATAGTGTATGAGCAAGTTAACATTACACATAGACACATATGTAACCATTGGCTAGTATTAGTGAGCATCACTGGAATTTTATTTTATGATATCAGGATCACATTTGTTTTGCTACTACTACTTCCAATCACAGTTTCTGACATGTAATATGTGCTCAGAAAGTATTTTTTTGGTCGGTCTTAGGGCTTGAACTCTGGGCCTGAGTGCTGTCCCTCAGCTCTTCAGCTCCAGACTAGCACTCTGACAGCTTTTCCTGCCCAGGCTGGCTTTAAACCACAATCCTGAGATCTCAGCCTCCTGAGTAGCTAGGATTACAGGGGTGAGCCACCAGCACCCAGCAGTATTCTTGATCCTTATTTCACACCATATACAAAAATTAACTCCAAGTGGAGGCAAATATAAATGCTGTAACCATAAAACCCTTAGAAGGAAATATAGGTGTATATCTTTATGACTTTGAATTAAGCAATGGTTTCTTAAATATGACACCAAAAGTACAAGCAACAAATAGAGACAAATAGGACTTCATCAAATTGAATATTTTACATTAAAAGGAGATAATGATGTTAAAAGGCTACCTGCTGAATGAGAGAAAATATTTACAATTCACACATCTAATAAGGGTTTAATATTCATAAAGAAAACTAAGGCTGTGTATGTGGTTCAAGTGGTAGATCACTTGCCTGGCATGCTCATTTCCCTGAATTCAAACCCAGTATCATAAAAGAAAAATATTTACAACAAAAGAAAACAAACCCAATTAGTAAACTAGTGACACAATGAAGTAGACACTTCTCCAAAAACAATATACAACTGGCTAATGAATGGTTATGAAGGTTGATGAACACTATTAGTCATTTAGAGAATGCAAGTCGAAAAGCATAATGAGATATAAGCTCACACCCATAAGATGACTACAATCAACAAATGAACAATAAATAATAAGTGTTGATGAGGTATGGAGAAATCGAAACATTCATACATTGCTGGCAGGAATGACAAATGATACAGCTTCTATGAAAAACACTTTTCACAGGTTCTCAAACAGTTGCAGAGTTATAGGACTACCATAGGGCCTCTTATACTCTGAGTGTACACTCAACAGAATTGAAAACACTTTTACAATGAACACTTATATATTCAGATAATTATCCAAAATACACTAAAAGTAACCCAAATGTGCATCAATTTATAAATGAATCAGCAAAATTACCATATTCAACACTAGAATATTATCCAGTCATAAAAAGGAATAAAGTACCATTCATACCACATAGATAAATCTTGAAAATAGTAGGCTCAAGTTAAAGAAGCCAGACACTAAAGGACAAATATTGCAGGATCCCACTTAAATATGATAGCTAGTCAAATTCATGGGAACAGAAAGTATGTGATCTTCTAAGGCCCAAGAGAAAGTAATAAGGAATGATTGCTTGCTGGGTTCAATTTCACTCTAAGAAGATGAAAACATTCTGTAGGACAGTGGTTATGGGTGCATAATATTGCAAATGTACTTAATGACACTAAACTACACATCAAAAAATTATCAAATAGCTGGGTGCCAGTGGCTCACACCTGTAATCTTCACTACTCAGCAGGCTAAAACCTGAACTGGTTCAAGGTTAACCTGGGCCTAAAAGTTCTAAAAACTCCATCTCCAAAATAATCAGAAAAAAAAGCTGGGCTGGAAGTGTGGTTCAAGGCAAGCCAAGTAAGCACAGGGCCCTAGGTTGGAGGGTAGAAGAGGGACAGTACTGAAAAAAATGTAAATTGTATTTTTATTTTTTACTATACTAAAAGGAATAAAATATCAATACATCATTCAACATGGACAACCCTTGAAAAAACTGCTTAAAAGAAATTAGACACAAAAAGCTAAATATTGTATGATTCCATTTATATGAGATATCCAAAAGAAACAGAGAGGAGGAGAGGGAGACGGGGAGAGGGGGGGAGAGGGGAAAGAGAGGGGTGAAAAGAGGGGAAAGAGAGGGGGGGCAGAGAGAGGGGGAAGAGGGGGGAAGAGGGGGGAAGAGGGGGGAAGAGAGGGGGAAGAGGGGGGAGGGGAAGAGTGGAGAAGGGGGGAGGGCTGACAGAGACAGACAGATGGACCAGCAAACCAACCAACCAAGAGCAAAGGAGAGAGGAGGGAAAGGGAGGCACAGTAGGTATAGGAGATAAAGAGAAGGAAATAGAGATTAGTTGATGCCAGGGGATGGAGAAAGGGAGGAATTGGGAACAACTAACTAACTAGGTATATGCTTTGTTCTGGGGGTGATAGAAACAGTCTGGAATCAGATACCGAAATTCAAGTACACCATTATGATTATACTAATAACCACTAATTGACATACTCTGAAATGAAAGAAAAACTATGTTTTGTGAATTTTATCACAATAAAAATTTTTGACAAGGGGCTGGGAAGGTGGCTCAGTGGTAGAGTGTTTGCCTTGCATGCTTGAGGCCCTGGGTTTGGTTCCTCAGCACCACATAAGCAAAAACAAAAAAAGCCGGAAGTGGCGCTGTGGCTCAAGTGGTAGAGCGCTAGCCTTGAGCTGAAGAGCTGAGGGACAGCGCCCAGGCCCAGAGTTCAGGTCCACGACCAGACCCCCCCCCCCAAAAAAAAAATTTGACAAGCCAGGTACCAGTGGCCCACAATTATAATCCTAGCTATGCAGGAGGCTGAGATCTGAGGATCATGGTTCATAGCCAGCCTACACAGGAAAGTCCATGAGATTCTTATCTCTACCTACCTTTTAACTAAAAAAGCTGAAGTGGAGCTGTGGCTCAAAATGGTAGAGTGCCATCCTTGAGCAAAATAAGCTCCAGGACAGCACCCAGGTCCTGAGTTCAAGCCCCAAGACTGGCAATAAATAAATAAGACAAAGTCTTCCGTCCAGAATAATTCAAGCACAAGAAAGACAAAAACTATCCTAATCACCTTGCTGCAGAGGCCACAAAACATCACTTTTGTTACGCTTATTAGAATTGAATCCCTAAAATCTGACCCACGTTCAAAGTTGAGCTTTACATTTATCCTATCTCCATTTTACAACATGTGGAAAATATTACAGCTTTCTATGTGTGCAAGCAAAAAACTGAGGCTCAGAGCAGTTAACTTTTTCTTAACTTCAAGAACTATACACACCAAGAGCTCAGATCTGAACCTGGAAAGGCTCACTCCTCAACCTTTTTTTTTTGTCTATTTTTTTTTTGTTGGCCATGAGGCTTGAACTCAGGGTCTGGGCGCTGTCCCTGAGCTCTTTTACTGAGGCTAGCCCTCTCCACTTTGAGCACAGCACTACTTCCAATTTTCTGGTGGTTCATTGGAGATACCAGTCTCTGGGTTTGTAGTTCCCTGCACTACTGCTCCATGTGCTTGTAAAGTACGCCCTGGGTTTATTGCCACCTCTCTGAATCTGATGGTTTTGTATTATTAACGAGTAACTGGCTCCAACTGGATGGTAAGCGCCTTGAGGGTAGGGCCTCAAGCTTCCTGGTGAATCTCATTGTGACAGCACAATGCATGCAGATATGACACTCAGAATGTCAGCTATTAAGGGGTGTCTGTGAACTGAGGGGCACAGAGCGCCTGCAAGCTGGCCAACTGCTCACTTGCCCCAGTGGGCAGGGGCTTTACTAGAGCCCACTTGTTGGGCAGTCCAGGCTACCAAATGGGGCATCCCAGCTCAGTTTAGGGCGAAGAGGTATAGGGACAAAAACACTCCCCACCAACTTCCTTACCCAGGTCCAAGCTTAAGAGAGCCAGCTCAGGGCCTACCATTCGAGACTTGTGGCTGTTTGTTCAACAGTCACCATGGATCACCGAAGCCGATCACGGGGTATAGGCCTGAACCGAATCCCTGTGAATCAGCTCAGAACCCCCAGGACTCCCGTCCCCTTACATGTGGAGCAAGAGGCCGGAGAAGGGGAAGAGTGGGAGAGAGAACAAACTCTTCCTCGCCATCGGGCTCTTAACTCTGAACCTCCAGACAATGAAGAGCTGCAGGAAAGCGTGACGGGTAAGAACATACTCTTCCTGCCTCAGCCTTCCTTTGTCCAGAGAAGCTAAGGTTCACGAGGTAGAAAGGGAGCATATAATGGGCAGAAACAGGGTGAGGGATGAATTTAGAAAAGGCAGATTTTACATCTGTCCCAAGGAGTTGTCACAAGGAGTTAAATTATAATACAGGAACGCAATCTGAAACTAAAACAGACTACCTGGAATATTGTTACTTACCAAACTGAAGTGCTTCTTTGGAAAACAAAGACCAATTATGTGATTTCAATCTCAGAGAGATGACAATCTGTAATAAAGACAAACAGTTAGGATGGCTTCTGGGGGAATCAGAAAGGTAAGAAGTCTCCAAAAGAAGGAAGAATGAGGGACATGAAGACTACTGTTTACTCCCACCTTTCTAGTGTGTAGTGTGTATTTTCTCTGAGCCATTCCCACCCAACAGGGTAATTGTCAGAAGATGAAAAATGGCTGGTTATAGGGGCACATGCCTATAATCCTAGCTACTCAGGAGGCCAAGATCTAAGGATCATGGTTTGAAGCCAACCCAAACAGGAAAATCTGTCATACTCTAATCTCCCAATTAATCACCAAAAAGCTAAAAATGGAGCTGTGGCCCAAGTGGTAGAGTACTTACCTTAAACAAAGCAGCTCAAAGACAGAACCCAGGCTCTTAGTTCAAGCCCTAGCACCCACACAAAATAAATGACTGATAAAAGATATAATATAAAAATAAATTTTAAAAGAAAACCACCGAGACAGGCGCTGGTGGCTCATGACTATAATTCTAGCTACTCAGGAGGCTGAGATCTGAGGATTATGGTTTGAAACCAGCCCAGGCAGGAAAGTTCATGAGATTCTTATCTCTAATTAACCACCAGAAAGCCAGGGTGCGATACTGGCTCAATGGTAGATCATTAGCCATGAGCACAGACAGGCTTAGAGAAAATGTCCAGAACAAGTTTTTTAAAAAAAACTGACAATCTTGAGAAAAGCTAATGGATAGTGCCCAGCCCTGAGTTCAAGCACCAGTACCTGCACAAAAATAAATGAATAAATATAAAAATAAATTGATTTTTAAAATGCAGGAGGTGGAGCTATGGCTCATGTGATATACCACCAGCAGCCTTGAGCAGAAAAAGCTAGGGGACAGGATCCAGGGTTTGAGTACAAGACCCATTGCTGCCACAAAGTGAATTTTGGACGAGTTTTAGGATGGCTTTTTTCTTGCACGGGGTTGGGGGGGGGGGGGTCTTTTAGTTTTTTGAAATAGGGTTTGGTAAAACAGTGCTGGTTTCCTCAATCTGATACTATTGGTATGGGCTACCACACCTGACTACAATTTTATGTGTTTGTTTAAGAAACAATAATGGACACCTGTGGCCTGGGAGGGTATGATAGAGTGTCTGCCTACCATGCTCAGAGCCCCGAGTTCAAACCCTAGTACTAGCAAGAATTAAAACATACCTGAGCTGGGTGCTGGTGGCTCACACCTGTAATTCTAAGTACTCGAGAGGCTGAGATCTGAAGACCACGGTTCAAAGCCAGCCCAGGCAGGAAGGTCCGTGAGACTCTTATCTCCAATTAAACACCTAAAAATCAGAAGTGGAGCTGTGGCTCCAAGTGGTAAAATGCTCGCCTTGGGCAAAACAGGCTCAAGGCCAGCACCCTGAGTTCAAGCCCCATGACCGAAGCCCCCACCCCGCAAAAATACACACTGGAGATGCCTCCGTCAGTGACCGAACTGATTGTTTGTCCTGTATTTTTCCTTCCAAAAGGGAAGAAATGGGCCCTTCAGCTAGGATTTTTCCCCCAGTTTTCCCCACAGCAACGTCTAGAAAGGTGCTGGCCTGTTTCCATACGAGCATCACTACCAAAAACATGACTATTAGTGTCATAAAGGGTATTTGGAGACATATTGCCCCTAAACTGGGGTAGAATGGCGGCCATCACGGAGCCTTGAAGGAGAACAAGCAGGTCTCACTCACTCCTCAAGGCCAAATGACGCTGTCTTAAAGGGCGGAGGCGATGCTGGGAAAGAGGAAGACCTGGAACAATGGGTGGGGCTTAAAGCTCTGAGGGCTGAAAGCGAATCCCAAGCTCCATGGGGGAAATGATTGGTCTACAGCAGTGTTGAGGGCGGGGCAAGTGAGAGGGAGCGGAAATGTGAAACGGAGAGGGAGGAAGTGTGAGAAGGGAAGAAGGCGGAAGTATGGTCAGGTGGGAGGGGGAGAAGACTAGTAAAGGCGCAAAGGCAGAATCTTCGAGAAGCTGCACCCGGGCAAACGTCACTGGAGGCCCGTGGGGCACGCAACAGAACGTCGTGGGTGGGCGGGACAATCGTGTGGCGTAGGCTAAGATTGTCAGCGAGGGGGCAGGCAGCCTCAAGCAGGGAAGGGGTTGGGGTAGGAGTTTTTAGTGATTTTCAAAAGTAGAACAACTCTGTTAGGATACGGTATTTTCTGGAAACAACTTGTCAATTTAGAGAGAGAAATATTCTTTTTTTTCTTTTTTTCTTTTTTTGGTCAGTCGTGGGGCTTGAACCAACAGCTCAGAGTGGCCTGGGTGCTGCTCAGCTCAAGGCTAGCGCTCTACCACTCGAGCCACAGCGCCACTTCCAGTTTTCTGGTGCTTTACTGCCTGGGCTGGCTGATCTCACACTCCTGAGTAGCTAGGATTATAGGTGTGAGCCTCCCCACTCCCCATGACCTGGCAAACACAGATTTGAATGACTTAATCTTTTCACCCGGTGCCCGTGGCTCACGCCTGTAATCCTAGCTACTCAGGAGGCTGAGATCTGAGGATCGAGGTTCATAAGCCAGCCAGGGCAGAAAAGTCCGTGAGACTCTTGTCTCTAATAAACCACCAGAAAAGCAGAAGTGGCGCTGTGGCTCAAGCAGTAGAGCACTCGCCTTGAGCTGAAAAGTTGAGGGACAGCGCCCAGGCCCAGAGTTCAAACCCCACGACCAACAAAACCCACACACAAACGTGTCATCTGGCTACAGATAGACATGTCTTTAGTCTTCCCGGGACTTAAAAGGGTTGGAATCACTGAGTTATAACTGTTCATATAAATCACTTAAAAGTAAATGTGCATTACGTTCTTGCTATCCAAAACTTGGCTTTCACCAACAATTTTTATGCTGTCAAAACTCCTTCTCCCCTCCCTCCTCACATAAGCCTCTGGTAACTTAACAGGTAATTCAGAAATAATATGTACTTCAATTTTTCAAAAATCTCTCCAAGCCAGATGTTAGAAAAAGCCAAAGTGGTGCTGTGGTTCAAGTGGTTGAGCAGTAGCCTTGAGCACAAAGAGGCTCAGGGATAGTGCACAGGACCTGAGTTCAAGCTCCAAGCCCAGCCAAAAATAAAACAAAACAAAAAGCACACACACAACCTCACAAAAGAGGAAAAAGAGGTGCGGGATAGATTCATTTACCCATTCCCGTTGTATCACATGTATACAATTAAGGTTTGCCAATTGAATGTGTGTGTGTGTGTGTGTGTGTGTGTGTGTGTGTTGGTCCCAGGGCTTGAACTCAGGGCCTGAGCGATGTCTGGCAGTGTTTTCTACGTTTTTCTGCTCAGAGGAGAGTGCTCTACCACTTGAGCCACAGCTCTACTTCTGGCTTTTGCGTTTGGTGGTGAATTTGAGATAAGAATCCTATAGACTTTGTAGCCTATACTGGCTTCATGGCAAGACCATCAGAATATTGAATAGAATTGTAGAAATGAGGCAGCAGCTCTATTAGCCACATTTCTAAAGTGTATAGTAAGTATAAAGTCCAAGCTATTCCTAAACATGTAGGAGAGTTTCAGCCTTCTTTAATTTTTTTTCTGTCATGGGACTTGAACTCAGGGCCAGGACGCTATCCCTGGGCATCTTTGTGCTCAAGGAGAGCGCTCTACCACTTTGAGCCACCGTGCAGTCCATGGACTTTCCTGCCCAGGCTGGCTTTGAACCGTGTTCCTCAGATCCCAGCCTCTTGAGTAGGTAGTACTATAGGCGTGAGGCGCCGATGCCTGGCTTGTTCTGTTCTAGCTTTTGAAGATTGGGCACAGTAGTGAGACTTTGGGGAAGAAGCGGGCGTGGACTAAAACAAAGGCTCAACTCAAAGCTCGGGAGGCCAGCCAGAAGCCACGCCCCAAAGCGGCCGGCTCAGAGAAAGACAACGCTCCATCCAGGCCCATCCCCAAGGCGCAGGCGCAAATGCCCTCTGGGGAAAGGAGGAGGCAGCACCCACGTGGCGGAGGGGCGGGGCTGAGTGGGCGGGACGAGGCGGAGCCGGCCTCTTGAGGCCGCGCCCTTGTTCTCGCGGGCGTCGTGCACGAGGTCGTAGCTTCCCGGCGGCGGGAGAAAGCGGGCTCGCGCGTAGGGACGTGTTTTTGTGCTCGCGTGGTCATGGAGGCGTCCTCGGCTAGCTTCGCCGCGACAACTCCGGCCCCTCGCTGGAGCCAAAAACTACTGCTGCTCTTGCTGCTGCTCTTGCTGCCTACCAGAACTCTGCAGAGCTTGGACATTGAGGAGAGGCCCTGGACCCGCGAAGATAAGTGCCACTTTTACGCGGGTGGACAAGTGTACCCCGGAGAGGCGTCCCGAGTGTCTGCCTCAGACCACTCTGTGCACCTAAGCAAAGCCAAGAGTAGGTGATACCCTTCCAGGGTTTGGATGGGGATGTGTGTGGAGAACCCCGGGACTTGCATACCCTGCTTTCGGATGCTACCGAGGCGGATGGGGGTGGGGGAGCTGGGGGGGGGGGGGGCGGACGCTGCAGTTGGGCGGAATCCCCCAGGCTGCCTCCGGGCCTTGAGTCAGCCTGGCTTTTTCCTTGGTGGGGAGAAGAACGAGGGTTCTAATTGTAAAAAAAAAAAAGATAGTTTCCAGTGATCAGATTTTTGGAGGAGGTAGTGGTAACCCCAAAAAGCCACAGATGAGGGAAAGTGGGTGACTCTAGTCCCGTTGCAGGCATTGAGGATGTTGAGCAAATACTTCCTGAAGTATCGTAAAGTGCCTGAGGCACTACCGTTTCTTTGCCTGCAGTTTTTCAGGGAAGAAAGTACATTGATAGGTTGAATAATGATTCACAGAAAGTTTGATTAAACAAAAAAAAAGTGACTAAACAAAATGTTGGGGGGAGTTCAAAAGTTTCACCTTCTTTGGTAGCATCTTAATGGACTAAAATCCATCTTCCCTAAAAGTTGTATATTTAACAGCTATTCTTTGTGATTCACAGAAAACTGTACTTTGGCAGGAAATAGAAAAAAAAAACGAGGTTGAAAGGAACAGTTTGGGTCGGTGGTAAATAGTGACAAAGTTGTGCCCTGCCCATTTGGCTTTTGATTATTTGCGTTCCCTGTTCAGTGTGCAAAATTCCTGTCCAGTGTACAAAGCTAAAAGCCACTCTCGGGAAGGACACGTCAGAGTACGTAGATACTGTGAACGTTGTAACCAATTGCATCTGGTTAAAATTAGTGAAAAAACAGTGACCAGAGGTTACAGATAAAGACTATCTCTTACCTGCTATCCGTAGGAATCGTGTGACATTCTGTAGGGCTGTATTTGGCTTCTGTAGTTATTAGAGCACACTCTGTGCTAATATTCAATGGCAAAGGTAATGCTTCACAGTTATGAGTCCCCAGAAATAAATGGGATGTTGTTACGGCTTATGATGGGGGGTGGGAGTGATACATGAGGAAAACTATTTTGCCTTCTTAATTTGTCTTTTCATACTGAAAAGTACCTAGGTTTGTTGTTGTTGTTGTTGTTGTTGTTGTTTTGGGGAGAAGTACTGGTCCAGGGCCTTGAACTCAGCGCCTTGCACTCTCCATCTGCTTTTCCAATTCCCACCTGCTGTTCTACCACTTGAGCCACATCTACAGTTCCAGTTATGTTTTGTTGCTTTGCTGATTATTTAGGGGGATAAGAGCCTCTAGAGTTGATCTGCCTTGGCTGGCTGGAGTCTCGGCAATGTTTCCTGAGTAGCTAGGATTATAGAAGCCACCAAAGCCCACCTACTTTTGGATTTTTTGCTTTTACTAAGCCAGTCTTAATTTTTTTTTAATCATCTTATAGTTTTCAGGCTCCATTGTTTTTAATTACCTGGTAAGATGTGTTGAAATATGGCAGCCAGTTAGGTGTTTATGGGCATTATATGATTGCTCTGGGGGGGAAAAAACCTTCAAAATTGCTTTTGGAAGTTAAAATGATAGTAATATTTCCCTTTGGCAACTAACTTTTTCAAATCGTTATTATTTGCTACATTTTTTATATCATATTGGATTTATCTAGCGATCCACAAATTTTTATCCAACAGATGGGATATCATGGAGCCATTAAAACATGTTTCACATTGATCAAGATGCATTGTTCTTATAACTTGACATGGAATTGTAACCTCTTTGTACCACTAGTTTTAAAAAGAGTAAAATGTTAAAAACATTTTTTTATTTTTATTTATTCTTTATTGTGAAAATACTGTACAGAGGGGTTACAATTACATGGGCAAGATAATGAGTACATTTTTTATCAAGCATTGTAGCCTCCTCCTTTGTTTCCCCTTCCCATCCCTTCCCATGGGAAAAAACAAGTCGTTTAAATAAGGATACAGGTGGACCCGTTGCAATAATGAGAAGTACAAGTTGTTATGTCGAAAAACATGTTTGCAAATCATTTTTAATAACATGAAAAACTGGTCCTAATTACCTTTTCCTTTAAAAAAATGGAAAAACTATGGGGCTGGTGGCTCACACCTGTAATCCTGGCTACTCAGGAGGCTGAGATCTGAGGATCCCAGTTTGAAGCCAGCCCGGGCAGGAAAGTCCATGAGACTGTTATCTGCAATAAACCACCAGAAAACCAGAAGTGGCGCTGTGGATCAAGTGGTAGAGTGCTAGCCTTGAGCTGAAGAGCTGAGGGCCCAGAGTTCAAGCCCCACTATCGACCAAAAAAAGAAAAGGAAAATAATGGAAGTGCAACATCCAAATTAGTAATACACTAAAGTGTTAACAGTAGTTAAGGGAGGTTATAAAGGAAAGTAAAAGAGCCATTATACTTCTCTGCGTTTTCCAGAAGAATCTTTATGTTAATCATAAAGTTTATACTTAGGACATTTTGTTTTTTAATCCATATAAAGGACTGTTTTGGGAACTTGGGAGAACTCTATAGATCTTAGCAAAGTAACTAGTTAAATCAAGAACCAGTGTTTCTAAAACTAGTTTTCAGGACAAAATTTATTTTTCCCACATGCTTTGCCGTATATGCTAAAATCCTTCTTGTATAACAGGTCATTAGAATTATTATAACCTCTTGCCAAAGGAATGTGTTAAGTAATATATATGAATTCTATATATAACACGCATGTGTGTATATATGTATATATATTTATATGTACACACATATCAATATATCAGTACCCCTTGCCTTTTCCCAATCACATCAGGATAATTTATATGTTATGTTTCTGGCTCCAGGTAAGTAATTACATTATATATTAACTTCACAGAGAAGTTCATCATCAGTCTCTTCGTAAAGCAACCATACTGGCTGTTATATAAAACCATTACCCATACTTTCTAGGACCCCTAGTCAAACTTGGGAGCAGACACTGACCTCAATGTATGTACGTAATGCTTCTGAAAGTGTAAAGTGACATCCAACTGTGTTAACAGCATAAAAGAACATTGTGCTGGCTAGAGTTACTGTATGTCTTTACAAGAGAGCAGCACTATTTAGTTCCCATCAGGTCACTTAAAACCTATTCAAGGGAGTCTCCTTTTACAGGCCTTTTAGAAAAACTCGACCATAGCTGGATGTCAGTGGCTCATGCCCGTAATCCTAGCTACTCAGAAGGTTGAGATATGAGGATCACGGTTCGAAGCCAGCCTCAGCAGGAAAGACCATGAGACTCATAGCTCCAATGAACCACAGAAGAGGCCAGACTGATGCTGTTATCTCAAGTGGTAGAATGCTAGCCTTGAGCAAAAGGAGTTGAAGGAGTCCAGAGTTCAAGGCGCACTACTGGCAACAACAAAACAGTACCACCATCTGGAACCATTCCCTTCTTCCCTTAAGTATTTTCACACCTCCTCCTCCTCCAATGCAGCTAAATCCTCTCTGTGTATGTGCCTCCCTGTGTATGTGAGAAGCTGGAAAATGTTAGTACATTTGGAGGACTGCCTGTAGAGAGATGAACATCTAATTATTTGAAATGCAGGAAGTTGATAGAGAGGGGCTGGAGTGAAGTGTCCAGTAGGGGGCAGCAGGGCACCAGTAGCTTCTGCCTATACTCCTTTCTACTCTGGAGGCTGAGATTCGAGGATTGCAGTTCAAAGTCAGCTGGGGCAGAAAATTCCCCTATGAGACTCCTATCTCCAATTAAGCACCAGAAAACCAGAAGTGGCGCTGTGGCTCAAGTGGTAGAGTGCTCACCTTGAGCTGAAGAGCTCAGGGACAGTGCCCAGGCCCAGAGTACAAGCCTCATGACTGACCAAAAAAACAAAAAAAACACAGAAGTGGTGCTGTGGCTCAAAATGGTAGCGCACTAGTCTTTTTTTTTTTTCCCGGTCGTGGGGCCTGAACTCTGGGCCTGGGTGCTGTCCCTCAGCTCTTCAGCTCAAGGCTAGCGCTCTACCACTTGAGCCACAGCACCACTTCCGGCTTTTTTCTTTTTGCTTATGTGGTGCTGAGGAATGGAACCCAGAGCCTCAGGCATGCAAGGCAAGCGCTCTACCACTGAGCCACCTTCCCAGCCCTAGAGCACTAGTCTTAAGCAAAAAGAACTCAGGGACATCACTAGGCACTGAGTTCAAGCCCCATGACGGACAAAAAAAAATCACCCAACTGCAGATGGGGGCTTAAGAGCCTGGAATGGAAAAAGAAGTCTTCCTATTGTGTTACCCAATTAATATATGTTATATAATATAATACCAATAATAAAATTTATATTCCAAAAAACCTTTATTGGAGGGAAAAACTGAGTGAAAGAGAGAGGAAGGGAAGGGGTGACATTGTCCAAAAAAAATACACACTTTGACTTATGTAACTGTAACCCCTCTGTAGATCACCTTTATAACAACTTTTTAAAATTAAGTAGATATTAAAGCCAGTCTCTGCTTCAGAAAAAAAAAACTTGAATTTTCTCTAATCTCCAGCTGAAATGTAGGCTTATCTCCTGTGCTGGCCATCAGCAGTCCTTGCCTGGACTCATTGCGAGTGGAGTCTTTCATCATTCGTACTATGTCAGGGGCTGTTGCAGTTACTCTGAAATATCGCGTGCACTCATTGTCCTCTTTGATAGCTACAGTCACGAACAGATCTTGCGGCTTTAAAGTGCTAATAAAGGGGCACATTTTACTCTATAAACAGTTTTTTTTGAATACTTTGATGCTGGGTTTTCATTATAGTTGGTTTTCTTTGTAATTCCATGTATTTTATGTGTTCAATAGCACTGTTTTAAGAGGTCTGTATCACCAGACTGCCAAGGGAGATCCAAAAGTTTCGAAGCCCTAATTTCTAGTGACGTTTCTAAAGATGTCCTTGTCATCCCACCTGTTTTCTCAGTATTACAAACACCATGTCATTTTCTTTTAGTTTCCAAGCCAGCACCTTATTGGGAAGGAACTGCTGTGATCGATGGAGAATTCAAGGAGCTGAAATTGACTGATTACCGCGGGAAATATTTGGTGTTTTTCTTCTACCCGCTTGATTTGTAAGTAGTACATGTAAATAGCAACCTATAAAACCTCAATCTTTATCACTCACTATTAAGAACATCAAGTGACAGGGAAAAAAGGGCATTACTGAGGTTTGAACTGGACTTCACACATGCTAGACAGGGCTGAGCCACACCTCCAGCCCTGATCTGATCCTTGCTGGTTATTTTTGAGGTAGAGTCTGGCTTCCTGCATAGGTGCATGGGTGTGATCCACATGTGTTAGACTTCCTCATAGCCAGAACAACAGGAACACACCACCATGTCCAGCTCCTCATTGAGACCGAGTCTCAAAAATGTGTTTACTCAGACTGACCTCAAAACACAATCTCAACAATTTCAGTCTTCCAAGTAGCTGGGAATACTGGCATCCAATGAAATATGATTAGGGTTTTTGTTGTTGTTTTTGTTTTGCCAGTCTTGTGGCTTGAACTCTGGGCCTGGGCACTGTCCCTGAGTTCTTCAGCTCAAGGTTAGCGCTCTACCACTTGAGCCACAGAACCACTTCCAGATTTCTGGTGGTTAATTGGAGATGAGTCTCATGGACTTTTCTACCAGGGCTGGCTTTGAACCGCGATCCTCAGATCGCAGCCTCCTGAGTAGCTAGGATTACAGGTGTGAGCCACTGATGCCCAGCTTGTTTGATGTAATTTTTTGTTTGGCTTTGTGTTGCTTTCCTGATATTTGAACATTTTCCTGAAAATAAAATACCTACTAGTATGGTTATTGTGGGTTTTTTCTTTAAAACTAACAATGACCATGTTTATAGAGGGTTAGAAAGTTGACTCAAAATAAATTGTAGCTCTATGCACATCAAGGACTTTATTTTGGAAAGTGCTATTTTGAGTACACCTCACTCTTGAGGTAGAGTGTTTGCCCTGCATGCATGAGGCCCTGGGTTCCATTCCTCAGCACCACATAAGCAGAAAAAGCCGGAAGTGGTACTATGGCTCAAATGGAGCTGAAGAGCTGAGAGATGGCGCCCAGGCCCAGAGTTCAGGCCCCATGACGGACCAAAAAAAAAAAAAACATAATAAACCTAGTACAGGGGCTAGGAAGGTGGCTCAGTGGTAGAGCGCTTGCCTTGCATGCTTGAGGCCCTGGGTTCGATTCCTCAGCACCACATAAGCAAAAAGAAAAAAGCCGGAAGTCGCGCTGTGGCTCAAGTGGTAGAGTGCTAGCCTTGAGCTGAAGAGCTGAGGGACAGCGCCCAGGACCAGAGTTCAGGCCCCACGACCAGACCCCCCCAAAAAAAAAAAACCTAGTACATTGAAACTAATATGTTATCTTTCCAATCAACTTGTACTGTGATTTGATTAGCTAAAAAGAGTAAGTTAATTTCTAACAGAAATCAGAAGTAAAATCATGCTATAAAAAATGACAGACTTTTTAAGTTCAGGTCATTATAAAATCAGAACATTGGCTGGGCACTGGTGGCTCATAGCCGTAATCTTAGCAACTCAGGAAGCTGAGATCTGAGGATTGTGATTCAAAGCCAGTCCAGGCAGCAAAGTCCTTGAGAATCTCATCCCCAATTAACCACCAGAAATCTGGAAGTGGTACTGTGGCTCAAAGTGGTAGACCACTAGCCTTGAGCAAAAGAGCTCATGGACAATGCCCCCACAACTAACAACAACAACAAAATAGCTGGGTGCAGGTAGCTCATGCCTGTAATACTGCTACTCAGGAGGCTGAGATCTAAGGATCATTGTTTGAAGCTAGTCCAGGTGGAAAGTCTTATTGCAGTTTGAAGCCAGTCTGGGTAGGAAAGTCCCATGTAACTCTTATCTCCAGTTAACTACTTAAAGAGCCAGGAGTTGGCCAGGTACCGGTGGCTCACGCCTGTAATCCTAGCTACTCAAGAGGCTGAGATCTGAGGATCATGGTTCAAAGCCAGCCCAGGCAGGAAAGTCGGTGAAACTCTTTTCTCCAATAAACCACCAGAAAACCAGAAGTGGCTCAAGTGTAGAGAGGTATCCTTGAGCAAAAAGAGCTCAGGGGCAGCGCCCAGGTCCCAAGTTCAATCCTCATAACCGACAAAAAATATCAGAAAGTTAATACATGTGTTAAATATATGACACTCCATGTTTTCAAAGTTGGTATAATGTAGAAAGAAAACATTTCCCCAGTGTTATTTAAAAACTAACTCCATAATAGGTAAGGCACACTGAAACTAATCCAAGTTATCTTTCAGATCAACTTGGGTAAATGTGTTTCTAGGTAGCATTTCTTGAGTAGTCGGAGGAAAGGCAGAAACTATTGCTATTTTTAAAAATGAAATATTTTTAAAAATGAAATATAGCACCAAATCCTAGAATACAACTCTGCCTGACGTAGCAGTGCTGTCCCTGAACACTTGAATATATTGGGCTCTGATAGGACCCTCTATGAATTTTGTAATTATTTTGCCATAACCCACAGTAGGAAATATATTTTTCATTGCCACCCAATACACATATACACACATATATAGGGCAACACACATGGCTATGTGCCCAAGCACAGCCATGCTCTTTGTTAAAAAGGTTTCCATACTAGTAATTGTGGTAATGGACACTTTCCCAGCTTCCTTCCTAAGTGGTCCCTTTCAGCATACTCTAGAGCAAAAACCAGCTTCAAGTAAAGGTGATCAAATATTTTGACTCTCACTACTGGACACAAACATGCACTTGTATGCAATTATATTTGGATAGCTCACTCCATGTACACTGTATTTTCATAGTTTCTCTTCTGTTTCACTTGTTGAAGTGTTTAGAACATACTGGATTCCCTTAAGGAATTCCTATAGTGGTTTGAAAAGTATCCCTCAGTAATACTCTGTCAACATGCCCTTCTGACAATGAGTAGATACTGAGGTTTTAAAACTGATGGCTGCACAGGACGGAAACACGTTGGAAGAGGACCTACAAGGATGGGGGTGGGGATAGAGGTGGGATGGAGAATATTGCCTCAACTCCAAAATACACTTTGATCCCTCTAGCTTAAGGAGTTGGTCTAGCAGTGTAAAAAATGAAATGGCCCAGTGCCGATGACTCACTCCTGTAATCCTACTCAGGAAGCTGAGGTCCAAGGTTGGGGTTCAAAGCCAGCCTGGGCAGGAGCGTCTATGAGACTTCTCCAGTTAACCACCAGAAAACCAGAAGTGGCTCTTGGCTCTAACTGGTAGAGCACTAGCCTTAAGCAAAAAAAAAGAGCTCATGGAGAGTGCCCAGGCCCTGTGATTGACAAAAAAAGATATAATTGAGATAACAATTTTCTTCGTTGAATGTTCGATCAAATGACAGCCGTTTATAGACTATTACATCTTGAGAAGGCCCATCTATAACATTCTTTATTGTTTTGTTGTCACTCATGGGGCTTGAACTCAAGGCCTGGGTGTCTCTCTGAGATTTTTCTCTGAGCTAAGGCTTTACCACTTTGAGCCATAGTGCCACTTTAGGTTTACTGGTGGTTAATTGGAGGTAAGAGTCTCATAGACTTTTCTGCCCAGGCTGGCTTTGAACTGCAATCCTCAGATCTCAGCCTCCTGAGTTGCTAGGATTACAGATGTGGGCCACCAGCGCCAAGTTTTGTAACATTATATAGTAAAGCTGTCTGTAAAATTAAGTCATTTGATACTTTAGTATATGCTTATTATGAGAATACTGACTTTTCTTTTAACTTTCAGTACATTTGTGTGTCCAACTGAAATTAACGCTTTCGGTGACCGAATTGAAGAATTCAAATCCATAAATACTGAAGTGGTGGCATGCTCTGTCGATTCACAGTTTACCCATCTTGCCTGGTCAGTGTTTCACATTTAACTTTATAGAAAGAATGTCTTTACTCTTAGAGTATGGGCCAGATAACTCTTAACATGTCAATATTATGATGATCAACTGAATCACATTAGTCGGGAGAGAAAAAGTCTTCAAAATACACCATTTTTGTGGTACACAGTTCTCTGGTGTGGTAGAAAAAATTTGTAGTACCTTTTATAATTTTCAAAAAGAAATAAATGCAAGGTGTGGCTCAAGTGGTAGAGCATCAGCCATGAACAAGAAAGCCAAGCCATAGTACAGGGCCCTTAATTCAAGCCCCAACTACTAGCATACACACAACAGAAAGAAACAATAAAGTTGTCACTTTAGCAACACATATGCTAAAAATTCAAGAAGCAATTTGTTTTTTTGGTGGTCGTGGGGCTTGAACTCTGGACTTGGGCGCTGTCCCTGGGCTCTTCAGCTCAAGGCAAGCGCTCTACTGCTCGAACCACAGCTCCACTTCCAGTTTTCTAGTGGTTTACTGGCAATGAGTCTCACAGACTTTCTTGCCCAGGCTGGCTTTGAACCGTGATCCTCAGATCTCAGCCACCTAAATAGCTAGGATTACAGGCGTGAGCGACCAGTGCACAGCAAGAAGCAATTTTTAACTTTATTAAGAATGTATTCATCATGCCAGATGTCAGTGGTTCACGCCTATAACCTTAGCTACTTCAGTGGCTGAGGTCTGAGGATCACAGTTTGAAGTCAGCCTGCACAAAAAAAAAATCTGAGAAACTCTCTCCAACTAAGCAATAAAAAACCCAGTAATCCACCAGCCTTGAGCTAGAAAACTAAGCAAGCACATGAGGCCTTGAGTTCGAGCCTCTGCAGGCACAGAAATAATTTTTCATCCAGAAAAGATGTTCTAATTAGTTGTAATATGAATTAAAGATGAAAATGTCAGCCTGCACAATATGAAGATATATTCTCATCTGGCTAAGTTTCCTACCAAAGTGGACCATTCAACTTAGTGTCCGAACTGGGGCTGGAGACCTGTGGAACAGTATTTCTCTGCTTGCTGCTAGGGCAGGCAGTTCCCTCCTATAGAGAACTGGTCCACAATCTCTGTGGTTTCAAGTTACAGAAAACTTAAGTCTGAGGACTGATGTATCTGGTTTATAACTTCCTTCACTAATTCATGTGGACTTTGTATTTTTTGTCTCCTCAAATAGTAAAAGGTCCTCCAGTTGAGTTCTGCCTATCTCTCAGGCTTTGTTTTATAATCAGTCTTTGTGTGTATGTTTATCTTTATGCCAGTACTGGAACTTGAACTCCAGGCCTTGTACTCTTGCTCAGCTTATTTGCTCACAGCTGGAGCTCTACCACTTCAGCCATACCTTCAGTGTGGCTTTTTGCTAGAGATTAAATCTCATGGACTTTTCTACCCAAGCTAGATTTGAACTGTAATCTTCCCAGTCTCAGCCTCCAGAGGAACTAGGGGTAATAGGCATGAGCTACAGGGTACAGCTTTTGTGATCACTTCTAAGATTGTGTTTGTAGTTGTGTACATTCTTTGATTGTAGAAACTAACAAGTATACAAAGATGAGACTACAAGGATATTTCCAGCTGTGTTTCTAAAAGAAAAATGCAGTTTTAACAACTATTGTAGAGACTGGTATAGTATGTCTGTACACTAAACATGTGTTTTATATATCAAGTTTAATACTTAAAGCTTAAGAATTCATTGATGAGGGCTGGGAAGGTGGCTCAGCGGTAGAGCGCTTGCCTTGCATGCTCGAGGCCCTGGGTTCGATTCCTCAGCACCACATAAGCAAAAAGAAAACAGCCGGAAGTGGCGCTGTGGCTCAAGTGGTAGAGTGCTAGCCTTGAGCTGAAGAGCTGAGGGACAGCGCCCAGGCCCAGAGTTCAGGCCCCACGACCGGACCCAAAAAAAAAAAAAAAAAAGAATTCATTGATGAGAAAATGCAAGAAAACAGAATACTAGATGTTTTAAAATATGTGTTCACATGTGCACATATGCATATACAGGGAATGAATGCTAACTGCTTTAATATTGCTATTTGCTTAGCTCTGAGAAGTGTTCTGTTTGTTACAGGATTAATACCCCTCGTAAACAAGGAGGACTGGGGTCCATAAAGATCCCACTTCTTTCAGACCTGACCCATCAGATCTCAAAGGACTATGGTGTTTATCTCGAGGAAGCAGGCCATACTCTTAGGTACCTTACAATGGTTTACATTTTGAAAAATAGAAGTACATTTATAATTCTCTTAGAAGTAGACATTATGAGTTTGAAGATACAAGTTTTAGTCAAGAAATATTATGTTGCTCTGTTTACAGAAATGCTAGGCACTCTTTAATAAAAATAACTAGTGAGTGCCCTACTTAAATTGTGTTACTGACAAATACTGTTAGAGCGGGAAGGTTAATTTAGAGGTTTTAGGCCAATCCTGTCTTTTCACAGATAAAAGAGACTGATTCAGAATGCTGTGAACTTCACTAGTTATATAATTGACAGAGAACAGACTTTTACCTTTTTTTTCCCCAGAATGAATCCACTAATTGGTTTTCTAAATGCAAATACAATATTTAACAAACCTGAGTCTTTGGAGTGGGTAAACTAAGGTAGTGTCTTACATGGCAATTGTTACTGCTAGTTGCATTCTTCGACCAAAAAAAAAGGCAATTTTGGCATAAAAAGGTTGTGGAACAGTGACCATGTAATATCATCTAATAGTGTATGAGCTACTTTATTTAATTCAGTATTTTCTTTTATATTTTCAAAGTATTGTATACAGGAAGCAGAGCTGTGGCTCAAGTGGAAGAGTGCTCAGGGACAGCACCCAGGCTCTGAGTTCAAGCCCCAGTCCTGGCACAAAAAAAAGAAAAAAAAGTATCTGCAAATTATCAGATTATCTTAAGCAGCTATAAATACTACAGTAGATTTCATAGATTGCAGATTTTGTTCAGAGTTACCCTTTTAACAGTGACAATCCCAAATTATATTATAGTTGAAGGGAGGAGTGAACGTATGTATGCATGTGTGTGTACCAGCAGAGTGGGTGACCAGGTAGGTAATGTTTGTTTTTGATAGCATCCTTCTGTGTAGATGGCAAGGGAATTCACATTATCCAGTACAGTACTCATGGTAACTAAGACCATTCTTGTGTTTCACAGAGGTCTCTTTATTATTGATGACAAAGGGATCCTAAGACAGATTACTCTGAATGATCTTCCAGTGGGGAGATCAGTGGATGAGACACTGCGTTTGGTTCAAGCATTTCAATACACCGACAAGCATGGAGAAGGTACATTGCCCATTCAAAACTTTTGGTTTTCTCTATGTGAGAGACGAGAGTTTGGTTTCTTACCCTAACAATAATTTGTATGGTTTCTAAAGTCGTTTACTTCCTTTAGCAGACCAAATTATTATTTACCCAGGAGAGTTTTTGTTTTTTGTCAGTCATGGTGCTTGAACTTAGGGCCTTAGCACCATCCCTGAGCTCTTTTTGCTCAAGGCTAGTGCTCTACCACTTTGAGCCACAGTTCTACCTTCAGTTTTGGGGTGGTTAATTGAAGATCAGAGTTTCCTTCCCCAGCTGTCTTTGAAACATGATCTTAAGATCTCAGCCTCTTGAGTATCTAAGATTGCAGGTGCAAGCCACCATCACCCAGCTTATTTACAGGGTTTTAAACAAAATATCACTAGTATATTCTACTTACTCAGTAAGATGCAAAAATAATCATTTGCATAGTGTTTTTGGATAAACGCAGTTTCTGTTGGTACAATTTTTCAAATTATATTTCTGCACACTTGAAATGTGCCATATGGCAATATTTTAATAATGTAGACTACGCTTATATGTTTATAGTTTTAAATTTAGCTGTTTTTAATAATGTAATACTCTGGATGATCCAATACTACATTGCTAATCGTATCAGTTCATCCTTTCCAAGTTTTAACAGTAATGGAGCTAAAAATAGAACATGTTATATGTTCCTTTAAAAATGTAATTCAGAGCCAGGCATTGGTGGCTCACGCCTATAATCCTAGCTGCTGAGGAGGCTGAGATCTGAGGATTTCAGTTCAAAGCCAGCCCAGGCAAGAAAGTCCATGAGAGTCTTATCTCCAATAAACCACCAGAAAACCAGAAGTGGCGCTGTGGCTCAAGTGGTAGAGTGCTAGTCTTGAGCTGAAGAGCTGAGAGACAGCACCTAGGCCCAGAGTTCAAGACCCACAACTGCCCCCCCCCCAAAAATGCAATTCAGGCCAAGCACTGGTGGCTCATGCCTGTAATTCTAACTGCTCAGGAGGCTGAGATCTAAGGATCATGGTTCAAAGCCAGTCAGTCAGGAAAGGTCACGAGACTCTTTTTCTCTAGTTAACCACCCAAAAACCAGAAATGGAGCTGTGGCTTAGAGTTGGTAGAGTACTAACCCTGAGCCAAAAAACTCAGGGACAGCCAGTGCCCAGGCCTGAGTTCAAGCCCAGCAATCACCAACAACAAACATAATTCAGTCCTTGAGTCAAGGAACTTCCTAAAGTCCTCTTACAAACAACAAATCGTGACATTAGTACAAAACACTACAGGATAGAAGACTGATAAGCTTAGTGGAAGTTTTCTTAAATTCAGAGGAACTTTTGCCAGATCTCCAAAGTTCCAACTATCTTAGAGTCACATTCAATTTAGTATAAGTCACAAATATAACTAAACATAGTAAAAATGAAACTAGAAGCAGGAAAAGAGATGGCATCGTCCAAAAAGAAAATATACTCTTTATCTGACTTATGTAATTGTAACCCCTTTGCATGTCACCCTTATAATAAAAAAAATTTCAGTGAAAACCAATGAGCTGCCTTTTAATAAACTGCCTGACAAATCCCCTAGTCTGAGCAGGCAAACAGAAGTCAGGAGTTTATTCCTCTCAATATATTCTTGTTAACATTTTCTATTTCATTTTCATATGGAAACAAGTGTAGGAGTCGCTAAAGAAAACTAAACTTTTTAAACTGTCCTTTGCCTATTTTGTTTCCTTTAGTGTGCCCTGCTGGATGGAAACCTGGTAGTGAGACCGTAAGTCATCTTGATGTTCTTGTTAAAGGCATGGCTGGGTCCAAAACATGTGCTAACCTTAGGATAGTCTGTCCTGTCCTTCTATAAACTGCCCCGATTCCATAAAGGAAGTAAACACTGCTGAGCACAAATTATAGAATGCAGACATTTTGAACTTTAGGAAGTGTAGCTAAAACCAGAGAAAGCAAAATGTAGGCTTAAGTATCTAGAGAAATGCACTATTTAAGAAGAAAAACTCAGTGTTATAATTTCTTGAGTCTGAAAGTCTGAGAACCAAGGGAACCAAATGATGTAAATTTTGCTTTTTGGCTCAAGGCTAGCACTCTGCCACTTTGAGCCACAACTCCACTTTCAGTTTTTAGGTAGTTAATTGGAGAGAAGAATCTCACGGCTTTTCCTGCTCGGGCTGTCTTTAAACTGAGATCCTCAGATTTCAGTCTTCTGGTAGCTAGGATGACAATTGTGAGCCACCAGTGCCCAACATGAAGGAGCACTTGGTGTTTGGTTTTAGTCATAGGCTTGAACTCAGGTCCTCTGGGCACTATCTCTGAGCTCCTTTGCACAAGGCTAGTGTTCTACTACTTTGAGCCACAGCTCTACTTCCAGTTTTCTGGTGGTTAACTGGGGATAAAGAATCTCAGGGGATTTCCTGCCTGGGCTGGCTTGGAACTGTGATGCTCAGATCTCAGCCTCCTGAGTAGCTAGGATTGCAGGCATGAGCTGCCAGCACCCAGCTAGGAGCACTTTTAATTTCAGAGTGTTCATTAAGTTTATTGAAGGTAATACTTGATTTTTTAAAAATTGGAAGCTTTAAATTAAAATATTGCTTCTTAGAACCCCCCCCCCCCAAATTCACTTAATAAATCCTTATTCAACACACTATGCCCTGTTCAGGTTATGGTGGCAGACCATCATTTAATCAGCAAAGGATTTTAAAATACATTAACATCTGTAGCCTTGCTACCAATGTGTTTATTTAACTAGATCAAACCTGAAGATGCCATGAAAGCCTGGTGGCCAAGAGAAGAGCTGTAAGTAAATCTTGGATTGCTGGAGTACAGATGTTAATTTATTAAAAAATAAATTTTTTTTCCCTTCAGGATAGCCGAGATTAGGGAGAAAGCTGAGTCAGGAAAAATCTAGGTTTTCCTCAGTACATATAATTTGGTATCCAAAAAAAAAAAATCACCCTTTTTAGCTAAGAACACAAAACTAGTGTCAACTAATATCAAATTACTCATACGTTGGATTTAAATGAATAATTTTGTTTTTCTTGTTTTTAACAGATAATCCCAGATCCAGCTGGAAAACTGAAGTATTTTGATAAACAAAACTGAAAAATACTTCATTGGGTTTTCATGCTTGAAAGTTCTCAATAAAGAGTACCACATTGCTATGTAGTAGCAATTTCTTGAATATGTAAATGCATGTCATAATCCAAAGATGTTTAATACTCAAGATATAATGTCAATAAACAAGCAACTACCAAAAAAAAAGCTGTTACTTGGGAGTTAAGAACAGGATTACTGTTGGTGCCACACACATACACCTGTCATCAAAGCAATGATGGCAGGCCTAAAACAGGTGGATTGTAGGTCAGGTACACACCCAGGAGTGAGGCAAGACCCTTCTGAGCTGTTAACTCGGCACTGTGGCTCACCCCTCCCAACCTCTGAGGGTAGCAGTAAAGAACAAGTAACCAAAGTCCCTTTCCATAGTTCTTTGCAGTGTCACACTATCTAGCCCATTTCAACTTGTACCAAATTGATAAATAGCAGGTTATATGTTTAATTTTTTTTGCCAGTCCTGGGACTTGAACTCAGGGCCTAAGGGCTGTCCCAGGATAGCAATATACCAGTTGGGCCACAGCTCTACTTTTGGCTTCTTCTGCGTTTAGTTGGAGATAAGGGTCTCAAGATTTTCCTGCTTGGGCTGTCTTTGAACCACAATCCATAGATCTCAACCTCCTGAGTTGGATTACTGGTGCAAGCTACTGGCGCCTGACATGAGCATGGATTGGGGCTTGAAGTCAGAGTCTCACACCATTGCTTAGCTTTGTGTGATTATAGCGGTACTAGGATTTGAACTTGGGTCCTTAAGCTTTCTCTTAGCTATTTTCTAAAGGTTGTTGCTCTTCCACTTGAGCCACAGCTCACAGCTTTTTACTGGTTATAAAGATTCATGAGTCCTGCAGTGGCTCACAAATGTAATCCTAGCTACTCAGCAAGCCGAGATCTGAGGATCAGGGTTCAGAGCCAGTCCGGGCAGAAAAGTCTGTGAGAGGCTTATCTCCAATAACCACCAGAAAACCAGAAGTGGAACTGTGGCTCAAAGTGGTAGAGCTCTAGCCTTGAGCAAACAAGTTTGGGGACAGTGCCCCAACCAAGTCCTAAATTCAAGCCCTAGGACTTAAAAAAATATCCCAGATTTGTCTGCCCAAGCTAATTTCAAGCAACAATCGGACCTGAGCCACATGAGTAGCTGTGATAATAAGCATGAGCCACCAGTGCCCAACAGCATCCTCCATTCATGGACAAGAAAACAAGATAAAATACTAATCCTCTACCCAGCTCTCAGGACTACCTCATTACAGACAAGGTGAGACCTCAGGTATGGAGAAGCACTGCTTCTCAAATACACTGGGTGTCCAGAAAAGAGCATACTGAACTAAATTACCCCCACGTTTGCTTCAGATACTGCACAGATCAAAATCATTTCATGACACAGTAATTTCATCTAGAAGCAACTGTGGTTACTAAAGGACACAAATTTCCCCAAATTTTGCGGGAGGTGTTTGGGTTTTGTTTTGTATCTATCCTGGGGCTTGAACTCAGGAGTTGGATGCAGTCCCTGAGCATTTGCTGAAAGCAAGCGCTCTACCACTTGAGCCAAAATTCCACTTCTGGCTTTTTATAGTTAATTGGATATAAGAGTCTCATAGAGAAGTACAAGTTGTCATGTCCAAAACGAACTTTACAATGTTGGTGGGGGGGGGGGTGCTGGGGGGAGGGAGGAAGGAGAAGGATTGGGATTAGGGGGGGAGGGGGGAGGCTGGGAAGGGATGTGAAGGATAAACAAAGGAGGAGGCTGCAATGCTTGGTAAGAAATGTACACATTATCCTGCCCATGTAACTGTAACTCCTCTGTACAGTATGTTCACAAATAAAATTAAATTAAATTAAAAAAAAAAAAAAAAAAAAAAAAAAAAAAAAAGAGTCTCATAGACTTTCCTGCCCAGGCTGGCTTCAGGCTATGATCTTCAGATTTCAGCCTCTTGAGGAGCTGGGACTATAGGCATGAGCAACTGGTGCTGCCAGACTATGTGTTTTAAGACAGGGTCTCATGTAGTTCAAGGTGGCCTTGAACTCTCCACTGTACTACCACTGGGATTACAGATGAGCGTCCCTGCACACATTTTTTGCTCTATTTTTAGATAGGCTCTAGCTTTTGCCTGGAGCTTCCACCAACCTTGTTTATAACTGTGTACCAACATACTTGTTTGCTGAGACAGAACTTGGTTAACGGTTTGTCTGAGCAACCTTTGTAATGGAGCCTTATCCATCTCAGCATAATAAGCCTGAGCAAATGCCCGGCCATGAGTAATAGACACTGGCTTTATATCCCTTAAAATTAAAATTTACATAACGGCTGCCCGTGCCTCATGGTTGCAGTGTTTGCACTCTGAAGGCTGGGATCGGAATATCAAAATCTGAAACCAGCTTGAGGAGAAAAAGTGTGAGGCTCATCTCAATCACAAAAGGTCAGAAGTGGAGTTCTATCTCAAGTGGTAGAGCTCTGACCGTGAGCAAAATGGGACAGTTCTTGAGTTCAAGTGACAGTAACCTCATACACACAAAAATGAACCTATGTGTTGGTCATAAAAATACTACTTTGAGCCCAAGTTACTCAATTCAAAAATTTTAACAACTGTTTGGGGGGCTGGGAAGGTGGCTCAGTGGTCGAGTGCTTGCCTTGCATGAGGCCCTGAGTTTGACTCTTCAGCACCACATAAGCAGAAAAAGCTAGAAATGGCGCTGTGGCTCAAGTGGTAGAGCGCTGGCCTATGAGCTGAAGAGCTGAGGGGCAACACCCAGGCCCAGAGTTCAAGCCCCACGACCGACCAAAAAAAACAGTTTTCACTTTCCTCCCAAATCACAGGCATAAACGCCAGCAAAGAAAGGAGGTGGAGTGCAAGCAGGGAGTGAAGGAAATTCTGGAATGTTAAGACGCCCTGAGTCTGGGGTCAAAAGGGCAACACTACACCGCACAGAACGTGCCCTTGAGCCCGCATCCCGGCTTCCAGTCTCAGTACGTGCGCCGCAGCGGGGCCTTGACCCCGCCTCGACCACCCAGCTCTGACCCTGAGCAAAAGCTAAGAAACAGTTCTTGAGTTCAAACACCCGTAACTTCACACACACACCAAGGAACCTCCGCGTTGCTAATACTCACAAATATTACTGTGAGCCCAAGTTCCTCCATTAGCTTTTATTTTTGCCAGTCCTGGGGCTTGAACTCAAGAGTGTCAACACTGTCCTGAGCCTGGTTTGCTCAAGACTAGCTCTTTACCACTGGAGCCACAGCGCCACTTCCGGCTTTTTCTGCTTCTGGGGTGCTGAGGAATGGAACCCAGGGCCTCATGCATGTGAGGCAAGCACTCTACCACTGAGCCACCTTCCCAGCCTCAACTCAAAATCCACTTTCCTCCACGAGTGCAGGTGTCAATGCTGGGGGGGGGGGGGGGGGAACGGAAGTGAAGAGCGACCAGGAGTGTTGAGGCCACAGTGGGGGGGGGGGGTCACCTGACACCCCAGCGGAAGTGCGTGAGCCTGCTTCCCGCGCTCCTTTTCTGTGGTAGGCAGCGCCCCGGCTGCACCACAGCAGCGCCTCAGCCGGCGCAAGGCCTCCACCGGGCCTCGACCTCCCCCTTGGCAGGGCCTCAGCCTGACCAGCGTCCCCCCCCCCTCAAACGACGGGACTCGACATGGCGCAACGTGATGTGGTGACCCCGTCCCTGGCGGACTTCCAGTGCCAGATCTGCCTGGAGATCCTGGTGGAGCCCGTGACGCTGCCGTGCCGGCACACGCTGTGCAAGCCGTGCTTCCAGGCGTCGGTGGAGAAGGCGAGCTTGAGGTGTCCCTTCTGCCGCGCCTGGATCTCGTCGTGGGCGCGACACCACAGGCGCAGGGGCGCGCTGGTCAACGCGGAGCTGTGGGAGGAGATCCAGACGCACTACCCGCGCGAGTGCCGCGACAGGCTGTCGGGGCACGTCAGCAGCGACGGGGCGGCGGGCGCCGCGGGCGGCAGTCAGCCGGTGCGCGTGATAAGCGCGCCCGGGGAGCTGCGGCGGGAGTACGAGCAGGAGGTGCGCAAGATGGAGGCCGAGCGGCGGGCCAGGCAGGAGGAGGAGAGCCGGGCGAGCCTCGACTACATCCACAAGCTGCTGGCGCGCGAGCGGGAGGAGGAGGACCAGCTGCGGCGGGACATGCGCCAAAAACTGAGGCAGCCCCGCCCTGGGGGAGCCGCTTCCACCTCCCAGGAACATTCTAGAAAAGTGGGGCCCGGGGCCAAGAAACACAAGACCAAAGTAAAAGCCCACGTGGAAAAGCCGCCCAAGGAGGCGCTGCCTCCCTCGCTCGAGCCCAGCCCGCGGCCGCCTCCACCCGGCCCCGAGGGGCAAGCCGCCTCGACACGGGAACCGAACTCGCAGACTCCGCACCTCCATCCCGAGCTGCAAAAACCAAGGCCACAGCCACCTGGGGCAGGGGCTCCCGCAGGCCCCGCGCCATTGCGCCCTCAAGGCCGAGGTCAAGGCGCACCAAATGCCTTGCGCAAACAACTACGTGTCCTGTTGACTAGACTCGAACCCCGGGTTCTCGGCTCTGGCCTAGAGGCCACTGTGCGTCCCGGCAAGGAAGGGAGCGGGCCCGCCAGGCCAGCCAGGGCGCCAAAAGCTGCCAGCGCCACAGCTGAGCGCCAGTGTGACCCGCACTGAGCATGAGGGCGACCCGCGCGCAAGCGCAGTGAGGCCTCCATGCCCAGCAGCCAGCCGGGGAGTGACATCACTCCCCAAACTGCACGAGACCCACAGGTAACCATCACCATCACCACGGTCACGCCAAAGCAGCCAGCTTCAGAACAGAAACAGCAACCACAGCAACAGCGACCCACAGGGACAGCAAGGACCGGACGGGGTGTTCGCCTTACAACTTCAGAAGCAGCTGGATCGCGAAATGAAGTTATTACAAACGGTCAGGGATGAGTACCTGCTGCCAGCCAAGTTCTCTCCTCCCGACGGTGAGAGAATGGTGCTGAGAAAGGCCAAGAGGGCAACCTTTTAAGACGTAAACTGGTAGCATTTGAGAGGCGAACATCATCAACTCTCATGTCAGATCCCGTGGAAGCCTCGATACACAATTAATATCCTAAAAATGTCCCTTTAGGTATCGCTTCCTAGTTCATACAAGAGTATTTGCCAAGTCTTTCAGAGGAACGCAAAGGGACGGATGGCTACTGTGTGCTTTACAACCCACTGGTGAAGCTGTCTGTTCAATTCGAGACAAATCTTTAAACATGCATCCTGAAATGTTTAGAAAATTGCCATGGCCGGTAGATATACTTATCTATTTTGAAGCGGTTGCTGGGGTTTGTTGAGGAGGATGGTTTGGGCGGTTTTGGAGTGTGAATGTGTTGAACCTGAGACTTCAACCCAGGCTCTAAGCTCTGTCTCTGAGCTTTTTGGCTCAAGGCCACTGCCTACTAGTAGAGTCCTTACTCCACTTTCATCATTTTGATGGCAAGAGAGAAGACTGTCATGGAACTTCCAACCCTGGCTACCTACAATCCTGGATTCTTACATCTGAGACTCCTGCGTAGCTAGGACTACAGGCATGAGCCATTGTTGCCAAGCCTTTGTGTGTGTGTGTGGGGGGGGGAGGAGCACCCCACCACACAGAGCTAAATGTAATCGTCTTTAAAGAGCAGTATGAGTCCACAAAAGAATATATGTGTGCTCCTTTCTAATATTAACAGTTGTTTTTGCTGTTCTGTGAGTTGCTGGGTTGAATGAACTAAGTCTGATAGTTGAAATAAATTGAAAAATGTATTGGAGAACTTCTTAAGGGGTCTCCTGCTCCCTAGGTCATGAATTAGTTGTTCATGTCTTAAGTGGACGTGCATGCACCAAGCTGTATGTTAGATGCCCATCGCCACTAATAATATTTTCAAAGCACAATATACTATAGGAGAGTTATGTCACATTATCTTATATTAAGGAACCCAAAACAACCACATTTACTTCATTGTAATATTTATATTGGCAATGACTTCTGTATATAGACAAATATACGGGAACTGGGCTTGATGGTACATGCCTGTAATCCTAGGATTGTAGAATAAGAGGCAAAAGGAGTCGAGTCCCAAGCCAGTCCAGACTACACAGTGAGACCCTGTCTCAAGGGATGAAAGACAGATTAGAGAGATGCATACATAGATAGATGATCCTTAGATGATAGACAGATGATAAAAATGGTAGAAATGATAAGACATAAAATATATTTACAGGATAGATGCATAGATGATAGATTATAGAAATGATAGACATAAAACATACATAGATTAGAAAAAATACATAGATACATAGACACATAGACAGAGAGGCAGACAGACTTTGGTTTTTCCCTGTCTTGCCTGGAAAGTGAAATTAGAAGGCAGTGTCTTATTTTGTGAAACTTAATTGAAAAAAATAAGATAAAAGGTCCTGGATCTAATTGTAGCTTGCATTTGTCAAAGTTTTAGTGTCATTAAGGCTTTTTTGCTTGAATTTTGCCGCTGAAATTGTTCATCATTGTGAACATAATGGCATCAATATCAATACTGAGCAGGTAATTTTGGAGACAATGCTGATGCTACATATTCAGTGGAGCAAAGATCCAAACCCAGAGCTTCTGCATATGCTAGGCAAGCCTTCCTACTCTGATGCCAAGTCAAATTTTGGTTTGCCCTTTCTTGATAAAGGTAATTGTCCTCTCATTAATAACTGGGGAGATATGAAGTCTAAGCACAAACTTATCAAACAAAAAGAACTGTCTTATTTTTCAAATTTCACTTTATGTTTTAGGATTAATATTGCAGTAGTCCTTAAATTAAAAGCTGTCTAATTAAACATTCACGAAGATAAAAACAGCTTATACTGAAGTATATATAGGATTTATTTAACTGGGGAGACTTCCTGACTAAAATTGTTTTATTTATGGAATGCTTCACAAATTTGCGTGTCATCCTTTCGCATTGCCTATGTAATCTTCTCTGTATCATTCCAATTTTTAGTATATGTGCTGCCGAAGAGAGCACTAAAATTGGTTTTAACGTTTTTTTCTTTTTCTGGTTTTTCTTTTTCTTTTTTTTTTTTTGGTGGTGGTCAGGCTTGAGCTCAGGACCTGGATGCTGTCCCTGAACTTTGTCACTCAAAGCTAGTTCTCTATGCCTTTAAGCCACAGCGCCACTTCTGTTGTTCTGGTGGTTAACTGGAGATAACAGTCTCACAGACGTTCCTGCCTGGGCTGGCTTCAAACTGCCATCCTCAGATCTCAGCCTGCTGAGGAGCTAGGATTAGAGGTGTGAGACTGGCACCCAGCAAGATAAATAGACGCCTTTCTGTTAGAAACTATCAAGTTTTATGTTCACTATCAGAATATACTGCTACTTTTTTTCTTATTTTGGTATTAAAGGATGAAAATGTTCATTTTTAGAGAATACAGAAGCTGTACAGAGGTGGAGAATCTGAAATTAAAATCATTAAAAACAACAGAGTTCTCATCTATTCTTTAATGGAAAGGGACAGAATACTAATACTCCAGAAGCCAATTGTACATTATTGTGCTATTTCATCATCTTAAATTGTTTAAAAAATATTAAAAATTAAAGCCACACCCGGATGCTAGTAGCTCACACCTCTAATCCTATCTACTTGGGAGACTGATATGTGGAGAATCAGTCAGTGGTCCAAGAACCCTTTTCCACTAATACTTGGGTGTGGTGGTATGTGCCTATATCATTCTAGCTACATGGGAAGCTGATGTGAGCAGTTCCAGGCCAGCCAAGGCAGAAAATCCGTGAGACATCTCAGTAGAAGGAGCCGGGTGTGGTAGTTTGTACCTGTCATTCCACCTATGGCTGGAAGCCTAAAATAGATACAACATGTTGTAGGTGTGCATCATCCTAGAGCTGGGTGCTGGTGGTTCATGCCTGTAATCCCAATTACTCAGGAGGCAGAGGCAAGATGTTCTAAAATCTGAGGGCTGGCCAGGGAAAGTTAGCTACTTATGACTCAAAACCAAAGAATCAAAAAGGGGGTTCTGGGAGGCATAACCTAAATGTTTACAAGGCCCTCAGTTCAATCCCCAGAACTACAAAAAAGGCAACCAAATGCCCTGACCAGAAACTCTGTATACTGACATCTGCAAAATAAGACAAAAATATGTCTGTATGAAGAGCTGTTCCCCCTCATTTCTTAGCAGATGCAGTGGGGGGGGGGGGAGTCAACACAGGAGGTTCACAATTAATCTAGTTTGGAAGTTATTTATTTAATTGCTCATCCACACCTCAGCCCATCCAGTCACTCTCTTTTCTGCCTTTCTGGTCATCCTACCCACTGATACCTTCTCCTCTATGGAGGATGCTAAAAGCAACACAACTTGCTCAGGCCTTCAGCAGGCATTAGAGGTCATTGCCAATGGAGTGCTGGTGTATAACAGGTAAGGTGTTCCTAGGGCTCCACGAGGTAGTCCTTTTTCACTGGGGCACTCATGGAGAGGAAATGCCGCTGCCCATCTAAATACAACATGGACTCTGAAACACAAGAAAGACAACCCTAGAGACAATGGAAGCACCTTAGATAATCATTCAAACTAGAAACTATTTGGGACCATTGGGGCAGCAATGAACACGAAAACCCAGCAATGGGAACACAAGGCTGGGCTGGGGGCCTTGCGGAGCAAGCAAGCCTGGATTCCCATCCTTTTCCTTCAGCAGGCCTAGTCCTCCACCACCCCTGG
This sequence comes from Dipodomys spectabilis, assembly GCF_019054845.1. NCBI lineage: Eukaryota > Metazoa > Chordata > Mammalia > Rodentia > Heteromyidae > Dipodomys > Dipodomys spectabilis. The sequence goes on along the minus strand of NW_024871203.1, from coordinate 2,036,635 downwards.
TTGCTTGGAGCTGGAGCCTTTCCTGCCACAGCTGGCTGAGCAGAGCAGGGACAGTCAACTGAGGTCACATGACCTCATGAGCCTTCAAGGCTGCAATAGTGCGAAAGCAAATCTAAATTCATGCTCTAAAATGGATGCACTTGCTATAACAATTTAAAAGAGGGTTGGGTATATAGCTCAGTCATAGAGTGTATGTCTACGTATGCATGAGGCACTGGGTCCCATCATGCATACTACAAAAAAAATGTCTTCTTTACATTAGGGAGAAGCAATAACCACTGCTTACCTCCGTATGTTCTGGGGAAAACCAAGGGCACCTCATTTTGTGATATGAATGTAAAGTGAAAGACGTTGGTGGTCATGTGTTCTTTATTGTGAAGAGAGGCCACTTCACTATGCACTCGGACTTGAATATAATTGTTCTGAGTAAAGCAGACCTAATCGATTGCAGTAAGGAAGGGAAAAAGAGCTATAAGTCAAAATAGTGGCTTTAGAACGCAAGCAGCTCTCTTCTAAGCCCAAAAGATAAGCAAATGCCATTTCTCAGCACACACTCACCTGAGAGGAAAGAAAGAGCAGCGAGCCCACTTCCACAGGTTTCTGGAACATGATGTCATCTACTGTCACCACAAATGGTCTAGAACCTCTGTTGGAGAAGGAAAAATTTTAAGTGATGCAAAATTCGGATAATTTCAAACTTTTCTCCCTAACAAACAGCTTAAGCAAAAGTAAATGACACCCCCCCCCCAAAAAAAAAAAAGAAATTAGCGAAGGAAGAAATGACAGGGTGCCAAGGGCCCACGCATGTAATCCTTCCTAGATACCCAGGCGGCTGAGATCTGAGGATCCTGGCTCAAAGCCAGCCTGAGCAGATAAATCCAAGAGATCGTTAGCTCCACTTAGTCAGTAAAAAGCTGGAAGTAGAGGTGTGGCTTTAGTCGGTAGTGTCAGCCTTGAGCAGAAAAGCTAATAGTGTTCAAGGCCCTGAGTTCAAGCCCCAGGACACGAGAGGGGGAGAGGGAGAGAGAGAGGAGAGAGGGAGAGAGACAGGGGGGAGAAAGGAGAGAGGAGAGAGAGAGAGGGGAGGGGAGGGAGGGAGGGAGGGAGGGAAGATCACATCAGGAGCTGGGAATGTGGCTTAGTGGTAGAGTGCTTGCCTAGCATGCATGAAGCCCTGGGTTCCATTCCTCAGTACCACATACACAGAAAAAGCCAGAAGTGGCGCTGCGGCTCAAGTGGTAGAGTGCTAGTCTTGAGCAGAAGAAGCTCAAAGACAGGGCCCAGGCCCTGAGTTCAAGCCCCGGGACTGGCAAAAATCAAAGCATCACATCAGTGACAATGTAAGCAATGCTGCTGTGACCACAGAAGGCCCCGAGTCACGCTCTCCCCCCTTTATATATAGTATCAGCGATTGCTCTCAGTAGGGTTTTCTGAAGGAGGGGGTGCACTGGGCTTTAGACTCAGAGCCTTGTGCATTCTAGGCAAGTGTGCTATTACTTTATCCGCATATCAGCCCCCCCGTCTTTTTTCACTTCAGTTACTCTGGATAGAGTCTTGTACTTTCTGCCTGGTGCCAGTCTTAGACTGTGATCCTTCTCTGTCTTCCAGCAACTGGGACCACGGCATGTGCAACATGCCCACTTGTAGGTTGCACTGTTGGGGGAGGTGGGCCACACTAACTTTATGCCTGGGCTGGCCTTGGAATCATATCATCCAATCTCTACTCCCAAGTATCTGGGATTATAGGTATGTGCCACCATGCTAAGACCTCAGTAGGTCTTTCGTGTACTACCTTATAAAGTCAGGGCAACAGTAGTCAAGAATGAAAGTCAAGCCCAACTTGTATGAGTATATCACTTACTTAAAAAATAATATGTTCCTAGAGTGGGGATGTAGCTCAGAGGTAGAGGGCTACCTAAAACGCATAAGGCCCCTAGATGGATAAGTGAATGGATTAGATGGATGGGATGGATGAAACGAAGATATAGACACAGAAATCCATAGATACACAGATAACATTATTTCTAAACACAACCAAGCACAAAGCTGGCTCCAAATATCAGTGGAATGATATAAATTGCTTCTTAGAAATTAGTACTGCCTTAAATCTCACTCACCCAAAGCTACAAGCAGTAGCCCATGCTAGCTCATATGCTTTCCTCATAATAAAACCACCAAAGATCCGATTGAAAATGTTCCGCTCCTACAGATATAAAAAGTATTAATATATACCAACTTACAACTGCTACGGAATACAAAATAAAGGAATTAATGATACCATAGAAAAAAGGTTAGTTGGTGCAGTGCATCAAGACAAATATGAATATGAGCTGGCCTATTCAAAAAATTCCCCACCAATTCCTAATTACCTGAGGGTGACAAATGTCCAAGCTCTTCAATTTTGTATCCTCCATCCACACTGCATTAGGGGGCAAAATGCGACTCTGAAAGCTTATAGTCCTGTACAGTGGAGGTGAATTAAACGCTGTTAACAGTATATTTTCTGCGTTGAGAAGGAAAACATTTGCAAACGACTCCCAATATACTCAGGCAGGTGGGCATGCCAATCCTCTTCCAACTGTCCATCCTCACCATCCTCACTTACTTGGGATCCAGCGTGCTGAGAAACATGTCGTGTATGGTATTCCGCTCATCAGCGTCAGGAGCCATTTTCAGTAAAGAAATGGAGCTCATGGAGATCCTTCTCCCCTTGTTCACTGGCCCATGAGAGAATGAGAAATGAGGATCCCGAAAGCCACAAGCCACAAGCCCCCTACAGGGCCTGACCTGCAGTGCTTTACAACCTACACAACTCAGTATTTCTGAATTTTAACACCCACTGCTACTTAGTTATAGATCTAAGAGAAGGCTGCAGAAGCCACATTAAATTTCAAATTCAAGACTGATGGTAGCTCAGTCCAGAAGCCTGGCAAGCTCCAGACCCTGAGTTCAAGCCTTTCTCCACTGAGTTTCTTTTTTCAGGTATAAATTATTCAGTTTAGTGTGTGAACACTGGCTTTTATCCTGATCTAAGAGCCCTGACCAACAGCCTAACCATTCCGATTCATTTCCCATTTCACTAAAAACAAGAAAACAGCCCAGTGCCTGTGGCTCACTCCTGTACTTTCGCTACTCAGGAGGCTGAGATTTAAGGATTAAGGTTCGAATCCAGTCCCAGCAGAAAAGTCTGTGAAACTTTTGTTGTTGTTGTTGGTTGTGGGGCCTGAACTCTGGGCCTGGGCGCTGTCCCTAACCTCTTCAGCTCAAGGCTAGCGCTCTACCACTTGAGCCACAGTGCCACTTAAGGCTTTGTCCGCTTATATGGTGCTGATGAATCGAACCCAGGGCCTCACGCATGCAAGGCAAGCACTCTACCACTGAGCTACCTTCCCAGCCCATAATCTGTGAAACTCTTATCTCCAATTAACTACAAAAAAAAAAAAGAAGTGGATTTGTGGCTCAAGTGGTAAGGCACTAGCCTTGAGCTAGTCTAGTGCTAGTGCTTAACGACACAACCTAGGCCTAAATCCAAGCCTCAGGATTAGCACACACCTATGCACACACACATACTCAAAAGATAAAACAAGCTGTGTGCTGGTGGGTCTTGTAAACTTAGCTACTCAGGAGGCTGAGATCTGAGGATCAATGATCTAAGACAGCCCAGGCAGCAAAGTCGTAGAGACCCTTTTCTACAACTAGCCACCAAAAAACTAGAACCGGAAGTATGGCTGGTTTTTTTTTTTCTTCTCAATTTCGAGAAAGAAAACTGAGGGAAGGCCCAAAACCTTAGTTCTAGCCTCAGTATTGGTACAAAAAAAGAGAGAGAGAAACTACTTCATTTAATGAATGCTGTCTGATCAATGAAGTCATTCAAAATATATACTCCAAGGTTCTAAAAATACAGTATTTTTTAATTTCAATAAATTCTTAGCATAAGACACTTGACATAAAGTCTACATAAAATCTTAAATGATCTCTTCTACAGTATAAATATATGCCTGGTCAATTTAATTAATATAAACAAGTTAATATACATTCTCCTTGTTTAAAGATCTCTTCCTCTTCTGGGTTATCAAGGATGAGTGGATTCACAAATGCTGGTCTAAAAAAAAAAAAAGAAAAGAAAAAGAAAACAATTCAGCTTAAGACATATCATCTAAACCCGGCGTGATGAGACACAAATGTCATCGCAGCAATAGGGACACTAAGGCAGCCAGAGCCCGAGCTCAGGCTTGCCAGGGCTACACATTGAGTTCAAGGTCACCCTCAACTATACAGTGACCTTCTTCATCAAAAAATGCTATTTGAAAGCAAGTGCCGGTGGCTCACACCTGTAATCCTAGTACTCAAGAGGCTGAGATCTGAGGATCATAGTTCAAAGTGAGCTCAGGCAGGAAAGTCTGTGAGACTCTTATTTCCAATTAACCACCAGAAAATTGAAGTGGTGCTGTGGCTCCAAGAGGTAGAGTGTAAGCCTTGAGCAGAAAGAGTTCAGGGACAGCACCCAGGCCCTGAGTTCAAGCCCCATGACCAAGAACAAAGAATGCTAACTACCTACTAGTTTTTTGGTGGGGGGGGGTTGTTTTTGCAGTCATGGAGCTTGAAGTCAGGGCCTCACAGGGACTCTTCTGTCCAGACTGCCTTTGAACCATGATCCTCAGATCTCAGCGTCCTGAGTAGCTAGGATTGTAGGCGTGAGCCACTGGCACCCTGCTGCCCACCAGTTTTGCTATTTATTTTAGGTAAAGCTAACTGATTACATATGAACACTGAAATAATTAAGGAAGCCTTCTTGTTATAGAACACTAGAAAGTGCACATTATAAAAAGGATCCTGGCATTTGCCCAATATTTTAACTTGATTCTCATTGTAGGAAACAGTCAGATATGGGCTATGGAACATTTTGAAGGAGTCTCAAAAATGTCAGTGTCTGAGGAGGCTGAGATCTGAGGATGTTGGTTCAAAGACACCCTGGTCAGGAAAGTTTGTAAACTCTTATCTCCCATTAAGTACCAAAATGCTAGCTCTGAGCAGAAAATGCTCAGAGTACATACAGTACCTAGGCCTTGAGTTCAAGCACCAAGACAAACATACAAAACTATATCAATGTTGCTGGGCACAGTGCTTCAAACCTACTTGGAGGCAGAGATCAAGTGATCCCAATATAAGGCAGGCCTGAGCATAAAAGTTCCACAAAGAAGCTGGGCGCTGGTGGCTCACACCTGTAATCTTAGCTACTCAGGAGGCTGAGATCTGAGGATCGCAATTCAAAGCCAGCCCGGGCAGGAAAGACCGTGAGACTCCTATCTCCAATAAACCACCAGAAAACCAGAAGTGGCGCTGTAGCTCAAGTGGTAGAGTGCTTGCCTTGAGCTGAAGAGCTGAGGGACAGCGCCCAGGCCCAGAGTTCAAGCCCCATGACCGACAAAAAAAAAAAAAAAAAAAAAGTTCCACAAAGACTCTGCATTAACCAATGCCTGGGTGCAGTGGTACATACCTGCCATTCCAAGACAGCCTGGGTATAAACGGAGAAGCTATCTTGAAAATTACCAATGCAAAAAGGGACTGCGAGTGGCTTCAGTGGTAGGGGACTTGGTTAGCAAGCACAGTTCCTGACTTCAAACTGCAATACCACCAAAAGTAAATGCCAATGTCTTAAAAGACAGAAAATGGTCCAGGCATCGGTGACTAACATCTATAATCCTCTGGGACTCATGGTGCAAACCCAGCCTGAGCAGACAAATCCAAGAAATTCCATTTCCAATTATGTAGCAAAAAACTGGAAGTAGAGGTGTGACTCAAATGTTAGAGCACCAGCCTTAAACCAAAAAATTAGAACCAAAGGCCCTGAGTTCAGTCCCCATTACCAGCCCCGGAAAAAGAAAATGGTTGGGGCCTTCCCTACATCAACACAGTAATCAGATGCAATATATGATTATTCATCAGATCCTAAATCTAGAGAAAACGGTATAAAGGATATTTTAGGAATAAGTTGAGAAATCTGAATATGGATGATATAATAGATCATGGCTTTACCATTAAGTTTCTTTTTCCTTTTTTTTTTTTTTTTGCCAGTCCTAGGGCTTGAACTCAGGGCCTGGGAACTGTCCCTGAGCTTTATTGCTCAAAGCTAATGCTCCACCACTTTGAGCCACAGCTTCATTTCCAGTTTTTAGGTGGTTAATTGGAGATGGGTCCTACAGACTTTCTTGCCTGGGCTGTCTTCAAACCGCGATCCCCAGATCTCAGCCTCCTGAGTAGCTAGAATTATGGGGATAAGCCACCAGTGCCTAGCTACATTTCTTAGATATAATATAAGGACATGAAGGTTATATAGGAGAGTTGTCTATTCTCAGGAGATACAGGCTAAACCACTGACAGGTAAAACCATCCCAGATTTCCATTCAGAAAATTCAAAAAAAAACAACAAAAAAACATAGCAAGCACAGGAACCAGTGGCTCACGCCTGTAATCCTAGCTACTCAGGAGGCTGAGATCTGAGGATCATGGTTCAAAGCCAGCCTAGGCAGGAGAAGTCTGAGAGATTCTTATCTCCAATTAACCAGCAAAAAGCCTGAAATGGAGTTGTGGCTCAAGTGACAGAGCACCAACCTTGAATGAAAAGTGCCTAGGCCTGACTTCAAGCCCATATTTACAGAATGCCAAAGAGTAAGGCAAATGTGGTTTCCTGCTAACTGTGAACTTAGGTGCAGGCCATATAGGAGTTTGTTGCATTCTTCCTACTCTCCAAAATAAAAACTTAGGAAAACAGCTAGTTTCTTTCCTGTGATAGAATCCACTAACTTATAGAAGCACAAGTGGGTAGGAAAGGATTAAAATAGAGTTTAGAAAGTTAGAAGGCATTCTCTGAGAACAACTTGAAGCAATGCCATCAGTGTTTGAAAAGCAGCTTGTTGGCTGGGAATGTGGCTTAGTGGTAGAGTGCTTACCTAGTATGGATGAAGCCCTGGATTTGATTCCTCAGTACCACATACACAGAGAAAGTCGGAAGTGGCACTGTAGCTCAACTGGTAGAGTGCTAGCCTTGAGCAAAAGCCCAGGGACAATGTTCAGGCCCTGAGTTCAAGCCCCAAGACTGACAAAAAGAAAAAAGGAAGAAAGAAAAGCAGCTTCTAGGAGCAGCAGGAATAGCTGGGCATTAGTCCTTCCTCAGATCCAAATTAGTCAAGGTATTTTCCTCCTGTTCTTTTTGAAACTGGGGGCAGGAACAGTACTGGCCTCATGCTTGCTAAGCATGCACTCTACTGCTGAACCACACTGCCAATCATTATTTGCTCTGGTTACTTTTGAGATAGAATGGCAATTCCTTCCCTGTGCCTTCATTTGGATCATGACCAATCTAGTTTCGGCTTCCATCAGGCCCAACTTCTTCCCAGGCATTTCTTTCCCAGGCTGGAACCACAACCCTGCTGACATTAACCTCACACATGGCTAGGATGACAGGCATCTGTCATCCTACTGTGCTGGCTGGTGCTGGCTTAAATGTTTCTTTTTTCTTCCTGTGAGATAGGGTCTCATTAGGTAACCCAGACTGGTCTCAAGCTGGAAATGCTCTTGCCTAAGCCTCCTTAGTGCCACACCATGTGTGACATTAGGGAACTGAAGATTTTTACATAAAAAAATTCCTCGTTGATGATTCCTAAATCAAGCTTCTAGGACACATAAGACTTTCCATGGGCTGCCAGACTGTCCCACACAAAGAACAATCGAGTAACATCCCTTCCTACACCAAGTACACACTTTTCTCAGGTTGGATGCCTTTGGGCATAAATGTTGCTGGAACCAAGAATGTATTGCTTGAGTGCTCGCTTTAGCAGCACAGATACTAAAATTGGTTTGACGATTAGCACAGCCCCTGAGCAAGGATGACACACCAATTTGTGAAGTGGTCCATATTTTTTTTGAGAAAAGTGAAGGGAAGGGGGAGTTGGGAGGGAGGGGTAGGAATGTTTAAAGAGGCAACACTGACCAAAATGCATTGTTTTCATAAGCTGCTTTTGTTGAATGGCAACTCTTTTGTACAACTACTTGAATTTTTTTTAAACAATAATAGCTACTCTGGAGGCTGAGATCTGAGGATCACTGTTCAAAGCCAGCCCGGGCAGGAAAGTCCATGAGACTCTTATCTCCAATAAACCACTAGAAAACCAGAAATGGCCCTGTGGCTCAAGGGGTAGAGCACTTGCCTTGAGCTGAAGAGCTGAGGGATAACGTCCAAGCCCAGGGTTCAAACCCCATGAGTGACAAAAATAATAATTCACTGTTTGAATAGGTACATGGATCATAGCATCACCACAGAGACAAAATGTGCGCCCTGAAATGCACCTGATACAGCATGAGGAACACAGTGACCCTGTGCCGATCAGCCCTGTGCTTAATCAAACCCACACAGGGCTGGAGATCCAACTTCCATCAGCATTTATTCACTATTAGGGAGAGTGGGCCATCCAAGAACAAAAGGCAAAGCCAGCTGCCAGTGGCTCATACCTACAACCTACCTACTGCGGAGGCTGAGATCTGAGGGTTGAAGCTCAAAGCCAACCCAGGCAAGAAAGTCTATGAAAAAGAAGAAAAAAGGAAAAGAAAGAAGGGAGGAGGAGGAGGAGGGGATGAGGGGGGAGGAGAGGGGAGGAGAGGGGAAGAGGGGGTAGTAGAGGGAAGGAGGGGGAAGGAGGTGGTGATAGAGCTGTGGTTCAAGTGGTAGAGCAGTAGCCTTGAACAAAAGAGCTCAGGGACAGTGCCCAGGGCTTAAGTTCAAGCTCCGGTACTGGCACATTAAAAAGAGAGAGAGAGAAAGAAAGAAAAAGTACCATGAGTAAGTTGGAACAATGCAACCTTAAACAAGTTGGTGATACGAAGTCTAAGACAGTAGTGGGGACACACAATGATGCTGGATTACAACACATTAGACAGATTGTACGGCTCTGTGAACACATGAACAACACTAAGATTGTACTCTTTCACACTGTACACTTTCAATGACTCAACTGTGTGACATACAAATGGTGCCTTTACTAAAACTGTTACAGAAAAAAATGAAGTGGAACCATGGCTCAAGTGCTAGAGCACCAGTTTTGAGCAACGAAGCCAAGCAAGAGCATGAGGTCCTGAATTCAAGTCCCAGTACCCCCCCACACACATACACAGAAGACATAAAATCAAGCATAATTTGTATACTTGAAGCTAGATGCCTGTAGCTCACTGCTGTAATCATAGCTACCTAAGAGGTCCAGATCAGGAAGATCGAGTTAGAGGCCAGCCAGGCTGAAAAGTTCACACAAGATAACTTTTTTTTTTGTCAGTCATGGGGCTTGAACTCTAGGCCTGGGCACTGTCCCTGAGCTCTTCAGCTCAAGGCTCGTGCTCTACCACTTGAGCCACAGGGCCATTTCCGGTTTTCTGAGTGGTTGATTGGAGATAAGTCTCATGGACTTTCCTGCCCGGGCTGACTTTGAACCTCGGATCTCACACCCTCTTACAGGCATTGAGCCACAGGTGCTCAGCACAAGATACCATCTTAATCACTAGCTGAATGCAGAAGAATTGACGCTCCAGGACAGGCCAGACCAAAAATTCTGCATGACTCCATCTCAGTAAAAGAAACTTGGTGTGGTAACATGTTCCTGTCATCCAGCTATGATGGGAAGCCTACAATAGGTTGCATTGTGGTCCAAAAGCATACTTGGGCAAGAAGCAAAATTCTATCTCAAAAATAGGGCTGGGAAGGTGGCTCAGTGGTAGAGTGCTTGCCTCGCATGCATGAAGCTGTGGGTTCAATTCTTCAGCACCACATAAGCAGAAAAAAGCTGGAAGTGGTGCTGTGGCTCAAGTTGTAGGGTGCTAGCCTTGAGCTGAAGAGCTGAGGGACCGCACCCAGGCTTAGGACAGTGTTCAACCCCCACGACCGACAGAAAAAAAAAAAAAAAAGGCAGAGCAGCTAAGCGCCAGTGGTTCATGCCTATAATCCTGGCTACACAAGGGGCTGAGATCTGATGACTGCAGTTCATAGGCAGCCCAGGACAAATACAGGAGACTCATCTCCAATTAAAACTGCAAAAATCTGGTAGAGCTGCAGGCTCAAGTTGCAAAGTGCCAGTTATAAACAATAAAGGGAAAAATGAATACTAGGCCCTGAGTTCAAGCCTCAGAACTGACACACGAAAGCCTCAGAACTGATACACACATACATGCATACACGCATGCGTGCACGCACACACACGCACACATGCAGAAATACAATCAAGTGCAGTAAAATGGATAGAACTAGAGGGGCATTACACTAAGTGAAATAAGCCAAACACAGAAATAGAGCTTCCATATATGATTTTTTTTAAGTTGACCTGAGCCAGGCACCGGTGGCTCATGCTTGTAATCCTAGCTACCCAGGAGGCTGAGATCTGAGGATTACAGTTCAAAGCCAGCCTGGGCAGGAAAGTCCGTGACACTCTTATCTCCAATAAACCACTCAGAAAACCAGAAGTGGTGCTGTGGCTCAAGCGGTAGAGCACTAGCCTTGACTGAAGATCTCAGGGACAGCGCCCAGGCCCAGAGTTCAAGCCTCAGGAACAACAACAACCAATAAAGTTGACCTGAAGGTAAAATGGTTATTACTAGAGGCTGCCAATGTGTTGATGGATTTGATGCATGCTGCTGTGTAACTGTGTGGAAACACTACAATGAACCCCATTAATATGAATGTGCTAACACATAAATGAAAAAGCTCCTTTTTAAAAGGTTGTCTACATTATGTGGAAGTAAAATATTGTACCTGAGATTTGTTTTAAAATATTATACAGCAAGGCGCCAGTGGCTCACGCCTGTAATCCTAGCTACTCAGGAGGTTGAGATCTGAGGAATGCGGTTCAAAGCCAGCCCAGGCTAGAAAGACCGTGAGACTATTTTTTTGGTCTGTCATGGGGCCTGAACTCTAGGCCTGGGCACTGTCCCTCAGCTCTTCAGCTCAAGGCTAGTGCTCTACCACTAAAGCCACAACGCCACTTCTGCTTTTTCTGCTCATGTGGTGCTGAGGAATTGAACCCAGGGCTTCATGCATACAAGGCAAGTGCTCTACCACTGAGCCACCTTCCCAGCCCCATGGTTTGTGTGGGTGTGTGTCTGTGTCCATGTCTGAGTTGGTCGTAGGGCTTGAACTCTGGGACTGGGCACTGTCCCTGAGCTCTTCAGCTCAAGGCAATAGCTCTCTGTGAGACTCTTATCTCCAAAAAAACACCAGAAAACTGGAAGTGGCGCTATAGCTCAAGGGGTAGAGCTCTCGCCTTGAGCTGAAGAACTGAGGGACAGCACCCCCATGACGGACAAAAAATATCATACATTTTCTTTTTGAGGGAAAGCAGTACTGGTGGATTGAACTCAGAGCTTCATACTTTTTGTTTATAGCAGGCACTCTACCACTTGAGCCATACCTCCCATTCTAGCTTTTTGCTGGTTAACTTGAGATAAGAATCTCCTGGATTTGTCTGCCTCGGCTGGCTTCCAACTGCAATCCTCAGATTTTAGCCTGAGTAGCCATAATTATAGGTGTGAGTTACCAGTGTTTGATTTATGTGTTTTTGTTGAAGAAAAACAGATAAATTTACAAAAAAAAAATTGCAATTAAAGCTACTGACGTCCAAGAAATGGGTATATGGAAATTCACTGTAGTCTTTTCTTTGAAATTCTTGAAAATAAAGAATTATGAAAAATAAAATCAGCAGTTACCCTTTATTTTCACAATCACGAGCCACCATTACAAACGTTGCATCCAAAACAGGACAAAATGCACCATCTTGCAACTAAAAAATAAAGGAAAGAAAACAGAGCTATAAGAACTGCATTCTTGTGGAATACCTATTACACCTCTGAGAGCATGCTTGCTTTGAGAGAGCATGAAAATGGGAAGAAAAAGCGCAGTGCATTCATTCACCGCCATTCACACCGGGTCTGCCTTAAGCCAGGAGAGCATAAAGATTAGAGAATGGCAAGATACCATGGAGCCTTTCAGCCCTCAAAAGAGAAAGGCTGCTCACAACCCAATCACAACACCGTGTGAAAAGAAGTAGGAGGGGCTATAGGACCCACAGGCTCTCCAGAAGCCTCAGCTCTGAACTTACCCCCATCACATGGAATCTGAGCTTCCTCAGGGCCCCTGATGGACATGCACCAGGTGGACCTCCCACCACAATCACAGAATCTAACACTGTCAGATGGTGCGCATGCCCACTGTAAGCCCACAGCCATGCCACTTTGCCCAACACAGGAGCTCCCAAGAAAGGGTGGTCCAGTGATGAGTCTATGGATTAAGTTAAATATTGGCTTTGGAGGTTCTGGGGTGTTTACCTCTAGAAGCCTGTACTTCCAGGAGAGGCATATCATAAAAATAAAATAGTGAGCCAGGTACCTTAAGTGTATGCCTACAATCCGAGCTACTCAGGAGGCTGAGATCTGAGGATCCTGGTTCAAGGCCAGCCCAGGCAGGAAAGTCCATGAGACTCTTATCTCCAAAATAACCACCAGAAAACTGGAAGTGGCGCTGTGGCTCAAGTGGTAGAGCACTAGCCTTGAGCTGAAGAGCTGAGGGACAGCGCCCAGGCCCAGAGTTCAGGCCCCATAACTAACCAAAAAAAAAAAAAAAGGCGCAAAGCCATGTGCAAGCCTCAGTTGAGGCACACATGTGCATGCACATACATACATGCGCACACACACACAGAGACAAGGTAAGGAAGAAGCTATTTATAACCTAAAAATGTGTTCGGTTCCCTCCCCAGCAGATGATACCAGCCTCCACACTACTCCATGTTCAGGCCCTTTCTGCTTTCCCCCCACCTTTGTTGTTGGTGGTGGTGGTGGTCATGGGGCTTGAACTCTGGGCCTGAGCACTGTCCCTCAGCTCTTTAGCTCAAGGCTAGCACTCTACCAGTTGAGATACAGCGCCACTTCCGGTTCTCTGGTGGTTTATTGGAGATAAGAGTTTCACGGACTTTCCTGCCCAGACTGGTTTTTGAACAGCGATCCTCAGATCTCAGCCTCCTGAGTAGCTAGGATTACAGGCGTGAGCCACTGGCGCCAGGCATGCCTTCCCCTTTGACTCCCTAATTACAGCTTCCACTAGCACCTCATCGCTTCTAGCACCTGGGCTGCCAGTCTCCAAAACAGTGCAAGATTGCTTGCATGCTGTTTGCCTTCACACCTCCTCGTTCCTGCTAGCTGGGGCTAGTGAGAGTGGCTGGGAGGTGCAGGCTGTAGAACGGCTCTCAGCCATGCCTCTCTGCCTGGCGCCTTTTCACTGGGCACTTCCAGACACACTACTTCCCCCCTCTACTCCATGCCTGGTCCCCAGGCCCAGTTCATCAGAGCTCACCAAGCCTACCCTTCCCGGTGCTTCGCCATGGGAGACAGGTAGAATCTCTCCATGTGGGAGGCATCCAGGTATGTGTAGAGGTAGGTGGGGCCCTACAGGCGGAATCAGAAAGCTAAACATCTCAGAATGTAGAGGAGAAGCCTTCAGAACAGAATTTTCCTGTACAAAGGGCCAAGTGTTCTTGGCCAACAAATGATGGTAATAATAAAACTATTTTTTATGGGCTGGTTCTGAGGCTTGAACTCAGGGCCTCAATCTTGCTTAGTTTTTTTTTTCTTTTTTCCTCTCAAGGCTGGTGCTCTACCACTTAAGCCACAGCTCTACTTCTCACCATTTGGTGATTAACTGGAAATAAAGAGTCTCCCAGGGCCAGGCGCCGGTGGCTCATGCCTGTCATCCTAGCTACTCAGGAGGCTGAGAATCTGAGGATCACAGTTCAAAGCCAGCCTGGGCAGGAAAGTCCATGAGACTTTTATCTCCCAATTAACCACCAGAAAACCGGAAGTGGCACTGTGGCTCAAGTGTTAGAACACTCGTCTTGAGCTGAAGAGCTAAAGGACAGCGCCCAGGCCCACGACCAACAAAAAAAAAAAAGAGAGAGAGAGAAAGAAGAGAGTCTCACAGACTTTCCTGCCCAGACTAGCTTTGAACTGCAACGCTCAGATCTCAGCCTCCTAAGCAACTAAGATTACAAGTGTGAGTCATAGACACCTGGCTTATTACAACCACTGATTTGTAAAGCTATCTTGCTCTGTATGGTGGGTGATCTTCTTGTGGTCAGACTACTTGTCTTCACTCACCACAAAGACTGGCAGACAACATACACCTCAGCACAGACTAGGTACTCAGTAAATTGCCAAATGAATGGGTGCCAGAAATGGGCTAGGTAACTTAAATTTGGATCCTGGTATTAAGGAGTATATTGGCTAGTGGGAGAGAAATGATGTGCTTGTAACCTGTTCTGTGGGAAGGGGTCCAGCATGAAGCATAGTAAGAATGTACAAAGCACAGAGCCAGGGCACAGGGAAACTCAGGCAGAAGAAAAAGCATAAGCAACAAGACTCATTCACTCATTACTTAAATTGTGCCTTGTTTTTATTATTTTTCTGTATATTGTAGGGCTTGAACTCAGAGCCTGGGCACCGTCCCTGAGCTCTTTTTGCTCAGGCTAGCACTCTACTACTTTGAGCCACAGTGCTACTTCTGGTTTTCTGGTGGTTAATTGGAGATATAAGTCTCATGGACTTTCCTGCTTCGTTGGCTTTGAACAGCAATCCTCAGACCCTCCTGAGTAGCTAGGCATAAGCAATCAGTACCTGGCTTAAATTATGCTTTATTGTAATGCACTTGCTAAAACCAAGCACTGGGAATGCAAACATATATAACTCACTCCCTATTCTTAGGCTACTCAGCAACCAGAGGTGAATATTAAGAAGATACCTAAGCCGGGCGCCGGTGGCTCATGCCTGTAATCCTAGCTACTCAGGAGGCTGAGATCTGAGGATCACGGTTCAAAGCCAGACCGGCAGAAATGTCCGTGAGACTCTTATCTCCAATAAACCACCAGAAAACCAGAGTGGCGCTGTGGCTCAAGCGGTAGAGCGCTTGCCTTGAGCTGAAGAGCTGAGGGACAGCGCCCAAGCCCAGAGTTCAAGCTCCATGACTGACCAAAAAAAAAAAAAAGATACCTAAATGGCAAGGAGGGGGTATAGCTGGAAAAGCAGATTACAGCTAGTTTATAGAGCTAGTTTATGGCACTCCCTCATCAAAGGGTTTAGCCTTCATCCATAGATGATGGTAATGGAAGGTTTTTGAGAAGGAAAGTGATGGGATTCAAGATCAGCTTGGAAGCTAGTAGCTCACGCCTGTAATCCTAGCTTCTCAGGAGGCTTAGACCTGTGGATAGAGGTTCAAAGCCAGCCTGAAGACAACCCTGACAGACTCTTAGCCCTAAATAATGGGCAAAAAGCCAAAAGCAGAGCTGTGGCTCAAGTAGTGGGATGCTAGCCTTGGGCAAAAAAAACTAAGGGACAGAGCTCAAGCCCTGAGTTCCAGCCCCAGCAGTAGCATGCGCGCATGCGCGCACACACGTATGTATGTATGTACATACATACATATACACACACACACACACACACCCCCACACACACACACACGCACGGGAATTCTAACTTCAGACCTACAAGAGTTACTTTCTTTGAAAATAGGGTCACTACAGACATAGTTAAGGTAAGGTTATGCTAGAATAAGTTAGGCCCCTCATCCAATATGATTAGTGTCCTAATAAGAGAAGAGACATATTGAGAGGAGACAGCATTTTGATGACAGAGACAGAGAACCACCAGAATCAAAGAAAAGGCAAAGAAAGATCTCTCCTATAGGTCGCAAAGCAAGCATGGCCCCACTGACATCTTCATTTTGGACTTACAGTTTCTAAACCGTGAGACAATAAATTTTAAGGAGGAGTTGTTTTGTTTGATGACACTAAGGTTTGAACTCAGGGCCTTATACCTGCTAGACAGGCACTCTACTACTTGAGCCATGCCCCTAGTCTTTTTTTTTTTTGCTTTATTTCTCAGGTAAGGTCTCATATTTTGGCCTGGGCCACAGCTAAAATTCCAGTTTAATTGCCACCATGGCCTAGCCTGCTTGTTGAGATAAGGACTTTACTTTTTGCCCAGCCTGGCCTCAAAACTCAATCCTCCCAACCGCCACCTGCTTAGTGCCTAGAATTAGAGGTGTATCTACTAAAATACCCAGCAATCTCTGGGATTTGTATATATGTGTGCCAGTTCTGGGGCTTGAACTCTGAGCCTAGGCACTGTCCCTGAGCTCTTTGTACAGAAGACTAGCCCTGTATACCGCTTGAGCCACAGCTCCACTTCCAACTTTTTGGTGGCTAACTGGAAATAAGAGTCTCACAGACTTTCCTGCCTGGGCTGGCTTCAAACTGCAATCCACAGATCTTTGCCCCCTAAGTAGATTACAGGTGTAAGCCCCCTGTGCCTGGCAATTTCTGGGATTTTTTTAAGCCACCAGTTTGTAGTACTTTGTGGTACAGCAGCCCTAGGAAAAATAATATAGTGATCAAATATATTCACATCTAACATAACTCAGACTTGTGAAATCCTCCTTGGTTAAAAACAGAAACACGCACTTTGACTTGACATTATATCAGATTACAAAGTAATAAATATTAAATATAAACATCAAAGAATGTATCCATCTTTGTCCAAGAGGAAGATATTAACCCACCATGTGTATCTCGTGGACTGTCAGTAGTTTATCTAGCTCTTATGAGCTACACACCAGCATATAGATAGATACTTTCTCTGCCTCTGAGATTAGCTGCTTGTATTTAAACAGGGGGCAACCCTCAGTTGTATACAGACCTGGAACATTTTCATCTTCACTTCCATGGACGTCTTCCCAACCCAGCTCACATGGCCACTGAACTTAATGTCCTGCTCTGGGCTTAAGCTCTGCTTACACATATCTGAAAAACAGAAAGTGAACTGGCATGTAAACCCTACTGACATTTTTTCTGTACTATAAACAAATCACTGGAAAAATTGGCAAATCCTAGTAAATTTATTTCTGGTCTTCAAAACTAATTTTAGGACACATCAAATAATTTTGTGTGACTTTTGAAAACTGGACACAATGTAAAGAATATAAAAAGTAAAAAACTGGAATCTTGCAAAACCCTTATACCTAATTCTATAAATAACTTGTTATCATGTATTCAAAATATTTTCATATTTATATATGTATATTCAAGTTCCCCCAAAGAATACTTCCTCTTATCTCAAAACTATCTTCAAATTATTAAAAGTTATAAGCATGCTTAGAAATCAATACTGCTTACCAATTTTGTCAACCAGGGCTGTGACTATGGATATAGGAGACATCTTAACAGAATGATTTTTGGTGTGCATGTAGGAAATAAGAACTGTAGGAAAAACAGGAGAATATCAAGTAAGATAAAACACTAACATCTTTCTCCCTGAAATCCAGAAAAAGTGTTATTACTAAACAAAGTCTTACCATGTGTTGAAAACTAATATTCTACTAATTACCTTAGCACCAGGATTACATGTGTCTACCACCAAGCCTGGCATCAAAGATTCTATAAAGCTGAAGAGATCTGGAGATACTCCAGTATGCCCCCTCAATTTCAGAATCAGTGAGGAAACCAAAGCCCAAGACCACCAAGTGGCTTGCTACCATTCAAGAAACATAATGCACAGTAAGAACCTAGTGTAAGCCAGAAGCTGGTAGCTAACACCTGTAATCCTACCTACTCAGGAGGCTGAGCTCTGAGGATTCAAATTCCAAACCAGCCAGGGCAGAAAAGTTGGTGAGACTCTTATCTCCAATTGATCACCAAAAAAAAAAAAACAGAAGTTGAGCTGTGGCTCAGGAGTTAGAGCACAAGCCTTGGAAAAGCCAATGGACAGCTCAAAGCCCTGGGTTCAAGTCCTAGTACCAACACAGAGAAACAGAGAGAGTAAGAGAAAACCCAGCATACATCTGAAAGTATAAAACGAACATCTTCACAAAGACTCAGCTATCTGTTTACATCTTGACTGGCCTAATCATGAAAAAATTATTTTACCCATGTCCCTTGCCCCCACCATACCCTCAACTCTCACTGTTTTCTGTATACTTCCAAATCTTTTTTTTTCTTTTTTTTCTTTCTTTTTTTGTCGGTCGTGGGGCTTGAACTCTGGGCCTGGGCGCTGTCCCTCAGCTCTTCAGCTCAAGGCGAGCGCTCTACCACTTGAGCTACAACGCCACTTCCGGTTTTCTGGTGGTTTATTGGAGATAGGAGTCTCACGGTCTCTCCTGCCCCGGCTGGCTTTGAACCGCGATCCTCAGATCTCAGCCTCCTGAGTAGCTAGGATTACAGGCGTGAGCCACCAGCGCCCGGCATACTTCCAAATCTTAACAAGCATACAATTGTGCCAAGCATGGCTGTATGCACCTTACAAATATCAATACATTTAAAGATGAGTATAATTATGTGTTTACTGGCCTCCCTGTTTCCCCCCCACACCCCTAGACCTGTTCAGATGTGTACCACCCATCTTCACGACAGAACGTATACTTTTTAAAACACTTGTTGAATGATTATATGCACCTGCTAAAGGATGCAAGGAAGCATGAGCAGCTAAAGGCAAGAAACCCTATT
The DNA here is from genome assembly GCF_019054845.1 of Dipodomys spectabilis. Taxonomy (NCBI): domain Eukaryota; kingdom Metazoa; phylum Chordata; class Mammalia; order Rodentia; family Heteromyidae; genus Dipodomys; species Dipodomys spectabilis. The sequence continues at coordinate 2,018,063 of NW_024871203.1, read as the reverse complement.
TAAAGGCATTTCTGGTTCCTAGAAATCCTGTGGGTCTGACCTATGGTGACAGTAGAAGAAAAGATCCAGGGGCTTTTATGTTAGAATTGATGAGAATTAAGAAACCCAAGTTTGTGAATACAAGAAGAGCAAAAATGTACCATTTCCAATTAGTTGCCATATTTCTGTAGTGCTAAGGCATTGTATAGCTAAGCACCTTTTGACTTAGCTATAACCCTCACCCAGCATGCTGAGTATGAGAAGCGGAAAAGCATGCCCACATTAAGATACCAATGCAGGAAGACAAATTGGCTGGAACTCAGAACAGAGGACTTAAGTATTCAGCATATCAGGTGCAACTGAAGCATTAAGATTCAATGAGATAGCCAAGAAGCAGGTGGCTCACGCCTGTAATCCTAGTTACTCAGGAAGTTGAGATCTAAGGATTGAGATTCAAAGCCAGCCCAGGCAAGAAAGTCTGTGAGACTCTTATCTCCAATGAACCACCAGAACAGCAGAAGCGGTGTTGTGGCTCAAAGTGGTAGAGCACTAGCTTTGAATGGAAAAAGCTCAGGGACAGCACCCAGTCCCTGAGTTCAAGCCTCAGGAAAAAAAAAAAAAATAGTTTCGATCAGATGATTTACAGAGAATATGCAGCAGAGGCCAGGGGTGTGCTGGGACAGTGTTAGGAGCTACAAAGGGGTCACAAAGCCATGGAAATGAGATTTTGCAATAAGGGGACTAATAGTGACCTTGGCAAGTATAGTTTTGATGGCACAGAAGAGCAGAATCCACAACATAGGAAGCCAACAAATAACAAGTGGGAACACAGCGCGACAGCAAACGGCTTCCAGTTCTTTCTAGAAAGTTAGCAAAGACACTTTGAGAGTGTTGTGAAGGAAGAGAGTTTTACCTGTTTATTTTTAAGTAGATTACCTTAGCCAGGTGCTGGTGGCTCACACCTGTAATCCCAACTACTCAGGAGAGTGAGATCTGGGAATCAGTTTGAAACCAGCCCCAGCAGGAAAGTCCATGAAACTTTTCTCCAATTAACCACCAGAAAACTGGAAGTGGAGTTGTAGAAGAGTGGAAAAGTGGAAGAATGCTAGGCTTGAGTACAAAAGCTCAGGGAGAGGACCCAGGCCCTGAGTTCAAACCCCATGACTGACAAAAAAAAAAAAAAAGAGAACTTCGTTGTGTTTATAACTTGAGGGAAAAATAAAGTTGGGGAAAGGTTTGTGACGTAAGCGGAAGATTGGACAAGTTCTTCAATGAAATGGAAGAAACAGAATTAAGTGAACAGACGAAAAGGACTGATCAGTTGGAGGTAATGGGAACAAAAGAGGCAAGAGCAGAGGAATTCCTGCATATAGTCAAGTAAGTAGACCAAAGACAGATAAGCAAGTATGAATGTTTATATTGTAAAGACCAACGTAAATTTGTTACTAGGTAACCTAGGTACAAGCATGACAATGGGTATTTCCAGTGTCATGAGGAGTTCTTTCAAAGCCCTTTCCGGCAGTGCAGTCCAAAAATCATCGTGTGGGAACAAGCAAAGCAGCATGGAGCAGGGAGTTGTAGCCCAAGTAGGATGAGGGGGTTGCCTAGATGGGGTATCGGATAAAAACCTACTGAGATTCCCATGTCAACCAATAAAAAGCTGGCTGTGATGGTATGTGCCTGTCATCCAGCTACTCACATAGCATATCATGGAGGATGGTGGTCCAGGACAGCCTAGGCTAAAACTTTGGACCCTATTCAAAAAATAACGAAAACCAAAAGGACTGGGGTCATGACTCAAGTAGTAGAGCACCTGTCTAGCAAGCAGTCTACCCTAAATTCAAACACCAAAAAAAGGGGAACAAAATGAACCACTGACAAAAGAACTGGCCTGTAATCTGAGGAAATATTCCAACAACTACTACTAAATGCAAGGTGGGATTCGGTACCGCATCTTTATTCACCAATATCCAGGCACCAGTGGTTCACACCTATGATCCTAGCTACTTAGGAGGCTGAGATCAAGAGGATCATAGTTCAAAGCCAGCCTGGGGAGGAAAATCCACAAGAGTTTAGCTACAAAATAACTAGCAAAAAGCAGAACTGATGGTGTGGTAGAACACCATCTGTGAGCAAGCAAGCTAAGCCAAGGTTCAAACCCCAGTACTGCCAAAAGAAAGAAAAAGAACCATTGGTTTGTTTGAATGAGATCAGAGGATAGACAATATAAAAATAATTTCTTGATTTTGATGGTTGTAACTGTGGTTATGTGAGAGATTACTTTTTAGGGGGATTGGTCATAAAGCTTGAACTCAGGGCTTTGGCACTGTCTCTGAGCTTTTTTGCTCAAATCTAGCATTCTACCTTTTTGAGCCACAGTGCCACTTCCGGTTTTCTGATGTTTAATTGGAGATAAGAGTCTTAATGGACTTTTCTGTCCGGCTGGCTCTGAACCACAATCCTCAGATCTCAGCCTCCTGAGTAGCTAGGATTACAGGCGTGAGCCACCAGCACCTAGTGAGATTACACTTCTTTATAGCAAACACACCTTGAAATATTTTGGGGTAATATGACAACTTATTCTCACAATTCAGAAAAAAGCAATTCTTTAGCTGAGGCTATAGCTTAGTGCTAGAGCTTGTTCTTACCAGTGCTGAGGCCCTGAGTTTAATCCTTGACAACCAAAACAAATTTTAAAACAAAAATTAAAAATTATTAGGAAGAAGACTTACTCCAATTACAACCCATTAAATAGAAATCTTTATTTACAGGGGGAAATTATGACAATTTAAAGGTAATAGATAACCTTCCTTTTGGTACTTTTACAAGACAGGTGCTTTAACCAACTAAGCGATGGAGCCCACCCCTTTTGGTACTTTTAGAATGTGCAAGTTGTATAAAAAGGCCATTTCAAGTCATCTTATTTAATGTATAACTTTGTATTAAAAATATTAATACAAGTACCTCCCAAGCTGTCAAGATCCTCAAGAATCCTGCCAAATCTATGAAATAAAGCAAAATAAATGTGATGAATATCAGAATAATCTCTCTTTAAAAGTAAGTTGTGCACTCTGTGGCTATGAAAGAATTCTAAGATTGAAGCAGTGATGATCACACAACTCTCTAAATACATTAAAGATCACAGGACTGTCCACTTTAAATAGATGAATTATAATACAGCATATGCCAAATAAATTGCTTAGTTGGAAATAAAAACACAAATAAAGATATTGCCATGTTACCTTACAGTGTTCTGAACAGTCAAATATTTTTCTCGTAATTCAGGCTCACTGCCCAAAGGCAAGAAAACTTCAATAAAGCTGTCCTTCATTTTTCTAGGAGGTAGTGCTTCCTGTGACTTAGCCAAAAAACTATGGAGTAACTTCCTTTCCTCCATTGCTCTCACGTGGTCTCTGAGAAGAAAAGGCGATATTCATAAAGCAAGAGCCGTCACTATCCCCTGTGACCCAAGGCCTGTCAACACTAGCAAAAGTGAATGTGAACCTCCTACTTCTCCTTCTTCCTTTCCCACCCACCACTTGGAGTAACTGGACACTGCTTGTGCTTGTAGATAAGGAAAACATACCTAGAAAGTATATAGATATATTCAAATGAAACATGTATTCACCTTGATGGAAACGGTTATTCAGAGAATAAGATCTCAGGGCTAGGAATGTGGCTTTGTAGCAGAGTGCTGGCCTAGCATGCATGTAGCCCTGAGTTCGATTCCTCGGTTCCACATACACAGAAAAAGCCAGAAGTGGCACTGTGACTCAAGTGGTAGAGTGCTAGCCTTGAGCAAAAGAAGCTCAGGGACAGTGCCCAGGCACTGAGTTCAAGCACCAGGACTGGCAAAAGAAAAAAAAAGTTGAGCCAAGTGCCAGTGGCTCACACCTGTAATCCTAGCTACTCAGGAGGCTGAGATAAAAGGATGGCAGTTTGAAATCAGTCAGGGCAGGAAAGTCTGTGAGACCCTTATCTCTAATTAACCACCAGAAAACTGGAAGGATAGCTGTGACTCAAAGTGGTAAAGCACTAGCCTCGAGTGAAAAAGCTCAGGGACAATGCTCAGGCCCTGAATTGAAGCCCCATAACTGACAAAAAAAACAATGTTGGTAACACACACCTCTTAATGCCTCTCCAAACAAGGATCTCCATCCCACCAACACGGCCTTCTACAGAGCTATAAGATCACTGAACAAAATCCTCGAGCTGAAACACAAAAGCTCTTACCTCCAGTTTGTGGATGCTCCCACTATCTCTCGCAACTTATCCCGAACTGAAACGAAAATAAAGAGGTCACTCTACGAAACAGACATATGAGAACTGGATTATGGCAATGAGCTCAAGAATTATGAAAAGTGATTTATGCACTGAAAAGCCTTCAAAGAGTCCTGAATTCCCATGTAGTGCAGCAGCTCCCTGAAAATCCCAAAACAACGATACTATCTTCTTAGTGCAGGTATGAATACCTGTGTGCCAATCACTTGGGCATTTTTGGAAACCAAAGGAATAATTTTAAAGTATTCATCTCATGAGGCTTTTTTAGTGTCAGGAGTTCAGTCCATTTACTCATTCATTCACGTATTTATTATGCCATTTCTGGGTCTTGAATTCAGAGCCTGAACACTATCCCCCTGAGCTTTTGTGCTCAAGGCGCTTGAGTCAGTTTTACTTTTGGCTTTTTTTGTGGTTAACTGGAGATAAAAGTTTCATGGACTTTTCTGACTGGGCTAGCTTCAAACCACAATCCTCAGATCTCAGCCTCCTGAGTACCTAAGACTCCAGATATGAGCCATCAGCTCCCAGCTTCGGGATCTCCACCCATCTTATAGGCAGTAGTACATTAAAAAAAAAAAAAAAACCTTAGTTCAGGAACTAATACTTATATCTAAATCTGAGTCTAGTTATAATTGATTTATCATGTATTTCTACTATCCAAATTGCTACAACAACTTAAGCCAGAAGAGGAAAAAAAAGCAAGGTAAGGCCAAGAATGCAGGTGAATTTTAGTTCATGCTCGCATGCAAGACAAAATTAGCTTAAGACAGAAGAAAAACGTTGAACAGAAAAGTTGATTCTAATTACCACACACCATCATTCACATGTAGAGATGAACGTGCTATATGGATAAAGGGAAAATTAATTAGATATCATCAATACTTCAAAACAAGAAAACAAACCTATAGTCTTCCAAATAATGTTTTTCTCATTTCAAAACAGATATTCTAGGCACGGGAAATTAACAACAGCTATCCTTAGTCCTGCAGTAACTATATAATACAAACCAAATATGGTTACATTAACAAACTTTATGCAACAAGGTTGATTTTCTATCAGACAATTGTGTTCACACAGGAAATTCAGTGTATTTGGTGTAGCTAGAATTACATCATAAAGAACTGAAAAAAAGCAAGTTAATGTTAAACTAGTCTGATAAGTTAGTCTTACTAGTGTTTGTGTTTTTAGCTAATTTCACCTTCTTTCTTGAATAAAAGGACAGTAAAAATATACAGACAACTGATGTTCACTGCCACAAAGTGACTGTTTCTTTGCTTGCTTGCTTGTTTTGCCAGTTATAGGGCTTGAAGTCAGTCTGTGCACTGTCCTTTAGCTATTTCCACTCAAGGCTGGTACTCCATCACTTGAACCAACCTCTGCATCCAGTTTTTGTTGGTTAGTTGGAGATACACATCTCGTGGCCTTTCCTGCCCACACTGGCTTCAAGATATCACCCTCAGATATCAGCCTCCTGAGCAGCTTGAATTACAGGCATGAAGCACTGGTGCCCAGCTTTATTACTCCGTTAGGCAGTATGAAGTGAGGCAAACGTTAAGAATCAAGAAGAAGCAGAATTTTTATATCTTATTTACATATATGTTCATACATATTTACGTGGACCCTTAAAGAGATATATGAATAATCCTACATTACGGAAATCCACACATTATTAATAAATGAAACAAACTTCAATCCAGCCTGGATTAACAGGATCATCCTAAAAAAAAACCATGGATTAGGAATGTTTAGTTGGTACATCTTCTTTTTGTTGTCAGTCATGGGGCTTGAACTTGGGGCTTGGATGCGGTCTCTGATGTCTTTTTCTCAAGGCTAGTACTCACTCACTGTACCACAGCACCACTTCCAATTTTTGAGTGGTTAATTGGAGATGAGAGTCTAAGGAGGACTTTTCTGCCTGAGCTGGCTTTGAACCACAATCCTCAGATCTCAGCCTCCTGAATAGCTAGGATTTCAGGCGTGAGCCACTAGCGCCTGGCAAGGTACATACATCTCTTTTCCAATCTCTTTTCCATGTCTCTCCCATGCCTTCAGTACCCACACCCAGGGTACCAGAAATGACAAAGATTATGAAGGTAATTTCTACCCAAAGTTATTATTCAACTAGTCTAAGACATTGTATCAATGAAACTTTTACATTTAATACATAGGTTTCACTAGCCCAAAACCATGACTCTAGACACCTCTCAAATAAAAAAACCAGTTTTTTCTACCACATTGGCACAAAAAGTCAACATCCACACTTGCCTTCATGCATGTAGATTCTCGGCTTGTTGGCATCCCAGGATTCGTGGGTCAGTCCTCTGCCAGGAATAATGAGCCCCTTGCTCAGGGCACAAAGCCTGTAAAACAAGATAAAACACAGTGAAATGAGGGCCCACAGCCCAGCACCAGTAGCTCAACACGCCTGAAACCCTAGCTACTCATGAAGCTGAGATCTGAGGATTGCAGTTCAAAGTAAATTTAGGCAACAAAGGCTATGGGACTCATCTCCAAATAACCACCAAAAAGCCAGAACTGGAGCTGGAGGTCAAGTGCTATGTAGAGTTGTAGAGTGCTAACCTTGAGCAAAAATGTTCAGGGACAGTGTTCAAGCCCCTGATTTCAAGTCCTAAAACCAGCATACAAAGAGAGACAGGGAAGGGGATGGGATGTTCCAGGGCTTCTTTCCTGGCAACCCCAAAGACCTACCTTTGTTTTCAGAATATCTAGCCATGCCACCTCCTTTTTTGGGGGGGGGGTCCGGTTGTGGGGCCTGAACTCTGGGCCTGGGCGCTGTCCCTCAGCTCTTCAGCTCAAGGCTAGTGCTCTACCACTTGAGCCACAGCGCCACTTCCGACTTTTTTCTTTTTGCTTATGTGGTGCTGAGGAATTGAACCCAGGGCCTCATGCATGCAAGGCAAGCACTCTACCACTGACCCATCTTCCCAGGCCAAACATTATTTTTTTTGGGGGGGGGGGGGGTCCGGTCATGGGGCCGGAACTCTGGGCCTGGGCGCTGTCCCTCAGCTCTTCAGCTCAAGGCTAGTGCTCTACCACTTGAGCCACAGCGCCACTTCCGACTTTTTTCTTTTTGCTTATGTGGTGCTGAGGAATTGAACCCAGGGCCTCATGCATGCAAGGCAAGCACTCTACCACTGAGCCACCTTCCCAGCCCCTCATGCCACCTCCTTAGTGTATACCGTGAGGCTATTTCATAAGTATGTGTTACAGCTGCAAATAAGAGACTGCACAAATCCTCTCTCCCCACCAAATATTGCTTGGGAGTAAAAGACAAGTATGTAATTGTCTCCAAAACTATACAAAAATATATGAACTAAATTTCATGGTTAGGTGTTTTGTTTTTTTGGGTTTTTTGTTGTTGTTGTTGTTGTTTGCCAGTCCTGGGGCTTGGACTCAGCTCAGGGCCTGGGCACTGTCCATGAGCTTCTTTTTGCTCAGGGCTAGCACTCTACCACTTGAGCCACAGCACCATCTCTGTTTTTTTCCATTTTATATGGTACTGAGGAATCAAACCCAGGGCTTCATGCATGCTAGGCATACATTCTACCACTAAGCCACATTCCCAGCCCCAATTTCATGGTGTTAATCTTGCTTTTTCTACTTTACTGGCTTCAGTACCCCAGGACTGATCTGACCAATCATTGAGCAAACTAACACTTGGTTTGTTCCTTACTATCAAACCACACTGAATAAGATAACTCCTACTATTAATCACTTTTGAACTTTGAATTTGCCCTCTGTAGACTCTAAGGATGTACTAGATTTCTGCAGAAATTTCCTAGATTCCTAATGGAATAAAAGTGATGTACCCAAATGGACTTACCCTATCCTCTTAACGGGAGGTTGGTTATATTTGATCTCTATTTGCTCAGCATGGCTTAAATGTCAGCTGCTAACCACACACTTTTCTACCAGAGGTAACATCTAGTTATCAGGGAAGAACAAATTCAGAACACAGTTGAAAGCACAGATGAAGCCAAGAATCCTGACACTGTTCCCTCTTCTAGTCAAGTTACTAGAAATTCTGTATGTGTGTGTGTATGCGCGCATGTGCGCACCAGTCCTGAGGACTTTGTCCCTGAGTTCTTAGGGGTTTTTTACCAGTCCTGGGGCTTGAACTATGGACTTAAGTGCTATCCCTGAGTTGCTTTTGCTCAAGGCGAATGCTTTACCACTTGAGCCACAGCACCACTTCCAGCTTTTTCTTTAGTAGTTTTATAGTCTCACAGACTTTCCTGCCTGGGCTGGTTTCAAACCAAGATCCTGAAAAGTCAGCCTCCTAAAAAGTCAGCCACCCTTGCCTGACCCTCCCTCTGAGCTTTTTTGTTCAAGGTTATGCTCTACTATTTGAGCCCCAGCCCCAGCTCTGGCTTGTGTGCAGTTAACAGGAGGTAAGTCTCAGGGACTTTACTGCTTGGGCTGGATTCAAACATAATTCTCACATCTCAGCCTCTTGAATAGCTAGGATTACAGGCATGAGCCACTGCTAGTCTGTAGGGAAATTTTTTGTAACTAATGTGGATATGACTAACCATAATAAAGAGCAAAAGCTAATGTAAGTTCCTCTCCTGAATTATAGCATTCAGAGAAAGTCAGTAAAAAATATTTTTGTAACACCTACATGTAGTTTTGACACATTTGTGCTGTGAGAACAAATTTGGGGGGGGGGTCAGTCGTGGGGCTTGAACTCTGGGCTTGGGCGCTGTCCCTGCGCTCTTCAGCTCAAGACGAGGAGGGCTCTACCACTTGGGCCACAGCGCCACTTCTGGTTTTCTAGTAATTTATTGGAGATAAGAGTCTCATGGACTTTGCTGCCCAGGCTGGCTTTGAACCGAGATCCTCAGATCTCAGCCTCCTGAGTAGCTAGGATTACAGGCGTGAGCTGAGGCACCCAGCTGAGAACAAATTCTTGACCTTCCACCAAGCCAACTAATCTAACTACAAAAAAACACATAAATATGAGCACTTGCTCATGGGCTAACCTTGCCCACCTCATTTGGTTGTCACATAATCCCTGATGGGCCATGAAGACCCCAAAGTTAAATAAAGGGCTATCAATTTGGGTTTTATGTGTATGCGTGTATGCACACATATACATGCACACACCAATACTGCAGTTTGAACTCAGAACCTAGGCAATGTCCCTTAGCTTTTTTGCTAAAGGCTGGTGCTCTACAACCTGACCCACACCTCCTCTTCCAGTTCTTTTTTTTGCTGATTAATTGGAGACAAAGGTGTCATGGGTTTTCTTGCCCAGGCTGGTTTTGAGCCACAATCCTCAGACCTCAGCTTCCTAAGTAGCTAGGATTACAGGTGTAAGCCACCAGAGCCTGGCCCCATTCTTCAATCATATTACTAACAAACCTCTATCTTATTTATTTACTTTGGCTTTATCTTTCACAAATTTTCCATTTCTGTATTTGCACACATTTAATCTTCCTGATCTCAACATTGTAATTTTCATTTCCGAGTACATAATTTGAATTCTCTATCACTTTTTTTTTTACCATTTCATTTAATGCATTTTCTACAGGTTCCTATCTTCTGAAGGAAATGGGTTATTATTTCCTAAGAAAATCACCCAGAAACTAACAGTCTGTTTTTAACACATATAATTTTAAAGAACACATAAGGGAAAAGTGAATCCTCTCCATTGCTACCATTATCTGAAAGAGAAAATCAAGCCAAACCTAACATAAGTTAACAATTATAATAGATACAGTAAGTACATCCAATGTAAGAAATGGACTCTTGACTTTGAATGGCTAAATACTTTGAATTTGAGGTTGGAGGCGTCACTCTGGTAATAAGGTATCTGCCAATGAGCAAAAGAATCAGATACCATTGGAGGGGGACAACAAATACTTGGAATTCTTACCACAAACTAACAGGTGCAATTGCCCATATTGGGCCAAGTGCAAAAGGATTTTTGTCCTGTCATTCTAATGAGCAGCGTGATCTGAACAGCAATGAGCACTCTCCCGGCCTGAGAGAGGCCGCGTGGTAAAGGGGCTAAGGACGTGCCTATGTTGCTTATTAAGTGAGTGGCATCGGGCACCTTCTCTCACCACCTTGAGCCTGTTTCTTCATCTATAAAACAAGTTAATAATAGTTCCTATCCTATAGCACAATCCTAGAAGAAAGAAGGTAACTCATATTAAACTCTTAGGGTCATGCAGTTCATTTCCAAATCCCCAAAAAGCTTTCAACATTATTATTTGAGAAATTCCTTTTTCAAAAGCCATTCTTTCTCAAAGTCTCTTCTAAAGACCAAAAGAACAAGCCAGGCGCCAGTGGCTCACGCCTGTAATCCTAGCTACTCAGGAGGCTGAGATCTGAGGATCACGATTAAAAGCCAGTCTAGGCAGCAAAGTCTGTGAGACTCTTATCTCCAATTAACCACCAGAAAACTGGAAGTGGTGCTGTGGCTCAAGTGGTAGAGCGCTAGCCTTGAGCCAAAAGCAGCTCAGGAACAGTGCCCAGACCCTGAGTTCAAGCACCACAACCGACAAAAAAAAATTATAAAAGACCAAAAGAACAGTGCTGAGGCTGTAGCTCAGTGGTGCTTACCTAATATGCACAAGGTCCTAGGTTTGATCTCTAGCACAGAATCCAAAAAAAAAGAACCAGAAATTTAAAAAGTAAGCCACATTGGCTGGGAATGTGGCTTAGTTGGTAGGTTGCTTGCCTAGCATGCATAAAGCCCTGGGTTCGATTCCTCAGTACCCCATAAAGAGAAAAGGCTGGAAGTGGCACTGTGGCTCAAGTGGTAAAGTGCTAGCCTTGAGCAAAAACAGCTCAGGGACAGTGCCCAGGCCCTGAGTTCAAGCCCCAGGAATGACAAAACAAGTAAGCCAGACACTATAATAGAACACTTCTTAATGCAAATCAAATGGAAATATTAAAGCAGGGAGCTGAGGAATACTGAGAAACATTTGGGCCAATTCATGTGGAAAATGATGGCACTGAAGCCCTATTTTTTGCACAATTCCAGGCACTGTGACCCTCTAGGCAAGCCCTGGAGAGAGAAATTGGAAAATATACTCCTGTGGCACAACGAAGATGTAATTTGAAATCATTTTTTTAAAAATCAAACATGCTGATTATAATAAATTTCTAAATACTGTAAACTTAACATTCAAGTAGTAGTAGCTTTTCACAACAATTTGGTATCCCATCTACTGATAATCTGAATAAAAACTACAGAGTCCCAAGGCCAGGGTTACAGGAATACATTTCCACTACACAAATAAAATGGTATATACTATTTCAAGAAGTCCATAGACCATCCGCTTTCAGTAGTCTCATGGGCCCTTATATTTTGTGTGTGTGTGCCAGTACTGGGGCTTGAACTCAGGGCCTGCACATTGTCCTTCAGCTTTTCATTCAAAATTAGCATTCTACCACTTGAGCCACAGCTCCACTTCCAGCTTTTTGGTAGTTAATTGGTGATAAAGAGTTTCACAGACTTTCCTGCCTGGGCTGGCTTTGAGCTGCAATCCTTACATATCAACCTCCTGAGTAGCTAGTAGCCACTGGTGCTGGCTTTTTTTTTTTTTTTTTGCCTATCCTAGGGCTTGAACTAAGGGCCTGAACCACTGTACCCAAGCTTTTTTTGCTCCAGGCTAATGCTCCACCTCCTGAGTAATTAGGGATTATAGGCAGGAGCCACCAGTGCTTAGCTTTTATTTAAAACCTAGTTGAAGAAACTGAGGTTTTTAGAACCAGAAGCATTGCTCAACCAAGCAAGCACAAGACCCTGAGTTCTATCTCCAATAGCAGAAGAAAAAAAAAAAAGAAAGAAAAACACCTAACCTTTAATTTCAGATGATTTTCCCCCAGTACTAATGAACTAGCACTCTGGCTCAGTGTAGAGGTGGAGGGGGTGGGAACATGGTTTAATCAACACCCTCAGTTTTTCAGGGTTACTCAACCCCCGAGAAAACCAAAAGAACCTCACAACAAAACTCCTAAGCGGCCTGGGATGGTGGCTCAGCGGTAGAGCGCTTGCCTTGCATGCATGAGGCCCTGGGTTTGATTCCTCAGCACCACATAAGCAGAAAAGGCCAGAAGTGGCACTGTGGCTCAAGTGGTAGAGCACTAGCCTTGAGCTGAAGAGCTCAGGGACAGTGCAGGCCCCACGACCACCAACAACAACAAAACAAATAAAAACCTCGTAAGCGTTTAGTAGAATCTGCATGAGCCCTTGAACATTTCCCACTAAAGAAGACCAAAAAGCCCTCTCTCCCCCTCTCTTTCTCCATTGCTGGCCTAGGGAGTCAGAGTACCTGGAATTGTGAATAGAAATGGCATGGTTCCACCTTGGGTCCCAGGCTTAATGGGTGGCAAGGAAGCTTTTATGGGTGTAATAGTAAGAAATGTTACTCGTAAATCCTCCACTCTGAGGAAATCCCTCAATCTACAGACTAAACAAAGTCAGGTGACGCTTATGAGTTTGAAACAAAAGCTTTATAGCTTTATAGGATGCACATGAGTCAAACAAGCTACTCATCTCAGTCTGTCTCATTAGACACTGACGGGACACCTGTGCAAGCTTCCAGAGGCCTCACAAGAAAAGGTGCAAAAGATTATGGAAGTTCAATGCAAAGGAGAACTTCTAAATGGAGGGTGAAGGACACAAGGTCTCGTGGCAAACCACGGCTTTTCACAGAGCCTGTGCTCTTATTGTACTTTCAACCTGTCTTCAAACAGAGTAATAAAATTAGGTGTTGTGCCTCAGGTTGTTAATCCTAACTGCCCAGAAGGCAGATATTAGGAAGATCAAAGTTTAAGGGCAGCCTAGACAAACCTGATCTCCCATCTCAACAAGGAAGCTGGGCCTGGTGGCACACCAGTGATTTCAGCCATCCAGGATGCCATATCTAGAAGTCAAATCTAGTCTCAGGCGAAGACCCTATCTGAAAGATAACTAGAGGGAAAAAAGGGATGGAGATGAAGATCAAGTGATAGAGCGCCTGCCTACCAAGCTCACGGGCCCAAGTTCAAATCCATTATTACAAAAGAAAAGTACAACACTCAAGGTACTATGAGGAATCGAATTAAGCCATCTAACTGATTGTAACGTTCCCAGGACCTGTGAGAGGTCCAGGACTACCAAAAGACTGCTGACATCATTTAAACATCTGTCAGAACCTCTCTGGGCAGCACCAGAGTGACAGGCACAGAGGTAGAATCGAACACTAAAACCCAAAGCAGCAGAAGGAATTTGGAAAAGTGCGTTGGAGACAGACAACACTCAGAAGTCTAAAAGCCTCAGTTCAACCCCAGCACAGATGGCTCATACTTGTTATACTAGCTACTCAAGAGTCTAAGATCTCAGGATCATGGTTCAAAGCCAGCTGGGGCAGAAAAGTCTGTGGGACTGTCATATCCAATTAACCACCAAAAAGCCAGAAGTAGAGTGATAGCTCAAGTGGTAGAGCACCAGACATGGGGAAGGGGGGGGAGCACCAGAAAATAAAACCATCAGTCTTTAACAGTACCAGCTGGTACCAAAAGCCATTTTTAGCCAAGTGGGTCCAATTCAAACACCTCCCCTACAAGGGTCTCGCTGCTCTTTAAGGTGAAGTTCCAGCTATGAAAGGTGCCATTGCCAGGGTTGAGAATTCAAGGCCAACCTTGCATAGTGATGCTGTCTCAAAAAAAAAAAAAAGAAAAGAAAGAAAAAGGACAGAAGGAAGGAGGGAGGGAGGAAGGAAGGAAAAAGAAGTTACAGTAAGTGCCAAGGCTCTAGTTACACAATAGTAAATCCACTGAGGGCCAAAGTTACCCTGAAATCTTTGCCCATGTGCTAACACTTAAGTCAGATTCCAAGTGTGTCACGCACTTAACCCTAAAAATGTTCTTCATGAAGAGTAACGGTTGGCAAGGTCAGGTAGAACTCCAAATACTAGCTTTTTGACAAGTGGCTACCCCCAAATAGTTGCCACCCACACCCTCGATGAGCAACAAGAAAGGAATTTCAGGGGGAACACCCAACTTCCTCCCTTACAAGTAGTGCTTTGCCTTTAATATCAGACTCCATACTACATATCGCTGTAGTGAGCCAGCGTGCCCCCAATCGAGGTGGATAGGCCCAAGTCCATAAAGGTTCGTGGTGAACTGGCACAACTTTATGTTCAAGCCCTAAGGCCCAACCTGTTGGCTTCGCCCGCCAAGATCTGCTTCTTCCGCCCAGCCGTCTCCCAGCTGGTACCGAGGGCGTGGGTACTCAGGGACATCGTGTGGCCAGGCCCTCCCACGCCCTGCCACCTACCTCTGTGTTGCTCGTCTCATCCTGCTCCCAGCTGCAGAACAGCCGTGTGCTGCCCAGCGAAGGGAAACAGACCAGAGAAAAGCGCCAGTACCAGCTCGGGCGCCGGGCGCGAGCTGGGGACCCTGGATCAGGTTCCCGGACCGCGCCCTAGCAGAAGGCTGCCCCGGGGGCGGGGCCTCGCGGTGAGCAGGCGGAGCCTCTGAAGAGGGCGGGACCACGCTGCTCAGGGGGCGGGACTACCACGCTGCGCCAGGCAGCCTCTGATCGTTCATTGGCGGAAGGCTGGAGCCTGGGTCTGTGAAACTTCCCACTCAATCAGTTACGTGAGGCACGTTGCTAACCAAATGACTAGCCTCTTCGCGCCATTGTTGAGTAATTGGAACACGCCACACCTCCGCGGCGTGATGTAGAGGCAAGGCAGGGCTCCGCCCGGTTGAACTCCCCTCATCCTTAACCCCCCACCCACTTTGAAACCTCCTGAGCAGTTTTCCGAAATAGTAATGTCTGGAACTCATCCTCTGAAGATTTTGATTTGGTCATGGGTGCAACCTGGATTTTGGCACTTAAATCGGCGCACCTATGATGCCAATGTAAACCAAAGCTAAAAAACACTGACCTAATGTGGAAAAAAAAAAAAAAAATGGTTCCTCTTCTAATCTTGGCCTGCCCCCTAGTGTTTGACTGCTGCACATCTTGGCTGACCCTCAGTTTCAAGGCCAGTTTTAAAACGGGTTCACCCTATGACCTTATTTTCCATGACATCCAATTAATTTTTACTGAGCTGTTGCCTTCTGCCAGTAACTGGAGATACCAAAAAAAGGAAACCTAAGAAAAAATTAAAAAGAAAAGAAAATCGAGGTACAATGCCATGTGCCTATCACCCCATCAACACAGAAAATATAAATATGAGGATCATGGTCAAGGCAAAAAGTAAGACCCTATCTGAAAAATATCTAAAACAAAAAGTGTTGGGGGCATGGATCAAGTGGTAGAGCACCTATGTCTAACAATCAGGAAGTCCTGAGTCACACACAGAGTTACAGGGCTCACTTTGGATTATAGCTAATAAAAAAAAAAAGCAAAGTGCATACAACATTTACAACAATTTTTAAAACAATCATGTTTTGCCATCCCAACAATAGAAACAAGAGTCCCTGGAAAATAGAGGCTCTATTAAATACTATAAATTTTTTTAAGTGAGGGAAGGGCTGGGAATGTGGCTCAGTGGTAGAGTGCTTGCCTAGCATGCATGAAGCCATGACTTTGATTTCTCAGTACCACAGAAACAGAAAAGGCCAGAAGTGGTGCTGTGGCTCAAGTGGTAGAGTGCTAACCTTGAGCAAAAGACGCTCAGGGACAGTGCCCAGGCCCTGAGTTCAAGCCCCAGCCCCAGGACTGGCAAAAAAAAAAAAAGTGAGGGAAGTGGTAGGTTGGGAGGGATTGGTGAAAATGTCAAGATGACATTGAACAAAATGCATTGTATACATAAACTGCTTTGTTAAATGGCCACTCCTTTGTAAAACTACTTTTTCTTTTTTTATGTCCGTCATGGGGCCATTGAGTTCCCATCCAGGGAAAGGACTAGCTCCTAGCAGGAATGTGTGTTGGTACATGCCTATAATCTCAGCTACTCAGGAGGCGGAGAGAGAAAGATCAAAATTTCAAAGCCACCCCATGGCAAAGTTAGTGAGGCCCATATATTACAACCGAAATACAAACAAAAAGGCTTAGGGCATGGCTCCAGTGTTGGAGTCCCTGCCTGAGTTCAATCCCCAATGCGGGAAAGGGGTTTCTCAATAGGAAAGGGTGCACCACGTCAGTAGGCTTTGAAGAATCAGAGGGTTTACAAAGTTAAATTTTCCAGAAGCAACTGGGCATTGGTAGCTCACGCCTGTAATCCTAGCTACTCAAGAGGCTGAGATCTGAGGTTCATGGTTCAAAGCCAGCCTGGGCAGGAAAGTCCAAGAGAATCTCTTCTCTAATTAACCACCGAAAAAGCCAGAAGTGGAGCTATGGCTCAAGCACTAGCCTTGAGCACAAAAGCTCAGGGACAGCAGCACTCAGACCCTATGTTCAAGCCGCAGGACAGGTACAAAAAAATTCCAGAAGCATCTACTCTAATGTTCTTATCTCACATTTAGGATCTCAGGTTTTCCCAACTAGAGACCTGACCTTAGCATTACACACCAGTCTGTACTGAGCATTCAACCATCATTAAAGTTTGATGACCGAATAGT
Organism: Dipodomys spectabilis; assembly: GCF_019054845.1. NCBI lineage: Eukaryota > Metazoa > Chordata > Mammalia > Rodentia > Heteromyidae > Dipodomys > Dipodomys spectabilis. The sequence goes on along the minus strand of NW_024871203.1, from coordinate 2,001,269 downwards.
CAGACCCTGAGTTTGCTCTGCATATTCCTGAGTTTGCTCCCCAGTAGGTTTGCTCTCCCACTGCAGGACAGAAGGGCTGGGAAGCTACCAAAGAGCCCCTCTGATTCTCACACCTAGTGTTTAACTGTCTGTTAACTACCCTCCGTTTCTCCTTGTAGTGGTTTATAAACACACTCACAAATTCTTTGATACTCCTCCTTTCGAAAAGGAAGAGCTTAATTTCCCTCTTCCTGCGTATGAACTGGACTGAGTGACTCACTTCTAACACAGAGAATATGGAAGACATGATAGTCGGTGGTTTCCAAGACTGTCATAAAAGGCACTGCAGCTTCCTCCTTTTTGTGTCTCTTGGATTGCTCACTAAATCTTAGGGAAGACAGTTTCCATGCCACTTGAATGTTCACTCAGCCCTGCAGAGAAGCCCATGTGACAAAGATGTGAAGCCTCCTGCTAGCAGTTATGTGAGTGAAACATCTTAGAAGTGGATTCAAAATCCCTCCTGAGCTGGGCACCAGTGGCTCAGGCCTGTAATCCTAGCTACTCAGGAGGCTGAGCTCTGAGGATCACAGTTTGAAGCCAGACCAGGCAGGAAAGTCTGAAACTCATCATTAACCACCCAAAAAGCCAGACATGGAGCTATGGCTCGAGTGGTAGAGAGCTAGCCTGGAGCAGACAAAGCTTGGGGACAGTGTCCAGGCCCTGAGTTCAAGACCCAGGACTGAAACAAACAAACAAAAAGTTCTTCTGAAATGTATTTATCACATTTCCTCTCTCTATTTTTTTTCCAATCCTGGGCCTTGAATTCAGGGCCTGGGCACTGGCCCTGAGCTTCTTTTTGCACAAGGCTAGCACTCTACCACTTGAGCCACAGCACCACTTCTGGTGTATATGGTACTGAGGAGTCGAACCCAGGGCTTCATATATGCTAGGCAAGCACTCTACCACTAAGCCATAGCCTAAGCCCTCCTGTTCTCTTAAAAGCAACTAAATTAACATGTCACCAACATACGCACACATACACATCATTCAGTATTCTGAATCATTATTTTATACACACACATATAGATATTGGTACTGGGGTTTGAACTCAAGACCTTGTACTTGCTAAGGAAGTGCTCCACTACTTAAGCCACACCCCCAGGCCCCAGATTATGATTTAAAGAAACAAAAAAATGCAGATGTTTCTCTGTAGAAAAACCTTTTTTTTTTGAAGAATTGTGACTGATGCAGTAGGCCATGAGTTACCCATATATATCCCTTCCCTACTCTTTTAAACAAAAGAGATGCCATGTAGTCCATTTAGGCTGATCACATACAAGCCAGAGTTTCTCACATATGTAGCAATCAGTCTTTGAAGTTCATAGCCTGGAGCTCTGAACGTCCCTAAAGTTTAATTGAAAACACTTGTATATCTGCACTGCCAGAGGTAATACTAGCCATGTGCTGGGGCCAATCTCCAGAATAACACACCAACAACTAGTTCAGAAACAGAGCTAGACGCCAGTGGCTCGCGCATATAAGCCTAGCTACTCAGGAGGCTGAGATCTGAGGATCACTGTTCAAAGCCAGCCGGGGCAGGAAAGTCCGTGAGACTCTTATCTCCAATAAACCACTAGAAAACCAGAAGTGGCGCTGTGGCTCAAGTGGTAGAGTGCTAGCCTTGAGCTGAAGAGCTGAGGGACAGTGCCCAGGCCTAGAGCTCAAGTCCCAGGACCAACAAAAACAAAAACAAAAAAAAAAAACAGAAACAGAATAGAAAGTAAACAACTAAATAAACACGTACTGGATGAACAATCTGAAATTAAAAATTGTTCCAGAAACAGTTTCTCCCAGTGGCTCAAGAGACTACTTTCCAGTCCATTTCAATGTAGTTGACTGAGATTTCACGTTGTGATACCTGATTGTCTGACTCCTATTTTCCCACCATCGTTGGATACTGCCCACCATCATTGGACTGGAGGTAGAGGTGGGAAGGAAGGAGGATTAAGATATGAACCAGCTCTGCTTGACTCAGCTCAACAATGATACAATATTAAATCTCAGATCTGTAAGCAACCTGGGAAACCACCCTATCCCTTTGTCTATTCTCTTCATATTTATATGATATATTTCTATTTCTTTTCTTTTTTGGGGGCGGGGTCCGGTCTTGGGGCCTGGACACTGGTCCTGGGTGCTGTCCCTCAGCTCTTCAGCTCAAGGCTAACGCTCTACCACTTGAGCCACAGTGCCACTTCTGGCTTTTTTCTTTTTGCTTATGTGGTGCTGAGGAATCGAACCCAGGGCCTCAGGCATGCAAGGCAAGCGCTCTACCACTGAGCCACCTTCCCAGCCCCTGATACATTTCTATTTCTATATAAGATAAAAATGTTTACAAAAAATGACTTTAAAAAGTTAAAAGACTTGCCTAAGCCAACAGTGGCAAGGCCGAAACTATAGTCCAAGACTTCTAAGAAATAAACAAGGCATTTTTTTTCAGCCTTCTGCTATCTCTCAAGGACTGATAGTATGCAAGACAGAAGTCTGCATGGCTAAGCACCTGCTGTGGGGAAAGATGACACGTTTTTCAATTAGTAAATCAAGCTGTGATCTTTTAGAAAATAAATACATAATACAAAATGAGGGAAATGGAGTCAAGCTCCTCATAGTTATCATTTCAACAAAATTTTGTTTATGATTTGGGGCAGAGACAAATGGAATAATTCTATCCCCCCCCCCTCTCTGTCTCTCTGTCTCTCAATCTCTCTCTCTCTCCCCTCTGATTCTGAGTGCTGATCTTGATAGACATGACTTGAGACATTGATGGCATATACAAAAAACCAACCTAGAAAGAAAAAACAAAATCTTGGAGCTGGCAAAGATTCTAAAAAACAGGACATTCAGGAGGTTGAGACTTGGAGGATCACATTTCAAAGCCAACCAGAAGAGAAAAGTCCAAGAGACTCCATCTGAGCTGGACCAGGGCTCATGTTTGTCTTCCCTAGCTACTCAGAAGACTGAGATCTAAGGGTCCCAGTTTGAAGCAAGCCTGGGCAGATAATTAGAAGAGACTCTTATCTCCAATCAACTAGTAAAAAGCTTCAAATGGAGGTACAGCTCAAGCGGTAGAGCACCAGCCTTGTAGGAGGGTTAAGCAAGACTTCATGGCCATAGTTCAAGCCCCAGGGCGCTCTCTCTCTCTCTCTCTCTCTCTCTCTCTCTCTCTCTCTCTCTCTCTCTCTCTCTCTTTCCCTCTCTCTTCTCCTTCTCCCTCTTCCCCTCCCTCCCCCCAGTCCCCCCTCTCTCCCACATCCAAAGATTCAATGAAACTGAAATGCCCTTATGAAACTTTTTTTTAACTGAAGCTCTCTATTCTTTAGGGTAGTTCTTTAGGAGATTCTTGTCCCTACCAAACGCTATCTGAAAAATAAAGCTAAAAGAGTTGGGGGTGTGGCTTAGATGATAGATTACTTACCTAGCCAGAGTGAGGCCCTGTAATCACACCCCATAATCAACCAAAAAAATTGAAAGAGTAAAAACAAATAAAATCAAACAAAATATAATCATATGACTCCCCCACCTACATCTGAGCACTTCAAAAGCTTCCAAATGTTCTTTGGATAAAGATCAGAACATTCAGTGTAGGCCACTGAGCCCTACTGATCAAGCTGTGTCCCACCTTCCCTTCACTGGCAGCCACTGACCCTCCTGCTGCTCCTGCTCCTCCTCCTCCTGCTGCTCCTCCTCCTCCTTCTCACTGATGCGCTGATGCTCTAGATAGCCTGACCTTCTCTGAACTCTCAGTTCACGAGGTTATTCCTTAACTCAGGATTTCATATCTGTTATTCTCTCCTTAGAAGCCCTCTCCTTCTCTGCTTGGCCAACACCTACCCCCTCTTCAAATCATTCCCTACAGATAGCCTGCTGTACCCACTCGTGACCCACATATGACTGGATTGCCCCTCCTTGGCTAAGGTGTTCTTCTATGCTTTTCTTTTACAATACTTACAACCATCACTGTGATCTCATTCCAGAATATTCTTATTACCCTCGAAAGAAATCTCATATTAATAGCCATCTCCCATTTTCCCTCCCTCTAGCCACTACTCTTTCTGAATCTATGGGTTTGTCTATTTTAGATAATTCATCTAAACAGATTGTACAATGCGTGATCATTCATGGCTGGTGTCTTTCATTTATGACAATGCTTTCAGTGGTCATCAACATTATGGTGTGCATAATTAACTCATTCTTTTCTTACAGTGGAACAACATTCCATGGTATGGATGTACCACATTTGGTTTATCCCGCCATTAGCTGATAGGCATTTAGGTTGTTTCCACTTTGGGACTATTGTGAACAATGTTGCTATTAATATTCATGTGCGAGAGTAACTTGCAGCTGTCACAATGGTCCTGGCCAGTTCTACTATGCCATATTGGAGATGAAAGGCAAGGAAATGGAGTCATTTCATATTTTTAGCTCAATAGTAAATTACAAACTATGTATTAAAACTAAGGTAAGTCTTTGGCTTATTTGTGCTAAAATGTATAATATCGACAGAGGAGTATTCAACTAGATTATCACTAATGTTATTCCCAGCACTGACTCCCCCAATTTTGCCTGTACAAAGCCAATCCTCTATATTTTTGGTTTGAAAACCTTGCGTTGTTTTTCCCAGGCTGGTGAGCCTCTGGCTGCTGTGAGAGAAATTCAGTCAACTTGTCATTTTGTGATGGTGGGAGTCAATGTCAAGGTCTCTTCTCTGCTAGGTAAGTGCTCTACCCCTGAGCTACACACCTAGCCTCAAATCAGTCTCTAACCCTCGACTTTTCTCTTGGAATTCTGTCCCCATCCTCCTTAACTCCTCTTCTGTAAACCACTTTTCAGAAACAACTACATACTAGTTCTGTAGATGACTTTCACTTGACCAAGAGACTCTTGTGAGCTCTAGAAAATAAAAGCCATGGCGGATGTGGTATTGCACACCTATGATCCCGGTACTCAGGAGTCTGAGGCAGGAGAATAGAGCTCCTGATCACCTGAGAGCCTTTTTCAGAAAATAGAGTTAGTTGATTGGATGGTGGAAGGTAGTTATTGAGTGGAAGGCAAGGCATAGTAGACATTGTTCTCACCTTCAAAGGCTTGGTCCTAGCCAGCTTTCAAATGCAGTTAGCCTGAGTTTAAAGAGCTTCTATAAGAGCATAATATGAAATAAAAGATTCATATTATATAAATCATACTCGTAGTCCATCCAATAGAAACTTGAATTGCCAAGCATTAGTGGCTCACACCCAGTAATCAATTCTAGCCAGCCTTGGCAGCAAAGTCTGTGATACTCTTATCTCCAATTAACCACCAAAACTCAGAAGCAGAGGATCAACCTTGAGTGAAAAAGCTAAGGGAGAGTGCCTAGGCCCTGAGTTCAAGGCCCAGTATCAGCACGCACACTCACACACACACACACACAAAAAAAAAAACAAAGCAGGAAAAACAATAGGTCCATCACCATGACAGAAAGGAAGAAAGGAAAATTCATTGTATGGGTGAAAAAAACCCAGTATCATCTGTGATGTGTTGACCTCAAATGTAACCCTCCACAGCATGCTAAATTGAATTTATGATCCCTTCAAGATGTTCTTAAATGAGAAGTAACTTTTTTCTTATTGCTATAAGGGGGTGTTTTTTTTTTCCTAGTCTTGGACTCTGGTGCTTCCTCCTAAAGCTTGTTTAATAGAAGAGAGCTTTTAGTAGAGAAAAAGGACAGCCATCCCCAGTAGCATTATAATGCATGAGAGAACATGAGTGTTGGCAGTAGGGAAAGTCTGGGCTTTTACAGCTAGTTCTCTCAGAGAAAGGACCATAAAGGCCCCTTTCTTCCCTTGTCTCTTCTACTCACTTGCAGGATTAAAGCCTAAGGAAATCCTCATCCCTTTTCTACTGTCTTAGTCAGTCTCATTCAGAAAGAACTAGCTGACATCCTGCTGAAGGCCATGGATAGGAAGAAGTGCAAAGGGCTGGCTTTCCCTATGCACTGGGAAAAGACAAATCTCCTCACTTTTTCCAATATCTTCAGGGAAGCCTGGAATGGACATTTTGGTCTGTGTTGGATTTATATATTCTTTTTCCTCTTGTTATAGAAGATTTTGCTCTGGTACTTCAATAGAAATTTGTCCCCAGGCAGAGGCACACTACGTTCTTCTAAAAAAGAAACAAAAGAAAAAAAAATCATCATCAAAAGCATCTTATCTCAAATCTACTTAACTTGGGGCATACGCTTTCTAGATTTGATAACAACCTTCTGCCTTTCAGTCAGCCAGAACCTGGCAAGATGTAGAAAGGCAGCCGACTCTGATCTCTATCACTGAACTCATTTTTTGGTTTGTTTTTGTTTTTCATTTTGAGTGTGTGTGTGTGTGTGTGTGTGTGTGTGTGTGTGTGTGTGTGTGCTGCTGAAGATCAAACCCAGGGCCTTGCATAATAATCAAGGCAAGTGTTCGATCTCTGAGCTACATCCCCAGTCCCTGTTTTTCTTTGGTTGGTTTTGTGTGTGTGTGTGTGTGTGTGTGTGTGTGTGTGTGTGTGTTTTGTCAGTTGTGGGGCCTGAACTCTAGGCCTGGGCGCTGTCCCTCAGCTCTTCAGCTCAAGGCAAGCACTCTATCACTTGAGCCACAGAGCCACTTCCAGCTTTTTTCTTCTTATGTGGTGCTGAAGAATCGAACCCAGGCCTCATGCATGTGAGGCAAGCACTCTACCACTGAGCCAACTTCCAAGCCAGTCCTTGTTATTTTTTTTAAGACAAAGTCTGACTATATATCCCAGATGGCTTTGAACTGATGAGTATCCTTCCTCCACCTCTCGAGCACTGGGATTGCAGACATATTGACAACACATCTAGATTTTTCTTCTTCTTTGTTTTATGATGCCATGGCTTTGTGCAAACAAGACAGGTAGTCCCAGCCCAAAGAGAACATATCACTAAAGAAATCCAACAAGTTAACATGTAGGAGAGAATTCTATTGGTAGAACCAAAATGTGTATCTAAAGACTGAAGGTTTAGACTTAGCTTGTTGTTTCCATTGCTGGCACTGTCTGTAATTACACAATGATATGGATTGACCAGATGCCTAAATAGCAGTGATGATAGCTCCTACATGTTTGATGCTTAGCTCGGTGCATACTGTGTTGAAAATTCATAATAATAGTATGCTAGACAAATGAGAAGAGAGAAGTACTGGTACCATTATTTATTGAGAACTTACTGCTCAATTATCTTACTTAATCTTCACAAAAAACAACCAGGCACCAAGGGCTCAAGCCTGCAATCTTAGCTACTCAAGGGACTGAGCTCTGAGGACCCCAGTTAGAAGCCAGCCCAGGCAGACAAATTCAGAAGAATCTCATCACCAATGAACTACAAAAAAGCCAGAAGTAGATGTGTGGCTCAAGTAGGAGATCACCAGCCTCGAGTGAAAAAGCTAAGCAAGAACATGAGTCTGAGTTCAAGCCACAGTATTGGTGTGTGCACATATGTGTGCACATACCCCACATACACAAATCACAAAACTAGAGGAGATCAATATTTCCACGTTACATTACTGACTTTTAGGAATGTTAATGTCTCTGTAGACGTTAATGTTCCCAAATGTCAATATGGCCAGTAAGCAATGGCTAGCGGGCAATTAGTCACATCATTCTTCCTGCACACACAGTCTTGCACCCCAAATTTACTTTAGAAAAACTAGTGCTGAGGAAGTAAACATATGACCCAAGTGATCACTGTAAGAGTGTATGTGTGTGTGTGTGTATGTGAGAGAGAGAGAGAGAGAGAGAGACAGAGACAGAGACAGAGACAGAGACAGAGAGTATCCAGAGTAAGCAGAACCAAACTGGGAAATGAGAAATTTTCTAGAAACCTAAAAGATCACGAGACCTCAAACTGTAATCCTAAAGTTCCCCTCTCATGTACATACTCAGTATTTTCCAGGCCTTCAGCCAATTTTTCTCTTATTTGGCTTGTTTCTGCATTTTAATATGGTAAATTATGAAAGTAATATGTGGACATATGACCATAGATTGATTCATGGGTTATTATATACTTGAATGTCTTGAAAGCTGTCATCTCCAATCCCTATGAGCGCATTTTAATTTTTCTAATCTAGGAGGAAAGACATCAGGATGCCAAAAAAAAATTACAAGTGTTTTAACTCCAGTCCTGTCCTGACTCCTGTTAAGTGCAGAGTGGAAGGGGACGGTACAAGAAGACAATTCTGCAAAATTAGACTTAGAAAGCCTACAAATTTGATTAAAATCTCAACTTGCTTTGCTTTAGAAAATCTTTAATATACCAAAAGGCCAGCTTTCATGACATGCTAGTCCTACCAGAAATTAACCCCAGCCCCCACCCCTTTACAGTAACAATGTTCAAGTTGACCAGCCAACTCATTCTTCTAAACCCACATGTGGACAAGTCCACCAGGCTCTCATGAAGGTGAATAATGTACATGTTTTCTATCACCTCCTGCAGAGAGGTAGACAGGAAAGTGTGGGTGCTGCTAATGGAGGACTGAGAGCCCCATAGAACCAGCTTTTCCAGAACTACATCCCTCACCCCATTGCAAAGGAGATCCTCATTTTAAAAACCAGCTATTTGTCTCCAATTTGGCACCCAGTAACCAGGGTGATCTTTCTCCTTCAGAAAAAAAAATACATGTGCTGGGAATGTGGCTCAGTGGTAGAGGGCTTGCCCAGCAAGCATGAAGCCCTGGGTTCAATTCCTCAGTACCACACACACAGCAAAGCCAGAAGTGGTGCTATGGCTCAAGTGGTAGAGTGCTAGCCTTGAGCAAAAGAAGCTCAGGGCCAGTGCCCAGGCCCTGAGTTCAAGCCCCAGGACTGGCAAAAAAAAAGAAAAAAGAAATACATGTCCACCCACCCATATATTACATTTTTTGTTTTTGCATTTAATATAAAAATATTATTCTGCTTTGTTATAAATGGAGAACTATGCAATTTCAAGGTAGAGATGTCCTTCAGTGTCTAGTCTAAGCTTTGTGTTCCCAGGAGGGCATATGGCCTCCTAGCAAAGGATTTACCATAGCAACAAAGGAAGACATTTTTCTCCCTCATCCCCAGCCCCTCCCTCCTTTGTAATACAAAGTTGGTTATACCTTGAGAAACAGCTTTCTACTAAGAAAGGGAAATCCTAGCCTAAGCAAAGTTAGGCCTCTCCTGTCACGTACTCTGAAGAAAGCCTCTCCCCTCTCCATCCTCTTCTACAAACACATCCCCTATGCCCACTAGACAAGCATACCCGATGAGATGAGAGTGGTATCTACTCCCTCCCCCCACCACACTACCACATTCAAAAGCTCCAGTGACAGAAAAATGGGGGGAGAATGGGTGTAAAGAAATAAGAACGTGACCCCTCTCTCCTGACCAAAGAAAGCAATAATTGATTGAGCATGAGGAATAAAAAGACGCCAGGCGCCGGTGGCTCATGCCTGTAATCCTAGCTACTCAGGAGGCTGAGACCTGAGGATCTCGGTTCAAAGCCAGCCAGAGCAGGAAAGTCCGTGAAACTCTTATCTCCAATAAACCACCAGAAAACCGGAAGTGATGCTGTAGCTCAAGTGGTAGAGCACTAGCCTTGAGCTGAAGAGCTGAGGGACAGCGCTCATGCCCAGAGCTCAAGGCCCATGACCAACAACAACAAACAGACATTGATCTTCCATCCTTCAGTTACAGGGGGATGATGAGGAAACTGAGAGGAAGAGGAGGAGGATGAAGGATGGGGAGGGGCTGGATGGCTGCAGCTCTAGGTAGGTCCTTTTACTTTTTGAACTGGAAGGGCTCATCGCCAGTATCGTTGAGAAGACATGTATGGATGATGGCTTCTGTCACTGCGTAAGGATCACAATTGGCACAAGGGCGATGATCTTCCAAGTAACCTCTCTTCTCCCAGTGGTCAGTCCGGGGAATGCGGATGCTGGCATTGTGGTTGGCTACACCAGCAGGAAAATCATTGATGTTGGAGGTTTCATGGAAGCCAGTTAGGTGACAGGCATTGTCCAGTCCCCCATTGGGATCATCATTGGGATCATAGGCATGAATGTGGTACTGGTGTTGCTTGCCCTGTCAATAGCCTCCTCAATGAACCTCTTGGTGCTCAAATTGATATGGCAGTCTGCACCATTCCAGTTCTCTGGAATGGGCTTGGGGTCAAAGGTTGCTATCATGCCAAAGTCTTCACATAGATCATGCAAGATGAAATGGACCTGCCAGAGATAATCTCCCATGCAGATTCCTTCACAGGGTCCAATTTGGAATTCAAACTGGGCAGGTATGACCTCAGCATTTGTCCCTGTAATCTTGATTCCAGCATACAAGCAGGCCCAGTAATGCACCTCCACGATATCCCTGCCATAGGCCACACCACAGCAATCAGGCCCAGGGAAGCCATTGGAAGGCCAACAAAAGGGGTGTCCATCTCTGCCCATGAGAGGGTATTCCTGCTCCATCCTGAACCAAGGGTGCTGGTTGCTCACCATGTCCATTATCTGTTTACAGGTGTGTCTCAAGTCGGTCTGTACAAGCTTCTAGTTATACCTGAATAGTATACAGAACACCAGCTTTGTTGAAGGCCTTGTAAAAGGGGTCTCAAAACATGGCAACACAAAGAAGACATGTCACTGTGGGAGCTGTCAGATTGAAAAGTACCGGAACTGTCAGATTGAAAAGTACTGGAACCATCCAAGTTCCACTCAGGTAACTCTTCTATACTTGGCTCACAGTTCAGGGTTCAAGTTTTGCAGCTCAGCCCTTCTCCAGCACTATCAATGCAGTTATACATAGCATGGACGTTTTCACCCTGAGGCAGAGACAAGTCATCTGCTTGATGCCTTTGTTCAAATGGGAACTTGCTAAGGTGGCCATGGTGGAAGATGTTCTGGACAGTGAGCAGGTGGGATGGAGGGTGGACGGGCTTCAAGAGCGAGGCAGACTGTGGAGAGGAGATGGCGGTGCTGCTCAGAGAACCAGTGCTGCTCTCTACAACATTTTAAAGCATGAATCCTCTGAAGAATAGTTTTTGGTGCTGCTCCTTGCACTTGAACTCAGGGCCTGGGCACTGCCCCTGAGCTTTTTGTCTCAAGGCTAGGACTCTACCACTTGAGTCATACTTCCACTTTTTGCTTTTTTTTGTAACTTATTGAAGGTAAGAATCTCACAGACTTTTCTGCCTGGGCTGGCTTCAAGCTGTCATCCTCAGAACTCAGCCTCCTGAGTAGCTAGGATCACAGGCATGAGCCACCAGCACCTGACTTTGAAGAATGATCATTAATCCAATTAGTCTACCATGCATAACACACAGCAGAGTTTCAAGGGGAGTGTTCCCTTCTGGGATAGGTTTGAAACACTTACAATTCCATATTTCCTTCTTATAGCTCTTTGACCACATATTATAAATGTAAATGCTCCCAATTGGACAGGCTCAGCCACACAATTCCTATATTAATTGGAGAAAGCCATGGGGCTCTTTGTCTCCCACGAGGGCACGCAGAGTTGAAATGCCTTATTGCGTTTACTGTGGGTCAGGTACAGGACTTCAGATCAGCAAGTCAAGAACCTGAGTTGTTACATCACTCAAGATGAATCTGTATACCTAGGAGTAGTCACATAGCTAAGAGCCTGATTGATGAAATCAAAATATCAATTTCTTTTTTGTTCCTTAGGACCAGCAACATCTGTACCTCTATGCATGGTATAAGCTACAATGGGCAGAACTCCTGCTTTCTGTCATATATGCATAAAAACCACAAGAAGGGGCTGTGAAGGTGGTTCAGTGGTAGAGTGCTTGCCTTGCATGTGTGAGGCCCTGGGTTCAATTCCTCATAAACAGAAAAACCAGATGTGGCACTGTAGTTCAAGTGAATAGAGTGCTAGCCTTGAGCTGAAGAGCTGAGGGACAGCGCCCAGTCCAAGTTCAAGCCCCATGACCGACAAAAAAAAAGAAAAGAAAGAAATGAGTTGCATCAATTTTTTTCTCTTCTTCCTTTTTTGTCAGTCATGAGACTTGTCAAGGTCTGAACACTGACCTTGAGCTCTTTTTGCTCAGGGCTAGCACTCTACCACTATGAGCCACAGCACCACTTTCATTTCTCTGGTGGTTAAGTGGAGGTAAGAATCTCATGGGGACACTCTCCCTGGCTTTGAACTGTGATTCTCAGATCTCAGCCTCCTGCATAGCTATGGTTATAGGCGTGAGCCACTAGTGCCAGGTATGCATCGATTTCTTAATTCAAAATATGATGCAGGACTGCTTGGAGGGCATAAGAAACCTAACAATAACCAGAAACTTTACTAAGGATATGCAGTTCTGAGAAGACTTTAGTAGCATTCCTGGGAAGATTTTGCTTCCCAGATTAAAAACAAAGACAAAAACAAACAAAACCTGCCTGATGCCAGTGGCTCATATCTGTAATCCTACCTCCTCAGGAGGCTGAGATCTGGAGTTTAAGGTTCCAAGCCATGCCAGACAGACAAAGTGAAAGATTCTTATTTCCAACTAACCAACAAAAATTTGGAAGTAGAGGTATGGCTCAAGTAGGAGAGCACCAGCCGTGAGCAAAGAAGCCAAGTGAGAGAGAGAACGAGGCCCTGAGTTCAAGCCCCACTACTGACACAAAACAAAAAGAAAGCTTTGGGCTACAGGTATAGCAAAGTGGCAGAGCGCAAGCTTAGCATGTGTACTAGCGATGCTTTTCAGTTGGAGAACAACTTCAAAGGAGGAAACATGTTATTTGCTTACAGTTTCAGAGCTGTCAGTCCATTGTGACAGGGAAGGTGTGGGGGAAGAGATGTGTAACTCATGGCAGCCAGGAAACAGAGTTGTGAAAAAGCCTTAGAAATGATCAGAGTAGGGCTGGGAAGGTGGCTCAGTGGTAGAGCGCTTGCCGTGCATGCCTGAGGCCCTGGGTTTGATTCCTCAGCACCACATAAGCAAAAAGAAAAAAGCTGGAAGTGGCGCTGTGTCTCAAGTGGTAGAATGCTAACCTAGAGCTGAGGGACAGTGCCCAGGCCCAGAGTTCAGGCCCCATGACTGGACTCAAAAAAAAAAAAAGAAAGAAAGAAAGAAATGATCAGAGTAAGACATAGCTCCCAAGGATACCCTGCCAGGTTATTGTTTTCACCCAACCATACTTTCCACACTTTCACCACCCTACAATAGTCTATTCAAATTTTGAATCCATCAATGGAATGAACCATTCAACAGCTCAGAGCCTTCATGATCTAATCAGTTCTGGCAACACCATCACAGACACACCCAGAAGTTCCAACTGACTAATCTCCTAGGCATCTCTCAATCCAATGAAGTTGACAGTCAAGATTAACCCTATTATGTATGAGGTCCTGGGTTTAATCCCCAGTACAACCAAAACAACACCACCAAAAAGTGTCATTAGAAAGAGTTTTGTTTTGAACCATTCCTTCCTATAGGATGGTAGTGAGAGGACATGTTGTTCAAAGCTATTGCTTTTATATTCATGAGGTGAGTTGAGGAGAGCAGGCAGATTTGCAGGGTTTAAAAAGCAAAGGCTGAATTAGGAGAGTGAGGGAAGGGGTGACCCTGTCCCAAAAGAAATGTACTCTACCTGACTTATGTAACTGGAACCCCTTTATAATAACAATTTTTTTTAAAAGCAAACATTAGTTCAGCGCATCACATGACTCACACCTGTAAGTAATCTCAGCTAATTGGGAGGTAGGGAAATGGAAGATGGAGGTTCCGGCCAGCCCAGGCAAGAAGACCCTCTCTCAAAAATCACCAGAGCAAAAAAGGGCTGTAAGCACGGCTCATATGACAAAGCATCTCTCTAGCAAGTGTAAAGCTCTGAGTTCAAACTCCAGTACACCAAAAATGAACAACAAAGATAAAATAACAAACAAAACCTGGTAGGAAGAGAATCTAAGTCCCTTCCAATGGAGGCAGCTCTGCAGAAACATGGAAACAGCACAATAAATTGACTTTCTTGGGGAAATAAGTAAAACAAAATTTCATAAAAGTCTTCATGTTTATAACAATACACTAATGCACAAAATATCAAAAAAATACAATCTGTATCTGGGTGCAGGTGGCTCACGCCTGTAATCCTAGCTACTCAGGAGGCTGAGATCTGAGGATCACAGTTCAAAGCCAGCCCAGGCAGAAAAGTGAAACTCTTATCTTCAATAAACCACCAGAAAATTAGAAGTGGGGTTGTGGCTCAACTGGTAGAGCACTCGCCTTGAGCTAAATTGCTGAGGGACAGCGCCCAGGCCCTGAGTTCAAACCCCATGACCAACAAAAAAAATACAATCTGGGCTTGGAAGGTGGCTCAGTGGTATCGTACTTGCCTTGCATGTATGAGGCACTGGGTTCGATTCCTCAGCACCACATAAGCAAAAAAGAAAAAAAAGCCAGAAGTGGCACTGTGGCTCAAGTGGTAGAGCGCTAGCCTTGAGCTGAAGAGCTGAGGGACAGCACCCAGGCCTAGAGTTCAGGCCCCATGACCGGACCCTCCCCCCCCCAAAAAAAATTCAATTAGATGCATTTACTTTCATAACCTTTCTCTGTTTAGCACTTATGTGCTATAATTATACACTGGTAATTTTCCATGAGAATTAATCTCAAATTAGTGACTTGCTTTTTTTTAATCCAAATTTATTTACAGAAAACACAATATCCGGGGCTTGAACTCATGGCCTCCCACTCTCCCTTGGCTTTTTTTGCTCAAGGCTACTGTCTTACTATTTGAGCTAAAGCTCCACTTCCAGGTTTTTGCTGCTTGATTGGATATAAGAATCATATGGATTTGTCTCCCAGGCTGACTTTGTGAAATGCAAATCTCAGATCTCAGCCTCCAGAGTGGCTAGGATTACAGGCATGAGCCATCAGTGCCTGGCTTTAAAAAAAGAACCTTGATTTTTAAATTACTGTGTGTGTGTGTGTGTGTGTGTGTGTGTGTGTGTGTGTGTGTGTCTATGTCTGTGTCGGTGTCTGTCTGTGTTTGTGTCTGTATGGGTGTGTGCACGTGCACTAGTCTCGGGGCTTGAACTCAGGTCCTGGGTGCTGTCCCTGAGCTTTTATGATCAAAGTTGACACACTACCACTTTAGCCACAGCCCCACTGCCATCATTTTGGCATTTTGGTAGTTAATTGGAAAGTTTTATGACTTTCCTACCTGAGCTGGCTTTGAACCATGATTCTCAAATTTTAGCCTCCTCGGTAGGTAGGATTACATGCATGAGCCACCAGCACTGGGCATTAATCTTTGAAGCACTATATATCATGATGATTTTAATTTAACTGTTGTTGTGTTAAACTAATACATCACTATAGGAAAATGCTTGAATTTTAAAATAAAATGAAGTTGAGTCTACATAAAACTGTGAAATACTAGAGAACAATGAATGAATAAATAAAGCAATTTTCCATTAGTGGCCATTCATAATTTTGCTTTTAGAAGCCTGGAGAAAATGTCTTTGAGTTTGAAATGTTCTGATAAATGTAGTTATTTTCAGTTTCTTCAATATCACCTTATACAGCTAAATGGAGCAACTCTAAAGAATCAAAGTTCTACCAGGTGTGGTGGTACATACCTGTAATCCAAGTTATTCAGGAGGTAGCGATAGGAGGATCATAGTTCCAACCAGGCAAAAGCATAAGAGTATCTCAAAACAAATTTTATAAGGGCTAAAGAAGAACATACCTCAAGTGCCTAGCAAGCACAAGATCTTGAGTTGACATCTCAATATTGCCTGTCTCCAAAAAAAAAAAAAAAATTAAAGTTCTTTTCTGGTCTGAGACAGCTAAAAATAACCATGTTGAGGGTTTTCTCTTATGTCTTATACTTTAATAGAATCTAGATGAGAAAATTGGACATACAGAATAAGAAACAATACATGAAAGTTAAAAACACACCTTTCATGATAGGTTCTAATAATTCAGCTTGCTAGGACCCCAGGGTGGATGGCTTAGTGGAGGAGCACATGTCTAGCAGGTCCCCAGCTCCACAAAAATAACTAAATAAATAACTAAAGGAGATAAAATAAGCCAGGTGCCAGTGGCGCAAGTCTATAGTCCTAGCTACTTAGGAGGAGGCTGAGATCTGAGGATCAAGATTCAAAGCCAGCCTGGGCTACAAATCCATAAAACTCTTTTTTACAATTAACCAGTAAAAAGCCAGATATAGAGGTATGATTCAAGTAATAGAGCACCAGTCTTGAGGGAAAAAACCATAGGAGAGCACAAGGTCCTGAGTTCAAGCACTAGTACTGGTGCATGCATGCGCGCATGCACATACACACACACACACCCCTCAAGTGGTAGAGTGTCAGCCTTGAATGAAAAAGCTAGGCCAGAGAACAAATCTCTTAGTTCAAGCCCCAAAATCTTCAGAAAGCAGACAGATTATAAGAGAGAGAGAGAGAGAGAGAGAGAGAGAGAGAGAGAGGAAATGCTAGTTGCAATCTGCTTTCACCCTCTGCCATTGCATCCACCAATGATTCATCTTTGAAAGTAACCTTATGAAATATTGCAATGCTCTCGATATCAGGTTCTTGGGTCTCCCTTTCATCTTCCTGTACTCTTCTCTCTACATCATTCTACCAAGAGGGTGAGTTCTCAGGCAATAGCCTGAGGTCTTTAGCACCATGCCAAAGTTCACTTACAGCAGGGTAGAAAATAGAATCATTCCTGGTTCTTTAGGCCAAACAGGACTGCTTTGGATGGCGTTTACTCTCTTGCATTTCTATCTTTGAAGTATTCTCTGTTTTCTTGGATTCTCTGTTAACCCATAATTACTACTTTGCACATGGCACAAAGATTTGCAAGCTGAATTCTGAACTTTACCATCTATTTGCATGTACCCAGAGGGCATAGGGAAAAGTGGGGGTGTCTTCTACTTGGAGCACTAATGGGTAATTATTTTCTATGATCTTCCTATTGAGTAACATCCATTCCCAGATTCAAAGTTCAGGAGGTGGCTGGTTGCACTTTTCAGATCTCCTAAGTATTTATGGGAGTTAGAGCCTTGATCCCTGAACTGACGGATGGGTGACAAGTCTTCCTGCAATATACTGCATGAAAAGTAGGTCACACTGAAAAGGTTAAACACTGTGTATCTAGCTTCAGTTCTGATTGTACCTGTCCTTTTTCTCTGGGAGACTGGATCCCAACAAACCATAACTAGAACCTTTAGGGCTTATAATACCAAACTTTATGTTCCTAGACAACAGGTACTCTACACTCTATTAATCCAGTTTCTTGATAGCATTGGTATATGATTAGAACCCCTGTTCTAGGGGACAAATCTTATTCAAACCCCAGCATATGACATATTTATTCAGTATTCTCCAAATACAATCCTTGATAAGTACTTGTTAAATGCTGGATAAGGAATATGTTTTTAACTGCCTTTTTAAAAGGTGGCAGATGTTAAGTATGGTGGCATACACCAATAATTCCAACACTCAGGAGATGGAGGCCAGCCTGGGCTACATAATCAGAAGACTCTAAACTGGGCGCTGGTGGCTCACACCTATAATCCTAGCTACCCAGGAGGCTACCCAGGAGGCAGGAAAGTCTGTGAGGCTCTTATCTCCAGTTAACTACCAGAAAACTGGAAGTGACTCTGTGGCTCAAGTGGTAGAGCACTTGCCTTGAGATGAACAGCTCAGGGACAGCGCCCAGGCCCAGCGTTCAAGCCCCACAACTGACCAAAATAAAAGAGGAGGACCCTGTCTCAAAACCAAAACTAGAATCAGGCACTAATGGTTCATACCTGTAACCCTAGCTACTCAGGAAGCTGAGATCTGAGGGCAGAGCCAGCCCAGGAGAAAAGTCCATAAGATTCTTGTCTCCAATTAACCAGCAAAAAGCCAGAAATATGGTTCAAGCAGTAGACCACCATTCTTGATCACAAAAACCAAGTGAGAGCACAAGGCCCCTAGTTCAAGCTCTAATACTGATACGTATGCATGCAAGCGTGTATGCACACGCATGCACACACACACACCCCACACACATACGCACATACAAAACAGGCTGAAGAGTAGCTCAAATGATAGAGTGCCTGTCAAACAAGTATGAGGCCCTGAGTTCAAACTCTAGTACCACAATAAAAGAAAAGAAATTGGTAGATGGATTCTAAAGTGGCCTCTATGATCCTGCCTTCCAATGCTCATGACTTTTTATCCTCCCTCCTGGATGTGAGGGAACCTGTGACTTCCTAATAACCAATAGTATATGACAGGCAGCAACCTCATGATTATGATACATTATGTAGAACTATCATGGCAGAAAAAAGGCTAACAAGGGCTGGGAAGGTGGCTCAGTGGTAGAGCGCTTGCCTTGCATGCCTGAGGCCCTGGGTTCGATTCCTCAGCACCACATAAACAAAAAGAAAAAAGCCGGAAATAGCGCTGTGGCTCAAGTGGTAGAGCACTAGCTTTGAGCTGAAGAGCTGGGGGACAGCGCCCAGGCCCAGAGTTCAGGCCCCACGACCGGACCCAAAAAAAAAAAAAAAAAAAATGGCTAACAAAAAAGCAAGGCTATATCAAACTTAAAAATTTCTGCTTATGTATGGAGGTTCCTGAAAAGACTTCACATAGAGCTCCCCTATGACCCAGCAATCCCACTTTTGGGCATTTACCCAAATTTTTACAGACAAGACCACACTAAAGCTACCAGCACAACTATGTTTATTGCAGCATTATTTACCATAGCTAAGATATGGAACCAACCCAGATGTCCCTCAGTAGATGAATGGATCAAGAAAATGTGGTATATATACACAATGGAATTCTATGCCTCCATCAGAAAGAATGACATTGCCCCATTTGTTAGGAAATGGAAAAACTTGGAAAAAATTATATTAAGTGAAGTAAGCCAGGCCCAAAGAAACACAGGTCCCATGGTTTCCCTTATTTGCAATATCTAGTATATGTATGAGTCAAGCAGAAAAGGTCAGATAATGTGATGTTAGGAAAATGAACTCTTAGATATGTATTTTAATGTTTTTTTCTTTCATGCATTTGTTTCTAACGCATTTATAAGATTATCTCTTTGTTGCTTTGTATGTCCCTCCCCCACAGTATAACCCCTGCTTTCACTATATTTGATGTCAGTATAACTTGTGGAGGAGATGGGGAAAAACAAGTTGTTTAAGGATACAGGTGGACCTGTTGCAACAATGAGAAGCACAAGTTGTCATGTCGAAAACGAGCTTTACAACATTGGTGCGGGGGGGGGGGGGGGGGGGGAGGATTGGGTGAGGGGGTAGAGGGGAGGCTGGGAAGGGATGTGAAGGGTAAACAAAGGAGGAGGCTGCAATGCTTGATAAGAAATGTATGCATTATCCTGCCCATGTAATTGTAACCCCTCTGTACAGTATGTTCACACAAAAAAATAAAATTAAATTAAAAAAAAGAATAAAAGGGGAAAAAATTTCTGCTTATCAAAGGAGACAATTAGTGAAAATAGAATAGAAGAAAATGCTTGTGCACCATCAATGTGTATAGTCACTATCAAAAAGTAAAATAAAATGGCAAGGGCTAGTCAAAGTGTGGCCCAACTGTAACCAGTTGATGATGGAAGTGAAATGGTAGAGCCATTGTGGAAACCAGCATGCAGAATTCACACACACACACACACACACACACACACACACACACACAAAATTAAAAACTGAACTAAAAGCTGATAACCAATCCCACCTCTTGGAAAATATCAAAAAGAACTGAAAACAGGATCTTGAAGAGATGTTTTCAGACCCATGAGCAGCATTATGCACATTAGCCAAGAGACTGAAACAACCTAAATGTCCATCAAAAGATGAACAGATAAAGAAGTCATAGCATACATACACTATGGAATTTCAACCTTAAAAGGAAGGGTATCTTTCCCTCTATTACAATATGGATGAACTTTGAGGACATTATACTAAGTGAAATAAGTCACTCTCAAAAATAAAAACAAAAACAAAAACACAATTCAACTCACAGGAGGTATTAAAAGTTCAAACTCAGCAACAGAAAGATGTGGCTAGCCGGGCGCCAGTGGCTCATGCCTGTAATCCTAGCTACTCAGGAGGCTGAGATCTGTGGATCACAGTTGAAAACCAGCCCAGGCAAGAAACTCCGTGAGACTCTTATTGCCAATAAATCACTAGAAAACCAGAAGTGGTGCTATGGCCAATTCCGTGAGACTATTATCTCCAATTAACCACCAAAAGGCCAGAAGCCAGCCAGACACCAGTGGCTCATGCCTATAATTCTATCTACTCAGGAGGAGGCTGAGACCTAAGGGTCACAGTTC
The DNA here is from genome assembly GCF_019054845.1 of Dipodomys spectabilis. NCBI lineage: Eukaryota > Metazoa > Chordata > Mammalia > Rodentia > Heteromyidae > Dipodomys > Dipodomys spectabilis. The sequence continues at coordinate 1,980,937 of NW_024871203.1, read as the reverse complement.
AAGGCCAGCCCAGGCAGGAAAGTCCGTGAGACTCTTATTTCCAATTAATCACCAAAAAGCTGGAAGTACAGCTGTGGCTCAAAGCTCAAGGACACTGCCCCGGGACCACACACACACACACACACACACACACACACACACACACACACACACACACACACACACACAATTCTGCAGAGTTCAGTGACTTTTGCTTTGCCATCTTCATTCACAGATGCAATGTATTTCAGTACTTCTCACCTTTTATCATTCTCTTCCTTCCCAATCCCTTCAGAAAGTCCCACAATTGCAAACATGTTCCACCTATGTACATATGATCGTTTGTATGTGTTTACAAATATATTTATCCTTTCGGTCTAGCATGTGAGAACACATTTAATGTTGAACATCTTGTGAACAATTAACATACACTTAAAATCTGGAGGACAAGGGCACAAAATGATCCTGGTTGGGAGAGTCAGTAGGGAAAGGCAGGGAGGTAAATGGAAGGGGTAAAGAAGGATGAATCTGGTCAAAATATTATGTGTAGTTTTTTGCAAATGAAACAGTGAAGTTTGTTGAGATTGGTTTATGAAAGTGAGGGGAGGGAGAGTGATGGAGAAGTTAAGCTTGATTAAGGTACTTTATACATATATATACATATATATATATGTACATGTCAAAATGAGTTCCCTAGGTATAACTAATAATAGAAATATGATACAAATAAAGTGAGATGCTAAGGTAAGAAAAAAAATCACATCCTTTCAGTATTATACATTGGGTCCTGGCACAGAATTCCATGACATGTCTAAGATAAAACACCCAATAAATACTTAACCTTAATTTAAAAGGGGGAAGGGAGGTACTGATGGTTTATGCCTCTAATCCTACCTACCTAGGAGGCTGAGATCTGGAGGATCAAGGTTTGAAGCCATCTCAGGCAAAAACATCAGTTGGACTACATCTCTGATTACCTAGCACAAAGCCAAATTGGAGCCATGGCTCAACTGCTTGAGAGGCAGCCAGGAGCAAGAAAGTCAAGTGGGAGCACAAGACTTGAGTCCAAGCCGGGTGCCAGTGGCTCACACCTGTAATCCTAGCTAGTCAGGGGGCTGAGATCAGAGGATGATGGCTTGAAACCAGCCAAAGCAGGAAAATCCATGAGATTCTTATCTCCAATAAACTACACAGAAAAAGCTGAGTGTGGTGCTGTGGCTCAAGTGGTAGAGCGCTAGCCTTGTGCATAAAGAGGCTCAAAGACAGCACTCAGGCCTGAGGTTAAGCCCTAGGACCAGCAAAAAACAACAACAACAAACCTTTCTTATGCAGGTACTGAGTCTAAGCTCCAGTACCCACACAAGAAAGAAGGGAAAAAAGCAATTCGGTCAAGGTCAACAAGTGAACTTGGAAGCAGACAGTTCCCAATGTGAATTGCCCACCTTGAATAGAGGACCCAACTCTGACACAACTGGACTTTTGATCCCCAAAGACTGCTGTAATAAATGCATGATATTTTAAGCCATTCAGTTTGGGGTTATCTGTGAGGTGGCTATAGATAACTACAACAAGGGGATAAAATAATCTGTGTTTAAATAACTGACTTCTGGCCACGTGGACCAAGTAAGATACCATAAAGAACTCCTAGGCCTTGCCTTTTTTGGCATCTTGAAACGAAAATTCATGGTGGAGAACAATTGCCCTTGGGCCAATAAAACCATCATAAGTCATAAACATTCAGAGTTCTATCACTTCCTGGCCTTGGCAATTCTGCAACCCCTGTGGGTCCCAGGTTTCTCAACTGTAACGATGGAGCACACATAACCTGCTTCAAGATAATTGTAATGAGACGATGGATGGCAAACACCCAAGTCAACCTGGTTTGGTCATTTTTCCTCCCTCCTACTCTCCCTTCTTTTCTGTCCTCTTCAGTTACAGGACATCTCTTTGTCACAAAGACTAACATTGATGTTAATAAAATACAAACACCCCAAAGAAACATAGGTCCCATTGTTTCCCTTATTTGCCATATCTAGTATATGTCTGAGTCAAGCAGAAAAGGTCAGATAAGGTGATGTTAGGGAAATGAACCCTAAGATATGTATTCAAATGTTTTTTTTCTTTCATGCATTTGTTTCTAACGCATTTATAAGATTATTTCTTTGTTGCTTTGTATGTCCCTCCCCCACAGTATAACCCCTGCTTTCACTGTATTTGATGTCGGTATAATTTGTGGAGGGGAAGGGGAAAAACAAATCGTTTAAATAGGGATACAGGTGGACCCATTGCAACAATGAGATGTACAAGTCATTATGTTGAAAAATGAACTTTACAACTTTGGTGGGGGTGGGTAGCAGGGAGGATTGGGGGGACGGAGGGAGGATGGGAAGGGATGGGAAGGGGAAACAAAGGAGGAGGCTACAATGCTTGATAAGAAATGTACTCATTATCTTTCCCATGTAGTTGTAATCCCTCTGTACAGTATTTTCACAATAAAAATAAAATAAAATACAAACACATGTCTAAAAGTAAATTGCACACTTGCAGGGCTACTTGCAAAACTCGGTAAGCCTCAAATGCAAGACTCAATAAATACTTCATGCTGATTTATTAACCAAATAAAAGTTGACCAAATGGAAGGATGGATTGCTGTTCTTTAAAAAAAAGGGGGGCCATCAAGCCAGGCACGGGTGCCTCATATCTGTAATCCTGGCTACTCAGGAGGCTGTGATCTGAGGATTGAGGCCCAAAGCTAGCCCAGGCAGAAGACTCTTATCACCAATTAACTATCAAAAAGCCTCAAGTGGAGCTGTGGTTCAATTGGTAATACACCAGCTTTGAACAGAAAAAGTTAAGGGACAGTGTCCAGGCTGAGTTCAAGCTGTAGTACTGGCACTGGCACACAAACACACGCATACACAAAAGGCAATCCAAATAGGAAACTTTTTGCTTGCTTTTGCTTCAAGGAGGTGCTTAGCTTAGCTTATCACTGGTGCTTAGCTTTCCTTAGGCTCTAGTATTTAGTGAGGTGTCAAAAAGGGCACTACTAGCAGCAACTTAGATAGATTGGAATCAATGCTATTTTTAAAGTTCTTTGAAAAAGACCTTGCATAAATTCCCACAGTGAGTCACTATACATTGACTCCCAGAAGAGTGGGAGGAGTAATAAGAGACCGCCCTCCTGCATACAGGATATTGCTTAAAAAAGCCTAGTCACTTGTTGAATATTAGGAGTGGTCATTTGGTAACAGTACAACCCCTCATCTGCACACTAAAGATGCTGCAGGCCCCTTTTGCATTTTCTCTCACCATAGAAAAACATCCTGTGACTCACTAGGGAATCCAGGCAGGGCCATTACAAAAGGAGCCTTAGCAGGGTCTATCTGGGAAATGAGTTATAAAAGAAAAGTCAGCTGATCATAGTAGCAAATGCATGTAATCCCAGAGACTCAAGAGGCAGAGAGGTAGGAGGATCCTGGACCCAAGTTAGGCTGGACAAAGTTAACATGAAACCTTATCTGAAAAACAAACTAATATCCAAATAGGCCATGTTTGTGGCTCAAGTGGTAGAATCCTCGCCTGCCTTTCAAGTGTGAGGCCCTGAGTTCAATTCCTAATACCACAGGAAAAAAGGAGGGATAGAGTTGGGCACTGGTGGCTCACACATGCAATCCTAGACACTCAGGAGGCTGAGATCTGAGGCTCAAAGGTCGAAGCCATCCTGCACAGAGAAGTTCATGAGACTCTCATCTATAATTAACTAGTAAAAGGTTGGAAATGGAGCTGTGGGTCAAAGTGGTAGAGTGCCAGCCTTGAGAGAAAAAGGCAAGTGAGAGTATGAGGCCCAGAGTTCAAGACCTAGTACCAGCATTTAAAAAATAAATTAAAAAAGACAGGAGGCAAGGGAAGAGAAAGGAAGGACAAGGAAGGGAAGGAAAAGGAAAAGAAAAACCAACAGTCATTACTCAGAGGCTTGAATACTTGTCCCAGCAAGTACAACTAGAAATAGATATACTCTAATCCAACTGTTTCCAAACATGTTGATCTTAGTACCCTTCACATTTATCAAATCCAAATAGCTTCTCTTTGAAAAGTCTAGAAAACATAACATACACTCACATATTCTTTGAGTCATCAGAGCAATGATGTCACTGCACATCCTGTAAATATGTATGTAATCATTTCAAAATAAAAAGTTAGCTAGGCACTGGTGGCTCATTCCTGTAATCCTAGCTACTCAGGAGGCTGAGATCTGAGGATTGCCGTTCAAAGGCAGTGGGTCAGTGGGTCTTATCTCCAATTAACCACCAGAAAACTGGAAGTGGTCCTGTGGCTCAACGTGGTAGTGTTACCCTTGAGCAATAAAGCTCAGTGCCCAGGTCTTGAAGTTTAAGCCCCACAACCAACCCCCCCCCAAAAAAAAGTTAAAGGAACTAAAAGCATCATGATTACAAGGTAGCATTACAACTTTTAACAGCCAATAGAAGCCAGGAGATAGTTACATGTCAGTGCACTGAAAGAAAATTCCCAAAACTCAAAGTCTATAAGCAGTGAATTAAGTTTTTCAAGAATTTTCAGATAAAGTTCATGCCTATAATCCTAGCTACTCGGGAGGCTGAGATCTGAGGATCATGATACAAATACAGCTCAGGCAGAAAAAGTCCTTGAGACTCCAATTAAACACACACACACACACACACACACACACACACACACACACACACACACACACACACACACCACACACCACACACACCACACACCACACCAGAAGTGGAGCAGTGGCTCAAGTGGTAGAGTTCTAGTGTTGAGTGGGGGAAAAAATGGAAAGATAGTGACTAGGCCCTAAGTTCAAGCCTCAGTATTTGCACAAAAAAGAACAAGAATTTTCAGATGAATTAGAGACACAGATAATCAAGTCTGGGAGCTTTATACATAAGCAGATCTTCAGTAAAGGGAAATAAGAAGAATGTACCTCAGCTAGAAGGAAAGTGTTTCCACAAAAGAGATCAGAGATTTAAGAAGGAAAAAGCAAAGCATTTAACTTTAAATGTTATAACCATAAAGAAAAGAAATTACTGAGGGGTCCAAAGAGCTTAGGAAACTTTAGAAAACACAAGAACATACAAGCACACATTCTTTTAGTCATCAGAGTGATGACATCATCACACATCAAGTTGCCTGTGGAAAATTCCAATAGCAAAAAAGGCAAAGGGCACTGGGACCCTTGGAGTCCACTGGACTGCACTCTGAGAAGGGCTGCCCGAATCCTCCTCCCATCACCAAAGACCAGGTCTCTTAGCTTTGTTTTCCTCACACCCCAGAGTACAAAGCTGTAAGGTCACTGGCTAGTCGGAGTCACAAAGGGAATTCCCCTCTCCTTACACAAAGGTTACTGAAGGACATGTGGGCCACTCCGATCGGGTTTCCGAGAAGGCTCCGCGAGGCGCCACTAGAGGGCGCCGCTACAGAGCACACTACACGCTCTTGGCCGCCACCCCCACCCGCAAGGCTTTCACACGGGAGCCCGGAAGAGAAGGAGGTGCCCGGAAAGGAGGGCGGGGCGCTGCAAGTCGCGCCTTCATTGGACACGACGCCTTTGTCTCACGGCCCGGGGCGGGGCTTCTTCACATTGAAAAGCAGCGCCCGGCCCAAGGTTCAGCACACTGCTACGGGTTGCAACTCTGCTGAAGGACATTCGTCACTTACCGAGGTTCGCCGGGTCATGGTGCCAGCCTGACTGAGAAGAGGACGCTCCCGGGAGACGAATGAGGAACCACCTCCTCCTGCTGTTCAAGTACAGGGGCCTAGTCCGCAAAGGGAAGAAAAGCAAAAGACGAAAATGGCTAAATTCGTGATTCGCCCAGCCACCGCAGCTGACTGCGGTGACATCCTGCGGCTGATCAAGGTTGGACCACCGGGACTCATCCCAGGGCGAGGGTGGAGATGTGGCTCAGACCATGGCTGGGGGGGGGGGGGGGTCTGAGCTGGTGCGGGAGATCAGCAGATTTCCCCCCCTGTTCTGTTCGCCACCCCGCACCCCCAACCCGAAGCCTGGTGGGACCGGAATGTGGCACCACCCCAACTCTGTCTGGCCCATTCTTTCCTTGTAATCCTTTGAGGTCAGAGTCTCATGATTCTTTTCCCTACTTCTCTTTCTTTGTGCACCGCCTCCAGGAACTGGCTAAATATGAATACATGGAAGACCAAGTCATATTAACTGAAAAAGGTAACGTTAACCGTGGCGGGGTGAGGGGAGACGACGGGTGTGGGGTACCTATCACCTTCACAGACTAACACCGTCTCGGCTGCCCCCCTTTCTTGCAGATCTTTTAGAAGATGGTTTCGGAGAGCACCCCTTTTACCACTGCCTGGTTGCAGAAGTGCCCAAGGAGCACTGGACTCCGGAAGGTAACCCCCCGAAGCCAGAGAGCCCAAGTGTTGTAAAAATCTTAGGGTCTGCTGAGTAGACCTTCTAACTACACGGGCCGAAGTTACTTACTGTGAAGTTGGCCGGAAATAATAGCCAGTCTTCAACTTTACTGAGGCCAAAAAAGAAAGAGAGAGAGAAAGAGAGAGAGAGAGAAAGAGAAAGAGAGAGAGAAAGAAAGATGTGCTGCAGTTTATAATAGGGCGGGTGAAAAGAGCTGTTTAAATATCAGAGTGCTGTGGAAACCCGGAAGAGTTAGGTATAATGTTGTTTGTTGTAATTCAATTTCATAAAATGGTTCTTGTTTGACCCTAACCTAACCTTTTTTTTTTTGTAATTGCGTTAAATCACATTTTTTTCTTTAATTTGTCCCAATCTTCAGGTTACAGTCTCTAGCTTCGCCATGTACATGGCCCTTCCGTGTACATGGATGGGCGGGGAGGTAACTAAAAGATCCTTTACACATAAAGTAGATGATCATGATAAATGAGGTAAGGCCCTGTTACCACACACTTACAACACAGTAGATCAGAAACTATAATACTTGCTTCCTGTCTGTTTGCAAAGAACTAGAAAATGGCTAGAAAGTTTAATTTGAAACTTTTGCCTCTATTTGGAAAATAGATAGGCACCCCTTATGAGGGAGTCGGATGCCATTTCTTTTTGTTTTTCTTTTCTTTTTCTTTCTTTTTTCTTTTTCTTTTTCTTTTTTTTTTTTTTTTTTTTGCTGGCTCCTGTTGACTGATCAGTAGCCAGCTAAAAGAGGAAGTTGTTTGGGTGGGTGCTTTCTTAAGGGCTTTTTTTTTCTCTACCATCTGTTCCCCAAGCTAGAAGAAATGAGCAACCAATTAAGGGATGAGGTAGTTTTCGGAGGCGTTACATAATACCTGTTTGGGGTTAGGGCTACTGCTGCTGCTTCTGGCTTTAAAACTGGGGAAAACAAATTGAAATTTTCTAAGTTGGAAGCCAAGTTCTGAAATGAAACATTGTACTTTTGGCCTGATGTTCTGAATTTTAAGGAAGCAAGAATTGGTAAATTAGAAATAGCTCCTATTCTGAACTGCCGTGTAAACCATTTTTTCCCAACTTGGCATAGCAGTATATCATTAGGATGTGAATACTGTGTGTGTTTAGCTTGAGATCACAGCAGTTTTTCTCTGGCAATGAAAACATTCTCACTTCCTGAGTGAGATTTCTGCAGACTGCATAGCCAGATTATGGATCTAGCCTGGCTTTGGCTAGCTGTAATGTATGCTTTTTGCAAATACATGTTTGAGAACAGAGAGATAGAGCAATGGTGGCCTAGACTGCACTTGCCTAAGTCAGGTGGCAGTCCTGCTTGGTGGCTACTTGTTTCTCTATACATGCATGTATATTTCTTTAAACTCTAGGATAGGCTTCTGATTCTGCCGCTACAGCTTTAATGGATTGGTTTTCTGCTCTATAGCTCATGACATACTCTTATTACAGGACACAGCATCGTTGGTTTTGCCATGTACTATTTTACCTATGACCCATGGATTGGCAAGTTACTCTATCTTGAAGACTTCTTTGTGATGAGTGATTATAGAGGTACAGTTGTGTTTGGGAATGGGAAGGGGGAGTCTAAAGAAACATCAGGGCCATAAATCTTTACAGGGACTTCTAAAAATTATACTCCATTTTCTTTTAGGCTTTGGTATAGGATCAGAAATTTTGAAGAATCTAAGCCAGGTATGTCCTAGATTTTTTGGTTTCTGAATCTGTAATGGTAATGGGCTCATGGGATGATTTGACTCCAAATCAGGTATTGGAAAGGAGATGAAACATCACTTGAGCTTATGCTTTCTCTCAATAGGTTGCCATGAAGTGTCGCTGCAGCAGTATGCACTTCTTGGTGGCAGAATGGAATGAACCATCTATCAACTTCTATAAGAGAAGAGGGGCTTCTGATCTGTCCAGTGAAGAAGGGTGGAGACTCTTCAAGATTGACAAGGAGTACTTGCTAAAAATGGCAGCAGAGGAGTGAGGAGTGCTAGTGTAGAATTTGACAACCTCCATTCTATTTTAAAATAAATTCTCAACTTACCTTGCTTTCTATCCTACTTGTAGTGAAATAATAGAATGAGCACCCATTCCAAAGCTTTATTACCAGTGGCGTTGTCGCATGTTTGAAATACGGTCTGTTTAAAATGGCAGTCATAGATGCAGTTTGGAGTCAGGATTCTCCTTGAACAGCTTTTGATAAGAAAAAACAAAACAAAACAAGGTGGTGTGATCATAATATATTTGAAAAAACTTCATTCTTGTGAGTCATTTAAATGTGTACAATGTACACACTGGTACTTAGAGTTTCTGTTTTGATTCTTTTTTAATAAACTACTCTTTGATTTAATTGTTTGGTGTGAGCATTTTTACTAATCCTTTCTTATACATTTTTCTTGGCCACTAATAAAAATGTTCATCAAACATCACTGGATTACTACAATTGGTTAAAAAGGTCTTTGGGTCTGGGTCAAGTGCCTAGGGCTTACACCTGTAATCCTAGCTACTCAGGAGGCTGAGATCTGAGGACTGTTTCGAAGGCAGCCTGGAAAGGAAAAATCTTTTTTTTTATGCCAATCCTGGGGCTTGAACTCAGGGCCTGGGCGCTATCTCTGAGGTTTGCTGCTCAAGGCTAATGCTCTACCACTTGAACCATAGCTCCATTTCTAACTTTTTGGTAGTTAATTGGAGATAAGACTCTCACAGATATTCCTGCTGGGGTTGGCTTTGAACTGCAATCCTTAGATCTCAGCCTCCTGAGTAACTAGTCTTATAAGTAGGAGTCACTGGCACTCAGCCTGTGAGACTCTTATCTCCAATTAACCACTAAAAAGTTGGAAGTGAAGCCGTGGCTAAAGTAGTAGAGCCCTAGTCTTGAGCAAAAAATAAAGTTCAGAGACAGCCCCAAGGTCCTGAGTTGACGCTAGCACATGAAAAGAGATTTTAGGTTTAGGAATGTAGCTTAGTAATTGTTTCTATCATATTTATAAGATGATTTCTATGTTGCTTTGTATGTCCCTCCCCCACAGTATAACCCATACTTTCACTGTATTTGATATTGGTATAATTTGTGGAGGGGAAGGGAAAAAATCAAATCGTTTAACTAGGGATACAGGTGGACCCATTGCAACAATGAGATGTACAAGTCGTTATGTCAAAAACAAACTTAACAACTTTGGTGGGAGGTGGGGGGAGGATCGGATGAGGGGAGGGAAGGAGTATGGGAAGTGATAGGAAGGGGAAACAAAGAGGAGGCAACAATGCTTGATAAGAAATGTACTCGTTATCTTGCCCATGTAATTGTAACTTCTTTGTACAGTATTCTCACAATAAAAAAATAAATAAAATTAAAAAAAAAAAAAGGATTGTAGCTTAGTGCTAGAGTACCTGCCTAGCTTTGGTGAGACCTTGAGTTCAATATCCAGCACACACACACACACACACACACACACACACACACACACACACACACAGCAACAGGCCAGATCTTGAGTTCAATATCCACCACACACACACACACACACACACACACACACACACAGAGCAACAGGCCAAAAATAAATAAGCCCATTGTTATACAAGTGAATCAAATGGTGGGATTGTGAAGCATTAAAAACCTTGAAAAATAAAATCCAGGCACCAGTGGCTCATGTATAAGCAAGAAAGCTCAGGGACAGCACGTAGGCCCTGAGTTCAAGCCCTAGTACTAACACAAAAAGGAATCTGGGGGAAAAATACATACTCCTCAATCTTATCTCACAGGAGATACTTTCTGAAGGTAAAGCAAGTGGGTCACTTTGCTAATGGGACAGGAATAAAAACTGCACAATTTCCTCAATTTTATAAATAAAAACTGGCAAACAAAAAGTTTGAGCCAGGAACAAATCAAATCAATTGACATCCTATTTGGAGAGTGAGTTTGTGGTACTACAATAACTTAATCGACTTCTACAATACAGAAACAATAGGAGCCTTTCAAACTACCAAGGAGAAGTAAACAAATGCTTTCTCAAGGACTGGAAACAACCTAAGAGGCAGAGAAAAGCTAGTTTTCTCCTTAGATATGTGAACTCCTAGTACTCATTACATTGGCCTACATTTTTAAACTCACTAATTTCCATGATAACGAAAATGATAGTTGCTAAGAACCACTGTAGAATCATGTCCAAGACTGTTTTCCAAAAGCAGTCATAAGATACCTGAAAAGCAATCCTTTGTATCTGTATTTTCCAGGAAATAAATACTGAGCTCTCTAATGGAAGGAGATTTTTGCCCTGTATTCCCATCTATCAGTATCCTAGTCTGGAAGGCAGTCGCACAGAAAAGTATGAACACATATTGTGTTAAACACAGGAGTGCTTTGAGATTTACTGGTGACTCAGAGCCAGCCTTGAAAGCAGGCTGACGGCATCAGTTCTCAACCAGAGCCCTGGTAGAATGGCAAGTAACACAAAAGGCCCTGGCAAAAACCAAAGGGTAACTGAACACAAAGAGCCTTGTGAGGAAGTAAAATATTTTGAAAATTGTATTTTGGAAACTGAGCCTCTTAGAGGAAAACAACTACATGCTGACTGTGGTTAAATATATGAATAAGATAAATTACCAAGTGATTTACAAATATGTCTTTGTTTCCTCTTTCTTCTTAGTGCTTAGGCTTAAAGACCCAGTGTTGTCAAGACAAAGGCTTTTATGAAGTTTTTGTATGCACTTAAGGGCAAATTTAGAAACGGAAACCTCACAACATCAGTCCACTATCCACCGAATGTTTAACTCAGTTACAAAGACACCTTTTTAAAAACTGAGCTCAGTGGTAGAGTGCTTGCCTAGCATGCATGGGGGCCCTGGGTTCGATTCCTCAGCACTACATAAGCAGAGAAAGCTGTAAAGTCGTGCTGTGGCCCAAGTGGTAGAGAGCTAGCCTTGAGCTGAAGAGCTGAAGGACAGTGCCCAGGCCCAGAGTTCAGACTCGATGACCGACAATAAATACATAAATAAATACAACTGAGCTATAAAGCAAATCTTACTGGGCAGAGTGACACATGCCTGTAATCCCAGCTCTTCAGGAGGATCACTTTTGTCCAGACATTCAAGGCCAGCCTGTACAACATTGTAGGAGGCATGATCTAAAAAAAAATCATATGCATACATATGTGTGTGCACACACTTGTACCAATCTGGCTTAAGCTTAATACTTTATATACATTATTATTTCTCACAACCACCTTATGAAGTAGGTACTATTATAAGTTACCTTTTGTTTTCCAAGATAGAGTCTAGCTCTGTTGCCCAGGCTGGCCTCGAACATCTGGGTTCAAGCAAGCCTCCTGCCTCAGATTCCCAAGAAGCTGAAAGCTTCCAGGCATGTATCATCACACCCAGCTTAGTAGTTTCTTTGTATTCTGAGAAACTAAACCTCCGGGAATCTAAATTGCACAATGCTACCCAATTATGCTTGGAAACCAAGCTCCAATCCAACTTCTTAAACCTCTGGTTAGGGGGAAGGGAATGTTCCTGACATATTCTAAAGAGCAATCTATATACATATTTTCTAGATTATCAAAAATCAGTTGTTCTCAATGCAGGCTGCACATTAGAAAGCTCTTTAAAAAGAATAACCAGGGCGCCGATGGCTCCTGTCTGTAATCCTGGATATTCAGGAGGCTGAGATCTGAAGATCGCAGTTCAAAGCCAGCCCAGGCAGGAAAGTCCGTGAGACTCTTATCTCCAATAATAATAATAATGCCACCATCTGGGAATGTGGCTTAGAGGTAGAGTGTTTGCCTAGCATGCATAAACCCTGGGTTCGATTCTCAGTACCACAGAAACAGGAAAAGTCAGAAGTGGAGCTGTGGCTCAAGTGGTAGAGTGCTAGCCTTGAGCACAGAAAAGCTCAGGGACAGTGCCCAGGCCTGAGTTCAAGCTCCTGGATTGGCAAAAACAAACAAACAAACAAACAAAAACAAAACAGAAGATGGGAAGTGGGCTGTGGCTCAAGTGGTAGAGTGCTAGCCTTGAGCTGAAGAGCTCAGATATAGTGCCCAGGCCCAGAGTTCAAGCCCCACAACCAACAAAATACAATAACAACAATAATAATAATAATACCTTGCTCAGGTGTTGGTGACTCATGTCTATAATCCAAGCTACTCAGGAGGCTGAGACCTGAGGATCACAGGTTCAAAGCCAGCCAGGACAGATATGTGAGCGACTGATCTACAATCAACAAGCAAAAAGCTAGAAGTAGAGATGCAGATCAAAGTGGTAGAACTCCCACTTTCAATGGATAAAAGTTAAGCAAGAGCACAAAGCTCTTGAGTTCAGGCCTCAGTGCTGGCAGCAAAGAAAAAGCCTTCCCCTGAGACTCCAACTGCTCATCCTGGCACCAGTCAGTTAATGGTGAGTTCCTGCAAAGACCAAGTGGGTCCCACCTCATAGCATGAAGAACTTTCTCTAGTTTTTTGAGAAAAGTGGTTGGGAGAATTGTGTCAACCCATTCTATACAGTGCTGAAAGCAAAGACCTTTCACCCCAGTGATCAGACCTTGCACCTTTATAAACAATGTTGGTTCAGCAAAATGTCTTCCTTCCCATGAAATTGGTGCTGTTCGTCTGAATTTTATTAGCTTGGTAGTTCGGTTTGCATTTGATTTGTAAATGGAGATTGGTCTCACAGTTGTATAAGATGGAGGAACATAAAATATTCACATTGAAGTTGTATGTTTGTAGTAATAGAGGGGAAAAATAACTCCAGTCACCACTGAGGGTCTGTGAGAGAATTCTATTTGCCTTAAAGAGGTCCAGGTTACTCAAATGTGAAAAACACTGATATAATATTATGCAACAATGTTTCTCTTAGGTTAAAATAAAGTGCCAGGGGCCGAGGATGTGGCTCAGAGATAGAATGCATGAGTGGAACTCACATGGCCCTGCGTCTGATTTCTAGCATTGCAAAAAGATGTGTTAAACCTTGTCAGAAGTTGGATATGATCAGATTCAGGTTTGAGTATTTTTGTCAAGCATATTTGCTAGATGATATTTGTTTCATTAAGAGGTGGATAATGAAATGCTGTATAGACACAATGGAATTTTACACAGCCTTTAGGAAGAATAGTATTATGTCATTTACAAAGAAATGGATGGACCTAAAACAAACCATGTTAAGATAGGAAAGCCAAGGTCAGAAAGACAAATGGCAAATGGCTGTTTCTCTCATATGCAGAAGCTAGATCTAAAATATAACTGGACATGATAAGTTACACAGGACTCAAGATACTCACACACAGTGAGACCAAAGGAGGACATTCTTAGGAGAGGATCACAAAGGCACAATGCCTATGCGCATCCGATCATATAAAATAATATTGGTCAAAATGAACTCCAGAAAATGGAAACGAGAGGGTTTTTTTCTTTGTTGCTGTTTTCCTTTTCTTTTTTTCCTTTTCTGTTTTATTTGTTCATTTATCTATTTTGAAGAGGGCAACGGGGCACAGAAATGGAAAGACAAATGGTGAACAAATGCAGCAGGGGTACTCACTAGACACCATATTGAAAATGAACTATACAACTTGTGGGTAGGGATGGGGGGACCTGGAAGAGAAAGAGGGAAGGGCTGACATTGTCCAAAAAGAAGTGTACTCTTGACCTGACTTACGTAACTGCAATCTCTCTGTACATCACCTAAATAATAACAATGAAAAAAAGAAAGAATGGCAAAGAAAAGAGGTGTGCAATGGTCTGGTGCTGGTAGCTCACACCCATAATCCTAGCTACTCAGCAGACTGAGATCTGAGGAGCTCAGGTTCAAAACTAACCCAGAAACATAAGCTCAAAAGACTCTTATCTTCAAGTAACCACCAAAAAGCAAGAAGCAGAACTGTGGCTCAAATGGTACAGTGATGAGCAAAAGAGCTCAGGCCCTGAACTCTAGCCTCAGTACTGGCATAGAAAAACAGAGGTAGATAATGGCTCACATCTCCTCCTATACTGCAAAGAGCCATTAACAAATAGAATACACAGCCATTGCTTTTCTACAGGTTGCAACATAGTGATGATAGTCTACTCTTCTGTCTTCATTTATGAACAGGATACTTCTAAAAAAGAGAATATCTTCTCATCTCCTATTTTCTTACCCTGAGGTATAATTCACCCAGAAAAGGGAGGACAAGTGCTATTTTTCCCCCTTTCATTTACTAGTTTTCCAAAGGATGAACTGGATTCTCCAGTACCTTCCAATTTGCCCCCCTCCCCTGGCCCTCCCCTCTTCTTTCAAGGATCCTTATTAACTAAGGCATTTTTAACATTTCCTGTGTCTTAATGTATTGCCATTCGTTTTTGTGTTTTTTTTTTTTCCTTACTGCAGCTGAGATTTTTCCCTAAAGGTCCAGGAAGAGCTCTGGGAAGTTGGCTCCCAGAGGCCTTTGGACACACCTCCTCCAGGAGCTTTTGTTTGCTTCCTGCTGTGAACTTGTCCCAGGCTCAACAGGGTCTATTTCCTTCTTCAGACTTGACATCAATGGCTGGCACATTTAGAGCTCCAGAGTTCCCAGGGGAATCAACGTTTAGTGTGGGCAGGTAGTGTTCACAGTTCTCTGTTTTGATAAGGACAAGGGCTCAGCAGGGAGGTCCTTTTAACGGGAGGCTGAGAGGTATGGCTGTCACTTCTGGCTTCCCTGAGGGAAGGTTCTGACAGCCCTTCTAGGGGCTTGCTTCCCAGCTTTCTTTTTTATCCAGGGACTCAGTAACTAAAACAAAGAAAAGGTTTCAAAATGGTTAGGACTCTAATCTCAGTAGAGGAAGGAAGATCCAGATTTGAGGCCAGCCTGGACTACACAGGGAAATCATATATATATATATATATATATATATAGGCTC
Organism: Dipodomys spectabilis; assembly: GCF_019054845.1. NCBI lineage: Eukaryota > Metazoa > Chordata > Mammalia > Rodentia > Heteromyidae > Dipodomys > Dipodomys spectabilis. Next base: position 1,965,637 of record NW_024871203.1, on the reverse strand, counting down.
AGGCCTATAATTCTAGCAACTAAGGAGGCTGAGATCTGAGAATCACCTTTCAAAGCCAGCCCAGGCAGAAGATCTTGCACAGCCAAGTCTTTCATAGATCAATGGTTCAAACAATCATTATTAGATTGTCTTTAACACAATGTTTTTCTAAACCCATACGAGTCAGCTTCAGTTGCACTGAATCAGGTCCATTGTAAAGATAAGTAAATGGAGGCTTAGAAAGGTTAAGCAACTTGAATCCACTGCAGGGATGCAGGTCTAGGCTACCAAACAGTTCTGTGCTTCATCAACTGACTACTGCCAGTAGTCTAAGGGGTTGATCTCTACCATCTGACCTCAGACTGATTTAGTTACTTATACTTTTGGCATATGTGTCAACATAAATATTTACCTCCCCAGATTATAAGCATTCTGGGAAGCAGCAACCATGTCTCCTAATCTTTGTATCCTTAGGGCCTCCCTCCATGCATGGTACACAGTGAGCACTTAATTCACACTCGTTAAATAAGTGAATTAGCAGGGTGCCTCTGCCTCATGCCTGTAATCCTAGCAACTCAGAAGGTAGAAATCAGGAGGATCACAGTTCAAGCCAGCCCTGGCAGAATAGTCTAGAAGACTCTTATCTCCAAAAATAAACACCAAAAAGCCAGGCTGGAAGCTGAGGACCAGTGGCTCACACTTGTAATCCTAGCTACTTAGGAGGCTGAGATCTGAGGATACACAGGAAAATCTGTGAGACTTCTCTTCAATACAAAAGCCTGAAGTAGAACTGTGGCTCAAATGGTAGAGCACTAGCCTTGAGGGAATAAAAGGGCCAAAGACAGCACCCAGGCCCTGAGTTTAAGCCCTAAAACTGGCCAAAAAAGCCAGGCTGGAGGCATGTCTCAAATGGTAGAGCATCAGCTGTGAGCAAACTGGTTGTCAGAACATGAGGCCCTGAATTCAAGGCCAGGTACAAGACATATTCTGTGTCTAGTTTAGCCCTACATGGCGGCCTTTTGCCATTAAATACTACTGGTGATTTACAGCTAAGAGAATTTATTTGAAATATGAAAAACATGTCTATGTTTCAATGCAAGTTTTCTATCAAGACTGCTCCCCAACACTTTTCAGCCCACTTCTGTTACACAAAGTCTACTTTTCCATCGAAGACCTGTTTCAAGGCAAGGCAAAGTGGTTCAGAACTATCCTACTTTTTAGGGGGGTGGAGGTGGTCATGGGGCTTAAACTCAGGCCCAGGTGCTATCCCTAAGCTTTTTCACTCAAGGCTAGTGCTCTACTGCTTTGGGCCACAGCTTCACTTCTGGTTTTCTGGTAGTTAAGTAAAGATAAGAGTTTCAGACTTTCCTTCCTGGACTGACTTTGAGCAACAATTACCAGATCTCAGCCTCCTGAGGAGCTAGGATTACTGGCATGAGCCACCAGCGCTCAGCCAACTTCATTTTCCCTTCGTCAAATCAGAGCTGAGTTAGCTTACCAGAAACTAAAATCACTTCCCCTAAAATTTCCACACACACCTCCAAGGAGTTAAAAATCCCCAAAAAAATCATTTGTTAGATTCTCTGGCTTGAAGCCTGATTCTCAGACAAGATCCAACACTAATCACCATCCAAATGCCTGTCAGCGAGGTGGTCATTATGTACTCTGGCAGGCAGTACAGAGACAGTCTTGAGCAATGTTGTTATGGCATTATGTTATAATTATACTGGCCCTTGTTTCCTGCACATCTCGCAGATGCTTATCCACCAACGGGGTGTTAGCTGACAACTACTCTGAACAAGCCTGGGCAAAAGCAGTAATAGCGGTAACCTGAGGAACTTTTGAGAGAATAGTACAGCTAAGGTTCCAGAATGTTCCACCAGGTCAATATGGCCTACCAGGCAAGTCAAATGGCAGGCCACATTTCTCCCTTTTCCTGTGCTGCTTTTGATCTTTCCTCTTGCTCTCCTGTCCTGTGTGGAACATTGTCACATAATTCTGTATCTGCTAACATGGAGATTTAGGTGCTGAGGGTATAGCTTCAAGAGTAGAGGAGGGTCAGGTGCTGGTGGCTCACGCCTGTAATCCTAGCTACTCAAGAGGCTGAGATCTGAGGATCAAGGTTCAAAGCCAGCCAGGGCAGGAAAGTCTGTGAGACTTATCTCCAATAAACCACCAGAAAACTGGAAATGGCGCTGTGGCTCAAGTGGTAGAGTGCTCACCTTGAGCTGGAGAGCTGAGGGACAGCGCCCAGGCCCAGAGTTCAAGCTCCATGAATGACAAAAAAAAAAAGTGTAGAGGCCGGGCGCTGGTGGCTCACGCCTGTAATCCTAGCTACTCAGGAGGCTGAGATCTGAGGATCGCGGTTCAAAGCCAGCCCGGGCAGGAGAGACCGTGAGACTCCTATCTCCAATAAACCACCAGAAAACCGGAAGTGGCGCTGTAGCTCAAGTGGTAGAGCGCTCGCCTTGAGCTGAAGAGCTGAGGGACAGCGCCCAGGCCCAGAGTTCAAGCCCCACGACCGACAAAAAAAAAAAAAAAGTGTAGAGTAGGTACAAGGCCCCTGGGTTCAATCCAAACCCTGGGGAAATTCTTCCCTCACACCCCAGCATCCACAGGGGCTAAGTGGATTAGAGACTGCTCACACTGTCTTCCTCTTGCTCTTCCTCCCTAAGGATTGTAGCAATCTACAACCTGAGCCACAGCTCCACTTCTGGCTTTTTGTAGTTATTGGAGATAAAAGTCACATGGACTTTCCTGCCCTGGCTGGCTTTGAACTAGGATCCTCAGATGTCAGATGTCAAAGGCACTGTGGTCTCAGGCCAAACCAAATGGAACTCTGGGGAAATGTTCCCACCAGAAATCCAGGGGAGAAAGGAGGAGAAAGCTCCTGAGGGAACAATCCAGGTGGTGGTGGTGTGTGGTTCACATTCCAGGCAGTGTTTTAAGAGGTTTCCAAGCAGGTTTTAATTAACCTCCAGCTGAAACTTGCTAAACAAGTTTTGCAACCCAGGTTATAGTGTTAGTATTTTTCCTGGTGTATTAGCTTCGGTTTGAATTTCATATATTTCATGATTATTGTTTTCTAACTACAACGCAGTGGAAATAAAGCTGTGACTCTTTTTAAAACCTAGGTATTTCTGGCCAATGACAAGTAAGAAAGATATATATCTTTCTAAGATTTGGACCAAAAGAAGAAGTGATGTTTTAAAGTTGACATTTGCAAGTGATAAAAAGATAAAACCAAAAGTATGCTTAAAAAATAAGATGAGGGCTGTGGATTTGGCTTAGTAGAGTGTTTTCATAATATGCATAAAGTCCTGGGTTCGATTCCTCAGTATCATATACACAGAAAAAGCTGGAAGTGGTGCTGTGGCTCAAGTTGGTAGAGTGCTAGCCTTGAGCAAAAAGAAGCTCAGGGACAGTGCCCAGGCTCTGAGTTCAAGTCCCACGACTGTCAAAAAATAAAAAAAGACTATGCCTTTCTTCTAATGAAATATATACAACATTTTGGTTCAAATAATAATTGTTTGAGATTTATTTTTTTTAAACAAAACCCTTTAGGTTTCACATGCTTCAACCCCTTGAGGACAAATTCAGAATAGTGTATTTCTCATCTACTCCATCAAAGACCTCCCTTTCAGAGAGTATAATTTGTGTGTGTGGGGGGGGGGGGGGCTGAAGCTTGAATGCAAGGATGATCTCTATGTCTTAAGTTTGTTGGCTCAGGCCAACAGTATTACTATTTAAGCCACAATCTCACTTATAAAGGTTTTTGGTTAACTGGAGGTAAGTCTCACAGACTTCTCTGACATGCTGGCATCAAACCAGGATCCTCGGCTATCAGCTTCCTGAGTAACTAGGATTACAGGCAATTGGCACCTGGCCTTAGAGGCTCTTTTTTTGGTCCATCCCAGGGGTTGAACTCAGGGCATGGGTACTCTCTCTCTCAGCTTCTTTTTGCTCAAGGCTAGCAATCTACAACCTGAGCCACAGCTCCACTTCTGGCTTTTTGCAGTTTATTGGAGATAAAAGTCACATGGACTTTCCTGCCCTGGCTGGCTTTGAATTAGGATCCTCAGATGTCAGCCTCCTAAGTAGCTAGGATTACAGGTGTGAGCCACCAGTGCCCAGTGGGACTAGAGTTTCTATGGTTTACCTTGAAGAAGAAAGGAGAGGAGCGACATGAGAAGAAAGAGATGTTGCTTCTGAAGTCCTTTCAGTTTCTCAGTGTCCTCCAGTTCTTATGTACTCAGCACACCCAAGTGTATTACTCTGGGGTAGTGTTTTCTGAGTTCCAATAGGGGAAACAAAAAGATGTAGGATGCTGCACCCACTCCCAGAGACAGAGGGAAAGGATCCTATAGACCTCAGAGAAACCACCTGACATGATCTCTGATAATTCACTCTAGAGTCATTTATACATGCCTCTGCACTCAGCAATGTAGTGGCCATCTACCTTAGGGCTGTTAAATTGGGAAACAGTTGGCTCTTTTTTTGGGGGGGGGGTCCGGTCGTGGGGCCTGAACTCTGGGCCTGGGCACTGTCCCTCAGCTCTTCAGCTCAAGGCTAGCGCTCTACCACTTGAGCCATAGCGCCACTTCCGGCTTTTTTCTTTTTGCTTATGTGGTGCTGAGGAATCGAACCCAGGGCCTCAGGCATGCAAGGCAAGCGCTCTACCACTGAGCCACCTTCCCAGCCCAACAGTTGCCTCTTAAAGGCATATAAGAATGTTTTTAGAGGGAAGGGGTGACATTGTCCAAAAAGAAATGTACTCTTTACCTGACTTATGTAACTGTAAACCCACTGTACATCACCTTTATGATAACAATAAAAAATTTAAAAATTAAATAATTACATTTTTTTAAAAAAAGAACTTATTTGTTGTTGTTGTCAGTCCTGAGGCTTTAACTCTGGGCCTAGGCGCTATCCCCTAGCTCCTTTTGCTCAAGGCAAAAACCACTTGAGCCACAGCACCAATTCTGGCTTTTTCTGTGATTTAGTTGGAGATAAGAGTCTCACAGACTTTCTTGCCAGGGCTGGCTTTGAACTGAGATCCTTAGATCTCAGCCTCCTGAGTAGCTAGGATTATAGGTGTAAGCCATCAGCGCCCAGCTGAAAAAGAACTTTGGTAAGGGGTTGAGTTATAAAGGACTCAGGTTCTAAATCTATACTTCCATATATACTCTTTCTGGAAAGAATCTGCTTAAAAATGCTCCTGAAGTGAGGTAGTCACACCCCGTTCCTTATGACCACCTTCTAAGTCTGTCTCGCTTGACTCAAGACAAGTAGCTCCCTCAGTCACCCTGATGGCCCAAAGCATATAACCTCCAGGCACAAAACCCAGCATTCAAGAATGTACAGCTCCCAGCGGACAGTCCCCTGACCGTTACCACCCTCTCAGATTGCACAGGAGCACAAGATCAGGGGTTTGTTTTTGTTTTTGAGACTGGGGTTCATTATGTGGCCCTGTCTGGCCTGAAGCCCTGGGATCAAGCAGTCTTTCCATTTCAACTTCCAGAGTGGCTGGGACTACAGGCACTCACTCACCACCACACAGGCTCAAGTTGTATTTCAAACGCCACAAAGATTACAGTCTCTTGGAAACAGAAGGATTACAATAAGCAAACTGTTGGCTAGAGTGTGTCAGCAGTCAATCAGCTGGGAGGTAACCAAACATTGCAAAAAGAGCTTACTCAAGCATGCTATCAGGACTGCTGATTACCTCTGAAACAAGAAAGCAAATTGTATCAGGCATAAACATTTAATCCTGACCCAAGTTTCAGACAATCCTCTTTCTCAAGATCTGGAAAGAAAAAAGAAAAAACCCTTTGTTTAAAAAAGGAAAGGATATGCAACTTATTTTACTCAAATGATACACTGCTTTATCTAGGCACAAGAAGAAGATAGATTTATTTTTTGTCAGTTGTGGGGCTTGAACTCAGGGTCTGGGCGCCATCCCTGAGCTCTTTTGCTCAAGGCTAGCACTCTACCACTTTGAGCCACAGCTCCACTTCTGATTTTCTGGTGGTTATCTTGAGATAAGCGCCTCACAGATTTTCCTGCCCGGGCTGGCTTTGAACCATGATCCTCAGATCTCAGCCTCCTGAGTAGCTAGGATTACAGGCGCGAGCCACCAAGGCCTGGAAAGAAATTTAATTTTTATGTGAATTGAGAAATAAAGTCTGTGGCCAGGGCATAGCTTAAGTGGTAGCAAGCAGGAGGTCCTGGGTTTAATCCTCAGTACCTCAAAATAAGTCTGAATGAACATTTCCATTCCTCTTCACCTAAACTATCAGTTCTCACCAGCCCTCATCTTAAATGGCACAATCTCAAGAGACGTCATCCCAGACCACTCATCCATCTCTTCTTCTCAGATGTATTGCCAACACCTCTTTCATTGAATCTTTTCCCATTTGGGATTTGCTGCTTTTATTCTGAAATTCTTTCCTTAAGATCTGTTTCACAGGCATTGGTGACTCACACCTGTAATTCTAGCTCTTCAGGAGGCTGAGATCTGGAGGATTGCTTTTCAAAGGCAGCCTGGGGAGAAAAGTCTGTGAGACTCCAGCTGCAACAGAACCAGCAAAAACCTGGACTAGAGGCATGGATCAAGTGGTAAAACTCCATCCAAATAAGCAAGCTGAGCAAGCAAGACATCATGAGTTCACACTAAAGAGCTGTGTAGCGGTTCAAGCCTGTATTCTAACTATATCTAACCGCTGTGTAGTGGTTCAAGCCTGTATTCTAACTATATCAGAGGCGGAGGTGGGAGATAGAAATCTGAGGCCAGCAGGGTCATAAAAGTTCAAAAGACTCCATCTTATTTACCAACTGGACACAACGATGTCTTCCAGAGAAGCACAAGTTGGAGGATTGCAGCCCAGGCTAGCCCTGGCATAAACCAAGACCTACCTTGAAAATAACCAAAGCAAAAAAGGGACTTAGAGGTGCAGCTCGAGCTACACCCAGAGCCCTATAACTTTTAAAAAATTAGGTTGAAGCCAAGTGCTGGTAGCTCACACTTGTAATCTCAGCTGCTCAGGTGGCTGAGATCTGAGGACTGAAGTTCAAAATCAACTCTGCCCCCCCCCCAAAAAAAATCTGTGACACACTTATCTCTAGTTAACCAGCAAAGTGCCAGAGACAGAGGTATGACTTAAGTGGTGGACTGCCAGCCTTGTGCAAAATAAAAAAAAAAAAAGAAGCTAAGAGCAAAAGTGCAAGGCTCTGAGTTCAAGCCACAGTACTGGCTCACAGACACACAGCAAATTAGATCGACTGGGCTGACTGGTTTGTTGTTGTTGCCATCTGGGAAGGGGGTTAGGGATGGGGTTAGGCTTCAAACATATTACCATTGAGCTAGCCCCAAATGGAACTTGAAATAGACAAAATAGGAGAATTGTTCACATTCTTTTAGCGCTTATGTAAGCAAAAATATTCAAATTAGTACAAATATTCAAATTAGTGCATGACTGCTTCTTCTAGTGCTCCTGGATGGGTGTCAGTCCAGCATCTGCTTGGACACATTCAGTGATGGGGAAATGATATCAACATGGCAGCTCAAAGCATAGTTTACAAACTCTTACGTGTTGGGCTAGATGTAGTTCAGCGGTAAAGTACTTGTCTAGCAAGTGTTAAGCCCTGAGTTGGAGCTCCAATACCAAAAACGCACACAAAAACCAAAAAGTTAAAAGCTCTATTTGTTAAAATGCTCAGGGAGCTTAGTTTTGTTTCCATTTACCCACTTGTGCCCTTAATTCTCCCCGCTGTAGATGGGAATACAATGTCATCCACGGAGCCAGCCTTTGATGACTCAAAGACAAGACACATCAGATACTCAGTCCTCCAATCATTCTTTATTAAATATAATTTCCTGGCACCATATCATTTCTCTTTGAAGATCTCCATTGCTTGCACTTAATTAACTCCTACTCTTCCTCAGTTCTCTGCTGGCTTTATTTTTGTTGTTGTTTTTAAAGACAGGGTCTTGTTTTGAAGCCCAAACTGGACTTAAAATCATGATCTTCCTGTCTCAGCCTCCTCAGTACTGAGATGACAGGCCTACACCACTCTACTCCCTTATCTCTCAGATTAATGTAACTTCTGCCACCTCTAAGCGAGTTTTTCCTTCCCTCCCCTCTGTTTCCTTGCTTTCAGGGTTACACAAGATCTCTACTAGCCCCATTGTGTCCATTTCTATATGGAGAAAGAGGGAAGGCAGAAGGTTAAAAAAAAAAACCCTCAGCCTCTCCATTTATAGTTTGGCCCCTTCTTTTAGCACTGGGGATTGAACCTAAGGCCTTGTGCTTATTAGCCAAGTGTTCTACACGTCAGCCACACACCAACACCCAGCACAACTTGGCCTTTTTATTTTTTGTTACTCTGAGAAAAATCATCTAGTACTTTGCATTCCAGTTTCTCTACAAGAGAAAGCCGTAGGTATAAAGTGGGTAAAAGTAATGGAGAATTACAAGGTGAACTTTAAACTGTAATTGGGAGTCAGGTGCCAATGGCTCATACCTACAATTCTAGCTACTCAGGCTCAAGAGGCTGAGATCTGAGGATCATGCTTCAAAGTCAGCCTTGGTAGGAAAATCTATGAGACTCTTATCTCCAATTAACCACCAAAAATCTGGAAGTGGTGCTGTGGCTCAAGTAGTAGAGTTGCAAGCCTTGAACAAAAAAAGCTCAGGGACAGGGGGGAGGCTGGGAAGGGATGTGAAGGGTAAACCAAAGGAGGAGGCTGCAATGCTTGGTAAGAAATGTATGCATTATCCTGCCCATGTAATTGTAACCCCTCTGTACAGTATGTTCACAAATAAAATAAAATTAAATTTAAAAAAAAAAAAAAAGCTCAGGGACAGCACTCAAGGCCCTGAATTCAATCCTCATTACTGGCACAAAAATGTATTTTAAAAATAACTTGGAAGACTAATATAAAAGGTATTCAGGGGCTGGGGATATGGTTTAGTGGTAGGTAGAGTGCTTACCTAGCATGCATGAAGCTCCGGGTTCGATTCCTCAGTACCACGTTAACAGAAAAACCTGGAAATGGTGCTATGGCTCAAGTAATAGAGCGCTAGCCTTGAGCAAAAGAAGCTTAGGGACAAGTGCCCAGGTCCTGAGCTCAAGCCCCAGGACTGGCCAAAAAAATAATAATCAACAACAAAGTAGTTATTTTTAAAAATCCTCCACAAATGCAATCATGCTGTTCACTATACTCTATGTGGAAAATGAACTATGCAACTTGTGGGCAGGGACAGGAGGGAGAAAGCAAAGGAAGGAGTGTCTGTCCAAAAAGAAATGTCCTCATTATCTGGCTTATGATAAGGACACCCCCTCAGTACAACACCTTAATAACAACAAAATTACACTCTTTGAAAAATTCTCCAAATCTCTGACACAGAGTAAAGTATTTGACTTCCTAAGTAGCCTAAAGAAGAAACAGGGGTTAGAGGAACGGCTCAGGGGGTACAGTGCCAGCCAATGAGTGAAAGGCTCTGACACCGAGTTTGCGTCCAGGTCTTAGACAAAAAAACGGTTCACAAAATATATACTCCCAGCAATGATGAATCCTTTATCTTGACTAGTGATAACAACTTGAACCCTTCAAAGAACGCTAAGACAATAGTACCCAGACCAAACTGTGCCTGGCACTCCTTATACTACCTTTTATCCTTTGCCCCATTCCTTCTTTACATGTACCCTGAAGATGTACCAAAGTGCTGGCTTCATGTAGCATGAATGCTATGTAATACACCTCTGTCTTTAAAATATAGATACTCCCCAAATCAAAACTTGCTACATTTTTTCAGACTTCTCTTTCCACTTCCAACAACTAGTGCCATATACCAAAATGTCAAAACATTGTGACTTGCATGTTTTTGAATCAGCACATAGTTCAGAAATTCTATTTTGTGTGTGTGTGTGTGTGTGTGTGTGCTGGTCCTGAGACTTAAACTCAGGCCCTGGGTACTGTCCTTGAGCTTTTGTGCTCAAGGCTAGTACTCTACGATTTAAGCTACAGCTCCACTTCTGACTTGTTGGTGGTTAATTGGAAATAAGATTTTCATGGACTTTCCTGCCTGGGCTGGCTTTGAACTGCCATCTTCAGATCTCAGCTTCCTGAGTAGCTAGGATTACAGGCATGAGCAACCTGTGCTTGAGCAGAAATTGTGTGTGTGTGTTTTTAAATAACCTCCCTTGGGCTGTGAATGTGGCTTTATGGTACATTGCCTGCCTAGCATGTGTGAAGACTTGGGTTCAATTCCTCAGTACCACATAAACAGAAAATGCTAGAAGTGGCACTGAGGCTCAAGTGGTAGAGTGCTAGCCTTGAGCAAAAGGAGCTCGGGGATGGTGCCCAGGTCCTGTGTTCAAGCCCTAAGACTGGCCAAAAAAATCCTAAAAAACAAAAAATAAAAAAATAAAATAACTTCCCTTTTTTGTTGTTTTTTGAGTCACCACCCTGAGGTCACTACTTTCTTGGTAATCTCATTATAGTGGGTTTCTCTGCACGGGTTATGTTCACTTAATGCTTACATCACACAGAAATTGTCTGCTTTTCTAGTAAAGGCATGTATCCAGGTCACTGCACATGTCAATCATTTTGCACTGAGCCTAGCCAAGTTTCCTAACATGTTTTTGGAAGGATTGGTAAAGCAAAAAATTCTTAAAATACATTTGAAATTATGGATCACACCATTACATGGCTTTGCCTCTAACAGAAGCTGATTTTTAAGTCAATTTAGTTTTAAAAGTACTTGCGCACAAATGTCCAGTTGGTAACATTTCAGACAAATTTCTTCTCATGAATCAGCAGGTTTTCTTCATCAGTTTAGGTACTGCGTCTGCTTTGTGAAACATTGTCAGTTTCATTTCCTGTTAGGGGAAGAGTACTGTTAGAATTCACACAGTAAATGTTTGCCTTAGCTATTTGACTACTGAAAAGAAACAACAGAAAACACGCATATAGCTTGGGAAATTTTTCTATCAAGCATGTTTTCAGGATTTAATGGTCTGGAAAGGAATTGTTTTGTTCTGACTGAAAAAGAAACACATTTGCTGTGCTGGGAATGGAATCTAAGGCCTTGAGAATGCTGGGTGTAAGAGACACCTCCAGCCCCCAAATTCTACTTTGATAAAAATATTTAGATAGAAATCTTCTCTTTGAAGTTATCCTGGAGGGTGCTATTAGATCCATGCCTAACTTCTTCCTTTTTAAAAAAACTGAATCAGATCATCATTGCAGCCACTTGTACTTGAAGGCCAGTTTAGCTAGCAGGGCCACAGCATGAGCATTCTCAGTATACACAGCACATAACATCCTAGCAACCTTCAGGAGCTGCTGTTATTAATGCTTGGTTTTAGAAAACTCCAAAACAAGACATGGTGATAAGTATAAAGGATAAGGGCGATGAGAAAGAAAAAAGTCCCTTAAAATAGAATCACGCCAGGCGCCCCTGGCTCATGCCTGTGATCCTAGCTACTCAGGAGGCTGAGATCTGAGGATCACGGTTCAAAGCCAGCCTGAGCAGGAAAGTCTGTGAGACTCTTATCTCCAATTAACCACCAGAAAACCAGAAGTGGCGCTGTGGCTCAAGTGGTAGAGTGCTAGTCTTGAGCTGAAGAGCTGAGGGACAGCACCCAAGCCCAGAGTTCACGCCCCACACCAACCAAAAAAAAAAAAGAAATCACATGGACTGGGAATGTGGCTTAATGGTAGAGTGCTTGCCTTGCATGCATGAAGCCCTGGGTTCCATTTCCTCAGTACCACATAAACAGAAAAGGCCAGAAGTGGCTCTGTGACTCAAGTAGTAGAGTGCTAGCCTTGAGTAAAAGAAGCTCAAGGACGGTTCCCAAGTCCTGAGTTCAAGCCTTAGGACTGGCGAAACAAACAACAAGAACAAAAATAGAATCACATGAATTGCAAAAGGAAGGAGCAGGAGTGGGGGAAACTGAAAGGGGTTGTGAGAAATCAGAGAAAATATGCTAAGCAGTTGGGAAGAGAGATGAAGAACAGAATAAACACTTTTTAAATTTTTTTTGTGCTGGTTCTGGGGCTGAACTCAGGGCCTAGACACTGTCCCTTAGCAGTTTTCGCTCAAGGCTGGCACTCTACTGCTTGAGCCATAGCTCCACTTGTGGGTTTTTGGTAGTTAACTGGAGAGGCATCTCACAGACTTTTCCTGCCCAGGATGGCTTCCAACCTGATCCTCAGATCAAAGCATCCTAAGTAGCTCAGACTTTTTACTATATTTTTTTTTTTATCAAGCAGATCATATTTTTAGATTCCTGTTTGAAAAGTATATAAAATGTCAAATATTGGTTTGCTAGAGCCTTTGCCCATCTGAAGCTCCATTTTCCTTTCTTTTGTTCATTTGCCAAACTCCCATACATCCTGCATGGTGTCCTGATAAGATGGACAGTCATGATGCTCTGCCATCTGTGTGATCCCCAGGAGTTGGCTCAGAACTGGTGAATGAGGACAATGCAGGAGTTCATAGCTCTTGCTATTTCTCCTTGAATCATAAGCTGAAATCTGTATTCTGTGGCCATTGGCTCCCATCTTACTTGGCTCAAGGGTGCACCTGTCACAAAATGCAGCTGAAGTGGCACAACATGCCACTGACATAAGGATTATTTCAGACAAATGCACCTTTTGAAAGAGAGCAGATGAAAGAAGGGCAGGCATTCTAAACTTCTTTTCCTTCTTCCCTGAAAACAGGAGAGCAAATCTCCTGTTGGAAAGATACCCTCTCTGGCCCAGGAGAAAACAAACATCCTTCAATGGGAGTTCTGGTGGTCTGTTTGTCCTCAACAAACAGGCATTCTTAAAATAATTCTTTTCCTTTAGTTAACCCATAATTTTTCCACAATGGTCTCTTATTTGTTCAACCTAATGCAAAAAATACACTGATTTGGGCACTTCCTTGGGTTTTTGTGAGAGTATCCATATCAAATAGAAGTTAAATTTGTGTCTTCTGTCGACCTATTTCATGTGAACTTAAATAATTTGTAAACCAAGCTGGGCATCCTCAGAATGGGGAGAGGTTTGACTCTCCTAACAGACTAGACCCGTGTGAAGCAGAGCAACACACTGTGTTAACTGCATAGAGGTCTGTGGTGTTTCTCCCTCCAGGAATTCCTACTCTTCCTCAGTCCTTGAACTTGCAGCCCAAGGCTCTACTCTAGGCTATAGGGGATCATTCTCAGCTTAGAATAAGATACATTTTACTCATAACCTGACTGACAAAATTGTAACCCCTTTGTATAAGTACTTAGTAATAACAGTTAAAAAAAGAACATCGCTCTGCTTATTAACTGCCTCATGTTACTTATTCGATTATTTGCGTTTAGTTTTTTCCCTGTCTAGCTCCTAAATGGCTTGCTAACAGATCATGTTATGGTTTTATCTACCTTCTAATCAACAAGTCTGGCAAGTAGTAGAGTACCAGATCAGATCAGTAATGACAATACTTTTCTATGACAGAAAATATAATAAAACTATGATTTTTTCTAATATATGATCATATAGGTGACTGCTTGGGGAACAACATTTACTGTGTATAATTTATATGATCTCATTTAGTTTGCATAACCAATTTATGAAGTTCAAGTTTATGATCTTAGTATTTTGAACTGAATGAAGTGAAAGCAAGCATCTCTGACTCCAAATTCTGTATGACTTGCCCATAATGCCTCATCTCTACTCCTTCTACAAATCAACAAGCAAATCTATACCATATCATTACTATATATTTTTTATTTGAAATCAGGGCCTCAAACTTGCTGGGTAAGAATGAGATTATTTTTTGCCATATCCCTGAGCTTTTATTTTTTAAATAGGGTCTCACACATTTATGCCTGGGCCAGCCTGGACATTAATGCTCCTATTTATGTTTCCCATGTAGCTGGAATAACAGATGTATACCATCATACTCAGCTTTTATTGGTTGAGGTGGGGTGCATTAACTTTTTACCTAGGCTAGCCTTGAACTCTTATCTTCTTCATCTCCCTCCCCCCCCCCCCCCCCGTCATATAGCTAGGGTTACAGAATTGAGCCACTTCACCCAGCATGTACCATATTGTTATATTCAGAATGTTAGGAGTAAAGGATGTTCAATACAAGGCCTTACATGCTACTGAGACAAAGTCTCAACTTTAGTTTGGTCATATACCTTTCCCAAGCAGCAAAATATGTGATTCAGCATAGAAAAAGTGAACTCCTGGCCCAGACAACAGGAGGCTTCTCTTAGTAAGCCTGCCCTCAAAGGAGAGGCCTCCATCTAGGGGGAGGAAGGAGAGAAGACAAGCCAGTTTGTTGGACTTGGGCCTTTCAAAACCACAGATGTGATCCTAAACAGGACAGCTGACCTGGGCCATTCAGTTGCTTTGACTTCATATGTGCATTTAATTCCAAAGTTAACACATAACAGGAAATGAACCACAGCTTTAGCCAGTTAACATCAAAGGTAGGAGATCAGGAGGTAGACTGTTAAAGAATCCAAAGAGTAAACATCCCAGTGAGTCACACAGCATTCCATATTCAGTAGAACCACTAGATTCAAAATTGCATGGGAACGTCCAAGTCAACACCCCAAGAAAAAGCAGGTCTAGTGCTCTTTGAAAAAGTATGAAGTTCTGCTGGGTGCTGGTAGCTCATGCCTATAATTCTAGCTACTCAGGAGGCTGAGATCCTAGGATCATGGTTCAAAGCGAGTCCAGGCAGGAAAGTCTGGAGACGACTCTTATCTCTAATAAACTACTCATCAAATAGGAAGTGGTGCTGTGCAAAGTGGTAGAACACCAACCTTGAGCAAAAGAGCTCAGGGACAGTGCCCAGGCCCCGAGTTCAAGTTGCAAGACCCACAAAAAAGTCGTAAGTTCTATACTTGGAAATTAGTTTGAGAATACATTGATTTATATTATCTTCTATTTGTGTTTTTTTTCAGTACTACAGACAGAACTCTGAGCTTTGGGCTTGCTAGGGAGGCTCTCTATCATTCAAGCTATGCCGCAGCCTTCTGTTTGTTCCTTTTTGTATGGCGAATGGTCCTTTAGGGATATTTGCCCTTAAGTCCTTGTTCAACCATAAATTTCATGGATTCTGTGGCACTTCAACTTTGAAATGAGAGCTCATGTGCTGTTCTTCAACAAAAACATAGTACATTTTAAAATCATGACACTTGCAGGGGGTGTGGAAAGAATAGCAATTTGCTTTTCCCCAGAGGCATACTAGTCTCAGTTTGGGGGATATTTACCCAAATACTGATGCCCAGGGCCCACTCCCTAAATATTTTTTGTCACTGGTCCAATGTGCTACCTGGACGTCAGAGATGAGTTGGATTTTGTGTATGTATGCTGGTCCTAGGGTATCAACTCAGGGTCTGGGTGCTGTCCTTGGCTTTTTCACTCAGGGCTGGTATACTGTCACTGAAGCCATAGCTCCACATCTGGTTTTTTGGTGATTAAATGGAGATGAGAGTCTCATGGACTTTCCTGCCTGGTCTGGCTTCAAACCAAGATGCTCAGATCTCAGCCTCCTGAAATAGCTAGGATTACAGGCATGAGCCACTGGCACCTAGCTTAAGGGAAGACAATTTTGGAAGGCTGTCTGACCATTCTCTGAATCTTGGGAAGGTTGCTAAAGATCCAAACATAGCAGAAGATTAGTAGTCACAAAGTTGTCTGGAAAACATCCAGCAATAGGCTTCATGTTTGTCAATAGCATTTAAAAAAAACCCAACAACAGAAAAGAGGAAGTCTAAAAAGAGCTAAAGGAATTGGAAGGATGACAGGTGCATGACCAACTGTCCAATCACAAATGTGAAACAAAGCAAGGCAGAGGAATTACCACATTCCTGTAACATATTCCACTGGGATATCAATGTTTTGATCAGGGTCTGCTCTATTGTACTTTTTAAAGTCTTTTTGTTGGGAGCTAAAAACAAAATCTGATTCATATTTATTTTTCCCCCAAAAAGTTACACAAGGGGAAGTAAGAATGCCAACTGTGAAAACTGAAGAGAAAATCAGATCTCAGTCCAAACAGAACCACCAATGAGACAATTGACAGTAACTATGACTCTAATGAAATTCAGTTCTCAGTTGAAAGCACTGGGTTGGTGTTTCTCTTGTTCTATACTTAGTGCACTTTTCCCCTTTCAGAGAAATAGCTTCCTACAGTTTGAAACAATAATCAGTCACACTGCATTCCATGTTTTCTGGATTCTCAGTGTGACTTAAAATGTCACAACCTCTTTTCCCCACAGGATAAGATGGAGGTTTCCCTTCACAGCTGCTTTAAGGACATCAGTGGGCCAAACTGGCTAAGTGGCATATATTTGCCTTGCAGGAGAAGTGAAGGGTCTTGGTGTGGTACTTCAGAAATGTAATCTTAGTTACCTAGGAGGGAGAGGTAGGAAGATCAAGGTCCAAGACCAGCCAGGACAAAAGCATGAGACTCTAATAACCTAAAGCAGCAAGGGCTGTGGCTATGGCTCAAGTGGTAGAGTGCTTACCTAGCCAGCAAGAGGCCTTAAGTGCCAACCCTAGTACTACCACTGAATTTGAGAAGCATGTAAGACCTGCAAAAGTAATCTTGCAGATTACAGTTCAGGCTTATAATCCTAACTGCTCAGGAGGCTGAGATCTGGAGGATCAAGGTTCAAAGCCACTTCAGCAGAAAAAAATCCGAGATACTTCATTTCCTAAATAACCAAGCTGGAAATGTAGTTCAAGTAGGTAGAGTGCCGTGAGTCAAGCAAGCAAGCCAAGCAAGTACAAAGCCCTGAGATCAAATCCTGGTACCAGTAAAACACAAAGCAAATGGGAATATATGGCCATGGAAGACAAAGAGGACACAGATCGCCTCACCTATACCTTGTAGGAATGTCCTATTAAACAGGACCTTGGTTGCCAGTGGTAGAAACCACTTGGAACATCTAAGGAAATGGTTTTGCCCCAAACCAACAGGAAGTCCCAAGATGGATCTAGCTTTGCTCAGAAATACATCCAGGATTAACAATACCCCTGAAACCCACAGCAGGAGCAGGGTCAAACTCCGAAGAAGGGTGTTCTGAGAAATAAAAATAGCATATATTCACTAGTCTGTGAGGGTTGAAGATTTAAAGCCATATTCTACTCATCTTTTTCATTTACAGTGCTACGACTGTCACTTACTGGCATTCAGGAAGTATTTATCAAATATGTATGGAAATAAATTTCATATCTGTGTATTTCTACCACATCAAAACCTGCTTGGAGCTTTATAGTGTCTGTGGTGCTATGGCTGCTATAAGACTATCTGAAGGAACTAGATTGCTCACTGAACTTGCCTACATGGACTCCCATACTTTGCTCTTCAAATTTTAGCTTTTTTGGTCAGTTGTGAGGCTTGAACTCTGGGCCTGGGTGCATGTCCTTGAGCTCTTCAGCTCAAGGCTAGCAGTCTACCACTTGAGCCACAGCACCATTTCCAGTTTTCTAGTGGTTTATTGGAGATAAGAGTCTCACGGACTTTCCTGCCCAGGCTGGCTTTGAGCAGCGATCCTCAGATGTCAGCCTCCTGAGTAGCTAGGATTACAGGTTTGAGCCACTGGCACCCAGCTATCTTTTTTGATTTGTGTGCTGGTTCTGGGACTTAAACTCAGGGCGTGGGCACTGACCCTGAGCATCTATGTTCAAGGTTAGCACTCTACCACTTCAGTCACAGCTCCACTTCTGGCTTTGTTAGTGGTTCACTGGAGATAAAGTCTTGAAGTCTTTCCAGGCTAGGCTGCGATTATCGATTGTCAATTGTCAGATCCCAGCCTCCTGAGTAGCAAGGATTACTGGCATGAGTCACCAGTGCCTGGCCTTCTTCCTTAGCTTTTTGTTTCCCGTGCTCCAGGCTTAGTCTCATAGCTGAGCAGGTCAGCTTCTCTCAAAGAATCTAGCCAGAGGTTACATTCCTACCCTTGTGGTCATTACCAGATGATCACATGATTGACCATGCCAGGTTAGGAGTTCAGGAGGCAGGAAGGGCCCAGAGGCCCAGGACTGAGAGGGAAACAGGAAGCTGAGAAACTAGCATGCCGTGGAGGCTGAGTGGCTATAAGAAGTTAAATCTTTATCATATTTAAATGAAAAAAAAACATACTGTATTCCACTAGGTCCCAAGCACTATGCAAGAAGCTGAGACCTTCATAAGGACTATAAACAAATGGCTGAGAAGCAGACTTTGAGAAGTACTGCTTCTTAGTGTGTTAGTGAGGTAGAGAGAGATAGTATAAATAAAACATAGACAAATAAAATATGTAGCGATGATGCAACAAGGAAAGTAAAATATTCAATGGGTAAAGGACTAATATCTAGAACATACAAAGACCTCAAAGAATTAAATACCAAAAGAACAAATAATCCATTTAATAAGTGAACAAGTGAACTGCAAAGAGTTTGCAGAAGAAACACAAATGGCTAATGGATAAAGAAGTGTTAAACACCCTTAACCATAAAGGAAATGCAAGAAACAACTACACTGAGATCCTATTGCATTCCAGTCAGAATGACAATCATCAGGAAAACAAACAAAAATGAACTACACAACTTGTGCATAGAGAAGGGAGGGATGGGGAAGAGGTGACATTCTCCAAAAAGAAATGTACTCATCATCTGACTTATATCACTGTAACCCCTCTGTACATCACCTTTATAATAACAATAATAAAAGAAAATAACAATTTTCAAAAAGAATCACAACAAGCAAGTGACTCATGCCTATAATCCTAGCCATGCAAGAGGCTGAGATCTAAGAATTACGGTTCAGAGCCAGCCTAGGCAGACAAATCCATAAGCCTCTTCTCTCGAATTAAATAACAAAGAGCCAGAAGCATGGCTCAAATGGTAGAGCACCAGCTTTGAGAGAGAGAGTCCTAGTACTGGGAGGAAGGGAAAGATGGAGGGAGGGGAAAGAAAGGGAAGAGGGAGGGAAGAGGGAATCCTAAGCTAGTCCTAATACTAGTCTGCTTCCTGCACTACGGATTTGCCTATTCTGAAAACCTCAAGGAAGTGGGATCACATACTGTGTGCTATTTTGTGACATGTTTTCAATGTAGCATGTATCAGTTCTTGGTTCTTTTTTCTTTTATACTTTGTTCTTTATATGGCTGGATAATCTTCCAGTATACAAATACATTTTATTCATGCATTCATCAACTGATAGACATTTGAGTCCCCCCCTCCCCCGCCTCAACTACGGATATATATATTTTTTAATTAATATTTATTTATCTTGCTGGTTGTGGGGCTTGAACTCTGGGCCTGGGCGCTGTCCCTCAGCTCTTCAGCTCAAGGCTAGCGCTCTACCACTTGAGCCACAGTGCCACTTCCGACTTTTTCTACGTATGCGGTACTGAGGAATCGAACCCAGGGCCTCATGCATGCAAGGCAAGCACTTTTCCACTGAGCCACTTCCCAGCCCTCCGACTATGGCTATTATAATGCTGCTATGGTCATTTGTATACAAGTTCTTCTGTAAAAATTACGTTTTCGTTTCTTTTTATATACACCTAGGACTAGAATTTCTGGGTCACGGAACTCTATGCTTAAATTTTTTATTCTGCTGATATTGAGTATTGATGTCAGAGCCTCATGCTTCCTAGGCAAGTGCTCTATCAACTGGGCCAAACCTCCATGCTCTTATTTTTGTTATTTTTTATGATACTGGGGCTTGAACTCTGGATCTGAGCTACTTTTTGCCTAAGGTGAGTGCTCTACCACTTGAGCCATAGTGCCACTTCTGGCTTTTTTGTAATTGGAGATAACAGTTTCACGTTCTTTCCTGCCTTGGCTGGCTCTGAACTGTAATCCTCAGATCTCAGCCTCCTGAGTAGTTAGGATTACAGGTGTCAGCCACCTTGCCCAGCCCACACCAAATCCTTTTGCATTTAGTTTTGTTCCATTTTAAAATTCAGCATAGGGTTTGCCTGGGCTAACCTTGGACTATGATCCTTCTACCTATGCCTCTTGAGTAACAGAGAGTACAGGCATGCACTACCATGCCTATGTTTAATGGTTTGAGGTACTGTTACTGTAGATGATTTGCTCCCAGTCTTTGTCAACAGTTCTTTGGTTCAGCCATCGTCATGCTGTGACTTATCATTGTGGTTTTCATGTGCAGTTCCCTGATAACTAATGATAGTAAACACCTTTTCATGTGTTTTTGGTAATTTTTATATCTTTTTTTTTGGAAAAAAGTGTTCCTTTCCTATCTTTTTTTTCCTTTTTTACTGATGAAGACTAAAGATTCTTCATATATTCTATATAAGCCAGATATGATATATGGCTTATAATTTTTCACATATTCCATGGGTTAGTTTTTTTTTTTCTTTTTCTTTTTGTCGGTCGTGGGCCCTGAACTCTGGGCCTAGATGCTGTCCTTCAGCTCTTCACTCAAGACTAGCACTCTACCACTTGAGCACCAGTGCCATTTCTGGCTTTTTCTGCTTATGTGGTACTGAAGAATTGAACCCAGGGCCTCATGCATGCAAGGCAAGCGCTCTACCACTGAGCCACCTTCCCAGCCCAAGGATTAGTCTTTCTAAATAGTTATTCTTTATGATCTTTGCAGTAGTATAATTTATCTACTTTGTCAAACTGTGCTTCTGAGGTATCTAAGAAAACACCACCTTAGCACATCTTACCCCATGGTCTTGATTTAGGACTCCACCAAGACTTACTCGTCTTGTCTTCTGGAAGCTTTGGTTTTTTTTGTTTTGTTTTTTTTAGCTATGACATTGTTGTGTATAATTCCACACAAATTTCTAAAAGTCCTACCTATTTGGTAGTGCTTTCCCAGGGAAATATTTGTACCACCATCAAGAAAAAAGGAACAGTTATACTATTGTATTTAAAACAAAATGTGCAATGTGTGCTCTCTAGCATTCTGAGCTCAGCAGAGAACAATATTTGAAATGAGCCAGTGCTTTCTCTGTAGGACAAATAAATGCTTTCATAAAGACGTCACTTTTGAATGGACTGCAGATTATGACCTATTTACTTATGAACCAGCCCAAAACAGCTTGCCTCCATAGAGCGAGGGAGGCAAGAAAGACTCTACTGTTAGAATCAGAGAGAGAAAAAACAATCACTAATTTGGTCCAAACAAAGGAGCTTAAGAGTTTTCTGTGGCTTTCAAAAACTACTTTCTCAAGGAAGATGAATAAAAATTGTTTTTGTAATGTCTTGTGACCTGGAAATATTTAATGTAAATATAATAGTGCTTTTATTTATATTTGTTCTGTAAAGCTGAGGGGAGATGGCACAACATAAATGAACCAAAACAAACACCATTAGAATAGGCTATTTCAAAGGGAGGATCCCTAAGATAAGCCAAATGGACTCAAGGGACTCAAAGGGTACGTGAGAGGAAGAGAAGAGGACAAAGACACCCAAACCTCTGCTTTCTCTTCAACACAGCTTGGAGCTTGAAGCACTGCTTATAGACAATAAAGCAAGCCTAGCAGATACTCCTCACCAAGCATTTTATTTTACTTCACTATGTGTGTGTGTGAGCACACACACACACACACACACACACACACACACACACACACACACACACACACACACACACTCTCTCTCTCTCTCTTTGCCTGGCAACTGCCAAAAGTCCAGATTCCCACAAGGAAGCCAGGTGTTTGTTCAAACGATTTATGTGACGCGATATAGTTTGGTGGCCAGCCTCATGTACATAGGGTACTCTGTCCTATAAGGAGGCTTTTCTAAAGAGAGCAAGCTCTGGCCTGTTGCAAACTCTCTTCTGTCTATATGCCATAGCACTCATACAAAGTTAAATTTTAGGGGGCTGGGAAGGTGGCTCAGTGGAAAAGTGCTTGCCTTGCATGCATGAGGCCCTGGGTTCGATTCCTTAGCACCACATAAGCAGAAAAAGTCAAAAGTGGCATTGTGGCCCAAGTAGTAGTGTGCTACCCTTGAGCTGAAATGCTGAGGAACAGCACCCAGGCCCAGATTTCAGGCCCCATGACTGAAAAAAAAAATTAGGTTTACTTAAAGTATCCAGATTTAGTTTTGTCCATATTCTGATTTTGTAATCATTTCATTAAATTGAGTTTTCCTATCTATGAATTTTAAAATTAAGTATATTAGCTAGGTACCAGTGGCTCATGCCTGTAATCCTAGCTACCCAGGAGCCTGAGATGTGAGGCTTGAGGTTCAATGCCTGCTTGGGTGGACAAGTCTGAGTGACTCTTATCTCTAATTAACCAGTAAAAAGCCAGAAGTAGAGGTGTAGCTTAAGTGGTAGGGAAAAAGCCAAGGAAGAGCCCGAGGGCTTGAGTTCAAGCCCCAGTTACAGCACAAAAATAAACAAGCATATTACTCTCAAGTAAATATCATTTAGTGGTATGGTTAAGCCTCAAGAGATTATTAAATATAGGGCTAGGAATATGGCTCAGTGGTAGAGTGCTTACCTAGCATGCATGAACCCCTGGGTTCAATTCTTCTGTACCACATAAATAGAACAGGCCAGAGGAGGTGCTGTGGCTCAAATGGTAGAGCACTAGCATTGAGTAAAAGCAGCACAGGGGCAGTGCCCAGGCTCTGAGTTCAAGCCCCAGGACTAGCCAAAAAAAAAAAAAAAGAGATGTCTAAACTAAGCATGGAGGTGCATACCTGTAATCCTAGCACTCAAGAGGCTGAGTCCTAATGATTATGAATTCTAAGCAAACCTGGCCTATATAACCAGGTTGGGGTCAGCTCAAACTACATAAACTCTTTCTCCACTCCCCACAAAAAGAGACAGAGACTTAGATGTAATGGACAGTGGCATGTTATTATGCAAACATTAATTTTAAATATTTCTATTAAGGCAGGACATATGGAATTTCCAACAACACTACTCTTAGATGTTTGAATTCCTGTTAAATATTGTGGTTTTTTGTTGTTGTTTTTGTGTTTATTTTTGTTGGTCCTGGGGCTTGAACTCCAGGCCTGAGTGCTGTCTCTTAGCTCTTCAGTTCGAGGCTAGAGCTCTACCACTTGAGCCACAGCACCACTTCTGGTTTTCTGGTGATTAATTGCAGATAAGACTCTCATGGACTTTCCTGCCCAGGCTGGCTTTGAACCCCAATCCTCAGATTTCAGCCTCCTAAGTAGCTAGCGTTACAGGCATGAGCCACTGGTGCCCGGCAACAATATTGTTTTCTTTTTGTGTGTGTACCGGTCCTGGGGCTTGAACTCAGGGCCTGGGTGTTATCTGAGCTTCTTTTGCTCAAGGCTAATTCTCTACAGCCACAGCTCGACGTCATTTTTTTTTTTTTTTTGGTTCTAGGCCTTGAACTCAGGAACTAGGTGCTATCCCTAAGCTTTTGTGCTTAAGGTACCACATGAAACCACAGCTCCACTCCTGGCCTTTTTGTGTGTTTTATTAGACAGTGTTTTATTGCTTGAGATAGTCTTGCTAACATTTTGCCCACGGTGGCCTCAAATCATATCCTTCATATCTCTGCCTCCTCAGTAGCTGAAATTACAGATGAGTACTACCATACCCAGCTAAAACCTTTTAAACTTGCTTGTACTCTTACTGAGTACATCATCACTCATAACTTTCGGAAGAACCGACTTTCTGGACTCTTGAATCCCTTTCTAGGTTTGTAATGTCCTCATGGATGTTTTCCCCTTGTTAGTTCACACCTGATCTCCTCTCATAGACTTTAACTTGAGGGCAGGGAAGGTATTTTCTCTTAGTGTTCCATCAGTACTAACCTGATATCCTGATATATGTTCAAATATGTGCTTAGATTTATTAAGTGCCCACTGAATGCATGATCTGTGGAATCTGATATAGAGGGCAGGGAGAAGAAATACCATTTACAATTCAAATTTGAAGACAAAGTACATGCAACAAAAATCACAAGCAGCATCATAATACACAGATATCCATGATAGTGATTTCATGCAAAAGGAACCTCCTAGTATATTTGTCTAGAACATAAGTGAAATGTATTGAGGCATCAATTTCACTTTTTTTGTGTACACAAGCCTGGTAAACCAGGCTTTGGATGAATATATACACAAACAAGCCTGGTAAAACATTGGCTTTGAATGGATCCATTTTTGCTGCGTTAGGACTGTCTCATGCTCTGTATGTTCACTATTTCCTGGAGGACTTTTTCTAACAGGTCCAGCAAGGGTTAGCCCAAGGTTGGGATTTTGGAGCACCTTCTAGCTCTCTCATTAATATTCATTCATGTTATTGTATGTAGAAGACAATGTCTAAGCCAGGCACTGGTAGCTTATACCTGTAATTCTAGCTACTTAGGAGGCTGAGATCTGAGGATCATGGTTCAAAGCCACCCTGGTCAGGAAAGTCCATGAGACTCCAATTAACCACCAGAAAACTGGGAGTGGCGCTGTGGCTCAAGTGGTAGAGCGCTCGCCTGGAGCTGAAGAGCACAGGGACAGTGCCCAGACCCAGAGTTCAAGCCCCACAACTGACCAAAAAAAAAAAAAAAAGAGGAACATAGAGAGAACAAAACCAGTAGTGGTACTCACTAGACACTATGGTAAAATGAACTATACAACTATGTTAAAATCAACTATACAACTTGTAGGTGGGGATTGCAGGGAGAACTAGGAGAGAGAGAAGGGGTGATGTGGTTCAAAAAGAAATGTACTCTTTACCTGACTTACATAACTATAACCCCTCTGTACATCACCTCATCTTTATAATAACAATAAAAAAATAATATGGGGGTATAGAAAGGGATGGGAAGGGGAAACAAAGGAGGAGGCTACAATGCTTGATAAGAAATGTACTCGTTATCTTGCTCATATAATTGTAACCCTTCTGTACGGTATTTTCACAATAAAAAATAAATAATAGGAAGGGGAGGGCTGGGTGTGTTGATCTGTGGTAGAGTAAGTTGTCTAGCATGTGTGAGGCCTACACTTGATCCCAAACACCAAAAATCAACAGCCCCAAATAGGGAGAGATGGACTGCATGCTTTCATTTCAGGAAGGGCTTCAATGGATGCAGCAGCTAAATTTACCAAGTAAACATAAGATTTTAATATTAACCTCTTTATTTTTATAGAGTTTGTAAGCGCTGTATTTGGATTATTTTTATTTGTATCAATGTTACATGGGCAAAATTTTAAGAATCAAACAATTCCTCTAAATTCCTCTGCAGCACAAGTTCCATTGCTGCCCTTCCTCCCTGCCCATACCTGTTTTCCTGTCCTAATGTTTTGTCAATTTTGAAATTAATTTCTTTTCAGTTGTGGGGCTTGAACTTAGGATCTAGGCACTGTCTCTGAGCTCTTTTGCTCAAGCTTAGTTCTCTACTACTTTTGAGCCATAGCTCCACTTCTGGTTTTCTGGTCGTTAACTGGAGGTAAGAGTCTCACGTACTTTCCTGCCAGGGCTGGCTTTGAACAGTGATCCTCATATCTCAGCCTAGTGAATAGTTAGGATTACAGATGTGAGCCACCAGCACCTGGCTTGAAACTAAAATTTCTGAGGGGTGCTAGAGGATAGAACCCAGGGCCTTGCGTGCAGTAATCACACATTTCCCATTGGGAATAAGCTACATTCCCAGCCCCACTTTTTTTGTGTGCTAGTCCTAGGGCTTGAACTCAGGGCCTGAGCACTGTACCTGAACTTCTTTTTGCTCAAAGCTAATACTCTACCACTACAGCCATAGCTCCACGTCCAGCTTTTTTTGATAGTTAATTGGAGATAAGAGTCCCATAGACTTTCCTGCTTAGCTTTTTTTTGAACCATAATCCTCGATATCTCAGCCTCCTGAATAGTTAGGATTACAGGTGTGAGCCATCGGCGCCTAGCTCCCAGCCCTTTTATGACAGTGTGTCACTGTGTAGGCCAGTCTAAATCTAGTCATGATCCTCTTGTCTCAGACTCCTAAGTGCTGGGATTACAGGTGTGAACCATCATACCTGGCTAGTTTTTAAGTGGTATGTAAAAACATAAAAGCTATACATATGTATGGGGTATTATGGGATGGTTTGATATTTAATGCTTAAATAAATCATTCATCATTTTTAAATATTTATCTTTATTTGAAATTAAATTAATTTCTTCTAGCTTTTTGAAACATACAGCAAATTCTAGCAACCCAGTCATTAAACCCTACTTTGCAATAACACAATAAAAATTCTATCTAACCCTAACCCAATACACACTGATCAAACTCTCACCAACTCTTTATCCTTGTGGGCTAACGCTGTCTTTAAAACCTCTTTCTTCTGGTCTCCTGGGGTTTCAGGAGAAAATAATGTGTGTATTCAGATACCACCATTACCTGTAGGCCATTTTCTCATAAATTAGAAGAGATATAGAAGATAATTTAGATGGCTGATATTTAAAAGCTGATGGTTCCCTGTAGTGAAGAAAGCATTTAAGATCATTCTGCTGATCGTACACAAATTTAGGCCCACTTCTAAAAACTTGCCAGCATTGCAACATCCTAGCATTTGAAAGACTCACTATGACTTCCCTTGGGGGTGTGGGGAACAGTCTGTGAATGTTGCATTTTCTCTATCTTTACCTTTTCTACACTACCATCAAAGGCAGCACTGAATGGGGGAGGCTCCCTGGCATTTCTCCCAGGAGTTTTCACATGGTCTATACAGATCTTGAGTCAGGTTATTGCACAGGCTGGAGTGAGCAGGAAGAAGAGTCATTCCTCTTGCTATTTTTTCTTTCCAGAATGCAGCAACAAAGCCCTAGAGTTGACTGAAAAGATAAAGGCCCCTTAAATACAAAATACAAGGGAAGTTTTCAGTACCACCAAGTGAACAAAATGCTTATAAGAACAAACTCTTCTACCCAGACATTTCCTTGGTCATTTTATAGACATAAATAAGCCTGAACTTTGATCAAGTCTGAAGTTTGACCTAATTTGTACTGTAGCTTTATTACTATATATTGGCTAATTTCTGACTTGAAACTTTAACAGCCCGAACAACAACAAAGTATCAGGCAGGTTTACAGGGTGAAAATCAAAGCCATTATTTCAAATAAATTTATCTTTAATGAAAAGTAAGCCTTGAAAAATAGTTCAATGCTGGCCTGTAATCCTAGCTACTCAGGAGGCTGAGATCTGAGTTTAGTTCCACGGATATATTGCTGGTTTTCTGCAAATTCTTTCTGCATTAGACTGTGTGAACTGAACTAAGAAGAACAAACTTTCATATTTTCAGTAAATCATTTCATTTATATAAGAAGCATAAATCCTACTGCTCAAAGAGACGACCATTCTTTTTAAAACTTTTATTTTTTCAGGTCCTGGGGCTTGAACTGTGGCCTGGGCGCTGCCTCTGAGCCCTTTTTTTTTGGCCAGTCCTAGAGCTTCAACTCAGGGCCTGGGCACTGTCCTTGAGCCTCTCTTTGCTCAAGGCTAGTGCTCTACCACTTGAGCTACAGTACCACTTCTGGCTTTTTCTGTTTATGTGGTACTGAGGAATCGAGCCCAGGGCTTCATGCATGCTAGGCAAGCACTCTACCACTAAGCCACATTCCCAGCTCCCCTCTTCCCCCTGAGCCTCTTTGTGCTCAAGGCTAGCACTCTACCATAAAGCCATTTCTGCCTTTTTCTCAGTATTTTATTGAGTCTCATGATCTTTCCCGCCCAGGCTGGATTCGAACCACAATCCTCAGATCTCAACCTCCTGAAAAGCTAGGATTTCAGGTGTGAGCCACCAGCACTCAGCTAGAAGACTGTTCTTTAAATATTAAGACCTTCCCAAATAATGAATGTGAAGTACACTAATTAAACAAGGCAATATAATGCCCATTCAGCTTTTCTCTGAAGTCAAGAATTCTGAATTCAATTTTCACACTTGCAAAAATCAATACTACTCACATGACCAAAGTTTAATGGTCACTCACTTCTTGTTTAACCTAGAGCAAGTCACATTTTTCCATGTGCATGTGTAAACACATACAGATTTTCTTTAAAATATTTGCAAATGTAACGTCATTGATTTGTTAGGGCAAATGCTTTGCATTATATGAGTTGTTACTATGCCAGGACAAAAACTGTATCACACACATAAAAACAACATATAAAAGTAAATAGAACTAGGTGCCAGTGGCTCCAGCCTGTAATCTTAACTATTCAGAAGGATGAGATCTGAGGATTGTTGTTGGAAGCTAGCTGGTTGGAAAGTCTGTAAAACCCTTATCTCCCAATTAACCACTAAAAAGAGAGGTGAAGTTGTATCTCAAGTGGTCGTGCTAACCTTGAGCACAAAAGCTCAGTGACAGCATCCAGCCCCTGAGTTCAAGCTCCAGGACCAGCATAAATAAATAAGTAATAAATACTAGTACACATTGAGACAGAAAAAAAAACAGAACTTACTGAGTTCTGGGGCTAGGAATGTGGCTTAGTAGTAGAGTGCTTGCCTAGCATGCACGAAGCCCTGGGTTCTATTCCTCAGTACCACATAAACAGAAAAAGCCAGAAGTGGCGCTGAGACTCAAGTGGTAGTGCGCTAGCCTTGAGCAAAAAGAATCTCAGGGACAGTGCCTAGGCCCTGAGTTCAAGCCCCAGGACTGGGAAAACTTACTGAGTTTAGGAATAAAGGAGGAAAGATACAAAATAGCACTTTGAAAAGTATAGATTTGGAGAAATTCAAGATATTAAAACGTGTAATTTTAGTGGGGCAGTGATGGCTCATGCCTATTCTTCCTGAGACTCTAAGATTCTCAGGAAGCTGAGATCTGAGAACTGTGTGTTGCAGTTGAGCCAGCCTAGACAGACAAATCAAACCCCTTTTCTCCAATTAACCAGCAAGAAGCCAAAAGAAATGGTTCAAGTGGTCGGACATCAGCCATGAGTGAAAAAGCTGTTAAGTTAAAGGACCTGCACTCAAGAGACTAGTACAAAAGATCTCAAAAAAAAAAAAAAAAAAAAAAAAAGATCTCACACACTGAGCTATACCGCAAATATGCTATTTTTTTATTTGGTCACAGGACTTGAACTCAGGGCCAGGGCTCTGTCCTTGAGCAATTTTGTTCAAGGCTAGCACTCTACCACTTTGAGCCACAGCACCATTTCCAGTTTTCTGGTGGTTAATTGGAGAAGTTTCACAGATTTTCAACTATGGCTGGCTTCAAACTGCAATCCTCAGATCTCAACCTCCTGAGTAGGTAGTACTACAGGCATGAGCCACCAGCACCCAGCCCTATTTTATATTCTCTCTAGTTTAGGATCCAAGTACAGTAAGCAAAATGTATTAAATATTAAAAAAGGAAGCACTGAACACAAGCAACCACAAAAGACAAGCATAGATACCTTTGAGCAATAGTCTGTAAATAAAAAAAAATAGTTCAAAGACAACTCAGCAATTCCAGTTATGAAGTTCCAGATCAGACACTACTTGGGGACTCCGTGATACAACTCCGCTACCCTACCAGCCCATGGAAAAGTATTTTCAATCAACATTTCAACATTGACAGAAGTGTTAGCAATGGAAAATAATACCTTACAGGTAGGAGGCACTTAAGTACCTATTGACTAATAATCTCCAAATTATGCTAGGTCATGTCTGTAATCTTCTGCAAATGAAGCAATCTCAATGAAGAATCGCATGGGATTTCACTCCCTAGGTGACACTTCAGGAAGCCCAGTCAAATGGAGAAAACCTAAAATAATTAAGTGTACTCATAATTTACAAACAGCTTGAAATACTTGAAGAATCTGTAGTAACACAAAAGGAACTTTACTTAGGGAAAAATTTTGCTGCAGCTCGTAGATCTGGTAACAATCCGAGACTTGTTTCTGCTACTTGGGCTCTATTAAAATATTTAACATGAGAGCTACACACTGGTGGCTCACGCTTGTAATCCTATTTAGGAGGCTGAGATCTGAGGATTGCAGTTAGAAGTCCGCCTGAAAGTCCATGAGACTATCTCATCTCCAATTAACCACCAAAAAGGGCAGGTGTGCAGCTGGGGGTAAAGTGGGAGAGAGCTTGTCTTGAGCACAAAAGCTCAGGCACAGTGCCCAGTCCTTAGGCTCAAGCTCTAGGAGCAGCACACATACAAGAAAGTACTTAACATTAACATGTACATGTCTATTCATGCATTGTTATCTTCCTAGCTGCTATCAATTCTCAAGGGCCACGGATTGGGGATTAAACTGATGATACCATAATACAAGGGCTTATAGTCTCTAAATAGGACTGAAATTTGGAAATTCTGTTTTCTTTTCACATGCTGGGTCTAGGCCATCCTTCTTGGCTGGCTGACAAGTGAAAAGAGGCTCCTGCTGGTGCCACTCACCCTGGGAATACAGAGTTCCATGAACTGTGCATTCAAGAGCCACAAAGGAGGATATAAACCACACACAACAGAGCCAACGCACACAGCTACATCTCCATTCATCTATAGACACTACTTCATTATGACTCTCTCACTGCCATTCAAGAACCGGAAGATCCCTAAAAACTGGGAGGTGACAGCCACACAAAGGTCACCATTACTGTTTTCTTTTGTATGCTTCTAATTAGTGCAGGAAAACTGCTAGTTACAAGTCTTGTTCCTTCTGCTGGTTTGCAAAACATCCAAAGCTCCTTCTCCTCTACTGTCTTCTGGGTTTGGGAACTCAGCCTCTGCAGACTACAACAGCTGATTATTGCCCTAAGAGGACTTAACAGTTGTCTAACAGCACATGTACACTGTGCACCCCCACATGCACTCACACAGAAACATGCCACACACACTAATCACTCATACATACACATACCACATCATGCACATGAGCACCAGAGACGCTGGACCTGTCCCCTGAAAATATCAATAAAGAGAACAGGACGATTATTTTTAAATTTAGGTTTTAATTATGTACATAAATAGCAACTTGAGAACAAGGAGTTCTAAGGCTTGTACATTATTGTCTCTAAGTGAAAAGATTCAGATTAGCCCACTTGTATGGCATCAACCAAGATAACAAAGAAGGCCTGGTATAGATTTTCCTGAAGAAGAAAGCCAGTTTACTACATTCAATACTGACTTCTCTGCCACTTTTCTGTAGAAATACTGATTTGCTGTCTGGAGTTTCCAATGTTTACCTATACCTAAAAGAAAGAAAAGAAAAACATGAAGTAAATGGAACCAGAAGTAATAAAAATATAAGTAAATTTTTGTATTTTGATAACGTCTTAAGTTTAAGTAAAGAAAACCATATAAAATATTAACATTACTGTTACGTGATGAGAGGATCATGAGCCAGAGAAAACTGTAATGTTCCCAATTTCTTAAATGGTTAAATTAGTCTTCAGCAAGGCTTTGTGCTCCAGCAGTACTATTAGACTCTCACCTGGCTGAGTATCCAAGCACAATTAAATAGCGAATACAAAGCAATTGTCTAAATGGCATAGCACACCACCGCCCCCACCCCAGGACCAAACAACTATTTCCACGGATTCAAAAAACACAGAAATTCAAACACACATGAAAGGTAAACTGAGTCTCCTCTAGATTGCTTGCTTGCTTCTTTCTTTCTTTCTTCCTTCCTTTCTCCTTTCCTCCCTTTCTTCCTTTCTATGTCAGTGCTAAGGCTTGAACTCAGAGCTTTGCCCTCTTGCTTAGTTTTTTCACTCAAGGCTAGTGTTCTATCACTTGTGCCACACCTCCACCTCCTGGTTTTTAATAGGTTAACTGGAGATGAGTCTCACAGGTTTGTCTACTAAGACTAGCTTTAAACCTCAATTGTCAGGGACTGGGAATGTGGCCTAGTGATAGAGTGCTTGCCTAGCATGCATGAAGCCCTGGGTTCCATTCCTCAGTACCACATAAATAGAAAAAGCCGGAACTGGCACTGTGACTCACGTGGTAGGGTGCTAACCTTGAGCAAATGAAGCTCAGGGACAGTGCTCAGTCCCTGAGCTCAAGCTCCAGGACTAGGAAGAAAAAAAAAACAAACCTAAAAACAAAACAACAAAAACACAATCATCAGATCTCAGCTTCCTGAGTAGCTAGGATTACAGGCGTGAGCCACCAAGAGCCCAGTAAGATAAGACTAATTTATCTTTTATAAATTGCTTTGCTTTTATAATTAAAAACTATAATGAAGAGCTAAAAAGAAAGGTTAGAAAAGTAAGATTGTAGATACAGTACGTTGAAGTCTACTTCAGAATATCTCTGAAAACTGAAATGAGTACTTTCATTTTATGTCTCATTGTCCCTATACAGAAAAACAACTATATTCAATGTAAAGTCTGTAGGGGACACGTGTGGTTCTCCGGCTCCTCGTCCTTTAGCTTCCCTTCTACTGGCACATCCCATGCACATCGGGCTGAGATACCTCTGCCTTTTAACAAGATCCTGGGATAAAGTCATTAACTCATTTGTGTAACAACAGCTGAGAGCTAGTGTGTGTGTGTGTGTGTGTGTGTGTGTGTGTGTGTGTGTGTGTGTGTGTGTGTGTGTGTGTGTGTGTGTGTGTGTGTGTGTGTGTGTGTGTGTGTGTGTGTGTGTGTGTGTGTGTGTGTGTGTGTGTGTGTGTGTGTGTGTGTAATTTTTTTCTTTTTTTTTTGTGGTGCCAAGGCTGGAACCTGAGAGCTAGTGTGTGTGTGTGTGTTTGTAATTTTTTTCTTTTCTTTTTGTGGTGCCAAGGCTGGAACCTGAGAGCTACTCTGTGTGTGTGTGTGTGTGTGTGTGTGTGTGTGTGTGTGTGTGTGTGTGTGTGTGTGTGTGTGTGTGTGTGTAATTTTTTTCTTTTTTTGTGGTGCCAAGGCTGGAACCTGAGAGCTAGTGTGTGTGTGTGTGTAATTTTTTTCTTTTTTTTTGTGGTGCCAAGGCTGGAACCCATGGTTGGGTTATTATAAATGTGAAAGAAGAACTGTAATTATTTTCGGTGACCCCCTCAAACAAGATCAGGACCACTGTGTGGGAGTCACAAGGGGACATATTTTTGCTTCGTATGTAAGAAACCGTTTCCCAAAAATCACAGCCGTACAAAAATGGCTAGCTGCCCTGCGGAGTGTTTCCTATTAGTGGATGTATAAAAAGGGGAACATACACGGCTACAGGGGATTCTGCCTGAGAGACAGTCTCTCAAATTGTTATGTCACTTTCTAGCTCTCTAAAAATGTGGAGACAGACTGAGAAGGAAAAACGCTAAAAGTCAGGTTTTCATGAATTTAAAATAGTAGCCATGATTTACAATAAACATAACAATGTGTTCTGATAAAATTTCTGATTATATGAGTGGAGGGTACAGCTCATTGGCAAAGTTTGCCTAGTGTGTGCAAGGTCCTGGGGTAATCTCCAGCATAATATTTTCTCTGTGTGTGTGTGTGTGTGTGTGTGTGTGTGTGTGTGTGTGTGTGTGTGTGTGTGTGTGTGTGTGTGTGTGTGTGCGCGCGCGCGCGTGCTGGTCCTGGGACTTGAACTCAGGGCCTGGATGCTGTCTGTCCCTGAGCTTTTGTGCTCAAAGTTAGTGCTCTACCATTTGACCCATAGCTCCATTTCTGGCTTTTTGGTGCTTAATTGTAGATAACTTTCCTGCCTAAGCTGGCTTCCAACCCATGATCCTCAGATCTCAGCCTCCTGAGTACCTATGATTACAGGTGTGAGCCATCAGTGTCCCACTCCAGGTACAATGTTTTTATCTGATTATAAGAGAAAATTTAAAAAGCTTTTCACCCTTTTTGACTAAGATCAAATGTAAAAGAAAATTCATACTCACTGCAAAATAATTTAAAATATATAAAGTTATGAGAAAGCAAAAAAAAAAAAAGTAAAGAATCATCCTACTACCTGAAATATGCACACTTAATTTTCTGGGACTGGGAGCATGGCTGAAGTGGAAGAGTAATTTGCAAGAGTGAATAGAAGCTTTTTCTGTTATATCTCTTGGTCAAATAATGTACCATATTACCCCTTTTCTCTATTTAATAATAATTGTATCCATGCTCCCATGCAATTAAGATATTACTGAAATAGAACTATATTCCTCTTCACGAATATGCCATAATTAAATAACCTTTCTAGAGTTGAATATCTAGGTTATTTAAAACTCAATATAATCTTCTAACCATCAGGAAATATAAAAGCTATTATATAAATTCTTTTTGTTATGCTGGGGTTTGAACTCAGGGCCTCAAGCTAGTGGGGCAAATATTTTACCAATAAGC
Organism: Dipodomys spectabilis; assembly: GCF_019054845.1. Taxonomy (NCBI): domain Eukaryota; kingdom Metazoa; phylum Chordata; class Mammalia; order Rodentia; family Heteromyidae; genus Dipodomys; species Dipodomys spectabilis. Next base: position 1,931,487 of record NW_024871203.1, on the reverse strand, counting down.
CATACCTCTAGCCCTTTTTGTGCTGATCATTTGTGAGACAGGCCAGTGCCTATTTCATGGTTCTATTGCACATGCCACCAAACCCAGCTCTCAGTTGAAAAGAGGTCTCATAAACTCCTGTTCAGGTTGGCCTCAAACCGTGATCCTCCCAACTTCTCTATCTCCCAAATAGGATTATAGGCATGAGGCAATGGTGCCCCTCCACAGTTCTGCATACATACACAACTATTAGTATAACTAGATTTTTCTGTACTTAAAAGTGCTTGATTGATAAGTAAATATATAAATGAATAAGTAACAGTGAGTTATATGAAATAAAAAGCAACCTCACTGATTTTCTGATTTCTGTCTGGTTCTAGCTTGTCTAGAAAACCCAGGAACTACTTAGGAATAAACACAATTAAATAAGCTATAGCATTTAAGTCCATAAATTAAAGATGGGATAAAATATGTTTCAACATCAAGGTGAAACTGCTATAATTAATTAAATTAAATTAATTAAAGACAAGTCATTTCACCTGGCGCTAAAAATACTGAAAATAACCAGAGTTTTTCTTGTTCTTTACCTGATAAATGAGCAGAATATGGAGTTTTCTACTTATTTCCAGGTGAATTCTTCACATTTCCTGGCTAGAAAAATGGAAATGAGATTTTAGATGAAGTTTGAAAAGAAATGTGAAATGCCACAGTGTCTTCAGTATTTGGCTAGATAGAAATATTAAATATGACTATTTTTTGGGGTGGAGAGGAAGTCAAGGCATTGTAGGAAAGGGCTTATTAGGGTGTCAATGAAAGATCTGGGAAGACAATGAGATCCCAAATTCTCAGCTAGGCTTACAGTTACTGTTTAATATTGTTATAATACAGCAAGGTGCTGACATCTTATGCATGTGTAATCCTAGTTACTCAGGAGGCTGAGATCTGAGGATCAAGGTTCAAAGCCAGTCCAGGTAGGAAAGTCCATGAGACGCTTCTCTCCAATTAAGCACCAAAAAACCTGAAAATGGAGCAATGGCTCAAGTTGCAGAGCACAAAAGCTATTCTTAAGCACAAAAGCTCAGGGCAGTATCCAGGCCCCGAGTTCAAGCCCCAGGACTGTCACAAAAAATAGTCATAATACAAAATAACCCATTCCTCAGTAAAATGAAGGAGTTACTACAACTCCCTGTAGGGGCCTTGCTGAGCTCTCCTAAAAGCCCTGCTGTAGACAGCAATGTGTGCAAAGAGAGCAAGAAATAAAGTCCCGCTAATTCTCATGTAGATTCTGTTTTTTAAAAAATCAAGTCAACAATGAAAAGATTTCTTAGTTCCTGAAAGTGTTAGATGTACTAGTACTTTATGCCACTGGTGAAAAGGGAAGGCTTCTTGAACTATATCCACCACAGGGGCCAACGCACCCAAAACACACAGGCTTACTCTGAAAGTGGTTAAAATTGGACCACACCCACTCTGCCGGGAGCCATCTGGGAACATGTAACTAGGTCATGTCGTCCATCAGGAGTCGTATGGTGTGGCAAAGTTTCCACTGGGAAAAGCATATGTGCAAAATGTTTAAGGCCTGTATGTTTTTAAGACTTTCAACCTGAAATCACATTAATAAGACTTGCTTGACATCAAAAAGCCAAAGCTGGAGTCTGAAACCAATGAGGCTACCAATGGGCAGGCAATGGGGCTGGCTTCTGTTCTGTAGAGGTTACTTGGTGGCCCTTTCTCAGTGATAGATATGACTCAAAAGGGGAAAAGGGGAGCCGGTGCCAATGGTTCACGTCTGTAATCCTAGCTTCTCAGGAGGCTGAGCTCTGAGGATTGTGGTTCAAAGCCACCCCAGGCAGAAAAGTCTGTGAGACTCTTATCTCCAATAAATCACCAGAAAACCAGTAGTGGTGCTGTGGCTCAAGTGGTAGAGCACTCACCTTGAGCTGAAGAGCTCAGGGACAGCGCCCAGGCCCAGAGTTCAAGCCCCACTACAGACAAAAAAAAAAAAAAAGAGGTAGGGGAAGGTTCTGAAAGACATATATGGCTGACCCTGTTAGTTTCAGAGTATGGTTTCTAGGTAATTTTACTGCTTATCAGAGTGGTTAGGAACTGGTCTGTAAGTACTGCTCTGTAGCTGTTATTCCAGATTAATTAATTAAGTATCTTCATTTGGATAACAAATTAAATGGTCACCACATCTACTTGCTGATCGAGTTATGGGAAGCAAGGCCATACGCACTATGTTGGGTGGAGCAACATTCAAATACACAGGCCTACTTGATGCTCTGAACACAGCTCTGCAGAACTCAGCACCAGTGGCCCTCCATTCACCATCCCTGCTTCCAGGTGTGTACACAGGTGAATTCACATATGCACACGCATGAGTACACACACAAGTACCACAGCGCAGCCCTATGGGCCTTTTTGCTGTTACTCAAACCTGCCAAGCTCTTTCTCTTTAGTATATATAACAAAACATGACAAATATGTCACTAAAAAAATATTGGGCTTATCCACCCACCCTATTACAAATTCGAGCTCTCTTGGCAGAGGCCGCTGTAATCTCAGAGAAAACAACATTCTCACTTCAAAAGGCAGTTCGTGATTTAGCACAAGCCAAAAATCTAGGGTTTTTTATTTTCAAAGACATCACTTTATTTTAATAGTACTTTATAATTCAATGATCTTCCTTACAATCCAATTTTAATATATATGGTCGTGGTTTTTAAAATTTCTTTTTAACCATGTCCATGAACATGAATAACAATGTTAGAAAAACTGAAAGCTTTAAACAAAAATCAAAGCACTGGTTTCTAATTACTATTCACTGCCATGTGAGCATGATTGCTAGCCAAACCTTGAAGCTATGGCTGAACTGTTTGAGTCCTCACCCACCAGCAGAATTATTTTCATCACTTTTCCAAAGTGCGACTTGCTCACATCTAAAAGGGGAATGATAATGGACTTTGCCAGAGCAAAGAACACAATACTCAAGACCAAGCTCAAGAAACCTGACCTACTCTACTACTGTATGACGTTTAATTTTTTTAAGAAAAAGGAAAAGGATAAATGACCTGTTAAAGATCCTAACAAGATTCCTTCATTGAAATATCTTAGGCAAAACAGTACTCCAATTCCAGGGCTTATGACTATGCTAACAGACATGGCAAAGAGAAATTAAGGCTGTAGTAGAATTAAGCTTAATAAACAGTCACCTTTACAGTAGGGTTATTATTTTGGGTTATCTGGGCAGGCCCAGTTGAATTTTAAGAGTTAACAGAAACTGGTTGCCAGCGGCTCAAGGCTGTAATCCTAGATACCTGAGAGGCTGAGATCTGAGGATTGCAGTTCAAAGCCAAGCCCGCGCAGAAAAGTCCACAAGATTCTTTTTTCTTTTTTTTTTTTGGGTCCGGTCGTGGGGCCTGAACTCTGGGCCTGGGCACTGTCCCTCAGCTCTTCAGCTCAAGACTAGCGCTCTACTACTTGAGCCACAATGCCACTTCCGGCTTTTTTTTTCTTTTCGCTTATGTGGTACTGAGGAATGGAACTCAGGGCCTCATGCATGCAAGGCAAGCACTCTACCACTGAGCCACCTTCTTAGCCCGTCCACAAGATTCTTACCTCCACTTAACCATCAAAAAGCCAGAAGTGGAGCAGTAGCTCAAGTAGTAGAATGCTGGCCTTCAGGAGAAAAGCTCAGGAATAGGACCTGGTCCTGAGTTCAAGCCCCAGGACCAGCACACACACAAAAAGTTAACAGAAAGCAAGGAGACAGAAGAAAAGGGACTGAGAAAGGGGACTTCAAAAAGTCTTGACCTATTGTTGCTGGCTTTGAAGATGCAAAAAGAAGGCTTGGAGTCAAGGTCTCTCTAGAAACTAGGACAGCTTTACTCACTAGCCAGCAAAACAGAGCAGAGTTTATAACAGCAAGAAACTGAATTTTTGTCAACAATTTAAATAAGCAGGAAATTGTGCTTTAGGGCCTCCAAAATGGAATGCAACTCTGCTGACACCTTAATTTAGTATTGGACTTCTCACTTGCAGAACTAAGATAATTACTTTGTATTATTTTCAGCCTGAAAATGTATAGTCACTTGTCTGAGTAGCAATAGGAAATCACAGTAATTATACAAAGACTTCTTTGAGAAAGGGTGTTGCCATATAGCTCAGGCTGGCCTCAAAATTCACAATCCTCCTGCCTCAGACTCCCAAATGCTAGCATTAGTCATGTACCTACGATTCCACAGACTGTATCTTCTCAGGTGTTAGTCATCTGGGTGGTTGTCAATGGTTGGTGTGTGTTAGAGTCTGTTCATTTTATGTGTTCTACACATGGGTGAATTCATCAAATCTGCAAAACAGCACTAGGAAGTCCTATCCTCACTTCCCAGGCCATCAGAATAACTTCCCAAGGTTTTAAGGCTAGGCTGAGGCAAGGGTACTTTGTACAACTCCATCCTGCAAGCCAATCTTTCTAGGTACCAAAAGTATACACTTTTCCTGAGAGGAGATAGTTCCCACCCCCCACCTCCACATTTCAGGATTTCTAGCTGTTTACTATTGATAAGTGATGATGTTTTTAACAAAATAGAAAAGTGATAACTTTTGTTTCTTAGAATTTCATTGTATTTTGTGACAGTACTGGGGCTTGAACTTGGGGCTAGGGTGCTTTCCCTTAGCTTTTGTGCTCAAGGCTGATATTACACTATTTGAGCCACAGTTCTACTTGTAGCTTTTTGTTGATTACTTGGATAAGAGTCTCAACACTTTTGTGTCCAGACTGCAATCTCAGCCTCTTGAGTAGCAAGGATTACAGGCATGACCCACCAACAACTGTGCTATCTCTTAGAATTTTAGGAAGTTGGAAAGGCACAAATTCAGAATAACTTTAGCTTTACAGAAAATCTACCACATTGGCCGTATTTGCCTTTTAATTTTATAGCATTAAGAACACTAACTACAAGATCTACCCTCTTAATAGATACACAGCTCTTAGCTGTATGGGAGATTCAGGAAGCAAGGACTTGATGTTAAGCCAAGTGTTGTACTACTGAGCTACACTCCTAACCTATAACAGGTTTTGCAGAGTATGACACTGCATTGTCATCAAAAGGCACAATGCTGTATCCATCTCATTCAACTGAAACGTTAGGCTAATCAATTAGCGACTCCTCAGGCTCCCAAACTCCAGCCAATCGCCATTCTATTCTGCTTCTATGAGCTTGACTATTTTAGACATCTCATGTAAGTAAAATCATTCAGTCTTTATCCTTTTATGTTAGGCTTGTCTCAAAGACAAATATTTTAAGATGGCATAACTTACTTTCAGTGGAAGACATAGATGTGTTTAGAGAGCTGAGGAATTTGGAATGGAGGAAGAGAAAGCAGAATGTGTTTACTCAGGGTGGTGGCTGCTGCTTCCCTTGCATTTATTTTCCTGCTGAGTCAGCAGGGCCTGAAATAAAACTATTAAAACCTCAGCCTTAAAAGTTCTGCTCGGTTTTCCTGTGGGGGAACAGGTTCATAGTCTCTTGTATGTATTTCCCTGCCTTTGAAATAATTAATTATTGTTGGTCGTTAACAGTCATTCTGTAATTCTTTGATAGTAACTCATTTTTTAAAATTTAGTGAAAAACTAAAATATGACCTTTATTCAGATACAATGTTATGTTTAGCTAATAATTATAAGACAAATCCAAAGGAGCCATTTGTGACCATAAGGACCAACATACACAACTAGCCTCCATCTGTTATGATTTTTTTTATTTATTTTTTTGGGTCCGGTCGTGGGGCCTGAACTCTGGGCCTGGGTGCTGTCCGTCAGCTCTTCAGCTCAAGGCTAGAGCTCTACCACTTGAGCCACAGCACCACTGCCGGCTTTTTTCTTTTTGCTTATGTGGTGCTGAGGAATCGAACCCAGGGCCTCAGGCATGCAAGGCAAGCGCTCTACCACTGAGCCACCTTCCCAGCCCTGTTATGATTATTTTTTATGTCAGTATTAAGGCTTGAACTCAGGACCTTGAACTATGGCGTGGCTTTTTTGTTCAAGGCTAGCACTCTACCACTTGAGCCGAACCTCCATTATAGCCTCCATCTCTGATATCCAGATATTACATTGCAACTATTCTGAAAGGGTTTCAGATGAGCAATAAATAATCAATAAACGTTTCATGCTTTTATTAAGCTCGTGGAGTAAAAGAGTGAAATTCATTAAGCCAACTACATGAAAACTTTTGTTTATCAAAAGAAGAAACCTGAGCTGAGCACAGTGGTCCACACTTATAATCCCAGCACAAAGCAGAAGCAGAAGGATCTTGAGTTCAAAGCAAGCCTGGGCTACATAGTAAGACCTTGTTTCAAACTACCCTCCCCTCCAAAATAAAGCTAAAAATTGAAAACACAAGCCCTAAATTAAGAAGACAATTAAAAACTTGGAGTCAAAATATTAATATATAGGAAAAAACTACTTATAATCAGTAAGAACAAGATAGTGATCTATATACAAAAATGGTCAAAGACTTAAAACAGACATTTCAATAAGAAACCAATAAATGTTGAGGTTGGATGCTTGGCTCGGTTAGTAAAGTGCTAGCCAATGAGCAAAGGCATCACGTACCAAGTTGGAGTCCCAGTCTCAGACCAAAACAAGAAAAAAGAAAAAAAAAACGAATAAATGTCCAGAGTCAGCTTCTACTAACAAAATGGAACACTCTGAACTGCAAATAAGGACAAGCATGATAAAATATTCAAATAGAGCAAATATTTTAATTCATACTGATATTTACCAATGAAGAGAAGAAAGAGGGAGAATGCAGTAAAAAAAAAAAAATCAATGCGTATCCTACAAAATTAAGAACAGTGAGGGAAGGGGTGGTTAGGGGAGGGAAGGGGTGGTTAGGGGAGGAATGGAGGAGAACGCTGAAGGGGTGGCACTGGCCATTGTAGTCATAAAGTGTTTTGTTGAATGGCAACACCTCTGTCCAACTACTTCAAGATAATAAAAAGATTTTAAAAAGAAAACTTCCAATTGACAAAAATATTGAAATAAATGCACAAAAAGATAAAACATTTATTCTGCTTTTTGTATAATAGCTATGACTGGGTAACTAAATAGTAAACGAGGAAAAGTAGAGGATAAGATATTCCTTGTTGGAATACTACAGCTAATGAGTGAACTGACAGATGTAGAACATCATAGTTTCCCCACTCCCACATACTCAGCATCAGGGGCTCCCAAAAATTCCTGTTTTAGAGTCAGGTGGGGGGTAGGAGATAGAAAACCAATGGCCCTTCAATATCAAATAATTTCTAAAATCCATACCAACCAAATGTTAAAAGAGCCTTCTGCTACTTTTTCATTTAAAACTGGTAGTAAATGTTTAATGTTCTCAAATCAATTTTACTGCCTTTATTGAGAACACACAGCTGGCAGGGTAAACAAATGGGAGAACATTTTAAGTCCTTATTGACTTTGAGCAGGGGAAAGGTGTAGCACAGAAAGAAATGCAAACCAATCACCAACTAATTAGAAATCTTAGCCATTCTATTCCCAAATGACTCACATTTAAATCTCAGTAGTTTTTTTTTTTTTTTTTGGTCTGGTCATGGGGCCTGAACTCTGGGTCTGGGCTAGCGCTCTACCACTTGAGCCATAGCACCACTTCCGGCTTTTTTTTTTTTTGCTTATGTGGTACTGAGGAATCGAACCCAGGGCCTCACGCATGCAAGGCAAGCACTCTACCACTGAGCCACCTTCCCAGCCCTCTCAGTAGTTTTAAAAGGGTTGACAAATCACTACCAAATACTAGCCTTTCTAATTTGTGTTACAACCACAGCCCTCTACCAGATGTGTGTGTGTGTGTGTGTGTGTGTGTGTGTGTGTGTGTGTGTCTGTCTGTCTGTCTGTCTGTCTGTACGGGCGTCACTCCTGGGGCTTGAATTCAGGGCCTGAGTGTTTTATCCCTGAGCTATTTTGCTCAAGGTTAGTATTCTACCACTTAAGCCACAACTCCATTTCCAGCTTTTTGATATTTATTTTATTTATTTATTATTATTTTTGGGGGGTCTGGTTGTGGGGCCTGAACTCTGGGCCTGGGCGTTGTCCCTCAGCTCTTCAGCTCAAGGCTAGCACTCTACCACTTGAGCCACAGAGCCACTTCCAGCTTTTTTCTTTTTGCTTATGTGCTGCTGAGGAATTGAACCCAGGGCCTCATACATGCAAGGCAAGCACTCTACCACTGAGCCACCTTCCCAGACCCTTTTTGATATTTAATTGAAGATAAAGGTCTCTCGTTTCTGCCCTGGCTGGTTTTGAACCATGTTCCTCAGATCTCAATCTGAATAGGTAGGATTAAAGGTGTGAGCTACTGGCACCCGGCCCAGACTGAACACTTCGAGAAGTCAATGCCCCCCTTTGGCTTTAGTGCGTATGCCTGTCTGCAGACACCATAGCCCTGTCAGGAACCCTCTCTGGCTTTGCTGTGCCAAAGTCTGTGGTTAAAGAGACAGTGCTCTGGAGGAGGCTGATTCAGGTTCATTTTCTGTGCTTCTTTCTAGGCTGTATACTATTTTCCTGACATTTCTGTTTCCTTTCCCAAATAAAAATTTTGTGAGGACTTGTTAAAAGCATTTTTTAAACAGGAAAGAAGGCTTCCAAAGAAAATGTCAGAGAAGTGAAAATAAAACTGTTTATTCTTTAAAAAGGATTGCCAGGGGACACGTGACAGTGGTCCAGAACTTCCCACTCAAGAGCTAGTTTAAAAGGACCCAAGAGTGACTAATTCCTTTGGAAACCATCAGTACAAAAATCAGATTTCACTGGAAGATTATATATACATTGAGAAGGGATCATCTTTTATTTTGTAATGTTAGTTCTGAATTCTTCAAAATTACAGATCTTATTTTGAGCTAGTTTTTGGCCAAGCTCCTGTATATGCTAAACACACACTTTTATCACTGCGCTATATATCTCTACCCCATTCTTTCTTTCTTTTTTTTATTGTCGGTAGTGGAGCTTGAACTCTGGGCCCGGGCGCTGTCCCTCAGCTCTTCAGCTCAAGGCATGCACTCTACCACTAGAGCCACAGCGCCACTTCCAGTTTTCTGAGTGAGTGCCACTTCCAGTTTTCTGAGTGGTTTATTAGAGATAAGAGTCTCACAGACTTTTCTGGCTGGGCTGGCTTTGAACTGTGATCCTCAGATCTCAGCCTCCTGAGTAGCTAGGATTACAAGTGTGAGCCACCAGTGACTGGCTTCATTTTTTAAAAAAATTTTTGTCAGTCCTGAGGCTTGAACTCTAGGCTTGGGCGCTGTCCTTGAGTACATTTTGCTCAGGACTAATACACTACCACTTGAGCCATAGCTCCACTTCTGGCTTTTTCTGTGATTTAATTGGAGATAAGAGTCACACAGACTTTCCTGCTCCGGCTGACTTTGAACCATGATCCTCAGATCTCAACCATCTGAGTAGCTACAATTAGAGGCATGAGCCACCAGTGCCCGGCTCAACCCATTAATTTATATATTTCTTTTTTTTCTTTTCTGCTGGTACTGGGATTTGAACTCAAGAGACTTGAGCACTTACTTAGCTTTTTTACTTAAGTCTGGTCCTCTACCACATGAGCCATGCCTCAACTCCTGGCTTTTTGCTGGTGAATTAGAGATATGTCTCTCTCCGGTTTGTCTACCTAGGCTAGCTTTGAACCTCAATCCTTATTTCTCAGCCTTCCAAAGTTGCTAGGATTATAGGCATGAGCTATCAGCTTGATTTATATATTTCTGAAAAGAGTATTTTTGAGTAAAACAACCAGAGTTAAAATGAACTTCCCTCAGTCTATAATGTAGAAGGTCTATGAATATAAGAACCCTACTTTTCCCTTAGCTGCCTTTGCCTCTGAATGTGTAGAGGATAGGATCTCTGTTCCATACACATTCTATCTTTTCAGGAGAAAGAGGACATCCCAGCACTCATGGCCATAGTAGGCCATGTGGCTGGGAGAAAAGATGAAAGGTGACACATCGTTATGATTACACAAGCTCCTCCCTCCGTTGCTCATGGCACAAAGAATATGGCCTGTGGCAGGTAGCTGCTTCTCAACACACCATGGCTCCTGCCCCAGCTGGGAAATAAACAGATTCATTATTGCTCAAGGAAATAACCAAGATTATGGTAATAAGAAGAGGGGTATCTCAATGATGTCTCCCTACCCCCTAAAGGAGCAGAGTATATTCCCCTTTGAATCCACTTTTGCTAAAAGTTTTGTTGTTGTTGTTGTTTTGTTTTGTTTTTATTGGTCAGTCGTGGGACCTGACCTCTGGGCCTAGTCACTGTCTCTCAGTTCTTCAGCTCAAGGCTAGTGCTCTATCACTTAAGCTACAGTGCCACTTCCAGCTTTTTCCACTTATGTGGTACAGAGGAATAGAACCCAGGGCCTCATGCATGCAAGGCAAGCACTCTACCACTGAGCCACCTTCCCAGCCCGATAAAAGTTTGTACATAACATGCCATACTTTGAGCAAACTATAAATAGAATAGAGTAGAAATTAGGGTCTAAGGCCGAGGTGAAATGCCTTGGACAATCAACACTTATTCGACTTAGCTGATAATAAACACTACTAGAAAATTCTAAGTTAGAAACTTAGAACAAAAACAAATAGAAAAAGCTAAAAATAAAAACAGACAAAAAAAGGCAAGTGAAGCAATAGGGTTATCCAACACCTTACACATCTAGAAAAACACACATTTAAGCCAAATGGGAGACAGTGAAAATGATTATTTTTTACCTTATGAAAGTGTTCCTTCCACAAATCTTCTGCAACTATGTATCCTCGTAAACCCCAGTCATACAGCTTTTCCCCAGTGACCTAGAAACAAAAGAGAAAGCATTTGCTACTATTCCATATGTGACTGGTAAAGAAGAGAATATTCAGCTTTCTTTTTTCCTATTTCTAAAGGAAATGACTACTATAGGATGTCTGTGTAACAATGAGTTGGGCAACAGTGGATCACATCTGTAATTTTACCTACTCAGGAGGCTAGGATCTGTGGATCGTGGTTCAAAGCCAGCCCAGACAGGAAAGTCCAGGAGACTCTTATCTCTAATTAACCACCAAAAATCTGGAAATTGAACTGTGGCTCAAATGCTAGAGTGCCAGCAAAATAAAAAAAAAAAACCCTAAGGAATATCACCTAGGCCCTGAGTTCAAGCTCCAGGATTGGTACAGAAAAAAAAAAATCAGTGAAACATAAGCAAGTAAAAAGATAGCAAGAGCCAGGCGCTGGTGCTCATGCCTGTAATCCTAGCTACTCAGAAGACTGAGGTCTGAGGATCATGGTTCAATACCAGCCCAGGCAAGAAAGACTACCATCTCAAACTATTCAGAAAAGGCTGGAAGTGGCACTATGGCTCAAGTGGTAGAGCACTAGCCTTGAGTGAAAAACCTTAGTGCCCAGGCTCTAAGTTCAAGCCCCACAACAGACAAAAAAAAAGACAAGAAAAAGAAAAAGTGAAAACTGAAAAGAGGCTGGGAAGGTGGCTCAGTGGTAGAGTGCTTGCCTTGCATGCATGAGGCCCTGGGCTCGATTCTTCAGCACCACATAAACAGAAAAAGCCGAAAATGGTGCTGTGGTTCAAGGGGTAGAGTGCTAGCCTTGAGCACAGAGAAGCTCAGGGGCAGTGCCCAGACACTGAGTTCAAGCCCCAGGACTGGGAAAAAAATGAAGAGAGCAAATAAAAACCAAAACACATAGTTAAAAAAAAAGGATAGCAAAAATGACAGAATAAGAAGGAAAACTAGCCAGAACTGGTGGCTCACTCCTATAATCCTAGCTACTCAGGAGGCTGAGATCTGAAGACTGGTTCGAAGCCAACCCTGGCAGGAAAGCTAAGGCTTGAGTTGTGGCACAAGTAGCAGCTGGCCTTGAGCACAAAAGCTCAGGGATTATGCCCAGGCCCTGAGTTAAAGCCCCAAGAATGGCCCCCTCAAAAAAAAAACCCTACAAAATAAAACAAAATTAAGCAGCAAACCCATAAGTTCCACACAAACAAGAATGAAGAACACTATAGCCGACTGAGTAGTAACTTACCTGGGCAAACGCAATTGCTTGTTGTGGGTAATAGACAGAGGCAGCGAATCCCATGAAAGTAGGTGGATATACTATCTTCTTTATTTTTGAGCCTAATAAATAAAAGGTGGCATACACCATTAGGTGATTGTTATAATCAACATCACCATCTCCTTTAAACATTTAATATTGAGTAAGATTTCTTTGGCCCTAAATTGAGAGGATATATTTAATAACAGTATGTACACCAAATTTTTTTGAGATATCCTTCATATAATCTTCCTGTTTAAAGGATAGAATTCAAGGACTTTTAGTATGTTCACAGAGTTGTATAACCATCATCAAAACCAATTTTATCATCCGCAAAAGAAACCCCTACCTATAGGCTGGTGTAGCTCAGTGGAACAGCATGTGCTTAGCATTCATAAGGCCCTGAGTAAGAAAGAGAGAGAAGAGGAAGAGGAAGAAAAATAAGGAGGAGGGCTAGTGCCAGTGGCTCACGCCCATAATACTAGCTACACAGGAAGCTGAGATTGAGGATCACAGTTCAAAGCCAGCCTGGGCAGGAAAGTCCGTGAGACTCCAATGAATTACTCAGCAAGAGCAGGAAATAGCGCTGTGGTTCAAGTGGTAGAGTGCTAGCACTGAGCACAAAGAGGCTAAGAGACAGTGCCCAGCCTTGAGTTCAAGCCCCAAGACTGGCAACAGATAGACAGACAGATAAGGAGGAAGGAGAGAGGGAAGGATGAGTGAGGGAGGGACACTCATTAATAGTCACTCCCCAATTCCCTCCTGCGACCCTTCAACAAAAACCATCTGCATTCTATCTCTATTGATTTGCCTACTGCGAACATATAATATGTGGCCTTTCATGACTGACATCTCTAACTCAACAAATGTTCTCAAGAGAACCACCATTTCTTTTTTGATTATTTTAACAGTCTCTTTTATGTCATCCAGGCTAGCTTTTAACTCACTATTTACACTTGAGATCATGATCCTCCTGCCTCAGCCTCCCAAGTACTTCAAATGCTGGGATTATAGGCATGTGCCACCACACCTGGCTTAAGAACTATCATTTGGGGGCTGGGAAGGTGGCTCAGTGGTAGAGCGCTTGCCTTGCATGCATGAGGCCCTGGGTTCGATTCCTCAGCACCACATAAGCAAAAAGAAAAAGCCGGAAGTGGCGCTGTGGCTCAAGTGGTGGAGCGCTAGCCTTGAGCTGAAGAGCTGAGGGACAGCACCCAGGCCCAGAGTTCAGGCCCCATGACCGGACCCCCTCCCCCCCAAAAAAGAACTGTTATTTGAGGATGGGAGTGAAAAAAACTGTAAGAGAGTGAAGGAAGGGGTGACACTGTCCAAAAATAAATGTATTCTTTGCCTGACTTATCTAACTGTAAACCCCTATACATCACCTTAATAATAACAATTCAAAAAAATTTTAAAGGAAAACAAAGAACAATCATTTCTAAGGAAGCAGATAAAAAACTTTTGAAAAACTTACAAGTGCCAGTATTTTAGTTCCTAGAGGTTTTAAAGTAAATTACCTTCCTTGTCCCATTCCTCTCCTTTCTGAAATTCCATTAAAATAAACAGTAAAGAAGAAAACACAGAGCAATGAGCCCATAATGAAGAGGAAACAAAGGGGCATCGGCAGAGAGCGAGTGCTAATCAGCTGAGGGTATAGCTCCTAGGTAGAATGATTATATAACAAGTACAAAGCCCTGGGCTCATTCTCCACTACCATAAAAAAGTGTTAGCCAGGCACTGGTGGCTCACACATGTAATCTTCACTACGAAGGAAATGAAGATACGAGGATCATGGTTCAAAGCTAGCCTAGACAGGAAAATCCATGAGATGCTTATGTCCACCAAAAAGCCAGAAGCAAGAGCTGTGGCTCAAGTGGTAGGGTGATGTTCTTGAGCAAAAAAGCTCAGTAACAGTGCCTAGACCCTTAGTTCATGCCCCAAGACCAGCAAGTAAGTGTTAACAAATTTTCATAAATTAGGGAATGAATGTGAATAAGAGAGCAGGAAATGCTAAGGAGGGGTTGCGGCCAAAGAAGGAGCGGAGCTTCCCTACACAGAGCTGGCAGGTACTACAGGGAGTAGTGATGGCAACCAGGGATCAAGACAACAGGACAAGTCCAAGTCCTATGCAGGGCCAAGTTGACCCATTCCTTTTCACATGCCATCTCAGTGCCAAAGTGCTTCTAGCTAGGCCCAATTTTTAAAACAGGATAGGGCTGGGCACAGTAGCTCATGTCTATAATCCTAGCTACTCAAGAGACTGAGATCTAAGGATCAGGGTTCAGAGCAAGTTCAAAAACAAATCTGTGAGACTCCGATCTCCAATTAACCAACACAAACCCAGAACCAGAGCTGTGGCTCCAGTGGTAGAGTGTCAGCCTTCAGCAGAAGTTGAGTCTGTGTGGGTGCCTGTTAGCAAAGTGTTCCTCTCACTGGTGGCCCTGGATCCAGGTAACCTCATCTAAGGTTAGAACCTGCCCTGCTAGCAAGCCCCATCTATGCAAAAAGACTTCTTACTAGTGTTTCAGCTGCCTCATTCTGAAACATGACCAGACAAACAAGACTTTGGAGGAAAGCCTACAACATAAAAGAGAAAGACAGAAACAAGCAAGAATTAAAAAAAAATCAAAAAAAACCTTACCCTACAGGAAATAGAACTTCAAAACAAAACTAAACCTGTTATTAAATATGATCAAATAAATTCAAGAAGCTACTACATTAAAAGAAAAAAAGAATTCAATGAAAAACATGAGACATTCAGAGAACAAGGAAAAGCTCATGAAAATGAAAAAGTTAAATACTCAAAATGAATAAAATAATTATGAAATATAGGAGACATTTAAGGTCATTTAAAAATAACCCAATTTGGGGCTGGGAAGGTAGCTCAGTGGTAGAGAGCTTGCCTTGCATGCATGAGGCCCTGAGTTCGATTCTTCAGCACCACGTAAGCAGAAAAAGCCAGAAGTGGTGCTGTGGCTCAAGTAGTAGAGTGCTAGCCTTGAGCTGAAGAGCTGAGGGACAGCACCCAGGCCCAGAGTTCAAGCCCCATGACCAACAAAAAAAAAAAAAAAAAAACAGGGCTGGGAAGGTGGCTCAGTGGTTGAGCGTTTGCCTTGCATGCCCGAGGCCCTGGGTTCGATTCCTCAGCACCACATAAGCAAAAAGAAAAAAGCCGGAAATGGTGCTGTGGCTCAAGTGGTAGAGCGCTAGCCTTGAGCTGAAGAGCTAAGGGACAGCGTCCAGGCCCAGAGTTCAGGCCCCATGACCGGACCCAAAAAAAAAAAAAAAAAAAAAAATCAATGTGCTAGTTAATGAGCTCAGAAAGGAAAAAGAGAGTGCATTGTCAAAGACCAAGCAGATATCATCCTCCAGCTGAAGGCTACGAACTACCAAAATATCCAACCAAGGAATGGAAACATCCACATCTACTTATGGCACCATAGACTCTCAGAACATTCAGATATTAAAATAAGACCCTCAAAGCTTCTAGGAAGGAAAACAAAGTCACTTCAGAAGCAGCAAGCATCCAGACTAGTAATCTACATTTCCATCGGCAACAGCCAGATGCTAGAAGGTACATCTTTCGAAGTTTCAATGGAAAGCAATTTCCATCACTATCCCAGCTGTCCCTTGGTATGAGGGCAGACACTCAAGGTCTTGGGAAATTTGTCTCCAATAGACCTTTTTTGCAAATGATTTAAGCATGCAGCTTAAGAACATGGCAGGATAAATGAAGGGAAGACAACACAGAAATCCAGGAAAAGGGGGGCGCAAATGAAAAAAGGGGGCTCAAGGAAAAACAGCTGTGTTGAGATCTCAAGCCAGCTGCAGGAGGAGATAGAGCTGAGGAGCAGATGGAGAAGAGGAGTGATGAAAATACTCAGCAGGATGATGAGTTTAGAGAAACTTGAGAATCAGGGGGAAAAACAATTGATAAGGGATAAAACAGAAGCATATGAACTTGATCCAAGAAATAGTCTCCACTGAGAACACTGTTTTTGACATGGGCTCATACACATAATAATAGAAGTGGTGGAAATTGGTTTTAAACTTGATTTTTTTTCCAGTCTTGGAGCTTGAACTCTGGAAGTGGGCCCGGTCCCTGGGCTCCTTTTGCTCAAGGCTAGCATTCTACCACTTGAGCTACAGGGCCACTTTTGGCTTTTTCTGTGATTAATTGGAGATAAGAGTCTCATGGACTTTCTTGCCCCAGCTGGCTTGGAACTATGATCCTCAGATCTCAGCTTCCTGAATAGCTAAGATTACTGGGGTGAGCCACTGATGCCCAGCCGGTTAATTATTTTTCTGCAAGTCTTATTGCCTATATTGAAAGTATATGATTATCCTAGAAAAGAAAATCCTGGTACCCTGGGGTCTCTCATGTCCACTTGAGCACCTGGGTAGTTCAAATGGGTACCATCTAGGAGCCCTTTTCACCTCTCTTGGGAAAGGTAACAAGTGGTAGTTCTTTTTTTTTTTGGGGGGGGGGGGTCCGGTCGTGGGGCCTGAACTCTGGGTCTGGGCGCTGTCCCTCAACTCTTCAGCTCAAGGCTAGCGCTCTACCACTTGAGCCACAGCGCCACTTCTGGCTTTTTTTTTTTCTTTTTGCTTATGTGGTGCTGAGGAATTGAACCCAGAGCCTCAGGCATACAAGGCAAGCGCTCTACCACTGAGCCACCTTCCCAGCCCCCCACAAGTGGTAGGTCTTGGACCACAAACTTTTGCCAGACCTCTCAATGAGCTGGGCGGGAGGGCCTTCCCAGAACCTCAGAAAGGAGGTATGAGCATATTCCTCTCCTCAATCTTCATACTCATTCCTCCCACAAAGCCAGTGAGAGGTGTAGGGAAGTCACCAGTGATAACAGCCATCTCTCTGTGAGCCTCCGGTTGCTGCCAAAGTCATGGGCATGCTACTCACATAACTTAGCAGATGCACTCAAGGAACCTTATCAGGAGGGACCCCTGAGTTCATACTGCAACTGCCAGCTTAAGGTACCAACTTCCCTGAAGGCATCTGTATACTGCTCTGGCCATCCAAAGGCATGCTTATCACCCTGGTCCCCTTGCTTGGTGACCTCCTCTGATGATAATCATCCCAGGCCCTTCTACACTAGCACCCTGGCCGTGGGATGCCTATCAATCCCAACCATTGTCTAAATGAAATGGGAACCCTTTTTCTGAATAGCTTTGCAAGAAAGACAGAGGAAGAAGTTTGTGGAAAAAATGTTGGCTGGCAGTTGACTACTAAAAATGATCTAGAAATATTATTATTACTATGACTATTATTTAGTCAGTTGTGAGGCTTGAACTCAGGGCCTCGGCATTGTCCTTGTGCTCTTTTTGCTCAAGGCTAGCACTCTACCACTTTGAGCCACAGCTCCACTTCTGGCTTTTGAGTGGTTATTTGAAGATAAGAGCCTCACTGGGACTTTTCTGCCCAGGCTGTCTTCAAACTGCCATCCTCAGATCTCAGCCTCCTGAGTAGCTAAGATTACAGGCGTGAGCCACCAGTGTCTAGCACTATTCCTATTATTATTATTAGTTACTACTTTCAAGATGGGAGGACGGCCTGGAGACTATAACAGGTGTTCATATTATAGGGAAACTGTGAGCAGCAACAGTACACCTGCCCTCCAGACTTGAAAATAAACATAATGCCTAAAGAGGAAGAGTTCTAAACTGAGACGTATCAAAATATGGTTCTCTTTCATGAGGTTTAGATTACAGCATTCTCTGTATTGGGATAGCTCTATTAGGCACTTTTGCAACATCTAAGTTTTATATTATCAATATATCAATATATTTTACAATTAAATTTAAATTGTCAATATATCTTACAATCAGTGAAACTAAACAGTTCATAAAAACTAATTTCATCAGAGAAAAGCCTTTTACCAGCCTTTATTTCTAATTTTATTCTGTAATCAAGCAATGGAAAGTAGTAATAATTTTTGGTGCTTGGGATTGAACCCAGCACTCACTAGGCAAGTACACTGCCACTGAACTCTTCCCAACCCTCAAGCTCCCAGAGTACTATTTTTAACTTGCTAATTCATTAACTTTTTTTTTTTTTCAGTCCTTTTTGCTTTTATTGTTTTTCAAATATGAGTCTCATTGTTTCTCTCAGGCTGGCCTAGGCCACCATCTTCTTATTGGTACTTCTCATGCAGTGGGGATGAGAGTGGTGAACAATCACCCCCAGCTTTTTATTGGCTAAGATGGTGTCTCATACACTTTTTTGCTTAGAATGGCCTCTATCAAAACAATGATCATCCTGAGGTTAACCTTCCAACTAGACAGGATTACAAATACAAGCCACATTCTTAGTTTGAACTTTTCCTCTTAACAGTAATAATAAAAATAATAAATCCCGCAGTTCTTTGACAAATAGTTCCCTAGTATTGATTCTGAAAGGACCATCTCATTGCTAGATAAAAATCATATGCATATAGTATTTGTTGAACTGAGTGGGAAAAATACTATCTACTTGATACTGCTACAAACCATAATACTTGATTTCCTTTCAGAAAATACTAGGCTCGATAAACATTAACTCTTAAGATAATGAAAGTATGTCTAGAGAAAAAAGCAAATTAACAAAACAATTAACTTCACATTAACTGAATCAAAAGAAAGAATTCTAAGAAGCTAAAAGAGATGCATTTGTTTAATTAACAGTATTTCTTGGAAAATTCTTTTTATTCCCTTCCTTTGGTGTCAGTAACAGAGTTCTGAACTCAGGGCCTTACATTCTCACTATACCACTTGAACTATGCCTCCAGTCCATCATTTTGCTGATTAATTGGAGATGGAGTCCTACAGACTTTTCTGCCTGCACTGGTCATTAACTTTTAATTGTAAGCATTTTAAAGTTGTTACATCAACACTGACTATAAACATGACACATCAAGTTAATAAACTCTCAATAATAAATTTATTGTAGGAGGGGAAAAGTAAGGGAACGTGAAAAAGGGGTGACATTGTCCAAATAGAAATATGCCTGACTTGGTCATTACCTGACCTCTGAATGGTAACCCCTCTGTACAACACCTTAATAATAATAAACTTGTATTTAAGAAAAAGTTTATTGTGATTGGTAGCTTGGTTGGTGAAGTACTCAGAAAGCTTTTTGATTAGGCATGAAAAACTATACTAAAGAGCAATAGGAATTGAAGCAAGTAAATGGGATTTTTAAGAATAATTTTTTTTTACCAAGAGTATGCAATTTATATATGTATGCTTAAAGTCAAATATAAAGTCAAATAATGATTGCTAACCACCATATTAATTATATATTACGAAGGCCATATTCAGGAACCAACTCAGTATCTTAAAATAAAAAGAGAAGAACTAAATGTTTATCTTCCCTCCCACATGAACAGCTAAAAAAATAAAAAATTAATAAAGACAAAACTTCACCTACCTCTAGTAAAGAGAAATCCAACAAATCCGGCAAAACCAATAACACCAAGTCTTGGAAAAAATCCAGGAGGTGCGTTTTGGAGAAAATTATAGCTATCTACAACAGAAGCAGATCAGGAAATAATTCCACAAATTGCTCATTAAAAAACAAAACAAAAAGTCTTACATATAGCTAGTATATACAGTATCTAATGGATGCAAACCATACATTCTTTGCTTTCTGCTAATAGACTTTTTTTTGGTCATTGTTGGTGTTGTTTCAGACAGGGGCTCATTATGCGGCCCAGGCTGGCCTCAAACTCACAACACTTTTGCCTCTACCTCCTGAGTGTAAGGATTACAGGCATGTGCTATCCTGCCTAGATCTGCTCAAATTCTTCAACATATTCTTTCAGGAACCAAATACATTAAACTTGGAGAAATCAGTATCCTTATGGTGTACAAGTTCATGTAGGAAGTAGCCACTGTTGGTGATAACAGCATAAGTAATAAATAAAAGAAAATACAACATGTGAGCCTCTTACTGTGCCTAAGCATACCTTAGGATAATTTGCATGATGCTTCCTTTCCTCTTCTCTCCTCTGGACCAATCTCACCAAATAAGAGCCAGTGTGGGTCCTTATCTCATCAGCCTCTCCTCCTCCTCCTCTAAAGTCCCAGTTGACTTTAGTACCTCACATTTAATTATATTCAGCAACTCATATTTGGTTCCTCACATTTAATTATTCAGGTGTATGTTCTGTGACTCCTCACAGAGAACATAAGCTCCTTAATGGTAGATTGCATAGACCTACGCATATCTCCTCCCAGCGGTAATAGTGGACAATTATCCAACAGGTACCTATTATAATCACTTCTAAGAGCTGATGGCTTAACAAATGAAATCAGCCAGGTCCTGATGCAGAAAACTGTCATGTCTCTTCCTCAACCTCATCTTCAGCACTGCCTATTTGCTTACACCTCCTTCTGGAAAATTCTGTGCTAACTCCCACCTTGATGGCTGTGTAGACTGATACCCAGTGTCCCATCTTCACAGCCCTGATGTGGCTAACACTGTTCTTTGTGGACTCACCTCAGAAATCCTTCCCTAACAGCTTGTCTCCCCAATTTTTACTCAACTAGTCTCCTTCCTCTATATCTTGAGAATGACTGAGTACATCGATATCCATGATTGACTGCTGTCTTTTCAACATTTTTTTTTGAAGCCAGGCACAGGTGGCTGAGATCTGAGGATCGCTGTTCAAAGCCATCCAGGGAGGAAAATCCATGAGAGTCTTATCTCCAATTAGTCAGAAAAAAAGCCAGAAGTGGCACTGTGGCTCAAGTGATAGAGTGCTAGCCTTGAGCAAAAAAGCTAAAGGGTAGCACCCAGGACTTCAGGGGAAGTCCCAGGTCAACACTAAAATAATTAAATAACTTTTTGAGATAGGATCTTGCTATGGCTGGCCTAGAACTGTGCTTCTCCTGCCTCAGCCTCCCAAGTGTTAGAATAATAGGTGCTTGGCTTTGACCACAGTCCTAATCAACTTTGATCTTTAATGGCTGGCACAATGGAGACTTAACAAATGTCAGCTGAACTGAACTAATAACTAGAATAGTAATCCTTTCCCTCACATAACCCAGATACATGGCAATTTTCTTTCCCCTAGGTTCTTTGAGAAGTGTGGCAATTATTTTAAATCTATTATAAGACTTCATGCTCTGCATGCATTATTCCCATCTGTTTTTTTCAATTGTTTGCCCTTTAACCTACTTTGAATTTTCATTCTTCTTGTCTAGGTCTTTTGAAGCAATTCCCTACTTCCTTTTATTCTTACTAGTTAAGTGTTACTGAACTCTGAACATGCACAGAGAGCAGCTGATAGGAGGATACCCAGATTGGCTTTGGCAAGCTAGGCCAAAGTGGGTAAATCACAAAGACTGGGGAAGACAGTACTTGAAGCGAAAGCCTGGCTTCTGGTAACATAACTTAGCTATGACTGCTGGAAAATGGACTGGCTATACTGGCATACACCACCACTCATAATAAAATGTTTCTTTAAGAGTCTTTGTGTGCATGAAAAAAGAGCAATGAAATCTAGTAAAATTTGTTTTAAGAAGGGGGAGAGGACGGGATGAGGAAGAGTGATGAAGGCCGTGAGTTTGATGGGGCACATTGTACGCATATATGGAAATATCTCATTGAAACTTTTTTGGGTGATCCTAGGACTTGAACTCAAGAGCCTGGGCTCTGTCCTCAGCATCTTTTGTTCAGGGCAGCACTCTACCATTTGAGCTATAGCTCCACTTCAAGCTTTTTGGGGTTAGCTGGAAATAAGAGTCTCATGGACTTTCCTGCCCAGGCTGGCTTTGAATCACGATCCTCAGATTTCAGCCTCCTGAATAGCTAGGATTATAGGTATGAGCCATTAGTGCCTGACACAATGAAACTCTTTTACACAGCTAATAAATGCTAATAAAAATCTTAAAAAAAAGAATTCAAGAGAAGGAAAAAAAGACAAAATATTATAAACAATGTCTACTGCGATGAATCAATGGAAAAAGACAAGTGACAAGGAAGAGACCTCCTTAGTCACACATTTGTTTTGTTCCATCAAGAAACGATTAAAATCTTACCAGTGCTAACAGCTCATGCCTGTAATCCTAGCTATTCAGGAGGCTGAGATCTGAGAGACTCTCAGTTCAAATCCCGCAAAATGGAAGCAGAGGTATGGCTGAAGTTGTAGAGCACCAGTCTTGAGTGAAAAAGCCAAGTAAAAGTACAAGGTCTTGAGGTCAAGCTGCAGTACTGGCATGCGCATATGCGTGCTCCCGCGCACGCACGCACATACACACACACACACAAAACCTTGTACAAACAAGGTTTTGATTTGCTGAGATGCCTAGCAAGAGGAATGAAATAGTATCACTATCTCTATTAATTTACTAGTTCTGACTGAGCTCAGAACATAGACTATAAACTCAGTTTATGAGTGCATGTAATAAGTGGCCCATAAGTGAGAAACCATCAAGAGCAATGAAAACCAAATGGAAAACATGTAAGCACACTTCTCATTATGCAATAAGATATTTCCCAGGATCCCAGGGCAGTTCCTTTCTGCCTCTAAACTTCTATAGCATGTGACAACAGTAGTGCAAATGAACTACTGTGATTATGAAAATATACCAATGATTTAGTGTGTGTACATTGTACTTGGAAAGTGTTGTGTTTTGTGGGATATTTGTGGGTGTTGTTTTTGTGGGATATTTTTCAGGTAGAATCTTGTGCTTTTTTCCCCCAGGGCAGTCTTAGACTGTCATCCTCCCACCAATGGTTCCCTCATAGCTTAGACTTCATGAGTTACCATACCCCACTTGTTTGTTGAGATGGGAGTCTCATTAACTTCTTGTGGGGACTAGCCTTACACCATAAGCCTCTCATTCTCCACCTTCCAAGTAGGTGGGATTACAGATATGAGCCACTACTTCTGGTCTCATTTTTAAAAAAAAAAATCTAGTGTATCAGTACTTGCCAGCCCAACAATCCTAATAATGCAGAAGCCATTTAGATGATATTAGTCCTCTGTAATCTGAGAATAATTGATCTTTCCAGAAAAAAAATCACATTCCTCTAAAATTCTTCATACAATTTCCACAGCCCATTCATGGAACACCAGTTAAACAGTTCAATGTTAATGAAGTAACTCATTATGTCTAACTAAAAATCAACTTACCTAACCCCCATTGAATCATACGCAGCACCTTGGGCTTAGTTTCACAGTATCTATCCTAAGAAGATAAAAAGAAATGGAGTAAGTAGGCTAGGCTGATTAGAAAGTAACAGAATAAATATACCTGTCTTAGCCCAGTGCCATAGCTCACACCTCTAACCTTAGCTACTCAGGAGGCTGAGATCTGAGGATTGAGGTTTGAGCAGAAAAGTTTGTGCAACCCTTATCTCTATTTAACCACCAAAAAAAGCCAGCAGTAGAGCTGTGGCTCAAGTGGTAGAGTGGTAGCCCAGGCCCTGACTGTTCAAACCCCAGGACTGGCACAAATACAAATACTTGCCTTTACTGAATATATTATTAAAGTGTTGACATTTTCTTGGTGCTGGGCCTCAGGCAGGCTATTCATGCACTCTACCATCAAGTTCTAGCATCAGTTATTAACAGCTTTTGAACAGAAACCTATTTTCTTGTTTTCTGGGTTTTTTTTTTCTTTTGCAATGTCCTATTCACTACAAACTACTTGGAAGAATGGCTTACTATTGCCATAGGGAGCAAAGATGCCCAAGATGGTGGTTCTGAGAACTTTTAAACTTCTCATTCTGAGAGGGATTTCATGGTGGCATGTCCACACATGTATACAATGCACTCCATCAATCTCAATCTATCACTTTCTCCCTTCTTAAAATAATTTCAACAGCTTTTGTTGTCCTATTTTCATCCATATGTATATAAAGAACTTCAACGACGTTTATCCTATTCACTCTCTTCATTAGCCTTCTCACCGCCAGACTTCTCACTCTTAAAACGGAAGGAAGGGGCTAGGAAGGTTGGTTCAGCGGTAGAGCGCTTGCCTTGCATGCCTGAGGCCCTGGGTTCGATTCCTCAGCACCACATAAGCAAAAAGAAAAAAAGCCAGAAGTGGCGCTGTGGCTCAAGTGGTAGAGCGCTAGCCTTGAGCTGAAGAGCTGAGGGACAGCGCCCAGGCCCAGAGTTCAGGCCCCACAACCGGATCCCCCCCCCCCCCAAAAAACAAAAAGCTGAAGGAAACTGCGGAACATTGGTAGCTCATGCCTGTCATCTATTACTCAGGAGGCTGAGATCTGAAGATGGCACTTCAGAGCCAGCCTGAGCAGAAAGTCTGAAAGATTCTGATCTCCAATTAATCACCAGAAAACCAGAAGTGATAGACTGCTCGTCTTGGGCAAAAAAAAGCTTAGCAACAGAGCCTAGACCCTGAGTTCAAACCTCATGACTAACCAAAAAAATAAAAATTAAAAAACCGGAAGGAAACAGAAAAATCAATCCTCTTGATAATTACAGAGCGAATTCTGTCCCTAGGAGATTAAATCAGTCTTTGTTACTAACTCTATTTCCTAATTTGTCATTGCATGGGGAGGAAGGGGGAGAACGTCCAGCCCAAGGGCCATATAAGGTCTGTAAAACCTTTTGTTACATTGCAGGACAGACATGTACACTTCTGGCTGGCTCTCATTGGCTACCTATAACCCATCTCCCGATATTGATAGCTTTATATAGCCTGATAATTCTGTTATAAATATTCAAATGGCCCTTAGGAGAAAAGGTTCCCTACCCATTTGGGGGCCTACAATTGGAACATACTCACTTGAAGCAGGAATAACCAACTATAATGTGACATAAGAGCAAATAACTCAGTTTGGAGGACAACCAGACTGTACCCACCTTCAAGAACTCTATAGTGAAAATAAGTGAACTCTGTAGTGAAGGTGAATAAGACACAGGGGTATCACTTGAATATGTCTGTCACTAGGGAACTACTTACCACTTACAAACTGTTTTCCACCCACAAAAGGACAAAAACCAGGCAGAAACCAGTTGTTCATGGCTATAATCCTAGCTACTCAGGAGGCTGAAATCTGAGGATCACAGTCCGAAGACTGCCTGGGCAGGAAAGTCTGTGAGATTCTTCAGTTAACTACAAAAGCCAGAAGTGGAGCTGTGGTTCAAGTAGTAGAGTGCAAGGCTGAGCTCAAACCTGAGTACCATCACAAATAAAGGATTAAGCTAGCAAAAGACATTGATATGTAGGTTTTCTTTCTCTAATGGGTGGAAAAAAATAATATTGGATTTTAATGAAGTGATATTCAGTTCTCCCGCAAGGTCATCATTTATTATTTAAGGCCATTTAAAAGAATGATCCCAGTACTTGGACAATGAAAGGATTAAGCTAGCAAAAGAATTAGGATGTCACTCTAGACATTGACTTGTAGGTTTTCTTCCTTTCTTCTTTCTTTCTTTTCTTTAACTTTCTTTCTTTCTCTTTCGTTCTTTTTCTTTCTTTCTTTCTTTGTCTATCTGTCTACGTGTCTATCTCTATCTGTCTTTCTTTTTGGGTGCCAGTCCTAGGGCTTAAATTCTGTGCCTGGGCACTGTTCCTAAGCTTTTTTGGTCAAGGCTATACACCACTTTGCCCAGCTCTATTTCCAGCATTTTGATGGTTAATTGGAGATAAGAGTCTCATAGGCTTTCCTGCCCAGGCTGGCTTTGAACTGTGATCTTCAGATCTTAGCCTCTTGTAATCTTAGGATTACAAGCATGAGCTACCAGTGCCTGGCAAGTTGGGAACCCTTAATTTGGGTCTTCTATTATGCCATTTTTTGTGCTAGTCCTGGGGCTTAAACTCTGGGTCTGAGTGCTATCCCTAAGCTTTTGTGCTCAAGGCTAGAACTCTACCACTTGAACCACAGATGCACTTCCAGATTTTACAGTTAATGGGAAATGAATCTCATGGACTTTCTTGCCCAGGCTGGCTTTAAACCATGATATTGAGATTTGAGCTAGGAATATAAGCATGAGCCACGGATGCCCAGCTCTATTCTGCTATTTTCCAAAAACATGTAGTCAACTTAAGACTCTTCTCAGTGCAGACTTTCACTACTGACTGTAAAGAGCCATACCTGACACCAACTTGTATATGGTTCAAACTGCTGTCGAAGCTCTGAGATGTTTTCTTCAAGTTGGGTTCTTGGTTTCTCCACATACTTAAAGTGAGTCTCAGGAGTTGAGTAGAGTGAAAGCTGCAGATATTAAAACAAAATCAAAACATCATATCCATTAATGAGATCATATAATAAGCCATCATTTGTAGGTATACATACAAATATTAGAAATACTATAATATTTCTGTTAATCCATAAATTTCAGTGACCATAAGAGTTATATGAAATCTATAACTTGATTTCCGATGATCGTTGTACCTTGCTTTGATAAGGACAAGGAAAAGGGAGCAGGCCTCCAAAATGTCCTATGCCCTCCAAATCCATTGCTAGGAAGCATAACAGCTCCCTTCTATCTGTTTTTGTTGTATTTTTTGGTGGTATTGTGGACTGAATGCAGGGCCTCGAGCACAAAAGGCAAGCACTCTAGCATGAACTACACCCTTAACTCTTTTTAATTCTGCTATGTGGCATTGTACCTCAGACTTCATTCGGAAAAATGATTCTATAACTCTAATGCAAGGGTAGGAAATATCTGCTGCTCACAGCCTCTTGCCTATATTGGTAATTTTGTAATGGCCCTCAAATGTTATTATCAATATTCAAATGGCTCTTGGCAGAAAAATAGGTTCCTTATTCCTACTCTAAAGGGTATATGGAGGTTTAAAAAAACATGTGAAAGTAAATGAATAACTGGTTAGTCAGTGAGAATGAACAGTGTGGACTCATGAAAAGTAGGAGAGACAGTTTGTTCCCCCTCAGAGTAGAAACTTCTCACAGCCACTGCTGGCTGACTTCTGACCCCTGTCATTTGAACCATTGTTCCCAAGGCTTGAGAAGAGAGTAAAGTGCAAAAGATAAGCTAATTAGCTTTATGTAAACATCATTCAAGTAACTCCAAAGGGGAGACTGAAGGTAGCTTTGTCCATAGCCAAATTCAAAGACAAGAAGCAGAAAGGATTCATGTTTCTAGTTTCTTGGAGAATGTGAACGTTTTCTTGCTTTGATAATTGGTCCAGAATCAGTCAGGCTACTTAGAAAAGTGAGTCTTGCTTATCAGCTAATGTGATATGGCAGGTTCCACACTAAAAAGAAAAATCTGTAAAAGGCTGGACACTGGTGGTTCACACCTGTAATCCTGGCTACTCAAGAAGCTGAAATTTGAGGATGATGGTTTGAAGCCAACCCAGGCAGGAAAGTCCCTGAGACTCTATCTCCAATTAACCACAAAAGCAGCTGGAAGTAGAGCTATGACCCAAGTGGTGGAGTGCTAGCCTTGAGCAATTTGAGCAAAAAAGAGCTCAGGGACAGTGTCCAGGCCTTGAGTTCAAGCCCCGGGACCAACACCAAAAAAAAAAAATCTATAAAATACTCCTTAATTATGTTCTCAGTTAAGTATTATTAAAGTTCATCTGCTGACAAGGGTACAGCTTAGTAATTATCTTGAAGTCAGGGCCTGAGTGTTGTTCATGAGTTCTTTTACTCAAGGCTAGTGCTCTACCACTTTGAACCACAGCGCCACTTCTGAGTTTTGAATGGTTAATTGGAGATAAGAGTCTCTGAGGACTGGGCTGACTTCGAATGTGATCCTCAGATCTCAGCCTCCTGAGTAACTAGGATTAACAGGTGTGAGCCACCGGTGCCTGGATCAGCTTAGTAATTTTCTTGGCAACAGTAAGATTAGACTACAGAGGATACTGTGGAGGAGAAGCGAAAAACAGGGTGACATTGTACGTATTCATCTGACTTATGAAATGGTAACCTTTTTGTAATAATAGAGTACTGCTCACACTAGCCAAGTGTGCTGAGCTATACCCGCTACCCTTCTTAAATTTTATTTTGAGACAGGGCTTCACTATGCAGGCTCGATTGTCCTCAAACTTTCAGCCCTCCTATTTGAGCTTCCCAAGTAAGTGGGACTCTGTAGTCGCACTCTCTTATGCCACAACACCTGGACACAGAAAACAAAGTGTAAGAAAACACATTTCTTCCTTTTAAATATACAGTATCTGGATTAAAGGGAGGGCTCAAGAATAGGGTGCTGGGCTAGAATCTGCAAGGTGCTGGATTTAATCTCCAGAACTTCACCAATAAAAACACCAAAATCTTCTGTCCTACTGATTTATAACCTGTAAAAACCCTTACAGTAACTAAAATCAGACATTCAAAAGGCGTTACCTCATCGATCTTCATGGAATTTTTGTGAAGCAAATCCTTTTTTGGTGTTGGTGCTGCTGCATAGACTTTGAAGGTAAGCAGGCTTAGGCTGGCTGGCACCATGGACCTTTGAATTACCTGAAACACAGAAGCCATCATAAGCCTTCTCCCCAAGTTATGAAGTAATAACAGGAGCATATTCATAATTTCATTCACTTCTGCCCTGAAAGGCATATTGCATTTTATGAGAAATAAGTGCATGCCTGAAGTACTGAGGAAGTCAGAACATAAAATGTACGTTCTCACAGACTTAAAATTTCAAGCCAGGGACTGGGAAGGTGGCTCAGTGGTAGAGCGCTTGCCTTGCATGCATGAGGCCTGGGGTTCGATTCCTCAGCACTACATAAAAAGAAAAAAAAAGCCCGAAGTGGTGCTGTGGCTCAAGTGGTAGAGCGCCAACCTTGAGCTGAAAAGCTGAGGGACAGTGCCCAGACCCAGAGTTCAGGCCCACGACCGGACCCCCCAAAAAAAAATTATACCTAGACAACTAGATTATCAATCTATATGTAGTATCTGTCCATTTAATCTTTGGAACAAGTCCAAAACCAACTCATCATCTGGCCCTCAGACCAGCCTTCTTTCTCTACTTGCAGTCTCAGGAACGATGAAAATCTCATCAGAAACTTCAAGGTCACCTGCCATCTAGACGGCAGTTTTCCAGGATATAGTATCTATTTTTATCAACTAGAGTCACTATTGTACACAACAGACTTCTCAACCTTACTCCTCCTGTTTAAGTTTTACATAGAACTAATATGACTTTTATATACTTGGACCAACATCTCTGCAACTCTCTCCTCCACCTCCCAGCTCCTCACTCTACTATCTGCTTCTATGAGTTCAACACTTTTAGTTACCACAAAGAAATGTAAATATGTGAGGTAATGTACAAGTTAATTAGCTTGACTCAGGCATTCCACAATGGATATATGTTTTAAGACGTCCTGTTTATACACAAGAAGTATGTACGACTTTTATTTGACCACTTACAATTAATTAATTAGTAATAATAAAAAGAAACTGAGGTCATCTTTATAGCCCTTCCTCATCTTATTGGTCACTAAGCCTGCTAGTTTTGCCTAGTAAATGACTTCAGTTCTACTTTCTCCTCTTTATACTTTCCTGTGTAATCTTTCCTTGGATTTTCACTTCTTTCCTGAATTGTTTAGCAGCAACTTAACCAGTATTCTGGTCTGCTAAAGATTCAAAACACCATGAAAAAGAATGATCTTTCTAAACTACAATCTTGATTATATTCTATCCTTGCTTAAATTTTGTGTGTGTGTTTGTCCTTGGGCTTAAAGGTTCCTGAGCCTTTTTGCTAAGGCTAGTACTCTACCACTTCAGCCACAGCTCCACTTCCAGGTTTTTGGGGGGTTTTTTTGGTGTTTGATTGGAGATAAGAGTCTCTCAGCCTTTCCTGCCTCAAACTGGCATCAAACTGCCATCCTCAGATCTCAGCCTCCTGAGCAGCTTGGATTACAGGCATAAACTATGGGGTGCCCAGCTGAAATTATTTTGGATTCATTATCTAGGATTTTAGAACCATAGAGCTGTTCTGGGCAGCCATAAGCACCTTCTCTAACCTCATCTCTCTCACTCTGCCCTTGTCCATAAACTCCCTATATTTTCCTCATGCTATTATCTAGTTTCCTGGGTAAACTTATGTGGACTCCTGTCTAAAATAACCTCTCCTTGATCTATCTTTATGTAGAAGTACTTAAGAGTAGGGAGACATTTCTTCTTCTTCTTTTTTTTTTTTTTTTTTTTTTGGTTGGTCGTGGGGCTTGAACTCTGGGCTTGGGCGCTATCCCTGCGCTCTTCAGTTCAAGGCCAGCGCTCTACCACTTGAGCCACAGCGCCACTTCCAAGAGTAGGGAGAATTCAACCTTTTGTTTGCATCTATCAAGTTCTCCCTATCAGATTAGAGTCCATTTGGGGATGAAGTGTCTCACTCTCATCCCTACTGCTATAGCAAAGCCTGGCACAGAAGAGATGCTCCAATAAGACATAGGTATGGGATGGAAAAGGGGACAAATGAAGAGTGGTTGACCTTGTTGTGTCTAGTCAGGCATGATTAAGTAGTATGAAAATCGTATTTTGAGAATTGCTATTTCTGTAATGCAAAAGACGAAGCTATTCTGTAATATAAAACATACAATATTAGATAAAATGTAACAAAAATGTCTCGAAGCACACACAAAAGAAAATTTCTATATTTCAGGAGCAAATTGAATTGAAAATAATTTCTTTTTGTGCCAGTCCTGGGGCTTGAACTTAAGGCCTGAACACTGTCCCTGAGCTTTTGTGCTCAAGGCTAGGGCTCTACCCCTTGAGTCATAGCTCCATTTCTAGCTATTTTGGTAGTTAATTGGAAATAAGGGTCTCACGGGCTTTCCTGACTTGGCTGGCTTTGAACCAGGATCCTGCGATCTCAGCCTCCTGGGTAGCTAGGATTATAGGCATAAACAGCACAGCAGCAACCGCCTTGAAATCTATTTTTCAAGATGTGGCTTTATTGCTGGGTGCCAGTGACTCATGCCTGTAATCCTAGCTACTCAGGAAGCTGAGATCTGAGGATAGCAGTTTGAAGCCAGCCTAGGCAGGAAGTCTATGAGACTCCTATTTAATTAACCACCAAAAAGTGGGGAATGGAGCTGTGGTTCAGGTGGTAGAGTGCTAGCCTTGAGGAAAGCAGCTTAGCGACAGTGTACAAGTCCTGAGTTCAAGTCCTGGAACCGGTGTGCATACGAGCCCCACACACATGTGCACAGACAAGCAGGCACACAGACAGACAGACACAGACACAGACACACACACACAGACACACACACACACACACACACACACACACACACACACACACACACACACAGTGGCTTTATCATTTTAACTGGTTTAAAAATAAGTAATAGCCTCTTAAGTATTAAATGTCCATACTGAAACATCTTAAATCTCAAGGCAATAATACTTAGCCAACTACAGCTGGCACTGGCCACTAAGGGTTTTGTACCCATAACTAAAGAGATCAACATCCCTCCTAGAAAACTGCTCCAACCTTCAGAGGGCTCTGGGTTTTAAATCCACAACTTAGCACACTGCTCTTCCCCAACCACTCTGGCTCTTTTAAAAAAGAAACCAGCCCGTCGGAAACTTGAGTGACCCAGACAGAGTCCCCAGCAGTTCCCACGGAGCCCCATCCCTGAAGCCCAGTGGAGGCATGTGACTCACTGCTCTCTGTCCTTCTGGGGACTTTCCACCAGGCCAAGCTGACACTCGCCAGGACCTTGTTTCTGATACCTCTCTTATCTGCTCAAGCTGGTATCCCCTCCTTGCATTTGAAACCTCTAGTGTCCACAGAGCTTGGGTTCATGGTGTGCCCTGTCTTTACTTAAGCCAACCCATTAAAAAATAGCATTTCAGGAGACAGGGATACAGGTGGACCCATTGCAACAATGATATGTACAAGTTGTTATTGGTGCGGGGGGGGGGGGGGGGGGGGGGGAGGGGGGACCGGGGAGGATTGGGGGGGCGGGGGGGAGGAGGGGAAGGGATGGGAAGGGGAAACAAGGAGGAGGCTACAATGCTTGATAAGAAATGTACTCATTATCTTGCCCGTGTAATTGTAACCCCTCTGTACAATATTTTCACAATAAGAAAAAATAGAATTTCAGGAGAGGCTGTTAAAATGGCAGAAATCACCCTTGGAAAGTGGGAAAGCATAAAAGGAAGGCAAAGAAAAATCTAAAGAAAAAGAAAACTAAGGACAATACTGAAAGTCTGGTACTTGAAGAAAGACAAACCACTACTGAAGAAGTAGTTCAAGGTCAGACCTGGCAATTTAGCAAGATCCTGTCTCAGAAACAAAGCACACAGGTACTGGCAGAATGGCTCAAGTGCTAGAGTACCCACTAGCAAACAAAAGGCCCTGAATTCAAATCTTGTATAAACACACACACACACACACACACACACCACACACACACACACACACACACACACACACACACACACACACACACACACACACACACACACACACACACACACACACACACACACACACACACCACACACACACACACACACACACACACCTAGAGTCTCATGTCCATAATACTAGCTACTCAGAAGCTGAGAGTTGAGGATCTTGGTTCAAAGCCAGCCCAGACAGAAAATTTCATGAGGCTCTTATCTCCAATTAACCTCCAAAAAGCCACAAAGAGCTGTGGCTCAAGTGGTAGTGCACTAGCCTTGAGCCCAAGCCCCAGGACCAGAAAGGAAGAAAGATGGAAAAGAAAGGAAAGAAAGGAAAAGGGGGAGGAGAGGGGAGCAGATGGGAGAAGTGAGTATGGATGGATCAAGTAGTAGAGCATTTGCTTTGCATACATGGAGCTCTGGGCTCAGTCCCATTTATCAAAGGAGGGAGGAAGTAATGGAAGGGGGAGAGGGGAAAGGAGGATGGAGGGGCTTCACTAACTCCTAAGACATGGGGCATAATTACAAAGTCTTGCTTTTGACCAGCTTTCCTTTCATCAGTACTCCTGTGGGGCTGCCTTGAAACACATGAACACGGATCTGCCTCCTCTGAATATATGTCCTGAAAGTGAAACCTCTTCTGGACATTTGTGGAAGACTCGAATCTCTAGGCTGAGTGCTCCCTGTCTCAAGTGACAGTCCTTGAGAATCCTTAGTTGCTAGGGCTCACTCTACCACTCAGGACAAATTTGGCATAGAAAAGTAATTGCACATGCACCTTTCCAAGAATTGATTATATATGCTGTATGTGGGATTATGTGAGTCTGGTTTGCTAGTTCAAAGTCAATTTTTCCTCTGTTAAGAGCTGCATCACCAATGACTGCTAAATTACAGACCAAATCTAAGGGCTGTTTTTTTTTTTTTTTTTTCCCAATTCCGCCCTTCTGGGACTATGCTCTTCAGTTACTAGATGACCCTAATGTGTTGATTTGTCTGCAGTTTTGAGTACAGCTGAAAGCTCATGTGGCAGGGAAAACTAAACTTTGGCTCAAAAAAAGGTGAACTGGAGACCCTCAGCCTTTGCAAACTTCAAGAGCAGTGTCACTGAGTTCTCTGGCCTATGGTGGCTAAATTTTGCTGTGTGGTGTGATTCAACTCCCCAGTAAGACATCATCATACCGTGGGACATTATCAACTTTTTTTCACACAGCCCACAGAGAGAACGGAAGCTGAGAAACTGGGCTATACTTGCTTAGATGGGGCACTAACAAGTGATGTAAAGATAGAAGCTGCCATATGTTAAAGGCATTAATTTAGCGGGGCTGGTGGCTCACATCTGTAATCCTAGCTACTTAGGAAGCTGAGATCTGAGGATCTCAGTTCAAAGCCAACCTGGGCAGGAAGCCTATGAGATTCTTATCTCCAATTAAACACAGAGAAAGACAAAAGTGGCTCAAGTGGCAGAGTGCTAGCCTTGAGCAAAAGCTCAGGGACAGTACCCCAGCCCATAGTTCCAAGCCCCAGTACAGGCAAAAAAAAAAAAAAAAAATCAACTTGCTCTCTTTCTCACTGAAGCTTGCCAAAGGCTGATGATTACAAAAACAAATCTGGCCAGCTAAGCAGGATTACATATGACATAGCAATTAGAAGAGGTCAACTCGAATTTCATTTCAAAAACAAATATTTGTTGCATACCTCACTTCATGTCAGGCACACTAAGCGAATGTGGCCCCTGCCTTCTAGTTTGCAATATAGTCAACATCAAACTGTTTGATTTTTGTTTTGGGGTTTTTTTTCCCTTCAATTTTCTTCTAATGATTTGTCTCTAGTGCTTCAAAGGAATCTAAAGACAGCAAGACATCCTCTAAAGATGACAAAGGTAATGGATTTTTTCCCCCACTTATTTCAGTGATAGCCATCCATATTTTCCACTAAAACGTAGCAGTTGCCTGGTTATTTCCTCTGACTTTTTTTTGAGGGGGGGTCCAGTCGTGGGGCCTGAACTCTAGGCCTGGGCGCTGTCCCTCAGCTCTTCAGCTCAAGGCTAGCACTCTACCACTTGAGCCACAGCACCACTTCCAGCTTTTTTTTTCCTGCTTATGTGGTGCTGAGGAATCGAACCCAGGGCCTCATGCAAGCAAGGCAAGCTCTCTACCACCAAGCCACCTTCCCAGCCCCTCCTATGACTTTTAAGATATAATTATGGCTTCCATTTCTAAATGACTTCACATCAAATATTAAACATATCAAAGTATCAGTCTCAGTATACTTAACATAAGGAAGAGAAAGCATATTAGAAAGTGGCATTTGTAGCTGGGCACTGGTTGCTAATGCCTGTAATCCTAGCTACTCAGAAGGCTGAGATCTGAGGATCATAGTTTGAAGCCAGGAAAGTCCGTGAGACTCATCTCCAATTAACCAGCAAAAAGCTGGAAGTAAAGCTCAAAGTGGTAGAGCACTAGTTTTGAGCACAAAATACAGGTAGACCCATTGCAACAATGAGAAATATAAGTCATTATGTAGAAAAAACTAACTTTACAACTTTGGCAGGGGGAGGGGGGATATGGGGGGATGGGGGCGGGGATGGGAAGGGACAGGAAGGGGAAACAAAGGAGGAGGCAACAATGCTTGATAAGAAATGTACTCATTATCTTGCCCATGTAATTGTAACTCCTCTGTATGGTATTTTCACACACACAAAAAAAGACAAATGATTTAAAAAAAAAAAACTCAAGAGAGTGCCAGGCCCCAAGTTCAAGCACCAGCACCACCAGCACACACACACAAATCACTTATTTTAAAAAAGGAAGACAAAGATTTATGGTGTAATTCCACTGAGTTTTTAAATGTCATACATGTGAAAGATATATTTAAGTATGCTCAGAAACCAAAAACATGTTATTAGTGTTGTATATGAGTGATGGTATTAGAGGTGATTATTATTATACATAATTTCTTAAGCTTTTACAATAAAGATTTGTGTTTTAATATGCAAAGAGTAAAAATAGCTGGCTCCTGAAGATATTTTTTAAAAATTGCCACAAAGATCTCAGGTCAAATAGTACAGACTGGAAGACCATAATGCAAGACCAGCCCAGGAAAAATGTTAGTGAGACCCCATCTCTATAAACAAGCTAAGCAGGATGGCAAACACTGGTATCAGAGCTACCTGAAATGCATACATAGGAGGACTGTGATTCAAGACCAGTCCAGGCAAAAAACATGAGACTCTATCCAAAAAATAATTCAAGTGAAAAAGGGTCCAGTGGAGCATGTGACTTGAGTAGCAGAAGACTTGCCTAGCAAGCCTGAGTTCAAACTCCATCATCATTACAACAAAAAAGAATTTGCCACAAAGTATGAAGATTATTCCACATAAAGAGAGTACAAATTTTTGATCAGTGATATTCTGATAGATTCATCACTGACAAGTTTATAACGGAATCTATGAGTATTCTCAAGATGTACAATGTGCACATGTAAAGAAATGCCACAATAAAATCCCTTTATAACACAAATTTATACTAATAATTCAATTCTGAAGCAAAATTAAAAATTAAATATCTGAATGACTTTTGATGGCACTGATTTGCATGTGTAAATTTGGGAGTGCTCATTTATCAACAATAACAGAAACCACAAGATGGAATCAAATTTGCAATTTTCCTGTCTCAGATGCCATACATACAAATCCAGTATTGTACAATAATACATTAAACAAGGGGAAAAAGCTGTCTTCCCAATATAATAAACATAGAACTATTCTGTGAAAACATTCAGTTCTGTTCTTTTGTTATAGAGTACTTGATATTTCCAAGTTCTTCCTTATGCAGTAACAGACTATGATCTAAAGAGATAAGCAAAGGAAAAAAAAAGGCTATTTTTTTAAAGAATAACAATCATCTTTTTTCCCTTTCAGAAAACTAAGTTCTATTTAATCTTTGGAGAACATTGAGGCCAATGAAGCAAAGAAAATATATCTCACTTCAAGCTTTTATTTTCTATTCTATCAAATTTTGTAAAATTTATGTGGAAAAATAACAAACTCCTGTTATAAACAGGAAAGAAACCTTAGGGCCAAAGAATGAGACAATTGCTCATTTAGGCAGGTTTTGAGTCATCCAGTATGACTGAACTGGTTTCCCAGACTTGGAACACAGAGGATTCATAATTTACCAGGCCCCAAATTTGTTAACTTCCTCATTCCACAAAAAAATAGATTGCTCGGTGCCTAAACTCTATTAATATATATTATATATACTATAACATAATATAAATAACTTTTAATTATAGTATATAGTATTATACTATATACTATATACATATATATATATATATATATATATATATATTCTGTCTCTTCAAATGGAATCCTAAGACCCACTAAATCTTTCTGAGTTAAAGGAATACAGAAAGAAAAAAATGTAGAGGAACATTTACTTCAAGCCTTGCTTTGCAAATACACCTGTATTTTCAAGCAACTAGAAAAGGTATATCATTTAATAAGAAGAACTACCTATCAATGTATTATTTATTTCAACCCAGGTTTCATTTTAAAAAGACAACCTACACAGAGAACTGTGAACTCTGAGGAAAATTGCTTCAAACTCATTTTGGTTATTTTTATGCTTTTTGTTCTTTAAAGAAAACTACAAAGCTGGCGATGGTGGCTCTCACCTGTAATCCTAGCTACTCAGGAGGCTGAGACCTGAGGATAGAGGTTCAAAGCCAGCCCAGGTAGGAAAGTCCGTGAGACTCTCATCTCCAATCAACCACCAGAAAACCAGAAGTGGCGCTGTGGCTTAAGTGGTAGAGCACTAGCCTTGAACTGAGACAGCACCCAGGCCCAGAATCAAAGCCCACGATCAACAAGAAGAAAGAAAGAAAGAAGAAAGAAAGAAAGAGAAGAAAGAATGAAAGAAAGAAAGAAGAAGGAAGGAAGGAAGGAAGGAAGGAAGGAAGGAAGGAAGGAAGGAAGGAAGGAAGGAAGGAAGGAAGGAAGGAAGGAAGGAAGAGGAAAGGAAGGAAGGAAAGAAAGAAGGAAGAAAGAAAGGAAAGAAAGAAAGAAGAAAGGAAGGAAGGAAGGAAGGAAGGAAGGAAGGAAGGAAGGAAGGAAGGAAGGAAGGAAGGAAGGGAGAGAGAGAAAGAGAGAAAGAGAGAGAGGGGGGAGAGGGTGAGGGAGAGGGAGGGAGAGAGAGAGAGAGAAAGAAGGAAGGAAGGAAGGAAGGAAGAAGGAAAGCAAGCAAGCTGCAAATTCTGGACAAAAGAACCTTACGTACAAGACAATCCAGCTGAAGATAATGCATACTTATAGTGGGAAATCTCTCTAAAAACAAGGAATAAACCGGGTGCCAGTGGTTCATACCTATAATCCTAGTTACTCAGGAAGCTGAGATCTGAAGAATGAGGTTCAGAGCCATCCCAGGCAGGAAATCTATGAGACTTCTTTTATCTCCAAGTAACCACCTGAAAAAGCCTAAAGTAGAGCTGTGGCTCAAGTGGTAGTATGTCGCAAAATGCTCAGGGACAGTGCCCAGGCCTGAGTTCAAGCTCTAGGACTGTCGTAGACACACACGAAAAACACACACACACAAGGAAGTAAAACAAGAGAAGTAAATATTAGGACTATACACAGCAACTTTAACAGAGCTCCTAAACAGTGTGACTCTACAACAGGCGAAAAGTCAATATTTCTCAAGTGACATAAGCGACCAACAGACAATTTAGGTTAGGAGACTTGCCAGTCAGTCCTTGAATCATTTTGTGCCTCTTTTTGCCACACCCATCTAACCTACGTCATTAAGTCACATGACACAGCCCAGCCAAAGGAGGTTCAGATCAGCCAACGTAGAGGTAAACAAGCTGCTATTTCAAAAGACTGACGTTTGTGGAATGAGGGAAAAGGAGGAAAAAAGAACCTTTATCATTTTCATATCCTATTTTGAAAAGACTGTTGGAAGAATAAATAGAACTATTTGAAAAGAATCTCTGATACTTTTCCCAGGGAGTCTCCTCATCCTCACAGAACCAAGCAAAGAAATCCTTGATGGGGAGCCAGTGTGCTGCTCCCAAAAGTCAGATAGAAGTCTGAAGGGAATGACTGTACCTCCATCGCCTCTAAAATAAAATTCCATCAAATACAATTAGGCTATTCACAATACTTAAAACTGTATCATAAAAATATATATTTAAAGTAACAGACTTTCAACATACTGAAAATTCTGTGACTCCTGATCTAAACTCTTGTTTCTCAAAAACTTAATGTAGGGGCTGGGAAGGGGCACAGTGGGTAGCGTGCTTGCCTTGCATGCATCAGGCCCTGGGTTCAATTCCCTCAGCACCAAATAAGCAGAAAAAAGCCAGAGTGGCGCTGTGGTTTCAAGAGGTAGAGTGCTAGCCTTGAGCTGAAGAGCTCAGAGACAGTGCCCAGGCCAGAGTTCAGGCCCCAGGTCCAACAAAAACAAAAAACTTAATGTACTATGAACACAAATCTAAAAGAACTGGCTCTACTGAAGTTTCCAACTGAATCTGGCAGGAAGCTAAGTAAAAACTATAGAAAAAAAAAACCAATTTCTAAACTAGACCTAAAAATGGAAATTCTTTTTCTCCTATAAAATAAGCCACCTGCTGGGGTTCATGCCTGTAATCCTACCTGCTCAGGAGACAGATCTCATAATCGCAGGTCAAAGCCAGCTATGGGCAGAAAAGTCCATGAGACTCTCATCTCCAACCACGGAGGGGGGGGGGGGAATGCCAAAGTGGAGCTATGGCTCAAGTTTTAGAGCACTAGCCCTGAGCAAAAAAGCTCAAGGACACAGGCCCTGAGTTCAAGCCCCAGGACAGGTACCATAAAAAAAAAAAAAAAACTACATAAAGTTTCATATTGTATTAACTAACTGTAAAATTCCATTTAAGTACTACTGAGGAAAATCAACTGAGACAAACATCAATTCCTATTTAAAAATACTTTTTTCAGCCAGAAGCCAGTGTGGCTCATATCTGTAATTCTAGCTACTCAGAGAACTTAGGATCATGCTTCAAAGTCAGCCCAGGCAGGAGAATCCATGAGACTCATCTCCCCAATTAACCACTAAAAGGCTGGAAATGAAGCTGATGACTCAAGTGGTTGAGTGCTAGCCTTGGGCAAAGACCAGGGGCAGTGTCCAGGCCCCTGGACTGGCAATATACACACATATACACACAAACACACACACATGTATATACAAATATGCATGCATTTTCTGTCATATTATGAAGTCAACCTTAACTTTCTGAAACAGGTATTTTGCTATAGAGATTTGCTTTATTTTTTTTTTTTGACTTTTGGTTCCAGTCTAGGTCTTGAACTCAAGTCCTAGGCACTGTCCATGTTCTTTCTTTTTGCTCAAGTCTAGTGCTCTACCACTTGAGCAACAGTTCCATTTCTGGCTTTTTTTTCTTAGTTTATAGAAGATAAAGAGTCCCATGGACTTTCCTGCTTAGGCTAGCTTCTAACCACAATCCTCAGATCTCAGGCTCCTGAGTTCTCTAGGATTATAGGGGTAAGCCACCAACACCCAGCTTTAGAGATGTCTTATACATCTAAATGCTTATAATACTTTTATTGTTTTTAATTGTATTAGCATATATCAATTATACAATATACTAGGTTTCGTTATCATATTTCCATGCATGTATTTCTTTTTAAAAAACCACTCAACATTTATCTTTTAGTCTAGCTTATTTGGCTTAACCTGATGGTTTCAACTTCCCTCTATTTTCCTTCAAATAATAATTTAATTTTTCTTTCTGGCTGAATTCTCCTCATTGTACATTTGTCCCATATTTTCCTGATGGGCACCTAGCCTGATTCTTAAATTGGCTATTGTGAATACAACTACTTGCAGTAAACTTAAATATACCACACAAATATCAAAGTTCATTTCTTAGCCTCTAAGAAGTACCAATTTAGCCTGGAAAGGACATGGGAATAGAACACACACACACACACACACACACACACACACACACACATACAGATTGTCTCAAGTCCACAAACATCAACAAGTCTCTTGTAAATATCTAGCAAATGATTTAGCTTTTCCATTTTATTTCTACTCTCCCCATTCCTTTGTTCATTTTGTCTCTTCTTTTTTAAAAAAAATCTTCTTAAAATCTGCTGATCACCCCAATTCTGTTGAGGCATCTTTCATGAACTTCCTTCTTCTCCAATGTAAGTTGCAATAGGAAGGCTAGTTGAATTTTAGAGGTAGATGGAAGAATATAGTGTCCAAGCAGAATTTACCTCCAAGTAATGTGTGGATTTATCCATGTTTTAGCCACATTTTGCCATCCTATGTCCAAAGCACTAACTTGCAACCATAAATCACTTCATGGATGGATATGATGCGAGAGAAAGGGGAGATACTTTACATCACAAATACTTTGTAGTTCACCATTCTTTCCACACATGCCATCCCATTTGAATCTCCCAACAACCCTGGAGATATAGAGGGGCAAATTAGTATACTCACAGTACAGCGGTGACTTTACGAAACCTTATTACACCTTATTACAAGTATGAACTGGAGACTCATGGCTGACTCCTATAATCCTAGCTACTTAAAGGCCAACATCTTAGGATCCAGGTTCAGAGCCAGCTCAGGCAGACAAATCCGAGACTTTTTTTTTTTTTTTTTTGCGGTCCTGGGTGCTGTCCCTGAGCTGCTTTTGCTCAAGGCTAGTGCTCTACCACTTGAGCCACAGCACTATTTCTAGCTTTGTCTGAGTAGTTTATTGAAGATAAAAGTCTCATGGACTTTTCTGCCCTGGCTGGCTTCAATCCCGTTCTTTAGATCTCAGTCTCCTGAGAAAACTAGGATTACAGGAGTGATCCACCAGTGCCTGGCTCCAAGACTCTTATCTATAGTTAACTAGCAAAAAGGCAGAACTTCAGCCAAGTGCCTCAGTACCAGCACTAAAAATTAAAAGCTTGATAGGCTAGCTCACTCTTATAATCCCAGCAATTAAGAAGGCAGAAGCAGGGTAAAGTTAGAGAGACTCCATCTCTAAAAGTAAAAATAAAAGGGCTGGGTGGTAAAGTGCTTACTTATACTCATGGTCCTGGGTTCAATCCCAGTACTCGAAAAGAAAAAAAAAAACAAAAAAACTTCATCAGAGTTGTTCAGTCAGAAGTCAGCAAAAACACAACCAAAATCTGAACCTGTGCTTTCAGACTGTGGCCAGCACTTAAAGTTAGATTTTTTTTCTTTATGATCTATATTCAACTTCTTCATAGAGTACAATAGAAAAAAATCAATTCTGCCCATAAAAAGGGATTTATGCAAGTAAAATGGTATTCACTATATTTCCAAGACCTCCCCACAAGAGGATGATATTGTAAGGAAAATAAAAGTCTCTGAAATCATCTTTCAAGGTATGTAGTCCTAACCAGGCACCAGTTTCTCACACCAGCTACTCACAAGACTAACATCTGCGGATTGTGGTTCAAAGCCAGCCTGGGCAGGAAAAGTCTGTGAGACTCTTATCTCCAATTAACTACCAGAAAACCAGAAGTGGCTTTGGCTCAAAGCGGTAGAGCGCTAGACTTGAGCAAAAAAGCTTAGGGACAGAGCCCAGGCCCTGAGTTCAAGCGTCACAACTGACAAAAAAAAATATGTAGCCCTTAAAATAATATTCAACTACAGACGTTAGCATGTTCTTTCTTAAATTGGAAAATAACTTCTCTTTCCACTTAACATTGTAATTCTCCCCTTATTTTGTACTAGTAACATACCAATAACATGGTAAGAAAATGAGTTTCAGGAAGACAAGAAATACAGGCATCCAATCAAGCCACAAAGAATTTGTGAGGTAATAATGACTTACACCTAACGACGTTCACTCCAGCAACATGGTGTGGTAAGCTTAGAGCACAGGTCACATGGTTGCTCTTTAGGAAGGAAATGACTCACACAAGCTTTCACTAAACTATCTTCTCAACCCAGAGGCCTCTCAGTTAACAGAACTTGGGCTGATTCCCAAATCACAAGCCCACAATGACCATCTGGAGTTTTGGGATCTATCAACTGATACCAACTGTTGATGACCCCAATAAGCAAATTATTACCTTCCACAACCACAGTTTCTTTACACTTCTTTTTTTAATCTGGATGGATAGACTTAACAATCATCCAATTGTTTTAAGACAAAAACCTTGAATCCTCCTCCACCACCTCCAATCAACTATTATGTTTGGGTTTTGTCTTGTGGCGTCCTGGGGCTTGAACTCAGGGACTGCGTGGTATCCCTCAGGTTTTTTTTTTTCTTTAGTCCAGCACTCTACCACTTGAGCCATAGCTCCACTTCTGGCCTTTTTCTCGGTAGTTTTTTGGAGCTGAGTCTTACAGACTTTACTGCGTGGGCTGGTTTTGAACCACAATCCTCACATCTGAGTCCCCTGAATTGCTAGGATTACAGGCATGAGCCGCCAGCACCCAGCACAAGTTTTTAAGCCACTACCATAACACAACTTTACCAGCCTCCTATAAGGTGGCAACTAAAAACAGCTAACATGTCCTGAACACTTACTTTGTGCCAAACACTGTTCTAAATTTGGGATCTGAATGAATTTAATCTACACAACAATTTGAAGTTAGTATGACTCTTGTGGCAGCAGATAATGAAAATTTTATTAGTATTTTTCTTTCATTAACAAGGTCTTGACCTTGTACTAAATCCTCTTCTGTGTCTTTGCTTTTTTCTTCTCTCCTTGAAAGATCTTTTTAACCTTGGCTCCTAGCTTCAAAGTCAGTGCAATGATGTTCTCTTTAAGGACTTCTGATGCCCCCTGCTGGTACACTTCCCTATAAATCGGTATTTCTCAAGCTTGGATGACTGCTCCAAAAACTTCATGCCTAAATTCCACCCTTAGAGATTCTTATGTTATTTCTCTGGGA
Source organism: Dipodomys spectabilis (assembly GCF_019054845.1). Classification (NCBI taxonomy): domain Eukaryota; kingdom Metazoa; phylum Chordata; class Mammalia; order Rodentia; family Heteromyidae; genus Dipodomys; species Dipodomys spectabilis. Next base: position 1,888,178 of record NW_024871203.1, on the reverse strand, counting down.
TCCTGGTAGGACATGGAGATATTCTAAAGCTTCCCAGGTAACTCTAACATGAAGTCAAGGTTGAGATTCACTGCACTGAAATGCTTTTATTACATCTGTGCCAATAACCTCATGTGAACTTCTGAAACAAGTTTCACATTCTCCTAGGTTAAAAAGAAAAAAAAAAAAAAACCCTATAGGTTCCTAGACCTCATCTAAGAAAGGGTAATAAAAGATGTGCACAAGGCCTTGTGGACTATTTGTGGCCTTAAAGAATTCTGATGCAGGGGCTGGGAAGGTGGCTCAGTGGTAGAGCACTTGCCTTGCATGCATGAGGCCCTGGGTTCCATTCCTCAGCACCATATAAGAAAAAAGAAAAAAGCTGGAAGTGGCGCTGTGGCTCAAGTGGTAGAATGCTAGCCTTGAGCTGAAGAGCTGAGGGACAGCGCCCAGGCCCAGAGTTCAGGCCCCACGACTGGACCCAAAATAAAACAAAATAAAATAAGAATTCTGATGCATAGGCAGATTGGTGAAGTACCTTCTAAACAAAAACCTAGACATTTCACTTGTACTCAGTAAGGCCCAGCATAATGCCTGGCACACAGTTGAAGAGTAATAAGTAAAATGAGTAAAATCTAATCACTTGCATCTGGGGTGGAGTAGGACTGGGTATATGTATTCAATATTCAAACTTCTAGTAGCAGCACAGAAGTTGCCTCCTACAACAGAAAGCAAATACTGGGAAACTTTTCAAATGTTTTTTTAATCCACAAATGCCCCCTACTGGCCTCAGGATGAATAGCTAAATCAAAACTTATAATTAAAATATTCTAATTAGATATGCATATAATTAGCTACATACATTGTACTTTTCCACCAACATTTACACTATCGATTCCTTTGCCCTCTGGGCCTAGTTGCACCAAGCTGTTAATTCCAAAGCTAGATTAATTCTACCATTTACTCTGTCTCCACTCAGAAGAGACGTGTGGTAGCAGTGCTCTCGGGCCTTTTTATTCTTCTTCTATTTTTCTTATTTTTCTGTCATGAATCCTACCACAATCATAAAATCATCCACATCAAAAACACAAGAACTTCTAGGAGGGTAAGAGGAGAGCACAGAAATGGAGTGGCAAAGGGTAAACAAATACAGCAGTGATACTAGACACTATGTTGAAAATAAAGTATACAACATGTACTTGGGGACAGGAGGGAAAAACTGGAAGAGAATGAGAGAAGGGGTTGACACTGTCCAAAAATAAATCTTTTTTTTTTTTTTGCCAGTTGTGGGGCCTGAACTCTGGGCCTGGGCACTGTCCCTCAGCTCTTCAGCTCAAGGCTAGCGCTCTACCACTTGAGCCACAGTGCCATTTCTGGCCTTTTCTGCTTATGTGGTGCTGAGGAATCAAAATCAGGGCCTCATGCATGCAAGGCAAGCACTCTACCACTGAGCCACCTTCCCAGCCCCAAGAAATCTATTCTTTACCTGACTTATGTAACTGTAACCCCTCTGTATATAACCTATATAAAAAATTAAAATAGGGCTAGGAAGATGGCTCAATGGTAGAGTGCTTGCCTTGCATGCATCAGGCCCTGGGGTTCAATTCCTCAGCACCACATAAGCAGAAAAAGCCGGAAGTGCACTGTGGCTCAAGTAGTAGAGTGCTAGCCTTCAGCCAAAGAGCTGAGGGACAGCGCCCAGTCCCAGAGTTCAGGCCCCACGACCAACCAAAAAATAAAAAATAAAAACAACCACAACAAACATCCATTACTTCTTTGACTCAAGTCTTGACTAGTCAAATTATGATAGGGAACAGGCAGCATCTTACCATATGGAAACTCACTGAAAAAGAAAAAATCTGAGGCACCATTTCCAGACCTGCTCAGTTGTTATTTGGATTTTAACAAGAGTCATATAAACATTAATATTTGACAGGCTGAAAATCACCATTATATAACAAACATCTAATGCTACTTTTGCTATTTTGAAATAAAATGTATCATTCATTCACTAATAAATACACACTTAAATCCTGAAAAAAAGATACCAGCAGACTGATTTGATGGTAATAAAAGGAAAGATTTATAAGACCTCTATTTCAGCTGTGCACTGGCTCATACCTGTACTCCTAGCTATTCAGGAGGCTGAGTTATAAGGATCACAGTTCTAAGCCAGCCTGGGCAGGAAAGAGATTCTGTGAGATTCTTATTTCCAATTAACCACAAAAAGCCGGAAGTGGAGCTGTAGGATAGCGACCTGGCCCAGAGCTCAAGCCCCAGGACCAGAAAAAAAAAGAATTATTCTTCAGTATAATACATGGCTCATGTAATACATGCTCAACACAACTAAATTAAAGACAAAAAACCAGCCAAGGAGTTTCCAAAATATACTCTAAAGGCGGTGATTCCATTCAACTGAGAACCACTAAACTCTAACCATTCCCATACTTCTTTCCATCTCACAAAAAGGAGTTTCTCTCACCTTAGGAAGTTCCTTTCAATAGCCCAGCGCCAGTGGCTCACCCCTGTAATCCTAGCTACTTAGGAGGTTGAGATCTGAGGATCTCGGTTTGAAACCAGCCCAGGCAGAAAACTCCCTATGAGACTCTTACCTCCAATAAACTACTCAAAAACCAGAAGTGGTGCTGTGGCTCAAGTGGGTAGAGTGCTAGCCTTGAGCACAAAGAGGCTCAGAGATAGCACCCAGGCCCTGAATGCAAGCCCCACAACAACAACAAACAAAAAACAACAACAAAACTACATTCCTCCCTAGACGTCAACATAGCCAAATACTGTATATTCCAACGAACACAAAACAACTCTAGAATCTTCATCTACCATTTCCTTCTCATTGCCATCTTCTCTTTCCTTCCCTAGCCAGTAAACTGTGGGTCCATTTACTTATGTTACTCCTCAATCTATGCTTATCTTTCATTCCAAACAATAAACCTATATATATAAGAGTTATGAGTGCTTTCTGAAGTGCACAAATCAATGAACACTTGCCCACACTCATCTAATTTATCTCACAGACAAGGACAATTAGTTTCAGATCTACTCTGTAGACTACACCTCTTCCTTCCTAAAAGAACCACGTGGTGTTCATGAATTTCAAGTGATTAAGGTAAAGTACTGGTGTTTGGCTTAAGCCAATCAGAGAACGGCTTTCTCCAGTCACTTGCTATTGGATCAGGGGCAGACACTTAAGCCAAGGTGGTCCAATCAGACCTGAAGGAAGAACATAGTCCAAGCATTGGAGTTTTGTCCTCTCTCCTCTTGCTCTAGTGAATGAAAAAAGTGCATGTTACTAACAGTCATCTCGTAACCATAAGGAAAACCAATATTACTGTGGAAAGCCAAGAGACCAGTCCCTGATGGCACTGTTGATCACTGAATCAATAAGCCCAGGGTCTGTCCTTCTTCTGGACTTTGTGAGATAATTTTCCTTACTATTGAAACAACTAAGTTTCCTCTGCTGAAAGCATCCTAACATGATCGATCTTATAACTTTTCCTCCGTTAGTTTTCTTCTTATAACTTTTCCTCCTTTAGTTTTCTTCCCCTCCTTTCTCTCCTCCAATCACAGTGCTGAGGACTAATTCTAATACTGATCTCATTACAGGAGCTTTAAAAAAAATTCTTTCTTTTTTTGGTTGGTTGTGGGGCTTGAACTTATGGCCTGGGCACTGTCCCTGAGCCTTTTTGTGCTCAAGGCTAGTGTTCTACCACTTGAGCCACAGTGCCAATTCCAGTTTTTGAATGGTTAATTGGAAATAAGAGTCTCACAGGGACTTTTCTGTCTGGGCTGGCTTCAAATTGAGATCCTCAGATCTCAGCCTCCTGAGTAGCTAGGATTACTTGCAGGCATGAGCCACTGGTGCCCGGCTAAATTTTTCTTTTTAAAAAACTTTTCTAAGCATCTACCTCTCAAGAGTTCCCCCATTCCTGGTCTCCCCTCCTCCTTCACTTACTCCTTACACTTTAGTGTCCTCTAAGGTTTGTTGTGATCTTTTCCTATTCAAAATACATATTCAGCAGGCATGACTTTAGGTTTCCCTTAATGGATCAAACTAAGATACAAACACTTCCTGAAATCAAGGACCGCTGTTGATGTTTACACCCCTAGGCTTACTCAGCTGACTTATTCATACCTATCTTTCAAAATTAAATTGAAATGTTCCTTCTGTGAAGCCTCCTCTAAAGTCCTCAGGGATTTCTTGCCTTTTTAGTCAATCAGAATACTTCTAATTGCATAAAACAATTGTATTAAATTATATATGATTTTTTTAAACCCAAGCTTCTGATACAGGATATATGCTTCTTTATTAGTCTATCAAATTTTTAAAAATCTGCCAGGCACTGAAGGCTCACATCACCTATAAGCCTAGCGACTCAAGAGGCTAAGATCTGAGGATTGTAGTTTGAAGCTAGGCAGGGAAGACAAGTCCAAGAGATTCCTATCTCCCAATAACCAGCAAAAAGCTAGAAGCAGAGATGTGGCTCATGTGGTAGAGTGCCAGCCTTGAACTAAAAAATCCAAGCAAGTGCAGGCCCTGAGTTCAAGCTCTAGTACTAGCAAAAACAGTAAACCCTAAGAACCTCTATAATTTCGAAGCAGCGATGAGTATAAACGGTATTTTGAGATCTGCAACAACTGTAATGTGATGGGAAAATGTCTGCTTTGAATTGGTGCTGTGATTTTTATCAGTGGCAAGTACTGCTAATATGACTGGGGTTTCTTGCTGTAGCATCATGTTCAATCAATGGCCCCCAATCAACCACTCTTCCTTGTATTTATGCCCTTTTATAGTCCCCTACCATAGCAACTCTGGATGTGGCTTATCATCAACAAATAGGATGCAGATAAATGGGCATGGAGTTCTGCCTTCCTAGAATCCAGTAACCATGTGAAACCAAACTAGACACATGGTGGAACACAATGCTCCCTAGAAGGAGTAAGAGCACTGTTCAGCCAAGCAGCTAGTTTAATTAAGCCACTATGGTAACACTAATATAACTCCCAATATAACTGCCCAGCCAGCTAACAGACTGTACGAGACATTACTGTTTGAAGGTTTTCAGTGGTTCATTTTAGTTATTGGTAGATAACTCAAAACCATTGCCCACATTGTTAAATGAAGGAAATGCTGAATTTCAGCTGGTAATTGGCTAAAATAGTTTTTAATGCCCTAGAAACCTCCTGGGCTCTAATTAGAGCCTTTGAAGGATCGAGGATCTCCTTTTTACTACAAAACTACATTATTGGTATCCATGTAACTGAAACAGGCCACAATATATGCCTTCCCCAGGGTAACCCTAAAACCGAGCTGCACGGTTAGCATGAATTGGTGTTTAACACAAATATCAAACGAATGGTAAGTTGCTTATGGTATCTGTATTGATGACTAAAGAGTTAGCTGACTTAAAAGTAAAAACTGACAACATACCAGGGCCTTTTCTGATGGCTTTACATAAACTAACTTACTTGTAAAAACACTGTGGCATGGAGGTTATTACCCTAATTTCACCAATAGTAAAACAGGCAGAGGGCAAATGACTTAAACAAGACTACATGACTACAAAGTGGCAATACCAGAAATGGACAGCCACAATCCGATTCTGTAGCATTTCCTAATGCGCCCAAAACCATATTGAAGCTCGGTGGAATTTTAAATGAGAAAGGTACAATTTGGGGACTTTATTAGCACTAGGATACCATGGTTTTTTGAAAGACTCAAATAATCCTCTTTCAAAGGAGACGAATTAAAAAAAAAAAAAAAAAAAGACAAAAACCTAAACGAGGAAGTGGAGCTGTGACTCAAAGTCGTAGAGTGCTAGCCTGGAATGGGGGAAAAAAAAAAGCTCAGGGACAGCACCCAGGCCCTGAGTTCAAGCCCTAAGGGAGTCGACTTGTTCATATTAGTAAAGTTCACTGGCAAGCAAAGTAAGACTCCAGCCATTTCCAGACCAGCGCCCCTCAAAGCCTGCAGCAGCTCCTCCAAAGATGACCCCCCCACACACACATTCCAGGTTAGAAACCAGACCCTGCCAAGCAACCAAAGCTGACCTAACCCTACCCATGATCCCTAAGGGCAAGCCAGGGGCGGGGGTGGGGGGTCTGTGGAGGGAAGTACTTGAAGTTTTCCAAGAGTTTTATTCACAAAAGCACGGCCCCCCAAAACACCTATCCCATCCACCCCGGGCGGTCACGCCTCCACCAGGCAGCCACTCGCCCAAAACCGACTCTTGACTGAACCACGGGGCCAGGACGCCGCCGACCCGGAGGCGGGAACAGCCTTGCGGCGAGCCGGACCTGGTCCCCACAGAAGCCCCACGAGGGCGTAGGACGGACTTCAGACAGCCGGGAGGGGGCGATGACAGCAGTAACCCCGTTCCACGTTCTCACCTTGAACATGTCGCTGGCAGCGGCGGCTCCGGCAGGGTCACCCCGGCCTCGGCCCCGCCTACTATAGAAAAGCGACTACGGAGGCCCGGTAGGGCCGTGATTCCCTCGACCGCAAGCGGGCTGAGGTGTTTGTGACGGCAGTACTGCCAGTTCAATTCAATGAAGAATTTCTTCAAACCAAGTAGGCTGAAAGCAGCGTCGCGCAGCAGCAATTTGTCGCGTCCAGGTGGCCAGGCGTTCGGAAGACCCGCCCTCCAGGAAGCTTCAACTCCTCTCTCGCTGGCTGTTGCTAGGCAACACAAAGCGTCCGTTCTACGCGGGCGGCGCGCAGAGACAAGGGGAGGGAGGTGCGCAGCGGCTCTGGGGCTTGGCCTTCGATGCCAGTCCTATTGGACGCCCAGTGGCGTGGGCTGGGACTCCGGGGCGCCTAAATCGACCCGGCAAGGGCGCTTGGGTGATCCCGGAAGGCTTTGGAAGGCCTCTTAGAGTCCACGCTCTGAGCGTTAGGATTGACCTCACAAAGGGTCGTTTCATTTTGGCTGCAGACTGAGTATTTCTTGAATTTCAATTTGCCACGTCCTTTAGCCGTGAAAGGCTCTTGACAAGATTTTTTTCTTCACTTGTAAGTCCTTCACTAGGAATCACTTATTGGTTAATATGGTATAAGAATGGCAATTAATAGCTATTAACTAGAATAAAAATCACTAATATGACTGGGAGCCGCTAGTTCACGCCTGAAATCCTAGCTACTCAGGAGGCTGAGATCTAAGGATCACGGTTCAAAGCCAGCCCATGAATAAAACTCCGAGAGACACTTATTAACCAAAAGTTACAGTAGTGGAGCTGTGGCTCAAGAGATAGAGCACTAGCCTTGAGCAAAAAGCTCAGGGACAGTGCCCAGGCCTTGAGTTCAAGCCCCAAGACAGGCACACACACAAAAAAATCACTTATATGAAGTCAGAAGCCAGGATTCAAACCCTTTGCAATCTGTGCTGTAGCCTAAAATATTCCTGGGCTGTCTCATAAGAACAGTGTATTTCATATTCCAGTCTATTTCTATAATAATCTTATAGAAGGGCTGGGAAGGTAGCTCAGCCGTAGAGTGCATGCCTTGCAAGCATGAGGCCCTAGGTTCGATTCCTCAGCACCACATAAACAGAAAAAGCTGGAAGTGGCGCTGTGGCTCCAGTGGTAGAGCGCTAGCCTTGAGCTGAAGAGCTGAGGGACAGTGCCCAGACCCAGAGTTCAGGCCCCATGACTGGCAAAAAAAAAAAAAAAATCTTATAGAAAATGGAAGCTCAATCTAGACAGGTACCCAGACCAGACCAGTAGAGGGCTTGGAATGCGGCTTAGTGATAGAGTGCTTGCCTAGCATGCATGAAGCCCTGGGTTCGATTCCTCAGTACAATGTACACAGAAAAAGCTGGAAGTGGTGCTGTGGCTCAAGTGGTAGAGTGCTAACCTTGAGCAAAAGAAGTTCAGGGACAGTGCCCAAGCCCTAAGTTCAAGTTCAAGCCCCAGGACTGGCAAAAAACAAAAACAAAAACAAAAAACGTCCAGTAGGAACACATTTGTCCCTGAAGAGGTTGAGTTTCTTTTTTTTTCTTCTTCCTGTGTTCTTTTTTTTTTTTTTTTTTTTTTGTGAAAAGAAGAGGTTGAGTTTCTTACTAGGAAAAAACATGCACATTTCAAGGAAACTAGGGCATTTTAGCAAGAGTATTATATTTGTCATAGTATATGGGAGTGAATTCAAGGAAGCAGAACTTTGCTGTGATGTTAGAAGTATGAGCTGTAGTAGGAAGTGGAAACACTAAGACCTAGCTAAGTGCCAAGCCAAATCCCAGGTGTCAATTAAGGGCTGTTTTTCTAGTTCCTAGGAGAATTGTATTTTCCAAGCCATCCCTTTCCCCATCCCAATCCCTATCTCCATCCCCATTCCCAAGGAGAAACAGCAGTCTTAGAAGGCCTCACATCAGACATATAAACGTGGGAAGCTCAGTGCTAAATTTGAGCAGGAGCACTTATACTTACAGGGGTAAACTCAGATGGGAGGAAAATGACAATTTCATTTTCACTAACCTCTAACTGAATATTAGCATTTCTTTTGATTATAGTGTAGGCAACAAACCACAGTAACATTAGCAGTACCTGTGACTTTGTCACCAATTGAAAGCAGAGGTGTTTTTCATGCCGTGTTAGTTATAAGAGGTAGTTCAAAATACCATTTGTGGTCATGACTACTTCAAAAATACAGGATGTATTAGCTTTCTTATTAAATGCATAAAGGATTCATATTACTAGAATTTTGTTTTGAAAATATTTTGATATCATGACTAAGAATTTGGGAGGCGGTATCCAAATTAGAGGAATACTTTAAAGCATAACTTAAAAAAATTAGAGGTAGAATCACATAATTTAGCACACAGCCTCTTCCTTTTCCAAGAAGGGAATTGAACCACCAAGAGGTTCATTGATTTGCCCCAAGTCTCAGAGCTATTTGACAAAACTAGGATGAAAAGTTTACAAATAAGAATATAAAAATCCAGGGCTGGGAAGGTGGCTCAGTGGTAGAGTGCTTGCCTTGCATGCTTAAGGCCCTGGGTTCGATTCCTCAGCACCACATAAGCAAAAAGAAAAAAGCCAGAAGTGGGGCTGTGGCTCAAGTGGTAGAGCACTAGCCTTGAGCTGAAGAGCTGAGAGACAGCGCCCAGGCCCAGAGTTCAGGCCCCACGACCGGACCCCCCCCCCCAAAAAAAAAAAAGAATATAAAAATCCTCCACTAGGCCCTATGGATTTCACAGTTATCCAGCTGCCTCCTGTCTCCAGCAAGTTGGTTGAAGTAATAAGAGGAGAGCAATAAGATTGAATTATTGCTTGAAAGTTAATTCTAGCTGTAGGATGGAGGAGGGGTAAAAAGAGGATGTGATTGGAGAGAGGGCAACTTAGGAAGGCTCACAGATTTTCCCACATACCACAGAATATTTTTAGTGCACAAAAATGAAAACTGTAGACATACACTGCCTTTCTTTTGAAAAGGTTCTAAAATTAGCAGTGTAATCATATAGCATTTGAATCTAGTGCAAATGATGCAAGAATATAGATTCTGACCTTAATGGATTACTTTAAATATTTTCAAATCGCTGTATTATAGGGAAAATGAAAAGTTCAAGAGCATCACATACTCCTGCTCCGAAAGTGAAAATCTCAAGAGAATCACGTACTCCTGTTCAGAAGTCAGAAGCTGAAAGCCAGGAACAACAAACAGCAAAACTAGAAAAGGCAAAGGCAAAACAAGAGTAAGTACCCATTTTAGCCTTTTGTCATTTCTACAACTGGACAATTTCCAAACTTACCCAAATCTACCCAGATAATTTCAAAAATGTGTTGTTGGGTAAGTTTAGAAAGATGTTTGTGCTTTAAAATGACCTTCAGCTGAGTGTGATGGTTTAAGCCTGTTAGCTACTTGAGAGACAAAATAGGATCTCTATTTGATGCCAGCCCAGGCATAAAAGTTAGTGAGATTTAACTAGGCACTGGTGGTTCACACCTGTAATCCTAGCTACTCAGGAGACAGATCAGAGGATTGCAGTTCAAACCCAGCCTGAGCAGGAAAGCCTTTGGGACTTTTTTTTGTGTGTGAAAATACTGTATAGAGGGGTTACAATTACATGGGCAAGATAATGAGTACATTTCTTATCAAGCATTGTAGCCTCCTCCTTTGTTTTGGGACTTTTATCTACAAGTAACTACCAAAAAGGTTGGAAGTAGACTTATAGTTCAAGTAGTAGAGCACTAGCTTTGAACAAAAGAAAACTCAAGGACAGCACCCAGGCCCTGAGTTCAAGCCTTAGGACACATGTGTGTGCTCACACACACACACACACACACACACACACACACACACATACACACATTTCAACTAGTGGTTGGGTGTAGCTGCACACAACACAGGAAAACACAAGTAGGAGGATCACAGCCTAGACCAGCCTGGGCAGAAAGCAATTCCCCCCACCTCAAAGTAACCAAGAAGACAAAGCTGGATATCAGTAGCTCACGTCTGTAATCCTAGCTACTCAGGAAGCTGAGATTTGGAGGAGTACATGCAGTTTGAAGTTAACATGGTCAGAAAGTCAGTGAGACTCGATATCCAACTAACCAAAAAGAAAAAAAAAGCCAGCTCACATGGTAGAGCAACCAAGTCATGCAAGAGCTCAGCATTCAAGTCATAATGCCAACACACACACACACACACACACACACACACACACACACACATGAGATAAAATGGGGCTGGAGGCATGTGGTCAAGTGGCAGATTGCCAACTTAAAAGCACAAAAGCCTAGTTCAATTCACAATGTCACAAAAAAAAAACCTTCAAGTTGAATAGCTATTCGAATTTTACTATTTTATAATTTACAAAGCACACTAACACACACATATTTGATCCTGCTACAATGTGTGGAACAGTTTTATTATTATCTATTCCTTGCATGCTGGTACTGGCGCTTCAGCTCAGGGCTTTGCACTTTTGAGTGGCTTTTTTTGCTCAAGGATAGCACTTTGAGCCACTTTGAGCCTGTGGCTTTCAGCCTCCTGAATATTAGGATTAGAGACTGGCACCCAGCCAAAGTGGAATAATTCTATGACCTGACCAAGATGAGCCTTATGTTTCTTTTTCCAGTCCTGGGCTTGAACTCTGGGCCTGGGCACTGTCTCTTGAGCTTTTGTGCTCAAGACTAGCACTTGACCCATAGCTCTACTTCTAGCTTTTCTTTGGTTAATTGGAAATAAGAGGCTTATGGACTTTCCTACATGACTGGCTTCAAACCGCAGTCCTCAGATCTCAGCCTCCTGAGTAGCTAGAATTACAGGTGTGAGCCACTGGCACCCAGCCAAGGAAGGAAGTTTTACCTTCTACATCATGCTTATCAGTTTGCAATAGAAAACTAGGCCTCTTATAACTTTGGTTATTGCACCTAGTATTTCATTACATTTGAACTAGACAGACACTGACTTTGGGGGGATGTTTGTTGTTGTTATTTGTTTTGTGCCTGTCCTCAGCTAGGATTCAGGGACTGGGCACTGACCCTAAGCTTCTTTTGCTCAAGGCTAGTGCTCTACCACTTGAGCCACAGCGCTACTTCTGACTTTTTTTTGTAGTTTTGTAGATGAAAATCTCACAGACTTTCCTGCCTGGGCTGGACTCAAACCCCTGAGTAGCTAGGAATACAGGCATGAGGCACCAACAGCAGGCTGGATAGTGTTAAGTACTAACTGCAATGAAATCATCTTAAGGCATAAATAATTTTGCCTATTAATGATACATTCATTATATATATGCTTTTTGATAAAGTTTTAGCCAGAAAATTTTAATACAAGGGAAATAGTCCTAAGTATTTTGTATCTCATTCTGACTAGATTCTGCAAATGACCTATTCCAACTAGCATATCCAAGTGTTCCTCATTAAGTCAGTCTGAGCATGGGAGATGGGGAAGTACAAGAGAAGGATGCAGAAATTGAAAGTTCTCCAAGATTTTAGAAAAATGATAAGTATGTAATATTAACTAACTTTTTCTTCTCATAATTATTAGAAAACTTTCAGCTCAAATAATACAGAGAAATTGGCTCACTTATTTGGACAAATCATTATTTCGACTTCTAAAACATACAATCTGTGCAGCGGTATGTATTTTTCTTTTTATTTTCTCTGGCAGACTTATTTTTAATTATATTTTTATTATCTTTAATCTCTGGCAGATTTAATTGCTTATCAAGCTGAAGGGTCTGTTCATTAAAGATAGAATAGCAAGCTATCTTTGTCTCTGCTATTTAGACATAATGATGTGTAAGGTTCTGGAATTGCTTCTTTTGTTAAGTCTAAATGCATATTTTTGAATTTATTTTTAATATGAATGATTGTTGCTTCTTTTTCTGAAATGTATATATTATTTTTTATTGTGCTGGTTCTAGGGTGTGAACTCAGGGCCTGAGTGCTCTCTCTGAGCCTTTTTTGCTCAAAGCTAGCACTCTACCACTTGAGCCATAGCTCTGCTTCCAGCTTTTGGATGGTTAATTGGAGGTAAGTGTCATGAACATTCCTGCCTGGGCTGGCTCAGATCTCAGCCTCCTGAATAGTTTGGGTTACAGACGTGAACCACTGTCACCTGACAGTTTCTTACTTTTGGTGTGTGTGTGTGTGTGTGTGTGTGTGTGTGTGTGTGTGTGTGTGTGTGTGTTTGTGTCTGTGTGTCTGTGTGTGTCTGTGTCTGTGTGTCTGTGTCTGTGTATCTGTGTCTGCGTTTGTGTGTGTGTGTGTATTTTTTTGTTGGTCATAGGACTTGAACTCAGGGCCTGGTTGCTGTCCATGAGCTCTTTTGCTCAAGGCTAATGCTATACCATGTTGAGGCACAGTTCCACTTCCAGTGTTGTTTCTTTGTTCTTTATTTTTGGAGTGAACTGGAAATAAGACTCTCACAGGGACTTTTCTGCATGGACTGGCTTTGGTGATCCTCAGATCTCAGTCTCCTGAGTAGCTAGGATTATAGGCTTGAGCCATCAGTACTGACTAGTTTCTCAGTTTTTTAATTTGATTACTTACTTGAAGATGTGAGACGGTGATCTTCCAACAATAAAAACCTCTAAATTAGGGGCTGGGGGAGTAACTAACTGGTAGCATTGTATGCTAAGTATGTATGAGGCTCTGGGTTCAGTCCTCTGCACTAGAAACATAAACAAAAACCCTCTGATTAAAAGTACTTTTATGCATATATGGGTATGTCAAAACAAAACTGCCTTGTACAACTAATTGATGCTAATATGAAAAAAGGACAGTATATTAAAATAAGTGGGCTGGGAATGTGGCTTAGTGGTAGAGTGCTTGCCTAGCATGCAGGAAGCCCTGGGTTTGATTCCTCAGTACCACATAAATAGAAAAGGCCGGAAGTGTAGAGTGCTAGCCTTGAGCAAAAGAAGCTCAGGGATAGTGTCCAGGTCCTGAGTTCAAGCCCCAGAACTGGCAAAAATAAATAAAAATCACAAAAAATAAAATAAAAATGCTCTTGCTTTCTGCCAACAATCCCATTTCTGTGAATGTATTCTATAATATATACAATTTCATTTTAACTTTAGTGTTACGGCAAGGAAGTTTGGCAGTGTTAAACCTCACAGAATTAATGTGACTCTGCAATAGAAAGATAACCAAGATAGGTTGTTAGTGAAAAAGATGTCAGAACAGTATAAAGAATATAATCCCAGTTGAGTAAATAACAAATCATGTAAAGGATTTATACTTAGGGGAGGAGTCTAACAGTGTAATTCCTTTGAACAACTAACATTTAACAACACCAATACCAGGAAGCTGGAACATGTTCTTCAAAAGGGATCATTAAGGGTGTCCACATGGATTTAAGGAAGAAGGGTGAGCAAATGGGACATTATATTCAATGTACATTATGTAAAACTTGAACTAAACAACTTGAAGGTAGGTATGGGATAGGGAAAGGTAGGGAGAATTATGAAAAAGGTGACATTAATCAAGATGCATTGTAGTCAACCTCACCTGTAGAATTGAAATCCCTTTGTACAGGTACTTAACAAAAAGAAATATTTTTAAAAAGAAAGGAGCTTTCTGGATTTCATGTCCACAGGTTTTTTTTGTTTTTTGGTTTTTTTTTTTGTCCGGTCGTGGGGCCTGAACTCTGGGCCTGGGTGCTGTCCCTCAGCTCTTCAGCTCAAGGCTAGCGCTCTACCACTTGAGCCACAGCGCCACTTCCGGCTTTTTTCTTTCTGCTTATGTGGTGCTGAGGAATCGAACCCAGGGCCTTGAGCATGCAAGGCAAGCACTCTACCACTGAGCCACCTTCCCAGCCCCTCCACAGGTTTTTTGGGTTTTTTTGTCTTTTCTTTTTTGGTACTGGGGATGGAACCCAGGACGTTGCACTTGCTAGGCAAGCGCTTTGCCACTGAGCTACATCCCAGCCCCACAGGTTTTTTTTTAATGTATATGATACCTTCCCTCAAAAACAACTCTAGCAATCCCAGCATAATATGAAGCCTTCCTTATATAATACTATATATTCCCCTAGTAAAATAATTCAGAATTCCAGTAACCACATTAGTATGATAGCCACAGTAAAATAATTTTTATTGGGCACTGGTAGCTCTTATAAAAGTCTTTTTCTTACCCATCCTGGCCCTTGAACTCAGGGCCTGGGCATTGTCCTTGAGCTTCTTTTGCCCAAGGCTAGCACTCTATCATTAGAGCCACAGCACCACTTCTGACTTTTTTCTTAGGAATCAAACCCAGGGCTTCATGTATGCTAGGCAAGCACTCTACCACTAAGCCACAATCCCAGTCATAAAGAGCCTTTTATTACACATCTTATGTGATTATCATGAGCATAAGGTTGACTATCATTGAGTGGGCATTCAAGAGTCTAATATCTAAGTTTCCCTTTTACTACCTTCATTCTGATGTGTAAATTACAAAAAACACCCTGCCTCAACCTTCTCCTTTGTAAAAAGGGTAATAGTATTCTAATACTATTACTGTTGTTATAATTAAATAAGATTATGAATGTTAAAGGGTGCTAAAAATCTAGTAACTCGCTGGGCACCAGTGGCTCACACCTGTAATCCTAGTTACTTAGGAGGCTGAGATTTGAGGGTCATGGTTCAAAGCCATCACAGTCCATGAGACTCTCATCGCCAATTGACCACCAAAAAGCCAGAAGTGAAGCTATAGCTCAAGTGGTGGAGTGCTAAAGTTGAGCACAAACTCTCAGGCATAGTACCCAGGCCCCAAGTTCAAGCCCCTGGACCAGCACCCAAAAAAAAAGTCTAGTAGGGCTGGGAATGTGGCTCAGTGGTAGAGTACTTGCCTTGCATGCATGAGGCCCTGGGTTTGATTGCTCAGCACCACATAAACAGAAAGAAAAATCAAGTAGCTTACAGTAGCCATCCTCATGTTAGAGTGATTCAGTCAACCTCAAATGATTGTTGTGCATCTAGTATATTTCAAGCACTGTACTAGACATTAGAACTATAGTGAAAGAAGAAAGAAACTATCCCTGCTTTCATGATGCTTAAAGTCTATAGTAGAGACACGGGCAAGTTTGTAAGTAATTACAGTAAATTGTAAAGTGTTGTCCTAGGGAGATAAAAATGCCTGTGGACAGATACTCAAATTTGAGGACCCAAAAAATTAATCGACTGATTCAAGCCTGCACTGATGATAAATGGAAGAGCCAAGATAGGAAACTACCTCTTCAGGGCTGGGAAGTTGGCTCAGTGGTAGAGCGCTTGCCTTGCATACCCGAGGCCCTAGGTTCGATTCCTCAGCACCACATAAGAAAAAAGCCGGAAGTGGCACTGTGGCTCAAGTGGTAGAGCACTAGCCTTGAGCTCAGGCCCAGAGTTCAGGTCCCACAACCGGACCCAAAAAAACAAACAAAGGAAACTACCTCTTCAGAATTCCAAGCCCAGGACAGTATTCTGAACACTTTGACACTCATCCTCTGTTATGTCAGCAAATTGGTCAGGACAGTATTTATTTTCTATTTATAGCTCTATCATCTATTTCAGGAATATTTTGCATCATATGAAATACTGAAGAAAGTGAGTCCTTTAGAGGCCCAACTTGTCAAAGATCCTAGCATGAAGTATAAAGTCAGATTCAGGTAATATATCTATGCTGATTTATTTATTCCAAGGAGCACATAGTGAATAAGAAGTCTTAGAAATTATTTTAAGTCCTCACAACTTCTCAGGATATAATTATAAAGTAAATGTGTTGTCTTTATTTACATCAGTTATGTGAAGAATCTAAGGCATGACACTGGCCAAAAGTTGCCATGAGAGAATGGGCATGGTTCACACTTGCAAGCCCAGCTACTTGAGAAGCGGAGGTTGGGAGGTTGGCAGTTTCATGACAGCCTCCCCAGCCCAGAGGAGGTGGGGAGTTAGCAAAAGAAAGTATGATGGGCTGGGAAGTTGGCTCAGTGGTAGAGCGCTTGCCTTGCATGCCTGAGGCCCTGGGTTCGATTCCTCAGCACCACATAAGCAAAAAGAAAAAAGCCGGAAGTGGTGCTGTGGCTTAAGTGGTAGGGCACTAGCCTTGAGCTGAAGAGCTGAGGGACAGTGCTCAGGCCCAGAGTTCAGGCCCCACAACCGGACAAAAAAAAAAAAAAAAGAAAGTATGATACTCTATCCAAAAAGCTAAAGCAGAAGCAATAAAGGAAGATGGGACTGACAACATGGCTTAAGTGGTAGAGTGCCTGCCTAGTAAGTATGAGGTACTGAGTTTAAAACCCAGTACCACATCAAAAATAACAAAGAAATAAAGTTGCCATGAGAGTAAGTCTCATCTCCCACTCTGTTTCTGGTCTGACATAGGTATGAGGATAGTTGTGAGCACACCAACGTGTAGGTCTTTTCATCCTGTGGGTTTTTTTTTTCTGGTTCCAGGCTTGAACTCAGTCTTGAGCAATGCCCCTGAGCTTTCTTTGTTTAAGGCTAGTACTCTACCACTTGAGCCACAGCTCTGCTTCTGGCTTTTGGGTAGTTAGTTGTAGATGAGAATCTCATGAACTTTCCTGCCAAGGCTGACTTTCAATCGTAATCCTCAGATCTCATCCTACTGAGTAGTTAGGATTACAGGTGTGAGCCACCACAGGCCTGGCTTCACTCTGCATTTTTACTTATGATTTTTGTACTAGTATTGGAACTTGAACTTAGGGCTTCTCACTCTCTCTTAGCCTTTTTGCTGAATGCTGATACTATGCCACTTGAGTTACAGCTCCACTTTTGACTTTTGGCTGGTTAATTGGGGATAAGAGTGTCTCAGATTTGTCTGCTCAGGCTGGCTTTGAACCAGGATCCTCAGCTCTTAGCTTCCTGAGTAGCTAGGATTACAAGTGTGAACCACCAGAAACTGGCTCATCACTGTATTTTTACATACTCTTGGCATATAGCTTTGGCTCTATATTTGAGAAATGGTATGAACTACCTTAAGTCCAAGGGGAAGAAATAATGAAACCCCCAAACTGATGGCATATAACTCATTTTTGTCTTTATTTCAGATTTAATGGTGAACATTTTCCACCCTACATAGTGTTTAAAATTTTTCTTCAGACTGATAGCTGTAAATGCAAGTATTTCAGCGGGAAAAACGTATTAATGGCGTCGAATGAGGTGATATTCCATGAAGTACATTTTATGTTAATTCAACTTCTTTTTTTGTTGGTTGTGGGGCTTGAACTCTGGGCCTGGGCGCTGTCCCTCAGCTCTTCAGCTCAAGACTACTTCTCTGCCACTTGAGCCACAGCGCCACTTCTGGTTTTTGAGTGGTTCATTGGAGATAAGAGTCTCACAGGGATACTTTTTTCTCATGGGGCTGGCTTCTAAGCACAATCCTCAGATCTCAGCCTCCCGAGTAGCTAGGATTATAGGCATGACACACTGGCACCCAGTCAAACCATACTTTTAGTAGCAAGGAGTTCTAGCAGAAGTTTAATTCCTTTAATCTTTAACCTAACTGTAATTGAGTTTAAAAGGTAGAAATTCTCCTATTTACTAACCCATACAGCAAAGGTTAGTTTTTTCCATGTCTGGAGTTGTAGCTCAGTGGTAGAGCACTTGCCTACCATGTTTATGGTCCTAGGTTGAATCCTTGTAATGCAAAAAAAAAAAAAAAAGCCTCTTCTGGATATATTTTACACAAAATGTTTGGCCAATGTGAAATCATGAGTTGTGACCTGTGTTCAGTGCTGAAGATTGTACGGCCTGGCAGTATCTGGTCCCATTCAACATAGCAGTATTTCGACCCTGAAGAGTATTAGAAAAGGAAAGGGGCTACTTTGCTCCATGTTCTCAAGCAATCAACTCTGGTTTGGACATGTATCAAATGAGCTGCATGTTTTCATAATGCAATGTACTGCTTCAAAAACATTAATAGTTCTTCATTATGTGGATTGATGGGATAGTATAAATTTAGCTTACATTTGAAGGATAAATTCATGCCACATTCATTTATGGAATAAACTAACAGTTGTCCCTATAAAATATCAGTTGTTTCTTTCCTGAGGTTGTATAATGGAGCATTTCCAGGAACTAAAATTCTCCTGGGTAATTCCAGCCCAACCTCTCCTGTGTCCAGGCTTGAGAAATTGAGAATCTTAGAGGCAGGAAATCACTGTGTGGACATTTGAACTCATTAGAATATTGTGTTATAACTTCATTAAATTTTTTATTTTGTTGGGGTTTTTTTGTTCCCTGGCCAGGAAACAGGCTTTTTTTCTTTAAATTCTGAAAGAACTGTTGGAAAATGATGGAACTAGCCCAGAGATTTACAAAGAAAATAGGTCATGATATATCACTCTTTTGGATTAATCATTAGTAATGGTTTGCTGTATATCCTCACTTTTCCCATAAAAATATCCACACATAAACTGGGCGCCAGTGGCTCATACCTGTAATCCTAGCTACTCAGGAGGCTGAGATCTGAGGATTGCGGTTCAAAGCTAACCCGGGCAGGAAAGTCCGTGAGACTCTTATCTCTAATAAACCACTAGAAAACTGGAAGTGGCACTGTGGCTCAAGCAGTAGAGTGCTCACCTTGAGCTGAAGAGCTCAGGGACAGCGCCCAAGCCCAGAGTTCAAGCCCTATGACCGACAAAAAAATATATATATCCACACATAGATTTTTTTTTTTTATTGTAAAGCTACTATACAGAGGGTTACAGTTACATGAGTGAGGTTATGAGTACACTTCCTCTTGAACATTGTTACCCCCTCCATTGTTTTCCCCCTACCATCCCCTCCCTCCCTCCCTTCCCCGAGGTTCTTTTTTTTTTTTTTGATTGTGATTAAATGATTACATAATTTCAAAGTCACAAGTTCATTCTAACTTCCCTGGAGCAAATT
Organism: Dipodomys spectabilis; assembly: GCF_019054845.1. Taxonomy (NCBI): domain Eukaryota; kingdom Metazoa; phylum Chordata; class Mammalia; order Rodentia; family Heteromyidae; genus Dipodomys; species Dipodomys spectabilis. Next base: position 1,868,871 of record NW_024871203.1, on the reverse strand, counting down.
GTCTACCACAGTCTGTAATATATAACAGTGTTCACATGTTATATACCATATTTGTGATCAGCAGCATGAGGATATTTAGTAGTGGTTCAACCAGATGAGCGGGAGTTCTTTGTTTCTTAAGTCCTGTTTTGTCGTATCACCTAACCTTTTGGATTTAGCATCCACTTATGAGGGAGACCATGTACCGTTTGTCTCTTCGTTCTTGGCTTACCTCGCTCAACATGATTCCTTCTAGCTCCATCCATTTCCCTGCAAATGCCATTATTTTGTCATTTCTAATGGCTGCATAATATTCCATTGTGTATAGATACCACAATTTTTGGATCCATTCATCTGTGGTGGGGCACCTAGGTTGTTTCCATATCCTAGCTATTGCGAACAGTGCTGCAATAAACATGGAGGTGCACGTGTCCTTGTATATTGGTTCCTGTTGTTCAGGGTAGATGCCTAGAAGTGGTATGACTGGGTCGTAAGGGAGGTCAATCTTTAGCTTTCTAAGGACCCTCCAGACTGCTTTCCAAAGTGGTTGTATAAGTGTACATTCCCACCAGCAGTGTAATAGGGTTCCTCTTTCTCCACATCCCCTCCAGCATTTGTCGTTGGCTGATTTGTGGATGTGGGACATTCTGACTGGGGTAAGGTGGTATCTCAGGGTTGTCTTTATTTGCATTTCCTTCACCACCAGGGATGATGAACATTTCCTCATGTGTTTCTTTGCCATTTTTATTTCTTCATTTGAGAAGTCCCTCTTTAGTTCCCTTGCCCATTTAGTAATTGGTTTGTTAGGTTTGGGAGGGATTAGTTTCTTGAGTTCCCTGTATATACAGGATGTTAACCCCTTGTCTGATATATTGCTGGTAAATATTTTTTCCCAATTAGTTGGTTGTCTTTCTAGCTTAGTTGCGATAGATTTAGCTGTGCAGAAGCTTTTTATTTTAAGGTAGTCCCATTTGTCGAGTCTCTCTCCAACTTGTTGTGACCCTGGGACTCTGTTCAGGAAGTTCCTTCCTGTGCCTATTAGTTCAAGTGTCTCTCCTACTCTGTCCTGCAGTAGTTTCAGAGATTCAGGTTTAATGTTAAGGTCTTTAATCCATTTTGAGTTGATGTTGGTGCATGGTGATAGGCTGGGGTCCACTTTTAGTTTTCTGCATGTGGCTGCCCAGTTTTCCCAGCACCAGCGGTTGAAGAGGCTGTGTTTCTTCCATTGTATGTCTTTGGCTCCTTTGTCGAATATCAGCTGGCTGTAGGCCTGTGGATTTATATCTGGATCTTCTATTCTGTTCCATTGGTCTTCGGGTCTGTTTTTGTGCCAGTACCATGCTGTCTTTGTGATTATAGCTCTGTAGTAGAGTTTGAAGTTCGGCATGGATAGCCCTCCCATATTGTCTTTATCCCCTAGAATTGTTTTGGCTATTCTAGGTCTTTTGTTGTTCCATATAAATTTTTGGACTGTTTTCTGTATTTCAGTGATGTACGTCATTGGGATTTTAATAGGAATTGCATTGAATTTGTATATTAGTTTTGGAAGTATCACCATCTTTACTATATTAAGTCGGCCTATCCAGGAGCATGGGAGGTCTTTCCATTTCCTAGTGTCTTCTGCAATTTCTTTCTTTAACTTTTTATAGTTCTCATTAAATAGTTCTTTTACATCTTTGGTTAGGTTAATTCCTAAATATTTTATTTTTTGGGAGGTTATTGTGAATGGGGTTGCTCCCTTTATTTCCCTCTCTTCCTGTGCGTTATCAGTGTATAGGAAGGCAACTGATTTTTGTGGGTTTATTTTGTATCCTGCTATTTTGCCGAAGTGACTTATGATTTCTAAAAGTTTGGGGATGGAGTTTTTGGGATCGTGGAGGTATAGTATCATGTCGTCTGCAAAAAGGGATAGTTTCACTTCTTCTTTCCCTATGCGGATCCCTTTAATGTCTTTTTCTTGCCTTATTGCCCTGGCTAAGGGTTCTAGGACTATGTTGAAGAGGAGTGGAGACAGTGGACATCCTTGCCTTGTTCCTGTTTTTAGGAGGATTGGTTGTAGCTTTTCCCCATTAAGTATAATATTGGCTATTGGTCTGTCATAAATGGCTTTTATTGTTTTTAGAAATGTTCCTTCTATTCCTATTTTCTCCAGAGCTTTTAGCATGAATGAATGTTGAATTTTATCAAAGGCCTTTTCTGCATCTGTGGCGATAATCCACACATAGATTTTTTAAACTTTCTTTGTTCTTTTTTATTTTTGTGGTACTGGAGTTTGAACTCAAGCTCTTAAACTTGCTAAGCAGGCACTGTACACTTGAACCACACCATCAGGCCCCTTTTGCCTTGCTTTTTTTCCCAAACAGAGTCTTCCTTGCTTTAGGCCTAGGCCAGCATGGACAAGAATCCCCTTAAGAACAGAACCGACTTCTTGAATCCTACTCATGTTGACTAGTATCCTGGAATTCCCACTTAGATTTCACCCATTCTATTCTCCCAAGGCCCAGCTCTTCTTGCTCATTGGTTTCTATTTTCCTGAACCTCAGGATACACAGCAGATTTTTGACAAAGGACATCTTGGCATTGACAGAAAACTTTTTTCCAATACCCTCTCAAAATGGGCATGGTTTTCTTGAGCCAAGGGACTGGAACGGGCCATCACAGTTAAGGTGATATACAAACAAGAAAACTGGGTCTTGGTACGGGGTGTTGGTTTGCTGAGGAAGACAGTAGGAGTAACACACTATAATGATCTTTTCTAAGTAATCTCAGCTAAATAAAATGTAGTTACACCTAAAGAAAGTCTTAAAGTACGTCTTCTTATCTGTCCAGGGTACAAAGAACTGTGTTTTACCTTCAGTGTCACTATAGGGCTGGTTAATTGCAACCCACAGGAAATCAATTGTAAGAAAGCATAATGGAGAGATTTGCCAATATTATATTTCCTTATGATGTTTATTATATAAAGAAACGAATGAATTGGAAGGCAAAAATGATCTACGTATAGGAAGGTTCCCTCTCATATTTTCAGTAAACTGTTTCTATCCCTTCAATTTAGCACATTAGGATTATTGCACTGGCATACCTTCTTTTTATTTTCCATACATGTTTTCTCAGCTTTGGAATTTAGAAAGAAAAAAATGAAATCAGGAAGAGCTGCTGGTGGTCATGTCTACAATCATAGCTATTCAGGAAGCTGAGACCTAGAGGATCATGGTCTAAAGCCACCTCAGGCAGAAAAGTCTGAGAATAGGAGACACCATCTCCAATTAACTATCAAAAAGTCAAACTAAAGTGTCAATGGCTCACACCTGTAATCCTAGCTACCCAAGAGCCTGAGATCTGAGGATTGCAGTTCAAAGCCAACCCCAGCAGAAAAGCCCGTGAGACTCTTATATCCACCAAAGTAATAAAAAAAAAAAAAGAAAAAGAAAAAAAAACAGAAGTAGAGCTATAGCTGAAGTAGTAAAGCAGTAGCCTTGAGCAAAATGAAGCTCAGGAACAGTGCCCAGGCCTTGAGTTTAAGCAAGCCCCAGGACCAGAACAAAACAAAACAAAAAGTCACACTAGGGATGGAACTCAAGTGGTAGAATACAAGCCAAGCAAGTTTAGCAAATGACATGTCCTGGGTTCAAACTCCAGCACTTACCACGCTCTCCCCCACCCCACAAAAAAATAAATAATCAGGAAGATTCCAGATAACAAAAGTGAAAATTGGAGTAGAAAATATGTGCAGGCTAACTATTGTGATGTGTGCTAAGTAAAAGGAACATAAATTCTGGGTTTTGATCTTTGAAGCACTCTTTTACTTCCTCCCTATCAGAAGCACCATACTTTCACAAATAACACATTCTGAGATGCAAGGGGAAAGAGAAATTGGAACCAAAAGATATTTGTATTTTCTTCTTGAATTTCAGCCTCCTTCTACATAAGCAGACTCTTTGTGGACAGAAGCACAAACAGATAACATAAATGTGTTAGAAGAGTCAGCGTGTGCTTATAAATGTGGGGAATACTTAATCTCCCCCTCTCTTATGTTCAGTTCTCAGCACAAGGATAGGGAAACTAAGACTGGGTGCTAATAGATCGAGACAGCATTTGAGCCTCCTTATTTTCTGTCATTCTTTGGTCTCTGATCTCCCAGATGCTTTCCTTGAATAGAAACTGTTGACATTTGAGAAGAAAAGAAAAAAATCTTTTATCTGCTTCTCTTTGGTTGAGAATGAAGTCTGAAGGGGAGGGAGGCCTAAGCAACTTGAAACGTACATGTTTCCATTTGAGAACAATGTACTAACACAGAAAAGAGTCAGTCCTAGTATTATGTATTACTGCAGCTCCTAGGGCAACCTGCTTACTCACCAGATCAGTTTTCCTTGCATCGACAGTACAAATGAGGTTATAGGGTTTTTTTTTTCATCTTTTAAAGGGAAAGAACGTTTTAAAGGGAGAGAAATTGATTTTAAAAGCAAAACTGATCTGTTGAGGATTGTGAACTCTAATTCTCTAGCTGCATTTTAAAATTGTGCAACTAAAGCTATAGAAACAAATAGTAAGTAGGTTAAAAACACCTGTGCCAGGACGCTGGTGGCTCACACTTGTAATCCTAGCTTCTGAAGAGGCTGAGATCTGAGGATCATGGTTCAAAGCCAGTTAGGGCAGGAAAGCCTCCAACACACGCTAACCACTAAAAAGCCAGAAGTGGAGCTGTGGCTCAAGTGGTAGAATGCTAGCCTTGAGCACAAAAGTTCAGGGACAGTGGCCAGGCACCGAGTTCAAGTCCCGGGACCTGCACAAAAATAAATAAAAATCTCTATGCCATATGTGGTGATTCACTCCTATATCCTGGCTCCTCAAGATCCTGAGGTCAGGAGTATTGCAGTTTGAAACAAGACAGGCACAAAGTTTATGAGACTCGCCCTACCCCATCTCAACCAATAAATAGCTCAATGTGGTGGTGCACATCTGTTATCTCAGCTATGTGGGAATCATAAATAGAAGGCTGGGCCTGGCTAGGCCAGGCATATATGTGAAACCCTATTTGAAAAATAATTTGCTGGCCATAGTGGCTCAAGCCTGCCATCTTAGAGACTTAGGGGGTGATGAAAGATCATAGGTTGAGGCTAACCAGGACATAGAAGTTGTAACACTCCATTTCCATCAATGGCTAGGTATGGTGGTACATACCTGTTATACCAGCCACAGGGGAAACACAATAGCTAGTTGCCCTGGCATAGCTGTCATCCTCAGACCTGAGAATGAGCTGGTAAGATCAAAGCTTAGGCTGCCCCAAGCATACATCAAGACTTGAGCTTGAAAGTAACCAACACAAGGGTTATTTTCAAAGGAGGAGCTGGAGGGCTGGTTCAAATGGTAGAATGCGTGCTTAGCAAAACACTAAGCTCTAGTTCAAACCTCAGTATGGCTAAAAAAAATAAGCAGTCAAGTTTTGGTGGCTCATGCTTTTAATCCTAGATACTGAAAAGGCTGAGATCTGAGGATCATGGTTTAAAGCCAGCCCAAGTAGAAAAATCCATGAAAGGGGCTGGGAAGGTGGCTCAGTGGTAGAGCGCTTGCCTTGCATGCATGAGGCCCTGGGTTCGATTCCTCAGCACCACATAAACAAAAAGTAAAAAGCCAGAAGTGGCACTGAGGCTCAAGTGGTAGAGCGCTAGCCTTGAGCTGAAGAGCTGAGGGACAGAGCCCAGGCCCAGAGTTCAGGCCCTACGACTGGACCCAAAAAAAAAAAGAAAGAAAAAGAAAAATCCATGAAACTCTTCTCTCTAATTAACTACCAAAAAGCCAGAAGTAGAGCTGTGGTTCAAGTGATAGAGTGCTAGTCTTGAGCACAAAAGCTCAGAGATAGTGTCCAGGCCTTGAGTTCAATCCCCAGAATTGGCACAATAAAAATAGATACATACATACATACATACATACAAGATAGATAGATTTAACTTAAGGACAAAAGGCTGGACGAATGGCTCAGGATATATCGAGTGTGTGCTTTACATCTGATCAGAAAAAGTATTATACTACTATCTTCAACTGGATGCACTGGCTTATATTTGTAATTTCAGCTACTTGGGGAGGTAGGAATCAGGAGGATTATAGTTTAAGGCCAGCTAGGGAAAAAAGTAGCAAGGCTCCACAAAAAAGTCAGATGTGGTGATTCACTTCTGCACAGGTAGTTTAACTAGGAGACCTGCAGTCCAAGACCAGCCTGAGCAAAAAAGATAAGACAGTGCCTGAAAAAAAATAATATAGGGCTGAGAGCATGGTTCAAGTAATAGAATGCCTACCTTGAAAACATGAGGCCCTGAGTTCAAACCCTAATACTTCCAAAAGAGTGAAATATACCACCATTGTAAAATATGTGTTCCTATTTTCCTTATAGGGAATGTGCAGTGCTTACAATATGATGGGGAAAAAGAAATTTTATCAGCAGATTATGGAAGATGAACGTTATTACCAGAAGTTTAAAGTAACTGATCAAAAGGATATTGTCACCCAGAAAGATTATGTGCAAGTAAGTAATTTCAAGTTGCATACTTAGAAACAAAGGACAAAAATCTTCCTGACTTGATCCTCCAAGAAAAAAATCACACATCTCTCTCTCTGTCTCTCTGTCTCTCTCTTTCTGTCTCTGTCTGTCTGTCTGTCTCTCTTTTGCCAGTCCTCAAAGTGGTAGAGTGCTAACCTTGAGTAAAGAAGCTCAGTAACAGAGCCTAGGAAAAATAAAAAATAAAAGTAAAAATCTGCGTGGGATTAAAATAATAAGGATTTGACATAGTAAGGAAGTTTTCTTATTGTTTCAAAGCTTTCTGGTGTAACAGAATATGTCCAACTGCATTAGGCTTGAACAAATAGGAAAGAATTACCTGAATAGGTGGTTTCTGGGCTAGCTAATTCGGTAGCTTAAGATAACAGTGTTCTGAGTCAGCTTCTATGTAGGTTTATTGGTTTTTCTCACATGGCTACAAGATGACCATCACATCTTCAACTCCATTCAAAGACAAGAAGACAGGAACTTCTAGCATCTTGCTCTTTATCTTTTGTTCGTTTTGTTTTTCATCTTTTGTTCTGGTCTGTTTTTGTGCAGGTACTATGGCTTGAACTCAGGGCCTGGGCACTCTCCCTTAGCTTTTTTCACTCAAGGCTGACACCATCACTTGAGCCATAACTCCACTTCTAGCTTTTGGTGGTTAATTGGAAGAAAGAGGAGCTCATGAATGTTCCTGCCCTGATTGGCTGCTGGCTTTGAGCCACCATCTTCAGGTTCTCAGTCTCCTGAGTAGCTAGGATTCTACTGGCGTGAGCCAGTGGTGCCCAGCTGCATCTTGCTGTCTAGCTCAAGAAAGATAAAAGTTCCCAGAAGCCTCCAACAAATTTCTATTCAGGTCACATTATTTAGAACTGAATCATAGGCTCCTCTACACCAATCACTGATAAAGAGAAATGGCATCTCTTCCATGATTGATTTAGTACATTCATGATTTATGTGCTGGAGCTCTCCTTCCCTGAGTGTATTGTTATTCCATACCTGCCAAAAAAAAAAAGAGTCAAGACTCTAGGAGCAAGGGAAAAGTGGGAAATGGTTGCCGGGCATGATTGATTATGCATATCAGTCTGAGGGTGAGCAGATGGCAGCAGGGCCTGACAGCAAGTCACTGTGGCTTGAGAGTACACCGGATTACCACAGGGCTGATAGGCGATCACGAAGGGCTTTGGGGCTGTAATCAAGGATACATTTTCTTCTTTCTGCATTCAATGAGAAACGAGTGAAAAATTTTTTTAAAGCTGATAGAAACATTTACTAGAAGAGATATATGAGAGCCAAAGAGTAGTGAAGTGTTTGAAGAAATAAGATAATCAAGCTGGGCACTGATGGCTCCCTCCTAGAATCCTAGCCACACAGGAGGCTGAGATCTGAGAATTGTAGTTCAAAGCCAGCCCAGACAGAATTGTTCCCTTGACTCCATCTCCAGTTACCCAGCCAAAAAATTCTGGCCTGAAGGTGTGGCTGAAGTGGTAAAGTACCAGTTATGAGAGAAAAAAACAAGTGGGAGCTCAAGATCCTTGGTTCAAGACCCAGTACCAGCATTGAAATAGAAAGAGAGAGAGAATGAAAGAGAAAAAAGAGAAAGAAAAGAGAGAGAGAAAAAGAAAGAAAGAAAGAAAAGAAGGAAAGAAGGAAGGAAAGGAAGGTTGGAAGGTTAAATCTAAAGAATAAAGAAGTCCCTTTCACTTCAGTATAGAGAATGGATGAAATCAACAAGTCTTCCCCCTGTTTGAATTTAGGAGAATTGGTGGTTGCATGATCTATGGCTGTGAGTCTGAAGATACAAAAGATAAATAAAGTAAAAGCAATGAGCCTGAGTGACAGACTAAGAAGGAAACTAAAGGAAGATGACTTTTGTAGCTCCTAGGTTGTTGGTTTGCATTACTGGATGGATAACAGTGCTGAATCAGGACACTTAAACGGAATAGTAGCGGTGTGGTGGTGGTGGTGGTGGTGGTGGTGGTGGTGGTGGTGGTGGTAGCAGTAGTAGTAATCACAAATGTTTCTGTAACACTAACATCTTTTATTCTCATAAGAGGCAGGTGATGTCATTACTCTCATTTGGAAAGTTCTAAAGAAACAAGGGATCCCCAAATTCTGGCCTATCATAATGGCATATGTGCCCTTAGCTTTAACTCACTTGTTTCATTATACACCCACAAAATTAATGCAGTGCTTTAGAGACTCAAGTGTGTTTTCTTTTTCTTTTCTTTCTTTTTTAGAGAGACTTAACCTATGGGATTAGGAAATTGGACCTGGAAACAAATAGTGCTAAGGAGGCCAATTTGCTAAGGACAGGGGTCACATACTTGCAGATTGTGAATATGTCAAGAATTGATGTCTCCAAATAGACATGTTGGAAAAGAGAGATAAGATGATTATGGGTATTTCTGGAGCCCATGGATGAAATTGCTTTTAACTCTTAACACACAGTTTATCTCCATTAATCTTTGAGGTTGTAAATCATGTGAACCTTTATACAAATGAGAAAAAAAAATGAAGTTTAACAATGTCCAAAATCTTGCCCATGATCCCACAGTGAACAAATGGCAAAGCAGGTTGTTGATGGTCTGAGATGTTGACTCATTTTACTCTGGCACTGCTGAGAAATAAACTACACAAGCATTCTCAGTTTTGGTTTGGTTTGGTTTGGTTTGGTTTGGTGCTGGTCTGGGGCTTGAACTCAGGGCTTAGGCACCGCCCCTGTGCTCTTTTGCTCAAGGCTAGTGCTTTACTACTTGAGCCACAGCTCCACTTCCAGCTTTTTGGTGGTTAATTGGAGATAAGAGTCTCATGGATTTTCCTGGCCAGGCTAGCTTTAAACTTCGATCCTCAGAGCTCAGCCTCCTGAGTAGCTAGGATTATAGGTATGAGAATGCCACCAGTACCTGGCTGGCATTCTCACTTTGTACAGCACTGTGGGACTATAACAGTGACCATGCAAACTGAAATCAATCAAAGCACACATACTCAGCGGGGGAAAATTGTAATTGTGTCATGACTTGTAAACATTTTTGTCAACTCATTAAAGATAACTGGATTTGAGGGGCTGGGAAGATGGCTCAGTGGTACAGCGCTTACCTTGTATGCATGAGGCCCTGGGTTCAATTCCTCAGCACCACATAAGCAAAAAGAAAAAAGCTGGAAGTGGCTCTGTGGCTCAAGTGGTAGAGTGCTAGCCTTGATCTGAAGAGCTGAGGGACAGTGCCCAGGCCCAGAGTTCAGGCCCTACAACCGGACCCCAAAAAAATAAAATAAAGATAACTGGATTTGGTAGTGCATGCCTGTAATCCCAGCACTCAAGAGGCCAAAGTCAGAGGATTGTGAGCTCAAGGCCAGACCAGGATTTGTAGGGAATTTCAAGTCAGCCTTGGCTATATAGTGAGACCCTGCCTCAAAATATATATTTAGACTAAATTAAAAATAAACATTAAACCTTCTACTGCGTTATTAGTACATAAGCAAATGAAAGAAATCTCAACACATTTAGCACACTAAATATACTAAAGCCATCCATGTTGGGTGAATTGAATGCTATATGAATCTCAGTGAAGCTGGTGGCTGGGGGGGTGGGGGGGATGAACTGGGACTGAGGTTTAGTGGTAGAGTCCTTGCCCAGCATGAGTGAGGCCCTGAGTTTAACCCATAACCAGAAACAAAAGGTTGTGGGGGGAAAAATCAGCTTATAGATATGGAAAGAAACTTGAAGAATGCTTGCGTTCTTGTTTTTCTTCTGTAAGTTATAGTGGGGAACAAGCATTTCTCCCCCTATTCCTTGATGAATTGTCATATCCCTAAGTGTTACAAAATGCATTAGAGTTTCTTTCATGTGAAGTACTTTTTTTTTTTTTGCTAGTAACTAGAATTACAGGCATGGACCATCAGTGCCCAGTTTATGGGCTATAATATGTTTATACATTGAATGAACATATTCCTACATGCATAAACTAGGTGACCTGAATCCTGCATTCCTGTCGAGATCTAAGTTATAGACATAACTGAGATATTTAGTTGGTAGGAATTATAGAACTGTCCATAGAGTTCAGAGAAAAGACAAAGGAATATCTTTAAATGGAACCTTGGGAATTGTGTATGAAACCATTATAAAGTACACAAACCAATAATCCCCAAATTGTTTTTTTCCTATGCAGTATAATAGTCTTCTTGATGAAATCCCTGCCTCATCTGGTGGCAGGAATAACTACTGGCGAAGATTAACCCTTCAAAACATTCCCAAGGCAATGATGATGTATGACATACTTAATTATGTGGAGACTGGTGTCATCTCAGAGCGTTTACAGAAAAAAATGAAGTATCTGTTACAGAAACCACAGACAGAAGAGATGCGTCAGCAGCAGATGCAGGTGGTTTCTGGTATGAGGTAAAAGAAAACTGTCCTTGGTGTTACATTTTTCAAAGTGCTCACATTCTTCCGAAGCACTCACTAGTGATAACAATAAGGCCTATGTGGGAAAAGACAGTTGAGGCAGATTGCTTAAAATGTATGCAATCTCGGCTGGGCACCGGTGGCTCACGCCTGTAATCCTAACTACTCAGAAGGCTGAGATCTGAGGATGGAGGTTCAAAGCCAGCCTGGGCAGGAAAGTCTGTGAGACTCTTATCTCCAACTAATCACCAGAAAACTGGCAGTGGCGCTGTGGCTTAAGTGGTAGAGCGCTAGCCTTGAGCCGAAGAGCTCAGGGACAGCGCCCAGGCCCAGAATTCAGTCCCACAACTGACCAAAAAAAAAAAAAAAAAAAAGTATGCAATCTCACAAACAGAGCCCTTAAAAAAAGGTCAGTCAGTACCCAGGGAGATAACTTGTGCTACCAAATGAGCAATTCAGGATGGCTGGAGGCTGACAGCAAATAGAAAAACTGTTCAGGGATTGAGGGAAAATCTTTAGGTAGAACAGATAGTAGACAGAGTGCACATAGACATAGAGCCTTGGGTTGTTTTCTATCTAGAAATCACAACATTTTCATAACTTATACCTGAAACCTTAGCCATTCAGAAGGGCTGAGATCTAAGAACCCCAGTTCAAAGTTAGCCTGGGCGGACTCTTATTTCCAATTAAGCAGCAAACATTTATAAGTAGAGCTGTGGCTCAAGTGGTAGAGGGCTTGCCTCTAGCTAAAAGGCTCAGGGACAGTGCCCAAGTCCTGAGTACGGGCATAAAAGAGAGGAAGGGATGAACGAAGGCAGGGAGGTAAGGAGGGAGAGAGGAGAAAGAAATCAGTACTGGCACAAAAGAAAGAAAGGAAGGGACAAAAGGAAGGAGTTGTAGAGGGAAGAGAAAGAAATCACATTTTCAAATTTTGCATATTTGTAATGTATAGATTTTATAAATTTGTGATTTATAAATGTTATGAGTTCAATCAGTTATTGGCTCATTTTTCTTTTCTGTTTACACTTTGATTGGCATATGTTAATTGTTTTTTTTATTGTGAAAATACCGTACAGAGGGGTTACAATTACCTGGGCAAGGTAATGAGTACATTTCTTATCAAGCATTGTAGCCTCCTCCTTTGTTTCCCCTTCCCATCCCTTCCCATCCTCCCCCCGCACCCCCACCCAATCCTCCTGCCCCCCCCACACCAAAGTTGTAAAGTTCATTTTTGACATAACGACTTGTACATCTCATTGTTGCAGTGGGTCCACCTGTATCTCTATTTAAACGATTTGTTTTTTCCCTTCCCCTCCACAAATTATACCAACATCATATACAGTGAAAGCAGGGGTTATACCGTGGGGGAGGGACATACAAAGCAACACAGAAATCATCTTATAAATACGTTAGACACAATAGCAAGAAAGAAAACACATTTGCGTTCCTTATGACATATGTTAACTGTACAAAGGAGTTTCATTGTGCTATTTCATACATGCCCACCCTGATCAAACTTACCCCTCTATCACTCTCCTTTTAATTCCCTTCCCACTTCTTAAAACAATTTCAACACATGTCATTGTGCCATTTCATGCATGAGTATAAAGCACTTCAGCCATATTTGCTTTCCTTCCCCTCCCCACCCCTAGTGGTACCCAGCCCTCTCATAGATCCTGTGTTATATTGCTGCTATTCAATTGTGAGTGAATAGTAACTGTACAAAGGCTTTTCACTGTGGCATATCACACACGTGTATATTCTACCCTAGTCAGATTGACCCTCGCTATTGATCTCTCTTTCCTTCTTCTCCCTACCTCCCTATTATTCAACTACTTTTAAGTGGATGTGAGAGGCAGTGCAACCTGCAGAAAGCAAGCGCCATCCGGTACCGGGGTGGGGGAGGTGGTAAGGGTGGATGGGGTGTGGTTAGTAAGAGCCCTGGGTGCGGATGTTAATATTTATTTTCATAAATATAACTTAAAGGGCTCCCACTGCCTATGCAGCACAGAGCCAAGGGCCTTTTGCTTTTCTGCTGAAGTCTAATTACATTCTTGCTGTTCTGGCTCCCCTGGCCTAGGATAAATTGCTTATAAATTAAAGGGACAATTCCCTTCTTTATAGCATGTGAACCGATGCACGTTTTGAAGGTGTAGGTTGCAGCAAAATAGATATGTTTCGATCTGGAATAACCCAGGCAGACTGTGACTGCCAATTCCATTCCTGTTCCTTTCCATTAGTACGACTCTCATAGCCCATTTTATTTACAAATGAAGCTGGCTTTCTTAAGAACAAGCAATGATGAAAGAGAAAAGTACTTGGTAATTATTCTCGTATGCATATTTAAAATGAAAAAGACTCCTTTAGACCATGAAGAAGATACTGATGACCCGCTGTCAAGCAAATATGCTAGAGTTCTTGAAGAACAGAGATAAGAAGTACTGACCCAATAACATAATTTAACTCAGTTATTTTATGATATACGTTTGCCAGACAGATGGCCTGGTTTAGGGCTCAGTCTGTAATTGTAAAACAGATTTTTTTCTAACTCAAACATATAATCATCTAATATAGAACTTAATCCTTTTATCACCAAGGTCAAATAAATGATATAACTGTCTTTGCCACCATTTATAGCCCTGGGTTTCCAGCTATTTGGATTCATGTTACTGATTGTCCCAGAATGAGTCATGTAAGAACCAAATAAGCTAGACAGTCACACACAGTGAGACCAAAGGAGGAAATTCTTAGGGGAAGAACACAAGGGTGTGCCTCTGATCATATAAAATATTATTTATCAAAATGAACTCCAGGACATGGAAACAAGGGATTTTTTTTGTCTTGTTAGTTCGTTACCTGTCTTTGGGGGAAAAGGGGGCAGAGAAATGGAGGGACATGGGGTGAACCAACGCAGCAGTGCTACTCCCTAGACGTTATGTTGAAAATGAACTATATGAATTGTGGGCAGGGATGGGAGAAGAAAACTGGGAGAGAGCGAGAGAAGGGGTGACATAGTCCAAAAAGAAAGGTACTCCTTACCTGACTTATAAAATTGTAACCCCTGTGTATATCACCTTTCTTTTTTTTTTCTGCTTATGTGGTGCTGAGGAATCGAACCCAGAGCCTCATGCACGCAAGGCAAGCGCTCTACCACTGAGCCACCTTCCCAGCCCCACCTTTCTAATAACAATTCACAAAATTAATTTTATAAAAGAACCAAATAAGCCAGGTGCCATTGGATCACGCCTGTAATCCTAGCCATTCAGGAGAATGAGATTTGAGGTTCCAGGTTCAAAGCCAGCCCGGGCAGAAAAATCCATGAGGCTCTTATCTCCAATGAACCACCAGAAAACCGGAAGTGGCTCAAGTGGTAGAGTGCTAGCCGTGAGCTGTAGAGCTCAGGGACAGCGCCCAAGCCCACAGTTCAAGCACCACCACTGACAAAAAAAAAAATCATCAAGGTATTTTTGAATGCAGTTTTCATTTGGGATTTCCCACAAGCAAACCCTCTAGATAATGATTTGAGTTTGAGTATCTGGGATCCATTGGTGAGAAGGAGTCTGAGCAGCAAAACAGAAGGGAACACAGCCAAGTGTGTGTGTGTGTGTGTGTGTGTGTGTGTGTGTGTGTGTACCAGTATTAGGGCTTGAACTCAGGGCCTGAGCCCTGTCTCTTAGCTTATTTGCTCAAAGTTAGTGCTCTACCACTTGAGTCACAGCTCATCTTCCAGCTTTTTGGTGATTAACTGGAGATAAGAGTCTTAAAGACTTTCCTACCTAGGTTGGCTTTGAACCGTAGTCCTTAGATTTCAGCCTCTTGAGTAGCTAGAGTTACAAGCATGAGCCACCGGTACCTTGCATAAAAGATTTTTGATGTTAGTGTATGATATTAAAAAATAAGATTATAATGGCCATTACACAGTATTTTCCTGAAAAGCTTATTTTCAATTGATTCCAGGGTTTAGCTTTTTCATTATCATCTATATGCCTCAAGTGCCAGATAAAGAACAATGCCAACTCAAGCAGGAATGAGAACTTTAACCTAAAAGCTCACAAGCAATGTTGTTCAATGTATTGAGGTGTATGATATATTTGCTAGAGAGCATTTGATTTAATCCACTTTGGAACTTGCTTTCATGTCCGCTTTGTTGTGTGTACTTTCTTCCTGTCTTCTAGCTGCTCATCCTTGTCAAGAGTCTGTAGTTTATATCGTCCGTATCAGCAGCCAGCTGATGTGAAACTAACCACTCGTTATCCTAAACTGGCTCAAATGAGAGTTGACAAAATGAAAAAAGGTTATGTAAAGGATAAGGAAGCAAAGATGTATGCAAAGACTGTAAGTTTCACTTTCATTAAAGCCATTGTTTTGGACAATATGTTTAAATGCCTCTAATTCTATTTTCGTAAGTAGGGTTTTTCAAATCCACAAGTTCAAGGCCGAAACACCTTTGGTATACTATATACCTTTGATAGTACTCTAACACATATTTTTAAAAATTCTTAAAGGACCAGGTGTGTTAGCACATGACTATAATTTCTCAGCTACCTACTTGTGAGGATTTCAGTTTGAGGCCAGCCAGGACAAACTGTTAACAAACAAGCCAGGTATGGTGGCTTATACCTGTAATCCTGTCTATACAGGAGGCACAAAGTAGGAGGATCATGGTCCAAGGCCAGTGCTAGGTAAAAACACAAGACCCTATCTGAAAAATAACCATAAAAGTCAGGCACCAATGGCTCACAACTCTAATTC
Organism: Dipodomys spectabilis; assembly: GCF_019054845.1. Classification (NCBI taxonomy): domain Eukaryota; kingdom Metazoa; phylum Chordata; class Mammalia; order Rodentia; family Heteromyidae; genus Dipodomys; species Dipodomys spectabilis. The sequence goes on along the minus strand of NW_024871203.1, from coordinate 1,853,200 downwards.
TACCTACTCAGGAGGCTAAGATCGGAGGATCAAGGTTTGAAGCCAGCCCAGGCAGGAAAGTCAGTGAGACCCTTCTCTCCAATTAACTACAAAATAGCCAGAAGTAAGCTGTGACTCAAGTGGTAGAACCCTTGCCTTGAGGAAAAGAAGCTTAGGGACAGTGCCCCCGCCCAGAGTTCAAGCCCAGGACTGGCAAAAAAAAAAAAAAAATGATGAGTTAATTAATTTTATTCAATTTTTACATTTTAACCAATATCTGAACAGGCCATACTTAGCCAAAATAGATACATACATATATATAGTAATATAAGCCAAATATAAAGCACTTTCTGCTTTTATTTATCATTCCACCTAGGAGCAAAAAACAGTCAAACCAAGTGAAAAACCAATAGTAATAGGAACGACAGTCTTCTCCACGCCATCTTTTGATATTGTGAAAGTTGAAAGATCCACTTCAGACGAATCAGAACAAGAAGAAAATAAGTTATTTAAGTGGTATCAAGACTTGAGTGTTCATCGGAGTTCATTATTGTAAGGTCCGCCCGGGGCCATGGCACCTCCCTGCTCCTAAGTCTACGCTCAATACCTGCACTACCTAGGTAACTGGCACACCTGGAGGCAGTTACCCCCCCCTTTCCCTGCCAGTGTGGCCACACCTTCCCTCATCTAGCCACACCCTCTCCTCCACCCCTTACCTTGATAACCCCAAGCTAAGCAGCTCTGCACCTCTTTGGCCATGCGTCTCCAACAATGCACAGCTGGGCAGCAGTTCGGAATAAAGTTCTCTATCCTATCTCATTACCGCATGGTGTTCTCTTCTTTGGCTACCTAATTTAATCTAACAATTATGATGGATGGTATAGAGCTAATTGACAGAAAATCAAAAAATGTTTACCATGGGCTGGGAAGGTGGCTCAGTGGTAGAGTGCTTGCCTTGCATGCCTGAGGCCCTGAGTTCGATTCGTCAGCACCACATAAGCAAAAAGAAAAAAGCCGGAAGTGGCGCTGTGGCTCAAGTGGTAGAGCACTAGCCTTGAGCTGAAGAGCTGAGGGACAGTGCCCAAGCCCAGAGTTCAAGCCCCATGACCAGACCCCCCCAAAAAAAATGTTTACCAAAATGCTTACTTGTGTATAAAGGACAGATAAAAATATCCTTTTAACCAAATCCATGACATATTTGTAAGCTCTTTTGTATTACCAGAGGTGCAAATATTTGGTGGGCAGTACTAGGATTTGAACTCAGGATCTCAAGCTTGCTAAGCTGGTGCTCTACCAATTGTGCCATGCCCTGCTTTTTGCTGGTTATTTTGGAGATGGAGTCTAACAACTTTTCCTGCTAGGCTGGTCTCAAACCTCAATCTTCCAGATTTTAGTCTACTGAGTAACTAGAATTATAGATATAAGCCATCAATGTGCAGTTAGGTGTCACTTTTTTGTTTACTGACAAGACTTTATTGTGATCAGTAACTTCTATTAGGTATCTACAAACTAGATACCATGAGCCAGTGGCTCATGCATGTAATCCTAGCTCTTAGGAAGCAGAGATCTGAGGATCACAGCTCAAAGCCAGCCAGGGCAGGAAACTCCATGAGATTCTTATCTCCAATAAACTACTCTAAAAGGCTGGAAGTGGCATTTGTGGCTCAAGTGGTAGAGCACTTGCCTTGAGCAAAAAAAGCTTAGGGACAGTGCCCAGGCCCAGAGTTCAAGCCCCAGTCTTGGCAAAAAAAAAAAAAGGGGGGGGCTGGGAAGGTGGCTTAGTGGTAGAGCACTTGCCTTGCATGCATGAGGCCCTGGGTTCGATTCCTCAGCACCACATAAGCAGAAAAAGAAAAAAGCCGGAAGTGGCGCTGTGGCTCAAGTGGTAGAGCACTAGCCTTGAGCTGAAGAGCTGAGGGACAGCGCCCAGGCCCAGAGTTCAGGCCCCACGACCGGACCCCCCTCCCCCCAAAAAAGATGATGAGTTTTTTTTCTTATTTTAACAAATATCTGAACAGACCATACTTAGCAAAAATATCTGAATTCACATCATGAAAGGCATTTCTTGGTATAGCCCCCAGCTTGTGAATGACCTATTCTAAATTATAATAAAAATGACCTCGGATTTGTTCCTACAATAGGCATGGTGCAGCATACTTATTATTAGTGAACATGAGAAGCACCTGGAGCCAGAGCTCTGCAGCTGCTGTAATACTGTATTTTGGATAGTTTTCGAATATATACATGGCTTTGAGTCATATCTACCAATTTCCTTTTGAATTGGTGAATTCACATTTTGAGTACAGTGCAAATTATTGGTTTCTTCTGTGATGCAGGCTACTGAATGTGTAGCAAATCTTACCAGAGACTGTGGCAAGTAAACAGAGTTCAGTTATTGAACTTTTTTTTGTCAGTTATGTGGCTTGAACTCTGGGCCTGGGCACTGTCCCTGAGCCACTTTGTGCTCAAGGCTAGCGCTCTACCACTTGAGCCACGGTACCACTTCCCAGTTTTGTGTTGTTGTTTGTTTGTTTTTTGGGTTTTTTTGGAGTGGTTAATTAAGATAGGAGTCTCACGGGGACTTTTCTGCCTGGGCTGGCTTCGAACTGAGATCCTCAGATCTCAACCTCCTGAGTAACTAGGATAACAGGCGTGAGCTACCAGTGCCGGGCTAGTTATCCAACTTTTAAAAATATAATTTTAAAAAGTTGCTTAACATTGTAGACACAGAGGTTGACTCTGATATAACTCAGGCACAGCTGCTTATAAAATAATTTTATCCTCTACTAAAATCATTGATTAGCTGATGGAGAATATTGAAGCTAATGTGTATGATTCCCACTAGGAAGTATTTAACATAGGCATGTACTCTTTAATATGAATATAGACTCCTTTGGTATCCAATCAAGAAGAATACTCTTGTTTCAAAGTGTCCTAGATCCATGGTTGAATAGGAAAACACTTGTGTGGCCCCAGGAGTCACACAAATTCTCCTCCATTAATTTGTGAAATAGTCCCTCATCTGATCAATTGAATGTCAGTCTCAGTCAGCTGTAGTGCATTATACATGTAACAACAACAAAAAAAACCTAAGCAAATGTCAGGTAGCAAGATAAGTAAAAAGTTGAAGAAAATGGGCATATTCTACTTTTCAGGGCACCCACGTCTCATAGCTCATTAGCTATCATTTTTTAATTTTTTAATTGTGAAAATACCATACAGAGGGGTTACAATTACATGGGCAAGGTAATGAGCACATTTCTTACCAAACATTGTTGCCTCCTCCTTTGTTTCCCCTTCCCATCCCTGCCCATCTCTATCTCTTCTCCCACGTCCCCCCCGCTCCCTGCACCAAAGTTGTAAAGTTTGTTTTTCAACATAACGTCTTGTACATCTCATTGTTGCAATAGGTCCGCCTGTGTCACTATTTAAACAATGTGTTTTTTTCCCTTCCCCTCCCCAAATTATACCAACATCAAATACAGTGAAAATAGCAAGAAAGAAAAACCATCTGAGTCCTTCTCTTGGGGTTCATCATTTCAACTAACATCAACTTATCTGACCTTTTCTGCTTGTCTCAGACATATACTAGTTATTGCAAATAAGGGAAACCATGGGACCTATGTTTCTTTGGGCCTGGCTTACTTCACTTAATAGAATTTTTTCCAAGTCTTTCCATTTCCTAACAAATGGGGCAATGTCATTCTTTCTGATGGAGGCATATTGTTATAATAAAGGTGATGGACAGAGGGGTTACACTTAGATAAGTCAGATTAAGAGTATGTTTCTTTTTGTACAATGTCACCCCTTCCCTCGCTCTCTCCCAAATTTTCTCTTCCACCTCTACCACACTTGTATAGCTCATTTTCAACTTAGTATCCAGCGAGTAGCATTGCTTCATTTGTTCACCCTTTGTCTACCCCCCTTTCCATGCCTCCCATGGAGTTATCATTTTGTCTCATTGTAACACACATTAAACAGCATAACCACCTCACAGAAAATCCCATTAAAAGCAGAATTACACATAAGTCCCATCACCACACTATGACAACAGTTTTCATTTACTTATAGCTTTCTTTGTGTGTGTGTGTGTGTGTGTGTCTGTGTGTGTCTGTGTGTCTGTGTCTGTGTGTCTGTGTCTGTGTGTGTTATCAGTGACTGAACCCAGGGCCCTATGCATGCTAGGAAAGCATCTGCCACTGAGCTACATTGATTTCCATTTCTTTGACCTTACTGGCCTTTGCAAGTCTGACCTTATTCAGATGTCTCAATTCCAACCCCCTACTTTCCCTAAGCCCAAGATCTTGTCTTCCACATATATGAGGCCATTGATACCCCCAACTTGAGGTTGCGAGTGTTAGCAAATGTGTTCAGGGCATCCGTTGCATACCACCCTTGCTAATTTATAGCTTCTCTTTTGAACGTCTGAGGATTTTCCTTATAAGCCCAACTGTGCCTTTTTTTCCTAGTCCTGGGGCTTGAACTCAGGGCCTGGGCACCATCCCCAAGCCTCTCTGTGCTCAAGGCCAGCACTCTACCACTTGAACCACAGCACCACTTCCAGCTTTTTTCTGTGTAGTGGTACTAAGGAATCAAACCCAAGGTTTCATGCTAGGCAAGCACTCTACCATTAAGCCACATTCCCAGCCCCACCAACTGTGCCTTTTAAAAGACTTTTTTTGCATTGTTAACTAAGATAGGTATAACAATTTAAAGACATAAGCTGGGTGCTGGTGGTACACGCCTGTAATCCTAGCTACTCAGAAGGCTGAGATCAGAGGATTGCAGTAAGCCAGTTTGGGCAAGAAAGTCCACCATCTGACTGTTATCACCAATTAACCACCAAAAAGCTGGAAGTGGAGCTATGGCACACATAATAGGGTGCTAGCCTTGATCACAAATACTCAGGGATAGTACCTGGCTCTAAGTTCAAGTCCCAGAACCAGCAGGAAAAAAAAAGAAAAAAGATAAACAAATCCAAAAGTGGAGCTATGGCTCAAGAGGTAGAGTGCTAACCTTGAGCATAAAAGCTCAAGGGACAGTGCCCAGGCCCTGAATTCAAACCCTAGGATTGGCACTCCCCTGTAAAAAAATAAAATCCGCTGTATTTTTGCTTATTGCTTTCTGGTTCTGTGAGTCTTGAAGTAAGATAATCTTTCAGAATGATCAGTCTGTTATTTTCTCATGAGCCAGAGTATCCATTGTCACTTCATTCTGTTCAATTTTATGTCTCTACCATTTTCTATACAGCCGTCTGTATGCATTTCACATTGCTTTCAGCCATTCTTTCTGTGAGCGCTGAGGACTAAACTGATGATCATTCATCCACTTCGGAGGTAGAGAGCTGTAATACAGAATGGGCTTTATCAGCAACTCGCTTCTCCCCTTGCCTCTCCCCCTCCCTCCATCTCTCTCCACTTTTCACTTACAGAGGGATTAGAAAGATTCTTCTCCTTAAAGATTTTATTGTGAGGTGAGATCTAATTTGAAGAATTTAGAAAGAAGGTGCTGCTTGAGAAGGTAAGACGAAAGGTGCAGGGAGGAAATCTGTTGAAGGCAGGGCTCAGCCGGACAGCAGCGGCTTAGCAAGCCTGGGGCCTTGAATTCAAACCCCAGTACCACTAAAAACAAAGGTTACTATTTAAGAAAAAAACTAAGGGGAAAGGGAAACAGAGGACACAGACTGCAGCCCAGTGGCAGAGCACTTGCCTAGCAAGTGCAAGGCCTTGGCTTCCATCCCCAGCAACAAAGGAGAAGGAAAAATTAGAATAGCAAATCCTTTCCTCTCATTAGGGAGATGAACTGTATCTTCCCCTCCAAAGAATATGCTTGAGGTCCTAATTACAACTGTAGTGAGTTCAAATGAAGTCCTATTTGAGTAACGGACTCCAATCCAGTCTGACTGTTGTCCTTAGAAGAAGACAGCCATGTAAAGGACTCCATGTGATTCTGATGGAAGTGGCTTTTAAATAAACCAAGGATGTCAAAGACTACCAGCAAGCCACCAGAGGGAGCATGAGCTTGCAGACTTTGACCTTGAATTTCTAGCCTCTCAAGCTGTTGAGCTAATACACATTTCTGTTGTTTTCACTCATCTAGTTTGGGATATTTAATTACAGCAGCCCTGGGAAACTAATGCACCTTGCTTGTAGTCAATCAAATGCCCTTCCTTCATTTAAGTATAAGGCTAGACATCCCTGCATGGAAAGGGCAAAATAATACTTCTATGGACTAGAAAGCAAAAGATACACCTAAGGATACACCAGGGTACAATACCAAATGGGAATTAAGCAAAAGCATTCATGCTCAATGTCGAACCCTCTTGCCTTTTGCCCTGTTGAGGTACTCATCATGCTGGAAGTTAGAGTTACATTGTGCTGGAAGTTTAGAAGTGACTTCTTGGGAAAGTCTGACTAACAAAGAAAAAAAAAACTTCAAAAAAAGCCAGGCGCTGGTGGCTCATGCCTGTAATCCTAGCTACTCAGGAAGCTGAGATCTGAGGGTCTCGGTTCAAAGCCAGCCCAGGCAGGAAAGTCCCTAAGTCCGTGAGACTCTTCTTTCCAATTAACCACTCAGAAAGCCAGAAGTGGTGCGATGGCTCAAGTGGTAGAGCTCTCGCCTCCTTGAGCTGAAGAGCACAGGGACAGCGCCCAGGCCCAGAGTTCGAGCCCCCGACTGACCCAAAAAAGAAAAAAAACCTCAAAAAATTAGTATTGGGCAAGGTAGTTCCACAACTAATGGCTCAGACAGAGCATCCTACAGACAATTAGCTTCACTCTGCGTGAAGCCTCTGATCACGTTTTCTGGGGCCTCATTCTTTTTTTTTTTTTTTTGGTCAGTTGTGGGGCTTTAACTCTGGGCCTGGGCGCTGTCCCTCAGCTCTTCAGCTCAAGGAGAGCGCTCTACTGCTTGAGCCACAGCACCACTTCCCTGGGGCCTCATTCTTAAAGATAGAAAGTCCACCAGGTGCTGGTGGCTCACACCTATAATCCTAGCTATTCAGAAGGCTGAGATCTTAGGATCACAATTCAAAGCCAGCCTGGGAAAGAAAGTCCAAAGACTCTTATCTCCAATTAACCACCAGAAAGTCAGAAGTGGTGCTGTGGTTCAGAGTGGTAGAGCACTAGCCTTGAGTGGAAAAAGCTCAGGGACAGCATCCAGACCCTGAGTTCAAGCCCCATGACTGACAAAAAAAAAAAAAAACCAGAGGAAAAAAAAGAAAGCCATCACTGAACATCTGAGGAAAGTTGTGAGCATGAAAGACACAGGTACAAGCAGAGGGGGAAAAAAAAACAGAAGAAAATAGACCAAGTGTAGAGGCCTCAAAAATACAACTAATGGGCTGGGAATGTGGCTCAGTGGTAGAGCGCTTGCCTTGCATGCATGAGGCCCTGGGTTCGATTCCTCAGCACCATATAAGCAAAAAGAACAAAGCCGGAAGTGGCGCTGTGGCTCAAGTGGTAGAGCGCTAGCCTTGAGCTGAAGAGCTGAGGGACAGCACCCAGGCCCAGAGTTCAGGCCCCATGACCAGACCCCTCCCCCCCAAAAAATGCAACTAATAAGAGTTCAGAGCCATGCCATTATGCTAGTGACTCAGGAGGCTGAGATCTGAGGATTGTTCAAAGTCAGACTGAGCAGGAAAGTCTGTGAGATTCTTATCTCTAATTAACACCAAAAAGCCATTAAAAATAGAGCTGTGACTTAAATGGTAGAGCACTAGCCTTGAGCGAAAAATCTGAAGGACAATGCCAAGGCCCTGAGTTCAAGCCCATACACACACACACACACACACACACACACACACACACACACACACACACACACACACACACATATACACACGCAAAATACATTTACAAAATAATAGAATGAATATATATGTGTATATATGTGTATACATAACTAGAGAAATTTGAGTTTTAAAGCTTCAATACGAAGAGATGAATTTGAATTTTAGACTGTCTCCCAGAAGAAAATCAAAACTACAAGATTTCACTGCAATATTTTAGAGTACTAGGGACAAAGAAATGAATAATAATCCCATAAATTTTCAGAGAAGAGAAACCACTTTTCCCTGAAGGACCAACATCAGTCTTCTCAACTGCAACATAGAAGCTAAAAGATAATAAAGCAATGCTTTCTAAATTCTGAAGAATAAGCCCGGTGTTGGCAGCTCACGCCTGTAATCCTAGCTACTCAGGAAGCTGAGATCTAAAGATGGCAGTTCAGAGGTAGCCCCGGGCAGAAAGTCTCTGTGAGACTCTCGTCTCCAATTAACTATTCAAAAACCAGAAGTGGCACTGTGGCTCAAGTGGTAGAGCACTAGCCTTGAGCACAAAGAGGCTTAGGGACAGCACCCAGCCCTGAGTTCAAGCCCCACAACTGACAAAAAAAAAAATTCAGAGGAATATAAATTCCCTACCTAGAATCCCCAAATAAGCCAAATAGGTAGACTAGGACATTTCTCAATCATGCCAGATTAGAGAAATTGTACCCTCCATAGCGTTTCTCAGGAAACACTGGAGAGTATTGTTTCACTAACATGGGAATATGAACAAATCAAGATGAACACAGGAGCCAAAAAATGGAATCTGAACACAATAAAAGGGAAAGAAATCTCAAGCAACTACAGAGCCCGGCTGGAGAAACAAATCTGGATTGGGGCAAGAAAGGGGGCTCCACAATAGACTTCTTAGGAAGATGAAATAAAAATCTTAATGTGTAGGCTGGGAATGTGGCTCAGTGGTAGAGTGCTTGCCTTGCATGCATGAAGCCCTGGGTTCGATTCCTCAGCACCACATAAGCAAAAAAAGCTGGAAGTGGCGCTGTGGCTCTAGTGGTAGAGCGCTCGCCTTGAGCTGAAGAGCTGAGGGACAGCACCCAGGCCCAAAGTTCAAGCCCCATGACCAACAAAAAAAAAACTCTGATGTGTCTGAATAGGAAAGGAGAGGTCCTTAACCAAAAGTCAGAGGATTTGTACTTTAGAAACCAAACATGAAAAATAGGACACTTTAATTTTTGAGGGGGTGCCCATCTTGGGGCTTGAACTTAAGGCCTGGGTGCTGTTCCCTGAGCTTTTGTGCTCAAGGCTAGTGCTCTACCTCTTGAGCTACATCTCCACTTCTGGCCTTTTGGTGGTTAATTTGAGATGACTTTCCTGACTGGGTTGGCTTCAAACTGAAATCCTCAGATCTCAAGCCTCCTTGAGTAGCTAGGATTACAGGTATGAACCACAAAATGCCTAGCTAGGATACTTATTAACCTAAAGAAATCCCAAGCAATCTTAAAGGAAAGGAAAAGTCATCCTAACATATTATATATATGAGCATTAAATAACATTCCCATGCACCGATAGAGGCAAAATTAGCATATAGCCACACGGGAAGACTGGAGATGGGAAATGTGTGTGAGTGTCATTGTAGAATTGAGTTTGGAATGAAAAAGTTTAATTCTTTTCTCTCATAATGAGAAGCCATAGATGATGCCTATCTTGGTTGATTTGGGTCACCACAACAGAATATCAGAGAGTAGGTGTCTTATAAACAAACTGAAGTTGATTGCATACAGTTGTGGAAATTGCAAGTTCAAGATCAAGACACCAGGTACATTCAGTGTCTGGTGAGGAAAGCCTGCTTCCTGACTCCACGTTGGCTATCCTTTTGCCATGTAGTTCCATACTAGAAGAGGACAATATAAGCTCTTCAGCTCAAGGCTAGCGCTCTACCACTTGAGCCACAGCGCCACTTCCAGCTTTTTTCTTTTTGCTTATGTGGTGCTGAGGAATCGAACCCAGGGCCGCATGCATGCAAGGCAAGAGCTCTACCACTGAGCCACCTTCCCAGCCCCTCTGTGAGACTTTTAACTACAATAAACTACCAAAAAAAAACCTGGAAGTGGAGCTGTGGCTCAAGTAGTAGAGACTAGCTTCGAGTAAAAGAGGATCAGGGACAGTACCCAGGCCATGAGTTCAAGCCCCAGGACTTACACACACACACAAAAAAAAAAACAACTAAAATGAAAACACAAGAAAGCAGAATTATTACACATATGCTGAACAGTTCATACCTAGCTTGCTCAAACTCATTGTTAAATTTTCAGCAATTTTGTAAAGCCATTGTTTAAAAAAAAACTAAGCTAAAAAACTTTTATGTAAACTATATTAAACACATAGGTTAATGACTCAAAATTCATCACAGTTTTGGGTGAACTAACATCTTCCTCTGTTCTTTATTTTCTCTAAGTTGGTAGTTGGGTCTAGAAATTCATTAGTTATTAGTAATTGTAAAAGCAACAACTAAAACACTAACTCAGCATATTTATATTGACTATTTATTACATACATGAAAAGGATGGAATATGAAGTAGTTTAAGAAACTTTTATCATCTTGGACATCATGATAGAATCTTCTTGAAGAACAAAATACTGTAGTATTCAAGCTATAACATGAGCCTGATCTCTGTTAGTCATATTTTTGTCCCTGTCACAAAATCCGTAAGGTAATCAACTTATAAGGAAGAAGAATTTATTTTAGCTCACAGTTTCGAAGGTCACTTGACCCCATCTGTTGGAGCCTTCAGTGACAAAAAAAATAATGTCCAGTTCATGGTAAGAGAAGCAAAATAAAAGAGAGATAGAAGGAGACCGAGGTCAAAAGTCCAATAGCCCCTTCAACGCCATACACTAATAACCTAACTTCCTTCCACTGGCCTCACTGCTTTGAGGTTCTACCACCTCCCAGTAGTGTCACAGGCTAGAAAACAAGCTTTTAACATATGGACCTTCAAACCACAGTAGTCTCCAACTCAGGAGATAACTCAAAAAAAGTTAGTCCTTATGTGTGAAATATATAAGACTCCAAATAACAGGATAGATAGAGGCAGTAAGGCCATATTTTCCTTCTTTTTTTTTTTTCTTTGAACCAGTCCTTGGGCTTTAACTTAGATCCTAAGCACTGTCCCTGAACTTTTGTGCTCAAGGCTAGCACTCTACCAGTTGAACCGCAGTTCCACTTCTGGCTTTTTGGTTTTTAATTAGAGATAAGTGTTTCATGACTTTCCTACCCAGGCTAGCTTTGAACCATGATCCTCAGATCCCAAGCTCCTGTGTAGCTAGGATTACAGGCGTGAGCCACTGGCGCCCAGCTCCATAAAAAGCTATTCACTCTAAAACCACTTGTATAGAAGCTATTTTCCTGTCTATTTTTCAAGACTGGTTGTTAAGACTATTAGGCAATTACCACTGAAAATGAGTACAAATTTCATAGGAATAATTTTCAGGAACTCAGTCGTCAAAGATTTTAAAAGAGAAGAGGAAGAAATTTCAAGGCATTACACATTTCAAAATAATCAGAACCTTATGTTTAAAAAGGACACTGAATAATAAGATTCTACAGCTTTTCTCTATGGTGAACCAGCAATAAAGTTTCCCTAAAGAATGCTAATTATTTGTAGAATAATATTGACAACTCGAAGAAACACTGATTTACTTAAAGTCAAATATCAAGGGCTTGTTTTCATGAACAACACTTAGCAAAATTATTTTAAGTATGCCTTAATTTAACATTTTCCTGGCTTTTTTGAATATTGCACTGACAAAAATACATGTAGTAACTTTATAAAATTAATGATGTTTTAGTAGTACACAAACTTAGTTTACCTACTCCTATTGAACCTTTGCTCAGAAGTAAGGTGAAAAGCTCAGATTCATGGTCCAAGAAGAAAAATATCGAAGGGGAAAAATATCGAAGATTTCCCCAAATCTAAACATTTTCAACACTAGTCTATAAATTTACAATATTCAGCTATGATTCATAGAAATGACATTAAGTTTAAAATATTCATGTGTATCATTTCTTAAGTTCTCCAAGAGTAAATCATTTCCTTCTGTATTTTTGGAAAAGTGAATATTCATTTCTCCCTGGTAATATTAAATTATGACAATCTTTGGCATTCAAATTAACCTGTCAAATTATATTCTCCAACATGTGCAGAGATATAAGATGCTTCTGAAAGTGAAAATACCAAGATATGGTATCTATGGATCACAATGAAAAAAAAATAACAAAACATACCATTTCATCATGGATTTTTTTTTTGTCGGTCATGGGGCTTGAACTCTGGGCCTGGGGACTGTGCCTGAGCTCATCAGCTCTAGGCGAGCACTCTACTGCTTGAGCCACGGTGTCACTTACGGTTTTCTGGTGGTTAATTGAGATAAGGGTCTCATGGACTTTCCTGCCTGGGCTGGCTTCAAACCACAATCCTCAGATGTCAGCCTCCTGAGTAGCTAGGATTATAGGCATTAGCCATCAGTACCCAGCAATGTATTTCTTTTAATGTATTATAGTGAATAGGATCAGATGATGATATTTAGATTTGCATTAATTTAAAGTGATCAAAATGCTCAATGTAAAGACTATGTCATGCCAGTCTCTCTTCGCCTTCACAAATTACTTTTGAAGGCGCAGAATCAAAAGAATATATGTGTATATATATATATATGTTCATATACATATTCATCCATATATACAGAGATATAGATAGACAGACAGTGAGGTAGGCGTGCAGGGAGGCAGGCAAGCATGCAGACAGACAGACAGAGATAGATAGATAGATAGATAGATAGATAGATAGATAGATAGATAGATAGATAGATAGATAGGTAGATAGATAGATAAGGTCTTGCTTTGTTGCCAGGCTGGCTTTGAACTCCTAGGCTCTAATATTCCTCTTTTCTCTGCCTGCTGAATAGCTGGGACTACAGGTGCTGTGTCTGGCAGGTACATTGTTTTCTGCCAGTCCTGGGGCTAGAAGTCAGTGCCTGGGCCCTATCAACCTCCTGATTAGCTAGGATTACAGGCATGAGCCACTAGCACCCAGCTGGCAACATTATTTCTGACAACATTTTTCAGTGGAATATATTTCTATAGTTCAATTAAGTTTGAAATAAATCATAAGAGCTGGGCGCAGGTGGCTCATGCCTGTAATCCTAGCTACTCAGGAGGCTGAGATCTGAGGATTGCAGTTCAAAGCCAGCCCAGACAAGAAAGTCCATGAGACTCTTTATCTCTAATAAACCACCAGAAAACCAGAAGTGGTGTTGTGGCTCAAGGGGTAGAGCTAAAGAGCTGAGGGACAGCGCCTAGGCCCAGAGTGCAAGATCCAGGACCAACAAAAAAAAATAAATCATAATATTCCTACTTTTTTCTAAGGTTATAGATCTCTAGGAGATTGCTCCTGTCACTGTGTTCAAAAAGCAGTTTCCCAATTGGCACCAATTTCTCTCCTACTTAGGAGATTAATATCTAAGGATGGCGGTTTGAGGCCAACCTGGGCAGACAAATCTGAGAGACTCTTTTATTTTTCAGTCATGGGGCTTGAACTCGGCCTGGGCACTGTCCCTCAGCTTTCTTGTTCAAGGCTGGGGCTCTACCACTCTGACCACTGTGGCACCTTCAGTTTTCTAGTGGCTAATTGGAAATAAGACTCTCATGGATTTTCCTTCCTGGGCTGGCTTTGAACCGTGATTCTCAGATCTCATCCTCCTGGTAGCTAAGATTACAGGCATGAGCCACCCACGGCTGGCCTGAGAAACTCTTACCCCCTGTTACTAGCAAAAAGTCAGAAGTGGAAGTGTGGTTCAAGGGGTAGAGCACCACTCTTGAGAAGAGGGAGCTAAAGGAAAATGGCCAGGCCCAGAATTCAAGTCCCATCACTGGCATGTGTGCACACACATGCATGTGCACATGCGCGTGAGTACACACACACGTAATTTCCCTACCCTGCTGTAGCAGATGCTAAAGGCATGCTATGATTTCCTGAATTGCCTGATTTCCAACTCGCAATCTTCTGGGCTTCTTTGTTTAGGACATTCTCTTCCAGCTTGTCTGTTGCAATCAGGCCAAAAAGATTACAGAATAGCCCTGGAGTCAATGTCACTCAATGCTTGAGAGAAGTTGACAAGTTGTAGGTGTCCCAACTTCTTCCACCCTTGTGAATAGCTGGTGTGTGTGTGTGTGTGTGTGTGTGTGTGTGTGTGTGTGTGTGTGTTACACTAGTTGCCAGAATTTCCCTAGCACAATTAATTGTCTCAGGCAGCCACAATGGGAAGTCATTTCATAAGCCATGTTTTAATCGGCTGCCTTGCCTTCCTTGTTTTGCTTCCCCTGTAATCTCCCCATTGTCCTGCTGAATTATTTTGCTTTGTTTTATTTTCATGCTCTCTCTATAATCTAGTTGGGCTGAAATCCTTGCCTTAGGTTCAGCTCCTGGGGAAACCAAGCTAATAAGACTCACCAGCCCTTACTGTTTGGGGTTCATCTTTTATTAGTTGAATTTATTGTCATGTCCTAGTTTTCTAGTGCAATGAAGAGAGCAAATGTCACCTTTGTTAGGAACTGGTTTTTGAGGTACTTCTGAATGTATTGTCTTTTTTATACTCTGTGTCAAGAAGAGCTATTTAATTCCTTTTCCTTTCCTATTTCTATAAAATATAGAAATCTACAATTGGTTCCGGCTACCTGGAGAGGAAAACTGGGGTCTCCATAGTCAAATCAAGATTCCAGTCAGTCCTCAATCGTTTCAAGGGTATCTTTCAGCTTTCAAATTATATTAGTTTAGACAGGCTTTAGAGACTCACGTTTGTAATCTTAGCTACTCAGGAGGCTGAGATCTGAGGATCGTGGCTCAAAGCCAGCCCAGGCAGGAAAGTCTGTGAGACACTTACCTCCAATTAACTACAAAAAGCCAGAAATGGAGTGGTAGAGCACTAGCCTTGAGCACAAAATCTTAGGGACAGCACCCAGGCCCAGAGTTCAAGCCCCACAACTGCACATACACACATAACTTGTGTTAGTTTTAACATCAATCCTACAGAAACTGTTCCATAAAATGAAGCATAAGTAACATTTCCCAAGTCACTTTATGAGGACAATATTACCTCTAATATCAAAAGCAGAAAGAAAAAAAAAGCAGAAAACAGATTATGCATGAACTTAGATGCAAAGCTATTTAAAAGTTCTTAGCAAATCAAAGTCATCAATATATATCAAAATAATGATATATACCATGATGAATTGGTGGTAGTCTAAGATACAATAATAGTTTGATATTCAAAACTCAATATAATACTTCAGCCATATCAACAGAATAATCACATTATAATATAATTGACAGAGAAAAATACTTTGACAGAATTGAATATCCATGAATGATAAACACTTTCAGAAAATTAGAAATATAGAATGTCCTCAACCTGATTAGGAGAAAAAAAAAAACCCTATGTGTATGTGTATGCGCATGCGCGTGTGTGCATGTCTGTAGCCCTATAGCTAACATCAGACTTAATAGTGCAAGATTGATGCTTGGCCTCAAAATTATCCAATAACAACTCTTATTCAATGTAATATTGAGTCCTAAAAACTGTAATAAATAAAGAAATGGAGATAAGATGCATACAGATTAAAAACAAAGAAGAAAAACGATTCCTGTTTGCAGATGACATGATTGTCTACATAGAACCCCCCCCCACACACCAAATCTACAACAAACAAAAACAAAAAACTTGTAGAACTAATGAGTTCATGGGCTGGGAAGGTGGCTCAGTGGTAGAGCGCTTGCCTTGTATGCCTGAGGCCCTGGGTTCGATTCCTCAGCATCACATAAACAAACAGAATAAAGCCGGAAGTGGCGCTGTGGCTTAAATGGTAGAGTACTAGCCTTGAGCTGATGAGCTGAGGGACAGCACCCAGGCCCAGAGTTCAGGCCCCATGACCGGACCCCCCCCCCAAAAAAAAAAGAACTAATGAGTTCAGCAAGGTTGCAGGGTACAAGAAAAATTCACAAAAAATCAGTCTAATGTCTGTATATCAGCAAAGAACGTGGAAATTTCATTGAAAAAATTAAAAGTATGAGGCCATTTAAAAATCACTACTTTCAAATAACTATGTGTAAGCTAGGCACCATTAGCCTGTAATCCTAACTACTCAGGAGGCTGAGATCTGAGGATCACAGATCGAAGGCCAGCCCAAGCAGCAAACTCCATGAGACTCAAATCTCCAGTAAACTGCTAAAAAGCCAGATGTGGAGCTGTGGCTCAAGTGGGAGAGCGCTAGCCCTGAGCACAAATGCTCAGGGACAGCACCCAAGCCCCAGTTCAAGCCCCAGGACTGGATAAAACAATTCCTATGTAGGCTGACATGGTCCAAAAAGAAATATACTCTTTACCTAACTTACATAACTGTAGCCCCGGAGCTGGGAAGGTGGCTCAGTGGTAGAGCGCTTGCCTTGCATAACTGTAGCCCCGCTGTTCATCACCTTTATAATAACAATAAATAAATAATAAAAAGAAGTAATTTGTAATCCTGAAAATCTATGTAACATTTGAATAATTTAAAAATAATAATATTACAAAAAAAAAAACCTTTGTATAAATTGAACAAAACATGTCTAGGATCTGTTTGCTGAAGGTTTTAAATGCTGTTGAAAGGAATTGAGATTTAAATAAATTGAAAGACATTCTACATTCACAATTTGGCACATTCTGAACAGTAACGCTGACATACAGATTTAACACAATTCCTATCAGAATCCCAGCAGGACTTTTGTGAAGATGTAGACAAAGGCACTAGAATAACTAAGACAATTTTGAAAAAGGAATGAAATAAGAATACTCTACCTGACATTAGCATACTGCAAGAACAGTAATCAATGTGCCATGGTTTTGGTGGAGGAACAGACACAATTTCAATAGAACTGAGAAATGGACCAAAACAAATACTCTAAATGGATTTTGTTTTACAAAGGTGCAAAGGCAATTCTATAAAGAACAAATGGCATTTAGCCCAGGAGACAGCCACAGGCAAACACAAACAAGCACCCTAAACACTGAAAAATGAAACTAAACAGAGCAAAAAAAGTAATTAAAAATAGATCAGAAGGTCCTAGGCTACTCAAAAGGCTGAGATCTGAGAATAGTGATTCGAAGTCAGTTCAGGCAGGAAAGTCTTTGAGACTCATCTCTATTTAACCATCAAAAAACAAAACAAAAACAAAAAAAAAGAAAAAAAGCCAGAAGTGGAGCTATGGGTTCTAGTAAGTGGTAGATTGCTAGCCTTGAGTAAAAAAAACCTCAGGGGAACTTTACAACTTTGGCGGGGGAGGGGGGGAGGGAAAGGGGGGAGATGGGAAGGGATGGGAAGGGGAAACAAAGGAGGAGGCTACAGTGCTTGATAAGAAATGTACTCATTATCTTGCCCATGTAATTGTAACCCCTCTGTACAGTATTTTCACAATAAAAAAAAAAAACCCTCAGGGATAGCTCCCAGGCCCTGAGTTCAATCACACACACACACACACACACACACACACACACACACACACTCACAATAGATCACGGATTTTAGTGTAAAGCATAAAATTAAAACTTGCAGAAGAAAGCATAATTGAAAATCTGGGAACTAGATCTATGCAAAGTTCTTTAACATGATAGCAAAAGGATAATCCATAAAAGTTAAATTGAACTTTAGGAAAATTGGCTTTTCCGCTATAAAAGCCCCTGTTAAGAGGATAAAAATACAAGCCACATACTAGGAGAAAACACATGAAACAGCATGCCCAAGGAAGTAATTGTATCCTGAATTAAAAAAAAAAACTCTCAAAGCTCAACAGCAACGAATTTAAAATTAAAAAATGTACAAAAGGCCAGGTGCTGGTGGCTCACGCCTGTAATCCTAGCTATTCCAGGATGCTGAGATCTGAGGTTTGTGGTTCAAAGCCAGCCAGGGCAGGAAAACATGTGAGACACTTATCTCCAATTAACCACCAGAAAACTGGAAGCAGTGCTGTGGCTCAAAGTTGTAGAGCACTCGGCTTGAGCAAAAGAGCTTGGGGACACCGCATAGGCCCTGAGAACAAGCACCAGGATAGACAAAACAAACAAACAAAAAATGCAAAAGAAATCACAGAAGCTAGGCACTGGCGGCTCATGCTTATAATCCAAGCTACTCCAGAAACTGTGATCTGAGGAACATGGTTTGAAGGTAGCCAGGGAAGGAAAATCCATGAGACTGTTTTCTCCAATTAACTACCAAAAAGCCAGAAGTGCAGTTGTGGCTCAAGTGCTAGAACACTAGCCTGGAACAAAAAGCTCAAGGACAGCATCTAGGCCTTGAGTTCAAGTCCCAGTACTGGCAATGGAAGAAAGAGAGAGGAGGGGGAGGGGAAAGAAAGAAAGAAAAGGAAGGAAGGAAGGAAGGAGAAAGAGACAGAAAGAAAGAAAGAAAGAAAAGAAGGAAGGAAGGAAGGAAGGAAGGAAGGAAGGGGAAAGAAAGAAAGGAAGAAAGAAAGAAAGAAAGAAAGAGGAAAGAAAGAAAGGAGAAAGAACGAGAAAGGAAAGGAGGGTGGAAGGGAAAGACAGAAAAAGAAGGAAGGATAGGAAAATAAGAAAGGAAAGGAAAGAGAAATTTGAGAAATTTTACTGGAGTGAAATTTATTTATGTGTAAATAAACACATAAGAAGATGCACAAGGGCTGGGAAGGTGGCTCAGTGGTAGAGTTCTTGCCTGGTATGCATGAGGCTCTGGGTTCGATTCCTCAGCACCACATAAACAGAAAAAGCTAGAAATGGCACTGTTGCTCAATTGATAGAGCGCTAGCCTTGAGCTGAAGAGCTGAGGGACAATCCCTAGGCCCAGAGTTCAAGCCCCATGACGGACTTAAAAAAAAAAAAAAGATGTTCAGCCAGGTACCAGTGGCTCATTTGTATAATCCTAGCTATGTAGGAGACTGAGACCTGGAAGATCATAGTTTGAAGCCAGTCCTGCCTCTGACCTCAAGTCTCCATCTCCAGTTAAATAAAAAGTGGTAGCGTGCCAGCCCTTAGCATGCATGTCAAACAAGGCTAAGGCCCAGTACAGAGCAAAGGAAAAGATGTTCAGTATCATTAGCCAAATTAAAACCACAACGAAATATCACCATCAACCAGAATGGCTAAAATAAAAAAAAAAAGATAATAATACCAAATGTTGGTGAGGCTGTAGAGGAACTAGATCACTCATAGAAGACAATTTATGTCCAGAAAAAAAAACTTGTGGTCTGGGAAGGTGGCTCAGTGGTAGAGCGCTTGCCTTGCATGCCTGAGGCCCTGGGTTCGATTCCTCAGACCACATAAGCAAAAAGAAAAAAGCCAGAAGTGGCGCTGTGGCTCAAGCGGTAGAGCGCTCGCCTTGAGCTGAAGAGCTGAGGGACAGCGCCCAGGTCCAGAGTTCAGGCCCCACGACCAGACCCAAAAACAAAAACAAAAACTTGTGTACGAATGTTCATAGCACTTTCATTTGTAATAGCGAAACACTAGGTACAACCCAAATGTACTTCAATGGACAATGGTTGAACAAACTTTGGTATATACCTAGATATACAATTTAAGGTCAGGTACTGGTGACTCATACCTGTAATCCAACTACTCTGGAGGGTGAGAACTGAGGATCATGGTTCAAAGCCAGCCCAAGCAGGAAATGCTGTGAGACTTTTGTCTCCAATTAACCACCTAGAAAACAGAAGTGGAGCTGTGGTTCAAAATGGTAGAGTGCTAGCTTTGAGCAAAAAATCTCAGGGATAGTGCCTAGACCTGAGTTAAAGCCCTTGACCAACCAAACCAAACAAAACAAAACCAAAAATACAATTTAAGAACAAAAAGAAATGAAATATTAATACTTCCAACAATTTGCATGGACCTCAAGAGCATTATCGTCAGCAAAAACAAAGTCATCCTCAAAAGGTTATATGCTGTTTGATTCCTTCTATATAATATGCTTGAAATAACAAAACTGTAGAGGTGGAGAACAAATTAGTGGTTGCTAGGCAACAAGAACAGAAGGATCGGATAGGGACTTCATGCAAATACAAGTAGTGAGAGAATGTCCCTTCGTGGCAATGGAACAGTTCTGTATCTTTAAAAAAAAAAAAGTCTTATTTGGTATTGTTATTATAAAGGTGATGTATAGCGGGGTTACGGTTAGCTAAGTCAGAAAATGAGTACATTTCTTTTGGACAATGTCACCCCTCCCCTTACTCTCTCCTGCCAGTTTGTATTGTGACCATGGTGCTCTGTACAGAAATCCACACCTGAGATAAAATGTATACCACATATGGTCCCACACAAATGTACATGGTGAAAATTAGGTGGGTTCCAGTGGCTCACATCTGTAATCCTAGCTACTAAAGGAGGATGAGATCTGAGGATCGTGGTTCGAAGCTAGCCTGGGCAAGAAAATCAGTGAGACTCTAATCTCCAATGAACCCCCCCCAAAAAAGCTGAAAGTGGAGGTGTGGCTCTACTGGTAAAATTCTAACCTTGAGCAAAAAAGCTCAGGGACAGTGTTCAGGCGTTGAGTTCAAGCCCCAAAACCAACACAGAAAAAAGGTGAAAACTGGATGTCTCTAGTATAGTTAATAATAATGTGCCAGTGTCAATTTCTTGGGTTTGATACTTTATTTTTACTATATACAATATCACCCTAGAGGAAGCGAGGGAAAGAGCAGGTGAGACACGTATTACTATTTTGCCACTTGCTGTAAGTTTATAAATATTCCAAAGAAAATGTTTGTTTTCATTCTAGGAGTTTATGTGGTACGAAGAAGAAAAGGACCAGAGGCTAGGTGTGTGGTGGTTTATGTCTGTAATCTTAGCTACTTGGGAGAAGATAGAGCCTTGTGCTTCAATATCAGCCCTGACACCCCCCCCCACCCCCCCCCCACCCCCCCCACCCCCCCACCCCCCCACCCCCCCCCACCCCCCCGCACCAAAATATAGTGACCACTATCTCAAAAACAAGCTGGGCTGTGCACCAATGGCTTACACCTGTAATCCTAGCTACTTAGGCGGCTGAGAGCAGGACTGAGATTTAAGGCCAGCCTGGGCACAAAAGTTTTTGAGACCCTATCTAAAAAGTTAACCAGGGAACCAATCAGGGATGGAGGCGTGGGCTTATGTGGTAAAGCACCAGCTTAGCAAGCCCAAGGCCCTGAATACAAAATCCAGTGATGAAAAAAAAAAAAAATTGGGGCATGGTAGGGCCTGCCTTTAATCCCAGCTACTTGGAAGGTGGAAGATAGAAATAGGAGGATCATCGCCCAAGGCTGGCGTGGGCAAAAGCAACAGATCTGATCTACAATGGCAGAACATACTGACTTAGTAAGGGGGCGGGGGTGGAAAGGCAGAGACAGAGAGGACAATGTTCCAGGTAATAAAAGCGTAGGCTGGTAGAAAAGAACTTAAGGCCTGAGTGGAGTTAGAATAGTTCCTTTTACTGGGAAAGCCCATTTCACGTGGCAATGCCTCATTATTCTTGCTGCTAAGGAATGGGCGTGGGCTGGGAAGGGAATGGACCTGGCCCATGTACTTTGCTAACCTTTTTGATCTCACCTCACTGGGCACACTAATATGACTGCTGTAGGTGTATTTGTAGGACAAGCAGAGTCCTTGCTTGGCCTTTCCCACAGTTTGCTAACCTGGGAAAAGCTCATTCATCAAAGAATCTTTAAGCCACATTTAGAAATGAGATAAGTAAAGCCAGGTGCCAGCAGCTCACACTTGTAATCCTACCGATTCAGGAGGCTGAGATCTGAGGATTGCAGTTGGAAGCCAACCCACGCAGGAAAGTCTGGGAGGCTCTTATCTCCAATTAACCACCAGAAAAGTGGAAGTGACACTGTGGCTCAAAGTGGTAGAGCGCTAGCTTAGAGCAATAAAAGTTCAAGGACAGTGCTCAGGCCCTGAGTTCAAGCCCCCATGACCCCTCTCCCACACACACAAATGACATAAATACTTTAAAACACAAAACTTCTGTAGCCAGGTGCAGGTGGCTCACTCTTGTAATCCTAGCTACTCAGGAGGCTGAGATCTGAGGATCACGATTCAAAGCCAGCCTGGGCAGAAAGTCCATCTGATTCTTATCTCCAGTTAAATACCAGGAAATTGGAATTGGAGCTGTGTCTCAAGAGTCCGAGCCTTGAGCAAAAAGAGCTCAGGGACAGTGCCCATGCCCTGAGTTCAAGCCCTATGGCCAAGTAAAAAAAATAAATTATATATATGCATATATATATATATTCTTACTGGATGATGGTAGCTTACTCCTGTAGTCCTAGCTACTCAGGAGGCTGAGATCTAAGGTTCAAAGGCATCCTGGGCAGACAAATCCATGAGACATGAGATTTCTAACTAGCAAAAACAGTAGGAGGTAGAGATGTGGCTCAAGTAGCAGAATGTCATCCATGAGCAAAAATGCCAACTGAAAGTACAAGGCCCTAAGTTCAAGCTCCAGTCCAGCACTAGAGCACACACACTTTGTGGCCTGGGTACTTAGCTCAATGGTAGAGCACTTTCCTAGCATTTGTAAGGCTAGCATGATATATTGTTTATACACATACATACATACATACATATACACACAAAAATAGCTCAGTAAACACATTGGTATGTAGAAATCATTTCTGGAAAAATGGAAATTACCCATCATGATGAAATTCATAATAGAAGGACCTTGAAGCAGAAAGAACAAAAAGAGTTTGTTCTGCCCATTGGGGTGGAAAGACGATCACAGGACTGGACCTTTCTGTTTCTTCCTTTGCTCTCCCTTGTGTTTCTGTCTGATCTTCTGTCTGTTTTGCTACCGATGAGAATATATAAAGGTTCATGAATTTTACATTATATAGCAGCCAAAGATCCCTCTTTATCTTATTAAATGTTTGTTGTCTTGAATTCCACTTTGTCTCTTATTAAAATTTCCACAATGCTTTTTTGGGGGGACAGAATTTGCTCAATAGAGCTTGCTCCAAATTTATTTTTAACCTTTGCTTGTTGTTGTATGTGGCTGATAAATGAACTGTAGCTGTATTATATTTTCTTTGCCTAACATCAAGGTCTTTTCTCTTTTAAAGAATCAATTTAAGAGCTGGGGGTATGGCTCAGTGGTGGAGAGCTTGCTTTCCTAGTAAGTGGAAGGTCCTGAGTTCAAACTCCTGAGTTAAGAAAAAGAAAGAAAGTTGAGCCGGGCATGGTGGTATATACCTGTAATCTCCCCCACTGAAGTGGTATCACCAAGGAGGATCATGCATTCCTGGGCTATACATATCGAGTTCCAGGCAAGCTTCCATTTCAAAAGGAGGAGAAGAAGTAAGAGGAAAAGAAGCAAGTGAACCCATTATACTTATTGTTTTTGGTCAGTCATGGGGCTTGAACTCTGGGCCTGGGCGCTGTCCCTCAGCTCTTCAGCTCAAGGCGAGCGCTCTACCACTTGAGCCACAGCGCCACTTCCAACCCATTATACTTATTGTGCCAACTTACCCTTGATCTTATTCATATCATTTTATTGCATGTTCTCTGCTTCCTATGGGTGCTTGGTTTTTTCACCTTTACCTGTTTTGATTTTCTGCTAAGAGAATCCAGTACTCATTCATCTCTATTCTCCCCCCCTCCCCCTTTATTTTGGTGGTAGTACTGTGGTTTAAACTCGAGGCCGTTCGCTAGACTAGGCAGCTGATATATCAGCTGAGTCATACCCCAGTTCCTCTTGGCTTTCATTATTTTTCTAATGGAGTCTCACTTTTATGCCTGGGCCAGCCTGGACCATGATCTTCCTTTTTATACTTCCAATGTACATAGGATGGCAGACACACACCACCACACCTATCTTTTTATTGATGGATATGAGGTCTCGCTAACCTTTTCCCCAGGCGAGTCTCAAACTTCCATCATCCAAATCTCCACCTTCAGAATAGATAGGATTGCAGGGGTGAACCACCAAGCCTGGCTTCATCTCCATGTTTATTTCTGTAGTCACTTGTCAGATTTGTATCCTGTTTTCACCCACTATTATTTTCCTTAATTTGTTTAATTTCTAATTTTTAATTCCATATTTATAACTACGAACAATTATAAACTTATTTACATCTACTCCTATGCTCACCAAGACCTTTACTATACTTCAGTACTTCTATATCAAATATTTTGTTCAAATAGTCTGGGTTCCAACTTTTATATTGTACCCATTTAAAAAAATTGCTTTTTGCCTCAATTGTATTTTTAAAAATTATAGATATTTGACTGTTGTTTGATTGGATTTATTGACATTGATTCTCATTCTGATGATTAT
This sequence comes from Dipodomys spectabilis, assembly GCF_019054845.1. NCBI lineage: Eukaryota > Metazoa > Chordata > Mammalia > Rodentia > Heteromyidae > Dipodomys > Dipodomys spectabilis. Next base: position 1,829,072 of record NW_024871203.1, on the reverse strand, counting down.
TAGATATAGCATTATTTTTGCTTCTAGTTAGCTTTTCAGAAAGGGACATGACTGCTAAAATGTCAGGAAATGTGTCCCTCTGAATAAGAAGAATAGGTCAAATGAGGCCTGAATTATTTATATATAATAAAAATGTATGTATATTATATATAAATCAATATAAATACATAACTAAATATAATATATTTATACTCTCTATATATATATATTTCTTTCTGACACAACTCCATTTTTCCATCAGTTACACTAGTGAAACTAATAACACTTCATGGTGTTTTGGTCAGACTGAGATGAAGAGACCAACAATGATAATGGTCAAAGCAGTATGATAGAAATTTTAAATTAAATTTTATGGATTTTTAAAAATCTTTCCTTTATTTCCTTCCTGCCTGGAATAAAATGCTCCAGTCTTAAGCCAAATGCTGGATTCCACAAGTAAAAAATGAATACCTATTGATTAGCCCTTTTCTCCTTTCTCCCCACCCCCCACCCCGCCCCATTCTCCCTGGAAACCACCACTGTACTCTTCTATATGATTAACTAGTTTAGATTCCAAATATACAGTATTTCTCTTTTTGTGCCTGGCTTATTTCACTTAACACAAAAGCCTCCAGGTCCATCTGTGTTGTTGCAGATGACAGGATTTCATCGTTTGGGTAGCTGAATACTATTCCATTGCACATGCGTACCATATTTCCTTTATCCATCCATCAGCATTTAGGTCCTTTCCATTTCTTGGCTATGGTGAATAATACTGCAATAAACATGGTTGTGAAGTTGTGTTTTTGACATATTGATTTCATTTTCTTTGGATAGAGACTCAAATTAGAATTGCTGGACCATGTATTAATTTTTTCGGGAACTTCCATCTTGCTGTCCATAATGGTTGTACTCATTTTCAGCCCTACCAACAGTGTGTGCGGCTTCCCTTTTCTCCACATTCTTACAAGTATTTTTCTTTTTTACAGTTGCCATTTTCATTATAGTTTTGATTTGCATTTCTCTGATGATTAGTGATACATTTTTCACATATTTATTAGACATTTGTATATTTTTTTCTGAGAACTGTGTATTTAGGTCTACTGTTCGCTTTTAATAGGGTTATTTTTTTGCTATTGAATTATTTAAGTTGCTCTTATATTCTGGATATTGCACTCCTGGTCAGTTTTGACAGTCTCCTGGCTCCTCATTCTAGCAACCTCATCTTTAATTCTTTCTGTACAATAAACATCCTTATTGTATGTTCTATATCTGAAAATCCCACTACCTATCATTTGTGTGTGTATGCCTGTTCCTGAAGTTCGATATTTCTGCTGACTCTTATTAATAATGGCCTGCTTCCTCATAGGTTTTCTGACTTTTCTAATTGTGAATGTCTAACTTTATAGTAGTTCTTTGAAGTCTGTCAAATGTATTATCTCCAAAAGAGGGTAAAATGAGTGTGTATCTTCAAAGGAAAAAAATTAGTTGTTTATTTCTGGCAGTTATCTGTAGGCGTAAAAAGACCAAGGACCACTTTGAACTCTATTTTTGGCATTAAGGTTATTTTGGGCCACAGACTTTGAGGTTTAATCTGGCCACACCAGCTCAGCATTCCTTGGGCAGTACAATTTACTTCAACCAGCTCCATCTACAGGATAGTCTGTTTTCCAATTGAACTTCCTGGTGGTACTGCTCTTTGGCTCTCCTGCCTTTATGTATTAGACAAAGAAAGACCTGTTTCATCTCCCTTAGGTATTATGTGAGCTCTGTAGCTGGATATAGGAATCCAATTAAAATAATTGCCGTGGCTCATGCATGTAATCTTAGCTACTCAGGAGGCTGAGGTCTGAGGATCACAGTTCAAAGCCAGCTTAGGCAGGGAAGTCCATGACAGTCTTATCTCCAATAAACCATAAAAGCTGGATGTGCAGCTTGTGAGTGTGAGTACCTAGCTGGCACCTGGAGGGGGACCCGGGTAGCACATCACAGAATCCATCACAGTTAGAAACACCGTGGGCTTCTGATAATAGAAAACCCAACCTATCCTTGATTACCAAGAGAAGCATTTGGTTGATGCTTTTTAATTGAATTTTGAATTAGCTACAGTTTGGGGGAGCACCATGTTTATTTGAAAGAAGCACATACAAATCACAGTTTTTCAGACTGAGGTATTCAATGGACATCTTTCTTGAAAATGAACAAAATGAGTGCATTGATTGCTTCAAGGAAGGTCACGTAATTACTATATTTCTGCAAATGACAAAATTTGTGCTTGCAAGAGAAAAGTTAGAATCTTGAAATTGTTTTTTCTTTTTTTTACCACTGTGAGTTTGCCAGCTTCCCCCAACCCGAAATACTTCTCTGATGAAATTGTGTGTGTGTGTGTGTGTGTGTGTGTGTGTGTGTGTGTGTGTGTGTGTGTGTGTGTAGCCTAAACCAGGATACTCAAGGCCTCTAGCTAGCTGATCTCACTAAACTTGTTTTACTAGATCTTGTAGACATTCTTAGCTGCAAAGGAAGCTGGTAGAATAGGATCAGGATTGTTATAATTTTGTTCGGGGAGCAATGGACATTGCTGCTCTGAGCAGTATCTGGAGTCTGTCAGCAAAGGCGAAAGGATATGCGATACACAACTATTAGAACTTACTGTGAAATAGGCCTCTACAAAATTATTTTGAATAACTGCATATGGGTAGATTTACTGAAACAGTCCAAGCATTACTATTCATTTTGATTGTTTTCTACTCTACACTATTAGCCACTGTGCTTCGATAAATAATTTGGTCAGCTCATATTTCTAGTTATTTCTTCAGAATGAAATGCCAAATATGTCATTTCTTAGCTGTAATTTTGATAGACATCAAGATACACCTAAGTTCTTTGGGCTTTGTTCTCAAAGAGCAGAAAATTTAGCATCCTACTGCCCCCATATCCTTACTGAAAGTGGATATTAACTTTCTTACATATTTGCATTAAACTTATATTGTTACAATATTTTAAAAATACCTCCAAGAGACTTCTCAGAACATAAGGGAAACATGGCAAAGAAATACATGAGGAAATGCTCAATATCCCTGGCCATAAAATAAATGCAAATCAAAACAAATATGAGATTCCATCTCACCCCAGTTAGATTGGCCAACATTGGAATTCAAACAACAAATGTTGGTGGGAATTGGGGGGGAAAAGAAGCCTACTTCACTGTTGGTGGGGATGTCCAACCACTCTGGACAGCAATCTGGAGGTTCCTAAAAAACCTAAACTAAGGGCTGGGAAGGTGGCTCAGTGGTAGAGTGCTTGCCTTGCATGCATGAGGCCCTGGGTTCGATTCCCCAGCACCACATAAGCAAAAAGAAAAAAGCCGGCGCTGTGGCTCAAGTGGTAGAGCGCTAGCCTTGAGCTGAAGAGCTGAGGGATAGCACCCAGGCCCAGAGTTCAGGCCCCACGACCAGACCCCCCCAAAAAACAAAAAACCTAAACTAAGATCTACCCTACAACCCAGCCATACCACTCCTGAACATCACAAGCCAGGATACCATAAAGACACTGGCACACCCATGTTTACTGCTGCACTATTCACAACAGCCACGTTGTAGAAACAGCCCAGATGCCCTTCCCTTCAATAGCTGAGTGAATCGAAAAAATGTGGTACACAGACACAATAGAATTTTACACAGCCATTAGAAATAATAATATTATGAGGTTGGGGATGTGGCTTAGTGATAGAGTGCTTGTAGTGTATGTGAAGTCCTGAACTACCACATCAACAGAAAAAGCCGGAAGTGGTGCTATGGCTCAAGTGGAAAGCACTAGCCTTGAGCAAAAGGAGCTCAGGGACAGTGCCCAGGCCCTGAGTTCAAGCCCCAGTACTGGCAAAGAAAAGAATAATATTATGTCATTTGCAGGGAAATGGATGGAACCTAGAATCGACCTAGAACAAATCATGATTTTGGTAAGCCAAGCTCAGAGAGATAAATGGCTTATGCTTTCTCTTATATGAGGAAGCTAGACTTAAAATACACCAAGATATAATGAATTATATGGGTTTCTAGGCATTCAGAGATAGTGAAAGGGAAGGAGGCTACTCAGGAGAAAAAGCGCAATGCTTCTGTGCATCTGATCATATAAAATAATATTTATCAAAATAAACTCTAGGAAATGGAAACAAGAGCTTTTTTTCCTTTTTTGCTCTTTTGGTTCTGTTTATTCATTTATATGTCTTCGGGAGTGTAAGGGGAGACATAGAAATGGAGGTATAGGCCGGGCGCTGGTGGCTCACGCCTGTAATCCTAGCTACTCAGGAGGCTGAGATCTGAGGATCACGGTTCAAAGCCAGCCCGGGCAGGAGAGACTGTGAGACTCCTATCTCCAATAAACCACCAGAAAACCGGAAGTGGCGCTGTAGCTCAAGTGGTAGAGCACTCGCCTTGAGCTAAAGAGCTGAGGGACAGCGCCCAGGCCCAGAGTTCAAGCCCCACGACCGACAAAAAAAAAAAAAAAAAAAAAAGAAATGGAGGTATAAAGGGTGAACAAATGCAGCAGTAATTGTGGGTGGGGATAGGAAGGAAAATCTAGGAGAGACTGAGGGAAGGGGTGACAATGTCCAAAAAGAAATGTACTCATTACCTGACAGTTACATAACTGTAACCCATATGTACATCACCAATATAATAACAATAAAAACATTTCAAAAAATACCTCCAGGTATGGTGACTCATACCTATAATCCTAGCTACTCAGGAGGTTGAGATTAGAGGATCATGGTTCAAAGCCTGTCTGGGCAGAAAAATGAACTGTACTCCAGCTTCAAAGTAGCCAGAACAAGCCAGGTTGAAGGTGTCACTCAAACGGTAAAGTGCCAGCCAAGCAAGTAAACCAAGCAAATGGGAGGCCCTGAGTTCAAGTTCCACACTAAGCAACACACACACACACACACACACACACACACACACACACACACACACACATGCACACACACACACACATACACACACACACACCACGTTTTAATTTGCATTTTTCTTATTTTGATTCATTGTAATCATTCATTTATGTGTGTGTGTGTGTGTGTGTGTGTGTGTGTGTACACACGCAGGAGTGCCCTCACGTGCACACAATTTGGGGGCTTCAATTCAGGGCCTGAATGTTGTCTCTGAGCTTTTTTGTATTTGTGTCAGTTGTGGGGCTTGAACTCTGGGCCTGAGCGCTGTCCCTCAGCTCTTCAGCTCAAGGCTAGCGCTCTACCACTTGAGCCACAGCACCACTTCCAGTTTTCTGGTGGTTTATTGGAGATAAGAGTCTCAGGGACTTTCCTGCCTGGGCTGGCTTTGAACTGTGATCCTCAGATCTCAGCCTCCTGAGTAGCTAGGATTACAGGCATGATCCACCAGCACCCAGTGCTCTGAGCTTTTTTGCTCAAGGCTAGCACTCTACCACTTGAGTCATAGATTTTAGTAGTTAATTTAGATAAGACTCTCATGGCCTTTCCTGCCTAGGCTGGCTTTGAACCTTGATCCTCAAATCTCAGCCTAAGTAGCAGGGATTTCAGGCATAGCAGCTGGTATATTCATTCATTTTTGAGTTTTGGCCCCAAACTGGAGTTTACACAGTGTTGGCCTTTTGGAAATTATCAAGATGCAGGGTTTTGGCTCTTGGGATGGAAGGGTTAATCACAGCAGGTCTATAGTTAACCTAAGCTGTTTGTTTAGCAGTCTTCTTGACAGTAACTCCTGGTCAAAGCATGAAGCATATTGATTAATACTGTCTCTTATTAACCATGACCCTGAAGAGTTTCAGCCCAGTTTGACCCAGCCTGTCAGCATGGTGAGACTGAAGTGTTGAATCCAGAATTTCTGTGCTACCTCTCCCCATCCATCTCTCCCTCCTCCCTGGAGACCCACTGCTTATGGGGCAGAGATATACCCTGGCACCCAGCAACCCCCAAACAACTTTAACGAAGACTTTGTGTCAACCTTTCCAGTTCCAAAGTGTTTTCTGCCCATATTAGCAAGCTCCTGATCCAAGAGACACAGGACCTGGTTCTTATAGATAAAGGAGATGGCAGAGACCTGCACCTAGGGTGTGCAAACCCCTAGATGACAGAGTCATCTGCTGTGAAGCGTAGCCTGACCTTCATGCTCTTGCTGCACAGTGTTCCTTCTCTGCAATGAAACATCCACGTCAGTTCTTAGGAATCTTCTTTAGCACTTGACCTCCGTTAGTTTTTCTTTTGAGGGAAGAGTGCTTTATTTTCTGGTGCTGGGGGACTGGGCCTAGTGTCTTGTGCATGCTAAATGTACACACACACACACACACACACACACACACACACACACACACACACACACACACACACACACACACACACACACACACACACACACACACAGCGCCACGGAGCCTCGTCCTTCACCCTTCATCCTCTTTGTCATTGTTAGTACAGCATTAGAATCAACTTTTGGGGGGCGCGGGGAGGGCATAGGGCTTGAATTCAGGGCCTGGGCGCTGTTCCTTAGCTTTTGTGCTCAAGGCTAATGCTCTACCACTTGGAGCCACAGCACCACTTCTAGTTTTCTGGTGGTTAATTGGAGATGAAAGTCTCACAGACTTTCCTGTTTGGGCTGGCTTCGAACTGTAATCCTCAGATCTCAAGCTGCTGAGTAGCTTGGATTACAGGTGTGAGTCACCAAGGTCTGGGAAAATCAGTTTGTTTGTTTTCTTTTGGTGCTAGTCCTGGATCTTGAACTCAAGGCCTGGGCACTGTCCATAAGCACTCAGAACCTCTGTGCATGTTTGCCTTTTTATTTTGTATTATTTTCTTTCATGCTGGCACTAGGGCTTGTGCTGTCACTTGGCTTTTCTGTGCACAGTTGACATTCTATCATCTGACCGACACCTCCACTCGTGTCATTTTACTGATTAATTAGAAACAAGAGTCCTTTGGGTTTCTCTACCTGGGCTGGCTTCGAACCTAAGTCCTCACATCTCAGTCTTCTGAGTTGCTACAATTATAGGTCTGAGCCACCAGTGTCTCTTTTCCCCGTTCTCTTACACTGACAATCCTATGCCATTGTCTAATTATTATTTTTCTTTTTAATTAAAACTTTGATTATAAGTGGCTGTACAAAGGTGTTTTAGTTCAACAAGTCAGATTATAAGTACGATGCATCTTGAGCACTGTCGCCCCTTCCATCAACCTCCTCCATCTGTCCCAGCTCTACCCATCCCCTCAAGTTACATAGTTCAGCTTTTAAATTCTTTTTTTTTTTTTTTGGTCGGTCATGGGGCCTGAACTCTGGGCCTGGGCACTGTCCCTCAGCTCTTCAGCTCAAGGCTAGTGCTCTACCACTTGAGCCACAGCGCCACTTCCGGCTTTTTCTGCTTATGTGGTGCAGAGGAATCGAACCCAGGGCCTCAGGCATGCAAGGCAAGTGCTCTACCACTGAGCCACCTTCCCAGCCCGTAAGTTCTTATTTTTAAATAACATAAAATTGATTTCTAATCTAATCTGGGAATTTCTGAATTTAAATGTGGGAGAATAGCTCATTTGTATTTATCATCACTACTACATTTAGTTTATTTCATCTTTAGCTTTGCCTTTTTATCTCATGAATATTTTCTATTAGGAGTATTTTCTTTGCTTAATTCTTAATTCTTCATTGCTTGGGAGGCTATATATACTCCCTTTTGATCTAGTGTGATCTTTAAACATTCTGAGTCTGGTGAAGAATACATACAAGTTGGGTCCTTTTTGATAGTACCAGGATTTGAACTCAAGGCCTCAAGCACCTGGCTAGGCAGGTGCTCTACCACTGAGCCACATCTGCAGCACTGTTTTTGCTGGTTACATATTGGCTTTTGATAGGGCCTTGTTTCCTGCCTAGACACATGCCTGGTGGCAATATACCTATGTTAAATTTCCCATCCTAGTTTGACATGACAGTCATGCATCACCTACCCAGCTCTTAGATGAGAAAGGATCTTGCAAACTTTTCTATTCAGCCACCCAAGTAGCTAGGATTACAAACATGATTCACCAGGCTCATACAAGGCGGGTTTTTTTCCCAGTCTTGGGTCTTGAACTCAGGGCCTGGGCACTGTCCCTAAGTTTCTTTGTTCAAGGCTTGCACTCTACTCTTGAGCCACAGTGCCACTTCTAGCTTTTTCTGTGTATGTGGTACTGAGGAATTGAACCCAGCGCTTCCTGAATGCTAGGCAAGCCCTCTGCCACTGAGCCACATTCCCAGCCCATACAAGATGTTTTGATAGCAAGAAAACTATCAAAAACTACTAGATAATAGCAAAACAACTCAGGAGCCAAACAAAATTAAGTTCCCACTGGTTACAGTTTAGACAACATGAACATGTACTTTGTAGATAATTGCAGTGGACTGAGAAACAATAAAGAAGATTGCAGGGCTGGGTACTGGTGGCTCACACCTGTAATCCTAGCTACTCAGGAGGCTGAGATCTGAGGATCATGATTCAAAGCCAAGCTGAGCATGAAAGTCCATGAGTCTCTTATCTCATCAGAAAATCGGAAGTAGAGCTCTGGCTCTAAGTGGTAGAGTGCTAGCCTTGAGCAGAAAAGCTCAGAGACCATGCCCAGGCCCTGAGTTCAAGCCCCACGACTGACCAAAAAGATTGAATGTGTGAGTTCATAGCATTACCAAGAAAGGATCCCTTATTGTTTACCTTAAAAAAAAACTTTTTGTTTTCCTTTAGAGAGGTTATCCATACAAACTATTTGGAAAGCTGTTAAATAAAATATTTAAGCAGAACAGCAACAATATTTTGGGTGCTGGCAATTGAAGCCATGTGCTTAGCTCTCATATGCTAAGCACAGAGCCTCGCCCCCAGTCTTAGGACAACAATCATTTATAAAAAGCATTCTGTGGCCTGAATTGCTTGTCAGAATGTTAAACATGAAATAGTAACCTTAAGTTCTTTGTGATTCAGCCAAATTGAGCTCAGATTTATTTTCTTCCCTCTTTGTTATCCAAGTCTTAGATGTGGATAGAGATGAACTATGTAGGCTTTTAAAAATTGCCTTTGTAGTTTTCACATGAGTTTTCTACATGTGAATTATTTGGGCCTTGCATTTGCTAAGCATGCATTCTACCACTTGATCCACTCAACCAGTACCTGTTTTTCTTGGTGATTTTCAAGATAAGATCTTACTCTAGATCCTATATATAATGTATACTGTGATCTTCCTATTTGTGCTTTCTTGTGTTGATGACAGGTGTACACCACTGTGCCTGGCCATGTGGTTGAGAAAGAATCTCATCAACTTGCCTTGAACTGCAGTCTCGGGATCTGTACCGCCTTTCCTGCCTGGGCTTCCCTAAAATCAGACTTGAGCCACCACACTTGAGCTTTTGTGTATAGTTTAACCAGATCCTTTTTCAAGACATGCACATCATGTTATATCTTTTCACCCTAGCTCACAGCAGGAGCTCAAGAGGTCAGGCTGCCCAAACTCCATCATGGCCCTTAGATAAGTTACCTAACCTTCCTGGGCTTCAGTGTTCTCATTTGTAAATTGCTAATAAGAATTCCTAGCTGGGCGCCCGTGGCTCACGCTTGTAATCCTAGCTATTCAGGAGGCTGAGATCTGAGGATCATGGTTTAAAGCCAGCCCGGGCAGGAAAATCCGTAAGACTCTTATCTCCAATAAACCACTAGAAAACCAGAAGTGGTGCTGTGGCTCAAGTGGTAGAGCGGTCACCTTGAGGTGAAGAGCATAGGGACATCGCCCAGGCCCAGAGTTCAAACCCCACAACCGGGAAAAAAAAAAAAAAAAGAATTCCTGTTAGGGATGTTAGTAGGGTGTATGACTCTGTATACATACAAATAAATCACATAGAATGATGATGGTCTGTGTGTGGATGATACTGGTTAGCTACTGCAGAATTATAGAAGACACTTTTTTTTGATCGATTGTGGGGCTTGAACTCAGGGCCTGGGCCCTGTCCCTGAGCTCTCTCGCTCAAGGCTAGCACTCTAGCACTTTGTGCCATAGCTCCACTTCTAATTTTCTGGTAGTTAATTGGAGATAAGAGTCTCTTAGACTTTCTTGCCTAGACTAGCTTTGAACCGCGAACCTCAGATCTCAGCCTCCTGAGTAGCTAGGATTACAGGTGTGAGCCACAGGTGCTTGGCGAGAGATGAAAGACACTTTGTTCAATAGATCATCAGTTATCAATCTTTTTCTCCAAAAAGTCTAGCTATTTTTTTCATCTATCTCCATCTTCCATCTGAAAGCTAGTGCAACAGTGAAGTTTGGCTGTGTTCCTTGGAGCAGAGCAGGTAAGAACTCCGGAGTGCGTCTGGTTAGGATGCTAGCTCCCCATTTGCTAGATTTGATCTGCAAGTCATTTGACTGCTCTGACCTTTACTGCCATTATCTGTGTAACTGCGGGACTCATGGGCCTTCCCTGTCCTTAGCATTTGTTGACTAAACTATGGGCCCTTCTATTTCTCCAACCTTTTGATTTCCAATCATAGTAGCCTCATCCTTAGCCAACTGTCTTACTCTTCTCTGTCTCTGTCTCACTCTGTCTCTGTCTGTCTGACTCTCTTTGTCTCTCTTTCCACCCTGGGAAGGGGTGGTACTGGAGTTTCAACTCAAGAGTTTCATACTTGCTAGGCAGGTGCTCTACCACTTGAGACCTGCCCCAATCCTTTTTATGCTTCAAAAGTTATTGATCAAGTTCTGGGTGCCAGTGGCTCACGCCTGTAATCCTAGCTACTCAGGAGGCTGAGAACTGAGTACCACAGTTCAAAGCCAGTCCATGAGACTCTTATCTCCAATACACCACCAGAAAACCGGAAGTGGTGCTGTGGCTCAAGTGGTAGAGCACTAGCCTTGAGCTGAAGAGCTCAGGAACAGCGCCCAAGCCCAGAGTTCAAGCCCCACAACAAACAAAAAAGAAAAAAGTTATTTTCAGATAGGGTCCTGCTGCGCCTTGCTGCCTGGGGCCCATCTCAGACTGATTCTTCATCTATGCCTTCTATGTCGCTGAGATCATAGGCTTTTACAACCACACGCAGTCTATTAGTGAGGATTTCACTAACTTCTTATGCCTAGGCTGGCCTTAAATCATGATCCTCATAACTTCTGCCTCCCGAGTATGTGAGAGTGGCTACTTTCTGGGCCACGGTGTGAGGCCTAAGTGTTGAGAAAACAGATGAACCCTTCTATGATAGTTCAATTAAAAATGCTAGAGTACCTAGGAGACTTCACTGACAACCTAACTCTGGTCTCTCTTGCTGTTAGCAGCTTCTTCTATGGAAGAACAAGAAGGGAGGGGATTTCTTCTCTTCTGAAGCTGCAAGGCTACAGTTATAAGCTCGGAGCCGCCTGTGTGTATGGGGAGAGCCTGTCGGCTGCTTGAGAGTGGGGTTGTCATGTGGATGAAGCAGGCTGTGTCCGGAGAGCAAATGCGTCCATACAACACCAGCATCACAAATTATGCTCCTGACACCAGGAAACTTCAAAGCTGGCACTTTGTTGGATTTCTGTGAGGTATGGGTAGGAGAATTTTCACGAAGCAACGACAAGCACAAAGTTCAATGCAGGGCCCAAAAAAGGAAAATCATCTCCTGTCTTGCTGCTTGCAGGATTTTTCCCCCCTTGTAGTAAAGAATTGTTGCCAAGCGTGTCTATGTGTAGAGAGTTTATTCTCCCTCAGATGTGGCAAGTTCTTCCCTTCTGAAGATACGAATCTTTCTCAAGCTTAGAAAAGTCATTTTTTTCCCCCTAGAATATCTGTCACTGTTGTCTCGCTTGGCTAGAACAGCAAGTCCTGTTCTGTGCTGGTGCGTTCTTCTCTGTCCCATCTCTCACGTCTCTGCGCATTATCTCCCACCCCAGAATGTTGGAGGGCCTCAGGACTTGGCCCTGGCCGAATTCTCCTATCCACACAAGAGCAGTTAACTAAGCCTTGTGCTGCGCCCAACCTTCCTGAGCTTGATGAGGCTCAATTGAGGGAGGGATCGAAGACACTGATGGCCAGAAGCCCCGCCTCTCTCTCCAGACCACCTGATTGATGGAGAGCGTTCGGCTATTCCCAGGCCCCCATGGTCTGGTGTACGCAATGTGTCCCACACCAGTGTGTGTCCCTCTGTGTGGAGTGAAGTTCTGAGGGATCTCAGAACCCTCTGCAGCTGGGATCTCAAACCAGGGGGCCAAGGGCATCATGGGAGAGCTTGCTGGCAATGCAGACTCTCAGGCCCCATCCTGGACGCTGGATTGGGATTGGCATCTTACAGTACTCCCCTCTCCGTCCAGGACTTCATCCACACATCCAAATGTGAGAAGCCATGCTCAGAGTGCAGGCTCAGTTTTTCTTTACAGAGACCTTCCCTAAGCACCGAATAGAACTGACTTCTCCTGGTCTATCTTTAGAGTTCTAGTTTCCATTTGTGGTAGCCACCACAATTTGCAATCACATATTATCTGTGTTTAAGGGTTTAATGGCTGTTTGCCCACTCTGAATTGACAATGTGACAGGCTTTATACCCTGCTTCTACATGGTAATTAGTCCACAGTTGGTGTTCAATAGCACCCGGTAAAGAACTGAATTTCCTCGTCATTTATCTGTGTTCTGGGAAAGAATCACAAGAATGTCTCTCGTTTTTTCCTTTTCTTTTTTTGCTACTAAGACTTGAACTTAGACAGGGGCACTGTCCCTTAGTTTTCCACAAAAGGTCGATGCTCGACTGCGTGAGCCACACCTCCTCTTGCAGTTTGTTGGTGGTGAACTGGGCATAAGACTTTCATGCACGGGGCTGGGAAGGTGGCTCAGTGGTAGAGCGCTTGCCTTGCATGCCTGAGGCCCTGGGTTCGATTCCTTAGCACCACATAAGCAAAAAGAAAAAAGCCAGAAGTGGCGCTGTGGCACAAGTGGTAGAGCGCTAGCCTTGAGCTGAAGAGCTGAGGGACAGCTCCCAGGCCCAGAGTTCAGGCCCCACGACCGGACCACCCCCCCCCCAAAAAAAAAAGAAAAGAAAAGAAAAGAAAATTTCATGCACTTTCCTGCTCAGGTGAGTCAAAATGTCAATCAGTTGAATTTGCTATAGTATCCTTCCTGTTCTTTACAGACTGAAATATGGGTTTTGGCTCTGCTTTTGCCCTTGGATATTTGTTTATTTTGGGTGCTAGCACTGAACTTGAACTCAAGTTTTCATGCTCTCATTCCAATTTTTTTCTGCTCAAGACTATAGACCATTTGAGCCATGTCTCCAATTCCAGCTTTTTTATTGCTGGTTAGAGATAAGACCCTCAAAGATTTGTCTGCCCAGGCTGGTTCTGGTTCTGAAATCTCAGCCTTCTGAGTAGTTTGGGTTACAGGTGTAAGCCACCATACCTAGCTTGAAATTTTCTTTTCTTCCCACCCCCCTCTCTCCCTGCCATGAAACGTGACCTGGGTTGTGTCCCTAGCCTCTCTGTGCTCAAGGCTAGCACTTTACCACTTGAGCTACAAAGCTACTTCCAGCTTGTTCTGTGTAGGTGGTACTGAGGAATTGAACCCAGGGCTTCATGCATGCTAGGCAAGCACTCTACCCCTAAGCCACCTTCCCAGCCCTTGAAATTGTCTTACAGTCTGAGTTCTCTACCTTTTTGCTTTTGTTTTCTCATTTGTCTTTTGCTTCTCATACATAGAGGTTATGATTATCAGCCTTTTTGGATTATTTCCTTTTCAGAGTTACTCAGGTTGGAACTCAGGGCCTCATGGTGGTTAGGCAGGTACCCTGCCACTATCCCACACCTCCAGCCATTAGCAATCTTTTAAAGACATCTAATAATTTGGCTTTTCCTTTTTTTTTTCATTTGGTTGGTTTGGTTGGCGGTACTGGGGTTTGAACTCAGGGCCTCATGCTTGGTAAGCAGGTACTCTACCACTGAGCTATGCCTCCAGCCCCTAGTTTGGCTTTTTCTTCTGGCTCTGAAAGTAAATAATTTTCAGGTATATTTTCAATATTCCTGTCTTCTGAGTTGTTCCACATTGACAGGCACTTCTAGTCCCCATTTGAGCTTATAATCAGCTTTTGTGTACTGTACTTTGCCATCTCATATTATCTTCTTCCTCTCCTCTTTGGTACTGGTAGCTAGAGTTCATCAATGGAATGGTTCTCCTTATCTCTGTAATCACCTTAATGATCAGTGGGAGGACATAGCAACCAGTACCAGTGTTACCTTGCCTTCACTCACAGATTTCTAGGATTGTTCGCTCACTCTCAATGTAAAAACACAGTGGTGAGGCAATGGTGGCTCACATCTGTAATTGTAGCTATTTGGTCGTCTGAGATGAGGAAGATTACAGTCTGAGACCAGCTCAGGCAGAATAGTCCTCAAGACTCCATATCTAAGGAAAGTAGCTGGACACAGTGGTGCATGCCTTTGATCTCAGCAACTGCCAGAAGCCTCAAGTAGGTGGATTGGACTTCAGGAGTCTATGTGGGTAGGAAGTGAAATTCTATCTTAAAAATATGCCAGGCTCTAGGCTGGGAAGGTGGCTCAGTGGTAGAGTGCTTGCCTTGCATGCATGAGGCCCTGGGTTCGATTCCTCAGCACCACATAAGCAAAAAGAACAAAGCCGGAAGTGGTGCTGTGGCTCAAGTGGTAGAGCACTAGCCCTGAGCTGAAGAGCTGAGGGACAGCGCCCAGACCCAGAGTTCAGCCCCATGACCGGAGCCCATGACCGGTGAGCTCCAATGGCTCACACCTGTAATCTTACCTACTCAGGAGGCTGAGATCTGAGCATCACAGTTTAAAGCCAGCCCAGGCAGTAAAGTTCATGAGACTCATATCTCCAATTAACTACTCAAAAAAAGCTGGAAGTTGTACTGTGCCAAATGGTAGGGCACTAGCCTTTAGCACAAAGAGGATCAGGGGAAGTGCCCAGGCACTCAGTTCAAGCCCCAGGCCTAGCAAAAACAAACAAAAAAAACAAGGCCAAGGTGTGGGTGACAAAACCTGTAATGCTAGCTACTTGGGAGACTGAGATCTGGAAGATCCAGGTTCAAAGTCAATCTGAGCAGTAACTGCACAACATGCCATCTTCAAAAAACATAAACAACAAAAAGTTGAACTGGAGGCATGGTAGAACACCCTCCAAGCAAGCAAACAGAGTGGGAATTTGAGGGCCAGAGTTGAAGCCATGGTACCAGCAAAAATATTATCATGAGCAGCAGCAGCAGCAGCAGCAGCAGCAGCAGCAGCAGCAGGAGCAGCAGCAAACAGGGCTAGAGGCATGGCTCAGCAATAGAACACCAGCCTAGCAAGTGCAAAACCCCAAGTTCAAATCCAAGTACTTAAAAAAAAGGGGGGGGGGGGCCGGGTGCCAATGGCTCACGCCTGTAATCCTAGCTACTCAGGAGGCTGAGATCTGAGGATCGCAGTTCAAAGACAGCCCAGGCAGGAAAGTCTGTGAGATTATCTCCAATTAACCACCAGAAAACCAGAAGTGGCGCTATGGCTCAAGTGGTAGAGTGTTTGCCTTGAGCTGAAGAGCTGAGGGACAGCGCCCAGGCCCAGAGTTCAAGCCCCACGGCCGACAAAAAAAAAAAAAAAAAAAAAAGTCAGTGGGATGGAGAGGACAGAAATGGACAAAACTCAAGAATGAAGCTGCCCGCTTTCCAGTGTAGCTACTGGTGCTGGGAGGTGAATGTCCCATCCTTGGGCTACTAAAGGGTTAAAGAACATATTTGGTTAACAAGAACAACACATTTATTTAAAACAAACAAACAAACACAAAACTCATCCTCCAGTTCTCTTTCCTGAAACATTCTACAAGGTGAGGTATGAATCTGTTTGACTCAGCCTAACTCCGTTTACCTTCCATTACTTTCAAGGGTGCTCACAATTTTACATTATGCTGTCAATCTCTCACTATCTTAATGGGGTTTTATTCTTTTCCTATAAGGTCATGGGATATTTTAGTGAGAAGTTGTGAGACATTTCACCAGGAGACTGTAAAATCCATTTTCTCTTATCCTCCTTTAACAAAGCAGATCCACAGAATATTCATGAGTATGTTTCTTTTTCCCTGACATCTGCTCCCATAGCTCTGTCAGTGAGGAATTTATCATTCCCAAAGCATTCCATATGCTTTTCCACTCCGCATTTACCCATGAAGTTTCCCCTGGCACAATTCCTCTTCATTTTTGGCCTCTAGCAACTCAAGAACAGGATGTTTCAACCACCCCTTTGTTTTGAGCCTGAGGACACTGACTTCATTTTTGTGAGTATAAACATTTTAATCTGAATTATACCAACATGGATGAAAAAAATGTTTTGAGACAAGAGTTTTGATAGGGAGCCAGGCTAACCTTGAACTTGAGAGTCTCTGGCCTCAGCCTCTTGTCTGCTAGGATTACAGGCATGCAACACCACACCCAGCTCCAACAGGGATATTTTGTGAAAAATGAATTTCTGAGCAAACTCAAATGCACTTTTCATAATATCAATGTTCTACATAATGAAGATAAACTATTCTTAGTATTGCTTTCATGTCTTTTTTGCTTTTTAAAATTTATTTTGGGGGGCTGGGAAGGTGACTCAGTGGTAGAGTGCTTGTCTTGCATGCATAAGGCTCTGGGTTCGATTCCTCAGCACCACATAAGCAGAAAAAGCTGGAAGTGGCACTGTGGCTCAAGTGGTAGAGCGCTAACCTTGAGCTGAAGAGCTGAGGGACAGTACCCAGGCCTAGAGTTCAGGCCTAACAACCGACAAAAATAAATAAATAAATAAAAATTATTTTGGGGGTTAATCATCATTTAGTTTACTAGTGTGTCTATTGCTTTATCCAAATTATTTTCATCTTGAGAATTCTGATTCACATATTACCACAATGATTGTTGAAAATTTTTGTCCTAAGAATTTTTTTTGGCCAGTCCTGGGGAACTGACCTTGAGCTTTTTTGCTCAAATCTAGTGCTCTACCACTTGAGCCATGGTTCCATTTCTGGCTTTTTGATGATTAATTGGAGATAAGATGCTCACAGACTTGCCTGCCCAGGCTAGCTTTGAATCTCAATTATGGCATGAGCCACCAATGCCTGGCCCTAATGAATTTTTTAAAGGAGCAATCATTTCTTTTGTTCACAGTATTTTGGGTCATGGTTTCAGAGTTCAGTCCATGGTTTCTTGGTCCCCATACACTTGGACAGAACTTCAATGCAACAGGAGCCTGTGGTAAAGGAACTTCTTCACCTCATGACAAACATCAAGCAGAGAAAACAATGAGAAGGGCCCAGGATATGATACAGTCGCCCAAAACACAAGACCGGGTTATCTACTTCCTCTAACTAGGCACGCCCCCCTCCTTCCATTTCTACCCCCCACCCCACCCCACCCCCACCATCAGCTGGGAACCCAGGCTTGAGCACGACTGTGGTGTCCCAATGAATTTTTTAAATATTTTAACATCTTAGAAGGTACTGTTCCTGTCATGAGTTCTACAGTTTTGTTAAGGTTGCAAACTTTGTGGGCCTAAATTTTGTCATGATTGTCCTGATCATTTCTAGTTGATAACAAATATAGCAGACACTATCTACTTGTATCTGTTTAGCATTCACCATTCAGACCATGAGAATGCAACTGGCCCAAGAGGCAGCTATCCATTAAGAGGCCCTGAGTTTTGCGCCCCCAGTTCCAGCAAATATATAGTTACACACATTTACTACCAATTATATAGCAATGTATATGTATTATACACTAAAGAAATGTAGCGTGTTTCACAATTAGGGGCATGTAAAAATTATGGTATAACCATACTATGGAACACAAAGTAATCACTAAAAACACTAATTTCAAAGAAATATTAATGACATTCGAATCAACTTTTATGTGAAGACAGAGGATACAAAACTAACTACACTTACTTCAGCAACACTGATTCCTCGGAGCCACTTTCCATTGAGTTTATTTTCCTGTATAGGGGTCATTTGCCTGTATAGGGGTCACTTTCCTGCTCCTTCTAGTAGTTCTGGATTCTCAGTTCTCCCCGTAGATCCTTGAGACTTGCCTGCACATTCTGTAGTATCTGCTCCTTTCCCTCTCTACTGTATGCAACCACTGATGTCTCTGTCCTGTTTTTAAAATTGTTTTCATTTGTTTTTTGAGATGAGAGTCTTAGTATGTTGCCCATCTAGCCTGGCATTCCTGAGCTCATGAAATTCTCTTGCCTCAGCCTCCCAAGTGGCCAGGTTTACAAGTTATACTACTACCATACATAACTAGCTCTTCTTTATTTTGAAGCCTAGATTCCTAGACATCAGCCCCAAACTGGCATCCATAGTGATCAGCCAATGATTGGTAAAAAGTTGTGGTTAAACACCTTGAGCCTGGAGAATGCGTGCGCTTATAAGCTTGAGCAGTTCCCAAATCCATTCTAGCTTTTTGTTTTCAAGTCTTATCCAGCCAGGCAGGGACAAGTAGCTTGCTAGGACTTTCCAGTTTTCCCTTCCATTCTTCCTGCACATGAGCACAGCATCCCAGACTTCCCTGAGTAACACTGGATCTTACCAAGGCCTGCCTCTGTGGCCATCTCTCCTGTTCAGTTGCTAGTTGCTTTGTCTGAAGGTTATGATTACCTCCAATCCCTACTGAGATCTCAGGCTAGTTGTACTGTTGGACACACAGATAAAAGTCTACTTGTGGCCCTGGTAGAATTTCTGAGGTAGAGATAGGGATGAGAGAACTTGGAAAGGGAGCAGCCTCAGACTCAAACATGTGATTTCCATGCTTCTCGTTGATATTCATATTCCCTGAACAAATCTCACTTTGTTGCACACCTTTGGTCAATTTTCAAAATGTCTTTTTTTGGACAAAGCAGTTTATAATTGCTTTGTAGGGAGAGGATTGGCTAAGCTCCTTGTTCAGTCATTCTGGAAGTCCTGTTCCTTCACCCATACAAGATTTTATAAATGCACTATTTAAATGTATCTCACTCCTAGGGGGTGAAGTGGGACCTTCCTTGTGGTGTGAAATCCCCAAGGTAATGTCACCTTGACAAAAATGACTTCAACCTGGAATCTAACTGGATTTGCAGGACGAAGTCCCATTTTGTAGACCAGAGTGGATTAGTGGTCCTCTGAACTTGTTTGTTTTTAGTTATTCCTTAGCCAAGAGAGTTCAAAGACCACCCATTTTCCAGAGGGGGGAGAAAACGAGCTCTGTGTTTAACTTTGGTTTACAATAAAGTAAGCACAAGCAAAATAAGTCAACAGAACTTTTTAGAGCCTTGAATATGCCAGTTTGTTGAGATTCTGTAAGAAAATAGTATGCAGTGTTCCCCAAGGTTATTGTGACCACTGAATATTTTCCTCAGTCCCCCCTACCAACACATGGGATTAATGGAATAACATGGGATTAATGTTCTGCAAACACCTTTTGGACTGTTTTACTTGGTATTTCCAGCTTGGTTCAAAATTACTGAGAGGTTAAGGGAAGAATTTGCTGACAAAAGTGATAGCTGAACACATCAGCCTTCCATACATGGGGAGCAGCGTGTGTGGAAATGAGTAGTGAGAAGGAAGTCCATTTTGGCAATTGAACTAATAAAAAATTTTTGTTGGAATCTCAGTTCCAGGGTTGTTTTTGTTAAGGACAACTTACCACATACCAGACATTAAGTAAGATTCTTGGAAGGTAATAAGACAGTAAAGTTAAGGGTAGGATGGAGAAGACACATAATCAGGTGTCAGAGGAGATGGGCATCTAGGCATCCATGAAGGACTAATGTAAGACCAAGAGGAAAGATTAAAGACTTGACAGAGATCCTGGTGTCCTGACGTTCTTGACGGCCAAGAAAGGGTAAGCCAGGAGAGGAAAAGAGGCAGTGAGTCTTGACAGAACATGGCCTATTGAGAACCATACCAAACTTGCATTGCCTGAGTATAGGCATGAGACTGAACAGTGTTTTGGTATGTTGCTCTCTGGTCGAACACTTGTGTAACAAGCGTAAGGCCCTGGGTTCCATCTCTAGTAGAGATGTGGCCTAGTGGTAAAGTGGTTGCCTAGCATGCAAAAAGCCCTGTGTTCAATTCCTCAGCACCATATAACAGGAAAAGCCAGAAGTGTGCTGTGGTTCAAGTCTAGAAAAGAAGCTCAGGGACAGTGCCCAGGCTGAGTTCAAGCCCCAATACTGGCAAAAAAAAAAAAAAAAGAAAGAAAAAACAGAGACAGAAACAGTAACAGAAGAAAGGGGGGAGAGCATAAAGGAGGGGGAAAACGGGTACAAAGGGAACAAAAAATGATGGGCTATGTGTAGCATGTTAGGGATTTGGGATCTTACTCTGAGGGTAAAGGCAAATTATTAAAGACTGCTGACTCTCAGTATCAGATTTACCTATCAAAAGCTCTCTCTGGCAGCTGTGTAGAAAATGATCGTGTAGGCAGATCTGAAAGCAAGCTCCAGGAGTCGAGCAAGAATGAGGAGGGCCTAAACTAGGGAGGTATGACTGTAAAGGAGAGGGCAGCTAAAAATTAAAAGTGACAGAGCTGGGTGACCTCAGATGTTGAGGGTAAAAGACAGACCAGCAGCCCAAGATTCCTGATTTGAACAATGAAAGGCAATGATGGAACCATACCAAGCAACAGGATTGGGAGAAAGAAGTAATCTGTGTATTCAGCCTTTTACTTGTTCAGTTTGACATTCCAACATAACCAAATCTGAGTTCTCTGGATGGAAATAGGTAAAGAAATGTAGGCTTGACAGGTATTTGAATAAAATTATAGGTGAAGCTGTAGGTGTGGATGAGATTGGGTGGGAAGTGTATAGATGGAGAAGAAAGCAGAACCAAACACCCTAGACAACTGCTCCCTCCTCCTCACCTGAACCCCTAACAGGCCTTGTCTGTAACTTACATAGTATTGATCATATGCTGCAATCAATATTTAGCTCAGGTTCCACTGTAAACCAAGGACCAGGCTAGCTGGAATAGACAGAGTTAAGGTCCCCTCACTCAAGGAAAGCTCTATGATCTAGCCAGGGAGACTTATACTCAACTGTTATGCAAAATAAGTAAGAGTTACAATATGTTGAGTGTAGAAGAAACAAGCTAATTGAAGGAACAGAAATGGGAGAGGAGAGAAGGGGGGCATTCTAGTTGGGCTTTGTAAAAATAAATGGATTCTGATGGGCAGGGAAGGGGAAAGAAATGAAGCTGGAGATGAACCCACTGAAAGATCACAACAGAACACAGGTATTGGAAGTGAGGGGAGAAGGGCTTAGAAAGTTAGTCTGGCGCTTGGGAATCCTGCTAGGTTACTCAGGAGACGGAGATATGAGGATTACTGTTTTGAAGCCAACCAAGGCAAAAAAATCCATGAGACTCATCACCAATTAATCACCAAAAAACTGGAAGTAGCACTGTGGCTCAAAGTGGCAGATCTAGCCTTTATGAAAAAGCTCAGCGATAGTACCCAGGCCCTAAGTTCAAGTCCTATGGCCGACAAAAAAAAAAGACAGTAAATGATAATAAAGACATATATTTTAAAGATTAAAAATATTTTATTTAAACTTTTCTTCATAAACACTTTTAACATTTTTTTTCAATTTAAAAACAGAATGGATAGCATAAACATGTTTGAATAGATTATATCCACGGCTTGGGAAAAAAAATTACCTGACAAAAAATGTAAAGGCTTTCAAAACAGGTATAAAAGGCAAACATTAAATTATTCTAAGATTTGTTTTTATATTGGCCCTACGGTTATTTGAGTACTGGGCCAAAATATACCTAAAGGTCAAAATATTTTTCTATAGACAAAGTATGCCCAAGAGGTACAGGGCACATACAAGTTAGGTAGAAAATAACCTCTCCAATCACCTCTTAGGAACATTCTTTTGGAAAGAAATACCTAATTCTTACTGGTATACTGATTAAATTTTTCGATGCAGTTGTTCCCAAAGATGTAAAACAAAAAAATCCAAAAAACTGAAGAGGGAACAAAGCTAATGGCATTTTCTCAATGTTACTTGAGTAATATTGAAGTTATATTGGTATACTGAAAGGATTTCCGGGAATTCATCTATTCTTGTCTATGCCTACTGGATATTTGACTTTATAAACTCTCAATAAACTAATATTTCAGGACTTTAATTTTTAAGATAAATCTCTTTTTAGAAGATATTTATTCCCAAACCGACTCTAAATGTGATTGAATAAATGTATGATCTCTAAAAATGTTCAGAATACAAAAAAAAATCAAAAACATATAGTAGGCAAACAAGAAAACTGGCACTAGCAGTTTCACTGCCATATAGCCCTCAATTATATCTAATATACACTATTATCTATGCTGTTTTACTTTAGTCTAAAACTTTTAAATTATGTATTCTCAAAAGAGCTAGTCTCTTCTGAGAGATAGCTTATAAACTGAAATAACAATTTATATTATAAACTGAAATGTTATGACCTACACCCACATATACATATATAAAAATAGTCCACTGAACGTTTGACATGTTTAGAATATGCAGCTCAAATAATTTGTTACAAAATATTTTAAAGCTTAGTTTCATGTAATTAAGACAAAACTCTCCATTTGACCACTTTTCCCCACACAAATGTGTGTCCTTTTCTATGACTTGAGCAGGCTTCCAAAATGAGGTGTCCAAAAGTGCTGCTTTACAAAAGGTAAGTGACGGGCTCAGTCAGTATTTCACAATTGGAGTTAACACTCATACAGGGCACAGCAAATAGGACACACAACAGCTAATCCGCCTATCAATTAAGCTTGGTTTTGGAAACACCAGTAGCATTTCTTCCGATACAAGACCTTCACTGTGACAATCTTGCATTTTATAAAACGGCTGTGCAAGGATGATTTTTTTTTTAAATCAAAACTTAGAAGGTCAAAGACATGGAAGAGAACAAACGGTACTAAGAAGCAATTAATGAACATCAGCTATTTTTATGTAGTCTGGCATTTAAAATGTAAAGTGAAAGCAACAGAGAAAGATCACAACAGTTACACTGGAGTTTTCAAATCTCATACTGAGTTTTTTTAAAAAAAATACTATTTTGGGCACACACAACCAAAAAAAAAAACAATTTAAAATAAAGTACACAAAAAGCACACTTGAAAAAAAATCTAGGAAAAAAATTCCATAGTTTAGTATAACAAAAATAAATCTCTTGAAGCAATTAAAACTATACTTTTAAAAGGGAATGTAAGTTAATCATGGATTTATAAACTAAATTATGACTACACATAAACCGAAGAGTTTTTTTCATACATTCAGAACCAAAGCAAACAGCAACTATTCTTAAAGCTCAAAAGTAATTACAGCTAACATCAGGTCAGACATGACTTACGTGAAGCTGAACCTAGTTAGTTCAAGTTAATATTCCATGAATTTTATGAAACATGAACTCTGACCTTGGCCTTGTATCTTTAAAATGGAAGACCAAGAGACCAAGAACATCCAATTATTTGCTCAGATGTTACCCTAACTAGGGCTAGATTTTTATGTCTAAGCAATTAAAGAGAACCACGACTGGAGTGTAAAGCCTTTGATGCAGTAACTGTGGCTGATAGCTCTTTCCTGGACTTTTCCCACAAAAGACATCAACAAGGAAAATAATGAAGACATTATTTTCTTTAAAACAATAGAGCACACATACAAGATCCTAAGTGAACTGATATATTTGAAAAGAATTACGTGGCTAACTTTAATTCTCTGTTCAAAAGATTATTATTTTGAAAACATAAAAAAGACAAGATATTGATCCATTTTTATAAATTTTAAGTGAATGAAAGATCGCTAAATGAAAAATGTAGGCCCCACTAATATTAACTTAATTCCTGAAACCAATGCCAACTGTATAATAGCAACTTGGGCTCTTGGATTCTAGACCCAAAAAAGTTACTTCTGTAACCTGGCTGTTTCTTACACTTAAATGCCTCAGTTTTGGAGATTTGAAATCAGGTTTTGTGTCCTACTATGTCTAACTGAACTGACAAAATCTTCACATTTCCACAACTTCACGCTTCCATTTTATGTTCAGTGGTGGCAGCAGAAAAAAAAAGTAAAAGTACAACATTTATACAACAGCAGCCATATAGAAGGCATTGCAATATTGCACCAAAATTCTAAGATCTGGCAAAATTTGCCAGGGTAGATCTAGTCTGTATCAGAGAAAGACCTCTCATGAGAAAGTGGAATCAATGTAAATCATCCACTCCCAAGTCATTCTTGCTTAATTTTGTCAACTACACTTCTTCTTTTGCATTTAAAGAGTTGAAAGGTGCAGCTAATCCTAAAACATTTATAAATGCTTTTCAACAGCTATGTTGATTCATCAGGAACTTTGTGATTACTATCGACCTTCATGTCAGTAGCTTCCAGAAAATTAAACGAAAGCTGAGAGCTGACATCCCTAGTGCCACTACTTTGTACAAAATAAACAAGTAGATATAATCATTAACATTGTAATTAAGGTTCTTACCTCTAAGTCAAAACTGAGCTCAAACTTTCTGAGAGTTGCCACCTTCCATTCAATAACAAATGCAGCAGCCTGACTGGACGTAAAAGAAAAAAAAATGGGAGTTGCACTTACTTTTAAGGGGCCTTTATTTAGGAGTGTGGTATTACCTACTTCTCTTTAAAAGTGCTTGCACGCTGCAGGGTCAGAGCTTGTCATAAACCACGCCATTTCTCACTAAAACAGGGCAACAATAAACAGACTGCAAAGAGAAAACATTTTCAGAAAGAAAAGACATACATCCACAAAGAACATTAACATTTAACTTTAGAAAATAAAATGTTAGTTTTTGTAAATCAATACATTTCAGGAATATAAGGAGTCCAAATATTACTGAATCAATATGGACTTGAAGACAGGCTACTTTGATACCAAATGAGGACTCCAGTTAATTTACCTTTCTACAAAACGTTAATACATGAAAAGACATGACATACAAAAATTCGACAAGAATGGCAAACGGAGTGCAAGTACACAAGCTTAAAAATATAGAATCCTAACCACACCTTATATACTTATAGGATGGATGCGAGTATGGATACGCTTTCACTAACACAATGCAGGTAAGAGAAGGCAGCTTAGAAATAGTGTTCTGAATATAAAAGGTCATTTTGTAGAAAATTTATATTTTTGCATTTTCAGCAAAAAGCCATGCAAAAAAGTCAAGAGTTTTAAACTTTTAAATAATAAAACCAAAACATGTAACAGACTGAAATACACTGAAAGTACTGTCCAAAAAGGTTTCAGATAGGGACTGAAATCACATCCAGTACACTTATTGGGTCTTCTCTTAGAAGATTCCTACACTAACATATGAAAAAAATGTTTAAAGCAGAAAATCAACTTCCTAGATAAGTGGAGCATTCTATTAAACTGCTTCTGGAAGTAGTTTCAAGAGCTAGCGCTTAGAATTAACTTATTGCATGAGTCTGAGGCCACTGAAAACTTAAAAAAAAAATATGCTAGCACAGAATGAAAACTTCTTACATTAGACCAATGGCTTTAATAGTAAAACTGGTGAGGTGTTTTTTTTTTTTTCTTTATACGTTTTTAAGTAACTACTGTATCACAAACAAATGCTTCGTTTGACTTTTGCTTCTAGGGAGATGGACATCATTAGTTGCAACGCCTGACCTCATCCAGTACATAGTCCGGGAAATGTAGGTTGCACACTTGTAAACCGTCTAGCTTGCAGGGCATCCTAGGGTACTCATCTTCCTTCCACTTGTTTTCATCCGGATCAAAAGTAAGAATGGAATCGCTGTAATGACCGTTATAGCAAAGGCCTCCAAGAACCATTATTTGTTTATCTAGCACAGTCACGCCATGGCCACTTCTACCAATTGGCATGGATGCCAAGATGGTCCACTGATCAGTCTCTGGGTTGTATACTTCTGTGGATGGGCAGCCCTGAGATTCAAAAGAGGCCCTCAAGATCACACAGACGCCACCGAAGACATAAAGCTTGCCATTGTAAGAAATCATCTTGTGAAAGCATCTGGCGTAATTCATCTTGCTCTTGTTCTCCCAGCAATTGGTAACTACTTGAGTTCTCCTGGTTCGCTGTTCTATGGTTCCTTCTTTGCTGGGGTCAAACACACATACTTGTTTAGAAGTTGAAGATGAGGTGATTCCGCCAGTGATAAATAACTTGTTGTTTAGCACAGTCCCCTCATGTCCGTATTTGTTAACTGGATAGGGATCCACAAATTCCCACTTATCATTGGTAATGTCATATCTCTCAGTTGAATAGAAAGTCTCATCTCTGGTTCGGCCAGCTACAGCATAAATGAACTTCCCAATAACACCAACTGCAAATTCTGAACGTGGTACAGACATATCTGCCATCCGCAGCCAAGAGTTTTGTCTTGGGTCATACCTGAACACTTTGGAAGAAGCATGGAATTCACCATCAGGGCCCAGTTCTTCCCCACCTAACAGGAACACAAAGTTATTGACGATGGCGAGACAGTCTGGCCGTAGAGGTACTTGTGGGCCCTCCAGCTCCCACCAGACTCGTGGCTTCTTCAGTAGCAATATCTTACTGTTTACCATGCTATGTCCAATCATGCCCCGGAATACTGTAGTTTGAGGTTTGGCAGAACGAATGCGGCTTGATTTTATGTCCAATAGGGGCTGCTGGTGAATGTTCTGAAAGTAATTCAGTGCCTGGTCAACTTCGTAGCGCAGCTGTCGGGAGTATCGATAAAATTCTGATGTTTTAACCTAAGAATATGAGTAAAAGAATTTAATCAGAAGGAAAAAACACCAATAGCAAACAAAATATCAAACCTCAATATAATAATTAATACACTATTTTAGGACCCTTTACTAAAGCTGCTTTCCTTCATAAAATAACCTAGGTTCTATTTGCTACCAAGCTTAACTGTAACATCTCCAAGGTTTCATAAATAAGCCAAGCAATTTTTTTCAGGTACAAGTTTATTTCCAAACAGAAGAAAATATACTAATCGCCTGTTATATATGTCAGGCCCTACAATACAAGTGGGGAACAGGAGGTCAAATTCAGGGCTTCAAAGTTCAGGAAGCCATTCCTGTAGTTTTCTTAACCACTATTAATACCACAAAACCACCATGAATGAATAATTTGGGGAGTTAGTAAAAAATAAATGAGTTAGTGAAAATTTGAAATTCATGCAAAAATCCAGTAGGTTTTTAGTTTTAGTCTGATAGCAACAATTCCTACAGGAAATAATTCAGTAGACAATAGGTCAAACTTTGTTTTTTGGTGCTGGAACTATGTAATGACGATGACTATCAAGATCTTATGAAGCATGATGAAGTGTTGTGCTAAGCACTGTGGGAAAATATTAAAATAACAATAAGATATGGTCCATTTCCTCAAAGAACTTAAGTATGTATTGGAAGAAATGAAAACACAAACAGATTTATCAGAATATTGAGGCAGCTGTACAGTACATTTGAGTGTTGCAGCATTGTACGTATATATCTTATCAAACTGACCCTGAACACTTAAATATTTCAAGAAAGGAGGGGAAGTTGGAGATTAGCAGAGAAATCCCACCTCGTAATTTGAAAACCACGGATATGTACCTATAAGCTTTCTCTCCTCGTTTTCCTTCTTATGTTTATCTTTAATTAATCTTATGTTTATCTTTAATCCCTCATCTAAGTCCAAACAAGTATTTGAGATAGCAGCATGAAATATCTGGTAGCTGTATTCAATAACTAGTTTCTTTGTAACCCCAGGCACTATCTTCTAAGCCTCTGAAATTATTGTTTTGTGAAGGGTCCATGATTTTCTCCAGACTAGCAAAGGAGTAAACAACACAGAAAAGGAGAAAACCCCTTGCCCAACTATGGAAAAGAAAAAACGAACACTGTTACTGCACTACTGGATGCTTTACACGTGCCTCACATGGTAAACTATTCCTCCTGAGAACAATAAAAACCCCTGATTTTCTCATAGGAAAATGGAGGCTTAGACTATTAAGTGACTTGCTCAAGCTACCTCATAAACTAAGACTGACTGGACAACAGGACATGACAGTGCAAGCCTGTAATCTTAGCAGTCTGAGACCAAAGCAGGAGGATTGCCAGCTAGGAGACCAGCCTGAGCTGGGCGCCAGTGGCTAACACCTATAATCCTAGCTTCTAAGAAAGCTGAGATCTGAGGATCAGGGCTCAAAGCCAGCCATAGCAGGATAGCAATGAGACTCTTATCTCCAATTAACTTTCCAATGAACTACCAAAACACCCATAAGTAGAGCTATGGCTCAAGTGATAAAGGGATAGAGCAAAAGCCTTGAACACAACAAAGCTCAGAGACAGTACTCAGGCCTTGAGTTCAAAAGCCCCATGACTGGCAGAGAGGAGAGAAGAGAGAGAAGAGAGAAAAGAGAGCAGGGAGAAGGGAAAATGGGAGAGGAGATGGGAGGGAAAAGGGGAAAGAGGAGAAAGGAGGGGAGAAGAGAGAGGAGGGAAGAAGAGCAGAGGAGAGGAGGGGAAGAGAGGGAAGGGGAGAGGAGGGAAGAGGAGAGGAGTAAGAGAGAGTGAGATATCAGCCTGGACTATATACAGTAAGACTCTGTCTTAAAACAAAAACCTCATAGGTCTGGGTTTGAACCTTGAGCAAAGGTTTTACAGCAAACCCATGCCAACTCCCAGTATATTAAAATATAGCTTCCATTATTCTTTTTGGTTGTTGTTTTCTGAGACAGGGTCTTACTATGGACTCCAGATCCTCTTACCTCAAACTCCTGAGTACTGGGATTACACGTACTTTGCCACCTTACCCAGATCCATTATTCTTTATAAAAATCCGTAAATAACATACTCAATTACTAAACTACTTAACATGCCCAATGAAAGAGCCTAATGACTCCTCCTCTATAACAAAAGAAATCAATCATATGGGTCACAATGATTGAGCACCCAGCTCAGATCTGCCTAACAAAATAACAACTATGAAAGAAAAAAAAGGAGTAATTATAACCAGCTAAAAAAGGAGCAATTATAACAAGTTCAATAAAACAAATAATAAAGGAAACTATGAAAAAGATCTTAGGTTTTACCCTTTACTACTAATTTAAAAAGTTAAAGTGAGCCAGGCATTGGTGACTTATGTCTGCAATCCTAGCTATGTAGGAGACTGAGGTCTGACAATCACAGTTCAAAGCCAACCTGGCAGTGAAGTCTATGAGCCTCTTATCTTCAATTAAGCACCAAAAAGACAGAAATGGACCTGTGGCTCAAGTGCTGGAATGCTAGACTTGAGAAAAAACAGTAATATGGAAAACTAAAGGAAGAAACTGAGCTTCAATCTCTCATAAAAAAAAGAATACTAACAGGAAATCATAAAACAGAGGGGCCCATCAGCTGCACTGGATATAGTTTATAATGAACTAAGCAACTCAAAGACAGCGATGAGAGGGAAAGGGGAAACAGCTTACACTAAGCAAAAGGAAAGAAATGTAGATATCACCTGATGTGGAAGAAATAATTGTATAGTCAAAGCTCATAGAATTCAAACTTTATAGATCATGATAATGACAATTTGCCTTGTGAAGGTTAAAATGTGTTTTTGACTTTAACTAAGTACCACTATTCCACAATACTGTGAAATTTATGTAATCACCTAGTATCAGTTAAAGAAAAGTGAGAGAAGGGGTGGGTTAGGAGCGGTGGGTGACAATGTTGTCAGACACTTTGTATTCATATACTGTTTTGTAGAATGGGAACTTCTTTGTACAACCACTTAAAGATAATAAAAAATAAAAAAGAATAATATATAGCTACTAATATCATAATTAGTATGAAATGATGGTGACAATATTTTCAGTTTCCAAAGTGCAATAGTATTCTGATATTACAATTAAATTTTATATATGCTTTCTTGTGTTAGTGATTCTCTCTGGAATTTCACATACATTTTTGTATTCTTTTTCATATATCACATTTACAAAGAGAAAAAGACTTCTTATCACTTAAAAATGGGTCTCAAAGCTGGGTGCTGGGTGCTCAAGCTTATAATCATAGCTACTCAGAAGGCTGAGATCTGAGGATTGCAGTTCAGAGCCAGCTCAGGCAGGAAACTCTGTAAGGTTCTTATATCCAATTAAACACTATTAAAAAAAGCCACAAGTCAAGCTACAGCTCAAGTGGTAGAGTGCTAGCCTTGAGTACAAAATCTCAGGGACAGCACCCAGACCCTGAGTTCAAGCCCCAGGACTGTCACAAAAAAAAAAAAAAGAAAAATTAAAACTGGGTTTCAAGGGGCTAGTCAGTGGTATAGTGCTTGCCTACAGGGGGCCTTGGGTATGATCCCTAGCACCAAAAAAAAAATCTAAAGCATCAAAACTCTATTTCAAAATAATCTATTTCACTAATGAGAATCTTTTCATATTTTCTTTTCCCATTCTTCTATGAATTGTTTGATGTAGTATTGTAATTACCTTTCTTATCCTTTTCTTGTGTTTGTGTTTGTGTGTGTGCGTGCGCACACACACACCAAGTACTGGTATTGGCTTTTTATTTTTTATTTGCCCAAGGCTACCATTCTACCACTTGAGCCACCATTCCACCTCCTGCATTTTGGTAGTTAATAGGAGATAAGGATGGCATGGACTTTCCTAACCAGGCTGGCTTTGAACTGCAATTCTCAGATCTCAGTCTCCTGAGCAGCTAGGCTTACAGGTGTAAGCCACCAGTGCCTGGAATATATTTTTCTTATTGACAATTAGGAGCTAAAAGGCCATACTATAAAAATCACAAGAATGATAAACCTTGAATTAAATATTTAAGTGCCTACTGTGCACAGCCAGTGGTCTGGGAACTACACAGGTTTTCAAGTAATAGCATCTTGTCCAACATAGTAATTAAGCATCATGTGAAGCCATCCAGTTTGGTGATTAAGAATTTGATTTAGAAAATTTCAGACTTTGGCACTGACAAGCTGTGTAATCTTGGACATAGAATTCAACATTTTTTAAACTCATTTCCTCTTGTAGTATCACTTGAATACCAATTGCATCTATATCTCCTAAATGCTATCATAGGGGACAAGTGAGATAGTTCATATGCGAAGATTTAGTTTGGTGTCTATCATGTTGCAGTGTGCAAATAAACATTCACTGTTATTAGTTTTTATTACTGTGACATCTGTGAAAAATGTCACTCAGTTTAAATGCATCTGATGACATGTTCTTGGTAAGCATTAACAGTTAATCTTTTAAAAAAATGAAACCAGAGGAAGCATTACTTTGGACCTAATCCTCACTATTAAAACATAATTGGTAATGTATAAATAGAAGGAAGCCTTGGAAATAAAGCAGCCATGTTGTTTGGAGATCAAGAAAGGAAGGAGAAATATGCACATATTGGATAGGCAGATTTCAAGTTTTTTCAAAGGAAAATTAGGATCAATTCCAAGATCAGAAACTGTGTAAGGAAGCTTGAGAAGACTTGGAGGCTCTCAAAAGCATAATGCTAATTGTATAATTGCAAAATGCACCGATGAGAGGAGAAAAGGGAAAAGTGTCTTTAAAATATGATGTGCTGCAAAGAGCTTTCTGGAATTCAGATGTTTAAAACCACTTTAAGAACAGATGGTTAAAAAAAAAAAAAAACCTGCCGCATAAAACAACTATTATAAAGAGTAAAATGGAGCTCTAACACCTCAGGATAAACTGTGACTTTATAAAAAACTAAATACTCAGTAAATGTTGTTTTAGAGGTTAAAGTAAAAAGTAGAGGAAAAAAGTGAAGTTTCCCCCATGGAGTGTCTCATGTAATATGAACAAACAACAAAGAAAAATAAATAGCCTTACTCCTATTTTATTTCTATTCCTAAGAATGTCCTATACTTCCCAATCTGAAGATCAAATACAACTGAGAAGAAATTTAAATCCAAGATGGTAGTTATTTTCACCAAGTTCGCATCATTTGATCTCACAAATCATGTCCCTAGATCCTGAAAGGCATCATATAGATAAGGCTACGTAATTGCCTTCTGTAATCTGCATGGAAACACAGTGAAGGGGAGAGCACTAAAAGCCAGACAGATTTTCCAACAACAGATTTGTTAGCCTGAGGTGAATCCTGGATTGCCCAAAAAAAGAACTTAAAAATAAGAAAAGTGAAACCAGGCACTGGTGCCTCACACCTGTAATTCTAGCTACTCAGGAGGCTGAAATCTAAGGATGGTGGTTCAAAGCCAGCCCAGGCAGGAATATCTATGGAATTCTTACCTCCCAGTTAATCACCAAAAAGTTGGAAGTGGAGCTGTGGGGCTCAAGTGGTAGAGCATTAGCTTTGAGCAAAAAGTTAAGAGACAGCACCCAGGCCCTGAGTTCAAAACCCAGGACCAGCATGAAAGAAAGAAAGAAAGAAAGAAAAAGGAAGGAAGGAAGGAAAGAAAGGGGAAAAGGAAAGTGATATACATTAGGAGGCAGCAGGTAATGCCAATACTGACTTCCTTTCCTGCTTATTTTCTGGTGATGTAACAGCACTGGTAGAGAATGAGAGAACCTGTAACTGTCAGCAGTAATCAACAAAATCTAATCATAAAGAGTATAGAAACACCAGGGACTCATGAGCCACTAAGAATTGTGGCAGTAATAATTGTGTGTTAATGCATTTGGAAGGTGGAGTGAGATGACAGGAAATCCGCTTTTTATTAGATGCTAAGGGGTCTTAAAACTTCAACTGTAAAGCTTTAATTGACTCCATCTTCAGTATGAACAAAGGACATAATATGGCAGCCTTAGGAGCTAATAAAATTATGGACTGAATTAAAAGAATAGACACTCTTGCCTTCTCATTCAGGAAAAAAAAACTCTTAAGTGTTCAGTCCCATCAGTACAATTGAAAATAGTCACTGACAAAGTGGACCACATGTAGAAAACAGAAAGGGACCCAAGGATGAAGAAGGTTTCAACCCAATAGAAGACTGGAGAAAAAATGGCAACTTTTCAATATCAGTAACTGCAAATTAGGGGGAAGAGTTAGACCAAGAAAAAGCTCTATAATTAGTACTGTCAAGATAATGGGGGGGGGTCATTACATTATTATTTCTAAGAGCACCAAAACCAGGAGTAACTAAAATTATCAATAAGACATTAATTGAAAGTCTGGCATATACTTACTATATGCAGTCATTTAAAAGAATGAGGCTAAACCACATGCACTGACACGGATGTTCAAAATGTTAAGAAAAAAA
The DNA here is from genome assembly GCF_019054845.1 of Dipodomys spectabilis. Lineage (NCBI taxonomy): Eukaryota > Metazoa > Chordata > Mammalia > Rodentia > Heteromyidae > Dipodomys > Dipodomys spectabilis. The sequence continues at coordinate 1,795,886 of NW_024871203.1, read as the reverse complement.
GAGCAGAAAAATACATTATATTCATAGGTAAGGGGGAAAGTCTGTGTACTACACACAGCTTCCAGTGAGCTCCTGATAACTTGTCCTTTAGTGAGTATATATAGGTCAATATTTGGGGTTCTTATAGGGATCATATCCTCTTTTGTAATCAGTAAAAAGGTTATGGGTTCATATTTCCCCCAGGTGAAGGATTACTGACCTCCGGAGTCAATAACCCTCATTCCACTGGAGGCAGTCCAGGTGTGGTCACCTATTCAGAGCAATGGAAAGATCCCAGTGTCCTATAGAGGACTAGGCTTGATGACTGGTCATGACCTTCCACTTTTGAACCCTGTGCTTGCAGATCACATCGAACTGGCCCAGCTTAACTGCTTGTGGAGTCATTTTCTAGACTTCCATTTCATACCCAGTCTTCTGGTTTCTTTGTACTCTCTCCATTCATTTCATTGCATTTCTTTGAAACCTAGGCTTAAAGGAGTCACTTCATCTCTATTTTAAAGTCCAAATCAAAGCTACATATCTTTAGCCAATTTGTTTCACCTCTAAATACTGCATAATAGAAGTCGTGCCTTTTGTTATAGCTGATTTAAAGATCTCCCAGCAAAAGAAATTTAGCTCCAATTTCTCTCTGCCATGGCTAGTCCTAGATCTGCCTTGTCTTTTTCCCGAAGCTATTTATTGCTGTGATTTTCCTCTAAAACTGCACAGTATTAGTAAGCCTAATGTAAGCCTAGAAATGGAATTAATGCCTGTCTGATAATCCTAAAGTAATTACACATATACTCTGCTTTAAAACAGAGTATAAGTCTGAAACCTTCCATGTGGAAGGAATAATCTAAAATGTATTACTGGGGCTGGGGTGTAGCTCAAGTAGTAGTTTGCCTAGCAAGGATGAGGCCCTGGGTTCAACTTCCAGTTGCATCAAAAAAAATGCATTAATGAAGGGAGCTATCCAAAAAGAAACATATGGCTCATCTTTTCTCAAAGGAAAGGCATTTTCCCATCATTCATTCCTCATGTAACAGCTCAACTGTGGCTATCAGGTGCTCTCAAAAGAAAGATAGGGAAAGAATGACATTTCTTTCATGTTCTAAATTACTTTCCTTCTTTCACAGGAATAAAAAGGCTGTCTTGTTTTAAAACTAGGAAAGATTATCACTTTTCTTGCTTTGATACTTTAAAAATGGTTTTATGAAAAGTGTTTTGTCTTATTCTGAAAATAAAATGCTAAAAAGTACACATTACATCTTTTAAAACAGTAGTCTAAAATTTTAAATCGGCTATTTCATCCTCCAAACTTCTTCTAATTTAACATAATTGTGTGCAAACACATGCTTTTGGTGAGCAAAGAGGAAATTCGAAAAATGACTAATTCTGAATGTGGTCCCTGTAAAGACAAAGATAGAATAACTAGCTCACTGTGCAGAAATAGGGCTACCATAGCCTGGGCTTTTGTCTTAGAAGCACAGAAAAGCCACTGAGAAGAATTAAAGGAAGAATTTACACAGAATAACTATACGTCTACTCTGATACATCATTTCTGAGTTCCTAAATGAATTGATATTTCTAGTTTAAGTTTGACTTGTTCTTACATTTTTCATGATGTATTTGAAATTAAAGCTCACCAAATTTTATTAAAAAGAAAAAAATTCTGTTCCTCCATTCACTGTCAAAATGTTAAAAACCAGCTGGGCATCAGTGGCTCATACCTGTGATCCTAGCTACTCAGGAGGCTGAGATCTGAGGATCATGGTTCAAAGCCTTCCCGGGTGGGAAAGTCCATGAGACTCTTATCTCCAATAAACCACTCAGAAAAACGGAAGTGGTACTGTGGCTCATGTAGTAGAGCACTCACCTTGAGCTCAGGGACAGCACCCAGGTCCAGAGTTCAAGCCCCACAACCGACAAAAAAAAAAAAAAAAAGGATTTGTCTATACTACCCTAACTGAGAGAATTAAAATGGAACATATACCAAGAGCCTGTAATCCTACCTACTCAAGAGAGGCTGAGATCTGACTGAGGATCATAGTTTAAAACCAGCCTAGTAGACAAATCTGTGAGACTCATTTCCAGTTAACCAGCAAGACAGCCAGTCAAGAGCTTTAAACTCTGAATTCAGGCTTCAATACCACCAATACCACCACCACCACCACCACCACCACGCCACCACCACCACCACAAAAAAAGCTAACCTAATTCTCAGAATGACAAGAAAATATCACATAGAAGACTAGACTAGATCTTGACTATCAGAAGAAATATCCAGAAACAAACCAGTTACTATCATAGGGCTTTAGCATTAGCTATAACAAATTCTATCTTTGATACCGAATGCTACATTTAATGAAATTTTTTTTTGTCAGTCCTGGGGTTTAAACTCAAGGCCTGGGCACTGTCCCTGAGTTTCTTTTGCTCAAGGCTAGCATTCTACCACTTGAGCCACAGTGTCACTTCCCGTTTTTTTGTTTTATGAGGTGCTGGGGAATCGAACTCAGGGCTTCATGCATGTTAGGCAAGCATTCTACCACTAAGCCACATTGCCAGCCCTAACAAATTTTTTATTTTCAGGAAAATGTGGGGCAGTCTTTTTTGAAATATTCCACATTCTTATATTTGTTACATTTCAAATTAATGGGATTCACACTGACATTTCCATATATGAATAGAGCATGCACTAATCATGTTCACCTACCCTTCTCTTCCCATCACTACCTTTCCAGTTCTAAATAGCCCCTATTCTACTTTCAGGTCACTTGGGGGAGGAGGGCAGTACTAGGGTCTGAACTCAGGCCTTGTACTTGCTAGGCAGTTAGTCTATCGATAACACAAGCCTACAACACTTTTTGCTTTTACTTTCTGAACAGTTTTGCTTTTGTGGGGGCCATCTTTACACACTGCATTGTAAAACTACCCTAATAGATGACATTTTTATGCAAAGGGAGTAAGGACATAGTTCATATAGTAGAATGCTTGCCTAACTCAGCAAACACAAGGCCCTGAGTTCGAGTCTCTGTTATTTAAAAAAAGGGGGGGCCTAGGTTCAATACACTTTTAATTAATCCATTTTCCCTCAAAGATCTAGTTAATGACCAGGGTAAAGCTATGAAAAATCAGTACATGCTAAGCACAAAACCTTTCAGTGTTGCTATCATTAATGAGCCCTTGGTATGTGAGGAGGATGGTTCTAGGCCCTTTTTTGTAAAATATTATATGCATTTATCCTTCACACATATTCCTATATATGTTAAACAATCTCTAATTCGCTTGCAATGCTTAACATAATGTAAATGTTATTTAAATAGTGCTCCACTATAATTGTTTAGGGGGGAAAATGACATAATTGGAGGGAAATATTTTCAATCCAAGGTTGGCTGAATTTGTGGATGCAGGATCCACAGATTGAAGGGCTGACTATAAAGTCAAATACCAAAGGGCTTAGATAATTTTTTATGCTAGTGCTGGGTCTTGAACTCTCACTTGGCTTTTTCACTCACAGTTGGCACTCTTACCATTTCAACCACATCTCTAGCTCATTTTTTACTTGTTTGATGATTCATTGGAGATAAGAGTCTCTTGGACTTTTCTGCCTGGGCTCAGCTGAGCCTCCTAAGCAGCTAGTATTACAAGCCCTGAGCCACCATCACTGATGTCCAAAGCAAAGACAAACATTATTAAGAATTTATCCATAATCTTTCAAACAGGCAACAGTCTGAAGAACTTTTTGTTTTGGGTTTTGTTTTTTGGGGGTTTTTTTGGCAGTCATGGGGCTTGAACTCTGGGCCTGGGCTCTGTCCCTCAGCTCTTCAGGTCAAAGCTAGTGCTCTACCACTGGAGCCACAGCACCACTTCTGATTTTCTGGTGGTAATTGGAGATAAGAGTCTCATGGACTTTCCTGCCCAGGCTGGCTTTGAACCATGATCCTCATGATCTCAGTCTCCTGAGTAGCTAGGATTACAGGAGTGAGCCACCAGCACCCAGCTAAAATAGTGTATTAAAAAAAAAACATGCTTTTTATCTGGTTTTACTAATAATTAGAGAGCATAAACTAAGTTTGAGGATTTACAATTTAAGAAGATTTTTTCCTATCTATGGAAAAAAATCTATGTAAACATTTCATTTATAAATATGGTAGAATAGGCCATAGAAAAGGTTAAAACCTAAAACTAACTTCTGAATGAGCAGTGCTTACTTATGACACATGGCAGTTTTTAGATAATAAATTTGAAAATTAAAACTTAAAAGCTGCCTAGCTCCAGTGGCTTACAACTATAATCCTAATTACTCAAAAGGCTGAGATCTGAGGACTGTGGTTCACAGCCAGGATAGTCAGGAATGTCTGGGAGACCCTTACTGCCAGCTAATCACCCTCCCTCCAAAAAAAGCCATAAGTGGCTCAAGTGGCAGAGTGCCAGCCTTGAGCATAAAAAGCTCAGAGAGGGGCTGGAAATGTAGCTTAGGGGTAGAGTATTTGCCTAGCATGCATGAAGCCCTGGGTTCAATTCCTTAGTACCACATAAACAGAAAAAAAGCCAGAAGTGGCACTGTGGCTCAAGTAGTAAAGTGCTAGCCTTGAGCAAAAGAAACTCAGGGACAGGGCCCAGGAGCGCGCGCACGCAGGCACACAGGCATACACACACACACACATACACACCAGGAGCGCGCGCACGCAGGCACACACACACACACACACACACACACACACACACACACACACACACACACACACACACACACACACACACGCAGGCACACACACACACGGATAGCTAGGCCCCAGAATCAGCAAAAATTAAAACACAACAACAAAAAAACTAAAAACGTCTTTTGTCCTGTTGAGGGTTTTTTTTTGTGGTAATGGGGTTTTGAACTCAAGACCTTGCATCTGCTATTCAGGCACTCTACTGCTGAGCCAAACTGGTATCTGAAGACCTTTTTTGCACTAATTCATGGGGGCTACCTTTTTTTCTCAGGCACACTCCTACATCACTTTCTGCCAATTTAAACTTCCCATAATGGCTGAGATGACAGGTGCATGCCTTTGCAGCCAGCTTTCTTTCTTTGAAATGTGAGTTTCACAAACTCTTTAGTACCAAGGCTGGCCGGATACTGTGATCCTCCTGATCTCAGCCTCCCGAGTGTCTGGGATGACAAGTGATTACCAATGAGCCCACCTACTGATAAGAGGTCTCGAGGGTACGACCAGCTGGCCTCAAATCTTAATCCTCTGTTCTCAGCCTCCCAAGCAGCTAGGGGGCTGGCCAGATTAGGCCAGCTCCTTTTTCCCCTGTCATTTCTAGACTTCCCTGATCCTCTACTAGAGATGAACCTCAGTCTTTCTATGTGCCAAAGAAAGCACTCTCCACCTCCAGTCTTCTCTTCATATTTTGCTTATCACTTGTTTTCCTCTTTCCTCCTTAATTAATAAAGAGGTTCCCTGTTTGTTACATGCCAACATGGCTGTCTCCATGCCATGCCTTCCATTTTCAATCTCCAATTCTCCTAGGGTTTTACTTGCAAAAAACCAGCAAGTAAGACTGAATTCTGCAAGTGTTTTTTCAATAGGTTCCTGGCTAAATACATTCCCTAAGATACTGTCTTTCCCAGGGCTCTAGCAGTAGTCAACACTTAGATTCCTAGCACTCTTTCAAAATCTGTTAGCCTCAAGTGAATGTAAGTAAAAAGTAGAAAATTTAAGAGCAACACTCCACAGCTGTGCATAAAAGGCAGGCAATATCAGAGGAGAAAAACACCTTAGGTGATTTTTTAAAGAACTGCACACATGTTAATTACAATCATCTAGGTCCATGGGGTCTTGGAGGAGGAGCTGGCAAAAAGGAGATGATGCAGAGAAAGACATTAAGCTAACTTAGTACACTTAGCCCATTGACCTAGTTTCCAAGAGAAAACCTGCTCATCTCTGTGCTTTCACTCCAAGGGGCAAGTGAACTGATTGTTAATTTAAGCAATTTCAAGTTATAGCTGCATAAATACAATTTGATATCTAGTCAATTTTCACATCTTTATATCAGGCAATTACTAGATTAGTCAAAGCAAGCATGTTCCAGTGCCTAAAAGAAGGGATTTTGGAAGAACTTAAATATGACAACTCCATTTTTTTTCCACTCCTGGAACTTGAACGTGGGACCTGGGCACTGTCTCTGAGCATATGTGTATGTGTATGTGTGTGTGCGCGCATGCAGGCATGAGTGCACAGGCATGTGTGCACCAATGCCTGGGTGCTGTCCCTGAGATTTTTTTCACTCAAAGCTAGCAGTCTACCACTTGAGACACAGTTTCACTTCAGCTTTTTTTCTGGTTAATTGGAGGTAAGAGTTTTACAAACTTTCCTGCCCAGGCTGGCTTTGAACTGCAATACTCAGATATGTCACCCTGTTGAACAGCTAGGATTACAGGTGTGAGCCAACAGCACCTAGCCATTTGTTTTTTGTGTTTTGTTTTGGTTGGTTGTGGGGCTTGAACTTGGGGCCTGGGCACTGTCCTTGAGCCTCTTTGTGCTCAAGGCTAGTACTGTAGCTCTTGAGCCACAGTGCCACTTCTGGATTTTGAGTGGTTAATTGGAGATAAGAGTCTCAAGGGGACTTTTCTGCCCAGGCTAAATTTGAACTGCAATCATCTGATCTCAGCCTCCTGAATAGTTGGGATTACAGGTGTGAGCCACTGGTATGTGGCCCATTTATTGATTTTTTAATACAGTAATTCTAACATTTTTGAATCTAGAGCATCTTTAGAGTTATAAATATTGCATAAGGTAAGATTCAGCTTGTATCAATAATTTTCCATGGCCTGTGAATAATATCATAAATATCCCAGTGGCCTTTAAATAAAAAAAAATCAACAAATAGGTGTTTTACTCAATAATTTTAACAATTTGGCTAAGAATCAGAACTTCAGAGTCAGAGCATGCATGGCTCAGCAGCAGAGTGCCTGCCTAGCAAGTATGAAACAAAGTTCAAACTCTAGTACCACCCCCCAAAAATTCATCTTTTTCATGATTATGCAAAATATATTTGCTTCATGAAATGTTTTCAATAAAGCAGTGGTTTTAAGCTAAAAGAACAAAGAAAATATAGTTTTTACCACTTAAATCTTCACTGAAATGTAGAATGACAAGTAGCAGGTTTGAGCTCTATTGCTATGAACAGATACAAAGACCATCAGAACTAATAAAAACACATAGATATTTGCTTAAATAAAAATTAAAATGATAGTCTAGATTTAAGATGGAAACCACTAAAAACAAACCATTAGAACGCCAACTATGTCAAAAGGCCAAGATCTGAAGCAGGGCGCCAATTGCTTACACCTGTAATCCTCCTAGCTACTCAAGAGGCTGAGATCTGAGGATTGCAGTTCATTGCCAGCCCAGGAAGGAGAGTTCATGATACTCTTATCTCCAATTAACTACCAAAACTAGACAGAAATGGAAATGTGGCTCAAGTGGTAGAGCACTAGCCTTGTGCAAAAAACTCAGGGAGAGTGCTCAGGCCCTGAATTCAAGCCCTAGAACTAGTAGCAAAAAAAAAAAAAAGTTTTAAACTTTCAGATTTCCTTGATTATATAGTGAAAAATCCAAAATTTCTTTTCACATCTTATATATTTTCAGTTATGGGGCTTGAACTAATAAGGGCCTAGGTGCTATTTCAGAACTTTTTTGTTGAAGGCTAGCACTCTACCACTTTAAGTCATAGTACCACTTCCTTTTCTCTGATGATTAATTGGAGATAAGAGTCTGACTTTTCTGCCTACACTGGCTTTGAACGGTGATCCCCAGGTCTCAGCCTCCTGAGTAGCTAGGATTACAGGTGTGAACCATTAGCACCCAGCTTTTAATTTTATATTCTTTTAGTGCCATTCAATTTCTTATGCTATGTTTTGTTCATCCAAACGCATTAGAATTGTCATAACTCTACAACAACTTCTAAATAACCCAACAAGTGAACAGCATTCTTTCTGCATCTTAAAATCCTTCCTTTCTCTAGTCTAGCAGCTGTAACAGGAAATCCCTGAACTGAGAAGCAAGCAGACTTGAGTTCTAGTGTGGACACTGGCACTTATTCAGGAATTCATAAAATAAGGATAATATTTAGATCCTATCAATATATATATATATATATATACACACACACACACACATACCACATACACACACATATATATGTATATGTTTAACATATACATCAAATTATATAGATTTATAGATATAGATCTCTATATCTCTATATCTATCTATCTATCTATCTATCTATCTATCTATCTATCTATCTATCTATCTATCTATCTATATCTGGAAGCCTTGGATTCTTTAGTGGTGGTCCCATAGAGTAATGAGTATAAAGTTAAGACAATGTTTGCAACTGGCTAAAAATTTCAGAAGAAGACTACAGGATTAGGTATTAGAAAAGGGCATGTTTCAGGTTCCTGGAATCAGTGGGAGCTCTTCTGTGGGGAGACACAGAATACCCTTTTCCCCTCTTTATGAAGCCTCTGCTCAGATCTGATAGTTTACCACAGAAAGATTTAAAATCCCCATAGATTCCTTCCTCAAGCTTTGAATACTTGCTTTGTGTTTTCCAGAGGCCAAGGAAAAGATCCTGACAAAAACATGCTATGCTTATTAACACTTACCTTCATCAAGCATGCCAAAGAATCGTGCGGTGGTGAGATCTTTAACATTAACTGCACATCACATTTCTTTTCTTCTTTCTTTTTTTAGATCAGAGACCAAGACTTGATCTCTGTACCTGATGCTTTCACTCATTGGCTGGCGCTCTACCAACCAAGACACACCTCCAACCCCTGCACATAACATTTCTAAAGGCTGGAAGTCTGGAAGGGGGGGCTAAGTATGTGAAAAAGGCTGTCTACCATATGTGTATTCAGAGAGTTTTTAATAAACGACTTCCTGAACTTTAGACAGTGTTATGCAATAAAAATATAATCCAAGCCAGGCGCCAGTGGCTCATGCCTGTAATCCTAGCCACTTATAAGACTCAGATCTGAGGAGTGAAGTTCAAAGCCAGCCCAGGGAAAAAAAAAAAACAAGGATGTGTTAAGAGAAAGTAAAGAGAATAATTAAGTTAATGCCAACACATAGACATGATAGCCAAAAGCAATACATAAGCCTTAATTAGAATCCAGTGTATTATGGAGATTAACTGAAAACTTGAATATGGATTAGCTATTTGATAATGGGTCTTAGTGTTAGTGTTCCTAGGCAGGGGAACAGTATTATACTTAGGTAGGAAAGAGTCCTTATTCTTAAAAAGAATCATGCTAGTGGTATCAGTGGCTCATGCCTATAATCCTAGCTACTCAGGATGCTGAGATCTGAGGATCATGGTTCAAAGAGCCCGTGAGACACTGAGACTTTTTTTTTGCCTGTACTGGGGTTTGAACCCTGGGTCTGAGCACTGGTCCTATGTTCCTGAAGGCTAGTACCAGTTGAGCTACAGTGCCATTTCCGGCTTTTTCTGTGATGAATTGGAGATGAAAGTCTCACAGACTTTCCTGTCTGGGTTGTCTTCAAACCATAATCATCAGATCTCAGTCTCCTGAATAGCTAGGATTACAGGTGTGAGCCACTGGCGCCAGGCCCCTGTGAGACTCTTCTTCTAACCACCAGAAAACTGAAAGTGCCATTTTGGCTCAAAGTGGTACAGTGCTAACTTTGAGTGAAAAAACTCAGGGACAGCGCTTTGAGTTCAAGCCCCACAACCAACCAGAAAAAAACAAACAAAAACAAACAAACAAAAAAAACCCTTACATAGAAAGGCTATGTAGCCTCTACCTATCTAGCAAATATGGCAAAATGTTAAATACTAATTAAACAACATAGTATGTTTTTGAGTGCTCCATTAATCTTGTGGCTTTTTTGTGTATTTAGAAAATCTCATAATAGAAAGTTTATTCATGTTAAGGCTAAAAATAAAAAGTAGACATCAACATTCCATTTTACTAAGTTCCAACAAAATTTAGAAATCTTATGCTCATATCTTCAATTAAACAGGAAAAAAACGAAACAAAAAATGGAAATGAGATGTGGCTCAAGTAGTAAAGCCTTAAGCAAAAAAGCTAAGCAAAAGTGTAAGGCCCTGAGTTCAAGTCCCATTACCAGTGCATGCACACAAACATATACAACGCCAAAATACTAAAGAAAAATCAATCCCGTCTACACGTTTCCACCATATAACTTTCTTACCGAAAAAAGAGAAGCAGAGAAGTGACATGTCTGCATTTCTAAGCCCCCTCTCTATGCCCTGAATGTATATGGATCCTAAAAAGGTCTGGTTTGAGACTTTCAGTACGCCCAGTATTAAAAAAAAAAAAAAAAAGATGGATTCTATTTTCAATTATTTATTGTGGTGTGTAAAATTCTCTAAATTCTTTTGCCAATCAAATCTTCTGTATTAGTTTGATTTCTAGTTTGATTTCTAGAGATGAGGTCTCCAATCTGCCTAATGGTGTTTCTCAACATTTTAGAAAATTACAAATTCTTTTGATGAACTTAAATGCCACACAGTAAAGCAAAAGTCACTACTTACTTCCTACTTAACTTAGTAGTGTAACTAAAGCAAAAGTGAGATTTATATTAGCAAAAAAAGTCTCTGTGTGTGTTTGTGTGTCTGTCTGTCTGTCCGTCCTAGGGATGAAACTCAGGGCCTGGGCACTGTGCCTGAGCTTTTTATGCTCAAGGATAGCACTCTGCCACTTGAGCCACAGTTCCACTTCCAGCTTTTTAGGTAGTTAATTTAAGAGTCTCACAGACTTTCTTGCCCGAGGTGGGCTTTCAAACACAATCTGCAGATTTCAGCCTCATGAGTAGTCAGGGTTATAGGCATAAGCCACTGCCCAGATGTGGCTGGGTTTTAAGTTTTCCTAAGGAATTAATTTTAGAAGGAAGCCTTAGTAAGTTTTTTCTGATAACTCCAAATACCTGGTCAATGTTAATAAGTATTCTATATATTGCAAATGACAAAGGAAGTCATCAACAGGTTTAACTTATGTCTTTTACAACTAGTATTAACTTTTAGCCTTCACCACCACTGCCTACCTTAAACTGATAGTTGTTAGAATGTTTTTAAAAAAAAAAAAAAAAAGCTCAGAAGCTCAGCATTCACAAGTCAATTACTGTTATCAGTTATCTGTCATACTGCCCTTCAATAGGGAAAATTTTATTTTCTATGTCACAAGTACTTTCATCTAAACTGCATTTAGTGGGCTTCTGTTTTAGTAGGAAATCATTTCTATTTCATATATGAGAACAAAACAGGATTCTCCAAGGAAAAGAACAATAGAAACAATTGTAAGAAAAAAAATCAAAATATTAAGAGACAAATGATTTACATAGTTGATGTGGGGCTGATTCTCACTGGACAAAAAAGAAGTTAGGTTATCTAGCTTCAACTAATTCTGTCATATCAATATAATCTCAGAATAAAGATAAAATTCCATAAGAATAAGATAATGACATTGGGGGGGGGGGAGGATAACCAGCTTCTAAATGACATTCTAAAATACAAACTCAAGCTGGCACTGATGGCTCATGCCTATAATCCTAGCTACTCAGGAGGCTGACCCAGGCAGAAAAGTCTGTGAGACTCTTATCTCCAATAAACCAACTCAGAAAAAGCCAAAAGTGGCACTGTGATTCAAGTGGTGGAGTGATAGCCTTGAGCAACAAAGAAGCTCAGGGACAGAACCCAGGCCCAGAGTTCAAGCTCCAGGACAAGCAAAAAAAAATACAAATTTGTTTATTTCTCAAATTGCATAAAGAACTCTCATTTACACATACATTTTTATCACCAGGCCTAGTAAGTGAAGCTGAAGAACTATTTTACATCAAGAGTACCAACCAAGCTTTGTGTGCTTTCTAGAAAGAAGAAAAGATGTAGGAGGTAAACAGAGCCCCAGAGGTAACCACATGATTAGAAACCAATTAAGTTAAGCAATTACTGAAATGGTTCTTTCCTCTGGGCAAAAATGGATTACAAGTGAAAAACTCAGATATGAAAAATGAAAATGCTTACATGCAAAAAGACCAAAGCTGCTTTGGGAAAACACCATTCTGGGTGGGGGGACTATTTCCCCGGTAAAGTGTTGTACAGGGATGTTTGGTGAATATAGAGGATTTATGGTTCATTTGTTTAGCAATGCTAAAATGTTGTTTTTAGATATGTAACATAACATATTTGAATGGTTAAATTTAGTTAGCCGTCACAGTAAAACAGAAAGAACAGAGCTAGTGAGAGTAGGGAAGAGAATAATTACTACGGCCTATTGTTTTTTTCATAAGTGACAAAGTAAGGAATTTAATAGGGAGACAAATGTCAGACCCAACCTAGACGTCTCAAAAACAATAGAAAGTAGCAAGAAGAGAGAAACATTTCTGGCTCCCCATGCAGGATATAGGAATTAAACACTCTTGAGGCCTATTCGTTTTCCAGAGCTATTTCATGTGTCATTACTACATTTCGGAAGAACAAGAAACTATGGTAATGTATATTATGCAGAACTATAAATCTCTACCATCCTGTTTCCAACATGTATTTCCTAAATTACCTTTTAAGAATTAGCCTGATCCAGTTTAGATTTCTTTATGAATATAAAGACAAGCAAACTTATAAACATTTTAAAATAATTTTAAAATACAACTACTCTACTATCCACTTACCTGGTTCATATTTTACCCACAGAACACATTTTTTTTTTTGGGGGGTCCGGTCGTGGAGCCTGAACTCTGGGCTTGGGCGCTGTCCCTCAGCTCTTCAGCTCAAGGCTAGCACTCTACCACTTGAGCCACAGCGTCACTTCCGGTTTTTTTCTTTTTGCTTATATGGTGCTGAGGAATCGAACCCAGGGCCTCAGGCATGCAAGGCAAGCGCTCTACCACTGAGCCACCTTCCCAGTCCCCACAGAACACATTTTTAAAACTTAAATGCACAAGTCACAATAAACTTAGGTTTCTTATATATATCAACTATTCGAATAAACCATTCTTTTTTGCGCCTTAATAAATCTGAAAATCTTAACTGTAACCACTCAATTAACTTGTCTTACTTGTTTAAAAATGCACTAACCTTCTCAAAAACACTGGATGGGGTCATCAAACAAAATCTGATGTTCTGAATGATGGTATCAGTATGTCTCCAGCGCCTTCTATCATGCCGCAGCCAAGACTGCACAGCTTCATACAGCTCGATCTCAGGAAACCTGCTCAGATGATCATTATCCAAATAAGACATGAGCTTTTCAAAGCTCAAATAGGACAAGAAGTCAGGCCTGGACATGAGTGGTACAAAGTTGTCCAGAAGAAAAGTATCCAGCTTCTCCCTGACTCCCTCTATGTTTACACCAAAATCATCTAAGAGCCTCATTATTTCTGCACAGTTTTCCAGGCAGATTTTTGCTAATAGGAAAGAGCAACAGAACTTCACCACTTCTATAAGTTGGACATACATAGCGGCCTGAAGAATCTCATGAACAGTATTCATACTGAGTTCTATAGTCCCATAGTACATAAATTGAAGGACATGGCTGAAACCAGTAGCTGTTAGACCTTTCAAATGAATTTTGTCCTGATCTCGTTCCCTCATGTCTGCAGTAAACATAATTCTGAAGTAATCACTCTGGGTGGCAAGGAGTGCTTTATGGGCCTGGAACTGGTGATCTTCAATAACCAGAGTAACATCAAGAAGCAGGCCCTCCTCATACAGTGCTCTGAACCCAGCAGAGACACTGGAGTCATGGATGGAGGAACAGAAACCTTCCACGTCCCCTGCCATGAATCACCTGGAAAGAAAGTAATGAAAAAATGGCGTTAATCATTTCCATGTATGCAAAAGACAGTGTTAAGGGCTTTAATATTTTTCATAATCATCACTGCCTACATCCTAAGTGTCCAACCATCTGAGAGAAGGCAATTTACAAGTTTTCAGAGGATAACAGTATTTGTTTCCTACCTTGGAGAAAGAATCTATTAAAAATATATTTGTCAAACAATGGTAAAATGCTAGCTTACAAATAACAGCAGCATATCCCACTGATTTTACACTCTACATAAAAGATTTAAATAAGTTCCAAAATTAGCAAGAGAAAAAGACTTTTACACAAAGGGTGAACAAATGCAGCAGTGGTACGCATTAGACACTATGTTGAAAATGAAATACACAACTTGTGGGTGGGACGGGAAGGAAAAACTGGGAGAGAGCAAGGGGAGGGGTGACATTACCCAAAAAGAAATGTACTCATTACCTGACTTAGGTAACTTACAAAACTGTAAACTCTCTGTATATCACTTTCATAATAATAATAAAAAAGAATTGTACAACCAAATACTGAATTAGGGAAAAAAGACAAAAGAAATTACATCAAAAGGTACATTTGAAAACTTCCACAAGCCGGGCGCTGGTGGCTCACGCCTGTAATCCTAGCTACTCAGGAGGCTGAGATCTGAGGATCTCAGTTCAAAGCCATCCCGGGCAGAAAAGACCGTGAGACTCCTATCTCCAATCATCCACCAGAAAACCGGAAGTGGTGCTGTAGCTCAAGTGGTAGAGCGCTCGCCTTGAGCTGAAGAGCTGAGGGACAGCACTCAGGCCCAGAGTTCAAGCCCCACGGCCGACATAAAAAAAAAAAAAAAAAAAGAAAACTTCCACAAATTTCCCTGAAGGAAATAGGTACTTAAAGCAAATTGTACATAAAAAAATTTTTTCTACCATTACTTAAGTCTAGGCACAGTAGTGAGCTCTAGTACTTTCAAGTACTCAGGAGGCAGAGACAGGAAGGCCGTTTGAGCCCAAGAGTTTGGAGCCAGAATGCTTAACATAGTGAGACTTTCATCATAGCCAAGGTATATAATCAGCCTAGATGTCCCTTGATAAGTGAATGGATCAAGAAAATGTGGCATATATACACAGTGGAATTTTACTCATCCATTCAAAAGAATGATATTGTACCATTTGTAAAGAAGTGGAAAAAATCTGGGGAAAAAAATTGTTAAGTCAGGCCCAGAGAGAAAATGGATTAATGTTTTTCCTTATATGTGAAAGCTAGATTTAGCTTATAAACTTGTAAGTAAACATGCTGGGTGGTATGAAGTGTATACAAATGAATCTATTCAAGGGAGAATTCAGTGTAATTTCTTAGAAAAGCAAAGTTCAACAAAATAACCAGGAAAGGGTACTTAAAAGGATTGGGGTGGGGTCAAAGGATGACAAATGAAAGAGAGGGAGAACACAGTCAAGAATTCAATGCAGGGGAATGGGAAGGTGGCTTAGTGGTAGAGTGACTGCCTAGCATGCATGAAACCCTGGATTCTATTCCTCAGTACCACATACACAGAAAAAGTCAGAAATGGTACTGTGACTCAAGTGGTGGAGTGCTAGCCTTGGGCAAAGGAAGCTCAGGGAGAGTGCCCAGACCCTGACCTCAAGCTCCAGGACTGGCAAAAAAAAAAAAGAATTTAATGCAGGCCTGGCGTGGGTGGCTCATGACTATAATCCTAAACTACTCAGGAGGCTAAGATCTGAGAATGGAAATTCAAAGCCAGCTGACAAAAAAGCCCAAGAACCAGCCAAAAAAATTAGAATACACACACACACACACACACACACACACACACACACACACACACACACACACACACACACACACACACACACACACACACACACACACACACACACACACACACACACACACACACACACACACACACACACACACACACACACACACACACACACACCTAAGAATGAGGAAAGGCATAAGGGAGGGATGGTTGAGAATGTTGAGATCTGAGAATGGAAATTCAAAGCCAGCTGACAAAAAAGCCCAAGAACCAGCCAAAAAAATTAGAATACACACACACACACACACACACACACACACACACACACACACACACACACACCTAAGAATGAGGAAAGGCATAAGGGAGGGATGGTTGAGAATGTTGAAAAGATGCACTGTCTTCATAAACTGCTTTGTTAAATGGCAACTCCTTTGTACAACTACTTAAATTTGAGAGAGAGAGAGAGCACAAGAGAACGAGCAAGCGCAAGCATGAGAGCAAGCGCTGGACACTGGTGGCTCTTGCCTATAATCCTAGCTAATCAGGAGGCTGAGATCTGAGGATCAAAGGAAGGTCTATAACACATTATCTCCAATAAATTACTAAAAAACTGTGGCTCATGAGTGGATCCAAAAAATGTGGTACTTATACCCAATAAAATTTTACACAGCCATTAGAAAGAATAATATTACATCATTTGTAGGTAAATGGCTAGACTTAGAACAAATCATGTTGAGTGAGGTAAGCCAATCTCAGAGCACATTTTCTCTCATTTGCAGAAACTAGATCTAATAAATTATATAGGACTCTAGACATTCACACACAGTGAATCAAAGGAAGATACTCTTAGAAGAACACAAAGGCACAATCCCTATGTGCATCTGATCATATAAAATAGTATTTTTCACCAGGCACTGGTGGCTCACACCTATAATCCTAGCTACTCAGGTGACTAAGATCTGAGGGTCGTGGTTCAAAGCCAGCACGGCATTAAAGTTTATGAGACTCTTTTTTTTTTTTTTTTTTTTTTTGGTCGGCCGTGGGGCTTGAGCTCTTCAGCTCAAGGCGAGCGCTCTACCACTTGAGCTACAGCGCCACTTCCGGTTTTCTGGTGGTTTATTGGAGATAGGAGTCTCACGGTCTCTCCTGCCCGGCTGGCTTTGAACCGCGATCCTCAGATCTCAGCCTCCTGAGTAGCTAGGATTACAGGCGTGAGCCACCAGCGCCGGCTAAAGTTTATGAGACTCTTATCTCCAATAAACTACTCAAAGAAAGCAGAAGTAGCACTGTGGCCCAAATGGTAGAGCACAAATAGCTCAATGACAGAGCCCAGGCCCTGAGTTCAAACCCCAGGACTGGAAACAAATAAATAGTTTTCAAAATCAATTCCAAGAAAGGGAAACAAGAGGATTTCTCCTCATTGCTGTTTTTCTTTTGTCTTGTTCATCTACCTATCTTTGGGAGGGTAAAGGGGGGACACAGAAATGGAGGGACAAAGGATGAACAAGTGCAGCAGCGGCACTCACTAGACACTATGTTGAAAATGAACTTTACATGCTGGGAATGTGGCTTAGTGGTAGAGTAATTGCCTAGCATGCATGAAGCCCTGAGTTTGATTCCCCGGTTCCATATAAACAGAATAAAGCTGGAAGTGGTGCTGTGGCTCAAGTGGTAGAGTGCTAGCCTTGAGCAAAAGAAGTTCAGGGACAGTGCCCAGACCTTGAGTTCAAGCCCCAGGACTGGCAAAAAATGAACTATACAACTTGTGGGTGTGGATGGAAGGGAAAAACTGAGACCAAAAGAAAGGGTGACATTGTCCAAAAAGAAACATACTTGTTACCTGATTTGTGTAACTCTAACACCTCTGTACATCACCTTCATATTAAGAAAAAAAATTATGCCAGGGGCTTGTGGCTCACACCTGTAATCCTAGCTATTCTAGAGGCTGAGGGCTGAGGATTGTGGTTCAAAGCCAGCTTGGACATGAAAGTCCAGAAGACTCTTATCTCCAATAAACCACTCAGAAAACCGGAAGTAGCACTGTGGTTCAAGTGGTAGAGCAGTAGCCTTGAGCTGTAGAGCTCAGGGACAGCGCCCAGGCCCAGAGTTCAAGCCCCATGACTGACAAGAAAAGAAAAAAGAAAAAAATTAAGCTTCGGCTCAGCCAGGTGCTAGTGGTTCATGCCTGTAATCCTAGCTACTCGAGAAGCTGAGATCTGAGGATTGTGGTTCATAGCCAGCCCAGTTCATGAGACTCTTATCTCCAACTAATCACCAAAAAAGCCAAAATTGGCATTGTGGCTCAAGTAGTAGACTGCTATCCTTGAGCACAAAAGCTCAAGGACAGCACCCAGGCCTTGAGTTCAAGCCCCAAAACCAGAACAAATAAAAAAAGAAATCAAAATATTCACAAGTCTAATAATAGATTATTAAATATGATTCAGTCTTATAATTAATTGCTATGACTATTAAGAATGGTAAGCCCGGGCTGGGAAGGTAGCTCAGTGGTAGAGCGCTTGCCTTGCATGCATGAGGCCCTGGGTTCGATCCTCAGCACCACATAAGCAGGAAAAAAAAAGCCGAAAGTGGTGCGGTGGCTCAAGTGGTAGAGCGCTAGCCTTGAGCTGAAGAGCTGAGGGACAGCGCCCAGGCCTGGAGTTCAGGCCCACAACTGGACCCAAAAAAAAAAATAAAAAGAATGGTAAACCCACTGCTGGTGGCTTACACTTGTAATCCCAGCCTACTCAGGACTCTGAAATCTGGAAGATGACAATCTGAAGCCAGTCTGTACAGAAAAGTCCAAGAGACTCCAACTCTAAAATAAATAAGCTAGGCTGTTCTGGTGTTGGTGGCTCACACCTGCAATCCTAGCTACTCAGGAGGCTGAGATGTGAGGATTAAGTTTGACACCCATCTAGACAGATAAATCAGAGCCACTTTTCTCCAGCAAAAGGCTGAAAGTAGGGTTGTGCCTCAAGTGGTAGAGGGCCAACCTTGAATGAAAAAAAAAGACAAGCAAGAGTACAATGCCATGGGTTCTAGTCCCAAGCGAAGAGGAAGGGAAAGGGAAAGGGAGGGAATGGGAATGGGAGTGGGAAGGGGTACAGGGAAAGAAAGGAAAAGGTAATGGGAAAGGGGGAAGGGAAAGGAAACGGGAAGAGAAACTGAAAAGGAAGGGAAAAGGAAGAAGAGGAAAGGAGAAAAGGGGAAGGGGAAATGGAAGAGAAATGGAAGGGAAGGGGAAGAAGAGAAAGGAAAGAGAAGGGAGAATGGAAGAGAGAGGAGGAAAGGGAAGGAAATGGAAAGGGAAGAAAAGAAGGAAATGGGAGAGAAGGGAAAGAGGGAGGGAAAGAAAAGGGAAGCAGAAGGGAAGGGGAAGGAGAACAACAGGCAAGGGAAGGGGGAAAGGGAAGGGAAGGAGAACAGAAGGCTAAGGAGAAGGGGAAGGGGAAGGGGAAGGGGAAGGGGAAGGGGAAGGGGAAGGGGAAGGAGAAGGAGAAGGAAAGGGAAGGGGAGGGAAAGGAAATGGGAGAGGAAGAGGAAGAGAAGATAATGGAACGGGAAGGGAAATGGAAAGGGAAGAAAATGGAAAGGAAAGAAAATGGAAAGGAAAGAAAACAGAAGGGGAAGAGAAGGGGGAAAGGGAAGGTTAAGGAAAGGGAAAAGGAAAGGGAATGGAAAGAAGGTAAGGGAAAGGGAGAGAAAAGGGAGGAAAGGGAAAGGGAGCAAAAGGCAGATGAAAGGGAGGGGAAGGAAAGGAAAAGAGAACAGAGAGGGAAGGGGAAGAAGATGAAGTAGAAGAGGAAGAGACCAGCACGCGGAAGAGGAGGAAGGAGGGAAGGAAGGAAGGAGGGAAAGGAGGAAGGAGGAAGGGAAGGAAAAGAGAAGGGAGAGCAGGAAAGGGGAGAAAAGAGGAAGGGAGAAGGCGAGAGAGGGGAAGGAGAAGGGGATAAGACATGGGAACTGTAAGGGAATGGAAGGGGAAACAGAAGAGGACAGGAAAGGAAAAGGAAAGAGATAGAAAGGGAAGGGCAAAGAAGAGGAAGGAAAGGGAGAGGAGAAAAGAAGGGGAAAGGAACATGGAAGGAGAAGGGAGGAGAGGGAAAGGAGAAGAGGAAGGGGGAGAGGAAGAGGGAGGGGAGTGGACGGGAGGAAAAGGGGACGGAAAGTGGAAGAGTCAGGCTGGGAAATGGATAGAGGGCAAAGCAAAGGAGAAGGGAAAATGGAAAAGGGGGGAAAGGAAGGGGGGAACAGGGAGGAAGAGGAGAAGGGGAAGGAAAAGGGGAGGGGAGGGTGGAGAATGGGAAGGGGAAGAGGAACCGAAAGAGAAAGGAAAAGGGAAGGAAAGGGAATGGAAGAGGAAGAGGTGGAGGAAGGACAGTGAAGGGGAAAGAAGGGGAATGAAATGGAAGGGGAAGGGGAATGAAATGGAAGGGGAAGGGGAATGAAATGGAAGGGGAGAGGGAAAGGGATGAGAAGGGAAAGGGGAGAGAAGGAAGGGGAAGGGAGGGAACATGTCAGGCTAGAAGTGTTATTAAAAGCTCTGAATTCAAGCTCCAGTGTTTCACACAAAAAAATTAAAAATGGTAGCAGCAAACTACCTATTCTGACAAAGGATATTTCTTATCACAGTATATTGAGAAAATCTTTAAAAATACAAACATTTTTCTTTTTTTGGGGGGGGAGGGTCCGGTCTTGGTGCCTGAACTCTGGGCCTGGGCGCTGTCCCTCAGTTCTTCAGCTCAAGGCTAGCGCTCTACCACTTGAGCCACAGCACCACTTCCGGCTTTTTTCTTATGTGGTGCTAAGGAATCGAACCCAGGGCCTCATGCATGCAAGCGCTCTACCACTGAGCCACCTTCCCAGCCCTTCTGTATCCCTTTCTCACATATACACATCTCCTGATCACTCCCCCAACATTTGCTGGCTGACTGGTTGAATCATCTGTACCAATTTAACATTCCTAACAGATAATCTTTCCAAAAACAAAAGTGAAAGCCCTCTGAACACCTCAATTGACTAACTTTCTCTTACTCCACTGCAAACCCTACTTCCAAATCCATAAAACATGCCAATTCCAGAATTGGTCCACACCTGAAACCTCAACTGTCACTTTCCACTTAACTTTCCTCCTCTATATATGGAGGATGTGTCAGCCAACATCTATAGCTCTGACTTCCCCACAAAGGACAATGCTGAGACCCAATCTTCTAAATTTTCCTTTTTTTTTTTTTGGTCGGTGGAGGGGATTGAACTCTGGGCCTGGGCCCTGTCTCTCAGCTCTTTAACTTAAAGCGAGTGCTCTACTACTTGAGCCACAGCACCACTTCTGGTTTTCTGGTGGTTAATTGGAGAGAAGAGTCTCATGGATTTTCCTGCCCAGGCTGACTTTGAACCTCAATTCTCAGATCTCAGCCTCCCGAGTAGCTAGGATTACAGGCGTGAGCCACCAGTGCCCGGCTCCTAAATTCTTTTCTGCCTCTAATTTGGATGAACTAAGAATTCTGATTTTTTTTCCAAGTCCTTCCATTTCCTAACAATTAGGGTGATGCCATTCTTTCTGATGGAAGCAGAATGTATATGTACCACATTTTCTTGATCCATTCATCTAAGGGGCATCTGGGTTGGTTCCACATCTTGTCTATGGTAAATAATGCTGCAATGAACATGGTCATACTGGTGGCTTTAGTGTGGCCTTGTAAAATCTTATTAAATAAGCCAGACCCAAAGAAATATAGGTCTCACGGTTTCCCTCATTTGCAATAATTAGTATACATCTAGGATAATTTTATCAGATGATCAGAAAAGCTCAAAAGGTATGTACATGACCGTATAAGATGATGCTAAGTGAAATGAACCCCAAGATACAGACACGAGGTCTTTCTTTGTTGTTGTTGTTAATGTTCGTGTCATTTTTTTGTTTCCTTTGTATGTTCTTCCCCCTATGGCATATCCCCTCTTGTCACTATACTTGATTTTGGTACTCTGCATCTTGGATATGCATTTTTCTAATTCAGGGAGAGAAAAGGGAATAACAAAATGCTAAAACAAGGACACAGGATGACCCATTGCAACAAGGATATCCACAGGACAGTATATTGGAAATGAACTTTACAACTTCGGGTGGAGGGGGGGAGAGGGAGGTGAGAAAGGGAAGGGGTAACAAGACTCGACAAGAAATGTATTCATTAAGGGTGGGGAGGATAGTTGTGGAGATGGGAGGGAAGGGATGGTAGGGAAAAAACAAAGGAGGAGGCAACAATGCTTGATAGGAAATGTACTCATTACCTTGCTCATGTGATTGTAACCCCTCTGTACAGTATTTTCACAATTAAAAACGTATTTAAAAAAGGAAATGTACGCATTGCCTTACTCATGTAACTGTAACCCCTCTATACAGCATTTTGACAATAAAATGTTTTGTCTTTTAAAAAAAGGAATTCTCT
Organism: Dipodomys spectabilis; assembly: GCF_019054845.1. Taxonomy (NCBI): domain Eukaryota; kingdom Metazoa; phylum Chordata; class Mammalia; order Rodentia; family Heteromyidae; genus Dipodomys; species Dipodomys spectabilis. The sequence continues at coordinate 1,773,847 of NW_024871203.1, read as the reverse complement.
GGTTAAACAACTGCCATCACAATTGACCTGTCACCTACTCTACCTCCTTCAGGAGGCTGTCCCTGCCAATCTCATCCCTCTTATTACCGATACCTCCTTCTTTCTTTACTAAAAGGAAGTGAACCTGTGTGTGTGAAGCAATACATTAGGTATGCAGATACGTGCCAACCAGGAATCCATTATGTAAACTGAATACGGCTGGGACCTCAGGTACTGAGAGGGAAAAAGCAGCTTTTGCTGGGCGCTGGTGGCTCTCGCCTGTAATCCTAGCTACTCAGGAGGCTGACATCTGAGGACTGCGGTTCAAAGCCAGCCCAGGCAGGAATGTCCAAGAGACTCTCATCTCCAATTAACTGCCAGAAAAACGGTAGTGGCACTGGGACTCAACAGGTAGAGTGCTAGTCTTGAGCTGAAGAGCCCAGGGACAGTACCCAGGCCCAGAGTTCAAGCCCCATCACCACCACCAACAACAAAAAGAAAGAAATGGAGGGAGGAAGAGTAAACAAATGCAGTCATGGTACTCAGCAGACACTATGGAAAATGAACTAATGCAATTTGTAGGCAGAAATGGCAGGGGAAAACTGGGCAAAAGTGAAGGAAGGGGTGACATTGTCCAAAAAAGTAGTGCTTATTTACTTGACTTATGAAATGGTAACCCCTCTGTACACACCTTAATAATAACAGTAAAAAAAATTAAAGTACTGCTGACTTTATTTTTGTTGGTCATGGGGCTTGAACTCTGGGCCTGGGGGCTGTCCCTGAGCTCATCAGCTCAATGCGAGCGCTCTACCACTTGAGCCACAGTGCTACTTCCAGTTTTCTGGTGGTTAATTGGAGATTAGAGTCTCAAGACTTTCCTGCACAGAGGACTGGCTTAGAATCTCGATCCTCAGATCTCAGTCTCTTGAATAGCTAGAATTACAGGCATTAGCCACCAACACCCAGCTGTATTGCTGACTTTTAAAAATAACAGCTCAGAGTCAGGCACAGTGGCTCATACCTTAATTCTAGCTACTCAAGAGGCAGAGATTAGGTAGATGGCCTAATCAAAACTAGCCTGGGCAGGGCTGGGAAGGTGGTTCAGTGGTAGAGTGCTTGCCTTGCATGCATGAGGCCCTGGGTTTGATAAACAGTAAGAGCCGGAAGTGGCACTGTGGCTCAAGTAGTAGAGCACTAGCCTTGAGCTGAAGAGCTGAGGGACAGCGCCCAGGCCCAGAGTTCAAGCCCCACGACTGACCAATAAATAAATAAATAAATAACAAAACGAGCCTGGGCAGAAAGTTTGCAAGACTCCTTCTCAACCAATACAAAGCTAAGCATAGTGTCAGCATATGACAGAAATGTATGTATGATGACAGGCATACATAGTCTGTCATCCCAGCTGCGTGGAAAATGTAAATAGCAGGATCACAGTCCAGGCCAGCCCAGACACAAATGTGAACCCGTATCTGAAAAATAACCAACGTAGTTAGGCGATGGTGACACATCTGTGATCCTTAAGAGTTTAAGGATTGCAGTTCTAGGCCAGCCTGGGCAGAAAAGTTAACAAGACCCTTTGTTAATGGAGAATGACACAGTGGCACATGTCTGGTATCCTTGCTAGGATGGGTAGACTAAAATAGATGGATTGTACCCAGTCATATGCCTGTTTAGGAATCAAGATTATCTCAAAAATTAACCAGCAAGGTAGCTAATGCTTGTAATCCTAGCTCAGGAGGCTGAAATATGAGGCTCACAGCGAAGCCAGGCCAGATAGGAAAAGTCCAAGAGACTTATCTACAATTAACCACAAAAAGCTGAAGTGGAGTCTTTGGGAAAGTAAGATGGCACTGAAATGGAGGCACAAGGGGTGAACAAATGCAGCTACTATGTTGAAAATAAACTATACAACCTGTGAGTGGGTATGGGAGGGAAAACCTGGGAGAGAGCAAGGGAAGGGGTAATAATGTCCAAAAAGGGCTGGGAAGGTGGCTCAGTGGTAGAGTGCTTGCCTTGCATGCATGAGGCCCTGGGTTCAATTCCTCAGCACCACATAAACAGAAAAAGCGGGAAGTGGCGCTGTGGCTCAAAGTGGTAGAGCACTAGCCTTGAGCTGAAGAGCTGAGGGTATAGTGCCCAGGCCCAGAGTTCAGGCCCCACAACCAACAAAAATAATAATAATAATGTCCAAAAAGAAATATACTCTTGCCAGATGCTGGTGGCTCACGCCTATAATCCTAGATACTGAGGAGGCTAAGATCTGAGGAATGCAGTTCAAAGCCAGCAGAAAAGTCTGTGAGGCTCTTATCTACAATTACCTACCAGAAAACCAGAAGTGGCACTGTGGCTCAAAGTGGTAGAGTGCTAGCCTTGAGCAAAAAGAGCTCACTGACAGTGCCCAGGCCCTGAGTTCAAACCCACAGCTGACAACAACAACAAAAAAGATGCTCTTTACTTGACATACATAACTGTAACTGCTCTATACATCACCTTTATAGTGATAAAAAAAAAATTAAAGCCCAAATGGATCTATAGTTCAAGTGGTAGACTACTAATCTTGAGCAAAAAAGCTCAGGGACAGTGTCCAGGCACCAAGTTCAAGCCCAGTACCAGGACAAAAAAATAAATAACCAGCAAACCTGGGTGCCAATAGCTTACACCTGTAATCTCAGCTACTCAGGAGGCTAACATCTTAGAATCACATTTTGGAGCCAGCTTGGGCAGACAAATCCAAAACTTTTATCTCCAACTAACTATCAAAAAGCTGGAAATGGAAACATGGCTCAAGTGTTAGAGCACCAGCCATAAGCAGAAAAAGTGAGAGGGCCTGAGTTCAAGCCCCAATACCAGCAAAAGTAAAAAAAAGGGAAAAAAACATCAAAATGAGAATGAGAGCTGGCAAGTTTGAGGCTCTAAGTTCAAACCAGAACTAACAAAAATATAAAACATAGACGATCACCAGTGGCTCATGCCTGCAATCCTACTCAAGAGGCTGAGGTCTGACTATCACAGTTCCAAGCTAGCCTAGGCAGGAAAGTCTGTGAGACTCTTATCTCCACTAAACTACCCCCCCCCCAAAAAAAAGCCAGAAGTGGAGCTCAAATGGCAAAGCACTAGCCTTGAGCAAAAAAGTTCAGGGACATCACCTAGGCCCTGAGTTCAAGCTCCAAGACTGGCACAAAAATAAACAGGGCTAGGAAGGTGCCTCAGTAATAGCATGCTTGCCTGGCATGCACGAGGCCCTGGGTTCAATTCCTCCGCATCACATAAGCAGAAAAAACTAGAAGTGGCATTGTGGCTCAAGTGGTAGAGTGCTAGCCTTGAGGTGAAGAGCTGAAGGACAGTGCCCAGGCCAAGAGTTCAGGCCCCATGACCGACAAATTAATTAATTAATTAATTAAAATAAAATAACCAAAGCAAGCCAGGTATCTATGGCTAATACCTGTATTCCTAAGTACTCAAGGGGCTGAAATCTGAGGATCACAGTTTGAAGCCAGCCAAAGAAGGAAAATCTGTGGGACTCTTATCTCCAATTAACTACCAAAGAGCTGGAAGTAGAGGTATGGCTCAAGTGGTAGAGCAGAGAAGCTCAGGGACAGGCCCTGAGTTCAAGTCCCAAGACTTGCTCACTCTCACACTCATACACAAACACACACAGAATGCTCACACAGAGAATGCACACAGACACACACACACACACACACACACACACACACACACACACACACACACACACACACACACACACACACACACACACACACAGAGCATCATTCAGGCCCTCAGTTCAAGCTCCAAGACCAGCACACCAAAAAAAGAAAGCAGCAGCCAGGGGCTGGTGGCTCACACTATAATCCTAGCTACTCAGGAGGCTGAGATTTGAGGATCATGGTTCAAAGCCAGTCTGAGAAGGAAAAGTCTGTGATATTCTTATCACCAAAAAGCCACCAGAAAACCAGAAATGGAGCTGTGGCTCAAAGCGGCAGAATGCTAGCCTTAAGCAAAAAGAGCTCAGAGACAGCACCCAGGTCCTGAGTTCACGACCTACAACCAGAAAAATAAGTAAATAAACCTTCGGCCTGACAAGTGCAAGGCCCTGGGTTCAAACCCTAGTACTGCCATAATCTTGTTAATCTTTAAAACCCTAGCTGCCTTGGATCTTTCTATGCCATGACTTAAGGCCATAGCTTGCCCTTGGATCATCTTTCTCTACTCCATGACATCGCTCTGATTCTCTTCCAGGGCCTCATTTTTAAACACTGCTATCACCTATGATTCTGGTTTTACCCTTGTTCTCATTTAAACATGGTCTCTCTAAATGATCTTACCTTAACTCAGTGCCTAGATAATAGGTCCAAATCTCTATCCTGAGACAGTCCAATACGTGATGAACAGGAGACAAGTCTTTGTAGAAGCCCTACTTGGGATTATCACACTTTGTGATCTGAAAGTCAACATATCTAAATAGAAATCTTAATTCTAACCTCCCATTCATCAGTTTTCTTCATCTCATCAAGACCTATTCTAGGTGCCTCCTTATCCTGTCTCTTAACCTACTTTTCAGTCGTACCAAGTCTGCCACATGAAATGTTCACTTATTAAAGACAGAAAAATATTCACAAGATGAAATTCAGATCAAACTGCTGTTAGTACTCCATTAGGCAAAAACTATGTAATTGTGGATTTAGTCATGACTCAAGAGTAGAGTATATGCCTAACAAAATCAAGGCCCTGAATTCAAGCCCCAGTACTACAAAAGGAAGCTCACATCTGTAATCCTATTTGGGAGGCTGAGATCTGAGGATGACAGTTCAAAGCCAGTGCAGGCAAAAATGTCTGTGAGACTCTTATCTCCAACCAAAAAGCAGGAAGTGGAGCTGTGACTCAACTAGTACAGTGCTAGCCTTGAGAACAAAAGCTGAGGGAAGTACCCAGGCACCAAGTTGAAGCCCCGCAACTGGCACACATAAAAGGAAAAAAACTATGTAATTATCAGCAAAGTGTGATGCTATGCACCTGTAGTTCCAGCTACTTGGGAAACTAAGTCGGGAAGCTCACTCAATTTCAAGAGCTTGGGGTCAACTTCAGTGACAAAGCAAGGCTTCATATTTTTTAAAAGACACAACTTTTTGAGAGTATAAATTTGAAATAGATTGTTTGCACCTATGAAAACTGAACTAGGAAACTCTTTGAAATTGTTCTGAGAAGAGGAAGAGGAGGAGGGAAAAGGAAAAGAGGAGAGGGGCGAGAAGAAGAAGCTATTAATTTTGTGTATCTGAATTACTTTCAGAGGAGTAAATGAGCTTAGAAGTTTCCAAGTGAAATAAGATACATGCGCAAAAATATATGCCAAAGCCGGGAGCCGGTGGCTCATGCCTATAATCCTAGCTATCAGGAGGCTGAGATCTGAGGATCGCAGTTCAAAGCCAGCCCGGGCAGGGAAGGGCAGGGAAGTCCGTGAGACTCTTATCTCCAATAAACCACTAGAAAACTGGAAGTGGCACTGTGGCTCAAGCGCTAGAGGGCTCTCCTTGAGCTGAAGAGCTGAGGGACAGCGCCCAAGCCAAGACTTCAAGCCCCCACGACAGACAAAAAAAAAAAAAAAAAGCCAAAAACAAAAGGAACCTCATGCCTTGAATAACTAAACATTCTAGTTAGTAAAAGACTACCAATATGATAATAACCACCACTTTTCAAAAAAAAAATTGTGCCAGTTCTATGGCTTGAACTTGGGGCATGGGTGCTGTCCCTGAGCTTTTGTGCTCAAGGCTAGCACTCTACCACTTGGGACACAGCTCTACCTCTGGCTTTTTTGGTGATCAATTGAAGATTAAGAGTGAGGCTGGGGCTGGGAAGGTGGCTCAGTGGTAGAGTGCTTGCCTTGCATGCATGAGGCCCTGGGTTCGATTCCTTAACACCACATAAGCAGAAAATGCCAGAAGAGGCACTGTGGCTCAAGTAGCAGAATGCTAGCCTTGAGCTGAAGAGCTGAGGGACAGTGCCCAGGCCCAGAGTTCAGGCCCCACAACCAAACAAACAACAAAAAAAGTGAGGTTGACTGGACACTGGTGGCTCATGCCTGTAATCCTAGCTGCTCAGGAGACTGAGATCTGAGGACTGTAGTTCAAAGCCAACCCAGGTAAGAAAGTCTGTGAGACACTTATGTCCAATTAACCACCAGAAAACCGGTAGTGGCGCTGTTGCTCAAGTGGTAGAGTGCTTGCCTTGAGCTAAAGAGCTCAGGGACAGCCCCCAGGCCCAGAGTTCAAGCCCCATAATCAACAAAAAAAAGAGTGAGGCTGGCCTTGAACCATGATCCTCAGATCTTCCCCTGAGAAGCTAGGATTACAGGCATGAGTCATGGGTACCCTGCTTCAAAATAATTTAGAATAAAATGAAAAACTGGAAAATGCCCATGTAATTTGGGGGCATGATTGGACACTGTCAAAAAAAAATGTACTCATTACCCAACTTATGAAATGGTAACCCTTCTATACAACAACCTTAATAATAATAATAAAACTATATGTTAAAGAAAACAAACTGGATGAAAATTTTATTCCACTATTTTCTTAAGAGTCGTAGTTACCAATTATCACCCTGGCTTGCAAATATATGTCTCATCTAATGAAGAATTAATACAGAAGGCTGGACATAGCATTTATATACTTGAGATAGACTGCTTTGGCTTTGATATTAGTTTCACAATGCCTAACATATCTTTTTTTTTCTTTTGGTGCCATTACTGGGGCTTGAACTCAGGGCCTGGGCACTGTCCCTGAGCTTTTGTGCTCAAGATCAGCACTCTACCATTTGGGCCACAGCTCCACTTCTGAGTTTGTGCTTTTCCAGTCCTGGGACTTGAACGCTAGGCCTGGGCACTGTCCCTGAGTTTCTTTCGCTTATGGTGAGTGCTCTACCACTTGAGCCACAGCACCACTTTGAGTATGTTATTGGGGATGTGTCTCATGGAGTTTCCTGCCTGGACTAGCTTTGAACCATGATCCTCAGATCTCAGCCTCCTGAGTAGCTAGGATGACAGGCATGAGACACCAGTGCCTGGCTTAAAATTCCTTATCTTTTACTTCATATCAAAGTGATCGCTATTCAACAGTTACCACTATCTGGGTAAAGTCTCCAACAGCTAATATTCATCTTTCTGAAAAATACTATACCTCAAAGAAAATTTAAAAAGGACACAAGCGCTGGAAGTGTGGTTCAGTGGTAGAATGTATGGTTAGCATGTACAAGGTACAGGGTTCAATCCTGAATACAAAAAAAAATAAACAAAAAGGAGATACTATACTTTTCTGACAAACTCACATAGAACTCGAGATCCTTCTGCATGAGAAGGTGTATTTACTCAAAAACCCAAAACCAGGTTCCAGATACTTACTGTGGTAGAAATATAACAAGGCAATGAAGTGCAACATCGGGGTGAGTAAATTTTGAGTCAAAACAACCCCCAAAATAGCTGAGCACCAGTGGCTCATATCTGTAATTCTAGCTACTTAGGATGCTAAGACCTAGAGGATCAGAGTTCAAAGCCAGCCCAGGCAGCAAAGTTGACTTCTTTCCAATTAATTAGCAAAAAAAATGCCCTACTAGAGTCATGGCTCAAGTGCCAAGAGTGCCAGCCATGAGAAAGAAATCCAAGAGAGAAAACAAGGCCCTGAGTTCAAACTCAAGTGGGAAATATAAATCAAGATGAACATCTTTTTGTGAGGAATTTAGAAAAGGGGAGAAAAGAAAGGGAAAGAAAAGGAGGTGTACACTGAATGGACAGGTAAAGATGCAGATGTGGACATCAACTGCATGTGTCTGCATGTGGGCTAAGGATAAAAGAAAGAGAACTGAGACAGAAACCCAAGACAAAGAGGACAAGGAATGATCCTTTGGACTTTCTTTCCTGGTCACCAGACACAGCCCTATGGATGCTCTTGGGCTGCGAGAGAAATCCATGTGTTATAACCAAGAATCCTACCTGATAGTTTTAGAAGAGAAGTACCTTACAATTCTGTAAACCTTTTTGGCCTTCTCTCTGCATCTGTAAAAGAGTACTATACATTATGTTGAGTCATAAAATTCTCATTTATTCCCTTCCACTTTGTATCTTGCAGACGATATACAATATGCCTTATAGATATGCAAAGCAAATAAACTCTAACTACTTTTAAAGTTTCACCAATGCAAAGCTTATTTGATCTACAGCAACTTCTGAAACTACCTTGTGATAGCTAGTTAAAAGTGATTTTGGTCTTAAAGAGGGTTGTGGTGAAAAGTGCCTTTTCTAGGGAGGAAAGCAAGCTATCTCCCAAGTTAAAGGGTAAGGTTTACTACAAAAGTATGTGAAAGGGCTTAATAGTAAGCACTAACAGAGTACTTGGGGGCTGGGAAGGTGGCTCAGTGGTAGAGCGCTTGCCTTGCATGCCTGAGGCCCTGGGTTCCATTCCCCAGCACCACATAAGCAAAAAGAAAAAAGCAGGAAGTGGTGCTATGGCTCAAATGGTAGAGCGCTTGCCCTAAGCTGAAGAGCTGAGGGACAGCGCCCAGGCCCAGAGTTCAGGCCCCACGACTGGACCCCCCCCCAAAAAAAAAACACAGAGTACTTGTAGGGGCTATGCCCCATGCTAAATGCTTTTATATACATTAACTCATTTAATTATGATCCAGCCTAAGAGGTAGATACTATCACTATTAGTACCCTCATTTTACAGACAAGAACATTATAGAGCACAGAGAGGCTAAGTATTTTGCACTAAAGTCTTATCACTAATAGGAGAAAACAGGATTTACTCCCTTGGATATGAGACTCTAGACCTGTACTCTAACTCACTACTAATATCATGCTAGTCAGGTAGTTATTAAGGTTAAAAGGTGAACTTACTTAATTCAAGGTCATACAAATATTTAGAGGTAAAAGGCTAACTTACTTAATTCAAGGTCATACAAATATTTAGAGGTAAAAGGCTAACATCCTGGTATGTTCAAGACCCTGGACTTAATTCCCAGTGAGAGAGAATGAGCTGGGAAAGGATGGGAAGGGGGAGGAAAGCAGTAGAGGGAAGGGAAAGGGAAGGAGATAATCTAAAGGCAGACACATTGTAATTTTACTTATTTTAATTTTGTACAAAATAAAATTGCATGTGGATGGAAAGAGCAAAAGCTTTGACATTAAGATAATATCCACTAATACCACTTATATGACCAGAGAAATTGCTAACTTCCTGATTTTGTTTTCCTGTCTATATGTTAGGAATACTAGAATCAATCTTTTTGAGTTGGGGTGGTAATTAAATACATTAAAAACCTAAGTTTAAGGGCTGGAGGCATGCCTAAAGTGGTAGAAAGCAAAAGACCCTGAGTTCAATCCCTAGTACCTAGTACCATCAAGAATAAGATAACTGTGAAGAAAAATGTGACACTGTTCAAAAAGAAATGTACTCATGCCAGGTGCCAGTGGCTCACGACTGTAATCCTAGCTGCTCAGGAGGCTGAGATCTGAGGATTGAGGTTCAAAGCCAGCCCAGACAGGAAACTCCATGGGACTCATCTCCAAGTAACCACTGGAAAACCAGTAGTAGCACTGTGGCTCAAGTGGTAGAGAGCTTCCCTTGAGCTGAAGAGCTCCCAGGCCCAGAGGTCAAGCCCCACGACTGACAAAAAAAAAAAGAAGAAGAAATGTACTCATTATCTAGTTTAGGTAACTGTAACCCCTGTGTACATAACCTTTATAATAATAATAAAAAATAAAAAGTTTCAAAGCCAAATGATGTATTTGAATTACAAATGATCTACAATTCATATTTTATACAGTATTTAATCTATAATAAAGATAATTAAAAAATAAAAAACAAGCCAGGTACTTGTAATAGCCTAGCTACTCAAAAAGCTGAGATATAAGGATCATGGTTCAAAGCCAGCCCTGAGACTATCTCCATTTAACCACCAAAAAGCCAGAAATTGAGCTGTAGCCTAAGTGGTAAAGTACTAGCCATGAGTAAAAAAGCTCAGGAACAGCACCCAGGCCCTGAGTTCAAGCCCAGGACTGTCCCCCTTAAAATAAAAGAATAAGTAAATTTAATATCTAGCCTTGAGCTAATGCTGGCTTTCCCCTAACTCATGCCTAAGGCTCTTTTTTGTCCTCGACCAGGACTCAAACTCAGTATCTGATGTTTGAGCTCATTGTCTTGTACTCTACCATCTGAGCCATACCTCCTTTAAGGCTCATCATCACCCACAAGAATGGTGGGAATCAGGACCCTTCAATCTCTTCTGAAAATATGTTCTATCTCCCCAGGGCTTACCATAATGCAGACCTGTAAGCAATCACACAATGTACTGGTAATCAAAAACACTTGGATCTCATTTTGCAACAGCATTGTTCTCCATTATTTCTCATTATGCAAGTGTAATTTTTCAGCTTTACTAAGAGGATGCTTAGGCTGTTCTGCCCTAACCAGTTAATATACATTCTTATCTATGCTATTTAAGAAGCCATAGGACTATGGATCACTTGAGATAATGTAGTACAAATTACAATGTGCTTCAAATATAAAAATGATGAAAAGATTTGAAGACATGGCACAGAAGAATGGAAAACTATCTCATATGAATTTTATATCAATTATATGCTGAGATAATAATTTGGATATACTAGGTTAAAAAAACATTAATATCTTACCTATTTAACAAAAATGCTGTGACTGAAAAAAAAAATCAATATCTCTTCTGTAGCTAGCATTATATTCTATTGGACACAAAAGATATGTAACAACCAAATTTAAAATAACACTAAACTAAAACCAACTTGTTCACAATCCATACCTTAGACACTATGAGGAAAAGGAAGACTTAGAAGGAGAGAGGTATAAATTCAAACAGACCAAAAGCAACTATAACATAAAAACAAATATAAATTTAAAAAATAACTAGAAAGCGTAAAAACATAAAAATTATATAAACTCTTTTAAGGTTATTAATAAAGATTCTCTAAATACAGAATTATACCAACTTTAATAAACTATTAAAGAATAATCATAAAACCAATATGAAATTCAAACAACTGTAAGTCAATTATGAATGGAAAAAATCCATTCAAAGGCTTTGACATACCAAATGCTTAAAACTCAAAAATTCTGCATCCTGCACAATACCTTAATAACAACAATATTTTTTAAAATTTTGTGCCTTCTCAAAATGGGTTATCAGATTAAGAAAAATTGTTTATAATCCCAAATATGTACAGATTCTATACTTAGCTTTTAGTATTCAAAAAAGGAATGTACCTAAACTGGACTAAATCACAAGGCATCAGTGCCCATGCCTATAATCCCATCTACTCACGGCTGAAATTTGAGGACCCTGAGCACAAAAGCTCAGGAACCACACGCAGGACCTGAGTTCCAGCGCAAGCACAGAAACATAATCATTAGTATAGCTGGACATCAGTAGTTCGTGCCTGCTATGCTAGGTACTCTGGGGAGGGACGGGACTGATATCTGAGTATCTCCATTTGAAGCCAACCCCAGGCCAACAAATCAATGACTCATCTCCAATTAACCAGAAAAATCTGGAAGTAGCTTTTTGCTGGTTAATTGGAGATTAGGGTCTCTCATATTTGTTTGCCTGGGCTGGCTTTGAACCCTGATCCTCAGATCGCAGCCTCCTGATTAGCTAGAATTAGAGGTGTGAGCCATCAGCACACATGCCTGTGATTTTACTTGCTAAATGAAGAAGAATAATAAATGAAAACAAAAAAGCTGGAAGTGACAGCATGGCTGAAGTGGTACATTATCAGCCTTGAGGAGAAAAAAGTAAGAAAATGTACTCTTTACCTGACTTATGTAACTGTAACCCCTCTATGTACATCACCTTTATAGTAACAATTTGAAATTCTTTGAAAAACTAAATGTGAGCAATCAAGACCCCAAGTCTGGGCTTCCAAAATTGCGCCAAAAAGGAAAATTTTAAAAAATTCAGACCTCAGTGGTTCACGTCTGTAATCCTAGTTAAGAGACTGAGATCTGAGCATCACAGACCAAAGCCAGTAGGGACAAGAAAATCTGTGAGACTCTTTATCTCCAATTAGCTATCAAAAAGCTAGAAGTAGAGCTATGACTCAAGTGGTAAAATACTAGCCTTGAAAACAAAAGCTCAGGTACTGGGAAGGTGGCTCAGTGATAGAATGCTTGCCTCGCATACATGAGGGGCTGGCTTCCATTCCTCAGCACCACATAAGCAGAAAAAAACAGAAGTGGCACTGTGGCTCAAGTGGTAGAGCACTAGCCTTGAGCTGAAGAGCTGAGGGACAGCGCCCAGGCCCAGAGTTCAGCCCCCACAATCGACCAAAACAAAACAAAAAACAAAAGCTCAGGGCTTGGAATGTGGCTTAGTGGTAGAATGTTTGCCTAGCATGCATGAAGCCCTGGGTTCAACTCCTCAGATAAACAGAAAAGGCTAGAAGTGGTGCTGTGGCTCAAGTGGTAGAGTGCTAGCCTTGAGCAAAAGAAGCTCAGGGACAGTGCCCAAGCCCTGAGTTCAAGCCCCAGAACTGGCAAAAAAAAAAAAAAAAAGACAAACAAAAGCTCATGGGTAGCACCCAGGCCCAGAGGTCAAGCCCCAGGACCAGCACAAGGAAGGAAGGAAGGACTGAAAACAGGAAGGAGACTCATCTCCAATTAAGCATCCCCCCCCACACACACACACAAAACCAAAGTGGAGGGGGCTGGGAAGGTGGCTCAGTGGTAGAGCGCTTGCCTTGCATGCTCAAGGCCCTGGGTTCGATTCCTCAGCACCACATAAGCAGAAAGAAAAAAGCCGGAAGTGGCGCTGTGGCTCAAGTGGTAGAGCGCTAGCCTTGAGCTGAAGAGCTGAGGGACAGCGCCCAGGCCCAGAGTTCAGGTCCCACAACCGGACCAAAAAAAAAAAAAAAAAAAACCAAAGTGGATTGGTGGCTCAAGTGGTAGAGTGCTAGTCTTGAGCAAAAAGAGTTAAGGAACAGCACCTAGGGCCTGAGTTCAAGCCTCTGAACTGGCACAAAAATTGTCTCACAGGCTTCCCTGCTGGAGCTGGCTTTGAACTGTGATCCTCAGATCTCAACCTCCTCAGTAAGTAGGATTACAGGCATGAGCGGACCACACCAGCTCCATTGCTTTTTTTTTTTTTTTTTTTGCTGGTGCTGGGATTTGAACTATGGGCCTGGCACTATCCCTGAGCTTCTTTTGCTCAAGGCAAGTACTCTACCACTTGAGCCAGGGCCACTTCCGACTTCCCTGAGTAGTTTACTGGAGTTAAGTGTCTCGTAGACTGTCCTGGCCAGGCTGATTTTGAACCTTGATCCCCAGATCCCAGCCTTTTGAGTAGCTACGATCACAGGCATGAGCCAACAGCACCTGGCTCCATTGTCTTTTATTAAGCTACACATGAAGATTTACAAGCCTGTGGCAGTGCCACACTCCTTTCCTGAAGTTCCTAATTGTCTTGGGAAGTAATTTTTCATTTAAAAAATGATTTAAATAACCATTTGGTAGGATTATATCAAAATGAATTAGAAATAAGTATTTTTAAATTTGCTAGTTTCAATCTCTATATAAATCTGTACAATCCACATAAACCAAAATTCTTTACTATTTCAATTTTTAAGATTGTAAAGAAGTCCTAGGACCCCCAAATACGACTGAAGGCTGAATAACATGACAACATCACACAAACACACACACACACATACAATTCCTACTTCTGCCCTGGAAGATCATTACTGCTATTTATATCACAGAAATTTATAACAGTTCAAATTCTCTAATGACCAGTAAAGAAAGAAGGCTGGTGGGGCTAAGACTGAACAGGAAATTAAAGGCAAAGAAATTAAATGCTTCCTTTAAGCTAGTAGGCTAACAGCCTGATTTGAAGGCAAAATTCTAGACAACTAAACAGAAGATGTGCCAAAATTAACTAACCTCCGTGTTTATGCCATAAGCAATCATTTATTGCTTTCACATTCTTCCTACAGCTGCCTGAAAATTCATATAAAACTCCTCAAGTTATGCTGTACAATAGCTAGATTCTCAGAGGTTAATGTACTTATTGCCTTCAAATTGTTCTACCAAAAAAAATCATGCCAATGTAGAAAATGCCATTCTTGCATATTAAAGAGAAAATGCAAGGCTATATAAAAATAAAATTTCTAGCTGGGTGACAGGAGCTTATGTCTGTAATTCTACTCAGGAGGCTGAGATCTGAGGATCTCAGTTAAGTCAGCCCAGGCAGGAAAATCCATCAAACTTTTATCTCCAATAACCACCAAAAGGGTGAAAGTGGATTGTAGCTCAAGTGGTAGGGTGCTAGCCTTGAGCAAAAACTCTCAAGGATAGTGCCCAGGCCCTGAGTTCAAGCCCTACAACTGACAAAAAAAAAAAAAAACAAGTTTTTTAAACAATCTTTTTTTCTATAAAGCTGTTAGCAGTCATTTTATCCCCAGCTACACTACTCAAATTGAGAAATAACTCAGGTTAATATGAGACAGATGTCTTAAGATAAATTTAATACTGGAAACTCTTGTCATCAAAATATTTTCATAATTCAGTACAAAACTGCAAATGACAATTTAACTTAACTATTAGTAAGGCTCTGGGTCCTCCAATCTCCTTTGGCACCTATTATGCAATTTACTTTAGTGTGCAGGTATGTTTAGCATTTGGTCATCCCATAATAGAAGAAAACTTACATGCTGAATTGAAATTCCTTTGTACAACTACTTGAAAATAACGTAGGCTGGGAATGTGGCTTAGTGGTAGAGTGTTCAACCAGCATGCATGAAGTTCTGGGTTTGAGTCCTCAGTTCCACATAAACAGAAAAAGCCAGAAGTGGCACTGTGACTCAAGTGGTAGAATGCTAGCCTTGAGCAAAAGCTCAGGGACAGTGCCCAGGCTCTCCATTCAAGCCCCAGGACTGGCAAACAATAATGTGAAAAAATAAAACCTGGGAGGGACTAAGGGTAAACAAATGTAGTAGTAGTACTAACTATATACTATGTTGTAAATGAACTATACAGCTCATGGTGGGATGGGAGAGAAAAACGGAGAGAGTGAGGGAAGAGGTGACACTGTCCAGAAAGAAATGTACTCTTTACCTGACTTACGAAACTGTAATCCCTCTGTAGATCACCTTTATAACAAATTTTTTATTTTCTTTTATTGAAAAGATGCTGTACAAAGGGGTTACAGTTACATGAGTAAGGTCATGAGTACATTTCTTGTCAAGCATTGTTACCCCCTCCTTTGTTGTTCTCCCACTATCCTTTCCCTCCCCCACACAATAAAATTTTTAAAAGAAAAAAACCTGAGCCGGCACTGGTGGCTCATGCCTGTAATCCTAGCTACTCAGGAGACTCAGACCTAAGGACCAGGGTTCAAAGCAAGCCTAGGCAGGAAAGTCTATGAGACTCTTAGTACAATTAACCACCAGAAAACTGGAAGTGGTGCTATGGCTCAAGTGGTAGAGTGCTTAGGGACAGTGTCCAGGCCCAGAGTTCAAGCCCCACAATGGAAAAGAAAGAAGGAAAGAAAGAAAGAAAGAAAGAAAGAAAGAAAAAGAAAGAAAGAAAGGAAGGAAGGAAGGAAGGAAGGAAGGAAGGAAGGAAGGAAGGAAGGAAGGAAGGAAGGAAGGAAGGAAGGAAGGAAAAGAAAGAAAAAGAGGGGGGAGGTGGAGGGAGGGAGGGAGGGAGGGAGGGAAAAAACCTATTTCAATTTAATGCTCCTCTGCTTATTCCTCACAAGTAGTAGTCCAAGAGTGATGTCATAGAAAATACCGTCCTTAGTCTTTCTTTAGAGATTGGATCCAGTGAGAATTCTAGAGAAAGCCTCTACCATGGAATAATATTTTTTTTTGCCAGTCCTGAGGCTTGAACTCAGGGCCTGGGCACTGTCCCTGAGCTTCTTTTGCTCCAAGTTAGCACTCTACCACTTGAGCCACAGCGCCACTTCCAGCTTTTCTTATTTGTGTGGTACTGAGGAATAGAACACAGGGCTTCATGCATGCAAGCACTCTACCACTAAGCCACATTCCCAGCCTGTGGAATAATCTTCTAAGTTACATTTTAACATGAAATCACAAATCCTGTACTGTTAGTTCTTAGTTCTCCCTAAGAATTACACAACTAAACTAGATCTCTTAGAAGATATTTATTTCTTGCAAATCTTTGAAAATACATGATGCAGAATCATTAAGTAAACTCAAAGATATTAACTAGGACACTGGCTAATTTTTCTATCTGTTCTTATCTGCTTCAGTGATCCAGTTAGATTTTCTTTTGCAATTCTGGGAATGAAGCCGGGGCCTCATACATGATAGGCAAGAGCTGCGTACCAATGAAATACACTCCCAGCTCCAGCCAGATGAGCTCTAAAGATTTTACATTAAAAACAAGAAAACTGAGAATGTTTTGCACCTTTCCTAGTTTCTCCAGCAAAAATTTCTGGGCTCACAAATGTAGCTTACTTGCCTAGCATGTGCTAAGACCCTTGGTTTTCCCTACCTCACCCAACCCTTTTGCTCCAATGCCACAAAAAACAGGGGTAGGGGAGAAGAGCAGGGATTAAAAAAAAAAACAACTTCTAATTCTGACCATGTTTGAGTGAGATTTTCATCTCCAATTAACCAGCAAAAACCAGAAGTGGAACTGTGGCTCAAGTAAAAGAGCACGACCCTTCAGTGAAAACGTGAAGGGACAAAATTCAGACCGTGAGTTCAAATCACAGTATGGGCATAAAAAAATAGCTATGTATTTAAGCTACTTTATGTGATGGTAACATTAAATGCTAAAAGTAATACAATCTCTTAATTTGTTTTGTTTTTTTTTTTTTTTTGTCAGTTGTGGGGCTTGAACTCTGGGCCTGGGCGCTGTCCCTCAGCTCTTCAGCTCAAGGCGAGCGCTCTACCACTTGAGCTATAGCGCCACTTCCGGTTTTCTGGTGGTTTATTGGAGATAGGTGTCTCACGGTCTCTCCTGCCCGGGCTGGCTTTGAACCGCGATCCTCAGATCTCAGCCTCCTGAGTAGCTAGGATTACAGGCGTGAGCCACCAGCGCCCGGCTATGTTTTGATATATGACTTTTGAGTGATAACTTAATAAGTTTTAATAATTTTTTTAAAAACAAAACTTCGCTATGTACATGTGGCTCACACCTGTAATCCTAGCTACTCAGAAAGCTGAGATCTCAAGATCATAGCTTGAAGCCAGCCCAGGCAGGAAAGTCCTTGGGACTCTTCTCCAATCAAGCACCCAAATTAAAAAACCACTAGCCTTGGACACAAAAGCTCAGGGACAGTGCCCAGGACCTGAGTGCAAGCCCAAGGCCCAGAAAAAAAAAAACAAAAACTTCTAATTCTTAAAAGATTCTCCACTTCAGTACCAACAGCAATTCAAAAAACACCTACAGTGGGAGTGACCTGAAAGCCTTTCCAATGATTTATAAAATGGCAATAATAATAACAATAAGCTCTATTTTACTCTCCCCTTTATTACTGCCATTCCTTGAAAGCCAGCCTCACTCCAACTTAAGGCCTCTCTACTTGCTGTCTCTCCAACTACATTAATCTATCCAGTTAGCTATGACTCCCTAACTATTTCCAACCTCATGGCTTCAACTGAACCCTTCCCCAAACATTCTTAAAATTGTTTTTAAAAAAACCTTTTGCTCGGGCTGGGAAGGTGGCTCGGTGGTAGAGCACTTGCCTTGCATGCTCGAGGCTCTGGGTTCGATTCCTCAGCACCACATAAGAAAAAAGCCGGAAGTGGCGCTGTGGCTCAAGTGGTAGAGTGCTAGCCTTGAGCTGAAGAGCTGAGGGACAGCACCCAGGCCCAGAGTTCAGGCCCCACGACCGGACCCAAAAAAAAAAAAAACCTTTTGCTCCATTCAACAGAAAATTGGCCATGTTTTTTTTTCCTTTTCTCTGTATATTAAGGAAGTAGTTTATCTGTGTTATTTACTAACATTTTGCTTCAAAATATTTTTTGTTCATTGACTGTTTTTTGTCAGTTGTGGAGCTTGGACTCGGCCTGGGCGCTGTCCCTCAGCTCTTCAGCTTAAGGCTAGTGCTCTACCACTTGAGCCACAGCGCCACTTCTGATTTTCTGGTGGTTTATTGAAGATAAGAGTTGCACAGACTTTTCTGCCCGGGCTGGCTTTGAGCCTTGATCCTCAGATGTCAATCTCCATAGTAGCTAGGATGACAGGCGTGAGCCACCAGCGCCCGGCTCCACTGACTGTTGAATCTTGGCAACGCCTACAACAGTGCTTGGCACACAATAAATAAGTGCCTAGAAGTACAAATTTAAACCTCACAATTCTTTGTGTCCTGCAGCCATTCTTCATTAAAAATATAATTTAAAAAAGGCAGGCACCGATGGTTCATACTTGTAATCCTAGCTACTCAGGAAGCTAAGATCTGAGGATCACAGTTCAAAGCCAACCCAGGCAAGAAAGTCCCCTAGACTCTTATCTCCAATTAACTACTACAAAATCAAAGTGAAGCTGTGGCTCAAGTGTTAGAACACTAGCCTTCAGCACAAAAGCTCAGGGTGGGCCCATAAGCCCTGAGTTCAAGCTCCAAGACTGGCACAAAAAAATAAAACTTCAGACTTTAAGTAACTTTTCTAAGCCTATGATTATGAATAAGTCGTGGAACTGGGGTATGTCTGATTTCAGGGCCTTCCCAATTATATTATATTTTACAATTATACATTATACAATGACTCATTCCCAATCAGAGGAAATATATGCTGACAAATTAATCTACAACTCCTCTGCAAGCAAAAGAATCATACTCCTCACAGTTAACATTATTCACTCCAAAAATTTGCAATGGCAAAATCCGTACTTGTCAAGGGTCAGCAACATCATGGGGGGAAGGGTCTTGTTCAAAACTCTAGAAAAAAATGTTAAAGGTACTAAAATACAAAGCTTTTATTTTCCTTCTTCCATGTCTCTTGACTTGTCAGGGTGTGTTTTTACCATATTTGCTGATAAATGTTGCTCTAAGTGAAGAAAAATTAAAATATAAATTATTAGCATTCATTTTACACTCACTTGTTGTCATTTAACACCAGTTTTTCATGCACATACTTAAACTAAATGTGGAGCCCTTCAGAACATCCATGAAGCCAAGCCAACACTGGTTCCAAGAATCTAGTCCCAGACAACCCAAATAAAGATGGAAAGGTCAACCCTTGAAACTTCCAAGAAAGCAGTATCTTACAATATTTCATCTTCAGAACAAAATATATGTTGTATAGAACCTACCACTTTAGGCTCTTCATTTTGCAATTTTAATCCTGCCTCCCCTGCATTATTCTTTTTACAAAACACAAAAGCATATTTTTGAAAGACAAGTAGTATTGGACTAGAGAATTATAAATTCATTAAAAAGCATCACAAATAACCCTTTGTAAACTAAAAATATTCTCAAAAATATCTTTCATTTTTGTGGACAATTTTTAAACCACAATATATAATTTTGATATGCCAGGTATAATTCTATACTGATGTTACACCCACAAATTCTAGCAAATAAATTCAATGTTCAAATCAGAAATATTTACTATCCTATGTTCCCTTCAAAATTTTTCAGAAGACTGCAAATTAACATCCTTTATCACAGATCAAGTATGACTCCAAGTGCCAAGGACTGTGCTGTTTAAGGTATGAAAATTATATAAATATTACAGCAAGTCCCCAAAGAGTTGACATTTTTCTATATATTGCTCATTCTATTAAGAATTACAGAAACATTAATACATTTTATAAACTCTTCAAAAACAATTTTCAAATGAGTAGAGATACTCAGGCATCCTGCTCCCTAGATAGGAAAAAACACATTGAAATTAGAGCATATACAGAGCTGAAAAGCATTTTCTAGATTACAATTTAATCAGATTAACAAAGGAAGAGGAACTGCGAAAATATCTAAGACTAACCAAATATAAGGGGCTACACAAACAGTCTAAGTAAGAAAGGGGGCCTAAGCAATCTAGAAAGATGTAAAGCAAAACCCTCAGTGACATTAAAATTTAAATTAAAGAACACCGTTATTTAAACAAGCAGTTAACATTTTGTAACAGGAAGGCCAAGAAACGTGACTATTCTCTATCTATCGATTCACAGCACTGCTTTACTATTCTGTACTTATTTACTTATAATATAGAAATAAAGCAGCAGCAACAGTTAGCCACTCCAACGTTAAGCACTCTGGCAATGGTTACTTACAAATCGTCTTTCCGTTTTTTTTTTCTTACAGTACTTTATAGCTATAGATTATTTTCACATATATGACCTCATATAGTCCTCAGCACCTTATGATGTGGGTATTACTGAATTTCATAGACAAGACACTGAGGTTCTTGTCCGCAAATCTCTCGAATCATCAGCGGATCCCACACACACCTTCGGATTCCATGTTAAATGCCTCGAATTTTGCATAGTTCTATTTCGTCACAAATAGCATTTTTAAAGGGAAGGTACGGGTTAGGGGGAAAATAATCATGGTACCTGCAGCTCTGTGCTGCAAAAAATGGCTGAATTATGCTTCTTCCCTTTTTCCCCCCCTGCTCCCTCTCTCTCTTCCTCCTAAGGGGGGAAAAAAAATTAAGATTTCAAACAATTTAAGTAAACTCAGAGACAAATTAGGTCCCGGCGTCTACCAAATGTTAAGACCCGGATCGTTGCAGAGGGCCACGGAATTCGTGCCTTGCACGGGGCCGCGGAAGCGGCCCGGGCTCTGCAGGCCGGTGGGCAGGGGCGGCTACTCACCTCGGGGGTCCGGTCCAGCCTCTAGTGGACGGCAGTCTGCATCAGGAAGAAGCGGGCCAATGGGCCGAACGGTGGGCTAACGGTCTCCGAGACGGACCTCGGCAGGAAGATAGTCTACAAGATGCCGCTCTCCGGCCAGGCCGGATCGCTCCGGCGCGGGGCGAGTCTGCGCTCCGGCGGCCCCCTCACAACCAGCCCTGGGAAAGAAGACAGCACTGAGTCGGGGAGTCCCGATAGTCGCGCTAGGCGGGAGGCGACGCGGCGTCGGGGCCCGAGCCGGCCTTACCAACGGTTAAAGGGTGGGGGGAGTGCTTTGCAGCGCCGACGGGGCTCGGCTGGAGAGCCGACTAGGGGCCACTGAGCAGGGAAGGGAAGAGCTGAGGAGCCGAAGAGCCGCGAGGCAGCAGTGAGAAGCACCGGCAGAGGCGACGTCAACGACGGCGTCTCCGGGCTTCTGCCCTGAAGCGCGCGGAGCCTCAGGATCACCCACGCCGGGGGTGGAGGAAGGCGGGAAAGGGGCGTGGAAAGGGGCGGAGCTTACGGGGCCAGGAGCCAGGGGCCGCTCCAGGCCTCGCGCCCCCTGCGGACCGCGGGAGCCGCCCGGGGCCCGCCCAGAGAGGCGGGGCAGGCCAGCAGGGGGCCCAGTGCGCAGACTTTGGAACGCAGAGGCTGGTCTCTCTAGTTGGCTTGGCTTGCGGGAGAGGGGACGGAGCCCCGGGTTTGGAGAGCAGGCTCTGGAGGCCCCCTCGGCCCTCGCAAGCGCCCTGTGGGGGGCTAACACGGGGCCTGGCGGGTGTTTACCTTCCCCCTGGTCGAGCGCCAACGCCGCCATATTTCAGCCCAGCGCGCGTCACTTCCGGCGCCACGGGAGCGGGAGCGGGTGTGGGAACCAGGGGGTGGGGGGAAAGTGTCCGGCGCCCCCGGCACGTCGCGTCCCTGCCGCTGGTCCGCCCCCACAGACCAGCCACACCAAGGAAAAGCGATAGGCAGGCTTTGCGGTCACAGCCCAGGCCAGATGGGGCTTCTGTCATGGGGCTTCTGTCGTCAAGCCGCCGTCGGGGCTAGGGACGCTTGACAGTGCACGTCCCTCACTTCAATCTCGCCTTCTGCGAGTGCGTGGGCCCCGAGCCACTGCGATTCACCTACCATTCACAAGTTGAGGGTTGAAAGGCCCGGGGGGGAAAAATCTTTTTACATAGTGCATACGATGGGGGGCGGGAATGGAGGGAGCTGGAAGAAAACTCAGAGCGAGCTTTACCTGTTATAAAAGCGATTCGATGTATACCAAATGACATTACTTTTTGGTAAAGCAATTTGCAGTAGATCATTGCGTCACAGTTTCACCTGGCTTATTGCAAAACAATTTCACGTTATCAGAAATAAAATTGCCCAGAGATGGGGGAAAAAAATCATAGAAAATGGAATGTTTTCCCCACCTGGAAAAATGCCAGGTTCTCAAAAAGCAGTCCAGTTGCTTATTGCATCAAAGTAAGCAAGAACTAACATTAAGAGGGCAGTGATTTATTTTTTAACAACTAGCTATGCACTTCTATCTAGTGCTCTCTAAGTAACACCTTTAATTGATTTAAGAATATAAAACCACACTGTAGGGCTGTGTTGTAAACAGTGTGGGAAATGTAGAGGAAATACTCTTGGAGTCCACCAGTTCCATAACTCATCCATTGCGCATTTCTGATCTTAAACTGAAGCATTTCTTCTCCTAACCCCAACTGCCATTTTCTCTCTAGACTAATATCCAGATGATCTTTCTGTGAGATGTGACTAAAAGCGATCATTATCTCTTTCTAGCAAACTTGGACATGTCATGTTTCTCAAGGGGCCAAAATGGCACACAGTGTACTGTTCTGGTGAAGTATACTACTTTGTGAGAAAAATACGCACCTTAATGTTTTGGATGTAGGGAAATAAGCTTCCCTTTTCTGACTTAAACTATGAAACAAGCTTTTTAAAAAACTATACTGAAATTTCCAAATTATAAACACATTCTTTGAATCTCTCCCAGTAGCTCCTTTAATATATTCAATGTTCATTACTTCAGAATGTTTGCTTACTGTATTTGCCATCATTACTACATGGCAAATTACTCCTCCAAACTTCTCCAAAATGTGTCACATTCCAACAACCAATTTTAAGAGATAAACCATAAAATTATGGACATATTCAACCTTTGAATAATGTTAATACATTATTCCTGGGCATCATTTATAAGCTTTGAATTTTAATTTTCCATAGCCACATTTTGTGCTATCCATTACTATGTAGCATTGACCTGGCTATAAGCTTTTTTTTTTGGGTCCGGTAATGGGGCCTGAACTCTGGGCCTGGGCGCTTTCCCTCAGCTCTTCAGCTCAAGGCTAGCGCTCTATCACTTGAGCCACAGCGCCACTTCCGGCTTTTTTCTTTTTGCTTATGTGGTGCTGAGGAATCGAACCCAGGGCCTCAGGCATGCAAGGCAAGCGCTCTAACTGAGCCACCTTCCCAGCCCTGGCTATAAGCTTTTATTATTGACTGAAGCAGGAACTTAAATGTTTGTGTGTCCTGTGTAAAATGAATTTGTACAAGGAGTGATGTCATGAGGTCTTGTGCTCAGTGCACCCACACCTTTTTATGGCCTTACATGAGATTGTATGGAATTTTGTGTTCAAAATTTGCTGATAAAATGTTGCCAGGTGCTGGTGGCTCATGCCTGTAATCCTAGTTAATCAGGAGGCTGAGATCTAAAGATCACGGTTCAAAGCCAGCTCAGGCAGGAAAGTCTGTGAGACTCTTATCCCCAATTAACCACCAGAAAACCGCAAGTGGTGCTGTGACTCAAGTAGTAGAGCACTAGCTTTGAGCTGAACAGCTCAGGGACAGCCCAGAGTTCAAGCCCTATGACCCGCACCTCCCCCCCCCAAAAAAAATCTTGTTTCTGAAATTGGACAATATGCTTCCAGTGATCTAGATGCTTAATATGTAGAACACTCCCTCAAAATTATCTTTAATAGCCAAGCCTATAATCCTAGGGGCTTACATCTGAGGATTGCAGTTCGAAGCCAGCTGGTGCAGGAAAGTCTGTAAGACTCTTATCTCCACTAAACAACCACAAAAAAAAAAAAAAAAGATGACCTGGGCAAGTAGCTCAAGCCTGTAAAAAGAAATGCACTGACAGGCAATTCCATTGTTATACAAACATCCTAGAGGGTCCTTACAGAAACCTAGATGGTTTGGGCCATCACTGGACTTGGGCTCTTGATACAATCAAGAGATGAGAGAAATGGTTGTACAAGGCATCTAGCTACTGGGGACTATGGCAGAATAAACTTCTTTTAATGGGAGTCCACTTTCAAATAATGATAAAGCTTATAAGTACATAAACCAGCATTATAGAACTTTACTACCGTTATCAACTATGTACTGTATGTACATCAATGTAAAAGGCCTGTACTTTTATCTGACTGGCAACACAGGAAGTTTATTTGCACCAGAATCATCACAAACATGAGGAATGTGTTGCATTACGACATTAGGATGACTGCCATGTCACTAGGCCAGAGGAATTTTTTTCAGCTTCCTTCAGTCTTTTGAGATCCCTGTCAATCATGCAGAGCCAGCTAGGGGAATTCCAAATTCCTAAGCATTTTATCTCAAAGGAAAAACAACGTGCTGGGTGTCAGTGGCTCATGGTAACTACTCAGGAGGCTAAGATCTGAGGCTTGTGGTTTGAGGCCATCGAAGGCAAGAAAGTCCTTGAGACTCTTATCTCCAATTAAGCACCAAAAAAGCTGAAAGTGGAGCTGTGGCTCGAATGCTAGCCCTCAAGTGGCTAGCCTTGAGCAACAGAGCTCAGGAACAATGTCCAGACCTTAAGTGCAAGCCCCAGGACTGGCACAAAAAAATAAAAGAAAAATAACTTTCAATGTTTGTTCCAAAAATAACCTTGCAGGTGGCTTTTGGAACAAGAAAAATACCTGAAGTATATACATTTGTATCATTTCACTCCTGAAGGACCGGTGCAGGCCTGTGCACTGAGCTAGCTGCTCTGCTAGCTATTCTGCTACAAACATCTGTAGGTGCACAACTACTTTTTGGCCAGTACTGGGGGGTAAACTCGGGAAGGGGCTGTTCCTTAGCTTTTTCACTTAAGGATGGTGCTGTGCTTCCTGACCCACATTTCTACTTTCTCCATCTACTTCTTAATTCATGAGCGCCTTCCACTTCTCTAGGCAGAGAGAAAACCTAAAGGAATCACACCCAACTTCAATCTCTTTTAACAGTTATAGCTTTAGAAATCCCTACACAGGGATATTCTCCAGTGAGAAAATCTGGATTTAGTCATTTGGGAAGAACTCTAACATATTAATCATTTCTCCCATCTCTTTTCTCCTGTCTCATGAGGCCCAAATCCATTCCTTTGACCTGCTGGGAGAACACAAAGTCCTTCAACATCCAAAAGGGCATGAACGCAAAGATGAAACAAACAAGAACTTTCCAGATTGCTTTAAAAAAAAAAACTTTTGCATATTGTTTTTGGAACACAAGGTGCCTGGAGTAGGTACATTTGTATCATTTCAACAGAGCTGTGAGCCACCCAAGGAAAACAAGTTAACAACTTGATTTGTATCTACATAGCCAGGAAAATGCAAGGTTTTAATCAACCAAACACTAATTGTTCCCTTTTTCCCTTAAAGCTCCCCACATACATTATGATAGATTTAGGCAACATGTGGTATTATGACTTAAGACACGTATGGAAGAGTCAAGAAAGGCTTCTAAGACTTGGGAACTTGTAAATTACTCCAAAAAAATCGAGTAAGAAAACATCAACAGAGCAGTGTCTCCTAGGCCTTGGAGAAGTGCTGATAACTTAGCAGGATTCCAGTATAGGCCAAAAGACTGGGACTGTAGCTTAGTGTTAGAGAGCTGCCCTGACTTGAGGTCATGGGTTCAGTTCTACAACCTCCCCCCAACATCACAAAAATAATTAATTGATCAATTGATTTCATCCAGGAGAGGGGAAAGAAGCAAAAGGACAGACAGGCCTCTGACAGCAGCAGGGCCTCCCACCACCGGCACTGCCTCTTGACCTAGGCCTTTTCCATTGTACTGTGTGATTATACTGATGACCACATTAATCAGTTGCTCTTTTTCAGGTGATGGTACTAGGGTTTGAATTCAGAACCTCTTACTTGCTGGTCAGGCATTCTATCACTTGTTTTTCAGGTAAGGTCTTATATTTTTTTTTCCTGGGCTGTCCTAGACAGCAGTTCTCCTACCCACACCTTCTGCATAGCTGGAATGACAGGCGACTGCCACCATACCCCGCTATTTAATAGAGACCAGAGTTTTCTTTTTGTGTGTGTGCCAGTCCTGGGGCTTGAAATCTGGGCCTGGGCGCTGTCCCCAAACTCCTTTTGCTCAAGGCTAGTCCTCTACCACTTGAGTCACAACACCACTTCCTGCTTTTTCTGAGTAGTTTGTTGGAGATAAGAGTTTCGCAGTTTCCTGCCTGGACTGGCTTCAAACCTTGATCCTCAGATCTCAACCTGGCTAGGGTTGTAGATGTGAGCTACGGGTGCCCAGCAAGTTTTCCTAACTTTTTGTCTGGCTAGCCAGGCAAAATCCTCCCAATCTTCCCTCTCCCAAATAGCTAGGATTACAGCAGTAAGCTATGGAGCCTGGCCATATTTTTTTTCATTTTTATTCCTAATTCTATATATTTAAGCTTGTAATATATTAACTTACTTTTTCCAGAAATACTGAGTACCTACTGTGTATAAAGTCCTGTGAGCTGGGGATTATCTATCTATCTATCTATCTAAAACAAGAAAGTCCTTATCCTCTTATAATCCAGTTAGTAATAACATAAAAAAAGCAAACTCTTTAATCTGTCAGAATGAAATAATGGAACAGGCTAGGCATTCCATTTCAATTGGGATGATCAGGATTAAAGGTGTCATTTGAACCTTCTGATTTGAAGGCTGTTGTAAAATCCTTAGCCTTTGAGATAGTGGAAACGACTGGAAGATGACATCACTGTGTAAAAAATATAATTTACATGGTCAAATATAGAAGTGGGAGGGAATGAGTTCTGGGGATAGAGCCTAAGGTTTGGAAGACTTCAAGACAAGGCTGGATGGGATTGAAGGAGGATGTGCCACGACTGGGTTCAGGGGCATGCTGAGGATGGGAAGCCTTGTACAGGACACAAGAACTGGTCTAGAAGGTCAGAGGGAACATGGTATGCTACAAGCCACCAAGAAAGATACTGTAAGCCATTAGCCATCCATTTATCAGCAAGAGATACAACAAACATAACCATTTTAACAATAATGTTGCTTGAAAACGCATATGATGTGCCTTTGAAAATGATGTATTTTATTTTCTTTCCCATTTTTTGTGCTGGTGCTGGGGCTTCAACTCAGGTTCTCACGCTCTTTAGCCTTTTCAGGCAAGGCTAGTGCTCAACCACTTGGGCCACAGCCTCCTTCTAGCTTTTTTGCTGGTTAATTGGAGACAAGTCTCACAAAATTTTCTTCCCCAGGTTGGCTTTGAACCATGACCCTCAGACCTTAGCCTCCTGAGTAGCTAGGATTAGTAAATGAAATATTTTCAGGAAATAATTTTTTTTTAAAAAATAAGCATTTTGTGCTCCTTATGAACCAATATAAAATAACACTATGCTTCAAATACCTCAAAATTTGAGTCATATATTTGCAAGATTTCAAGGGGCTGAGTATAAATGGAGCAAGGACTAGGCCCCAGGGCCCACCAAGGTAGGGATTCCTTTGGGAATTTCAAGGAGGCTGAGAAGTAGCCAGTGAGATAAGAAGCAGACAAAGAGTGTGCTGTGAACAACAGTAGTTGCTATGCAGCATCCACTATCAGGGAAAAATGGAATGAATGTGATCATTTTAGCCGAATGTATTTACTTTGAAAAACACTCTAGACAATGCTCACTTGTAAGCAAAAATGTGAGAAAAAACAGCTCCTTAAAAAATACATGAAAAGCATCTTACAAATATTTTCTTAAAGGCAAGGTTTTCTTAAAGGTAGGTTTCATCTGGTGAGTTTTAGTGAAGCTTTTTAAGTAAAAAAGGAGAAAAGCTGATGTTAGGTTTACACTTTTGTGCACAAATAAATGAATTGCAATAAAATGTTTAAAGAAAAGAATGGCCCTTCAAAAGCTAATGATTGCTGGCATGGGTAGCTTATAACTGTAATTCTAGCTACTCAGGAGGCCGAAATCTGAAGATCACAGTTCAAAACCAGCCTGGGCAGGAACACCCGTGACACTTTTATCTCCAATTAACCACCAGAAATCTGGAAGTCGTGTTGTGGCTCAAGAGGTAGCTGAAGCTTAGGGACAGCACCCAGGCTCAGAGTTTAAGACCCAGGACCAACAAAAAAGTTAATCATCTTCAAACTCTTAAAGAAGTAATGCAAAGTAAAGCTTTATTTTTGTTTATTTTGGGGCCAGTCCCCTGGGGCTTGAATTCAGGGTCTGGAGTCTGTCACTGAGTTTCTTGTGCTCAAGGCTGGTGCTCTAATCACTCTAACACTTGAATCACAGCCCTGTTTCTGGCTTTTGGGTGATTAATTGGAGATCAGAGTCTCATGGACTTTCCTGTCCAGTCTGGCTTCAAACCACTGTCCTCAGAACTAAGCCTCCTAAATAGCTAGGATTACAGGCATAAGCCACCAGCATCTGGTGCAAGGCTATACTTCAGAAGCAGACACAAGTCATCTGTTCATGAGCACTCATCTCAGATGTGGAAGCAAACACACACACACACACACACACACACACATCTTTTTCAAGTGTGTGAAACCTGAGGTTTGAACTCAGGGCTTGGGGTGAGTTTCTTTTGCTTAAGGCTAATTCTTTGCCATTTGAGCCACACTTCCCCCACATATATCTTAAGTCTGAGTGTTGGAGCTGAAGTGAGTCATAAGCAGAAGACGTTGTATGAAGAAAGAGGTGCAAAGGCCTGCAGGCATTGCTGGTGCCCTCAGCACTTTAGAGTTTGGAGACTGGTTAAGAATGGAGAATTGTCTTAATGTGGGCTCTGGGGTTATTTATTTGCTCTAAAACTAAAGAGTCTCCCCTTTTATTAGCATACATTAATTGTACAAAGTAGTTTCATTGTGATATTTCCACAGATGTGTACAATGTACTTTAATCTTGAGAAAGAGTCTATGTACATTTATTGGCTTGGAATTCATAATCCTAATGCCTCTACCTCCAAGTACTGGAATTAGATTGAACCATCATGCCTAAGTTCTCAAAAATAGAGATTGAGCCAGGCACTGGTGGCTCACACCTGTAATCCTAGCTACTCAGGAGGCTGAGATCTGAGGATCGAGGTTCAAAGCCAGCCCGGGCAGGAAAATCCATGAGACTCTTATCTCCAATTACCCACCAGAAAACCGGAAGTGGCGCTGTGGCTCAAGTGATAGAGTGCTAACTTTGACCTGAAGAACTGAGAGTCAGTGCCCAGGCCCTGAATTCAAGCCCTAGGCCTGGTGCAAAAAAATATAAAAAAATCAGTCTCCTGAGTAGCCAGAATTGCACTAGTGCTGGGCTTATAAATTCTATTTTTTATTACAAGTACCAGGACTTGAACTCAGGGGCTCTCCAGGTCTCTAGCTGTTTTTCCTGCGCATCATGTTTGCTCTGCTACTGGAACCAGGCCCCCCAGTCCAGCTTTTTTTTTTATTGTACTGCTACTGCAGGTTAGTCACTTACCTTTTTTGCTTAAGGATAGTGCTCTACCACTTGAGCTACAGCTCTACTTCCAGCTTTCTGGTGGTTAATTGGAGTCTCGTGGACTAAATGGAAGAGCTAGAAATAAAAACCTTTGAGAAGAAATCAGTGGTAAATCTTTGCATTCTTGGAGTAGGCAAAGTGTTCTGACATAAGACAGTAAAGCATGATTCATAAAGCAGAGAATTCATAAAATGAATTTATCAAAATTAAAAACTTTTGATGTTCAAACAGACCCATGATAAAATGAAAAGATGAACTATGGGCTGTCAGAGAAGATCTGCAAATGATGTCAGGTGCCAGTGGCCCACTCCTGTGATCCTTACTACTCAGGAGGCTGAGATCTGAGGATCATGGTTTGAAGCCAGCTCGGACAGGAAAGTCTGTGCGACTCATCCCCAATAAACTACTCAGAAAAAGCCAAAAGTGGTTCTGTGGCTCAAGTGATAGAGCACTAACCTTGAGCACAAAGAGGCTCAGGGACAGCACCCAGGCCCTGGGTTCAAGCCCCAGGACCAAAAAAAGAAATTATTTGCAAATAGTATCTGATAAAGTACCTTTCAAATTTTTTGTTATTATAAAGGTGATGTACAGAGTAGTTAGTTCTTGTACCCAAAATACATGAGAACTCTTGTAAGTCCATAAAAAGTAAACAAGAGCTAAGGGTATAGCTCAGTGGTTGACTGTGCTCACCATAGGAGAGATTCTGCTTTCAACTCCTAGCACCAGAAAAAAAAATAAATATTAAATGGTTTTAAAAGTTTGATTTTGTTGCTGGGCACTGGTGGCTCATGCCTGTAATCCTAGCTACTCAGGAGGCTGAGATCTGAGGATCACAGTTCAAAGCCAGCCCAGGCAGGAAAGTCCATGAAACTCTTATCTCCAATAAACCACCAGAAAACTGGAAGTGGCCCTGTAGCTCAGGTGACAGGGTGCTAGCCTTGAGCTGAAGAGCTGAGGGACAGCGCTCAGGCCCAGAGTTCAAGCCTCATGACAGACTAAATAAATAAATAAAAGTTTGATTGTGTGTGTGTATGTGTGTGTGTGTGTGTGTGTGTGTGTGTGTACTGGTGTTGGGGCTTGAACTCAGGCTCTATAGCCCTTGGGTTTTTTTTTTTTCAGTGCTGGAGCTCTACCACTTGAGACATACCTCCACTTCCTAAAAGGTCTGAATAGATACTTACCAAAGGAAAGATATAAATGGTAATTAGTTAGTCCATGAAAATATTCTAGGGCTGAAGGGTTAAGTAGTGTTTGCTTAATATACACAAAGCTCTGGGCTCATACCTAGAACCATTAAAAAAAAAAAAGATGATCAACACCATTGATCATTAGGAAAATGCCTTAAAAACACACCTACTAACATGGCTATAATAAGACAGTCAAATGCCAGTAGCTCAAGCCTGTAATCCTAACTACTGAGAAAACTGAGGTCTAGAGGATTTTGGTTTGAGGCCAGCCATTGAAGAAAGTCCTGAAGACTCTTATCTCAAAGATAATCAACAAAAGGGCGGGCTGGAGGCTTGGCTCAAGTGGTAGAGTGTCAGCTGAGCAAGTACAAGTTCCTGAGTTCAATTCTTAGTACCAAAAATGAACACTAGTGGCTCATGCCTAGTACTCAGGAGGCTGAGATCTTTCAATCATCAAAGCCAGCTCACGCAGAAAAGTCTGTAAGATTTTTATCTTGAAGTAACCAGCAAAAAGCTGGAAGTGGAGATATGGTTCAAGTGGTAGAGTGCCATCCTTGAAGGAAAACACCAAGTAACCATGCAGGGTCCTGAGTTCAAGTCCCCAGTATTGGCACACCAAAACATAATAGTATATTCATATTTGGTTCTGAATCTTAACTCTGCTACTTACTAATTGTAGGATCTTTGTTATTTAGATCTTTCTAGGACTCAATTTCCTCACTTGAAAGATTTGCCTTTGGATTGTTGTGAGGATCAAATAAACCTAAAATATCTTTAGTTGGGGGCAATATATACACATTTATTTGAAACAGGTTCTCACTAGGTTTCCCACTTCGGCCGGGCAATGAAATCCTAGAATAAGTGATTCTCCTGCCTCAGTCTCCTGAGTACTAAGATTATAGGCATGCATCAGCCCACCAGGCTCGATGGGTTTTTTTCATTTCTTTTTTGGAAACAGGGTCTTCTTAGGTAGCCCAGACTAGTCTTGAACTCCTGATGCTCCTTCCTCTGTCTCTCAAATTGTTGGAATTACAAGCCTGTGCACCAAGCCTGGGACCATGGGTTTTAATTGTCTGTTCAGAAGATAAAGCCGCCAAATAAACATCTCCACCCAAGACCATTATGCAGTAGTTTTATCATTACTTAACCAATGAATATACTTACTGAAATGTAACTTATTTTAGGTAAATTGCTATCACTGTGTGTATGTTTTTGTGCCTGTGTGTCTTCCAGCTTTTTGGCGGTTAAATGGAGATAAGAGTCTCAGTGGACTTTCCAGCTTAGGCTGGCTTTGAACCTCAATCCTCAGATCTCAGCCTCTTTAGAGGCTAGAATTATAAGGCAGGAGCCACTGGAGCCTTGACATTTGTAATATAAAACATATGCTTATTTTAAATCTACTTAGGTATTCATTTATCTGCACTCAGACAACTAAATTCTTATTTACCTCTCCTTACATTTTTTTTCTGGTTAGAAATAAATAGCTGGTGGCCCAAGCCTGTAATCCCTGAATTTGGGGGCCTGAAGCAGTAGGGTCAAATTAAGAGGACAGCCTAAGCCAGGAAAAGAAAAAGGAAACAAACAGCTGTTTGGAATTTAAAATTGTATAGACATGCAAGGAGAAAAAAAATAAAATTTGCTTTTTCCCCTGGGAATTCTGGGGATTATACACAGGGGTTCTATACCTTGAATTATTTATTTATTTATTTATTTTTGCTGGTACTGGGGCTTGAACGAGGGACCTTGTGCTGTGGATTGGCTTTTTCTTTTGCTCAAGGGTGGCGTTCCTACCACTTAAGGCACACGTCCACTTCTGGCTTTAAATAAATTTCTTTTTGGTAGTTAATTGGAGATAAGAATGTTAAGGGCTGCCAGGCTGGCTTCAAAATCCTTTTTTAAAAAAAATTTTTTGTTTTGTCTTTGGAGCCCAGGTCTCAGTAGGTAACCCACCTCTTTCCATTGCATCCGGCGAAAATCACTTTTTGAGGATATTTTTAATTAGCTTACATTCGTCATACAGAGCACCATTTTATTGTTACCATTCCACATTTACAATTTTTTTTTTAAAAATCCTCTTTTTTAAAACACGACTTGCAAAACAGCTTCACAAAAAACCTTAAAAAATACACTCCCAAACCATTAAAATGCAGATTAGTACTAGTCTCTTAATTTAAAAAAAAATTAAAAAAGTAGTCCTTGCCACTTTAAAAAGCAAGCTAACTTTAGCCGCTCTCACGACACCTACCTTCCAACCTACGCTAACGTCGCACGTCGCTCGGCACGCAGTCTCTAGCGTCATCACGGACTTACTCTTTGGCACTAGAAACCACTCCCTGGGAACAAGGGAGGGATTTTGCTTTTCCCAAGGCCTGCGCCGCTACGCTTTTTTACCAAATCCACACCAGAGGGCGCTCTCCCTAACGCCCGCCGGACACCGCGCGGCTACAAGAGCCGGGCCAGCTCGGTATGCGGACTCCTCTCGACCTGCAGCCCCATCCCCGACGGGAGACGACGCCGAGACGATCCTGACTTATTAAATAATAGGAATGTGTAAAATCTATTTTAACAAGGGACATTTCGTCCTTCTGATCTCCCAGCCTGGTTAAGACTCACAGGCTCAGGGACACTTTCAATGAACCATACAGGAAACGGAAATGACTTAACACTTGCCAGCGCGCCAGTCGCACGGTATTACCCGCCTCGCTGGGGGGGGGGGGTCCTTCTCTGGGGCTGCCCTCAGCATGGCCTGCACAAATATCTAACATGTCTGCAGCGAATAAATCCCAAAAGTGTGTATCCGCTCTTGCTTTAAAAAAAATAATAGCCCGATCGTAGGCCCTCTGCAAATTCAAACAGGAATAAACCCGGTCCATGAAGCGCTTCTGTCCCTAGAATGCCTGTTTCTCGACCCATGGCCTAGTCGACTTTCCCCGCCTCCACTTCCACGCCCTGGCCAAGGGGCCTACGTACTGTCAAGGCGGCACCCACAGCAACTTCCTTCCTCTCTGGGCAAGATGGCGGGTGGCGAGGCCGGAGTGACTCTGGGGCAGCCGCACCTTTCTCGCCAGGATCTCGCCACCTTGGTGAGGTTTGGCTTTGAGGGGATGCTGAGTGAGCTGGGGAGGGAGGATGGACTCTCGTCCCAGGAAGGCCTTGGGACGAAGCAGTAACAGGGCCGTCGGCAGCGTGCAATAGCGTGGGGCACCCCAAAGCCAGGCGCCCGAAGCAGCGCTTACACAGCGGCTGCGCCTGGTCCAGTCCGCGAGCTGGGCGTGAGCATGTGCGATGGTGGGACCTTAAAGCTCCTGAGGGATTCGCCGCAGTCCTGGTTGGTTATTAAAAGTTCCAACCTTCGAAGGTGTGACGATGGAGTCTCTATACTTTATAGACTTGCTAAGGCTCCAGACACCCCGTTAGTGAGTAGAGGTGTCTTGTGTAACGAAGAAGGGCTTATCGAGGTTCCCAGCCATTAGAACCATTTTTATTGACACAGGAAAAGCGCCGAGAAGTAGATGGCAGTTTAACAGTTCGTAACAAAGGTAGTCGGGAAAACTTGTAATTTTTCTCTTGCAAGATGTTTTAAATGCCCTTTTTTTCATTGCAGGATGTTACAAAATTAACACCACTTTCACATGAAGTTATCAGCAGACAAGCCACAATTAATATAGGTAAGATAAGAGTACCACAGACCTGACTTACGTGTAATTTTCAATCTATCTTTTTATGTAACTGCCTGAGCAAGTGTTGAAGGTTATCAGTGATACTGTGTGCCTGTAGTCTGAGCTGCTAGGGAGACTGAGGTAGGAGGATTAAGCTTGATTAAAGTTCTAGACCAGCCTAATCATTAGTGAGTTTGTCTCCAAAAGCAAAAAAAAGATAGCTAGTGAGCTCTTGTGAGCAAACTATCTGCTATATTTGGGGTGGAAAGACAAGTATCACCTATGTCCAATTTACAGACTACATGAGAAAAAAAATATATATGTAAAGTTTAATAGCATGCAGCAGTGTGTAATAATCTGTAGCAGAAGTTTAAGGAAGAGGTGAAAATGCAGCTCTTCTTGCTATACTGGGTTTCAAGGGCAGCGTTTATGAAAGTTTTATTTGAGATATAACCTATGATTAAGGAGGTGTGTGTTTTTGTCTTAATTGGTACCAGAACTTTTGACAAGTTGTGTTAATTGCTGAGTTTCCTACAGACATTCCAGAGACCAAAGGGAACTTTAGATTTGTCAAGTTAAAGTAACTGTTGGTAAATTTTGGACATTTTGAGAGTTTGTACAAACAGAACAAACTAGTTAAAAGTAAGACTCTAAGCATATGAGAAACGTATAAGTCATGTGGTGTCATTTAAAGTCAGCATTACTGTAATCAAATTTAGGTTTTCTTTCCATGAAGTCTTTTTTTTTATGTCTGTCAGGGATTATTACCTATTTATTTCACTCTAGATATACTAAAATGTTTCTTAGCATGTACAATTGTTAGTATTTTTTATTCAATTTAAATGTGGGAAGTCAGAAATGGAGCTGTGGCTCAACTGGCAGTGTTGCTAGCCCTGAGCAAAGAA
Organism: Dipodomys spectabilis; assembly: GCF_019054845.1. NCBI lineage: Eukaryota > Metazoa > Chordata > Mammalia > Rodentia > Heteromyidae > Dipodomys > Dipodomys spectabilis. Next base: position 1,738,540 of record NW_024871203.1, on the reverse strand, counting down.
AGCTCAGAGATAGCACCCAGACCCTGAGTTCAAGCCCCAGGACCAGCACTTTACCAATAAGTTAAATGGGGGCAATCTTGTGATTAAAATAAACAAGTCAGCAGTCACAGGTGACTCATGCCAGTAATCCTAATCCTATCTCCTCAGGAGGCTGAGAGTTGCAGTTCAAAGTCAGCTCAGGCAGAAAAATTCATGGAGTGTCACCTCCAAAAATAACCAGCAAAAAGTAGTACTGAAGGCATTGCTCAAGTGGTAGCACATCAGCTAAGCAAGCAAGTGGAGTGAGCCAGGACCCTGAGTACAAACCCCAGTACCACGAAAAGCAAAAAATACCACTAAGTACCAAGAAAAATAGCTTTTCATATGCTGAGATGGTTGTTTTTTGTGTGTTTTGTTTTGTTTTTGGGTCCAGTCATGGGGCCTGAACTCTGGGCCTGGGCGCTGTCCCTCAGCTCTTCAGCTCAAGGCTAGTGCTCTACCACTTGAGCCATAGCACCACTTCTGGCTTTTTTATTTTCTGCTTATGTGGTGCTGAGGAATCGAACCCAGGGCCTCATGCATGCAAGGCAAACGCTCTACCACTGAGCTACCTTCCCAGCCCTGTGTTTTGTTTTGTTTTGATAGAAACAGATAGTAGTAGTACTGGGGATTGAAACCAGGGCATGATACATGCTAGGTGAGTGCTCTATCACTGAGCTTCATGCTCAGCCCTTTAAAATAAACTTCTATTTTAAGGTAGCGTCTCCTGTTGTCCAGGCTTGTCTCAAAATTGTGATCCTTCTGTTTTGGTCTCCTAGATAGCTGGTATTGGAGGCATGTGCCATCACACTTGATGAATGTGGTTTTTAAATAACATTATCACATAGTAAGTGCTTCAAGAGGGCATTGTGGAACATGCCTAAAGCCTAGCACTCTGGAGACTGAGACAGGAGTATCTCAAGGTCAAAACTGGCCGCAAAGGAAGGAATTGAGGGAAAAATGAAAGAAGGAAGGAAAATCCAGTCCTATAATAGAACAAGTTTTTAGTAAGCAATAATGTGGAAGTCTTTGCTGGTTTTAAATTGATACTTAAGTGAGATACGGTTTTTTTCTATTCTTTACACTATTTGTAAACTATTTGATGCAATTAAATACACATGAGTTAATTTTTTGGTACTTTTTTTATAGGTACAATTGGTCATGTAGCTCATGGGAAGTCCACAGTTGTAAAAGCCATTTCTGGTGTTCACACAGTCAGGTTCAAAAATGAACTAGAAAGAAACATTACAATCAAGCTTGGATATGCTAATGCTAAGGTGAGCTGTCTCCTGTGCAACTTGTAGCTATGTAACTTAGGTTGTGCAGATAACAAATCTAAGCCTTCTTTTTCTCTTCTTATTGAAACTTTTAGATTTATAAACTTGATGACCCAAGTTGTCCTCGGCCAGAATGTTACAAGTCATGTGGAAGTGGTACACCTGATGAGTTTCCTACAGACATTCCAGGGACTAAAGGGAACTTCAAATTAGTCAGGTGATTGGGGGGGGGGGGCTAAAAATAATTTATACTTTATTGTCCTGGCTTTGTACTACTCAAGATATTGAGCATTAATCTTGATTGCAAAATAGTTTTCCTGTTTGGATTTTATTGCCTGAAATTATAATCAAGAAGTCATTTCTTTTAAAATTAAAATACTTATAAGAGGGCTGGGAAGGTGGCTCAGTGGTAGAGTGCTTGCCTTGCATGCATGAGGTCATGGGTTCGATTCCTCAGCCCCCACATAAGCAGAAAAAAAACGGAAGTAGTGCTGTAGCTCAAATGGTAGAACAGTAGTGTTGAGCTGAAGAGCTGAGGGACAGTGCCCAGGCCCAGAGTTCAGGCCCCACAACCAACAACAACAAAAAAAATCAGGCGGCTGACATCTGAGGTTCAGTTTGAATCTAGCCTGGGCAGAAAAGTAGAGACTGTTGTCTCTAATTACTAAGTAATTCTGCCAGGAGCTGGTGGCTCATGCCTGTAATCCTAGCTAATCAGGAGGTTGAGGTCTGAGGCTTGAGATTCAAAGCCAGCCTGGCCCAGAAAGTCTGTGAGACTCTTACCTCCAAGTAACTACCAGAGAACTGGAAATAGAGCCGTGGCTCAAGTGGTAGAGTGCTAGCCTTGAACTGAAGAGCTGAGGGACAGCGCCCAGGCCCAGAGTTCAAGCCCCATGACTGACAAAAAAAAAAAGTCTTAAGTACCATAGCTTTATGAAAATAATGTCCTCACATTTCAAATATACAATTCCAGGTACATTTCAAGGTAGTTGAGGTATTTACTATAAATTGTCTCAAATGACTTCTCATTCTGTTAATTTAGTTTCTTTATATATCATTAGATTGTAGCTTTCAAAAATTCTGAGCATATACTCTACCATTCTGTACCATATGTATTCATAGATTGGATTGTGGGCTTTCTTTTCAGATTTTTATATATAGCTACTTGCATTTGCTTTGTAATCTGTAGTGATTTGATTTTCAACTATCTAATAATAATCATCCTTTTAAAGTCTATAAACACTTGAGTTGTATGACCATTTTCAGAAGTAATTTCCTATCTAATTTAAGAAATTAAAGTTGATTGTTATTTCTCCGTTGTTAGACATGTCTCCTTTGTTGACTGTCCAGGCCATGATATTTTGATGGCCACTATGCTGAACGGTGCAGCAGTGATGGATGCAGCTCTTCTGTTAATAGGTAAAAGCATCAAAATGGTTTTGAAAAATCAGTGTGGAACAAGTGCAAGTGGAGTTTATAAAGGGGAACTAAAGCCTTTTGAGGTTTTATCCATTACCTTAGGGTACAGGAATAAGAACTAAATTGCCATCTAGGATGACATTTCTTCTTGTAAGCTACCACACACAAAACACTGGAGCTGATAGTTTCCGAGAATTCCTAGGACAGTATCCAAAGAACAAAGTTAGTACTACATTTTCTTCATCTAAGGCACATGAGGTGTTTACTTTTGTGTGAAAATAAATGCATATGTGTTGTCAGGGTTTTTCCCCTCTGCGGTCTGCTTATAGTTGTACAATTGTTTGATTTAGATGCAAATCTCATTCTTAATAATGGCTGAAGATATAATTCTTTTGAGCTTACTAGAAGCCTGGGCACTGGTGGCTCACACCTTTAATCTTAGCTACTCCGGAAGCTAAGATCTAAAGATCAAGGTTCTAATCCAACCAAGGCAGAGACTCCATTGATAAAATTAGCAGTAAATGGCCAGAGTGAGCCTCACGCCTGTAATCCTAACTACTCAGGAGGCTGAGTTCTGAGGATTGTGGTTTGAAGCCAGCCAAGGGCAGACTCCGTGAGACTCTTTATCTCCAATAAACTACTCAAAAAAGCTGGAAGTGTCACTGTAGTTCAAGTGGTAGAGTGCCCACCTTGAGCAAAAGAAGCTCAGGGACAGGGCTCAGGCCCAGAGTTCAAGTTGGAGAATCGATGACCAAAAAAAAAAGGCCAGAGTGGAAGCATGATTTAAGTGGTAGAGCAGCAGCCATGCCAGCTGGAGGCCCCTGAGTTCAAACTGGCGCCAATGTGTGTGTGCGCGTGTGCGCGCGCACACAGACAAGAATTCAAGGAGATGTAGGATATATCAGCATCACACCTGGAGAAGGGATGATTGTTAATGTGCTACTTGTTTCTTTGTAACACATTGTTAGCTTCTCAGTTTGGGTTCTTCCATTCAAAAGGGGTATCCTCTGCCCCTCAGGAGCTTGACTGGGCCAGAATATCTCTAAGACTAGACAGAACCAAGGGGCTATCCCTTATGCCTGAAGAAAAGCTCAAGGCAGACAAAGCCAAAATTCCTTCCTTGGCTGCAATTTTCTTGCTTAGGACGTGGAGTGGGAGGTGGTAGTGGTTGGAGGAACAGAATGGAACAGGGCTAAAAGATAGAAATTTGGCAATGATATGCAGGACTTTTGCCTTAGTAGGGCTACTGAAGTTTCCTTTACCAGATGGTAAAGGAAAAAGGTAGTACCTTTTTTTGGTGATGGTGAAAATTAAGATATATAGATACCATAAAACCTACATTTAAGCTATTTACAATATTGGATTCAGTGGCATTAAGTGTGTTTGTAGTTTTGTGCAGTGTAAGCATCACCACTAATAAGTTCTAGTTCCTAGCAATCAATAATCTGCTTTTTGTCTTTGTGAATTTGCATGGCCTGGATATTTCTAACTGTTCTTACACATCTTTTAAATTTTTTTGTCAACTAGCTGGTAATGAATCTTGCCCTCAGCCACAGACTTCGGAACATCTGGCAGCCATAGAAATCATGAAGCTGAAGCATATTTTGATCTTACAGAATAAAATTGATTTGGTGAAAGAAAGTCAGGCTAAAGAACAGTATGAACAGATTCTTGCATTTGTACAAGGTAAAACGCCATAATAACCAATCACTAATATCTACCCTGAAACACTTCAAGAGGTATTTGTTCCAGATATATAGTATTCTATCCAAAGCAAAGTAAACTGGGATGTCTGAAGCCTTACTTCTCTACCAACTACTTGTAAGCAGCCTGCTACAACTAGTGAGATGTGTTTCTGGATTTTATACATTGAAACATATTTTCCTCCTTTTGTAGTACTAAGGAATGAACTTGACTTTGTACTTGTCAGGCAAGCGCTTCAGTTCAACTTACCAATAAGATTAAAAATCCTCAGGGTGGAGCATAGCTCAGTTGTACAGTGCTTGCCTAGCACGTATGGAGTCCTGAGTTCAATCCTCAGCACAAACCACCTACCTTGGAAAGGAAAAGCAAAAAACCTCAGTGATAGTAAAATGAGCTGAAAAAAATTTTTTTAATCTTGATAATGTCACTTCTATTATTTTTCATTTTAGAAAGACAAGATCATATTGTTGACTTATGATTCTCTTCGCTTTGTTTTGCTTCTTAGAAAGGTTAAGTTCCTCTGAACCCAGTTCTCTCATGTGGTAGAGAATAAGTCATTTTGATTAAAATCTAATTATGTTTGGTCTATTTCTTTGACTATCCTGTGTGACATGTAATTAATAAGGAACAAATATTATGTGTGCTAGCAGTCTTTGATGAGCAAAGAGTCTATAATTTTATCTTGGACATTTATTAGGAGCTTAATTACATGTTAGAAATCTTTTTAACTAGTAAAGCGCTTGTTCCCAAGAATGTTAGTGTTTTATATCTTTAATCAAGTTTATTGTTTTTGCTACATTAAGTATGCCAATATAATTTGAACGTTTTTTCCCCTTAAAAGGAATAAAATTCATTTTCTGGAGTTAAAACAGAGGTGGAGAGTTGTCTTCATTCTAAATAGAAAAATCACTTTGTACTTTTTGCTGGCATTTGTGTGGGATGTTAGGCCTCCTCTTTTTTTTGTAATTTTAATTTTATGTAATGTAGAACAAGTTGTACAAATCTGAATTCTGATGTCTCTGAATTTTGTCATGTAGGCACTGTGGCAGAAGGCGCTCCTATTATTCCCATTTCTGCTCAGCTGAAATACAATATTGAAGTTGTCTGTGAGTACATAGTAAAGAAAATACCAGTACCCCCAAGAGACTTTACTTCAGAACCCCGACTTATTGGTAAGTGATTGAAGTTGATGTTTTGCTAGTCTTTTCTACATTGGTGATTCTCCTTTAAGGGTATTTATTAGTATCTTTTTCTGTAGAAGTGATAAATGGATAAGTTTTTCAGACTTGATTCACTCTGAGATTGTATTGCTAGACGAGAGACAAGTCTTGAATGAAGTGGAAACCTAATCATTGTGTGCTCATTTACTTTACACCTGTGTGAGCAATATGTTATAATAGTGTTCTGTATGGAATTATAACATTTTAGGATGTTGAAAGATTTCCATGTAAATGATGTCACTGTACTGTCTAGGAAGGCTCAGCACTGCATTTTTGTTTTTCTTTTGAGTCTTGGAAATTGAATCCTGGGCCCCCTACTTTTTGTCACTTGAACCATACAGTCCTTGTGTTTATGTTTTTATTTTAGAACAGTACCTTCGCCAGTGGGCCACTGGTACACTCCTACCCTCCTATATTTATTTGTTGTTGTTGTTTTGTGCTCGTCTTGAACTCAGGGCCTGGATGCTTTCCTTGAACTTTTGTGCTCAAGGCTAGCACTCTACCATTTGAACCACAGCTCACTTCTGGCTTTGTAGGGGTGTTTAATTAGAAGGAAGACTATCATGGATTTTCCTGCCTGGGCTGGCTTTGAGCCATTATCTTCAGATCTCAGCCTCCTGAGTAGCTAGGATTATAAGTGTGAGCCACCAGCACTTGCCATGAATAATAATAACAATATAATTATTATTATGCCAGTCCTAAGGCTTGACTCAAGGCCTGTACATTGTCCTGAGCTGCTTTTGCACTCTACCACTTGAGCCACGGTGCCTCTTAAGGCTTTTTCTGTGTATGTGGTACTGAGGAATCGAACCCAGGACTTAATCCATGCTAGGCAAGCAATCTACCACTAAGCCACATTCCCGTCCCCATGAATTATTTTTATTTTTATAACTGCATTTTTTTCCCCTTAACAGTATATTATATACTAAGGTCATTCTTCCAGGTGATTCTATTTTTTAACACCTACATGACAGTGTGGATAATCCACAGTGTAGCAATGCCATAATATGCCATCTGTTAATGAACTTACTTATAAGTTGTTTCCATTTTTCCCCGTTATATTTATGTAAGACTATAATGAATATTACAGTAATACTCGATTATTTTAAAAAGTCAACTCAGAAAAGAATATTTCTTAAGTTAAAATTAACAGAAGTGGTTTTGTTTTATTTTCTTTTAGTTATTAGATCATTTGATGTCAACAAGCCTGGCTGTGAAGTTGATGATCTTAAGGGAGGTGTTGCTGGTGGTAGTATTCTAAAAGGAGTATTAAAGGTAAGTTGAGTTTCTGTCAGGATTTTGGTTTTAGTTTTGTTCTTGTTTTGATTGGGAGTTGGGTTGGAGCACTATGGATAGTCTAATAAGGATTTTTTCACTGTCTGGTATTCAATATAGATTTATTTGCTTTTATGCCTTTGGAATGTCTACCCTTTAAATCTCATAGAATATGTAGGCTTGTCTACCTGGTAAGGTAGTTAGCAAATATTGAGTGACTCTCATTTCAAGGTTTGTTTTTTAAACAATTGATTTCTTATTATTTAATATAGTGATCTTTTTACTTTTTTTTTAAATTGTTAATAAGTTTTTTTATTGTGAAAATACCGTACAGAGGGGTTACAATTACATGAGACTTTTTTTTAAATCAGTCCTGGGGCTTGAGCTCAAGGCCTGGGTACTGTCCCTGAGCTTCTTTTGCTCAAGGCTAACTAACACTCTACCACTTGAGCCAAGCACCACTTCGGACTTTTTCTGTTTATATGGTACTGAGGAATCGAACCCAGGGCTTCATGCACGCTAGGCAAGCACTCTGCCACTTACCACTAAGATAGATTCCCAGCTATCTTTTTTTTAATAGAGGAAGGAGTACTTTTTCAGTTTTGTGGTCCTCCTGGTGGAATTCTTCATAGGTAAAAGATAATTGGGTTGTTTTATAGTAATTCTCATTACCAATTATTTGTTTACAGGTGGGCCAGGAGATAGAAGTGAGACCTGGTATTGTTTCCAAAGATAGTGAAGGAAAACTCATGTGTAAACCCATCTTTTCCAAAATTGTATCACTTTTTGCAGAACATAATGATCTTCAGTATGCCGCCCCAGGGGGTCTTATAGGTAAGGATTTCCTTCTTAACGATTTTAGTTTAAAGATATTTGTGGTACTTTCTTTTTTTTTTTTTTTTTTTTTTTGGGTCCGGTCGTGGGGCCTGAACTCTGGGCCTGGGTGCTGTCCCTCAGCTCTTCAGCTCAAGGCTAGCACTCTACCACTTGAGCCACAGCGCCACTTCCGGCTTTTTTCTTTTTGCTTATGTGGTGCTGGGGAATCGAACCCAGGGCCTCATGCATGCAAGGCAAGCCTCTACCACTGAGCCACCTTTCCAGCCCACATCCAAGGCTTTTTTCAGATTTTGAATTCATATTTATTGATTAAATGGAATAGGAGGACATTTGGATTTTAAGCTGTTGATTGTAATTTCTAAGTTAGTTTCATGTGTTTGGGAAAACATTTTTTTTTTTTTGGTCGGTTGTGGGGCTTGAATTCTGGGCCGGGCACTGTCCCTGAGCTCTTCAGCTCAAGGTCAGGCTCTAACATTTGAGCCACAGCACCACTTCCCGTTTTCTGGTGGCTAATAAGAGATAAGAGTCTTATGGACTTCAGGACTTTGCTGCCTGGGCTGGCTTTGAACCTTGAACCTCAGATCTCAGCCTCTTGAGTAGCTAGGATTATAGGCGTGAGCCACCAGCTGAAAAATCATTTATAAACATAAAGAATAGATTTTGGTTAAGAATTCCTGTTTTTTCCCTGGTCCTGAGGCTTGACCTCAGGTCTGGGTGCTGTTCCTGAGCCTCTTTTTTTGGGTCCGGGTCGTGGGGCCTGAACTCTGGGCCCGGGCACTGCCCCTCAGCTCTTCAGCTCAAGGCTAGCGCTCTACCACTTGCCACAGTGCCACTTCCAGCTTTCTTTTTTTCTTTTTGCTTATGTGGTGCTGAGGAATTGAACCCAGGGCCTCATGCATGCAAGGCAAGCGCTCTACCACTGAGCCACCTTCCCAGCCCCATCGTGGGCCTCTTTGTGCTCAAGGCTAGCCCCAGTGCTACTTCCAGCTTTTTCTGAGTAGTTTATTGGAGATGAGTCTCATGGACTTTCCTGTCGTGGCTGTCTTCGATCTGTGATCCACAGATCTCAGTCTCCTGAGTAGCTATGATTATAGGCATGAGCCGCCTGGGTGCAGCTAGAACCTCCTTTTTAGTAATAACAAAATAAGTTTTATGGCCTAAAATTTAAAATATAACACACACATATACACATACACATACATACTAGTTTTCTTGTTTTGAGACAGAGTCTCGCTAATGCTTAGACTAGCCTTCAACTACACAGCTCAAGCTGTCTTCCCACATCAGTTACCCAAGTAGTTTGTTTTTTTTTTTTGGTCTGAGACTGGTAGTCAACTTGGTATCTGATACTTTATCTCATTATTAGCTAATTGGCTAGCACCCTACCAAATGAGCCATGCCTCCAATCCATTGAATTATTCTAATTTTATTTTTGAATTAGTGCATATGAGTTAAATGAGGAAGTTTTGTTTTGATAATTCCATAAATTTGTACTTGGAACAAGTTGACTTCTCCTTTATATACTCATAGTGTCTTTTCCCCACTTTTGATGGGTTTCATTATGTGTGTGTGTAAGTAAGTAAAATGTACTTTGGTCCTCTTTGACTTTCAGTATCCTTTCCTTTCCCCCTCCTGCTGATTTCCCCCAGATAGTTTATCTTTTTCATTCATATCCCATGATGATTATCATCATTTTAACGTTTTTTCTTTTTAAGTCTATAGGTTTTAGGCTAGAGAATAGGAACTTTCTCTTTCTTCCTTCGCCTCAACTCTCTTCCTTTCCCCTTTTACTCCCTCCCTTCCTTCCTTTTTTGGTTTTTTTATTTTTTGACATGGGGGGATCTAACATTATAGGCTTTTGGCTAGATATTTAATTTTTCCTTTCTGTGCTATAAGAAAGATTTGTTATAAACAAATTTATCGTCATATATACAGTGGGAGGGAGGCTAATACTAGGGCTTGAACTTAGGACCTTATACTCTTACTCAGATTTCTTGCTCAAAGCATTTTTGCTCAGAACTCAGTCTCCTGAAATTATAGGCATGGGCCACTGGCACCCAATTTATCTTTTTATTTGAAAGGAAATTCTGGAAATACTTAGAGTTTAACTTCAGACTTAACATCAGAAAATAGACTTCCAACATCAGAAAATAGACTTCCGTTAAAAACCTCCCTATAATCCTTACTGAGCCCTTAATCTTGTTCCATCTGTATGTTTTCTTTCCCAACCACTCAAGGCACAGCTAATATATTTTAAAAGTAGATCCAGACTTTAAGCTTGGTTGCCTGCCTACCTATCCTCCCTCCATCCTTCCTCTCCCTTCTCTTTCTTTAGAGAGGCCCTTGACGTGTACCACGGGATACAGGTAGCACCCTTGAGCAGCCTTAAGTATTAGATCCTTCCCACCAGAGGTCTAGGATTATAGGCACATCCACATTGAGCTAATCTAAAAGTAAATAGCATGCAAATATTGTACATGCTACACACAGTGAATTTTATATCTTTTCGCCCTTCATTAGAGATATTTAGACTCATTTTGAATTATTATTACTGATATTTGCTTTTGTTTAGAATATAAATCAAGAGAATCTTTATATTCTCAGTTGTCTTAGGAACCTATGAATTTACAATTTTGTTTCTCCAGATTAAACAAGTTATGTCTATATATCTACAGAAGTAGGTATTAAAGTGTATAGGAAGATTCATACTGTGCTTACTTGACTAGACTTTTGAAGAAATAATTATCTTTATAAGTGTTTTAGAAAATAAAAGTTGGGTTGTGTACATTTTCTTTTTCATTAGGAGTTGGAACAAAGATCGATCCCACTTTGTGCCGAGCTGACAGAATGGTGGGGCAGGTTCTTGGTGCAGTTGGGGCTTTACCTGAGATATTCACAGAATTGGAAATATCCTATTTCCTACTTAGACGGCTCCTAGGTGTCCGTACTGAAGGAGATAAGAAAGCAGCAAAAGTAAGTGTTTTTTATAATCCTGTTTCAGAAAAAGTAACAGACAGTTATGTGAATCCAGTTTTGAGTTCTATTCTGTGCCCAACATGGAATTAAAATAAATCAGTTTGATTTTTTTCTTTGCCAGTCCTGGGGCTTAAACTCAGGGCCTGGGCACCGTCTCTGAGCTTCTTTTGCTCAAGGCTAGCACTCCACAACTTTAGCCACAATGCCACTTCCAGCATTTCTCATTTTATGTTGTACTGAAGAATCGAACCCAGGGCTTCATGCATGCTAGGCAAGCACTCTACCAGTAAATTACATTCCCAGCTCCTTTTTTAAAATTAATCTTTTACTAATACTATGTTGGCAGAGATGGGGAAATAGTTGACACTTAATGTTGATATTTTAAATTTTTTTAGGTGTGCCTAAACCCTGCCCTGGTACTTTTCTCTAGGGCATTTAAAAAGAATAGCATAATAATTATGAGATTCAGTTCAGAGTGAAATTGTGTTACTTTGAAAACTATATACATTTAGATAGCCAGGTGCCAGTGGCTCATGCTTGTAATACTACCTACTCAGAAGGCTGAGATCTGAGGATCACAGTTTGAAGCCAACTCTGGCAGGCAAACCCATGAGACTCTCATCTCCAAACCACCAAAAAGCCTGAAGTGGAGCTGTGGCTCAAATGGTAGCTCCTTTGAGCAAAAAATTTGGGGGACAGCACCAGGCCCTGAGCTCAAGCCCAGGATGAATACAAACACACACACACACACACACACACACACACAATACTATATACTAGATAGAGTTCAAAAATAAATTAGGAGACACAAGTTATAAAAGAATTATAGAATTATCTCTTTGTTAAAACATTGAACCTTTTGAGTCTCTTGGTTAAAAACTCATGTAGTATAAGTGAAATAACATGAAAAAGTAGTTTTCATGAGAAATAACCAAAGAAATAATGTTGACTCTTTTCCACACACATATCAAACAATTTGTCGTGCTTTTTTTTTTTTCTTTTGTTGGTCATGGGGCTTGAACTTGGGGCCTGGGCACTGTCCCTGAGCTCTTTTGCTCAAAGCTAGTGCTTTACCACTTTGAACCACTGCTTTACTTGTGATTTTCTGGGTGCTAATTGGAAATAAGAGTCTCACTTACTTTGCTGCCAGAACTGGCTCTGAACTGCAATCCTAGGATCTTAGCCTCCATAGTAGCTAGCATGAGCTACTGGCAACTGGCTTGTCATGTGTTTTAGAATTCTTTATTTTTTCCTTTGATCATGGGGTTTGAACTCTGGGCCTGAGCGCTGTCCCTCAGCTCTTCAGCTCAAGGCTAACACTACCATTTGAGCCACAGTGCTATTTCTGGCTTTTTCTGCTTTTGTGGTACTGAGGAATAGAACCTAGAGCCTCGTACATGTGAGGCAGACACTCTACCACTGAGCCACCTTCCCAACCCCTAGAATTCTTTTTATACCAACTTGACTGTTTTTGTCTCATCTGACTTACCAAATAATGAAACCATTAAAACAGTGACCTGATTTGAGGCATTTGGCTAATAATTTACTTACTGTTCCTTGTACAGATGGGACCAGCCAATTAAATAGAGGCTCAGAGAGTTCTAGTAACTGGTTTAGGTACAAGAATAGAATTGGACCTCCAGAATCACCTTACTGACCCTCATAAAGCCATTTTCCTATTTTCCTACCCATACATACACAAAGGAAATTTTGTACCTTATTTCTACTGTAGGCTGAAGATCTATGTTAAAAATCTAAAATCTAAATGCTTTACAATCCAAAGGTTTTTTTTTTTAACTGACATGATGCTACCACTGAAAAATTCTATACTTGACCTCATGATGAGTCATAGTCAAATGCAACTGCACTAAATGTGGAAAATTGTAAAATTGCTTCAGGTTATTGCAATAAGGTGTACATAAAACATAAGTCAACCAGGCTCGGGTCGCTCATGCTTATAATCCTAGTTACTCAGAAGGCTGAGATTTGAGGATTATGGTTGGAAGTCAGCCTGAACAGGAAAGTTGTAAGACTTCTCTTCAATAAGCTACTTTAAAAAAGCCAGAAAGGAGAGTTGGGAAGGAGGGAGGAAGTAGGAGAAAATGAAGGAAGGGGGTAACACTGTTCAAAAGGAAATGTACTCATTACCTTATCTAAGTGTACATTATCTTTACATTAATTTTCTTTAAAAAGCTGTAAATGAAGCTGTGACTCCAGTGGTAGAATACTAACCTTGAGCAAACAAGCTCGGGGTCAGCACTCAGGCCACACACACACACACATTGTACGAGTCTGGGCGTAGTTGCTCACTATTGTAATATCAAGAGGCAGGAGGTTTAGCAGTTCCAGGCCAACCTATGCTGCATAGCAAGACTATTCATAAAGCAAAACTTAAGTGACTTCAGTGTTTATCTCCCAAGACACCACATACGTATACATAAGTATTATAAAATCCTGAGATACTTGGAATGTTTACATTTCTAAGCATTCCCAATAAAGAATACTCAACTAGTGTTTAACTTGAAGCTTTTTTTTTTGTTTTGGTGGGTTGTGAGGCTTGAACTCAGGGCCTGGGCGCTGACCCTAAGTTCTTCAGCTTAAGGCGAGTGCTATACCACTTGAGCGCCACTTCCAGTTTTCTGGTAGTTTATTGGAGATAAGAGTCTCATGGACTTTCCTGCCTGGGCTGGGCTGGCTTGAACCATGATCCTCAGATCTCAGCCTCTTGAGTAGCTAGGATTACAGGTGTGAGCCACTGGCGCCCAGCTAACTTAAATTTTTTTTTAAGAGTGGTTTCATGCAGTGGTTACTTAATTTATTTCTTCAAGGCAGGTTTTGTATGAAGTCACTGGGCCCCAAATCAAAATTCTGTTTGCTACTTTTAAACTGTAAATGGTCTTGATTTTGGGGTGTTTTTGCCCAATTTCTCTCCCTAGGTACAAAAGCTGTCGAAGAATGAAGTGCTTATGGTCAACATAGGATCCCTGTCGACAGGAGGGAGAGTTAGTGCTGTCAAGGCTGATCTGGGTAAAATCGTTTTGACTAATCCTGTGTGCACAGAAGTAGGAGAAAAAATTGCCCTTAGTCGAAGAGTTGAGAAACACTGGCGGTAAGTTGATTAGCCTTTGCCACTGTTTAGTAAAGTCAGTTTCCTTAAGTTCTTGGTATACATTCAGGTGTACATACTCTTGCTTGAACACAAGAGTCTGTATTGTTTTTACTATCTGGATCTTATTGAAAACTACATTTAAGCAGCCTTGATTTATAGTCCCAAGTACTGCAGTTGGCTTCTCACAATCTATGAAAAAACTCATTAATTGTCTTAGTGGTTTATGCCTGTAATCCTAGGTACTCAAAAGGCTAAGAGCCAAAGGATCTTAGTTTGAAGCCAGCCCAGACAGAAAAGTTTGTGAGATTTTGTCAAAATAATGAGCCAGGTGTGGCTTCAGTGGTATACCTGTTTGTGAGCATGTACGCCAAGCAAGTACAAGGCCCTGAGTTCAAACTATGATTAGCATTCATGCTCATTGCTGTAGGGTGATATTGCTTCTAGTTCCCTATAAATGACTAAAACTACGAAATACATATATTTGGGTCCTCACTCATGTTTCCTGTTAGTTACGAGTCTTCCCATTCCTTTCTATTCCTTGTAACATTGTATCTATACCACTGTCATTTCATACTTAATATATGGTGCAAAAGGCTTCTAGTTTGCCTCATCCTTTGTCACAGAAGAACTTAGTCACTATGAAAGTGTTTTAGGAATGTTTTGAATGAGCTCTTCCGTAATCAGCTGATAGGTGCAGCTGATACATGATGTGTTCCTCTAGTTCTTTTTCCTTTAACAGCTGAGGTCATGCTAATGCATTGCAATCTGTTGAGGTGTTGTGAGTAAGAGGAATGCATTTCTCAGGGAAGAAATGATAGAGAATGAGCTTTAAACAAAACTTAGTTGAAGTGGTTTGTGTTTGGGGCATAGTTCTTAGGTTGACTAGCAAGACTTTAGTGGATCTGAGGGGTAGGTATATTTTGTTAGAATGAAGGCACGTATGTTCGTGGTAAGAATTACTGTGAGCTTTCTCTCTGGAGGAGCAGACTTAGGGAACGTTTGAACTTAGAAGATGGGCAATAGCCAGGCGCTGGTGGCTCACACCTGTAATCCTAGCTACTCAGGAGGCTGAAATCTGAGGCAGGAAGTTTATTGGAGACTCTTATCTCTAATAAACCCATCAGAAAACCGGAAGTGGCACTGTGGCTCAAGAGGCACTAGCCTTGAGCTGAAAAGCTGAGGGACAGTGCCCAGACCCAGAGTTCAAGTCCCATGATAGATGGGGGGAAAAAGGGCAAGGCCTAGCTCTTTAGGAGGCTGAGATCTGAGGATCACAATTTGAAACTGTCTTCACAGACAAGTCTGTGAACCTCTTACCTCTGATTAACCACCAAAAAGCCAGAATTGGAGCTGTGGCTCAAGTAATAGAGCACTAGCCTTAAGCCAAAAAAATGCTCAGGGACAGTTTCTAGACCCTTAGTTCAAATCCCAAGATTGTACAGGCAAAAACTAAAACAAATACATGGGCAGGTAAAAACCAATTACATCACGTGATTATATGTTGATACGAATGAACTAGATGTGAAACTCATGATGTCTTTTATTTTCATTCTGCAGTTTAATTGGTTGGGGTCAGATAAGAAGAGGAGTGACAATCAAGCCAACTGTGGATGATGACTGAAGAATCCCAGCTAACTAAGTCATTTGAACAGAGTTGAAATTTGTCTTAACAATGTAGGGTATATTTTCAAAGCAATACTAGGGAATTAATTTCACAGCTCATTACCTTTGTAGGTAACTGTAAGATTTTTCTCATCATTTGGCATCAAAAATTTAATCTCTAGTACTAACAATATGGGGTATACAACAAATGTCAAAATCTCCTATTGCTGGATTGAAACTACATTTTAGCAGAACATTCCCAAGTATCTAGATCAATGCAGGTTTAAAAAAATTTTGCCACCAGCCTTCATTGTAGCTCATATACCAATGAACTTGTCTGAGCTAAACAATTTTTCTTTCTTTTTCATGCTTCTTGAGTAGCTCCAGGCTGAAGGACTGTTGTACCAGTAAAAGCTGGAAGATAAATTCTCAAAGACCAGCTTCCCTTTGGCCCATTACTTTATATTGTTTTTTCTTTGAAATTTTAAGTGAAAAGAAAATGAGTAGGGTCGATTGAAATTGACCATTAGAGTCTGAGTACCGGACTCCATAGACAAACGTTCTCCCTTAACTCTTTTCCTGGAACGAAATGGAGGAAATCAGAGCCAGAAGTTCTTAACTTCTTCCATTGCCATGAGGTTATTCCTTCCTTGCTTACCTGTAATCTGACAGTCTTCCTCTGTTGGCAAATAGTATATGCAGAGGTGAGGAACAGCAGGCCATACAAAACCCTTGAAATCATGAATTCATTTGGTAGGGGATGGGACACGTACATGAGCTTTTTGTATGCTTTGTGATGGCTGCCGGAGGCCCTGTACCTGAATTGATCATTTTGTATGGCCCTCAATGATAGAAATATCCAAATGCCCTTGGCAGTAAAAACTTCTCCCACCTCTGTATTAAGTGATACTAGATAACTAGTAAAGAGCCTTTTAGGCTGTATTTTCTGTTTTGTTTTGGGGAGCTGGGAATTGAGCTCAGGGCCCCCCTGTGCTATGCATATACGCTACCACTGAGCTACCCCTTGGCCTGTTTTTCTTAGCTGTTTCATTGATCATGTTATGACATAGATTCTAATAGTATTTTTGGGGCCTAGCAAGAGGTAGAAATTATTTGAAAACAAATAATGAGTCTGATTTTTTTAACCTATCCTCTATGTCCCTCCCTCTACTTTTCCTGGGCTGTTCTTTTTTATACTTTTTATTTATGTCTTTGCTTTATGAAATGATTTTGTGTTTAAAGCTCAAGGGCAGCACCCAAACCCAGAGTTCAAGCCCTAGTACCAGAACCAAAAAAATAAAACATTTTGTGGGAGGTCTGATTCCCATCTTTAGTTGACAGAATTGCTGAGGAAGGTTTTAAAAAAAAATCCCAAGGATTGAGAATGTGGCTTAGTGGTAGAGTGCTTGTCTAGCATGCTCTAAGCCCTGGGTTTGATTCCTCAGTACCACATAAACAGAAAAGGCCAGGCGTGGCACTGTGGCTCAAGTGGTAGAGTGCTAGCCTTGAGCACAGAGAGGCTCAGGGACAGTGCCCAGGCCCTGAGTTCAAGCTCCAGGACCAGGGCTCCCCCCAAAATAATCCCTAGAAATTCTGATCTAATTGACTTGGGGCAGGGCCTAGATGCTAATTTTTTTTTTTTTTTTTTTGGTCAGTTGTGAGGCTTGAACTCAGGGCTTGGACTCTGTCCCTGAACTTCCTTTTGCTCAAGGCTGGCCTTCTACCACTTGAGCCACAATGCCACTTCGGTTTTGAGTGGTTAATTGGAGACAAGAGTCTCATGGGAACTTTCCTGCCTGGGTTGGCTTCAAACCATGATCCTCAGATCTCAGCCTCCTGAGTAGTTAGGATTACAGGCGTGAGCCACCTAACCCCTGGCTTAGATGCTATATTTTGTTTTTAAACTAATCTTGCCTGGGCACAGGTTGCTCATACCTGTAATCCTAGATACTCAGGAGTCTGAGGTCTAGAAAATTGAGGTTCAAAGCCAGTCTGGACAGGGAAGTCTTTGAGACTCATCTCCCAAATAACCAGCAAAAAGCATAGATCAAGTGGTAAAGTACCAGCCAAGTAATCAGGTGGCCCTGAGTTTTAACCCAGGTATCAGAGAAACCAACCTTCCCAGTGCTTGGGAACAAATTTAGAGTTAAGAAGTAGACATACTAAATAATAGTATCCGAATAAATTTTGGTATTCTGGTAATATTTTGTTTTCTTAAATTTGCATTGAGACAGGATTTCATTCCAGTTAGGATAAGGTGTTCTTCTCGATATTGAAGCCGCCTTGTTGAAGTTTAGAAGCTGTGGTTGTGGGTTGTCATTTAAATTGATAAGTTTTGAGAAAGCATTTTAATGTTATGTATTTGATTGATTTTAAAGGGTTGCATTGTAGCATGAAGAACACATTTAAATAAAATGAAATTCTAAATCAAACATTAAATCTGAAATGTCCCCCTGTGTTTTATAAGTACCTTCAACCCAGAATTCTGGGATACAACTCAAAATAGTGACTTACCTTATTGCAGTTAATTTCTTGTCAGCCAAATCAGAACTATCTTATAATTAATGTCATACATCCACATGAATTTCAGCCACTGATAAAGGTACATTGCAGGGCTGGGAAGTTGGCTCAGTGGTAGAGCGCTTGCCTTGCATGCATGAGGCCCTGGGTTTGATTCCTCAGCACCACATAAGCAGAAAAAAGCTGGAAGTGGTGAAGTGCTAGGCTTGAGCCGAAGAGCTGAGGGACAGCGTTCAGGCCCAGAGTTCAAGCCCCATGACAGATAGATAGGTAGGTAGATAGATAGGTAGGTAGGTAGGTAGGTAGATAGATAGAGCTGAGTACCTGTGGCTTACACCTATAATCATAGCTACTTGGGAGGCTATGATCTGAGGATTGAGGTTCAAAGCCATCCTGGGCAGAAAGGTCCATCAGACTCATCTATTAACCACCAGAAAACTGGAAGTAGACCTCTGGTCAAAGTGGTAGAGCATTAGCCTTGAATGAAAAAGCTTAGATACAGCATCTAACCCAAGTTCAAGTCTCATGACTGACCAAAAATTAAAAATAGCCCAGGTTAATGTAGAGGGAAACTATGAACTTGTGTGTCCTAAGCAAATAATTGTCAAAATCATTTACAGTGAAATGGTGTGGAGTGCAGCTCAGTGTTATACCCTGCCCTGACCTTGCCTAGAATGATACACACACACGAAAACAGTCACTGGTGGTGCACATCTGTAATCTTAGCTATTTGGGAGGTTGAGATCAGGAGGACTCTGGGCCAAGGCTACCCTAACCATACAAATATACAAATGTGATCCCATCTTAACCAATGACTGCACCAGTTATCCTAGCTATGTGGACGGCTGATATTGGAAGGATCATGGTTCCAGGCTGCCAGTGCAGAAAAGAAAGATTCCATCTCAATGGAAGAAGCTAGACATGGTGATGCTCACCTGTTATCCTGGCTACAGTGGGAGTCAAAACGAGAATCGCAGGTGTGAGCCAGATGTGACACTATTTCAGACATAATCAGTGCAAAAGAAAAATGTCGCTTGGCAGTGGAGTGCCTGCGTGAGCAGGAAACAAGTTCAAACCAGTATCATCAGGAAACAACAATTATTCATTGAGGGCTGGGAGTGTGGCTCAGTGGTAGAGTGCTTGCCTCGCATGCATGAAGCCCTGGGTTCTATTCCTCAGTACCAAATACACAGAAAAAGCCGGAAGTGGTGCTGTGGCTCAAGTGGTAGAGTGCTAGCCTTGAGCAAAAGAAGCTCAGGGACGGGCTGGGAAGGTGGCTCAGTGGTAGAGTGCTTGCCTCACATGGATGAGGCCCTGGGTTTGATTCCTCAGCACCACATACACAGAAAAAGCCAGAAGTGGTGCTGTGCCTCGAGTAGTAGAGCGCTAGCCTTGAGCTGAAGAGCTGAGAGACAGCGCCCAGGCCCAGAGTTCAAGCCCCATGTCCAACAAAAAGTAGATTATTAAAAAAAAAACAACTCAGGGACAGTGTCCAGGCCCAGAGTGCAAGCCCCAGGACTGGCAAAAAAAAAAAAAATCTTTGAAACACAAGTATCCCACAGCCACTGGGTGTAGAAATTTTTAACATTTTGTAGAAGTGAAAGCTGAGCATGGTACCTCACACCTGTAATCTCAGCATTCAAGAGAGAGAAGCAGAATGATCAGTAGTTTGAGGCCAGTGTACATAGTGATATCCTGTCTCCAAAGCCCAAAATGGTGAGGGGCTGAGGAGAGGGGTGATGGCTAAAGTAGGAACCAACAAACCTAAGGCCCCAAGTTCAGATTCCAGTATTGCCACAACACAAAACATACACCCCACAATATAAGCGTAATTGATTTAGGGATAGATTATTGAGACAAACTACAACCACATAAAAACCAATAACAATATTTATATAAATAAAGGTTTTGCCTTTCACTACCAAGTATTGAACTCTGGGCCTTTTGCATGCTGAGTAAGCTGCTACCAATGAGCTACATCGTAGCTGTCAGCAATTGTTGAGTGTTACACCAGCCTCGGTTCCCAGGATAAATGCCACCTAGGTCAAGACTTGTGGAGAATATATGAAGAACTTCTTCGACTCCAAAATGAAACAAACCAATTTTTGTTTTGTTTTGTTTTCCACTCATGGAGCCTGAACTCTGGTCTTGGGCGCTGTCCCTCGGCTCTTCAGCTCAAGGCTAGCACTCTGCCACTTGAGACACAGTGCCACTTCTGGCTTTTTTGCTTATGTGGTGCTGAGGAATCAAACCCAGGGCCTCATGTATGCAAGGCAAGCACTTTACCACTGAGCCACCTTCCCAGCCCCTGATTCATTTTTTTTGTGAAAATATCGTACAGAGGGGTTACAATTACATGAGCAAGGTAATGAGTACATTTCTTATCAAGCATTGTTGCCTCCTCCTTTGTTTCCCCTTCCCATCCCTTCCCATCTCCCCTCCTCCCCACCCTGAGCTTCTTTTGCCCAAAGCTAGCACTCTACCACTTGAACCACAGCACCACCTCTGGCTTTTGCTGTTTATGTGGTACTGAGGAATTGAATCCAGGGCTTCATGCATGCTAGGCAAACACCACTAAGCCACATTCCCAGCGTCCCTTCTTACTTTTATATCGGAATTTAAACTCAGAACCTAGTGCCTGCTAAGCAAACACTGTACCACTTGAGCCATACCTCCATCCTTTTTGCTTTAATTACTTTTCAGACACAATCTCTCGCTTGAGCCCACACCAGCCGAGTTGGCAGTCTTCCTTCCCCTGCCTCCTACATAACTGGGATTATAGGCATGAGCATTCATGTCTGGCTTGGGTTTTGTTTGTTTGTTTGCCATTCCTGGGGTTGAATTCAGGGCCTGGGCTCTATACTTGAGCTTCGTTTTTTGCTCAAGGCTACCACTCACTCTACCACTTGAGCCACAGTACCACTTCTTACTTTTTCTGTGTATGTGGTATTAAGGAATCGAACTCAGGGCTTCATGCATGCTAGGAGAGCACTTCACCACTAAGCCACATTCCCAGCCCTGGCTTGTTCTTTGAGATAAGGTTTCACTAACTTTTTTGCCCAGGCTGCCTCAAACTACAATCCTTCCGACCTTCCTCATAGATAGGATTACAGATGTGAACCACCTTGTCCAGCTTAAACTTTGTGCTATGACATAATTGTGAATTCACAGTGCCCCCCGATGGTAACATCTTATAAAACTATACTAGCACAGGATAACCAGGATACTGTAAAAATACTGGACTTTTCCAGCTTTTACCTTCGTCATTTACCTGCTGGCAGCTACATCTGCTTTTCTTACCCCAACTCTCCTTGTCTCCATCCTGAACCCATGGTAACCACTAATGTCATCTCCATTTCAGTAATTTTATTATTTCAAGAATGTTGTAGAAATGGCAGTGTATGCTTCTGGAGATTGGCTTTTTTCACTTAGTATAATTTGAAGATTATCTGAATTGATGCATGTTCAATAGTTCACTCCTTTTTATTATAGGATGTATTTCATGGTATGTATGTGTAGGTACCTGTTTAATTTTCACCCATTGGGGAATATCGAGTTGTTTTCCAGTTATTGCTGTTACAACTAAAGCTGCTATAAACCTTCATGAACAGGTCTTTTGTGTTTGGTTTGTTGTTGTTGTTGTTGTTGTTGTTTGGGGAGAGGAGGGGCTCAGGGGATTGAACTCAGGGCCTCATGCATACAAAGAACACATTCTGTCACTTAGATATGTCCCTAGCCCACAGGTCTTGGTATGAATTTAAGTCTTCCTTTCTTCAGAATAAATGCCTAGGGATTGTGTGATAGTTACATGTTTGTTGGGTTTTGTTTTGCTTTGCTTTGCTTTTTGTGCCAGTCCTAGGGCTTGAATTCAGGGCCTGGGTCCTTGCTTAAGGGTAGTGCTCTACCACTTGAACCACAGCTTTACTTTCAGCTTTATTTTTCCCTTTTTGGTGGTTAACTGGAGATAAGGGTCTCACAGCCGGGCACTGGTGGCTCATGCCTGTAATCCTAGCTACTCAGGAGGCTGAGATCTGAGGATCACAGTTCAAAGCCAGCCTGGGCAGGAAAGTCCATGAAACGCTTATCTCCAATTAACCACCAAAAAAACTGGAAGTGGCACTGTGGCTCATGTGGTAGAGCACTCAGATTGAGCTGAAGAGCTCAGGGACAGCACCCAGGCCCAGAGTTCAAGTCTCATGATGGACCAGGAAAAAAAACAACTCTGACTTTTCTTTGTGAGCTGGCTTCAAACCACAGCCCTCACATCTCAAACCTCCTGAGTAGCTAGGATTACAGGTGTGAGCTGCCAGCACTTAGCTCAAAGATTTTAGAACAAGCTTGTATTGATAAAAAAAAATCCCATCCAGGATTTTAATAGGAATCATATTAAACTTAAATGTTAGTTTGGAGAGAAATGACATCTATGTTGGTTCATTCAATATATAAACATAGAACATCCCTCCATTTATTTAGACCTTTAAAAATAACAACCAAAAAACTCAAGGACAGTGCCCAGGTCCTAAGTTCAGGCCCCAGACTGGCACCAAAAAAAAAAAAAGAAAGAAATTAAGAATGTCAGAAAGAAATTAATAGACTTCTTAATTAAGAAATTAAGCTGGGCACTGGCGTCTCATGCCTGTCATCCTAGCTACTCAGGAGGCTGAGATCTGGGGGTCACAGTTCAAAACTAGCCCAGGCAGGAAAGTCCATAAGACTTTTAACTCCAATTGATCACCAAAAAACTGGAAGTTGCACTGTGGCTCAAAGTGGTAGAGCGCTATCCTTGAACAAAAGAGTTCAGTGACAGCGCCCAAGTCCTGAGTTCAAGCCCCAAGACTGACCAAAAAAAAAAAAAGAAAAGAAAGAAATTAAGAGAAGGAAGGAAGAAAGGAAATGGAAAGATCATGGTAAAAAAAATAGATGCCAGCCCGGTGCCAGTGGCTCACACCTGTACTCCTAGCTACTTAGGAGGCTGAGATCTGAGAATCATGGTTCAAAGCCAGCCTGGGCAGCAAAGTCCATGAGACTCTTATCTCCAATTAACCATCAGAAAACCGGAAATGGCACTGTGGCTCAAGTGATAGAGTGCTAGCCTTGAGTTGAAGAACTCAGGGACAGCATCCAGGCCCAGAGTTCAAGCCCCATGACTGACAAAAAAATCAAATAGTAGTTAATCCCCATCCCACCTCCAATCACAGAAGCTTGTCCCTTGTCCCACTCTCCAACTAAGTGCCTGGTAGTCTGCTCTGTAGAATTGCCCTGAAGGCATAGAGCAGTGGGAGGTTTTGAGTGAATCAGCCCTCAGCAGGCGGGCCAAACCAGACAAACTGGTGGGCCAAAGTCTAGAAACTGTTTCCAGGTTTTCTGCCCATTATCTAAGAACATACAAAATATTATTAGTTTATGGATATCTTTTATTTTTAATCGCTGTTTTTAACATCTAGCTCCTATAAATGGTTTTTTTTTTGCCAGATTGATATCTAAGTATTTTTTTCTGTGAAATTGTGACTGTATTTGAATTTGAACATTCATGTGTTCATTGTCCCTATTTGTATTTTAAATCATGGTCTCACCTTGTAGCTCAGTCTAGTCTCAAATTCACAAAACTTTCCTATTTGGAGGGTCACACCTTTAGTCCTACACAAGAGTCTCAGACTGAGGATCACAGTTTGAAGCCAGCCAGAGCATGTAAGACCGTGAGACTTTTCTCCAATAAACTATTATATTTTTTTTATTTTATTTTTTTTTGCGTCCGGTCGTGGGGCCTGAACTCTGGGCCTGGGCGCTGTCCCTCAGCTCTTCAGCTCAAGGCTAGCGCTCTACCACTTGAGCCACAGCGCCACTTCCGGCTTTTTTCTTTTTTCTTATGTGGTGCTGAGGAATCGAACCCAGGGCCTCAAGCATGCAAGGCAAGCGCTCTACCACTGAGCCACCTTCCCAGCCCCCCAATAAACTATTATAAAAGCTGGAACTTCAGCTGTAGTTCAAGTGGTAGAGTGCTAGCCTTAAGCAAAAGCTCAGAAACAGTACCCAAGCCCTAAGTTCAAGCCCAGGACTGACAAAAAAGTCACAGGTTGGGTGATGGTGGCTCATGCCTGTAATCCTTGCTACTCAGGAGGCTGAGATCTGAGGATTGCAATTCAAAGCCAGCCTTAGCAGGCTTTGAGACTCTTATCTTCAATTAAACACACACACACCACACACACACACACACACACACACACAATCACAAAACTCTTAAGTCTCCAAGGGCTGGGGTTATAGGCATAAACCACTTTGCCGGCTGTATGATTGTTATTGTGTGTTCACTTTGTATCCTATGGCCTTATTGAACTCACTGGTTGTTAAAATTCGGTTACAAATCTCTTTATTCTGTTCTCTTCTTTTATCTTTTTTTTCTCTTCTTTTTTCTTCCTCCCTGTCTCCCCTTTCTTCCATCTCTCCCCCTAACTCTCTCTCCCTTCTTTTCCTCCCTCCCTCTCTTTTCCCCCTCCCTCCCTCCCTCCCTGTCTTTTTGAATGTAGAGGTTTATTTTTCACTGAAGGACGTGCTCAGTTCTTGGCCGGCAGCCTCTTCCTCGTGGCAGCCAACATACTGCTCAACTCCTCTGGCTTCCTCTTTGGTGGACGTGCACTCCCACCCTTTGCTTGATGAACTTGTCCTTGGACACCTTTAGCATGTCTGTGATGGGCTGCTTGCTTCATGGGGCCATGGGGCCGTCCCTCAGCAACCTTGTGTGTGCTTGCTGAGATGCCTGCAGCATCTGGCTTGGGTTAACTCATGTCCTTGGTCACTTTATGGCCCTGATTGAGGCCCCCAAAGGCCATGGGCTAGCATAGAGCCGTGGCTGCTGCAGGAAAGGGGGCCAGTTAACAGATTTCCTACATAGAAACCGCCAGCAAATAGAGTATTACTTCTTTCCAGTCAATTAAGTTCTTTTTTTTTTAAGTTCTTCTTTTTCTTTTTGCTTTGCTGCACAGGCTAGAACATCCAGTATTCTGTTGAATAAGGAGATAAAAGAGGACATCCTTGCTTTGTTCCTGTTCAAAGGGACAAAGCCTTTGGTCTTTCACAAATAAGTGTAATGTAAGTTGTAAGGTGTTTTTTTTTTTTTTTGGTTTTGTTTTCTTTTCTGTTGTTGTTGTTTTTGCCAGTCCGGGGCTTGAGCTCAGGGCCTGGGCGCTGTCCCTGAGCTTCTTTTGCTCATGGCTAGCACTCCACCATTTGAACCACAGCGCCACTTCCAGCTTTTTCGGCTTATGTGGTACTGAGGAATTGAACCAAGGCTTCATGCGTGCTAGGCAAACACTCTACCATCAAGCCACATTCCCAGCCCTCCATGAGCTTTTTTGCTCAAGGCCAGCTAGTGGTCTGCCACTTCCCACTTTTTGGTGCCTAACTGGAGATAAAAGTCTCCCAGAAAAAAAAGAAAACCCAGTTTTGTTAATCCCCAATTTAAGAAAATGTCTCTTGAGAGTTTTCTCCCTGGGCTTGCTTTGAACTGATACCCTCAGATCTCAGCTTCCTGAATAGTTAAGATTACAGGCATGAGCCACTGGTGCCTTGTGTCTCTGAGAATTTTTATCAGAAATGAGGGTTGAAGCTGAACAGGAGCCTCTGTGAGACTCTGTCTCCAATTAATCTCCTAAACACTAGAAATGGAGCTGTGGCTCAGAGTAGTAGAGCACTAGTCTTGAGCAAAAAAGCTCAGGGACACTAGGCACCATAAGTGAGCAAAAAAAGAAAAAGAAAGAAAGAAAAGAAAGAAAGAAAGGAAGGAGAGTTGAATGTTTAAAGTGTTTTTTCTACATCGACTGGCATGATTTTATGATTTTCCTTCTTTAGATTATTAATATGGTAGATGACAACAATTTTAACTATTGAACCACATTTACATCTGTGGAACTAACCTCAGTTGATTGTTGAATATGACTAAAATTGTTGTAAAATACACATAGCATAGATTTCCCATTTTAGCCATTTAAAAGTGTACATTTGACCCTGAGTCCTTTCCTGATGTTGTGCAAGCATTACTGCTATCTGATTCCAGAACATTTTCAACACTTCAAAATGAAACCCTATATCCATTAAGCAGTTAATCCTTATTCCCATTCCTCCCAGTCTCTGGCAACAACTAACATACTTTCTGTTTATATGGATTTGCCAACCCTGGATAATTCCTATAAATGGAGTCATATACTATGTGGTCTTATGTGTCTGCTTTCTTTCACTTAGCAAAATGTTTTCAAAGTTCACTCATGTCGCATCATGTGTCAGTTCTTCATTCCTTTTTGTAACTGAATAATATGCCATATTTTGTTTATCTATTCATTTGTTGATGGACAGTTGGGTTGTTGCCACATTTTGACTATTGAGAATAGTGGTGCAATGAACATTTATGTACACATTTTTGTTTGAACACCTGCGTTCAATTCTTTTAGGTCTATACCTAGAAGTAGAATGGTCAGGTCAGAGTAATTATATGTTTTAACTTTTTGGGAAAGTGCCAAACTATTTTCCAAAGTAGAGGCATCATTTTATAAGGGAATTTCAAGGTAATGAATTCCATTTCTGAAGCTGGGTGCCAGTGGCTCACATCTGTAATCCTAGCTACTCAAGAGGCTGAGATCTGAGGATCATGATTCAAATCCAGCTCAGGAAGGTAAGTTTGTGAGATTATTTTTTTTTTCCTGCTAGTCCTGGGACTTGAATTCTAGGCCTGGGTGCTGTCCCTAAGCTCCTTTTGCTCAAGGCTAGTGCTCTTCCACTTGAGCTACACCACCACTTCTGACTTTTTCAGTGATTAACTGGAGATAAGAGTCTCAGAGCTTTCCTGCATGGGCTGGCTTTGAATTGCAATACTCAAATCTTAGCCTCCTGAGTAGCTAGGATTACAGATGTGAGCTACCAGTGCCCGGTATTCATGATATTATCTTCCACTTAACCACCAAAAAGCTGGACGTGGAGCTGTGGCTCAAATGGTCCAGTGCTAGCCTTGAGCAAAAAACCTCAAGGGAAGTACCCAGGCCCTGAGTTCAAACCCCAGGCCTGGCAAAAGAAAGAAAGAGAAAGAGAAAGAGAGAGGGGGGAGGGAGAGAAAAAGAGAGAGGGAGGAAGAGAGGAAGGGAAGGAGGGAGGGAGAGCCTGAGGTCCTGGCCCACAGATAAAAATCATTTTCTGCTGGAGGTGTAGCTCTGTGAGGGTTGCCCAGTGTTTGTGAGACCCTAGGTTTGATCCTCAGCACCACAAAAGTAAGGTTTTGGAGGTGTATGTGGTAACACCCCCTGTATATTCCTGATTCTTTTATTCCTTTTATTTTCTTCTAGTGTTTGTCTCTGTGTATGTCTGTTTCTCTCTCTCTCTTCATTCTCTCTCTCTCTCTCTTTCTCTCTCTGATGCTACTGCTATTAGAGCTAGAACTATGGGCCTTGCTCTTGCTTGTGGCTGGCATTCTACCACTTAAGCCGCACCTCCAGTCCAGCATTTTGCTAATTAATTGAAGGTGGATTCTCACAGATTTTTCTGTCTGAGCTGACTTTGAACCTCAACCCTCAGTTCTCAGCCTTCTGAGTATCTGGGCTTATAGGTGTGAGCCACCAGAATTCCAGCTCAGTGTTTAGAATTCCATTACAGTTTCTTTTGTTTTAAATAGTGAGTAAATGTTTGTAGTCTCTTACGTATTTCATTAGATATTTATGTTTTTCCATCAATCTATAAATATTAGTAGATTTTTAATGCTGAATCTTCCATAATACATTTGTAAAAAGAGTCTAATTTTTCATATCACGTGACTTTTTAAAACACAAATTTGTTTTTATTTCATTTAGAAATTTTACATGTTTATTAGTAAGTAAAAATGGTTAACATACTACATTAAAAATGTAGCCATTGGGGCTGGGAAGGTGGCTCAGTGGTAGAGTGCTTGCCTTGCATGCATGAGGCCCTGGGTTCGATTCCTCAGCACCACAAAAGCAGAAAAAAAAGCCAGAAGTGGCATTGTGGCTCAAGTGGTAGAGTGCTAGCCTTGAGCTGAAATGCTGAGGGACAGTGCCCAGGCCCAGAGTTCAGGCCCACGACCGGACACACACCCCCCCACCCCACCCCCCCTCCCCCGCAAAAAAAAAATGTAGCCATAGCCAGACACTGGTGGCTCATGCCTGTAAGCCTAGCTACTCAGGAGGCTGAGATCTGAGGACTGTGGTTCAAAGCCAACCTAGGCAGGAAAGTCCATGAGACTCTTATCTCCACTTAACCACCAGAAAACCAGAAGTGGAACTGAGGCTCAAAGTGATAAATTGCTAGTCTTGGGCAGAAAAGTTCAGGGGAAGCACTCAAGCCCTGGGTTCAAGCCCCGTGACTGACCAAAAATAACTAGGAGCAGGTGCTAGTGGTTAACGCCTTTGATCCTAGCTACTTAGGAAGTTGAGACCTAGAGGATCAGAATTCCAAGCCAGCCCAAGTGGAAAAGTTGAGAGACTCTTATTTCCAATTAACTAGCAAAAACCTGAAAGTGAAGCTGTGGCTCAAGTGGTAGAGCACCAGCCTTGAGTGGAAAAGCTCAAGGATAGCACTCAGTTCAAGCACTAAGTACCTACACCAGAAAAAAATGTAGCCAGGCCCCTGGGGCTCATGCTTGTAATCCCAGTACTCAGGATACTGAGGCAGGAGGACAGAAAGTTCCAGTTCAGCCTGGCCTACATAGTGAGACCCTGTCTCACAAATCAAAACAGTATACAATTCAATTCATTTTTTATTATATTCATCCAGTCGTGCAACCATCAGCATAGTAAAATTTAGGACAACTAGTCACTAACTAGTCTACTTTCTGTCTCTATATATTTCCATATCCATATTCTAGACTTTCATCTATTTAAAAGTATATATGTATGTATGTATACATAGACATAGACATATATATATTTGCTATGTTATTCTTCTTGAGTGGCTTCTTTTACCACTCAAGCATAATGATTTCAAGATTCATCCGTGTTTTAGAGTGTATTCTTTCTTACAGCCAAATAGTATTCCCTTGTATGGCTCTATCACATTTTGTTCATTCATTCATCCTTCCATGTTGGATGGTTTCCATCTTCTTCACTATTATGAATCTGCTCCTCTGAACATTTGTGAACAAGTGTTTTGGTGTCAATACACATTTTCATTTCTCTTCAGTATAGTGCTAAGAGTAGAATTGCTGGGTTGTGCGGTTATTCTATATTTAGCCACTTGAAGGACTGCCAGACTGTTCCAGAGCAGCTGCTCTGGTTAGCATTCCCACCACCCGTGTGCGAGGGCCTCCATTTTTCCCCAGTCCCTCTAACACAAGTCATTCTGGCTTCTTTTTACTTTCTGTTCTTTACTATTCAGCAAGATTTTCTCTTTGAAGTCCATCACTTACATTAGCATTCAGTCTTCCTGATGTATATTCCATAGCATATGTGCGCATGTGCACATGGTGTGTGTGTGTGTGTGTGTGTGTGTGTGTGTGTGTGTGTGTGTGTGTGTGTGTGTGTGTGTGTGTGTGTGTGTGTGTGTGTACCAGTCCTAGAGCTTGAGGTTTTTTGCTTAAGAGTAGCACTCTTGAGCCACAGTTCGACTTCTAGATTTTTGGTGGTTAATTGGAGAAAAGTTTCTCATAGGCTTTCCTTCCTGGGCTGGCTTTGAATCATGATTCTCAGATCTTAACCTCCTGAGTAGCTTGGATTACAGGTACACTGGTACCTGGCTATTCCAGGGCTTTTGACAAGAAGATAAGGACATGTATCCACCAGCATACTATCATGCAGAATAGATTCACTATCCTAAAAATCCCTGGTGTAGCTGGGCACCAGTGTCTCACATTTGTAATCCTAGCTAGTCAGGAGGCTGACATCTGCGGATCATGGTTCAAAGCCAAACCAGGCAGGAAAGTCTATGAGACACTTATCTCCAATTAGCCACCAAAACCTGACAGTGGAGCTGTGGCCCAAAGCGGTAGACTGTCAGCCTTGAGTAAAAAGCTTAGGGACAGTACCCAGGCCCTGAGTTCAAGCTCCAGTACTGGCATATACAAACCTACTGCATTCTAGCTACTCATCCATCCTCTTCAAGTCCCTGACAACCATTGTGTTTGGGTTTTTACTGTCTTGATCATTTTATCTTTTCCAGAATGTCATATAGTTGGAATCTAGCAGTATGTAGCTTTTTCAGGTTGGTGGCTTTTAGTTTGCAATGTACATTTAAAGTTACTTCATGTCTTTTTAGATTTTTTTTCTGGCTCCCTAGCTTCTTTCTTTTTATCACTAACAATCCAGTGTACAAATGTATCACTGTTTATTTATCCATTCACCAATCTTAGGACATCTTGGTTGATTCCACATTTTGCCAATTATGAGGAACACTGCTATAAACACTCATGTGGAAGTTTATATGTGGACATAAGTTTTCGATTCTTTTGAGTAAATAGGGAGTGTGATTGCTGGATCGTATGGTAAGAGTCTGTTTAATTTTGTCAGGAATTGCCAAACTGTCTTCCAAAGTAGCTAGATCATTTCGAATTTTCACCCACAATAAATGAGAGTTCCTCTTTCTCTCTCTCTTGTTCCATCTCGCTCCTTTTTCCTTCCTTCCTTCCTGATTTTTGAGTTAACAGCCTACTATGTATTAAATGTCATGTTATTGTCATTTATATTTGCAATCCCTTAATGGCAAATACTAATGTTGAGCATGTTTCATGTGTCAATGGCTGTTTGTATATTTATTAGAGAAATATAGCTGCAGGGGCTGGGAAGGTGGCTCAGTGGTAGAGCACTTGCCTTGCATGCATGAGGCCCTGGGTTCGATTGCTCAGCACCACATAAGCAGAAAAAAAAGTCAGAAGTGGCACTGTGGCTCAAGTGGTAGAGTGCTTGCTTTGAGCTGAAGAGCTGAGGGACAGCGCCCAGGCCCAGAGTTCAGGCCCCACGACTGGACTCAAAAAAAAAAAAAAGTGAAATATAGCTGCAGTGTATTTAGATCCTTTGTTCTTTTTTGTTTATTTATTTATTTTTTGGTAGTGGGGCTTGAACTCTGGGCCTGGGTGCTGTCCCTGAGCTCTTCAGCTCAAGGCTAGCTCTCTACCACTTGAGCCACAGGACCATTCCCAGTTTTCTTTTTCTTTTTATTGTGAAAATACTGTACAGAGGGGTTACAATTACATGGGCAAGATAATGAGTACATTTCTTATCAAGCATTGTAGCCTCCTCCTTTGTTTTCCCCTTCCCATCCCTTCCCATCATCCCCCCTGTCCCCCCAATCCTCCTCCCCCCCTTCACCAAAGTTGTAAAGTTTGTTTTCGACATAACGTCTTGTACATCTCATTGTTGCAATGGGTCCACCTGTATCCCTATTTAAACAATTTGTTTTTTCCCTTCCCACTCCCACTTTTCTTGGAGATAAGAGTCTCACTGACTTTCCTGCCCAGGCTGGCTTTGAACTGTGATCTCACATTTCAGCCTCCTGAATAGCTAGGATTACAGGTGTGAGCCGCCAGTGTCCAGCCTTTTTTGTTTTTTTTATTTGGAAGTCCTGAGGTTTGAATTTAGAGCCTTGTACTTGATAGGCGGATGTCCTATGCCTGGACTCATACCTCTAGCCCTATTGTTGCTATTTTTTCTTTGCCTGTCCTGGGGCTTGAACTCAGGGGTGCTATCCCTGAGCCTCTCTGTGCTCAAGGCTAGCGCTCTACCACTTGAGCCACAGTGCCACTTCCAGCTTTTTTTGTTTATGTGTTTATTTCTCAGTAGAGGAATTGAACCCAGGGCTTCATGCATGCTAGGCAAGCACTCTACCACTAAGCCATATTTCCCAGTCCCCCTATTGTTTTTTTACATAACATTTTCTTTTTATTATTGAGTTGATAATAGTTCTTAATGGATTCTCTTAGTAACATTTTCTTGTTTTGATTGTTGCTGTTGTTTTGCATGCCAAGTAATTTTGACTTGTATCCTAGCCAATGTGTGTGTGTGTGTGTGTGTGTGTGTGTGTGTGTGTGTGTGTGTGTGTGTGTGTGTGTGTGTGTGTTCTAGTATTGGGGCTTGAAATTAGTGTTTTAAACTCTCTCTTGGCTTTTTCATCCAAAGCTGGTGCTCTACCACTTAATCCACAGCTTCACCTCCAGAGGTTTGCTGGTTAATTGGAGAGAAGAGACTCACAGACTTTTCTACCCAGGCTGGCTTCAAACCAAAGTCTTCAAATCTCAGCCTCCTTGTGTAGGCATGAACCACCAGAACCTGACTGTCCTAGACACTTCTTTAGAGTAAGACCTTACTTTTGTTTTTTTAAGTTGTCTTCAGATTATTGTTATTTATTTGTTTATTGTTTATGTTGTAACAAGAAATTGAACTCAGGGCATTGTGCACACTAGGCAAGCATTTTACCATTAAGCCACATTCCCAGTCCTCCACTGGACATTTTGACTATTGTGTTGTAAGAGTCTGGTCCTACTGAAGTTCTGGGGAATGGGATTTTCTTTAACAGGCAGTCAGTCAGTCTGGTTTGGCTGTCACTGTATGTTCTACCCTACCTTCTGTGTAAAGCTGTTCCCATGTCACTTCATTTTTCAAAGGCTTTACAGTGCTTTGTTAGTCTCAGAGGTCAGTTTAAGCGCTCTGTTACCTCATGATTTAGTCCTCAGAACTCTTTGCTGTGTTGCTCTGAGTTTGACCCAGGCATGTTCAGCTTAGGGATGAGCCCAGGATTTGTGTCTAGGTCTGTCTTTTGTCATTCTCTCCTCACTCGGATTTCAGAGGTCCAGAAAGATGGGATTCCTCTATGTTCTCCCTGTACTGCCTACAGCAGCTTTGCTGGAGACTTCTAGCGAGGGAAATGCAGGGAATCCACCTCTGCATGAGTCACTTCTTCAAGTTTTCACTTCCTTTCCCAATGCATGTGCTGTTTGCTTGCTTCTCAGAGTCCTGGGAAGTTGTCTTTCCAAAGATGTTCTTTTTTTTCTTAGCATATATCAGTTGTATAAAGTAGGTTTCATTGTGACATTTCCACAAGTATATATAATGCACCTCAACCAAATACATCTCTCGATTGCTCTCCCTCATTCCTTCCTTCTCCTTAAAACAATTTCTTCTTTCTTTCTTTCTTTTCTTCCTTCCTTCCTTTCTTCCTTCCTTCCTTTCTTTCTTTCTTCCTTTCTTTCTTTCCTTCCTTTCTTTCGTCTTTTTTGTTGGTTGGTTGTGAGGCTTGAACTAGAAGCCTAGGTGCTGTCTCTGAGCTCATTTGCTCAAGGCTAGCGCTTTAGCACTTTGAGTCACAACGCCACTTCCAGTTTTATGAGTAGTTAATTGGAGATAAAAGTCTCACAGAATCTTTTCTTCCCAGGCTGGTTTTGAACCCTGATCCTCAAATATCAGCCTCCTGACTAGCTAGGATTACAGGCATGAGCCACTGATGCCTGGCTTAAAACAATTTTAATAGGTTTCATTGTTCTACTTTCATTCATGCTCATAAAGTATTTTGATCATATTCGTCTCACTCTCTCCGTTGCCTTCTATCCTCTTGCTGGTAATTTGCTTCCTTCTCCACACCATGCTGCCCAAAACAGAACATGTTTAGTTTTTTGTCATTCTTTTCTTTCATTTTTTACTGTATATTTATTACACAAAGGGGTTTTACCCTGCTACTTCACACGTGCATATCTTATAATTTAGTCAGAGTAACCTCATCTATTGCTTTTTCTTCCTCCTCCTCTAGAGACTTTAGTTGTTACAAGTAGGAGATAGACTAAAGTAGACTTACTCCATGATGGCTGGTGCCAGAAATCAGTATGACTCTAATATTTCTTTTAGTGGGTCTGTGAGTGGTAAACTCTACTTTTTGTTGGCCTATAAATGTCTCTATTTTGCTAGGAGTAAAATCCTGGATTGATAATACTTTCTTCTTTTCCCCTGAAAAATATCCCAGTGCCAGGGGAAATGAATGGAAGTAGAACAAATCATATTAAGTGAGGTAAGCCAAGATCAGAGAGACAACCAGCGCGTGCTCTCCCTGATATGCGAAGTTAGACCTAAAATGTAATGTAATATGACAAATTACAGAGGATTCTAGCTATTCATGTGCAGTGAGTCTAAAAGAGAATAGTCTTAGGAGAGAATCACGAAGGCTTACTACCCAAGTGCCTCTTCATATGTATATAAAATATACATACTGAAACAAACTCCAAAGATACGGAAGCAAAGGGATTTTTTCTTAATTTTTTTTCTGATGACTGTATTCTATATGCAGAGTATTCACATGCACATCTGTGGGAGGGTGAGCGGAGGGCACGGAATCCGAGGGAAAAGGGTTAAAAAGTGCAGCAAGGAGCGCACTACACATTGGTGAAAGCAAACTAGCTACTTGTGGGTGGAGATGGGAGGGAGGGAAAGGGAGAGAATGAGGGAGCAGAAGACACTGTGGGAAAGGAAATGTACTTACTACCCAATGTATACAACTGTAACGCCACTGCATAGCACCTCTAAAACGACAATAAATAGAAAAAAAAAAACTCCACTGCTAAGGGGAGCCTGGGGATAAGTGAAGGAAGGGGGTGACATTGTCCCCACAAAAAGAAATGTACTCATTACCTGACTTTTGAAATGGTAATCTCTCTGCAAAAAATTCTTAGTAATAGCAATAAAATTATATTAAATAAGACTTTATTGCCTTCAAGCAATCAGCTTGAATTTCTACCAGCAATTAGCTGGTAGAAATTTAGTTTGCATTTCATAGTGGTAATGCTTTTCGTCTACTGTGGATTTTTGGTTTTGTTTTGTGGGTATTAACAGTTGAACTCAGGGCCTGAGCTCTGTCCCTTAGCTTTTTTCACTCAAAGCTGGCACTCTAGGGGCTGGGAAGGTGGCTCAGTGGTAGAGCGCTTGCCTTGCATGCCAGAGGCCCTGGGTTCGATTCCTCAGCACCACATAAGCAAAAAGAAAAAAGCCAGAAGTGGCGCTGTGGCTCAAGTGGTAGAGCGCTAGCCTTGAGCTGAAGAGCTGACGGACAGCGCCCAGGCCCAGAGTTCAGGCCCCACGACCGGACCCCAAAAAAAAAAAAAAAAAAAAAAGCTGGCACTCTATCACTTGAGCCACAGCTCCACTTCTAGGTTTTGGCAGTTAATTGAAGATAATCCCATGGAATTCCCTATCTGCTCTGGCTTTCAAGTGAAACACTCAGATCTTAGCCTCCTTAATAGCTAGGATTACAGGCATGAGCCGCAGGGACTTTTATTCTCTTTTGCTTTTGAAAATTCTCCTTATCGTTAATGTTTTCCAGTTTCACTCCACTGGGTCAACAAATAGTACCCTAAAACTTTTGAAACACTCCCTGAAAACATCATGCTTGGTGAACCCATAACACTTTTGAGAGAATTCTGTCTGTCTGCTCTCTTTCTTTCCATCTCTGTCTTTCTTTTCCAGACAATGAACTATGTCTTTTCAAATTTATTTATTTATTTATTTATTTATTTTTGAGTCAAGCTCTGGCTATGTAACCCAAACTAGCCTGGAACTCCTGATCTTCCTACCACTGTCTCCCGAGTACAGAGATTTCACCTCAGAGCTCAATTACTATATTTTTCTTTTTAATTTGATTTTCTTTATTGTTTTTGTAAAGGCCATGCACAGAAGGGTTACCATTTCATAAGTCAGGTAATGAGTACATTTCTTTTATTTTTTGCCAGACCTGGGGCTTGAACTCAGGGCCTGGGCACTATCCCTGAACTTCTTTTGCTCAAGACTACCACTCTACCAATTGAGCCACAGTGCCACTTCCAGCTTTTTCTGTTTATGTGGTACTGAGGACTTGAACCCAGGGCTTCATGCATGGTAGGCAAGCACTCTACCACAAAGCCACATTCTCAGCCCCATACATTTCCTTTTGAACAATGTCACCCCTTCCCTTGCTCTCTTTCAATTTTTCTCTCCCTTTCCCACCCACGAGTTGTATAGTTCATTTTCAACATAGTATCATCTGCTGAGTGCTACTGCTGCATTTGTTTACTCTTATCCCTCCATTTCTGTGGTGCCCGTTACCTCCTGAAGACAGATTAACGGACAAACAAGACAACAAGAAAAGAAAAACAACAACAAAGTGAAAAAAAACACCTAATTTCTATTTCTTGGAGTTCATTTGCATAAATATTACTTTGTAGTATCACATGTATATAGGCATTGTGCCTTTGTGTTACTCCCTTAAGAGAATCCTCCTAGGGGCTGGGAATGTGGCTTAGTGGTAGAGTGCTTGCCTAGCATGCATGAAATCCTGATTTTGATTCCTCAGTACCACATACACACAAAAAAGCTGGAAGTGGCATTGTGGCTCAAGTGGTAGAGTACTAGCCCTGAGCAAAAGAAGCTCAGGGACAGTGCCCAGGCCCTGAGTTCAAACCACAGGACTTGAAAAAGAAAAAGAATATCTTCCTACTACTTCTTTTTGACTGAGGTTGATTTTTGTCCAGAGTCTCACTGCATTATGAAACCTAGATTGTAGCTCTCCAGTTTCTCGTGATTTCAAAGACCAGACTAATCTTTTTTTTTTCATACACAAAATAACAGGGATTCAGAAAATTTAAAATATAGGTTCTAACCACAGTCCACATAATTCTCATTTTTGTGGTTATAGCCTATTGATATCTTTTTTTTAACAAAACACTTTTATTTGGTCCTTGGAGCCTGAGTAGAAACTGCCCATGGATGAAGTGCTTTTTTGTGCTGGTCCTAGGCATTGTCCCTGAGCTTTTGTGCTCAAGACTAGTCCTCTACCACTTGAGCCAAAGTTCTACTTCCAGCTTTTTGGTGTTCAATTGGAGATAAAAGTCTCATGGACTTCCTTGCTTGGGCTGGCTTTGAAACATAATCCTCAGATCTCAGCCTCCTCAGTAGCTAGTATTAGGCACTGGAGCAAAGCTGGATGAAGTGCTTTTGAAGAGATAGTTTACTGAAATGCGCAAACCTCTAAGAGACCAATGAGAATGAAAATAACATTCTCCTTTTAAGAGGATGAAGAAGGGACAACACAACGGAAACAGATTGGTTATTTTCAGGGTTTTTTTTTTCACATTCCTTAGTCCTGCGGTCTATACAGCCCCCTGATTACTGTGATTACAAGTATCTTCTCTCGTGTGAAAGGGGGATTTTTAAGAATGTGGAAGAGGAAAGGAGGGATGGCATAGGGATATAAGAGAAGGTAATAGAGGAGGTGAAAATGATCAAAGCATATCATATGCATTTATGGAAATGCCATAATGAACTTTGTTCAGTCTCATGGACTTTCCTCCCTGGGCTGGTTTTGAACTGCGATCCTCAGATCTCAGCCTCCTGAGTAGCTAGGATGACAGGCGTGAGCCACCGGCACCCAGCTGTGAGACTCATCTCCAATTAACCACCAGAAAACCAGAAGTGGTGCTGTGGCTCAAGCGTTAGAGTGCTCGCCTTGAGCTGAAGAACTGAGGGACAGCACCCAGGTCCAGAGTTCAAGCCCCACAACTGACAAAAAAAAAAAAAAAAACGATAGTACATACATTGTTATCTGTTTTTGAAAAATTACACGTACACACAATAGTGTAGGAGGAGATTTGGAAGTACGGGTAATTAGAGGCTAATAATGGTAAAACTCTAGATTGTGGGAATGTATATTAGTTCCCTGTTACTGCTGTAATAAATCATATAAACTGATTGTCTTAGAGTTCTGGAAGTCAGAAGTCTGAAATGAGTCTTTTGGGGCTAAAATCAAGGGGCTATCAGGAAGCTCCAGAGGAAAGTCCATTCCTTGACTCTTGGAGCTTGTAGAGGTGGCCAGCAGTCTTTGGCTGATGGCTGCATCACTCTCTTTGCTGTTTCTATCACATCATCTCTGCCTTCTGACTCTTCTGCTTGTTTCCTTCTTGTAAGGATTCTTGTGATTGTATTCAGGGAATCGGGATAAACCAGGATAATCTCATCTCAGAATCCCCACTCAATACCTTTTTTTGTTGTTTTCTTTTTGAGATAGGAGTCTTACTAGGTACCCAAGCTACCCAGGTTGACCTAAAACTTGTGATTCTCCTGCCTCAGACTTATGATTGCTGGTATTATAGGCATATACCATGATGTCCAGTTTGCAAAATCCCTTTTGTTACCCAAAAAGTTCCAAAAATTAAACTGTAGTCATCATTAGGGGCAAACATTATTCTCTCTACCACAAATGTTGTTGTTGGCAGTACTGAGATTTGAACTCAGGCCTTATACTTGCTAGATAGGCATTCTATTACTTGAGCCATGTCCCTAGGCTCCACAAAATGTGCTCCTTAGTTTTGCATTTACATTTCCTCATTTTATCTAATGCACATGAATTACCTAAAATGTAAAAGTTAATGATAGAAAAACATTATAGCTTAATTTAATTTCCAGTGTCATGAAATGTGGGTGTTTAATTAACTTTTGTCTAGTTCATTGTGAAGTATCACATCCATTTTCTTACTTTTGCTTTATAGGAAATCAGAAATTTTTCAGTTCACAATTACACAGTGCCAGAAATGGTAGCAAGGTTTTAGCCAGAGATGTCTGTAGGCTTAGTTGGATAAGGTCAGAGAAATGGAGAAGTTGATTCTTCCTTTTAGTATGGTCCCAGACACTAAGTAGATGAAGTAGCATACTCAAATTCTGACAGTTTGAATGCTTTACATCAGGTGAATGAGTGTCACTGGGGCAGGACCTCCCCAGGGGTATGCTTTGCAAACATGGACATTTTAGTCATTCTAGTGGATCTCATGGCATTTAGTAGACAGGAACCAAGAATGCTGTGTGTCCTTCAATACATGAGACATTCTTTGTGGGGATGGAGGAAGGTGGTACTGGGGCTTGAACTCAGAGCCTCCCAGTCTTCCCTTTCTCCCCCTACCCCTTGAGCCAGTTCTAGCTTTCTTATTGCTGGTTAATTGGAGTTGAATCTCCTGGGCTGGGGGCTGCAGATGTGGCTTAGTGGTAGAGTGCTTACCTAGCATGCATGAAGCCCTGAGTTTGATTCCTCAGTACCACATAAAGAGCAAAAGCCAGAAGTGGCGCTGTGGCTCAAGTGGTAGAGTGCTAGCCTTGAGCACAGAGAAGCTCAGGGACAGAGCCCAGGCCCTGAGGTCAGTCCTTAAGATGGGCAGAAAAGTCTCCTGGACTGGCTTCAAACTCTGAGCCTCAGATTTCAGCCTCCTGAGTAGCTAGGATCAGAAGTGTGAGCTACCAGCACCCAGTAACAAATGACATTCCTGTAACGAAGACTTTTACCACATCTTAAATAATTTTTCAAATATCTTCCAGACATTCGTGTGTATGAAGAATCAATTTGTGATTATCTGAGCTTAAATTTAACTTTGTTTTACATGTAAACTCAAAGTCTTTTTTTGTTTACCTTTTTATAAAACTTCTTTTGTGTGTGTGCCGGTTCTGGTGCTTGAACTCAGGGCCTGGGTGCTGTCCCTGAGCTTTTTTTGCTCAAGGCAAGCCTTCTACCATGAGAGCCACAGCTGTACTTTAGGCTTTTTTTGGGGGGGGGGGAGTAATTAATTGGGGATAAGAGTCTCAGATTTGGGCTGGCTTCAAACAGTGATCCTCAGATCTCAGCCTCCTGAATAGTTAGGATTATAGGCGTGAGCCACTAACACCTGGCTCAAAACTTATTTTCAAAACTGTGAAACGCTTTTGCAAATTTGAATGTCCTTCTGGGGAAGAACGCACACTTATCTTCTTTGTATAATTCCAATTTTAGTATATTGCTGCTGAAGCAAGCTTAACTCAAAAGTATTTTTGTATGGTTTTAATATACATGGAATTTTCCAGGAATGGAACTACTATGTAAATTTAAAGGAGTGTATGTTTTGTTTGGAACTTTTCCAAGAATGGCTTAATGGTCTAGAAAACCACACCAATGACATCAATGCCATTTATGGGTTGTATGGGATATCTTTCATTGGTCCTCTCCACACTCACGCTACCCTTCTTTCCCTGCGCTGTGCCAGGAAGGAACTGTATCAACACATTTTCTTACTCTTCCACTTCTGAGTGGTTTCCTCAGTGCAAAGCATGGGCAGGAGATCAGGACAACAGAAGAAGGGGGCAGTTAGGCCACGTGCTAAGATCATGAGGAGTTAGGTTGGATGTCAACCATGCCATGAGTAGATTTGGATCCGATGTGGTCAGAGGGTATAAGAGAAAATGTATGAAGAGATGCTTCTGTCTCCACTGCTGTTGTTCCCTATTGGTTTCCTTCTCCTTTAACCCAGGTGTAAGGCCTTCTGAAGAATTCCCTTATGACTGACTGTTTAATAGAGAAAAGGGTCAGGGCCTGTTTTGCGCACTGTTTCCCTGATACCATCTGAAAAAGCATTCTAAACCTCTGAAAGGCAATGATGAAGACAGAGATATTCCTAGGGGCAAAACTTTAGGCAATGTTTCAAGTCTACTTTATGTGGAAGGAGACATGTCTGATTTTCTCTGAAGGCATAATAATATGGTTGAGAGATACAATGTCCCAAGGCCAAGAAGTGTTTGTCCCCTGCTTGTTCTATTGGGGTATGCTAAGAATGCAAGGCTCTGACTGCTGTTTACCTGGGATAGTTCTCAGGGCTACATTGCAAGGAGCTTCCGTGAGAGATGAGGTGATATCTCCTTTGGGGACAAAGAGGAGGCTTGCTAAAAAAGATGATTTGAATTTCTTGAGGCCACTATTCCTTGCCTGGGGTACAGTCGTGCATGGCTCCACAGCATGTACACCTGGGCCCTTGAGCATGGCCCTGCAGGCCTTGGAGGCTTGTTGATCATGAGGCTTGGCTTGTTTGTGAGCACCCATGAAACAGAGACATAGATTTGAGAAAGGCTATCTCTTAAGTATGGAGCTCAACACATAATTATTATTCACTTTCCAATCAGGTTGACAAGCTTTTTTTTTTTTTTTTAGATATTAAGACACCTGTTACTGATTTTGCATTGAAAGATATACCTCTGGCTGGGCAAGCCTATGGCTCATGCTTGTAATCCTAGCTACTCAGGGGGCTGAGATATGAGGATGACAGTCCAAAGTCAGTCAAGGCAGGAAAGTCTGTGAGGCTCTTATCTCCAATTAGCCAGAAGAAGCAGGAAGTGGAGCTGTGACTCAAGTGGTAGAATGCCAGTCTTGAGTGAAAAGCTAAGGGACAGAGCTCAGAGCCTGAGTTCAAGCCCTTGCATTGGCATTGGCACAGAGAGAGACAGACAGACAGAGAGACAGAGACAGAGACACACAGAGACAGAGATAGAGAGACAGAGAGATAGAGAGACAGAGACAGAGAGATAGACAGAGACAGACAGAGACAGACAAAAAAAGAGATCTGAATTATTCCTCCACACATTTGGTCTCTTAAGGAGTTCTTTG
The DNA here is from genome assembly GCF_019054845.1 of Dipodomys spectabilis. Taxonomy (NCBI): domain Eukaryota; kingdom Metazoa; phylum Chordata; class Mammalia; order Rodentia; family Heteromyidae; genus Dipodomys; species Dipodomys spectabilis. The sequence goes on along the minus strand of NW_024871203.1, from coordinate 1,697,198 downwards.
GTCATTTTTATGTTCGAGTGACTTACTTTTATTTTGTTTAGGTAAAACTCACCGGAAGAAGCATGATTTTACATCTTTTGGGGAAAAAACAGGTAAGTTTTTCTTATTTGTTTGTTTTGAGACAGTATCTCACTAGGTAGCTCAGGCTGGCCTGAAACTCCCAACGACCTACCTCAGCTTCCCCCAAGCGTTGGGATGAAAGGTGGATGCCACCAGGCCTGGCTCCAAAATAAGTAATTTTTAATGGCTTTGTAGATTTATCTAACAAAATTTCATAGCCCACAGTGCTAATGGTGCATGGAGTTCCAATAAAATAAACCACAAAATTCAGTATTCTTGGGCTGGGAATGTGGCTTAGTGGTAGTGTGCTCAAGCATGCATGAAGCCCTGGGTTCGATTCCTCAGTACCACCTACACAGAGAAAAAGCTTAGGGACAGTGCTCAGGCCCTGAGTTCAAGCCCCAGGACTGGAAAAATTTTCAATAGTCTTGTCATTTTTCTATTCATACTATAAATGAATAACATTACAAGTGTAATTTTTCAACTGTATATAATACTATTGTATCCCTTTTCTTTTTTTTTTTTTTTCTGGTCCTGGAGCTTGAACTCCGGGCCAGGGTGCTATCCCAAGCTTCTTTACCACTTGAACCACAGTTCACTTTTGGCTTTTTCTGGGTAGTTAATTGGGAATAAGAATCTCAAGGTTTTCCTGCTTGGGTTGGTTTTGAACTGTGTTCCTCAGATCTCAGCTTCTTGAGTAGCTAAGATTATAGGCATGAGCCACTGGCTCCGTTTTCCTGTCTTCTTTTAATGTTTTTTTTTTCTTTTGCCAGTCTTGGGTTTGAACTCAGAGCCTGGGCACTGTCTCTGAGCTTCTTTTGCTCAAGGCTAGCACTCTACCATTTGAGCCACAGGGCCACTTCCAGCCTTTTCTGTTTATGTGATACTGAGGAATTGAACCCAGGGCTTCATGCATGCTAGGCAAGCCTTCCACCACTAAGTCACATTCCCAGCCCCTGAAACAATTATCTTTAAGTAGTTGTACAAAGGGATTTCAATTCAACGTGTCAGTATGTGAATGTAAAGCATGTTGACACATTCCTTTCCATAATAAGCACTAAGCTTCACAGATCTGGAGTTTTTTGTTCTTGTTTGTTATGCCAGGCCTGGGTTTGAACTTTGGGCCTGGTCACTGTCCCTGAGCCTCTTTATGCTCGAGGCTAGTGCTCTCCAACTTCAGCCACAGCGCCACTTCCAGCTTTTTCTGAGTAGTTAATTGAAAATGAGTCTGGAAGACTTTTTGACCCTGACAGGCTTCGAACAGCGATCCTTAGATCTCAGGCTCCTGAGTAGCTAGGCTTACAGGCGTGAGCCACAGGCACCCAGCTTCAGATCTGTTTTAATCCTTCTCATTTCTAAATCATGGAATTCTAACATTTGGGCTAGAAAACCACAAGCCTTCTTCACATGGTGTAAGATACCCCAGCAACAAAGTTAGGTGCCAGTGGCTCATTCCTGTAACTTTAGCTACTCAGGAAGCTGAGATCTGAGGAATTCAGTTCAAAGGCAGCTCCAGGCAGAAAAGTCCACGAGATGCTTATCTCCAGTTAACCACTAAAAGCCAGAAGTGAAGCTGTGCTTCAAGTGGTAGAGCGCCAGCCTTGCAAAAAAGCTAAAGGAGCCAGGCACTAATGGTTCATGCCTGTAATCCTAGCTATTCAGGAGGCTGAGATTTGAGGATTGTGGTTCAAAGCCAGCCCGGGCCAGAAAGTCCATGAGACTCTCATCTCTAATAAACTAGCAGAAAACGAAGTGGCGCTGTGGCTCAAGTGGTAAGTGCTAGCCTTGAGCTGAAGAGCTCAGCGTCAGTGCTCAAGCCCAGAGTTTAAACCCCACGACTGACAAAAACAAAAAACAAAAAAAAACCTAAAGGACAAGTCCTGTGTTAAAGCCTCAGTACCAGAACACACACACACACACACACACACACACACACACACACAGAGCGCCTTATAATTATTTTTGTGTATATTAATCTATTTCCCTAATAATGATATTTAATTTTTTGTTTCATGTTCTAAAAGCTATGCATACTTATCAGTTATCTTTTTTAATTTTTACCAATCCTGGGGCTTGAACTCATGGTCTGGCACTGTCTCTGAGCTTCTGTTTTGCTCAAGGCTAGCACTCTACCACTTGAACCATAGCACTACTTCCAGCTTTTTCTGTTTATGTTAGTACACTGAGGAATAGAACCCAGGGTTTCATGCATACTAGGCAAGCACTCTACCACTAAGCCACATTACCAGCCCAATGAGTTTTCTTTAATGATTAAGTAAACTGAAAATTTGCATTTTTGGTTTTTTTTTTTTTGTTTGTTCGTTTTTTGGGTCCAGTCGTGGGCCTGAACTCTGAGCCTGGACACTGCCCCTCAGCTCTTCAGCTCAAGGCTAGCGCTCTACTACTTGAGCCACAGCACCACTTCCGGTTTTTTTTTTGCTTATGGGTGCTGAGGAATCGAACCCAGGGCCTCAAGCGTGCAAGGCAAGCGCTCTACCACTGAGCCACCTTTCCAGCCCTATGAACTGAAAATTTGTGTGCACACCAAAACCTGAATTTAAATGTTTATAGCAACCATATTCATCAAAAACAAGAAACAACTAAGCAGTCCTTTAACAGATGAATGGATGAACAACCTGCAGTACTACGTACAATGGAAAGAGTACATTTCTTTTTGGACAAAATCATCCCTTTCCTTGCTCTCTTCCAATTTTTCCCTTCCATTCCCATCCACAAGTTGTATAGTTCATTTTCAACATAGTGTCCAGGGAGTACCATTTGTTCACCCTTTGTCCCTCCATTTCTGCGCCACCCCTTACACCAGGATCCTTATTATATGGATAATCTAGGATAATTTCATCTCAATATCCTTAGTATAATTACATCCATAATCCCTTTACCCTATAAGGTATAGTTCACCGGCCTCTAAAAATAAGACATAGATAACTTTGTAGGCTATGATTCAGCTTAGAACAGGACTAAAAAGAGGTGGATGTTACCAGAGGTTGGGGTAAAAAGAAGGGTTGAAGACATAATGTGATATGCAAAGATGGTTGTGGGTATGTTACTCTGCTCAAAACCCATGGAGTGGTATACTAGAAAGAGTGATGAGTCAGGTGCTGGTGGCCTATAATCCTAGCGAGTCAAGAGGCTGAGATCTGAGGATCACGGATCAAAGCCAGCTGGGGCAAGAAAGTCCCTGAGACTTTTATCTCCAATAAACCACCAGAAAACCAGAAGAGGTGCTGTGGCTCAAGTGGTAGAGCGCTTGAGCTGAAGAGCTAAGGGACAGTGCCCAGGCCCAGAGTTCAAGCCCCACGACCACCACCACCAACAAAACATAGAATGGTATACCAGAAAGAGTGTTTTATTAGTCAGGTGCTGGAGGCCTGGAATCCTAGCTTCTCAGGAGGCTGAGATCTGAGGATCATGGTTTGAAGGCAGCAGCAGCAGGAAAGCCTCTGAGATTCGTTTTTCTTTTTCTTTTGTTTGTCCACTGTAGGGCTTGGACTCAAGGCCTGGGCACTCTCCCTGAGCTCTGCTCAAGGCTAGTGCTCTACCATTTGGAGCCACATCACAACTTCCATTTTCTGGTGGTTAATTGGAGATAAGAGTCTCACAGACCTTCTTGCCTGGGCTGGATTTGAACTGTGATCCTCAGATCTCAGCCTCCTGAGTAGTGAGGATCACAGGTATGAGCCACCAGTGCCCAGCTCTGTGAGATTCTTTACCTCCAATTTACAACCCAAAGGAGCTGAAAGTGGGCTGTTGCTCAAGTGGCAGAGAGCTAACTTTGAGCAAAAAAGCTCAGAGACAGTGCCCAGGCCCTGAGTTCAAGTCCCAGGATAGGCATCAAATAAATACATAAATTCATAAATAAGTGAATGTTACTGTATGAAATTGAAAAACAAATTACCCTGGTTGTCAGTGTTCTCAGGATGGAATACAGAGTATAAAATAGAACTGAATTACACTTGGAAGACCTTATGCTAAGTTAAATAAGTCAGGCACAGAAAGACAAATACTGCATGATCTCACTCCTGTGGACTCTAAAAAACCTTTTTTTTTTTTTTTGCAATACTGAGGTTTGAACTCGGTGCCTCAATTTCAGACTCTCTGTATCTCTCTTGTGTTGTGGACTGAACTCTGGGCCCCACACTTGCTAGGCAAGCTCTCTACCACTTTTTGTTTGTAGTTAGTTTTTTTTCAGGTAAGTCCTCTCTCTGGCTCTCTCTGTCTCTCTGTCTCTGTCTCTCTCTGTCTTTCTCTCTTTCTGTCTCTCTGTCTCTCCAGCTTTTACCTAACTGGCCTCTGGTCAAAATTTTCTCACCTTTGCCTTCTGCCAATCTGTGTTTATAGGCATGCACTACCAAGCTTTTTAATTAGCATAGATTAATATTGGCTTGGGTTTTTTTTGGGGGGGGGTTGTTTTTTTCTTTTTTAAAGTACTGGATTTTGAACTCAAGGCCACTTATTTCTAGGCAGATACTCTACGGATGAGTCATACCTCCAGCCCTCTGGCTTATTTTTAAGATATGATATCTTAAAAATTTTTTTTGGCAGTCTCGGGTTTGAACTCAGAAACATGCTTTCAGCCCTGTTTTTTTGGTTTTTGGTTTTTGGTTTTGCTAGGATAGGGTTTTGCTTTCCACCTGGGCTTGTACCTGAGCTGTGATCGGCCTTTACGCTTCCCCTAGGTGCTGGCATGACAGAAGCATACTACTGTGTCCAGCTGCCTTCCATAAACACAAGGTCTCAAGGGCTTTTTATACGTGGTTTGGCCTGAAATCTTGATCCTCCCAAATTCAGCCTCTCAAGTAGCGAGGACTATAGTCATTTAATGTTTTAAAGGTTAAGAAAAACAAAAAAGTGGGCTGGGAGGTTGGCTCAGTGGTAGAGCGCTTGCCTCGTATGCATGAGGCCCTGGGTTAGATTCCTCAGTACTACATAAGCAGAAAAAATGCCGAAAGTGGTGCTGTGGCTCAAGTGGTAGGGCACTAGCCTTGAGCTGAAGAGTTGAAGTACAGCACCCAGGCCCAGAATTCAGCCACCACAACCGACAAAAAAAAAAAAAAAAGAATAAATAAAGTAATATGCATGCACTCAAACTTATTTGATCCGTTTCAATCTACTGCAATTATTCTCATTAATACTAAAATGATCTCAGTTGTGACTAGTGAGAACTTTTTTTAATTTATTTTTTATTGTGAAAATACTGTACAGAGGGGTTACAAGTACATGGGCAAGATAATGAGTACATTTCTTATCAAGCATTGTAGCCTCCTCCTTTGTTTCCCCTTCCCATCCCTTCCCAGCCTCCCCCCACCCCCCACCCAATCCTCCCCCTAGTGAGAACTTTTTTAATGGCTCCTGGGTTCTGTGGACAGGAACCTAACAAATATCCTTTTAAAAATTTGCAATTAGGGGCTGGGAAGGTGGCTCAGTGGTAGAGTGCTTGCCGCGCATTCATGAGGCCCTGGGTATGATTCCTCAGCACCACATAAACAGAAAAAGCTGGAAGTGGCTCTGTGGCTCAAGTGGTAGAGCACTAGCCTTGAGCTGAAGAGCTGAAGGATAGTCCCCAGGCCCAGAGTTCAGGTCCCATGACTGATTTAAAAAAATGCCATTAATGTATCTTATAAACTGGGGCCTCTGTAATGTTAGCTATACAAGAGGCTGAGATATGAGGATCGTGGTTTGATTCAAAGCTAGCTCAGGCAGGAAAAACTCTATGAGATTCATACCTTCCACTTAGCCACCAAAAAGCCAGAAGTGGAGCTATGGCTCAAGTGGTAGAACATGAGCCTTGAGCACAAAGCTCAGCAACGCACCCAGACCCTGAGTTCAAGCCCCCCCCCCCAAAAAAAAGTATCTTGTACATTGCAGGAGTAGTAATGTATGGTTATAATCTCTGTTACTTGGAAAACTGAAGCAGAAGGATAGTGAACTTGAGACCAGCCTGGACTATATAGCAAAACTCTTTACAAAAACCAACTATATTTTGTTGCTGGAATGTTCCTAAGGACAAATAATGAATTGAAACATTTATTTATGAAAAATCTAATCGTAAACCTTGATTAAACAAAACCAATATGGGAGTCTATGACATCTGAGCCCCAAATGATTTCCCATTGCATCACCTCCAGCTCTGTGGGATGGAAGCTAATTCTGGGAAGACAGATCAAGAACATGGGATAAATCCCAGGATAGAGCTAAGGTTTCACTCTGGGAAGCCGGGACATTAGTATCTTTCATCACCTACAGCTCTGGGTTACAGAAGCTGTATTCCAGATAACTGCAGGCAAAAGATTGGATCTCCTTTTCCCTTCCGGCCTCCACCTAAGGGCAGAACACCGACTGCTGGGAGAGCAGGCTGGAGAACTAAGTCCTGGCCACGCCTACTTCAGCTTGCTCACAAGGCAGAGATTCCATTCCCAGAGGAGCAAGATAAGAAGATGAGGGCTAATATTCCCAGCCAAGGCCCCTCATGTTAAGCAAGCTTACAAACAGGCCACCATCCTCTGCCCTCTACACAGCTCAGGCCATGGTGCAAAGAATCTGCTGAGGGAGAGACAGGCCAAAGAAGAGAAAGCTCTAAGAGGGCTGACTGTATTTGTGATAGAGCTTGGCAAAGTTCATGCCTAAAGAAGCATTGTCAAAAATATGGAAGTCAGACTGGCGCCATTGGGCTCATCCTGTAATCCCAGCTACTTAGGAGGCTGAGATCTGTGGATCATAGATGCAAGTCAGTCAAGGGACAGGAAACTCCAGGAGACTTATCTCCAGCGAACCAGCAGCAAGCCAGAAGTGGAGCTAAAGTGCAAATCTCCAGCACAGATGCTCAGGGACAACGCCCACGCTCTGAGTTTCATCCCCAGTTTTTGACAAAAAGTAAAATAAAATAAAATAATGGAAATTCTTGATTAGTGAGGGGTTAAAAGTAGACTAGGAGCTCCTGACACTTGTAATACCAAGTGATATGGTAGAACAGCTCCAACTTTAACACAAACAAGCAGGGAGCCACAGCTAAAGATTCTCCTCGGGTGGGAACAAGCCTCAAAAAAAATGGCAACTTCTTGCCCCTGAAAAAGGGATCGGGTTTTCATGGGATTAAGCTGTGAAGCAATTGATACCCCGGCCATGTCAAAACAGAGTAATCAGCTAGAAATTAGCAGTGCCTAACAGCTGAGTGTGATGCTGTTAACAGCAGGTAAACCAGCCAGTAGCTTAACAGGGAAACAGTCAAGGAGCCGAGCTATAGTCCTGGTGCTTATAGAAACTGTGTGTCTGCATTATGAATGTAGCTTCTGAGGAAGGTATGAGAGACTCCACATTGTGTGGGAAACTCTGAGTTTAGTAAATTGCCCAGTTGAATCCTTGAACAAAAAACAACAGACCCTGCAAGTAGAGGAGAATCAGAATCCACATTCGCTACAAAATAGCCTCTAAGATGTCCAGTTTTCCACAAAATAGGATATACAAGAAAACCAATGTGACTTATATAGAGAGAGGGCAAAAAATAAACAATAGAAATTACCTTTGCAGGGACTGGGAATGTGGCTTAGTGGTAGAATGCTTGCCTAGCATGCATGAAGCCCTGGGTTCGATTCCTCAGTACCACATAAACAGAAAAAGCTGGTCGTAGCACTGTGGCTCAATTGGTAGAGTGCTAGCCTTGAGCAAAAGACACTCAGGGACAGTGTTCAGGCCCTGAGTTCAAGCTCTAGGACTGGTACACACACAAAAAGAATTGTTGCCAAATGTGTTTATATGTGGGCAATTTATTCTCCCCGGAATATGACAAGTTCTTCCCTTCTGAAGATACGAATCTTTCTCAAGCTTAGAAAAGTCATTTTTTTCCCCTAGAATATCTGTCACTGTTGTCTCGCTTGGCTAGAACAGCAAGTCCTGTTCTGTGCTGGTGCGTTCTTCTCTGTCCCATCTCTCACGTCTCTGCGCATTATCTCCCACCCCAGAATGTTGGAGGGCCTCAGGACTTGGCCCTGGCCGAATTCTCCTATCCACACAAGAGCAGTTAACTAAGCCTTGTGCTGCGCCCAACCTTCCTGAGCTTGATGAGGCTCAAGGGAGGAATCTAAGCCACTGGTGGCCAGAAGCCCGGCCCCTCTCTCCAGACTACCTGATTGATGGGTTCCGGCCATTTCCAGACCCCCATCGTCTGGCACATACAATGTGTCAAGCACTAGTGTGTGTCCCTCTGTGTGGAGTGAAGCTCTGAGGGATCTCAGAAGCCCCTGCGGCTGGGATCTCAAACCAGGGTACCAAGGGCATTAAGAGCATCATGCTTGCTGGCAGCACAGACTCCTTGGAATTGGCATCTTACAGTACTCCCCTCTCCGTCCAGGACTTCATCCACACATCCAAATGTGAGAAGCCATGCTCAGAGCGCAGGCTCAGTTTCACCCTTTCACTCAGAATCCAGTATTTTTCTACCCACCAAGTGATGCTTTTTGTTGTTTTTTTTCTTTGCCAGCCCTGGGGCTTCAACTCAGGCCCTGGGTACTGTCCCTGAGTTTCTTTCGCACTAGGTTAGCACTCTACCACTTGAGCCACAGCGCCACTTCCTGCTAGTTCTGTTTATGTGGTACTGAGGAATCGAACCCAGGGCTTCATGCATGCTGGGCAAGCTCTCTACCACTAGGCCACATTCCCACCCCCCACCGAGTCATTCTTTAGTCTTCATTAGACCAGAACATGAAAACCTCTGACCCTTATACTTGCTTGATTTTCATGGGAACTCTCCCCTTCCTATAACATTACCTCACTGTAGGGCTCTCCTACTAAGTATAGAGTCCTGGGGTGCACAAATCAGACTCAACTGAAATTTTAATTTTACTCTGTCAGGCTCCTGCTGTGTCCTTGGCTGGCCTCACCTTTGAGAGAATTACAAAACGTCTCCCCACTTCTGCCAGATGCTTCTTCCTGTTTTGTTCTCAATTTGGGCTGTTTATTTCTTTTGCTTGATGTCTGTATGCTAAAAGAAATAAATAAGCAGAAAAGATTTGTGGTTCATTCAAGAACAGGGTCTGCTCCAAATTTGTTCCATATGATATTTTCTGACTAGGAATTCTTCCATCCCATAATTAGTGACTACAGTTTTTGCCCTAAAGCATGCTGTTAAATTATCACTTCTTTTAGCATATTTGTTTAATATTTTCTGAGGAAAAGTCACTATGTCATAAAATAAAGGAATCTTTATACAGAAAGTGCTATGCTTTTCAACAGCTGTTTTGGTAAAAGTTGCTAATTGAAAGGCCCTTATGTAAGTTAGTAATACGTTGTATTATAAGTTTTATATATATATGTGTATATATATATATACATATATATATATATATATATATATATAAAATGCAGAGCATTGCTACTATAAATTTAGGTTGTGTAGTGATGTCAGTGAAAGAACTCTGTTACCCATCTCTGACAAAAAAAGTACAGAAATTGAGAGTATATGTTGAAAGTTTCACAACATTTTAGTAATTTTTTTTGTGTCTGTGCCAGTACTGGGAGTATTGAATTCTGGGTGTCTTTTTGCTCATAGATGGTGCTCTACCACTAGAACCATGTTCTAGTTCTCACTTTTTGCTGCTCATTTGGAGTTATGAGACTCTCAGATTTGTGTGTTTGGTCTGGCTTTGAGCCTTGATCCTCAGATCCAGCCTCTTGAGTAGCTAGGATTATAAAGATGAGCCACTAGTGCCCGGCTGATGACTAAGTAAATTTATCTGCTGCCTTAAATAGTAAAAAAAAAAAAAAAATGGCTTTGTATTTTTGTGTGTGTGCTGGTCCTGGGGGTTGAACTCAGGTCTAGGCACTGTCCCTGTGTTATTTTTGTTCAAGGCTAGCATTTTACCAGTTGAGCCACAACTCTACTTCTGGCTTTATGGTGCTTAATTGAAAATAAGTCTCCCAGACTTTTCCTGCTTGGGTTGGCCTCAAATTGCAATTCCCAGATCTCAGCCTCTTGAGTACCTAGGCTTACAGGTGTGTGCCACTGATGTCTGGTTTTGGGTTTGTATTTTTATGTCATTTAAAATTTTAATATTGATTTCAAGCCTTTGTACTAGCACAAATTTAAAAAAAAGGTTTTTGAATCCAGGCGCTTGTGGCTCACGTCTGTAATCCTAGCTACTCAGGTGACTGAGATCTGAGGATCATAGTTCAAAGCCACCATGGGCAGGAAAGTCCTTGAGAGTCTATCTCCAATTAACCACCAGAAAACCGGAAGTGGCACTATGGCTCAAGTGGTAGAGTGCTAGCCTTGAGCTGAAGAGCACAGGGACAGCACCCAAGCCCAGAGTTCAAACCCCACGACTGACAAAAAAAAAAAGTTTTCTAATTTGTTTTTAATATCTTTCATTGTTTTTACATTTTTATTTTTTCACCAGCCCTAGGGCTTGAACTCAGGGCTTAGGCACTGTCCCTGAGCTTCTTTTGCTCAAGGCTAGCACTCTACCACTTGAGCCACAGCACCACTTCCAGCTTTTTCTGTGTATGTGGTACTGAGGAATTGAACCCAGGGCTTTATGCATGGATAGGCAAGCACTCTACCACTACGCCACATTCCCGGCCTTCTTTTTATTTTTTTATTTTACTTTAAATATCTTTAAAGAGATATCAGTGCACAATAGTGTGTGTGTGTGTGTGTGTGTGATACTGAGATTTATAAACTCAGGGCCTCAAACCCTCAGCGCAGGAAAGTTTTATAAGGCTAGTGTTTCACTGCAGACGGTTTAAGCAGTTCCTGATAGCAAACACCCTCTCTGGATTCAAGCAATCAAAGTTGTTTGGCACTGGTAGCTCACTCCTTTAATCCTAGTTACTCTGGAGGAACTCAGTTTGAAGCCAGCTTAGGGAAGGAAAGTCTGTGAGACTCTGATCTCTGATCAATCACCAAAAGAGCTGGAAGTGGAGCTTTGGCTCAAGTGGTAAAGTGTTAGCCTTGGCCAAAAAAGTTCAGTGACAACGCCCAGGCCCTGAGTTCAAGCCCCAGAACAGTCAAATAACAGTGACAACAAAACCAATAGCTGCAAAAAACAACCAACTGGGAAAATAACCTACATAGAAAGAAAATTCTAAACTGCTATCATTTATAAACATAGATGTAAGAATCATTATAAACTTTAGCAGCTGAATACAACAGTATATTACAAGCCAAGCTCTGAGGTGGCTCATGCCTGTAATCTTCCCTATTCAGGAGGCTGAAATCTGAGGATTGAGTTCCAAGGCCAGCCCTGGCAGGAAAGTCCATGAGATTCTTATTTCCAATTAACCACCAAAAAAATCCAGAAGTGGAGGTATAACTCAAAAAGGAAAAGTCAAGTAAGAACTCAAGGCCCTGAGTTCAAGCCCAAGTATTAGTGTATACACACACACACACACACACACACACACACACACACACACACACATACACTACTGTGGAACTAACAATAAGATATGAATTTCAAATACACCAGCGTGGAACATATATGTCTCCTCCATTCCATACTTGGCATATTGGAGAACTCAGCCCATTTCTGAGGTAACCACTCTGTAATGTATAATCTAGTGCCTTCATTTCTGCTTGTGTGAAGGAAGAATGAAGGAACAGGGGACACTAGCTCTACTTACTCAGGGACATTTGGGTCACCATTTCTCTATATAGAGGAAAAACAGTTTCATTAATATGCAACACCCTCCTGCTCCATATTTCAAGCAGGAGAGTCTTGTATTCACCACAAAAGCAACTAAGCATGGACACAAAGTTTTATGAATGTCAAAAAGAGAAACACTATATTTTATAACTGTGAGTTGAAGAGCTAGTTGTAAATCCTTCTTTTAGAAAAAAAGCCGTGGTTTTAATGAAGTACAAAAATTTAACTTGTAGCAAACAAAGGCATACAGCATATGAAGGAAATGCCATAGTGCACATTTTCAGTAAGGATACATTAATAATGCTTACAAATGCAAAAAAAACAAACAAACAGGCCTGTGCCATTGGTTCACTCCTGTAATCCTAAATACTCATGAAAAGTGAGATCTGAGGTTTGAAGCCAGCTGACAGAAAAATCCATGAGACACTATCTTCAGTTAGCCAGCATAAAACCCACCTGTAGGCATGAGTCAAGAGGGAGAGCACCAGGTATGAGAAAAACAATTGAGCAAGCACTCTGAGTTCAAGCCCTGGTACCAGCACAAAAACAAGCACACAAACCCCAAAACAAGAAACAGACCTAGAGGTTAAGAGAATACCAGCCCTGCAAAACAAGTCAACCAAATTCTACATCCTGAATTCAAGCCCCTTTGATGAAGTGGGGAGGGGAATAAACAAGGGAGTTACTAGGTTTCTATCAGCTTGAATATGCTCAGACCCAGTCAATATTATGGTTATAGAAGAAAGATTGCCTTAAAAAATTCAAAGTGGACCGACAATGTGGGTTAGTGGTAGAATGCTGTCCTAGCATGCATGATGCCCTGGGTTCAATTCCTCAGTACCACATAAATAGAAAATGCCGGAAGTGGTGCTGTGGCTCATGTGGTAGAAGTGCTAGCCTTGAACACAAAGAGGCTCAGGGACAGTGTCCAGGCCCTGAGTTCAAGCTCCAGGCTGGAAAAAAATATTCAAAGTATATACTGAGAACAAATCACAACATTGTTTTCTTTCTTTTCTCTCTATTTTACATACGCTTTTTCTATGAGTGGCTGGCTTGGATTTATTTGTCTTTATTCTCTTGTCTATATTCTTTATTCTCCTACTCTATTATTTGAAATATGAATTAAACTAAACTACAATAAAAATAAATGAGAATCAAGTAGTTGAGGCATTCATCAGCCTAATAAATAAATTTTGTCAGCAAATCCTACTTTTGTAGAAAGTCCTACTATTGACAAAAAGTACTCACTGTACTGTTAGATAATTCGTAAGGTTGATCTATGAGTTCATTGATGTAGAGTACGATTAGAAATAGTGGGGCAGCCATAAAGAAAAGGTCGTTCCAGAAAATTCTATACACTGAATCGAGGGAACCTACCAGCAAACCATGTATGAACCTATGAAGTAATTGGCCGCGGTGATAATAGTAATATTTTAAAAAAAACCGTTGGTCTGTAGTGGGAGGGGCCTAGGTGTGATGTACATCCGGTCTTCGTGGGTTGTTACACCCTCTGTGCACGAGTTCCACAGCCAGAGCGTCTCCGGACTCGGGACGGTCCAGACGTGTCTCGGGAGCTGGTGATCGCGAAGATAGCAGCGAAAGAAACCTTCTGAGATAAACGTGAGTTTAGCTACCTTTCCGGTCTGCTCTCCTCTCCCCTACCTCCGACCCCCGGCCCCGGGCAGGCTGGTGATTCAGGCTTCCCACCTTAGAAGCCACTTTCATCTTGGGGGGCCCCGTGGCGCGCCCTTCAGCTCTCTGGTCTTCTCTCAGCCCCCTGAGTGCCGGAGATCTTCCGGACTCCGGAGACCAGCAGTCATTGCCCTTCTTGGAACTCTGATGGGCTTATTTTTTTAACGTAGTAGCTTACTTTTTCTCCGAGCCCGTGTGTGGATGGTGATCCTCCTATTTCGTACTTGCCGCCATGATTGGGATGGTAGACCTACGGCACCATGCCAATTTTTTTTTTTCCATTCAGATAATTTCATGAACGATTTTTCTTATTCTGGGGCTGCCCTGGAACTTGGTTGCTTTTGACTTCAGCCTCCGACTATGTAGGATTACAGATGCGAGCCTCTCCGTGCGTGGCTTCTTTAATTTTTTTTTCTCACTTCCCGGAATTCATTTCGATGAATATTATTTTATATGATCAGAGGCACAGAGGCATTGTAAATTTTAAAAATATATTTTATTTAAGCTGGGCGCCGATGGCTCATGCCTGTAATCCTAGCTATTCAGGAGGCTGAGAATCACAGTTTAAAGCCAGCCCTTGCAGAGATTCTTATGGACCTAACACTTATCTCCAATTAACCACCTAAAACCTGAAAGTTGAATTGTGGCTCAAAATGGTATAGCATGAACCCTGAGCAAAAAAAAAGCTCAAAGACAGTGCCCAGGTCTTGCCGCATGACTGGAAAAAGAATTAAATTTATATAATCATTGACTTGTTTTGAGGTAATGTCTTTGCTTTGCCCAGACTGACTTCTGCATTTCTAGGCTTAGGGGGGCTTCCTGCCTCAGCCTTCCGAGAAGATGGGAATATAAATGCCCTTCAGTGTATCGGGTGAGAGGTTTGTGCCTTTTTTTTCTGGGGATGAGGCTAGAACCCAGGGCCAGAGAAAAGCTACTCTGAGCTTTCAAGGCTAGTGCTCTGCCACTTGAACGGTATCTTTGCTTTTCCAGCTCTCTTGAACCTTAATCCTCAGATCTTAGGCTCCTGAGTAGCTAGGATGACAGGCATGAGCCATGGTTGCCAGACTGAGATGCTTTATAAAATAAGAAAATGGGGAGTTCAAGCCCATTACTAGTGCAAAAAAAAAAAAAAAAATTTATTAGAAAAACAATTCTAGCTACTCAGGAGGCTGAGATCTGAGGATCACGGTTCAAAGCCAGCCCAGGCAGGAAACTTCATGAGACTCTTATCTCCAATAAACCACCAGAAAACCGGAAGTGCTGCTGTGGCTCAAGTGGTAGAGCGCTCGCCTTGAGCTAAAATGCTGAGGGACAGCACCCAGGCCCAGGGATCAAGCCCCGCGACTGAAAAAAAAAAAACAAAAACAAAAAACAAAAACCCCAACAAAACAAAACTGAAGCCAAGTATGGGAGCTTACAACTGTAATCCTGGATATTTTCCTTTATCTTTTCTTTTTTTCTTTCCTCCCTTTCTTTCTTTATTTTTTTGCATTGTGGGCCAGTCTGGAGACTCAGGGCCTGGGCACTATACCTGAGCTTTATTGCTCAAGGTTAGCACTCTACCACTTGCCACAGCTCCATTTCCAGCCTTTTGGTGGCTAATGGGAGTTAAGAGTGTCACCGACTTTCCTGTCCAGGCTGGCTTTGAACTGTGATCTTCAGATCTCAACATCTTGAGTAGCTAGGATTACAGGTGGGAGCCATTGGCATCCAGCATAATGAACTTTTTTTTTTTTTTTGCCAGTCCTTGGGCTTGAACTCAGGGCCTGGGAACTGTCCCTGAGCTTCTTTTGCTCAAGGGTAGCATTCTACTACTTGAGCCACAGTGCTCCTTCCAGCTTTTTCTGCTTATGTAGCATTGAGGAATTGAACCAAGGCTTCATGCATGCTAGGCAAGCACTCTACTAAGCCACATTCCCAGCCTGAGTTTTTAAGATGCATTGAAATAAGTTTAACGAGGATGTTGTAGACTTTTTTTTTTTTTTTTTGGTGGGAATTGGGTTTAGTATGTTATCTGGGATGGCTTCGAGATACTTCGGCCTCGGTCACTGAAATAGATCTGAAATAGGTTTTACAAACAAGGATTACAAACAAGTGCTATTGTGAAACCTGTGTGTGCACATGCGTGCGCGCGTGCACGCGCACACACACACACACACACACACACACACACACACACACAATTAGAGTCAAGCACAGTGGCACAGCAGAAGAAATCACAAATTTGAGATCAGCCTGGGCTACAAAATGAGATTGGATCACAAAGCACTTCCCTCCAGCAAAAATCCCAGAATTTCTGGGAATGAGACTTAAACAGCAGTTTTTTTACTTACAATTTATGCTTATATTAATAACTTACCACTTGACATGCAACTGGAGAAACTACCTTAGATAATGGAAAACAAACAAACAAACAAACAGCAGACAAGGAGCTTTTTGTAATGTGTGTGGCAAGTGAAGATGTAGTATTCCAAGTGAATAAGAAAATAGTTCATAGAATACCAAAGGTTATTCTAAAGCAATTTCAAGATGAAGAAACCTGTAGCTAATGAAGATTCAAGGATATCCTGAACTTGTTACCAAGGAAGGGTAAATTAAAAGCAATGATTTTGCCATTTATTTTATTTATTATTATTTTTTTTTTTTGTCGGTCATGGGGCCTGAACTCTGGGCCTGAGCACTGTCCCTCAGCTCTTCAGCTCAAAGCTAGTGCCACAGCGCCACTTCTAGCTTTTTCTGCTTATGTGGTGTTGAGGAATTGAACCCAGGGCCTCATGCATGCAAGGCAAGCACTCTACCACTGAGCCACCTTCCCAGCCCCTCATTTCTTTTATTTTTATGTTTTTTATTGTAGAAATACTGTACAGAGGGGTTACAGTTACTTGAGTAAGGTTACAGTTACTTGAGTAAGGTAATGAGTACATTTCCTTTCAAGCATTGTTACCTCCTCCTTTGTTTCCCCTACCATCCCTTCCCTGGCCACCTCCCCAACTCCCCTCCCCTCCAGTTGTAAAGTTCATTTTCTTTTTTTTTTTCTTTTTCTTTTTTTTTGCCGGTCGAGGGGCCTGAACTCTGGGCCTGGGCGCTGTCCCTCAGCTCTTCAGCTCAAGGCTAGCGCTCTACCACTGGAGCCACAGCGCCACTTCTGGCTTTTTCTGTTTATGTGGTGCTGAGGAATCGAACCCAGGGCCTCATGCTTGCAAGGCATGTACTCTCCCACTGAGCTACCTTCCCAGCCGGTAAAGTTCATTTTCATCATAGTATCTTGTACGTCTCATTGTTACAATGGCTCAACCTGTATCCTTATTTCAGCATTTTGTTATTTCCCTTACCCTCCACCAGTTAGAAAAATGTATATACAAGATGCAGGGTACCTTATCAGACTGCCAAAAATTTTAAAGTAAGAGCATGCCAAGCACTGGTGGCTCACACCTGTAATCCCAGCTACTCAAAAGGCTGATATCTGAGGATCATGATTCAAAGCCAGCCTGGGCAAGAAAGTCTGTGAAACCCTTCAATTAATCATCAAAAAGCACTAGCCTTAAGTGAAAAAAGCTCAGGCAGGGGCTGGGAAGGTGGCTCAGTGGTAGAGTGCTTGCCTTACATGCATGAGGCCCTGGGTTCGATTCCTCAGCACCACACAAGCAGAAAAAGCCGGAAGTGGCGCTGTGGCTCAAGTGGTAGAGCGCTAGCCTTGAGCTGAAGAGCTGAGGGACAGCGCCCAGGCCCAGAGTTCAGGGCTCATGACCAAAAAAAAAAAAAAAAACAAAGCTCAGGTACAGTGTTCACAGGCGCTGACTTGAAGCCCTAGGACTGGTGCACGTGTGCACGCACACATAGCCCAGTTCCCCTTATGAATGATTGGGCTAGTGTGAATTATTGCTTCATCTTTATCTTTACTAGTTTTCAAAATAATGAATGGGTTTCCTAGCATTCTCCAAAGGTGATCATTTGAAAAAGTTGAGATATAATTTTCATGCCATCAAAATCACTGTTTTAAGGTTCCAGGCATGGTGGTGCATGCCTGTCATACCAGAGCTCAGGAGGCAGATCTAGGAAGATCTGGAATTTTGTGGCCTGCCCGGGTTATGTAGTGAGATCATGTCATAAGAAACCAAGGGCTGGGGGTGCAGCTCAGGAGTAGAGGGCTTGCCTAGAATATGTATGGTCCTGGGTTTGGTCCCTAGCAGTGGGGTTGGCAGGGTGGTTGGGGAAAATCATCTTTTTAAAATATGCACACAGTTTTTAGTTTCTTGTACTTTTAGGAGGCTGTGCAACCATCACCACTGATCATTTGTAAAGTCTCATAAATTCATGACCATGTATCTATTGTGTTTCAATCCATAGCAGTTCTTCTTCATCGTTTTCTTTTTTTGATATTCAACCTTTCTGAAATTTGGCCAGCAAGAACCTTTAAACTGACTCCTGAGACTGGTGAGCATAACCTCTTCTTAGCTTTGACGCACTTTTTCTTGTTTCCTAGTGAGATATTCCTGGCCTATCTTCTACTTTCTTTTTCCAGGCTAGAAAGCAGTTATTTGAGGAGCCCTGGTTTCTTCAGTAGAAAATTATAGAGGCTGTAATCTGGGCACTACAGGTGTCGCCTGTTACTGCTGTTATTTCCTGGCCTATTGATTTTTACCTTTTTAGTGGAACTAGTTTGTTTGCTGTGTCTTGTGATTTATAATCCACGAGGCAGAATTGGGCCATTAGTTGTTTTCAGGAATTGAGCAATGTCTTGTTCAACTAATGACTCCTATGACAAAATATTGCTTGAAAAATCACATAATTGCCTTTTTTTATTTAAAAATTCTTTACGTTGGGGGAAGTTGTATAGCTTCAAGACTCAGGTTAAAACTAGTTATTTGGCCAACTAAATGCCTACAGAAGCCATAACTTCAAGTTGTCAAGTATTAGATAAACAGTTGATTTTTATACAGTATGCTTATTAGATCATTAAAATAGGGCCTTTCTGAGGGAAGGTAAACTTTTTTTTTAACTGTTAAGTCATAAAAAATGCATTACCACAACTTTACTCAAGAAGGCCTATGCTTTGTTTTCTTATAAGCCGTTTGTTGTTTTCTCTCTGGATTCCCATCGGTGACTGATGTGTTAGAGCAAATCAATGGCTTCTTTTGTAATCTTTCTCTGGAAAAAAGGCTCGTGTTGCTTTTGACTCAGAGACCTATACATATGTCAGAGGTTTTTGGCTCACTTATTAAAATACCTTCAAAATCTTGAGTAGGTGCTTTTAAGTATCTGATATATATTAACAGTGCTGAAGGAACAACTAAATTTTAGCACCTCATCAACATTCCTGTGATTGCTTTCAAACCAGCCATTTTGTATTCATAACATATGTTTTTGAAATGTTCTGCTCCCAATCTGCCTAGCAAAAATTTCCTTTATTGTGTGTTTATTTAAGCGGGGCAGCAGGGGCTCATACCAGGTATCATCACCACGATAATCAGAGCAGCTCAGGAGGCTGAGAGCGGAGAATTGCAGTTGGAACTCAGTCTGAGCAGAAAAATCTGTGAGACTCATCTCCAATTAACCAGTAAAAACGTTGGAAGTGGCAATGTGAGTCACATGGTAGAGCCCTAGTAGTGGTAGACACACGCACACATAGTGTGAGAAAACGGCATTGGAAGATTTTTTTTTTTCCATTTTGGTTTTTAAGACAGGGTCTTTATAGCTACCCCCAAGTTTCCTTTATGGTCTAGGTTGGCCTAAAACTGGCAATCCTCCTGCCTCAGCAGGGGGTTAGAGGCTTGTACTAGCATGTCCAGGTCAAGAATGCTTTCATTCTGGAGAGGGGTTAAGAAAGTATAATACGGCCGGGCGTTGGTGACTCAAGCCTGTAATCCTAGCTACTCAGGAGACTGAGATCTGAGGATTGCGCTTCAAAGCCAGCCTGGGCAAGGAAAGTCCATGAGACTCTCATCTCCAATTAACCACCAGGAAACTGGAAGTGGCTCTGTGGCTCAGGTGGTAGATTGCTTGCCTTGAGCTGAAGTGCTCAGGGACAGTGCCCAGGCCCAGAGTTCAAGACCCACAACCAATAAAAAGAAAAAAAGAAAAAGAAAAAAAAAGAAGTATAATACAGGGGATGAATTTGATCAAAGTAAATTGTATGCATGTAAATATCACAACATCCCTTTGTACAGTTAGTATATTAGTATATGTTGCCTCCTTATTCAAGTGCCCACCGAGAAGCAGCACATTTTTTTTTTCTTACTCCCTTTGTTTAGGTCCTTAACATAAAAAAGATCAAATTTGTCAAGGCAAGATAGGCTCTTAAGTACAGGATGTCTAGTGCTTAACCACCTAAGGCTTGATTACCAAATGCTTTCAGTGATCTTAGGTGCCCTTAGGGTATCTTGTACTTTCATAACCAATGTAGGTTTTAATTATAGTAAGCAAATAATTTCTCCTATTACTCAGACTCTTCCCATATTTACTTTATCATAATATTGAGTGTACTCCTACTAAGATATTTTTGCCATAGTTCTTTAAACACTATTTAACAATGCTGTTTACTGTCTTTCTTAATTGGACGGGAAGCATACATGGCTTTCTTTTTTCTTTTCTTATATGGTATTATCCCAGGGCTTTATATATGCTAGGCAAGGGCTCTAGCTGCTTTTGCTTTTGCTGGGAAGGTGGCTCAGTGGTAGAGCGCTTGCCTTGCATGCCTGAGGCCCTGGGTTCGATTCCTCAGCACCACATAAGCAAAAAGAAAAAAGCTAGAAGTGGCACTGTGGCTCAAGTGGTAGAGCGCTAGCCTTGAGCTGAAGAGCTGAGGGACAGCGCCCAGGCCCAGAGTTCAGGCCCCACGACCGGACCCAAAAAGAAAAAAAAAAAACAAAAAAAACCCCCTATTTGTATGTACCTATATCTATGACGTCATTTGTACAATCTTCTATAGACTCACTTTTGGTGATGAGTAAAAGTTTATCTAGTCTAATAAAACTGAGCTAGTCTTCCTTTATTTCCTGCCAAAGTTAACAGTCTTTCATGTATGACAAGTAATAACAACAGGCTCTTGGACAGTATCAATATATAAATGACTTGTAATCTTTTATATTGGGAAATAAGATTGTGGAGTTTTTTTTTTTTGTCAGTTGTGGGGCTTGAACTCTGGGCTTGGGTGCTGTCTCTGAGCTCTTCAGCTCAAGGCCAGTGCTTTACCACTTGAGCCACAGTGCCACTTCCGGTTTTCTGGTGGTTAACTGGAGATGAGTCTCTCAGCCTTTCCTTCCCGGTGCTGGCTATGAACTGTGATCCTCAGATCTCAGTCTCCTGAGTAACTAGGATTACAGGCGTGAGCCACTGCCCCCCTCCCCCGCAGTAAATAGTTTTCTTCTTTAGTCTCCTTGGATACTTTTCTGTTTTTTTGTAGCATTTAACACTCATGTTTCTAAGTATTTGATGGTAAGGGGAAACTAGTAAGAATGCTGGCATTAGGATTTTGAACCTTATGCTTGGGGTTTACAGTTGAAGGATGAGTAAGAGACCCTGTTCCTGGCAGAAACGGTATAATACGATTTCTCCACCTCCCTCCCTCCCTCTCTCTCTTTCTTTCTCGACAGCGCCCCATTGTGTTGCAGGTTGGTCTTGAATGCCTGAGCTCAAGTGATCCTCCTGCCTCAGCCTCCAGTGTAGCCGGAACTGTAGGTATCAGCCAAGAGGCTGGTTTTATTTCTTTTACTTGAAATAATACTGTTAAGTTTTATTTACATGAGATAATATTCCTTAACTTTATTTACATGTATATAAATGCACTTTATCACAGCCGGAAGGAATTTTCTATAAATTCCTCTGTGGAGGTTTTCCTGAGAGGAAAATCACCACCTACTATATTCTTTCAGATTTCATCTTACGCTACCTTTAATGATTTTCCTTTTTAAAAGGATTTCATGATTGTAGGATGTCTGAGGGAAGGGACAATTTGCATTCTAGGAGTTTTTTTTTTTAAAGGGTTATGACAGGCAACTGAAATGTATGGTCTCCGTATTTAAAGATTTTCCCTAATGTGGTAGTTGCTTAATAATTTTTGTGTTATTGTTATTAACAATGTCTTAAATGTTTAGGGCTTTGAAGAAGTAATGGGTCAGATTTTGGATTAATGTAAAGACCATTTGATTTGACTTCTTCACATAGTGTCTCAAGTTCAGTACAGAAATACAGCATAAAAATCTGAACTCAAAAAAGCATGAAATACATATTTGAAGGTGATTAATGCTTTGTTGAGTCTAATACATTTCCTCCTCTTACAAACTTCTTTGAAGGCTTGTTTCAAACAGTTTATTGAAAAAAAAAACAAACAACCAACCAAAAACCTTACCCTATTCTGCTTTACATTTATGGAAGCATGTGGAAAAACTGTTTATCCAACAATTACACAGGACTTACATTTCATGTGCTCTCAACTGTTAAAGCACAGGTATACAGAATATATATCATTAAAAATCCCTGCTTACTGCAATGTGCGAAACCGTAATCTTTTCCTCATTGCAGTCCCCCACTAATGAAATTAACTTTCCTTGCTGACTGAAAAGCCTTTTTATTAAAAAATTAAGGGGCTTGGTAGTTGTTCTAAGGCAACCCTCCCCCCCAGCCTGCACACCCATTTAAACTGGCAAGCCCATTTTCATTTTAATATTTCGAAGATTTTTTTTTTTTTAAAGGGAAGGCAGGGGACGGCGGGGGTTGCTAAATTTATCTTCTTCCCCAGCCACGGGGATGGAGAAAACACATTTACTGCGGGCGGGGGTCTGAGGGCCTGCAAACAACTCGAGCTGGCGCCTCGGCCAGGACCGACGCGGCGAGGCGGTAGGTCTCCCGGGAGGCCCCCGGGGGGCGGCCGCGGCCCAAGGACATGGTGGGGGGCGGCCCGGGCCGCCTGCCTCTCCTCAGGGTCGGCGGACCGCGGCCTCGCGCGGGCTTTACGGCCAAGGCGGCGGCTGCGGCGCGTTTGGTGGCGGCGGTGGCGGGAGGGAGCGCGGAGGAGTTGGAAAGAAGGGGGGCGCTGTCACGGCGACTCAGGCCGCCGGAGACCCCGCCACAGTGAGGCCACTGGGCTTCCCGGTCGCGGGGCGTGAGCGGCGCCGACCCGGGGCGCCAGGGGGACCCACCGGGAGGAGGAGGGGGCCTATCTACCCTTCCGCATTTTCCTGGGTCTCTCTCCCGGGCGGTGACGTGACGTGCTGACGGCGGGCCCGTGCCGGGGAGCTGGGCCGCTTTTTGTCAGCTCCGAGCTCGGCCCCTCCTCCCTCCCTCCGCCCGCCCCACCAGCCGGAGCCCGGCCCAGTGCTCCAGAGAAAGGCCGGCCTGCAGCACCCGCCACCGTCGGCGACCGCTCGTACGCCCGTTCGGTGAGTCCCGGGTGTCGCCGCGGCCGTGGGGCCTAGTGCGCGCCCGGCGGCCTGGTCTCGGCCTGGTCGGCGGCCCGCAAGGCGCCCTTCCGTGGTAGGCCGGGCGGCGTGGCGCGCGGCGCCGAGCAGGCCCCGAGGAGGCCGCAGTTAGGCCCAGGGAGGAGCCCGGCTGCCTCGAGCGGCGGCGAAGGCGCGCTCTGTAAGCAGGCGGGGGTTGGGATTGGGTTGCCCGGCGGTCCGGGAGGCGGCTGAGGGGTCTCGGGTGGGCGCCGCGGCCGACCCGGGGCACCGCGCGGGGGCGAGGCCTGGCGAGG
Organism: Dipodomys spectabilis; assembly: GCF_019054845.1. Classification (NCBI taxonomy): domain Eukaryota; kingdom Metazoa; phylum Chordata; class Mammalia; order Rodentia; family Heteromyidae; genus Dipodomys; species Dipodomys spectabilis. The sequence continues at coordinate 1,674,098 of NW_024871203.1, read as the reverse complement.
AGGCGAAGGCTGCAGGCGTGAGGTGAAGGCCGCAGGCCGGCCGGGCCGATTTTCGCTATGTAAATATCGGCGAGGGGGGGCGGGAGGGACGGGGGACAAAATGGCGGCACCTCGGCGCCTGCTGCAGGGAACGACTGAGGGGGTTGCCGGGAGGGGGAGCCGCCATCTTGAAGGCGGTGTCTGGAGAGAAAATTCCGCTACAGCCCGTGAGGGGGGGTGGGAGAGCGGGCGACGGCGGTGCCGTCGCCGCCGGTGACGGGCACCGGAGCCTTGGCGCAGTGGCGTGTGCGCGCTGAGGGGCGTGCTCGCTCCCTACGGCAGCCATTGCCCTCGCTGCCATTATGAGCGCTCGGGTTCCAGGCGCAAGGCGGCAGCGCCACCTTCCTGCCCTGCCTCCCACAGCCCCGTGACTAGCTGCTGTTTCCGCTGTCTTGCAGCGGAGCTGCCTCAGGCGACCATCGCCGCCTCTCGGGCGCGGGAGCGATCTCTCCCAGCTAAGCTCCGGGCTTCAGGCCTTTCCTTCACGTCTCCGGTAGCCAGCCGAGAGGGGTCGGGCGGGTGGCAACCGGGGGGGACGCAGGACACATTTGACTTTTGTTTAAGTCATACATGGCGGTGAGGGTGACCTCCTTGCGGTGGCTCTCCACCAATCATTGCCTTCTATGTGGAAAGAGAAAAACTGATGGGAAAGTTCTCACCGCTCGGGTGACCAATAAGGGGGGGAAAGGCACAGCACGGAAGCGGAAGAATAAAGCGTTTCAAGGAGTCTTTTGTGTTCATTTCTGTGGAAACTTTGTTTACAGACGTTACTGTTTACTCTTTGGAAGGCATAAGAAAGGGGCAGAAAGTTGTTATTTTTTTTTTATCGGAGGAAAGAAAATGTGATAGAGTCGTTACATTACACGTACCGATTTATCAAGTGACGTCGCAAAGTGCAGTTGCGTCCCTCAAAAGTTCTTCAGATTGCCCACGGCGCAACTTTCCCAGGCTTAGGGATGCCTGGTACTAGGTGCTAAGAGATTAAGAAGGTTGGTGGTGGTGGTGGTGGTGGTGGTTTCGTCGTTCTGAGGTAGAGCAGAACCGGTGAAAGGAGCATTCAAGTATTTCAGGAAAGGTATATCCGAGTCAGATTTCATTAACGACCAGGTTTCTGCTTGGAGCGTTGGTAAAGGGTGGAAGTTGTGAAGGTAGGAGGTTGTTAGGTAGTGGTGGGGGTGGCCAAAGGGCATTTCAAGGGTGAAGCTTCAGGAAACAGCAATATTGACAGGTAGGCCCAAGTGTTTGGTACACAGGTAGGGGAGGGGTGGCGAAGGTATCCTCTGGGTGGGTGGAAGGCTGCGGATTGATTATTATGATACTTGGACCTAGGACATTTCAGCTTCAAGAAAGAATAAAAGTATAAAATGGATCACTTTCCCACTATTAAGAACAATTAGGTGTACGTTCAAAACTTAAGTCGGTTTTTGTTATTTTTTTTTTCAATGAGCTGCTTTTTTTTCCTATGCCAATTTTTCACCTCATAATAAACATTTGCTCAGTTATTCTTTCTGTGGTAAACAAAAAAGCATTGCTAACATTTCATTTACCCTGGCTGAAAAAGGATAAAGCTTATGCAGACCAAAAAAAACCAAAACAACAACCCAAAAAACAAATTCAAAAAAGAAACTGAAAAAAGAACCTGTAAGTGTTCCCATAATAGGTTTTTTTTTTAAAGAAGTTTTGAAAAGAAGGCTGGAAAAGTGATTATTGAAAGGATAGTGGCCTTCAGCTGTCCTTTCTAATTTGTGTCCTCTTTGCTAAAAAGTAAACCCTTGTTGTGTTGGAGAAGCCTTCATACTCTTGTTTGGATTAATATTTGACTAATCTAGATGCACACGTGGGGAATGCTTCCTAGAATTTTATGATACAAACCTGAGGGTTAAGTAGGTAGTCGATTTGGGTTTTTCCATCTTTTATGCCACAACAGACCAGAGTAGTGATGCTGTGCAAAGGAGCAGAGGGGCTTGGCAGAGGGACCTTGAGAGTTTATCATGAAGGCCATGCTTCAGAAAAGTCTGAGCAAGACATCACATGTCCCAGGGCTGGCTAGAAGCAAGATGTAAGGTGGGCTGCGCTAGTGTTAAGGGGAAACAGAAAAGCAGTTTCTTCTATATTTTATCAGCTGAATAAGACATAGAAAGCTATTTTTAAAAAACCTTAAAAAAACTGTAAAGAACTCATTCTTTGGGATACCATCTGGGAATTCCCCAGTCTTTGGAGAATATACTCTCACTAACTTATCTTTCTTTCCTTTTGTTTCTAAAGAAATTTATTCTGTTTGCCCCTTCTTATTTTTTTAAAATAGAACTTGTGGGTGTATGTCTGTGTCTGTGTCTGTGTGTCTCATTCTCATTCTCAGTCTCAGTCATGTGGCTTGGATTCAGGGCCTGGGTGGGTGCTGTCCCTGAGCTAGCACTCTACCACTTTAAGCCACAACTCCACTTCCAACTTTTAGGTGGTTAAGTTGGAGATAAGGGTTTCACAGACTTTTTAGCCTGGGCTGCTGACTTCAAATGGGGATCCACAGATCTTGGCCTCCTAAGTAGCTAGGATTACAGGTGTGAACCACCACCTGTTCTGTTTTGCGTGTGTGTGTGTGTGTGTGTGTGTGTGTGTGTGTGTGTAAATTCGACCCATTGTATGGTTAGGAAAACAGTGAAGTGAATAGTTTGGTTTCCATCAGAAATGGTTGAATGCAGAAAAGAAATTATCTGGGCGGGCAGAGACCTTGATAATCTAGAACACTGACTGGTGGAACACCTTGTTAGCCAACTGTCTTGGGTTAATATTTGTATTAAGTTTGTGCATTATTTTCCAGATAGGTGCCAGTGCTCTTTTCCAAAAAATATTCTAAAGGGTGCTCAAAAACCTTCCCCCCACATGACTGTTCGTGTTTGTGCCCACTGGCAATTTAGGTTTTTTAATGTATTTTATTTTATTTTATTTTATTTTGAGACAGGGTCTAACTTTGTAGCCCAGGTTGGACTGGAACTCTGGATACTTTGGCCTCAGCCTCAGTGCCAACATTATAGGTATGTACTTCACACCTGGCTAGGATTACCTACATTTCTACTTAATGGAGAAGTTGCTAAATGGCCACATGATGTAAACAGTTGAATTTTCCTCCCTCCATAGGATGCTTGCTCTTGCTCTCTATCTGTCTAAAGCTATCTTTTTCCTTTGGCCGGATAGTTGCCTTTCCTTCAGCCAAGCTGTGCCCGTGGTACCCTGCCTGCCTCCTTTGGGACTGAGCTGTCAATAGTGCTGTCTCTTATATCATTAACCTCAAACATGCTGGCACCTTTCCATCTCCTAATAAATATTCTTTGATTTGCTTTTCTCACAAAACCCTCACATACTGTCTTTCCTTTCACCAGTACTTTCTTTTCTCTTCGATGCACTTATTCCTATATTCAATATTTCCCAAATTGGGAAACTTACACAACGTGTGTCGTGCAAGTATAAACTCTCTGTTCCTTCTCTGGTGAGGTTTTCCTCAAGGTCAATTCTTTTTTTTTTTTTTTTCTCTAGAATCTTCTCTACTTCCTTTGATATCGTTAAAAATGCCTACTCTTCTAGTTTCTCATCCAGCATTTTCATTTACCCACTGAGGGTTTACCCATGGGTCTACAGTCTTAACATGGTCAAATTTGTCTAGCACATAGTAGATGCCCAATGCTATTTCTAGAAAAAAAGATTTTAAGCCCAGAGTTCATAAAATGACTACTTTTTTTTATCTGTATTTTTTTGTCTTTTATTTTTTGATACTGGGGATTGAACCTAGGATGTTGTACTTGCTAGGCAAGCGCTTTGCCCCTGAGCTACATCCCAGCCCTGGGTTTTTAAATTTTTTTCTGTTAATGACACTATCCTTTTTCCAGGCTCATTCATTCTCTACCCCTTAGAGAAATGCTTATTAATCTTCGTTGTTGTTGTTTTTTGGTCATGGGGTTTGAACTCAGGGCCTGGTCGCTGTCCCTGAGCTCTTTTGCTTAAAGCTAGCATTCAACCACTTTGAGCCACAGCTCTACTTCCAGTTTTATAGTGCTTAATTGTAGATAATAATCTCATGGGGACTTTTCAGCCCAGGCTGCCTCCAAACCATGATCCTCAGATCTCAGCTTCCTGAGTAGCAAGGAATACAATTGTGAGCTACCAGTGCCTGGCTAATCTTTAATCTGTTAGATTTTTAACTGTATGTTTGTGCTTTTGTCTCTCCTAAACTGAATGTAGAGAGGTTCTCATTTGTGTTTGTCCTTAAATAGTACATGACATATGATCATTATCTCCAAAAACAATTATCTCAATTATTGGGTGAAGTAAATTTGTTGTAGTTGAATGGTTTACAACTATCCAAAATCAATTAATCTAGTCAGTGTGTGCTTTGGCCAAGGGGTATTCATATTAAGCCACACTTTTCTTTAGGACGGCAGGTCAAACTCAGGCACTGAGTAACCTCTCTCCCCACCCTTTATCTGATTGGAAAATGGCCAACTAGTTCTTATTCCTGCCAAATTGCTTTTCTAAACAACATTTTATAAAATCCAGGTGTCTTAGGACTATTTTGCTCAAAGGGAAGTACCCTTTAAAGAAAAGGTGGCCATAGGGTATATAGCCATTAAGTTTTTTTTTTTTCAGGCAGAAAAGAGTTTATGGGGGGGGGGGAAGCAAACTGCTAGCCTGCATGAGATGGAGGCATGCAGAGAGAGAAGGGAAGGAGAGGAAGCCATTAGGTTTTAAAAAAATATTTAGCCAGTTGCCAGTGTCTCATGCCTAGAATCCTAGCAATTTAGAAGGCTGAGACTTGAGGATTACAGTTCGAAGTTAACCTGGGCAGGAAAGTCTGTCTGTGAAACTCTTATCTCCACTTAATCCCTACAAAACTGGAGGTGGTAGAGCACTATTAGGGGCAGTGCCCAGCCTCTGAGGTGAAGCACCAAGAATGACCAAGAGTGCTTGCCTAGCATGAATGAAGCCTGGGTTCAGTTCCTCACTACCACATAAACAGACAAAGCTGGAAGTGGCACTGTGGCTCAAGTGGTAGAGTGCTAGCCTTGAGCAAAAGAAGCTCAGGGACAGTGCCCAGACTCTGAGTTCAAGCCCCAGGACTGGCAAAAAAAAAAAGTTTAAAATTTAAAATTATATTTCAGAATTACTTTTTAATGTTTTTTATTGTAAAAATGCTATACAGAGGGGTTACAGTTACACGAGTAAGGTAATGACTACATTTCCTATGGAGCATTGTTACCCCCTCCTTGGTTTTTCCCCCACCGTCCCTTCCCTCCCCACCTCCACAACTCCTCCCTCCTCCCGAGTTATGAAGTTCGTTTTCAACATAGTGTCTTTTACATCTCATTGTTACAATGAGTTAACCTGTATCCGTATTTCAGCATTTTCTTATTTCCCTTCCTCTCCCCAAATTAGAAAAATGTTTATACAAGATGTAGTGCACCAAAATCAAATACAGTGAAAACAGGGGTTATACCAGGGTTATACCATGGGGGAAGAACGTACAAAAGAAACAAAAAAAATCACATAGTACATTTTAAATAGGTTAAATACAATAGCAAGAAAGAAAAAACCCACTTGTGTCCCTATCTTGGGGATATTTCACTTAACCTGAGGTCATATGTACAAAAGTAAATGTCACTTAGATTTTAAAATTAGTATTTTATTATTTATTTATTTATATTTTGGGTCCGGTCGTGGGGCCTGAACTCTGGGCCTGGGCACTGTCCCTCAGCTCTTCAGCTCAAGGCTAGCGCTCTACCACTTCAGTCACAGCGCCACTCCCGGGTTTTTTCTTTTTTGCTTATGTGGTGCTGAGGAATCGAACCCAGGGCCTCAGGCATGCAAGGCAAGCGCTCTACCACTGAGCCAACTTCCCAGCCCTAAAATTAATATTTGATGATGTGTTTGCTTCATTTTCTTTTTGTTTAATGAAGTAAAATCTTACAGATATAGTTAGTACATGCCCCCTTCCCCAGTGCCATTCCTATCTTTCCAGAAGTAGCCACTATCCTAAAACACACACACACACACACACACACATACACACAATACACCAACAATATCAAGTATTTATTGCAAGAGCAGAAGCATATTCTGCATTATTTTATATATTAGTTTCAGTAAACAATGTTTTTGAGATGTAGGTGCGTCTAGTGCATGTGTTTTCAAAGTGTGCGCTAGAGATTCCTGGGAATCCATCTTGAGCATTCTTTTTTTTTGGGGGGGGGGGTCCAGTCATGGGGCCTGAACTCTGGGCCTGGGCGCTGTCCCTCAGCTCTTCAGCTCAAGGCTATTGCTCTACCACTTGAGCCACAGCGCCACTTCCGGCTTTTTCTTTTTGCTTATGTGGTGCTGAGGAATCGAACCCAGGGCCTCAGGCATGCAAGGCAAGCGCTCTACCACTGAGCCACCTTCCCAGCCCCCATCTTGAGCATTCTTGTAGGAGACACTTGAGGTGAAAACATATTGTGTGTGTGTGCACACACGCGTGTGTGCGTGCCTGTGTGTGTGTGTGTGTGTAATGGTCCTGGGGCTTGAACTCAGAACCTGGATAATTGGAGATAAGACTCTTGGACTTTCCTATTCTTGCTCACCTTGAACTGTGATCCTCAGATCTTAGTCACCTGAGTAGCTAGGATTATAGATGTGAGCCACTGGAGCCTTTTTTTTTTTAGACAAGGTTTCTTTTTGTACCCTAGTAATCAAACTTGAGGTCTTCCTGCCTTAGTCTCTCTAGTGCTGCTGCTACACCCAAGTTTCAGTTCAAAATTGTAATTTGACAAATGTTTACAGATATGAATCAGACAGAAAACTCTTTGTGGTTCTTAAAAGCTTAAAGGGATTGGGAGACCCAGAAATTTAAAAACTATTGATTTTTTTTATTTTTTTGCTGTGTTGGGATTGAACCCAGGGCCTTACACATTATAGACAAGCAATCCTACCAATATTAGTTGTATTTTAATGTATAAATGTATGGTAGTTTATTCCTATAGAGAGACCATTAGAATGTTTATAGTTCCTAACAATTTCAAACAGTACTGCTGTGAACATCCATTAACAGGGTTCCTCTCCTTGGGGGATTACAGTAGAATAGGATTGCTATATTGAAGATGTCTGTGCATTGTCAGTTTTTCTGGAAATGGCCAAAATGCCAAATTGTATTCTACTTGACACTCCCACCAGCTGTGTATGAGCCTGTTTTCCATATCCCTGCCAAAAGATTAGATTTTGCAAATTTCCCATCTGTTGGGTATAAATGTAGTCTCTTTGCTGTTTTCTTTTGCATTTCCTAGATTACTGTTGAGGCTGACCTTTTTCCCTACATATTTATTAGCCATTTGAGTTTTCTGTTAATTGCTTATGCATATCCTTAATCCACTATTTTTCTGTTGGATTATTGCTTTTTTTGGTTTATGGATATTTTCATATTCTAGATACTAACTTTTGTGGTTTTTATATTGACTGAAAACATCTTTCTAGTCTGTGGCTTTTCTTTTAACTTTGTTTATGGAACATTTTGTGTTAGGAGTTCTTAGTGTGATGGTAGCCAGTTTTCTCAGCTTTTTTTTCCATCTCTGGCCGTGTTATCCCATGTCTTCAAGAAATTCTTCACTTATTCCAAGGTAATAATAATAATGATTGTTTTAAGAATTTTTAGTTCATTAATTCATCTGGAGGTTTTTAACTCTGTTGTATGGTATAGAGATCTAATTTTATCTTTTTTACATGAATTCATCAAATAGGTAAGTTTTCTCAATTCCTGAGGTATATTTATTTTCAGTTCTACTTTTATTGATTTGGTTCTTTCTACCTATACCACTCTAATTTAGTAATAATAACGTAATACTTAAGTATCAATAGGTGTTCTTTTTCTTTAGAATTATTTTAGCTATTTTTCTCCCTTTGCTTTGTACTCCCTTAGGGTTGTGTTTGCAATTTCTGTGAGCATTGTCTGGATTTTTACTGCGTTTATATCAAATTTATAGAATAAATAGATTCATATATATCCTAAGTGGTGGAGCAAGGATTTGAATCTGACCATGTGCTAATGTTTTTCATAAAGTTCTTATACAACTTTTGTTAGGAATTTTGCTAGATTATAATTTTTTAACATTGGCAGTATTTATTATCCTTTTTAATAGCCACACCTTTGATCAGCAATTTTATTTCTAAAAGTTTATCATTGAAGCTTAAAATCTATGTGCAAAGATACTTATTTCAGCATTGCAATAGTAAATGATGTGGAATAACAGACGGCTTTCAGTGGGGAACTAGTTAAATGATACTAAATCTAGCCAGTGAAATTACATATATTGAAGATGGAGAAATAGAAACTTCTTTCTTGTAACTCTGTGAATGAGAAGAGTCAGAATAACAAAGGAGAGACTCTAGTCCCAAGAGAAAGAGGAAGAGCTTTGGGAATGGAGAGGTGATGACCCCAAACAACAACAACATCAACAACAACAAACCAAGGAGAAACAAGTGTCAGAGAGAAAACAGAGAAAAGTAGGAAACTGCTCATATTCCAGTCTTGGCTCCCTCCCTGGGGGAGCGGGGAAGGATAATGCAGTTGTCATTTTTGTTGTCATGGTGAATAGGATTTTCTTTCTGGGGAGAAGAGAAATTTGGTGTTCTCATTTTCATTTAACTTCTGCTTTGCATTTCAGAGTTTTTAGCATGTATAGGAGTAGAATTTTCCTAAAGTTTTTACCACATCTATTGGTGTGATTGAGTACCCTAATATATTCTCATTCTTATTCTCTCTGTGTGTCTGTCTGTCTGTCTGGGGTTTGAACTCAGCACGTGTGAAAACAAGGCAAGGCAGTATCACTGGGCTACCTCTCCAGCCCTTTTTTTTTAAAGTATAATTTTACTAAGGTATTATACAGAGGGGTTGCCATTTTACAATCCAGGTAATATGTCGATTTCTCTTTTGGACAATGTCATCCCTTCCTTTGCTTTCTCCCAGTTTCCTATTCCTGCCCACAAGTTGCATAGTTCGTTTTCCACATTGAATATCGTGATTACAGTTTTTCACCCTCCCTCCCTCCCTCCCTTTCTGCATTTCCCCCTTAGCACCTCATAAAAAGCAGAACAAACAGGAACACACACACACACACACACACACACACACACACACACACACACACACACACACACACACACGTTACTTTTTTGGAGGCGGGGGTTCGGTCATAGGCCTCAAACTAGGCCTAGGCCTGGGAGCTATCCCAGCTTTTCATCTCAAGTCTAGTGCTCTACCACCTTGAGCCATAGTGCCACTTGTGGTTTTCTGGTGTTTAATTGGAGATAAGAGTCTCATGGACTTTCCTGCCCAGGCTGGCTTTGAACCGTGATCCTATGATCTCAGCCTCCTGAGTAGCTAGGATTACAGGCATGATCCACTAGTGCCCAGCTCCAGCCATTACTTTTAAGAGAGGGTTTTTCTGGAGAGCTGAGGCTGACCTCAAATTCAGGATCTTCTGCTCCCAAATTCTTGGATTTTCATTGCATGTTTTGATTTTATATTTTACTGTCTTAGGTTTTTCCTGGATGTTTGCATCCTTTTTCACATAGGCTTTATTATTTTTTCATAGCAAGGTTATGTTTTATGAGTTGTATTTTTTTTTTTTTTTTGATGCCAGTCCTGGAGCTCGAACTCGGGGCCTAGGCACTGTCCCTGAAACTCAAGGTTAGTGCTCTATCACTTGAGCCACAGCTCTATTTCTGGCTTGTTTGATGGTTGATTGGAGATAAGAGTCTCAGACTTTTCCTGCCCAGGCAGGCTGGCTTTGCATCTCATCCTTAGATCTCAGCTTCTGAGTAGCTAGGATTATAGGCGGCCCTCCCTCCTTCCCTCCCTCCCTCCCTCCCACTTTTCTTCCCTCCCTCCCACCTTCCCTCCCTCCCTCCCTCCCTCCCTCCCTTCCTTCCTTTTTTTCTTTCTCTCTCTTTCTCTCTCATCTGCTTCACTCGTGGGTCTTTTTTTTTTTTAACGTCAGGGTATCACTATATTGTCTACATTGGATTCAAGCTCCAGGGCTCAAGGGATCCTCCTGCCTCAGCCTCTTGAGTAGGCGATACTACAGATGTGCACCATTGTGCTTAAACTAGCCTCGTAACATGAATCAGGGAATATTCTCTCTTTCATAAGACAGGTCTGTTTTTTTTTTGGGGGGGGTCTGGTCGTGGGGCCTGAACTCTGGGCCTGGGCGCTGTCCCTCAGCTCTTCAGCTCAAGGCAAGCTCTCTACCACTTGAGCCACAGTGCCACTTCCAGCTTTTTTCTTTTTGCTTATGTGGTGCTGAGGAATCGAACCCAGGGCCTCAGGCATGCAAGGCAAGCACTGTACCACTGAGCCACCTTCCCAGCCCCGCAGGTCTGTTTTTTGAAAGGTAGAATTCATCTGTGAAATTGTCTGCACTTGATTTCTTTTTTGTGAAACTTTTGGTTTTGAGTTACTTGTAGATTTTTTTCCCCCATGAAATGTCTTTGGCTTATGAATTATTTATAAAAAAAAACTTCCTAGGAATATAAATTTTAAAATATATTGGTATAAATTTTGGACTTCCTTTTTTTTTTTTTTTTGACTTAATAACTCCAATCTAGTTTCATTAATTTAACTTTTTTTTAAAGTTCCGAGACCAGGACTTGAACTTGGTATCTCATGCTTTCTTTCATTGGCTAGCACTCTACCAACTGAGCCATGCCCCCAACACCTAATTTCCCTTTTTCTAATCAGTTTGCCTATAACTTGGGTGTATTTATTTGACTTTTCAAATAACTTTTTATTGATCTTTTTTCTTTCTTTCTTTTTTTTTTTTTTTGGTTGGTCATGGGGCTTGAACTCTGGGCCTGGGCGCTGTCCCTCAGCTCTTCAGCTCAAGGCTATCACTCTACCACTTGAGCCACAACTCCACTTCCGACTTTTTCTGCTTATGTGGTGCTGAGGAATCAAACCCAGGACCTCATGCATGCAAGGCAAGCGCTCTACCACTGAGCCACCTTCCCAACCCCAGATTTCTTTGCGCATGCATATATATATATATATATATATATATATATATATATATATATATACACACACACACACACATTCCTTTTTGGTCGGTCATGGGGCTTGAACTCTGGGCCTGGGCGCTGTCCCTCAGCTCTTCAGCTCAAGGCTAGCACTCTACTACTTGAGCCACAGTGACACTTCTGGTTTTCTGGTGGTTTATTGGAGATTAGAGTCTCACAGACTTTACTGCCTGGGCTTTGAACTGTGATTCTCACATCTCCTGAGTAGCTAGGTTTACAGGTGTGAGCCACTGGCACCTGTCATATTCTCTCCTTTATAAGACAGGTCTGTTTATCCTTTCCTCTCCCCTCCTCTCCCCTTCTCTCCTCCCTTCCCTTTCCTTTCTCCTAATCCAGTACTTGAATTCAGGGTCAAGGCGATGTCCCTTGGCCTTTTTGCTCAAGGCTAACACTTAACCACGTGAGTCACAGCTCCACTCTGACTTGTTGGTGGATAATTGGAAATAAAGGTCTCATGGACTTTTCTGCCCTAGAACTCATCCTCTTGAGTAGTTAGGATTATAGGCATATGGGACTGGCACCTGGTTCTATAATTTTCTTTTTTTCTTCTTTTGCCGGTCCTGGAGCTTGAACTCAGGGCCTGGGCACTGTCCTTGAGCCTCTCTGTGCTTAAGGGTAGTGCTTTTACCACTTGAGCCACAGCACCATTTCCAGCTTTTTCCGTTTATGTGGTACTGAGGAATGGAAACCAGGGCTTTGTGCATGCTAGGTAAGCATTCTACTGCTGAGCCACATTCCCAGCCCTATAATTTCCTTAATACCCATTGAATTTAGAACTTTATTTTCAAATGTGTGATCTTTTTCCTTGGTATTATCTCTGTGACATTTCTTTCTTTTTTTTTTTTAAATTTTATTTTATTGTAAAGATGCTGTACAGAGGGGTTACAGTTACATGAGTAAGGCAATGACTACATTTCTTGTCAAGTATTGTTACCCCTTCTCTTGCTGTTCCCCCACTACTCTTTTCCTCCCTACGTCCTTCACTCCTCCCCCCCCCCCACCCCCCAGAGTTCTAAAGTTCATTTCCAATATACTGTATTGTGGGTATGACATTTATTTCTAATGTATTGCATTATGTTGGGGAACATTGATGCAAAAATCAATTGTATTTATACTAACAACAAACAATTTAAAACTAAATTAAAAACTAGTGTAATTTATAATTATGTCAAAGAACATCCAACAAAACATACAATGACATTTAGTACAAGCATTATGGACTCCTTTACACTATTGACTGCTAATCCATGAACATTGTCTCTCCATCAATTTCGATTTTTTTAAGAATTGATAGTCACTAGTATAAAGAAGCCCATTCTCCCTAATTTGGCATATAGAGATTCCTTATAATCCCAATCAAAATACCAACAGGGATTTTCAAGTCTGCCTCTGCCATATTTAGCCTTGTGCATTTCCATCTAAATTTTAGAACTAGGCCACCAAGAGAAAAGAGTGGTGGGAAGGGAAAAGAAGAGGAAGGAGGGAAAAAGAGAAAGAAAGGAGTAGAAGGATAGGAGGGTTGAAGGAAATGGATGCAAAAGATCAATGTTGAAGGTGTGGCTCAGTATGTAGAGCGCTAGCTAATGAGCAAAAGTGGCAGATACCGAGGTTGAGTCCTGGTCTTGGATCTAAAAAAAGAAAAAAAGATCAATATAAAAACACTTAGCTGATTCTATGTCTACCAGTTGAAAAGCCTATGTTCTAATTTTGCAAGTATTTAGCATGTACATAGACCATTATTAGTATTAGTACTGCAGAGTTCCACAGACCCAAAATAATGTATCTAGGGAAAGCCATAATAGGAATCACGTGTTCACGTAGATGAGCTAATAGAATAGGGACTGGATAAGAGAAGCTTTAGTAGTAATGATTGACAAGACATTAATGTTAAGGTTCATGAGATGAACATTAAAATATTTTAAAAACTACAAAGCTGCAATATATGACATTTACAACTAATTGCTAGAAAACTAAGGGAAGATTTATTAGATTGACTAAAGGAACATGACAGTGACCATGTACTAATCTAACAAAACATGAAAATCCAAAATTCTACTTCATTATTAGATTTCGTAACACACAGGGAAACATTACTCACTGAGAAGAGATTTGAAAGAAAAAGCACTAGGTTAACAAGTTTAGGAATGATGAGTTCAGAGATGAATTAAATGTCCAATTTTGGAAAAGGTGTCACAGGCTCATGAAAAAGGAAAAGCTTAATAGTGTGTGTGTGTGTGTGTGTGTGCGCGCGCGTGTGTGCGTGTGTGCGTGTGCACTGGTCCTGGGGCTTGAACTCAGCCTGGGTGCTGTCTCTGAGCTTTTCCTCAGGGCTAGTGTACTACTACTTGAGCCACAGTGCCACTTCCAGCTTTTTCTGTGTATAAGGCACTTGAGGAATCAAACCCAGGGCTTCATGCATGCTTGGCAAGCACTCTACCACTAAGCCACATTCCCAGCCCCACGTTATCACTTTATTAATGTCAAAATACTGTCTTCCTTCATGTCAAATGTGTGCTATGCTCCTCTTCCAATATACTCACAACTAAAGGCAGCAAATACTTCATTAAAGGATGCATTCCAATAGGACTTCTGTTCAAAAGTCTCAGCAGAAGCCAGCCTGGACAGATCCTCAGGTCTCAGTTCTGAGTGGGATTACAAGCATGAGCACATGCACAGCTTTGTAGTAGCTCTTAATCTGAGCAGAATAGGAGCTTTGGAAATAAAAGACTTAGATTTGTCATTTTAGGGCCAAATTCTAATTAAACTGCAAGTTTGGATTTTTTTTTTGGACAGTCCTCGGGCTTGAACTCAGGGCCTGGGCACTGTCCCTGAGCATCTTTTTTGCTTAAGGGTAGTACTTTACTACTTGAACCACAGCACCACTTCTGGTTTTTTTTTGTTTATGTGGTACTGAGGAATCAAACCCAGGGCTTCATGCATGCTAGGGCAAGCACTCTACCACTAGGCCGCATTCCCAGCCCACAAGTGTGGATTCTTACAAGAAAACCCCAAACCTTGAAATTGTCAATTGGCTCAGAATGGTTTTATTTAAAAAACTAAACTGTGACAAAAACTTGGCATTGAAAATTTGAAGCATACAAAAGTAGGACAGCAAGGAAGGACAAAGCTCTGATAAAAACAGCAGGCCTTAACTCTTCTATTTCTTGACACTGTGGGAATGTGATTTGAGTTACAGCTGTTAGATTAATATTGTTAATTATATATACTTTCCTGGGTTATTTGATCTGGTAAGCTTTTATAGAGCTGTAACCTACTATGTAATTGTTTTTAGTTTCTGACTCTTGATTGTGTGTGTGTGTGTGTGTGTGTATGTGTGTGTGTGTGTTACTATGCTGCTTTATTTGGCACATAAAAATTCATGACTCTAAATTCACATATACTAGAGAATGCATACAATTACTCTTCCTCCTAAAATCACATAGAGTTGGAAATAAACAATTCTAGCAAAAATAAAACTTTTGAGGTATGTATTCATCATTAGAATATGGTGAAATTTTGGTTGAGTAATTTTGAATCAATGTCTAATAAAACAGTGTTAGAGAATCTGTGTTCCAATACAGAAAGTAGCAAGATATATAGTCACTATTTCATGTCTGTAATCCTAGCTACTCAGAGGCTGAAACATGGAAAATTGAGGTTCAGAGCCAACCTGGGCAGAAAAAAGTCCATGAGACTTCATCTCTAATTAACCTGCAAAATGCCTTGCCAGAGAGGTTAGCCCAGTTCAGGCCCCCCTCCAGGACACACACACACACACACACACACACACACACACACACACACACACACACACACACACACACACACACACACACACACACACACACACACACACACACACACACACACACACACACACACACACACACACACACACACACACACACACCCGACTTGGGACAAAACTCTTTGTTTAAAACTCTTTGTTTAAGACCCAGAGGAATAAAAAGACCCCATGTCTTTTGTTTGAGGGCCCATAGACACACACACACACACACACACACACACACACACACCCCCGACTTGGGACAAAACTCTTTGTTTAAGACCCAGAGGAATAAAAAGACCCCATGTCTTTTGTTTGAGGGCCCATAGATTTCTGTATGAGAGCAGTGAGCTGTTAGAGTAGTAGCTGTGGAAGAGGAAGCGATAAGTGATAATATTTAATTTAAGGGCTAACATGGCAAGAGAAGCGAAAAAGGACTCCAGTTTTGAAAATGAGGTATCTGGAGAAATGATTGACCACCATGGGAAAAACTGAGAAAAATAGGATGATATTAATTAGGTTTAAGTGTAAATTTTCAGTTTGAAATTCAGTTTGAATTTCCTCCTAAGAAAAATTCTATTTAAATAGATTTGCTTTTGTTAGCCTTTCCTGCAGTTTAAGTACTTCCATCTAAAATTTGGTTCTCTAAGCGTGACTTAGGGAGAGAAATTTAGCCATAAAATTAAATGACATTACGATTGTGGGAGAACATAAACAGAAAAGTGATCTTTGTATACATATTAACTACAAATATATAATAGTCCTGTTAATTTGTTCAAGAAGTTGATCACGGGGGTGTCCAGGCATAAAGAAATATAAAACAAGCAGATGATTCAGTATTTTAATTTTAAGATAGATAAAATGCCACTGCTGTATCGGTCAATTTCATAGAGTATTTTTGTTTATTATTATTATTATTACTATTATTATTTTGTGCCTGTACTGGAGCTTGAACTCAGAGCCTACATGCTGTCCCATAGCTTTTCCTGCTCAAGGCTGGCACTTTTCCACTTGAGCCACATCTCCATTTCGAGCTCTTTTGGTGGTTTATTGAAGATAAGAGTCTTATGGACTTGCCTGCCCAGGCTGGCTTTGAACCCCCACCCTAAATTCTCAACCTCATGAGCTATCAGTGCCTCTATTTTAGAGTGGAAGGACGTTGTGGGGAGTTTTCTGAGTTTCACCCATTCCATTATTTCCTTTACAATTTAGTTTTTCACCCACTGTCAATTCTTTCAGAATTGTTCTTTTTAGGGTCATGACTTGTAACCAGGAAGGGGGTGCTTTGCTCAGTTTGAGATGATTGTAACATGGCCAGGAGGCACTCAGAGGGCATTTGATAAAAGTGCTCTTGTTGTCAACCCAACCTCTTCCAGTCCTACTTTGTCAGTGGTGGTCGAGAGAGCTCTCCTGAGAAGTTTCCATTCTGACAATACAGTTTCATTTTGATATCAGCCTGAACTGGCAGTTCTAACCCCAAAGGGGTTACAAAGTTTCGTATTCTGCTGGGAAGTACAAAGTTTTTGGGTTTTTTTGTACTAGTCCTGGGGCTTGAACTCAGGACCTAGGCACTGTCCTTGAGCAAAAGCTCAAGGCTAGCTTTGTCACTTGAGTCATAGCTCACACTACCCTGATTGAGGTTTTTAAAAAAAACAAATTTTTAATATTTTATTGTTACTGTAAGAGTGATGTACAATGGGGTTACACCTACATAAGTTAGGTAATAAGTACATTTCTTTTTGGACAGTGTCACCCCTTATTTGTTTTTCTAATGATCAAACAGAAACTGAAAATAGCTGGTTGCCTGTGGCTCATGACAATAATACTAGCTACTCAGGGTGGCTGAGAGCTGAAGATTGTAGTTTGAAGCCAGCCTGGGCAGGAAAGTCTGTGAGAGTTGTATCTCCAATTAGCCAGCAAAAAGCCAGAAATGGAGCTGTGGCTTAGCCTAGAGCACAAAAGCTAAAAAAACAAACAGTGCTCAGGTCCTGAGTTCAAGTCCCTGGACTGGCACCAAAAAAAAGTGGGGAAAATAACCAGTCAAAACTCTTAGAGGGCCATTATTTTTCACCCGTCTTTGTAGTGCAGAATTTATTAGATATATAGGATGTTAAAAGCATGGTAATACCAGCAAATAATTCTGCCCTAGCACGTTGGGTTGATATTGTGGATCCCCCTGAATATTGGGGCACCGTGGAAGTATTTGGAGCAGGGGCATTGCTACAATCAAAGCTAGTTGGGAGGATCAATGTGAAGATTGCAGGAATCCTTTGTGCTTGGCACCAGCCCTCGGTTGTGTAGAGTTCCTGGTCATTTGTTGTGGGAGTGGCAGAAAGGAGCAAGGCCACTGGAAGCTATTTTCATGCCTCAAGGATCAGGAAGTATGATGCTGAGAGGGAGTATATAAGAGGAGATAATAAGAACTCAGGCAGATTCCAGAGAATCAACGGACAGTACAGGCAGCGGACAGGACCCAGCACCCTTGACTGAATGTAAGTGGGGAAGGAGGAAAAGACCAGTGTGATGGTAGGAGAAAACTGAGTTTTATCCAGATGAAAACACTCAGCAGACTGTCAAGGGGAAGGCGTTAGGTCCTATCTTGAGAGTGGATTTTGGACTCTTTTGCAAATGGTACTTGAAAGGGCCGCCAGGAAAGGATGAGGCATATGGAGGGGAAATTGAGTAGCCATCAGTTCCTGAGGTTAGGAAGAGAAGTATGATTTCACTGAAAAATAGAAGAAGCAAACTTCAGAATCAAGGGAATTGATTATCTATCTGGTGCTAATAGAAAATTCCAGGAGGCTGAAAGCTAAGAAAGGTTGAGAAATTTTAGAGTTGATGAAATTGGGTTTATGTAGGGAAATTGGAGGTGCCGCACACACTCGTGGGGGGGGGGGGCGGTGTGGTTTAAGTACATTAACAGATCTCCTTTATGGTCTTCTTAATTGTTTTAATTTCATGTACTATTTTATTATGCTTAGACAATTAACCTAACATTTATCATTTTAAATTTTATTGCATTTTTGAAGGGGAGGGGATAATTTTATTACCAGAGGTGATTTTGGAAGGGAGAGGGCACGCTAGCTTATTCAGAAGAGCATGTGCATTTTGTATTTTTAATGCTGGAACTTTTTTTGTCTTATTAACCTAGCCTTTATTTGCTTTAATTTGTGGCAGTTTGAATGAATCATGCCTGTTGCTTGAAAATGAACGGAAGACCTTAGTGCTTACGTGTTGAAAATCTATGTATTTATGGCACAGATACTCAGTTTGTTATCAGTGTCTAAGGATTCTATGTATGTAGCTTAGTATATAAAAATAAATGTAAGACATAACCATAATGTCTGGCAAGCAGGCACAGTGAGAGAAGAAGGCTGTGTGCTGGTTACTCATGCTTAAATAATCCTAGCTGCTCAGGAGGCCAAGATCCGAGGGTCTTGGTTCGAAGCCAGTCTGGGCCGACAAATCTGAGAGACTCTTACCCTTAATTAACAAGCAACCAGTGGAGCTGTAGCCCAAGTGGTAGAGCACTAGCTTTGAGTGAAAAAGCTCAACTGAAGTCTTGTGATCAAGCCCCAGTACAACCAGCACAGAGGGAGGGGGAGGGAGGAGGAGAAGGGAGAGTGTGGGAGAGAAAGCAGGAAGGGGGGGAGGGGAATGGCAGAGAGAGATTATCTGTGGACACTGAAAAGTAGAGGAAGTTCTTTGCAGTTTTTTGTCAAGGAAGGAGATTTTTGTCACGGGAGAGGACACTGGATAAGAAAGGTATTTCAGATTGAAGAAGCCCTGAGCCAAGGCACAGAGTTGCATTGATAATCTTTTTCTTTTCGTTTACTTCTCCCCCCCCCCCCCCCCCCCCCCAACGCCAGTGTCGAGCTTAACTCAGAATCTGGGCACTGTTTTTGAGCACTGTTTTTGAGCTCCCATTTCTGGCTTTTGATGGTTCATTAGAGACCAGAGTTTCTCATAGACTTTTCTGCCTGGGTTGGCTTTGAACTGCAATCCTCAGATCTCAGTCTCCTGGGTAGCTAGGATTATAGATATGAGCCACTGGTGCTCAGCTGTGTGTGTGTGTGTGTGTCTGTGTGTGTGTCTGTGTGTGTGTGTGTGTGTGTGTGTGTCTGTGTGTGTGTGTGTCTGTGTGTCTGTGTGTTGAGATAGGGTTTTACTTTGTAGACCAGACTAGCTTCAGATTGCTATTCTACTGTCTTTATTTCCTAAATACTAGAATTAAAGGTATATACTACTGCACCCAGTTGGGGCAGTCTTAAAGGAGTGCAGGGCATTCTTGGTTGGTTAAAGTATGCGCACATACACATTTGTGATGTGCAGTGGTGCTGGGACGTACTTGAAGCAGAGTTAGAGGAGGCAGTGATAATGTGGATTGTTTGGAGCCAGATTAGTGCAGGGAGACATTAGGGAGTCTTTAATAGTTCCAATAGAGAAATGATGATATGTAGCTGATGACTTGTATTTCTGTTATTTGAAATTTTAACAAGGAGCATTCAGTACGATGTCATTATCAAAAACAAGTTAAATGCTTATAGGTATGTTAAGGTGGATTACAACATGAGAAAGTAGAGATAAGGGAACTAATGAGAGGTTTATACAGTGCTTACAACATGAACAAATATAATCCCTGATGTCTGAACTTTCTTCTTCTTCTTTTTTTTTTTTTTTTTTTTTTTGTTGGGCCTGGGTGCTGTCCCTCAGCTCTTCAGCTCAAGGCGAGCGCTCTACCATTTGAGCTACAGCACCACTTCTGGTTTTCTGGTGGTTTATTGGAGATAGGAGTCTCACGGTCTTTCCTGCCCGGGCTGGCTTTGAACCGCGATCCTCAGATCTCAGCCTCCTGAGTAGCTAGGATTACAGGCGTGAGCCACCAGCGCCCAGCTCTTCTTTTTTTTTTTTTGCCAGTCCTGGGGCTTGAACTTAGGACCTGGGTGCTATCTCTGAGCTTCTTTTTCTCTGCCACTTGAGCCACAGCGCCACTTCTGGCGATTTCTGTTTATGTGGTACTGAGGAATCGAACCCAGGGCTTCATGCATGCTACGCAAGCACTCTACCACTAAGCCACATTCACAGCACTTAAGATTCTTTTTGTCATAGGTTTTTGGCTAAAGTAAAAAATTAAGTAGAAAATTAAGATCACTGAGATGTCTTGCAAAATCTGGGTATGCTAGGCATGATGATACATGCCTATAATCACAGCACTCAGTGGGTGAAGGCAGGAAGCTGTAAGTTCAAGGCCGACCTAGGCTACACAGTGATACTCCTCCCCCCCCCCCCCCAAAAAAAAATCCTAAAGCAAGAATATAGCCAGGCCATAGAAAGGTGTGGAATCAGGAGCTCAAAAGCTGTTGATAGGCCCTCTTCAGTTCCTATGCACCAGATAATGTACTGAGGGAAGTTGAGAGGGAAACAAACAAAGATAGACAAAGAGGAAGGAGACACTAATTCTTGCTCACGGTTTCAGATTCTCAAGGGATTAGACTGTGATTTTATTTTGTTAAAAAATGAACTTCTTTACCATTTTATTACTGGCTTTTTTGCTGGTATAAGGGCTTGCACTCAACCTTGTGTTCTTACCCAGCTTTTTTACTCATGGCATGCCTCCACACTCTGGGTTTTTGCTTGTTTTGGAGATAAGGGTCTTGAGGATTTGTTCCTCAACAATGGCTCTGAAGCTTGATTCTTAGATCTCATCCTTCTGAGTAGCTAGGATTATAGCTGTAAGCTACTAGTTATTTTTACTGTTTTACAACTAGCACCAGTCACCTCTATCCAGAACAGTATAAATGCACCTGGGGGATTTAAGTTGGGGTGGGTAAGTTCTGGTCCTGGGGCTTGAACTTAGGGCCTGGGCACTGCCCTTGAGCTTTAGCACTCAAGGCTAGCAGTCAACTACTTGAGCCACAGTTCCACTTTCATCTTTTTGGTGCTTAATTGCTCGAGATATGAGTCTCACTGACTTTCCTGCCTAGGATGGCTTTAAACTACAATCCTCAAATCTCAGCCTCCTGAGTAGCTAGGATTATAGGTGTGGACTACTAGCACCTGGCTTGTATTATGCTTATGTTTTTGATGGATGTTCACCTGTCATAATTGAAATTTCCCAGAAGTGAACATTTCAAGCCATGCACATTGGCTCACAACCTGTGATTCTAACTAAGAAAATGGAGATTGGGAAGATGGTAGTTCCAGGCCACCTCTGGCAAAAAGTAAACAAGTCTTCATCTCAACTAAAAAAAGTCTGGGCATCCTGGAACATTACTGTTATATTAAATATGCAGGATGTATAAGTAAGAAAATTGTGGTCTAGGCTTTTAGCCTGGCATGCACAGGAGATCCTATTAGAAAAATAGTGAAAATAGAAAGAACTTGGGGTTGGGACTAGGAAGGTGGCTCAGTGGTAGAGCACTTGCCTTGCATGCATGAGGCCCTGGGTTCGATTCCTCAACACCACATAAGTAAAAAGAAAAAAGCCGGAAGTGGTGCTGTGGCTCAAGTGGTAGAGCGCTAGCCTTGAGCTGAAGAGCTGAGGGACAGCGCCCAGGCCCAAAGTTCAGGCTCCATGACCGTACCCCCCCAAAAAAAACAACCAAAAAAAGAGCTTGGCATGGTTTTAGTGATATAGTGCTTGCCTAACAAGCCCAAGGCTATGGGTTCAAACCCTATTACTGCCCAAAGAAATTGTGACTTTTTTTTCTTTGGTCAGTTGGGGAGCTTGAACTCTGGGCCTAGGTGCTGTCGCTGAGCACTTCAGCTAAAAGCAAGTGCTCTATCACTTGAGCCATAGCTCAACTTAGGGTTTTCTGGTGGTTAATTGGAGTTAAGAGTCTCACGGAATTTCCCGCCTGTGCTGGCTTTGAACTGTGATCCTCGGATCTCAGCCTCCTGAGTAGCTAGGATTACAGGTATGAGCCACTGCATTTTTTTTTTTGGTTGTGGGGCTTGAACTCTGGGCCTGAGCGCTGTCCCTCAGCTCTTTAGCTCAAACTTGAGCTACAGCGCCACTTCCGGTTTTCTAGTGGTTTATTGGAGATAAGAGTTTCATGGACTTTCCTGCCCAGGCTGGCTTTGAACCGCGATCCTCAGATCTCAGCCTCCTGAGTAGCTAGGATTACAGGCGTGAGCCACCGGCGCCCGGCTAGCCACTGCATTTTTTATATTAAAGTAATTAATGCTCTGCCTTTCCCCTTGATTTAGGAGGTGTGACTGATGAAAGTTAAAGGCCATGGATGAAGATGGACTTGAATTACAACCCCAAGAACCAAATTCATTTTTTGATGTAACAGGTATAACTACTTCGATTGTTTCCATTTTTGCCCACCAAATTTGCAGTTTATGTGGACAGATTGCCAGAATCTACAAACATGAAATCGAGTATCTTATTAGTCTTCTGAAGTTTGATTTCTTAAAAAAGAGTTTGTTTTTTTCATAACCAACTCTCATTATCATGGTAGCTTGAGCTTGAGCATCTCTAACCTGAAAATGCATAGTGCTCCAAAATTGAAAATATTTTGAGTGCTGACATGATACCATGAGTAGAAAGAGAATTTAACACCTGACCTTACGTAATAGGTCAAAACACAGGTACATGGGGGTCAGGAGGGAAAAAACTGTTCAAAAAGAAATATACTCATTACCTGACTTATGTAACTGTAACCCCTCTATACATTGCCTTTGCAATAAAAATTAATTAAAAAAAAACCCATAGGTACACAAGAATAGTGTAGAAAATTACCTTCAGGCTATGAGTACATACAAAAACCTAAATAAGTTTTGTGTTTAGACTTGTATGCCATCTGTAGGATAGCTTATTTATATGTAAATATTCTAAAGTTTGAAAACATCCAAAATACTTCTTCTGTTCCTAAGTATTTTGGATAAGAGATACGCAACCTATAACAATAGCTATATCAAAATCTTAGTGATAGCAGGTACCAGTGGCTCAGACCTGTAATGTTAGCTACTGGAAGGCTTGACATCTGGAGGATCACAGTTTGAGGCCAACTCATGCAGAAAATTTCTCTGGACTCCATTCTCCAAAATAACCCACAAAACTAGTGACTAAGAGCCTAAACTCCCTAGTATTGTCTTAACTTATTTTATCAAATCTTTTTTTTTTTTTTTTGGTCGGTCGTGAGGCCTGAACTCTGGGCCTGGGCGCTGTCCCTCAGCTCTTCAGCTCAAGGCGAGCGCTCTACCACTTGAGTCACAGCGCCACTTCCTTAACTTATTTTAATCTTGCCCAGTTTTTCTACTCAGTTGTTGGTTGTCCCTTTGAAATTATTCCTTATTTACATCTGTTCCTCTTCATTCTACTTGTGTTACACAGACTCTATCATTCCACTCTTTGTCTGTGGTACCTTTCACATTTTCCTTACCCTAAGTGTCTTTTATCTAGCCCACTAATCAGAGCATTTAACCATAACATGTGCATCATGTCATTTCTTTGTTCTCTGTTTTCCAGCAGATAAAAGATAATCCAAGGTCCTCCGCATTCTGACCATGTCCTACTTTATAACCTATCTCTCACACACAAGTTCCCACAATGAGCCTTCTGCTTCAAGAAGATTTTTTACCCTACCCCCCCCCCCCCAGTGTACAAGGAAAAATATATTTGTAAAAATTTCTTAAGTGAGACATAAAGTATTCAAAATTCTATATAACATATAAAATGATTACACTCAGTTTTATAATATTAAATATGTGTGTGTTTGTGTGTATGCCTGTCCTGGGGCTTGAACTCAGAGCCTGGGCTATGTCTCTGAGCTTTTTTGCTTTTTTACCACTTGAACCATAGCTCCACTTCCAGTTTTTTGGTGGTTAATTTTTTTTTGGTCGGTCGTGGGGCTTGAACTCTTGGCTTGGGGACTGTCCCTGTGCTCTTCAGCTGAAGGTGAGCGCTCTACTGCTTGAGCCACAGCACCACTTCCGATTTTCTAGTGGTTTATTGGGGATACGAGTCTCACGGACTTTCCTGCCCAGGCTGGCTTTGAACTGCGATTCTCAGATCTCAGCCTCCTGAATAGCTAGGATTACAGGCGTGAGCCACTGGCGCCTGGCTTGGTGGTTAATTTGAGGTAAGAGTATCTCAGACTTTCCAACCATGATCTTTAGACCTCAGCTTCCTAAGTAGCTAGAATTACAGGCATGAGCCACTGGCACCTAGCTAATATTAAATGGCTTTAATATTATAATAGCCTAGCTATCATTGTAAGCAAAATGTTACAGAGTTCTCCACTTTGATCAGATTGTGTAGTATGTTAAAGAAATAACAGCTGAGCCGGACACTGGTGGCTCATGCCTGTAGTCCTAGCTACTCAGGAGGCTGAGATTTGAGGATCAAAGTTTGAAGTCAGCCCAGGCAGGAAAGTCCCTGAGAGACATTTTTAAAAATTTTTTTTGCCAGGTCTGTGGCTTGAACTCAGGGCCTGGGCACTGTCTCTGAGCTTATTTTGCTTAAGGCTTAACACTCTACCACTTGAGTAACAGCATCGCTTTTGGCCTTTTCTGTTTATGTGATACTGAGTAATCAAACCTAGGGCTTCATGCATGCTAGGCAAACACTCTACCACTAAGCCACATTCCCAGCCCCCCCTCCTTTTTTTCCAGTCTTGGGGCTTGAACTCAGGGCCTGGGCACTATTTCTGAGCTTCTTTTTTTCAAGTATAGCACTCTACCACTGAAGCCACAGCACCACTTCCAGCTTTTTTTGTTTATGTGGTACTGAGGACTTGAACCCAGGGCTTCATGCATGCGAGACAAGCGTTCTACCCCTAAGCCACATTCCCAGCCCCTCCTGGCACCTTTTTAAAAAAAAATAAAAAATTTTTGTGGGTTGTCAGGCTTGAATTCAGTGCCTGGGCACTGTCCTTGAGCTCTTTTGTTCAAGGCTAGTGCTTGCCACTTTGAGCCATAGTGCCACTCCCTGAGAAACGTTTATCTCTAATTAACCACTGTAAAAAAAAAAAAAGGAAGTGGTACTATGGCTCAAAGTGGTAAAGCACTAGCCTTGAGCAAAAAGAGTTCAAGGACAGTTCCCAGGCCCTGAATTCAAGTCCAACCACCATCCAAAAAAAAAAAAAAGGAAATAACAACTGGGTGCTGGTTGTGCATGCTTATATTCCTAGCTACTCAAAAGGCTGAGAGGCCTAGAGCATCACAGTTCAAAGCCAGCCCAAGCAGAGAAGTCTATGAGAGCTCCACCTCCAATTAAACAAAAAGTGTCATACTGAAAGCGAGGCTGCGGCCATGAGCAAGAAAGTGGACTGAAAGAGTAAGGCCCTGAGTACCAACTCTGATAGCAGCACACACACATACACATACATACACACATGCATGGACACACGTATGCGCGCGCATGCACGTGCGTACACACACACACCCTTTCCAAATTTGGGACACACACACACACACCCTTTCCAAATTTGGGAGTCTCAGTATGCCATAGTTAATTCACTTGTGAAAAACTGAGCTGTTAGAAAAATGTCTAATCTTTATTTGCTTAATCTTGTCACAAACAAACCTGGGTTGTGGACTGAGTGGTAGATTGAAAAGTTGTGTTTAAGTTCTGATTATGAACACTTTGTTTATCTTTGAGCAAGTTTCTTAATCTTCCAGGGCCTCTGTTTTTATCTGTCATAATAATAATGAAACTTCTCATTACAGTTTTTCAGACTACTTCCCATGCATTCTTACTTGATCATCACCACAGTCCTATGAAGTGTGTGCATGGCAGATACTACTTTCCTCCTGATGAGGAAACAAACAGAGGTTTAATGTGTAGAGGTCACTAAACTATTAAGTGTTTGAGTATGACACTTATCTTTAATTTTGATTTTGTAACCAAGGCTCTTGCTGCTAAGTGCTTTCATCTTTGTGTCTGCCAAATGGAGATTATAGTGATGTATCACTTGATGATAGTGTTGAAAATACTGAAAACAAATGAGCATATAGTATTTTGTAGCAGTTCCATAGACATGAAAGAGAATATACACTTTTCATTGTTTCAGTAATTGTGATGGCTATTAACCGAGTTTAAAGATTGACTTCCCATAACTTGTAGTATTCTTTGGCTCTTGATCATTTCTGTTTGTTGACAAAGCCATGTGTTTCTTTGAGAGCCTGGCCAGAGACACACAGTCATTGAGAGAGGCACCTGTTTGGACTTAGCCTGCCTGGTCTGAGTCACAACCAGAAGCACTAATCTTCTGAAGAGCTTCTCAGTTTGACTTTTATAAAACGTTCTATGCTGATTTCTGGACTAGTAGCCAAGAGACTGGATGTACTTATCTTTGTTATTATTTGTTTTGGGTAAGGATATAGGATTTCAGTTCCATTTCTGACATTCATTCAGAATAGCATTTATTGCCCACCATATGCTGCTATGCAAACTGTGTGATATTGGTTAAGCCATTTAATTTTATTGGGCTGCAGTTGATTGAATTTAACTGTAAATGTTCAGTAGTAAGGTTTCCTATGTAGTGAGCAACTGCCTTGGGGGTGGAGAATGGGGACAGAGAGAAAGCTAGATGGAGTTGAATACCCTAGCAAAGTTAGGGCAGACCTGCTCTAACCTCTCTTGGCCTCCACTGCCCTAGCATAGTTGCACGCATGTTCATTTTATCTTGCAATGGAGATAGATATCCTCAATCAGTTGCCTTTCTTCATAAGCTGTGACCTTCTTTTCATTTGTGCTCTGCTCCTTTTATGTCCTAGAATCAGAGGTTGACTTGGAAATTTCTGTAGTCATAGATGGAGGATATTGGTGACGTGTTTTGCTGGAGCACAAGGTGAAGGTTGTTAAGGAAGAAAGGGATTAAATGCTAAGGAAGTACATGGGAGAGATGAAAGGAAGAAAAAAACGTGAGTTGAAGAGGAGATGGAGCAAGAAAGGAAAGAAATGAAAGAAAATATATAATGAAGGAAAGCAGAGTTCCCTTAATTACCTACGAATATGTTTAATTTTAATGTGCCTAGAATTTTACTGCTGTGCCGTTTCCAATTGCTCTTAGTATTTCTTCTTTTATCCTATTTTTTGTTGTTGTTTGTCATGGATCTTGAACTTGGCCTGGGCACTGTCCCTGAGCTTTTCTGCTGAAAGCATGTACTCTACCACCTTGAGCCACAGTGTCACTTCTGGTTTTCTGTTGGTTAATTGAAGATAAGATGTGATTTTTGTTTCTTTTGTATGTTCTTCCCCCTATGGTATATCCCCTGTTGTCACTGTATTTGATTTTGGTACCCTGCATCTTGTAAATACATTTATCTAATTTGGGGAGGGGAAGGGGAATAACAAAATGCTGAAACAAGGACACAGGATGACCCATTGCAACAATGATACTCACAAGACACTAGGTTGGAAATGATCTTTACAACTTCAGTGGGGAGGGAGGGGAAAAAGCGGGGCGGGAGGGGGGGGAATAGGGAAGGGATAGTAGAAAAAAAAACAAAGGAGGGAGTAACAGTGCTGGACAAGAAGTTACTTATGTAACTGTAACCCCTCTGTATAGCATCTTTACAATACAATTTTTAAAAAGGAGTTTGAGGGACTTTTCTGTCCAGGCTGGCTTCAAAATATGATCCTCAGATCTCAAGACTCCTGAGTAACTAGGATTATAAGCATGATCCCTCAGCAATAAGCTCCTTACTCCATCTTTTATTTTATTTTTTTCATGCCACTCCTGGGGCTTGAACTGAGGCACTGTCCATGAACTTCTTTTGCTCAAAGCTAGTGCTTTACCACTTGAGCCAGAGCTCCATTTCTGGCTTTTTGGTGTGTATGTGTGAGTGTGAGTGTGGTTCATTAGAAATAAGAGTCTCACAGACTTTCCGGTCCAGTCTGTCTTCGAACCACAATCCTCAGATCTTAGCCCTCTGAGTAGTTAGATTTACAGGGGTGAGCCATTGGTGCCCAGTTTCCTTTAATCTAGCTTAATGTTTGAGAAAACTGAGGAGCTAGCCCATTGTCCTAGCAGAAATTTAATAACACTTATATGAAGATAGTCATTCATTCCTGCCTGATATTTGTCATGTTAATTTTTTCTTAAAGGAGCTGGTGCTACACACATGGATGGTGATCAAATTGTTGTGGAAGTCCAAGAAACTGTGTTTGTTTCAGATGTTGTGGATTCAGATATAACTGTACATAACTTTGTTCCTGATGACCCAGACTCGGTTGTAATCCAAGATGTTATTGAGGACGTTGTTATAGAAGATGTTCAGTGTCCAGATATCATGGATGAAGCAGATGTATCTGAAACGGTCATCATTCCTGAGCAAGTGTTGGATTCCGATGTAACAGAAGAAGTTTCTTTAACGCACTGCACAGTTCCAGATGATGTTCTCGCTTCTGATATTACTTCAGCTTCAATGTCTATGCCAGAGCATGTCTTGACAGGTGAATCTATACATGTGTCTGATGTTGGACACATCGAGCATGTGGTCCATGATAATGTAGTAGAAGCAGAAATTGTCACTGATCCTCTAACCACTGATGTAGTTTCAGAAGAAGTGTTGGTAGCAGATTGTGCCTCCGAAGCAGTGATTGATGCCAATGGGATCCCTGTGGACCAGCAAGACGACAACAAAAACAACTGTGAGGACTACCTGATGATATCCTGTAAGTCTTGGGGTATAGAGATCCCAAAGTGTTTTTAATTTTAGATAATGCCGGGGCTTGAACTAAAGATCTTGTGCTTGCTAGGCAGGCACTGTACCACTTGAGTCATGCCACAACCCTTGTCAGACAATATTTTGTTTGTTGTTTTGGGTGGACTGGGGTTTGAATTGAGGGACTTGTGCTTGCTTGGTGGATGTTCTACCACTTGAGTCACAACTCCAGCTCTTTTTGCTCTGGTTATTCTTGATATAGGGTCTTGCTTTTTGGCCTGCCTTGACTGTAGTCGTATTTTTATATCTAGGATGACAGCTATGCACCATCATACCTACCCTGTTGAAACACGGGGTCTGACATTTTATTTTTTTAGTCTCAGTGGACTTAGATTCATGATGCTCCCTAACTCAGTCTCACTCATAGCTGGATGACGGGTATTTGCCATAACACCCAGCAATTGATTGAGATGGAGTCTTTTGAACTTTTGCCTGGTTGTTATGGGTCTTGTATTTTGTTGTTGTTGTTTTGTTTTGTCTTGTTTTGTTTTCGTGGGGGAGGAGGCTTAGGGCTGGCCTTGGACCATAATCTTACCTCTATTCTCCCTAGAAACTGTGATTATTGACGTGCATAGTCAAAACCACCTTGTATTGTTGAGACAGAGTCTTGTGAACTTTTTGCCAGAGCTGTCCTCAAACTGTTCTTCCTGTTTCCACTATCTGGCTAGAGGTGATTCTCCTAATTTACATAAGGGGTAAAATTTTTTTGAGTAAATGTTTATAAAATTAAAGCCAATCATAAACTTATCTGCATTATTATTTTAGTTTAGAACTTAAAACTTGCCTAAGAGAAGCAGAATGAATAGTTGAGAGACTTGTTTCCATATAAAGATGTGTGATAGGAAGGAATTTTCTGCAGTTAAGATAGTCTGTAAGGAATGGAACTGAACTTTGCTAATAAAGGATGTAGGGAGGTTGTTATCAGCCTCTGTTAGGATCCCTCTCAAAATTTACAAGGAGCTCAACTTGGAAAAATGCATGACTAAACAAACTACTTACGTTCATGTATGCCTGTAGATACAGGAAACAAACCATAGGACAGAAAAGGCTTCAAGTATGCACTTACTGTTCTTGGATCCACAATACTGCTTATGTAATCCTCATGTACTTACTCTGATTATATGTAAAATACTATTTGTGTAACAGCCCAGGAAAGAGCCATGGCATAATACTGAAACATGATTTCACAAATGGTGGATTGATACTATATTACTGAAGAAGTGAGATATTTTGGAACACATCTTGAAATGGGTCAACTGTGTCTTCTTACAGTAATTTTCTTGCTACTACTTTCAGATACAAAATTGTGGATTGGATAGAGCTAGATCACAGTTCTGATCCAATGTGGAACTTCTTATTCCTTAAGGAACTAAACGTCAAATAAATACTCCTAGGGGCTAAACTTAGAATTTGGGGACTACAATAAGGAAACCTTCAGGTGCCAGTTTTATAGCTGTTGGATAATAGGAATATGACTTAAGGTCCTGCAGCTCTTTTAAGGAGCTCTGCCCTGGACTCAACATCATCATCATTGCATGCAGACTAGATGAACTAAATGTATTATTGTTACTATCATCTGTGTGACTGCTTCAATTGCACCCATCTTGTGAATCAGGAATATCTTCTTCTTTAGTAATGTCTTTTTGGGGGGGTGGGCGGGCTTCAGCACAAATAGATAGTTCTGTGAGCCAGAGGCAAAAAGCCATTTTAGTTTTCATAGGTATTGACCAAAAGCAATAATGAGCTGGCTGTCTATTTTAAGCTTGAAAATAAAAATGTATATTTTTTCATTACAGATATATGCAACAGTTAAAACACAGCAAAGTACATATTTGATGCTTCCTGTCTTTTCATAATAATGTGCTAACAAGTTGTGTTAATATTTTACTCAGCCAGAGTCGTATTCATTTGCTAAACAAACATTGGGAACATCATGTCTTTTTACCTTAACCGTAAATAAATCCCTGAGAGTGTTCTATATTTGGATTATGATTTGTGCTCAAGTTAACTCTACTGCCTTTTTTCACACTTGTTGAAAAATCTGTGAGCAGCATAGTAAGTGAAGGATCTCCAGCTTGGAAAATATAATGATGTGAAACCTAAGTGCTATGTTAAAAATAAATGTTTGGGTTTTGTTTGGATTTTTGTTAGTTTTTTTTTTTTTTTTTAACCACACCACTAAGTGGCAAAGAAGAGAGAAAAAGACTCGTAGACTTTATGAATATACAAGAGTATTTACTTGCATACCTGTTTTTTTTTTGTCAGTTGTGGGGCTTGAACTTGGGGCCTGGACACTGTCCCTGAGCCTCTTTTTGTTCAAGGCTAGCAGTCTACCATGTGAGCCACTGGCGCCTTGCATGTATCTGTTTTTATGCAGAAATATTATGTAGCATATTGGAGTCTACCAGCCTTTTAAAAAAGTTATTGAGAATTTGAAAATTAGAGAATTCTTTGTAAGGAGGAAGAAAATACATTCTTGCATCATATATTTATTGGACCCCAAATTGTCAGACATTGTAGGTTGTGCCAATCTGGGTATGTACTAAATAAGTAAGTACATAAAACAAAAAACAATTATTCCTGGGGGCTGATAGTCTACTGTGGAAAAGGTTGTAGGGTGATGTACAGGTGTCAGTGAATTCTTATGGAGACAGGATGGAGTACCTGACCTTTGACTCAAGGATGAGTTTGTTTTATAAGACAGAGAAGGACGTGGGTAGAAGACATTCCAAGCAAATGGTATAGTGTGTTAAAAAAGTAAAGGGGGAATGGGGTCCTGGCTTTGGCTGGGAACGATGGAAACTTCAAGATGTTCTTAAATCTCTTTGTATTTTTGTTTACTTTTTACAGTTAATTTGTAGAAGTAGAATTAGTGAGCCAAAGGGTATATACATTTTCAAACTTGGTCATACTGTCTCAGTGTTTTGTCAGGTATAATTCCCCCTTACCAAGTTTATGAATCTGTTCATATTCCTACACTTTTACCAACTTAGAGTATTTATTTCAATTTTAGTTTCTGCCATCTTGATAGGGAAATATAACTAGGAATATATAGAGAAATATAATACAGCCTGATTACATTTTTATTTTTGTTTTATTTCATTTTTTTTTGTTGGCTGTGGGGTTTGAACTCAGGGCTGGGTGTTATCCATGAGATCTTTTGCTCAAGGCTAGCTCTCTACCACTTTTAGCCACACTGCCACTTCCAATTTTCTGGTGGTTAATTAGAGATGAATCTCACAGACTTTCCTGCCTGGGCTGGCATTGAACCACAATCCTCAGATCTCAGACTCCTGAGTAGCTAGGATTATAAGCATAAGCCACCAGTACCTGGCTTATTTTGATTTTTTTTTTAAGGTAAACAGAATAAGTTTATTTGAAACTGAAAGGAAAGCTGAGAAAGAAAGTAGCAGAAGCTCATCCAGCTGGAGAGGGACCCCAAGGAGTCCCTTATTTCAGTTTTATTTTGGGGGGAGGGGGCTGGTCCTGGGTCCTGAACTTAGGACCTGGGCTCTGTCCCTGAGTATCTCTGTGCTCTACCACTTGAGCCATAGAGCCACTTTCTGCATTTCCTGCTTATGTGGTACTGAGGAATTGAACCCAGGACTTCTTACGTGCTAGGCAAGCACTCTACTACTAAGCCACATTCCCAGCCCACCTTGTTTCAGGTTTTTTGTTTTTTGTTTTTGGTCAGTTGTGGGGCTTGAACTTTGGGCCTAGGTGCTGTCCTTCAGCTCAAGGCTAGCACTCTACCACTTGAGCCACAGTGACACTTCTGGTTTTCTGGTGGTTAATTAGAGCTAAGATTCTCATGACTTTCCTGCCCGGGCTGGCTTTGAACCGTGATCCCAGATCTTAGCCTCCTGAGTAGCTAGGATTACAGGTGTGAGCCACCAGTGCCTAGCCTTCCTTGTTTCAGTTTTAAAATTATTTTAGGACCATAATCCTGGTAACAACAGATTATAATAATAAGTGAGGATGAGATTAGTGATATAGTAGCTGAAGTTATTCATATATGAGATCATGAATATTCCAAGCAGGATATATTGGTGCATGCAATTAATATTGGTACCCTAGAAGCTGAGAGAGGAGAGTCAAGTTTAAGGATATTCTGGGAAAGATAACCACTCTGTTACCAGAAAAAAGGATATCCCAAGATCTTAATAGTAAATGAGATGAGGGAGTGGTAAGCTCAAGGGATTAGGAAGTAAAATGGGTGAGATTTGGTAATAGATAAAACAGGTGGAAATTTGAGGGAAAAAGAAAATACAATGAGAATTGAATTCTACCTTTGGACACTGTTGCTGGTCAATAAAATTACCCAAGAAGAGTAGATGTGCTTGGGAAATAATGTTTGAGGAAGTGATATTAGTTTGATTTGCTTACTGGAGACAATCTGGTGGATTTGCTTTGCTTTGCTTTGCCTTTTTTTTTGGTCGGTCGTGGGGCTTGAACTCTGGTCCTGGGCGCTGTCCCTCAGCTCTTCAGCTCTACCACTTGAGCCACAGTGCCACTTCCGGTTTTCTGGTGATTTATTGGAGATAAGACTCTCACAAACTTTCCTGCCTGGGCTGGCTTTGAACTGAGATTCTCAGATCTCAGCCTCCTGAATACCTAGGATTACAGGCATGAGCCACTGGTGCCTGACCTTGGTAGATGTTTTTCTAGGAAGCTGATAATATAAATTTGGTGCTTTTGGGAGAGGTATGGCTAGAGGAAAAATGGATGACTACCGAATATGGGAGGAATCCAGTGTGGAAATGGGAATGGATAGTGGTCTCTAGAGAGTGCTTTTGAAATAATTGTGAACTTTTGGGGGATGTAGGAGGGTAGACAGAGGAAGAAGAGCTCATGAAATCAGGAGGTTTGGGGACAGTAAGGAGACACACTTTTGGAAAATGTTTTTGGTACTAGTTAATTGGAGATAGTCTCAGATTTGTCTGTCCAGGCTGGCTCTGAACTTCAATCCTTAGATGTCAGCCTCCTGGGTAGCTAAGAGGTTGGTAGGTGCTAGGGAGAACCACAGACTGTTTGTGCGTCCAGGAACTGGTAGGTAAGTAGTAGGTGGGTGAGGTAGTCCATGAAGTTTCTCTTAGGAATATTTCCACTTGCTTTCAAGTGAGGTCAGCAACAGATACCCAGGGATGCAGAGCTAGCATTAAGAGATTTGAGAGAAAGGGAGAATCTGGAGAAGAGAAGGGAAAAAATAGTCAAAAAGAGCCACTTCAGGTTCAAGATTATGGATTCAAAGTGAAACCATGAGCAGCAGAGTTAGGGTGTGTGTTTACATTTTCAACCAGATTTAGCTTCACAGGTGCTGAGTAGAGGCAACAAGGCAATTTGCCAAGTTAGTGGTTCTGCCAAGCTATTGTGAGGAAAAGAGAGGTTGGGGGGCAAAATGGACCAAGAGCAAATGTGATAGACTGCAGAATTGAAGTTGTTTTGTTATTGTTGGGTTCAAGTAAATTCTCATGTATTAATTTTTAATTATGTAATAATTTTAATT
The DNA here is from genome assembly GCF_019054845.1 of Dipodomys spectabilis. NCBI lineage: Eukaryota > Metazoa > Chordata > Mammalia > Rodentia > Heteromyidae > Dipodomys > Dipodomys spectabilis. The sequence continues at coordinate 1,639,995 of NW_024871203.1, read as the reverse complement.
ATCATTTAAAAAACTGTTTTCTCCTCATCCTTTCATATATAAATATGTGAGGAAAACTGTATATCTAACCATCACTTTCTTTCTTTTATTTTTTTTTTGGGGGGGGGTCCGGTTGTGGGGCCTGATCTCTGGGCCTGGGCGCTGTCCCTCAGCTCTTCAGCTCAAGGCTAGCACTCTACCAGGTTGAACCACAGCACCACTTCTGGCTTTTTGCTTATGTGGTGCTGAGGAATCGAACCCAGGGGCCTCAGGCATACAAGGCAAGCACTCTACCACTGAGCCACCTTCCCAGCTCCCTAACCATCACGTTCTTTATACTTTTTTAGTACTTTTCTTGTAATAAGTTGTGTCATCACAACAAGCTGTCGTGTGTGTGTGTGTGTGTGTGTGTGTGTGTGTGTGTGTGTGTGTGTGTGTGTGTGTGTGTGTGTGTGTGTGTGTGTGTGTGTTGGTCCTGGACCTTGAACTCTGTCCTTTAGCTTTTTTTTTTTTTTTTTTTTGGTCAGTCATGGAGCTTGAACTTAGGGCCTTGGCACTACTCTGAGCTCTTTAACTCAAAGCTAGCCCTCTACCACTTTGAGCCACAGCTCCACTTCTGGCTATTTTGGTGTTTAATGGAGGTAAGACGTGTACTTTACTGCCTGAACTGGCTTTGAACTGTAATCCTCAGGTCTCAGCATCCTGAGTAAGATTAATGTAATCTGAAGTATATAATATAATCTGAAGTATATAATGTAATCTGAAGTATAAAGGAATAGAAAGAAAACTAAAAATGTACCTGGGCATGGTGGCTCATACCTGTAATCTAGCTACTTAGGAGGTTAAGATCTGAAGGTCAAGATTTGAAGCCAGTCCAGATAAACAAAGGTGAGAGACTGTTTCCAATTAACTAGCAAAAAGCTGGAACTGGAGGCATGTCTCAAGTGGTAGAGCACCAGTCATGCACGAAAAAGCTGAGCGAGAGCTGGAGGTTCTGAATTCAAGCTCCAATATTAGTGCACACACATGCACACACATGCACACACACACACACGCACGCACACACACACACGCACACACACACACACACACACACACACACACACACACACAAAGCTGGGTGCTGGTGGTTCACGCCTGTAATCCTAGCTACTCAGGAGGCTGAGATCTGAGGATCATGGTTCCAAGCCAGCTGGGGCAGAAAAGTCTCAGGAGACTCTTCAGTTAACCACTGAAAGTGGTAGAACAATAGCCTTGAGCAAAAGAGCATAGGGACAGCGCCCAGGCCCTGAGTTCAAACCCTACAACTAACAGCAACAGCAACAATAATTTTTAAAAAAACCCTTCAGTTTGAGTTTTAAAATGTTAAATGAGATATAAAGATTGTTATATCAATCTTGAAGAAGTCATTGCCAGTTTCTCTTTTTAGATGAGAAAAAAAATTACTAATTGCAATTTTTAATGGGTGGGATTATTGGTAATTTTTAATACTAAATTTGACACAGTGAACATACTTTTATTTAAAAATCAGAAGACAAAAACGAAAGGTCTAGGTTCTAAAGATAGACACATTCACTCTCCACTCCTCACATACCATCTGAGAACCTTTTTTTCTTTATCTGGAAAAGATGAAAATCAGATGAAGTTACGTAGAAACACTAAGAAAATTGCAAAATGCCATGCAAATGGTAGTTATTATTAGAAGTAGTCTTAATTTCCAGAAATTATGCTCTTCTATTTTGGTGAGGCCTTATTCTAAAGCTCTAGTTCTTTATTATTACATTAGAAGAGAAGGCATTTACATAGAAATCATATGTACGATGACTCAGTTTTATTGAAGTGTTCTTTGTCTGTTTTTAGAAATTCATTTTTAATGGTAGCTTTAAAGTCACAGTGAATTTTGAGTGCTTAACAGGACCATCAGTGTTCTTTGTTTTTTAAATCACTTCTGTAATGTTTCATATCTAGAATAATTTCATAGGTTGCGTTTGTGGAGCAAGTTCTCAAGGTGAAAATCTGAAGGTGAATTCTACTTTTGTCTAGTGATAAGACTAGGTTTGCTATCAGGTAAGTTGGTATATTCGAAATGTGTTTTCCCACACATTTGTGAAAGTAAACAGGTCTTTTACTCCAGGGTTTATTTAGGTAAATGCATGACATTTTACAAGCTCTAAAATGATTGGGTTTTTCAGTCAGTAAGAGTTAAATAAGGGTAGTGACAAACCAGTGTATGCCAAAATAACAGGCTGGGCCTTGTTTTTGTAAACAAAAGGATATTTGATTTTCCAGTACCTATTACAGTCAGTTCTGACAAAGCTGGCTAAAAATTGAGGCTGATTTCATCGATATCAAACTGTTCCTTCTAGGTGCGTGAGGTCTTCTGTGACCTGACGTTAGCTTAGCATTAGGCTCCATTTCCTAACATGCCCAGTGCCACAGTTTACCCCCAATCGCAGCTTGTCTCTACCTTCCTTCCTGCAATAAGCACCCTTCGCTTTCTCTCAGCTGGAGTGAGATTTCTTCTTTGTTTCCATGGCAGCTGTCCGTGCTCAGTGAGACATTTACAGATAGTTTCTGACTAATCCTCTTTCATGTTCTATATCAACTTATTATTAAAGAGTGATGTTCCAGTTCACCTTTATATCGCCTTAGAATGTATGTTATATAAACAGCTTTTGCTTTTTTCCTATAAGTGACCTTCATTTTAACTTTTAAATTACATAGGGAAAAGTAAAATAATTTAACAGATGTGTTTAAAGTGACGTTTGTTTTCCAAATGGAATGTATAGTAAATGTAATTTGCTGTTTAATGAAAAGCTGTTTAATAAAATGGGTGGGGTTGTACCTCAGTGGTAGAGGGTAGAGGGGTTGTAAATGACAAATAGGAAAGACTTTCCTACCTGGGCTGGCTTTGAACTGCAGTGCTCAGATCTTGGCTTTCTGAGTAGTTAGGATTACAGTCATGAGCCACTGGCACTCAGCTATTTTTGCCCTTTTTTTTTTTTTCTTTTGGTCGGTTGTGGGGTCTGAACGCTATGCCTGGGCGCTGTCCCTCAGCTCTTCAGCTGAAGGCTAGTGCTCTACCACTTGAGCCACAGCACCACTTCTGGCTTCTTTCTGCTTACGTGGCGCTGAGGAATCAAACCCAGGGCCTCATGCATGCAGGACAAGCACTCTACCACTGAGCCACCTTCCCAGCCCCATTCTTGCCTTTTAATGTTGACCTTTTTCTGATTTTTCTTGGTGGTACTAGAGTTTGAACACAGAGTCTTGTGCTTGCTGTTCAGGTGCTCTACTGCAGAGCCAAGCATCCAGCTCTTTTGTGTACAGCTTATTTTTTGAGACAGCATCAGCCCAGATGTCTGCCAGTGCCATGACTCACCTTTTTAGTAAAGCTTCCAGTTGTAGCTGGGATGACAGGCATGCACCAGTATGCCTATCTGTTTGCTGAGAAAGGGGTCTTGTGTGTATGCCTGGGATGGCTTTGAACCTCAGTTCTCCCACTCAGCCTCCAAAGTAGGTAGGATAACAGGCATGAGCCACTGCTGTTCAACTTAATATTATTGTCTTTCAAAATGTTAGGTACATCCTTATGTTCTCTGTAAGAATTGTTATTAGATATATACAATTTTGGGACCTGATAGATGACATTCCAGGACTTTGCAGAAGTATTACTTCAAAGATGTTGCAGTCTGAGTTCTGTCTCAGTTTTATGGTTGCAAATTACATATGAGATGACTGAATTAAAAACATAGTGGTCAAAATTGCCACCTCCTGGCCTTGATTGTAATACTGACTCTGCCTGCCTGAGTCATGATTACATCCTTGTGCTTTCCACTAAAGGAAAGCATCTTTAGTTATGCTACTTGAGTTTTTAAAAATCACAGTTACCTCTGCCAATTTCTGTCTTATTTCCCAAGTGCCAGAAAATTGACAAACCGAGACTCATTGTGCAAATAAGTTAACCTCTAAACCTTGCTTTGTTGTGTAGAATAGCGGGAAAACTGAACACCTCCTTTACAGGATTGCTGTAAGTTTTAAGTCATACCTCAGCCACTCAATAAATGGAAGTGATATCATTATTACGTTTAAATAATGTGGACTCTCACTTTTTCATATTTATATCTGCCATACCTAGCCTAAAATCTAAGATACAATTATGAATCACTGTTGCCAAACTGAATAAACAATCCAGATTCGACCAAAAGGAAAACAAGAATGTCTAGCGGTGGAACTTGAGAAAGGAAACAAGAAGGGAAAAGGGGAGATGGAAATACTTGGTGGGGCTGGAGGCATGGCTCATGGTGGAGCACCAGCTCATGTGATCAAAAGCATCAGATACTGAGTTTGAGTCCTGGTCTCAGACCAGGTAAGAAACTTGTTGGGAGTATTGAGGACAAGCTAAATTAACCTTTTTTGGTCCTCAGTCCTGCTCCTCTCTGCCATAGGCCAGCTGGGCCTAGAGCATTTAGTAAATGTAATGTTTCTTTACTTAGGAAAGTTTCTTTGCTTTACTTGGTGAATCGTTTTTTTATTTTTTTGTTCAACACCACCATTTTTATTCAGATTATCCTAGGGACTGGCTGAGCTTCCATTTCTTTTTGCCGCACTTTCTGTTGTGCTGGGTACTATAAGGTTACATTGTATGGGGATTATATTTTTTGAGTTTGATTCAAATCCAGAGTCTTTTGTTAAGATGTCATTTTCCTTCTATTTTATTTTCTAAGTCTTAAGCGTTACAGCATATTTTTTTCCCTTGGCTACTTGATTATAAAGCTTTGAAAAATAAAACGTTTAGTATATATCCTGGCTTTTACTACTAGAAGTCATGTGTACATTTAACGTTTTTTGTCTTTTCCTTTTCCTATTCCTTCTAACATAATATAAGCATTAAAGAGGCCAGGTATATGACAATATGTTTGAGTTCAGATTTTGCTGCATTTGCTATCCAGGACCTACACTTAATATTATCATAAATTAAAGTTGTGTGTATGGGGGTGTGTATATGAGATCATACGTAAGTATAATTGAAAGTTTAAACAGATTGAATTAGTATTTCCATTGATCACATCATTGTAGTGCTTCTTTCTGGCTATCATGTTTTGTTTTGGTGGAAGTAGATCAGATCAAATGGTGTCTAAGAATAGTAACTATTAAGTAATGCTTATAAAATATTTATATGAAGATTATTTTTGATCTTTCTGATAGGACATGGTTTGAAAAGCTTTAGATATTAAAATAATATCCTTAATGTCGGAATGTTTCTTACTTGTAGGCTAAGTATATCCTTTTGTTATTTATAAGTCTGTAGAGGAGTGTAGTATTTTTTGCTTTAAAATCAGATCCCATTTTAAGAAGTCTTTGGAAATGTATTGATTGATTGATTGGCTAATTGGTTGGTGGTAACTGTTTGACCTCAGGGCCTTGTGCTTTCTACTGCTGAGCCATTCCTCCAGCCTATAAATGTATTTATTGAACCTTTTCCTTGTCTAGGTAAAGATCATTCAATTTTACGTGAATCATGTTAGAGTTTATGCTTGTGCAAAGGACTTTTGAAGACCAAAATCTTTTCTTAGTTTTCCTATTATTTGTGACATATTTCCTGCCTATTTAGTGGATGATGCTGGCAAAATAGAACATGACGGATCATCTGGAATGGCCATGGACACAGAGGCAGAGATAGATCCCTGTAAAGTGGATGGCACTTGCCCTGAAGTCATCAAGGTGTACATTTTTAAAGCTGACCCAGGAGAAGACGACTTAGGTAACTTTTCATCTTGATGAAATACAACCTTGTTGCCTCTGGGTTACTTAGGTTAAGAACATTTGAAATCTTTTCAGAAGATAACTTTTAATCAAGAACTCTATTGCAGTCCCAGAAAGCTGTGTGAAATGGAAGAGGTGGAAATGAAATTTTCAGATAAATTCTTCGAGCCTTCTTCTTTGATAGGTGGCACCGTAGACATCGTAGAGAGTGAGCCTGAGAATGACCATGCAGTTGAACTACTTGATCAGAACAACACTGTTCGGGTTCCCAGGGAAAAGATGGTTTATATGGCCGTCAATGACTCGCAGCAAGAAGATGAAGAAATAAGTAAGTAGGTGGCCTTATCGTGGGACAAAAGATTGTGTTTCTGTAGGGTTCTCTATATAGTGGCTTTGTTTTAAGTTATTATCTTTAAGTAATTGTACAAAAAGATGTGAATCACCATGTCAGTTTGTGAGTACAATGCATCTTGATCAGTGTCTCCCTTTTTATCATTCTCCCTTCTCTTTCTCAAACCCCCGTCCTCTCAATTCTATATTGCTTTAGCGTACTTTTTGAGGTTTTGCTGCCATATTCTGAAGGAAACAAGTGCCATCCACTTTAAGTTGCTGCCATGCAAGTGACTATGTATGTATGTTTAGAAGTTACTTTCCAAACAAATGTGGTCGAGAAATGACTAATTCATTCAGTAAACACTTACTGAGTGCTTAGTACATGAAAGTGATATTCTAGGTATATAATAAGTATCTGGACCTTCTTGCCATGTTCTTATTAACTGAATTGAAGTATAAAAGCATCTTTTCCTATGATACCTGTATACCTGGTCAGAAAAGTTCATATACATTTCTACTTAGATGTCGCGGAAATTGCTGATGAAGTGTATATGGAAGTGATCGTGGGTGAGGAGGATGCTGCAGCAGCAGCTGCTGCCGTGCACGAACAGCAAATAGACAACAGCGAAATGAAAACCTTCATGCCAATCGCATGGGCGGCGGCTTATGGTAAGTCGTGGAGCTGCTCTGGTTTGAGTTAATATCAGTACACTGCAAGGATTGGTTGATTTAAACCAGAGTAAAGGAAAATTATAAAGTCTGCGTTTTTTGTTCTGGGGCTTGAACTCAGGACCTGCGTGCTATTTCTGAGCTTTTTTTTTTTTTTTTGCTCAAGGCTAGTACTACCACTTGAGCCCCAGCTGAACCTTCTAATAGAAGTCTACTTTGTATCTTTACCTTTGACAGGAATTTGCTTTGTGTGTCTATTACATAGAAGGAAGTACTGCAAGCAGTATTCAGGGTTTTAAGTTGAAATTTTTCATCTTGACTATATCTGGTCGGTGACTTCACAGTTTGGGAGCCAATATGGGAAAAGTTTTGAACGTGTTTTTAGCTTTGGGAGCTAGGAATTTCCCATGGTCTTGCTGTAACAAATTTATTTATAAACCCTATAACCCAGGATGGGCATTTTCTGTCATTCATGAGTATCATGGCTAACTTTTCACTGTCATAGTTAAAGAATTCCTCATTCTTTATCATTTATAATACTGTATAATTGTGTTTTTTAATACGCATTGTCAGGTAATAATTCTGATGGAATTGAAAACCGGAATGGCACTGCAAGTGCCCTCTTGCACATAGATGAGTCTGCTGGCCTCGGCAGACTGGCTAAACAAAAACCAAAGAAAAGGAGAAGACCTGATTCCAGGCAGTACCAAACAGGTGAGGGTTGTCGAGTTCCAAGGCGCAGCGTGCGCCGTGAGCTCTCCAGAAACTCTATGTGAATCCACAGGGGTGTCGTGATGGCGTTTTAGCTGTTAGACCACATGTAGCTTTTGTGTGTGGAATTTGAAAATGCAATTTTCAGAATTCAGTGATATTCATGAATGATTTCATTGGATAAAAAGAAAAGCATTAGAAATGGAAGAAAACAATTCAAAACTAGGGGGATTTTTTTTTTTTAATGTGAAAATGAAAAAGAATCCTTCATCTAAGCACTAACTTTAAAAACTTAGTATATTTAAAAAATCCAATTATGTCAGCCTAAAACAGGCATAATTAACAGAGCAACAGGATAAGTGCTTTAGTTCTTATGACTTATTCTGCCTATTTTTATGCTGATTTGCATATTAAAATTTGAGTATATTGAAGCTTTACTATAAATTAACATAATGGATTTTTCTGAGTAACCAAAGCAAGAATTTTAATTACAATGCTGTTATTGTTACAAAGTAATTTCCTACAGATTTCTAAAATCTGAGTTGATAGACAATCCATAATTACTCATTAATTTTGATAAACTGGAGAGGTGCAATTGGTGCAGTACTACTGAAGGAATTTTCCAAACCAGGTTCTCGTTATTACCAGATTATTTTGTCCCTTACGTAGGAAAATAATGTTACCTTTCTAAGTTTGGAGTCCTTGGGACTACCAGTAGTTTCCAGAACACACTAAAATTGTAAGAAATGATTGCAGAATTTGGCTTGATCATTCATGCTCCTGTCTTTTCCTTTCTTAGCAATAATTATTGGCCCCGATGGTCATCCCTTGACGGTCTACCCTTGCATGATTTGTGGGAAGAAGTTTAAGTCGAGAGGTTTCTTGAAAAGGCACATGAAAAACCATCCTGAACACCTTGCCAAGAAGAAGTACCGCTGTACTGACTGTGATTACACTACCAATAAGAAGATAAGTTTGCACAATCACCTGGAGAGCCACAAGCTCACTAGCAAGTCTGAGAAGACCACCGAATGCGATGACTGTGGGAAGCATTTCTCTCACGCTGGGGCTTTGTTTACTCACAAAATGGTGCATAAGGAAAAAGGAGCCAACAAAATGTACAAGTGTAAATTCTGTGAATATGAAACAGCTGAACAAGGGTTGCTGAATCGCCACCTTTTGGCGGTCCACAGCAAGAACTTTCCTCATATTTGTGTAGAGTGTGGCAAAGGTTTTCGCCACCCATCAGAGCTTAAAAAGCACATGAGAATCCATACCGGGGAGAAGCCGTACCAATGCCAGTACTGCGAATATAGGTCTGCAGACTCTTCAAACCTGAAAACTCATGTAAAGACTAAGCATAGCAAGGAGATGCCATTCAAGTGTGACGTTTGTCTTCTGACTTTCTCAGATACCAAAGATGTGCAGCAACACGCTCTTATCCACCAAGAAAGCAAAACACACCAGTGTTTGCATTGCGACCACAAAAGCTCAAACTCGAGCGATTTGAAGCGACACATAATTTCAGTTCACACCAAGGACTATCCCCATAAGTGTGACATGTGTGATAAAGGCTTTCACAGGCCTTCAGAACTCAAGAAGCATGTGGCTGCCCACAAGGGTAAAAAAATGCACCAGTGTAGACATTGTGACTTTAAGATTGCAGATCCATTTGTGCTAAGTCGCCATATTCTTTCGGTTCACACCAAGGACCTTCCATTCAGGTGTAAGAGATGCAGAAAGGGATTTCGGCAACAGAATGAGCTTAAAAAGCACATGAAGACCCACAGCGGTCGGAAAGTGTATCAGTGTGAATACTGTGAGTATAGCACTACAGATGCCTCAGGCTTTAAACGGCACGTTATCTCCATTCATACAAAAGACTACCCTCACCGCTGTGAGTACTGCAAGAAAGGGTTCCGAAGACCCTCCGAAAAGAACCAGCACATAATGCGACATCATAAAGAAGTTGGCCTGCCCTAACAATACTCCCACCGTCGTTTACAGAGAAACTGGCCTTGAAGCAGAAAGTTCATTTAAAAGCCAACCAGTCTTGTTCACATACAATACTGTATATTGATTTATGCTGTGTACAAATAGAATTATGCTTAGTTGAATTCTTTCTTTTTTTTTTTTTTTTTTTTTTTTTACATTTTGTTCAGTAGTGTGTTCTGAGTTCTATTCAGTTTGTTTAATAAATGGGGAAAAGCAGCAACCAGCTCTAGTTGCTTTTAATAAAGCAATGCCTGATTCTGCATTGAATTTTTCTATCTTAGAAGTTTTGTATTTATTTAAGTACTTAACCTGGCTTACCTTGATGGTACTCTAATGAGACCCTTAAGGTAACTTCAGATTGATAAACTCTGAAAGTACTCATGTTGACTTTTTTTTCCCATAAATTTCTCACAATAAAATTTTCAGAGACATCTAATGGGAACGGGTGATTTTCTGGTCAGGTCTGATGATCACAATGTGGAGGTCATTTGCTTATCTTGCTTAATATTTTCAGACCATATGGCCATGGAAGTTTCCATTTGAGCTTTTGTGTCCCTGGCTAAGAACAATGGCTGGGTTTGTGTTTATTTGTTTATTTGTTTTTTTTTTTTTTCATTTTGTTTAGCAGACAAAATATACTTCTTATAGTTTTCTTTGGGCTATTTACAGCAAAGTTCTTAGAAAACCTTATTGGAATGTTTTACTCAGTCCTGTTTCAATTATTCTATCTGTGCTGCTTTTTCTTGGAATGGTTGTGTGCTATAAATGAAACTTACAGAGGACGCCATTTTGGAATCTCCTAGAGGCAACTTGTGGCTAATAGGATTTTTTTTGCAACTTTCTATATGTAAATGTACCCTGAATTATATATATACACATATATATATATATATATATATAACATGTATCTGTGTGTATTGATTATTTTACATGTTTATACACACAACCCCCAGTAGTAGTTGTTTAAAGTCTATAATGAAAAGTATTAAATTTACAATAACATGAAAGATGCAGGGATGCATGAGAGAGCGTTTTGTAAGTCTTGCTCTTCAGAGAGATTACTCAGGTGAAGAATTAGAAGGAAAATAAGGACACTAGTATTTTTAAAGAGTAAGATATTTTCTTTTAAATATCTTTGGTAATTAAGAAATAATCGAAAAATAGAGGTAAGATGTTTATAGATAGAATGTTTTCATACAGTTTCAGCTCCATGCCTTTATATTTTTCTGAAAAGCTAATGAATATTAAATAGGAGCCTTTCAGTTCTCTCTGAGAAGCTTGAGAGAGAAACACCATCTTACTAAATGAGGTGGGGGGAAGGAAGTGATGGCTCCGTGGACCAGAGCAAGGGGTACTAATTAGGACTTACACTTTGTAAGTTCAACCTGCTCTCTGTCATGTCTTCAAACAGTTACAATTAGCAAACGTTAAAAACTTAACACTCAAGTTGGCTTGGATTAGAAAGATAAAGGTGTTCCAAGTGCATAAGTCAAGTCTGAGGCCTCTGTCTTTCATAGTTCTGTTTTTCTTTGACAGTTGGGGCAATTTTTACTATATAGGTCTTATGCATTTATAAAATGAACTTGGTTAATTAGAATTTAGTTATGTTAAGATGACTCTTGGGGAACAAAAGCCGTTTTTAAGAGTCCCTGGAATTGGCTTTTGGCACACATAATCTGGCACATCATGGGAAATTTAGATGTTTCTTTTTCTCCCAATTGATAACTGCCTTGTCCACCTTGTTAATGGTGCTTCACCCTCTTCATGCCTTTAGGGATTTTTTTTCTTTCCTTTTTTTAAAAAACTTTTCATCTGCATCTTTGCCATCACTATTTGTATCAAGAGTTATATTTTTAGAGATAGATAACTAAAACATTTGGTATCTGGCAAGCCTCTGAAGTACTAGATTGATCTAGTTTAGTTCTAAGTCAAGTGCTTTAGGCTGGTATAAATCCTAATAGAAATGCCAGTCAGAGCCAAGGCATGCATGGGCTCCCTGATCCCGTAGGGAATTCCTGTGCCCTTGTAGCTGCCCCCAATGTACTTTCTGGAAAAGTAATTTAACAATTGTATGATTTATTGCCCTGCTATTCTTGAAAGCTCTGTCTGTTTTTTTGTGAGAACCTTTAAAATCTGCCCCAGAAATATGGTAAAACAGTTAAATGGAAGTGGAAATTTTATTAATTTTAAAACATTCTATCAATTTAATAAGGAAAACATTCAGCAATTAGGCCATTTAACTATATTTTTTTAAATAAACTGAAAGATAAAGAACACAATACTTTACATACTTTATATTTCTCTTTACATAATCTGGAATTATATACAGTTTTTTTTTTCTTTTTAAAGCACAATATCAAAGCCTTTAAAAGGTATTTAAGGGTTTGGTCAAGTGAATATAAAATGTGTGTGTCTGTATAAAGAGAAAATGGAATTGTTGTCACTGTTATGTACTGACATTAGTTACAATTAGTTTTAATTGCTAAAACAATTTTGATTAGCAAAGCTAAAAATGTTTCAGTTAAATGTTTTAAAGAGGTACAGATTTTTACAAGGACATAATATAAGTTATTGTTCTGTAGAAATATCTTATTAAATATTGTACGTCCCTCCCTCTGTACACTTTGTAAAAAAAAGTACATAAAAAGAAAATCATATAGGGATGTGTGACATTATTGTAATTGTGTACTTGAGAATAACGTGCAAAAATAAAAATCAGAATATTTTCCTGTTAACGAATGTTTAGTCTATTTGATACCAGTACTAAGTTAATGCTTTTTTCTTAAGAAAAAAAAAATGTACAGTTTTTGTAAACCTAATAAATTACATCAAAAGCGATGGGTTATTTTCACCCCTCCCCATTTCTTATTTCCTTTTATGTAGCAGTGGAATACAAACTGATTACTTTGAATTTTGCGACTCGGATGCAGATACTGATAATATTTCAGTCCTATGAATTTGCAAGTAATATTTCAGAGAAGATAGGAGGTGATTGGTGAGTCCTTTGATGAGCATGTCATTGAAATTAATTTTTTTCTTTTATCTTCATAAAATATTTGTTTTGTTAGCATTGCTAGTTCCCCTGAGACAAATTACCCATGTGCAAAGTGGGTTTTGAGAGCACTTAAGTTTATTTCGAGTATGAATCTACAGCACATTCAATGGAAGCTGTCACCAGTTCTGCTGCAGAATCCCCGCCTTTACTTACCCCTTTGTGCCCTGTTTTTGAGTGCTCAGTAGACACTAATATACTAGAGGTTGGTCATTGTCATAGTCAAAATTGGAAGTTAGGTAAAAGTTCTCAGGAGTTAGATTTGTTCCACCTTTGACTTTAAGAATGAGATTCTGTAGTTCTCCGCCTGAAAGAACAAGTTTTGGCCGGATAGTCATTTTGAAACTAGTAAATAAGCAAAACTTGAGCTAGATGATCAAGAGAATGTGGCGAACGTCTCTGTCGAGAGCCATAAATCCCACAAAACTGTAGCATGCGGAAAAACACTGACACCTGACAAAAGGCAGCTAACCTGTCTGTGATCTCATCCAGTCAGGTAGCACGCTGCCCTCTTGTCTGGGAATGTCAGTATTAACAATTGCCTTGATTCCCAGCAAATTCTAGGGTTCATCAAAAGAAAAGCACGAACAATCACAATCCTGAAAGGGGCAATATTTCAGAGCAGTGGTTTTCTAAGCATGCACCTGGCAGCACTGACTGACAGCATGTGGAGAGAGCCCTTGTTAAAGTGGTAAATTCTCAGCCCCTTCCCCCCCCCCCCCCCCCAGTCCCTACTGGATTGGGAAACTAGGCATAGGGCCCCGTGATCGGTTTTAACATGCTCCCCAAATGATTCTCTGACATGCCTCAAGTTCGGAAAATGATGTTTTAGAGCACTTGAAGACGTTGAAATATTACTGGTGTAACAAAATGTGTGGTAGCATAACCACAGAGCTACTAGAAATGGGCAAGTGAGGGTGTTGTAGGACCCAGAAAGTTTCTACCTTTGGTTTACGCTTGTTAAGTGTGAGCCTGCCAGGCAATAAGTATATCCTTTCGAGCATGTGTAAATAGTCTATACTTTCCTGCATCTTATATGGCCTCTCAAAGTTGTATTCTTCAAAAGTAAATGAAGTCAGAGATTTGGCAAAAGTAAAAAAGAAGGGCTGAAAGTGTATGGATGTGTGTGTGTATGTGTGAGAGGATGTGTGTGTGTGTGTGAGTGTGTGTGTGTGTGAGTGTGTGTGTGTGTTGGCCCAGTTTTACATAAGTAATTCATAACCATTTTGCCACATTCTGCTGCATTTTAGATAAGGTCAAGATTAAATTTGCTCTATGGATTTTGTTTTATCTTTTGTTTCTTGTATATATTGTTTGCCTTTTTCATGAAATCCTGGCTTTGTTATATATTGTTCTTGTTATTTTTGACATCTTTGCTATTGTAAATAAATCCTATTTTGTTTTACGTTACCCTAGTGGAGTGTTGGCTAAAGACAAAGCATATACACACAAGAATGGCTCTCTCTCTCTCTCTCACACACACACACACACACACACACACACACAGAGAATGGCACACACAAACACACACAAACAAGGAGACTTGAGTCACATAGTTAATACAAGCCAAAAGTTTTATTTCCCTTGTCACTAAGAAACATTCAACACTTCTCATACCAAAGAGACCACTGTCGCCTGTGGGTATGGCGTCTGTACCAATTTGGGGTTTAAAATCAAACCTCTGTAATAGAAATAAATACTTAGTCTATCAAGTTTGAGGTCAAAACCTAGAATTCTTTTCCTTTACATGTTTTTTTTTTTTCCTATTACCCCCATGTTATTTATCTTCTCAGTATTAGTGAACATAAGGCTTTACCACTGTTGTGACATGCTAATGTTGTAAAGCCACTGGCATAACCTTCTACCAAAACCCTGCTTCAGAACTCTAGGTGTCATTTAGCTCTGTGAATGACTACACAAACACCTGAACACGTTGGTTGAAATGACAAAACAGTGAACTAGACACCTCTTTATTATTTTCATTTATTTGTTTTGCTTTCTAAAAGATTCTTGCAGAACAGCTTTTCTTGCCTCTGTCCTCTCTGCACTCTAACCACGCTGGAAATAGACACAACAAACAACCGCTTAAGTATGTGACTGTTCTAGTGGTGCTGAATTAGAGAATTGAGGCTGACATGAGTTCGCCTGCAATTTCCTTTCCTCTACTGTAGGTCTTGACTAATGCAGCCAACTCACTTTAAGGCATGGGACCTACCTTCCACTGCTCTTGAGAGTTTTCTCTCAGATAAATAGAGTATCCTCTGTAGCCCTCCCAGGTTGGGACACAGAAAGATAGCAAGAGCTCCCCTACGCCATCTCATAGTCTGATCAGCATTGTCCTCTGCTATTAGCACACTAAGGAAAGGCAAGGTCTTCTTTAAATGTGTCCATTTCCCCTTACGGTTTTTTTGGTTTAGTTTTTTATTATTGCAAAGGTGATGTACAGAGAAGTTACATTCATATAAGTCAGGTGGTAAGTACCATTTCTTTGTGAACAGTGTCACTTCCCCCTATGGATTTTTATTGCTTCCTTTTATTGTATTTTTTAAAGTCAGTTGCAGAGGTTGAACTCAGGGCCTGGGTGCTGTCCCTGAGCCTCTTTGTGCTCCAGGCTAGCACTCTACCACTTGAGCCATGGCACCACTTCATTTTTGTTTTTGTTTTTTTTTTGAGGTTTGTTTTGTTTTTTTTTTTGTTTTTTTTTTGTCGGCCGTGGGGCTTGAACTCTGGGCCTGGGCGCTGTCCCTCAGCTCTTCAGCTCAAGGCTAGCGCTCTACCACTTGAGCTACAGCGCCACTTCCGGTTTTCTGGTGGTTTATTGGAGATAGGAGTCTCACAGTCTCTCTTGCCCGGGCTGGCTTTGAACCGCGATCCTCAGATCTCAGCCTCCTGAGTAGCTAGGATTACAGGCGTGAGCCACCAGCGCCCGGCTTTGTTTTGTTTTTTAAGTGGTTAGTTGGAGATAAGAGTCTCATAGGCTGCCCAGGCTGGCTTTGAACTGTGATTCTTGATCTCAGGCTCCTGAGTAGCTTACAGGTATCAGCCACTGGCACCCAGCTTTATTGTACTTATTTATTTTTGTCAGTGGTGGGGCTTGAACTCTGGGCCTGGGTTCTGTCCCTGAGCTCTTCAGCCCAAGGCGAGTGATCTACCACTTAAGCCACAGCACCACTTTCAATTTTCTGAGTGGTTTCTTGGAGATAAGAGTCTCACGGACTTTCCTGCCTGGGCTAGCTTGGAATTGTGATCCACAGATCTCAGCCTCCTGAGTAGCTAGGATTACAGGCGTGAGCCACCGGCTCCCGGCTATTGTATTTACTTTTAAATAATAGTTTTCTTTATTATTTTTGTCAGTCATAGAGCTTGAACTGGAGGCCTGGGCACTGCCCCTGCACTCTTGCTTAAAGCAAGTGCTCTACCATGTTGAGCCACAGCTCCACACTTCTGGTTTTCTAATGGTTAATCGGAGATAGTCTCACAGACTTTCCTACCCTGGCCACTTTTGAACTGTGATCTTCAGATCACAGCCTCCTCAGTAGCTAGGATTACAAGTGTGAGCCACCAGTACCCAGCTAATTTTTTATGTTTTTTTTTTTAAATTGTAGAAATACTGTACAGAGGGGTTACAGTTACATGAGTAAGGTAATGAGTACATTTCTTATCGAGCATTGTTACCCCCTCCTTTGTTTTTCCCCTACCATCCCTTTCCTCCCCACCTCCACCCCCTCCCTCCCCCCCTCCAAGTTGAAAGTTCGTTTTCAACACTGTCTTGTACATCTCATTGTTACAGTGGGTTAGCCTGTATCCTTATTTCAATATTGTATTATTTCCCTTCCCCTCCCCAAATTAGAGAAATGTATATACAAAGATGAAGAGTACCGACATCAAATACAGTGAAAACGGGTTATACTTTGGGGGAAGAACATACAAAAGAAACCAATATCACATAGTACATTTTATTTTTTTTAAATTTTTTGGGGGGGTCTGGTCGTGGGGCCTGAACTCTGGGCCTGGGCGCTGTCCCTCAGCTCGTCAGCTCAAGGCTAGCGCTCTACCACTTGAGCCACAGCACCACTTCCGGCTTTTTTCTTTTTTGCTTATGTGGTGCTGAGGAATCGAACCCAGGGCCTCAAGCATGCAAGGCAAGCCCTCTACCACTGAGCCACCTTCCCAGCCCACATAGTACAATTTAAATGCATTAGAAACAATAGCAAGAAAGAAAACAAAAAGCAAGAAAGTTGTGTCCCTATCTTGGGGTTCATTTCCTAATTTTATTGTTATTATTAAGGTGTTGTACAGAAGGGTTACCTTGTCATAAGTCAGGTAATGAGTATAATTCTTTGTGGCCAATGTCATCTCTCCCTTTGCTTTAGAAAAGCAACTTTAAAGGGCAAATGTAGGTGGGGTGGGATAGCATTGCTGCTGGAGTTAAGGCCTTGAGTTGGATCTTAAGCACTGTGAAAGGGCAAATTTAAAACTATTGGAAGATGGAGATCTTGCCAATTTTTTTTTTTTTGGTTCCAGTCCTGAGCTTTGGACTTGGGGACTAAGCACTGTCCCTGAGCTTTTGTGCTTAAGGCTGATGATGCTCTACCACTTTGAATCATAGCACCATTTAAGCTTTTTGGTCATTAGTTGGAGATTGGAATTTCACTGGTTTTCTTGCTTCTTTCTGATCCTTACATCTCAGCCTCCTGAATAGTTAGGATTACAGGCGTGAGCCACTGGTGTCTGACTACTGCCAATTATTTTTATTGCTCTTGTAGTCAAAATTGGAAAAAAAAAAAAAAGATTATTCCCACTTCCCCCTTTATTAGATTTTTCAGGTTGGTGGAATGACTCAACTGGTTACAAAACCATGCACATAAATCTGGAACATGATTACACTTCTTTTTTTTTTTTTTTTGCCAGTCTTGGTGCTTGAACTCAGGGCCTGGGCACTTGTCCTTGAGCTTTTCGTGCTCAAGGCTAGCACTCTACCACTTGAGACACAACACCACTTCTGGCTTTTTCTGTTGATATGGTACTAAGGAATTGAACCCAGGGCTTCATGCATGCTAGGCAAGCACTCTACCACTAAGCCACCTTCCCAGCCCATTATTACAGTTTTTAAGATCGCCTTTACTGAGTCTAAATTTTATCCACTTTAAAAAAATTGCAAAATACTTGTTATGCTGGGTGTCGGTGGCTTATGCTTGTAATCTTAGCCTTCTTACTGTCACGATGTGGTAATGTGGTGGAGGATATCTCATGGGATGGGGAGGGAGGAAGAGTGACCGAAAAGAGGAGGGGAGAGGGGGAGGGGAGGGGAGATGAGGAAAGAGGAGGAGGGCAAGGGTGGAGAGAAGAGAAAAGAAGAGGAGAGGAGAAGGGAAGAGAGAGGGAAAGGAGAGGAGGGGCAGAGAGGAGAGGAAGGGGAAGGAGAGGAGAGGAAAAGGGAGAGGGGAGAGGATGAGGGCCCAAATTACTCAGTACTGTGAAATGATGTTGCAAAGAGCCCTTGTGAGCATTAGCTCTTAAGGGGTAGCACATCTTAATACTCTTAGTGATGAAATTCAACCTGAGGCTTGGAGGAGTCATTCAAACCGTAGCACCTCCCTGTCCCTTTGAGACTATTGGAAGCACAGCACAGTTCCGGTCTATGAAGTCAGAGTTTTCTACAAAGCTGCTCAGCTGTTCTGGCTGCTGCTTTAAACTCAGTAAATGCTTTGAGGGGGAAAAGCAGCACTGGCTTTTGGTTTGGTCTTTTTGTTTCTCATCATCATCTTGGCTCTCGAGTTGTCACGGCATTGGTAGCTATCTGATAGCTTCAAAGCCAGTTTGAAACATCATTGTTCTGGGGGCACTTCGTGGGAGAATAGGAAAGCAAGAAGTTAGTCCACTCTTGCCGCAAATCGAACATCATATTCCACTTTTCCTTGTATGTTCTATTTCATCACAGGGGTCTCCAGTTTGCAAACACCTTGTGATTAGCAGCTCCACAGGCATCTAGGATTCGTTCTAAATTGATAGGGATCACCACTACCCATGATCACCATCACAGTGGCAAGCAAGGTTTTTCGCTCTATTTTAATTCAGCGTTCGGTTTGCTGGATTGTAGTCAGAAAAATATTTCCCTGGGATCCTCTTTCCCCTGATGCAACGGCCTTGATTTCTTTCCAAATCCGTTTGTGCAGCTGCTATCCTTGAATTATTTCTTAATATTTCCTGGTTATGCATACCGTTTCTTTAATGTATCTTTTTCCCTTTAGCGTGCAGAGTTTTATCATATACTGGAGGCGTAAGAGTTGACACTCTTGAAGGGGGCTTAGGGAGGAAACCTTTAAATCCTTGCATATCCAAATGTGTCTTTTTCTTTACATTTAAATATATTTTTTGTTCTCTTTAGTTTGACAAAGAGGTTTCAACTCAACATGTCAGTTCTTGAGTACATGTATCTCGATCAATGTCACCTTTTCCACCATTCTTCCCATTCCCATTCATCTCAAGTTACCAAGTAGGTCTTTATGTGGTTTCCACTCTTGACAATTGACACTCTATTATTCCATTGCTTACAGCATTTAGAAATACAGATGAGAGAGCTAGACACTGGTGGTTCACATTTGTAATTCTAGTTACTCAGGAGACTGAGATCTAAAGATTATGGTTCAGCCTGGGTTGGAAAGTCCATGAGACATCTCCAATTAACAACAACAGGCCAGAAATAGAGCTGTGGCCCAAGTGGTAGAGCTCTAGACTTGAACACAAAAGCTCAGGGACAGCTCTTAGGCTCTGAGTTCAAGCCCCAGGACCAACACACACACACACACACACACACACACACACACACACACACACACACAGGCACACACACACACACACACACAGAAATGCTGATGAGAATTCAAAAGTTCATCCTATTCTCTTTTGTTCATATCTGGGAAATTTTCATCTCATTTAAAAATGATTTTCTCTTGTTTATCTTTAACTCTCCACAACTCCCATTAGATCTGTGCCAGCATTTCTGGATTGGTCCTTGTTCTCATCACTTTTCTTTTACATTTTAATCTCTTTTGTTTCTTCTTGGCATAGTGTTCCAAGCAAATCACTCAGAAAAACTTCTCCAGCTAGAGGTCTAGGTATTCAAAATTTATTTTTTTTCCATCATAATTAGTCTTGTTCTTAACCACCAATTCTTGTTTTAGGCATATGAGAGCCTTTCTAATCTTCCCACAGATGTTAATTATCATTAATTTTCAGTAATCTTCTATTTGCTACATCTACCCTTAGTCATTTTCATGTAAGTCAGAGTCTTATGTGATTCATTTATTGCAAGGCATCCATCCAAAGAAATCTAGGTCAACAGCTAAAATTCATGACAAGTAATTTGTGGCTTTAGTTCATCTCTTGAGAAGAGCCAAAGAGGAAATGCACTTTTAATTCCTACCTAACATCTGAATTGTTCCTTCTCTCCAATATATCTTATACTTTTGGCAAGCAAGCAATCTCTGCACATCTCTCCAGTTTCCCGCCATTACTGCCCAGCCCTCTCTGAGTCCCTGCTAGTACTGAGTCCTTGCAGCTTCCTTTCCTCTTCTCTGTCTATTTTCTTCTTACTGGAATCTCTAGATTTGACACTGAAAAAACTCTTGTATATCTTTGTGTAGATTTTCTGTGGCTCATAACAAAGGAAAGTTAGGAGTTGTAAAATGAAGAATCTTTCTCCTTTGGAAATTGAACATAGTAGACCAGGCACTGGTAGCTCACACCTGTAGTCAATCCTAACTACTCAGGAGGCTGAGAGCTGAGGATCACAGTTCAAAACGGCAGAAAAGAGTGTGAGACTTTTATCTCTAATTAACCAGCAAAATGCAGTAAATGGAACTATGGCTCAAGTGATAGAGTACCAGCCTTGAGCAGACAAAGGAGGTAAACAAGAACACAAGGCCTTGAGTTCAAACCCTAGCACTGGGGGTGGGGAAGAGAGAATATCTCCATATATAGTCTTCAATTAACTACTCGAAAGACTGCCCCATGATTCCATCATGCTCATACACTCATCAATTCCAGAATTTTCTAGCTGTCTTCCTCAGTCCTCTCTTGGGTTTGTGTGGGTCACAAACTTGATCCTTACCTTATATGTACTTTTTTCTTCAAGACTTCTTCAAGATTTCTGGTTTGTCTTTTTAGTAGTGTTGTACACAATTTAATATTTTCCTGTTCTTTCAGGCATTTGGAAAGGATTTATGTATATGTAACCAGTTTGCAATCTTTATCTTAATGCCAGGAGGCTGCCTTAAAAGGGAGCAAGCTCTGCATTATCACAGGCTTTCATGTTTAAGTAGAGGGATATGGAAGCTATTCAAGTTTATGATAAGGAATTGCGCTCTCTGAGTGAATTTCAAAAATGTTCACTGTGACCAATAAAAGGAAATATATTTTCATGGAAATTCATTCAGGATATACACACCATACATACATATAACTGAGATTGGGTTTCATGAACTAATGTTTATCCTGTGGGTGAACTGCAATTTTTCTATTGTATTTCATTAAGATATTAATCTAAGTATGACACTAAAAGTCCAAGAAATGAAAGAAAAAATAAGTAAATTGGACTTAATGGAAATTGAAAACTTTTGTGTCAAAAACACTCCACAAAATGAGAGAAAATATTTGCCATTTGTATATCTGAGGACAGTTTAATATCTAAAATGTATGAGAGACTTCAACAACTCAATGACAAACAAGCAAACAAAAGGCCAGTTTCAAAGTGGGTAAAGCAGGACAAAAGTGTCTCACAGCCTGGAATCCTAGTTATGTGGGAGGCAGAGATGGAAGGATCATGATTTGAGGCCAGTCTGAATACAAAAAAATATCTTGACACTCATTCTCAATCAATGGCTGATTATGGTAACTCCTACCTATTATCCCAGCTAGGGGGAAAACACAATGGCTGGGCCCAAAGGCACTCACTTGCCATCCCTATCAAAACAGGAGGAACAATCAGGAAGATCATAGCCCAGGTTGGTCTGGCCAGAACTGGAGACCCTACCTCAAAACTAATATAGGGGCTGGGAAGGTGGCTTAGTGGTAGAAGGCTTGCCTAGCATGCATGAAGCCCAGGGCTCAATTCCTCAGTACCACACTAACAGAAAAAGCCGAAAGTGCCATGGTGGCTCAAGTGGTAGAGTGCTAACCTTGAGCAAAAGCAGCTCAGGGACAATGCCCAGGCCCTGAGTTCAGGCCCCAGGACTGGCAGAAAAATAATAGTATAAAAAGAGTCAGAGTATGATTCAAGTGGTAGAGCATCTCCTAGAAAAGTGAAAAGTCCTGAGTTCAATCCTCAGTAGTGAACAAAAGTAAACAAAGACCAATAGACATGTTCCAAAGAAGACATAGAGATGACTAATACATGGGGAAAATGTTCAATATTATTAGTCATTAGAGATGATGAAAACCACAATGAGATGATCACTTCCTACCCACCCAAACAGGTATTAGCTAAAAAATAGAAAATAAAAAAGTGCTGGACAGGATGTGGAGAAATTGGAGGCCTCGGGCATGACTGGTAGGATTATAAAATGGTGCAGTGGGTGAAAAAAAAAAACCTTCTCAAAAAAATGTTCAACATAGCCGGGCACTGGTGGATCACACTTGTAATCCTAGCTACTCAGGAGGCTAAGATCTGAAGATCATGGTTCAAAGCCAGCCCAGGCAGGAAAGACCATGAAACTCTTATCTCCAATAAACCACCAGAAAACCGGAAGTGGCGCTGTGGCTCAAGTGGTAGAGCGCTCGCCTTGAGCTGAAGAGCTGAGGGACAGCGCCCAGGCCCAGAGTTCAAGCCCCACGACCGACCAAAAAATAAATAAATAAATAAATAAAGTAGGGATGGACTCAGATATTTGCAAACTGATTATGTGACAATAAGATTATTCGCACTAGCCACAAAGGTAAAAACAATTCAAACAACAGTGGGCAAATGAATGGATAAACATATATATCTAAATAGTGGAATATCAAACCAAACTATTGAAGTTCTGATCCATTGTACAACATGAGTTCACCTTAAAAACATTATGTGACGTGAAACAAGGGAGATGTTAAAACAGCCTACTATATGATTATACTTCCATGAAAATATCTAGGATGGACAAATTCACAGAGGCAGATGAGAGGGGAAGAAAGAATGGGAAGTTATTACTTAAATCGGTTTGGATGATAAAAAGGTTCTGAAAATAATGGTGATAGTTAAGCAATACTTTGAGAATACAGAATGCCATTGAATTCTATACTTGCAATAGTGAAGTTTATTATATGCATTTTGCCACAATAAAATTTGTGATATAGGGGCTGGGATGGTGGCTCAGTGGTAGAGCGCTTGCCTTGCATGCATGAGGCCCTGGGTTCGATTCCTCAGCACCACATAAGCAGAAAAAGCTGGAAGTGGCGCTGTGGCTCATGTGGTAGAGCACTAGCCTTGAGCTGAAGAGCTGAGGGACAGTGCCCAGGCCCAGAGTTTAGGCACCATGACTAGCAAAAAAAAACAAAAACAAAAACAAATTTGTGATATAGCTGGATGGTTCATGCCTGTAATCCTAGCTACTTCAGGCGAGTGAGATCTGAAGATCAAGGTTCAAAGCCAGCTAGAGTAGAAAAGTATATGAGATTTTTTATCTCCAATTAACCAGTAAAATGCCAGAAGTGGAGCTGCAGCTCACGTGGTAGAACACTAGTCTTAAGTGAAAAAGTCAAATGAGAGCACAAAGATTTGAGTTCACACCCCAGTACTAGCACCAAAAACAGTGATATAAAACCATTTATTAGCCAGGCGCTGGTGGCTCACGCCTGTATTCCTAGCTACTCAAGAGGCTGAGATCTGAGGATCACAGTTTTAAGCCAACCTGAGCAGGAAAGTCCAGTTAACCCTCAGAAAACTGGCTCAAATTGGTAAAACACCAGCCTTGAGTAGAAAAAGCTCAGGGACAGAACCTAGGCCCCGAGTTCAAGCTCCATAGCTGACAAACAAAACAAACAACATTTATTAAAAGGTGACATTGTCCAAAAAGAAATGTACTCATTACTTGACTTACAAAGCAGTGGCCCCTCTGTACATCATTTTTATAATAACAATAAAAATATTTAGTGGGGCTGGGAATGTGGCTTAGTGGTAGAGTGCTTGCCTAACATGCATGAGGCCCTGGGCTCGATTACGAAGCACCACATACACAGAGAAAGTGCTCAAGTGGTAGAGTGCTAGCCTTGAGCAAAAGACGCTCCAGGACAATGCCCAGGCCCTGAGTTCAAGCCCCAGGACTGACAAAAGAAATTTAGTCAATACCAGATCTCAAAATAAACACATTTATTTATTACAAACCAAGTTGATCTCCCAGCTCACCAGTATATTACATATTTTAGGTTGAGAAACACTGCTAAGTGTTCACAACAGCCCGCATAGGAAGAGAGGCTGGCATACCGGCAGCTAAGGCATGGTGAGTGGAAACAGCTAGCTGTTCTGGAAAGTACAGGATTTGGGTAGGCACAGTGGTCACATGTTTTGTTGGGTTTTTTGGTCCGTTGTAGGTGCTGAACTCTGGGCCTGGGCACTGTCCCTCAGCTCTTCAGCTCAAGGCTAGTGCTCTACCATGTGAACCACAGCACTGCTTCTGGCTTTTTCTGCTTGTGTGGTGCTGAAGAATCAAACCCAGGGCCTCATGCATGCAAGGCAAGCACTCTACCATTGAGCCACCTTCCCAGCCTGGATTTCCTTCCTTTTTGAGGCATTTCCTTCCTTCTCCCCTGTTGGCCCCATCTTAACAGCATAAACAGAGTACATAATTCCCATAGGGCTGTGACAGGGAGTTTCTGAGCTCCATCCCAATGATTCTTCTCTCCTTAAAAGTGTGGATTGCACTAATGAACAGAATATGACCAAAAGCAAAGGAGGAGGCTGCAATGCTTGATAAGAAATGTACTCATTATGTTGCCCATGTAATTGTAACCCCTCTGTACAGTATGTTCACAATAAAAAAACAAAAAGAATATGACCAACAGCCTGGGCTGTCCCATGTAGGATTAGGTTACAAAAGATGGTGACTTTGAAGCACAAATTCTCTCTGGTGCTTTTGTTCTGATGCCAAGGGGCTACTTACTGCAAGGAGAAGCCCACGCGGTGTTGGACCAAGAGCAGCCTCTGGCCATCAACCTGTGAGAATCTAGATCTCTCATTGTAACCAAGGCCTTTGGTCCAAATGCTTCTGACAACCACATTAGTGAGTTTAGCAGCAGCTCCCCCTCCCCGTGCTGAGCTTTCAAATGAACTGTAACCTGGGTCAACATCTTTTTTTTTGGGGGGGGGGTGGTTTGGTCGTGGGGCCTGAACTCTGGGCCTGGGCGCTGTCCCTCAGCTCTTCAGCTCAAGGCTAGCGCTCTACCACTTGAGCCACAGCGCCATTTCCAGCTTTTTTTCTTATGTGGTGCTGAGGAATCGAACCCAGGGCCTCATGCATGCAAGGCAAGCGCTCTACCACTGAGCCACCTTCCCAGCCCATGGGTCAACATCTTAATGGCTAGCTTATGAGAGACTGTTTTTCCTCTCCATATTTGTAATATTGTTATTGAACTCAGAGCATCAGAAGTACTGGACCACTTGAGCCGTGTCCCCAGCCTTTTTGATTGTGAGATTCACAAACTTTGCCCAGGCTGCCCTTGAACTGTGTTCTTTCTTCTTCTGCCTCCTGAATAGCTGGTATTAATCAGGCTATACACCATGGGGTCAGGCTAAGAAGTCTCATTCTTGAGGCACAGAAAGAGAAAACAATGCTAGCTTGAGTCAAAATGTTTTAGAATTCTTATTATTATTGCTAGTCCTGAGGTTTGAACTCAGGGTCTGGGCAGTGTTCCTGAGCTTCTTTTGCTCAAGGCTAGTGCTCTATTATTTGAGCCACAGTGCCATTTCTGGCTTTTTCTCTTTATGTGGTACTGAGAACTCAAACCCAGGGCTTCATGCATGCTAGGTGAGCACTCCACCACTAAGTTGCATTCCCAGCCCTAGAATTATTTCTTATGCAGCTAATATAGACAAATAATTCAGAGACCAATACCTGCTCACTAGTTCAGACAGATTTTCAAAAAACTTCCCAAGTTTCCTGTTTAAATTTGGCTTCGTAGGCCTCAGTAAAGGCTTTCCACGGTGCCTGCTTGTATAGCCTGTGAGACTTTGCCTTTCAAGGAGTACTTCTGGAGGTTTCTGGGGCCAGTCATAGTGTGTGTCCCTGTAAAGATGATATTACAGAGGCAAATCTTTATCAAATGCCATGTGATGCATTATTTTTAGTAATAATTTTTAGTTGTAACTAAATAACATGAACATATTCTCCTTATGGATGAGGGATTTTTTTTTTCTTTTTGCTTATGTGGTGCTGAGGAATCGAACCCAGGGCCTCAGGCATGCAAGGCAAGCGCTCTACCACTGAGCCACCTTTCCAGCCCTGAATGAAGGATTTTATAGAGTCCTGTTCGACGTTAACCTGATCTACATGCCTTTCCCTCACGTCTTCTCACCTTTAATTAGTAATTTGGAGTAAGTCTACACAGACTCAAACCAAATTATATGAACATGTACGTGTTTACATTTGTTTATTTCTTATTTTTATTTTTGCCAGTCCTGGGGCTTGAACTCAGGTCCAGGGCACTGTTCTTGAGCTTCTTTTGCTCAAGGCTAGCACTCTACCACTTGAGCCACAGTGCCACTTCCAGCCTTTTCTGTTTATGTGGTACTGAGGAATGGAACCCAGGGCTTCATGCATGCACTCTACCACTAAGCCACATTCCCAGCCCACTATTGTTCACTCCTTCTTGATTTTTTTCCCCACTTAACCGTCTCATCCAGTTATGAAATGTCTGTTGATAAATACGGGTATAGTTCATTCTTAGCCGTAAAATGGAACTACTTCCTTTGACTTTGTGTTTTCCTACTGGATGGCCTTTAGGATATGTTCAGATTTTCATCCTTCTATACAATGAACATCACACCCTCCCCATATCTGTGCCAGAATGTGTTTTTCTAGGGCAAACGTGTAGGAGAGGAAATGCTGGGTCATAAAATCTGTGCATCTTAAATCTCAGAGACACCACCAAATTGCTGCATGCCAAAATGGTTGTGCCAATTCACACTCCTTGAACTTCACACTCCTGTTAGCTTCCAATTTTGCCAGAATGTCATATTTTCCAGTCTAGGAAGTGTAAAAAACATGATTTCTTGTTTGACTTTTCATTTCCCTGGTTATACAAGTCTTTTTATATATCCATTGGCAGGTCCTCTCCTTTTAAAAAAAAATAGGGTTCCTATGAGAGAACTTCTGTGTGTATGTGTGTGGGGGTGGGGTGCAGGGAGTGGATTCAAGCCTCAGTGCCAACTACTCAAGAGAGTCTATGCATACCAGTTCTGAGAACACCCGCTGCCGAGTGCTGAGAAATTGAGCTCACCTACAACCTCTCCCTCTGGGGTGATGTACGGCTGCTGGCTTCAGCAAGGACACAGACTGGATAAGCTATCCAGTACACTAACTGCTTCACAGCGGACTGACGGAATGAAGGCCAAGGCGAGGGCGAGCGTGTTGGCATGACTAATTGCTTTGGATCAATGCAAAAGAGGTTGTGGAAAGAGCTAGATCCCCTGAATGAAAGGCAAGAGAAGACTATCAGATGCCTAAATAGGCAGAGACTAAGAAGGGCATAGATAGTCCTCTCCCCTCTCCTCAGAAATAAAAGTTGGGGATGCTTCACACCAGCAAGAAAGAGAAATTTAGATTGGATGATGGTGGGTTACAAAAATTAAAGATTCTAGCAGGGAACTAGTGGCTCATGCCTATAATCCTAGCTACTCAGGAGGTTGAGTTCTGAGGATCACTGTTCAAAGCCAGCCCAGGCAGGAAAATTCATGAGATTTTTTTTTTTCTGTTGGTTGTGGGGCTTGAACTCTGGGCCTGGGCACTGTCCCTGAGCTCATCAGCTTCAGGCAAGAGCTACCACTTGAGCAACAACACCACTTCTGGTTTTCTGGTGGTTTATTGGAGATGAGTCTCACAGACTTTCCTGCCCAGGCTGGCTTTGAACCGTGATCCTCAGATCTCAGCCTCCTGAATAGTTAGGATTGTAGGTGTGAGCCACCACTGCGTGAACGCATACGCGCGCACACACACACACACACACACACACACACACACACACACACACACACAAAGACTCTTGCTGAGCCTCAATTTTCTTCTTTATCTTAAAGAATTTGTTTTTTACCTCTAGCTCCTTTTCCTCAATATAGATAAAGACAGATAGACTGCCTTGTAGAATATAGGTTACAGCATTCCAATGGAATTAGAAGAGGAACAGATCTGATCCACAGAGATCTCTATCTCAAACTTGCAGAAGAGATGGAGGAGACTTTGGGAAGTATGAGTACATTCTGGCTTGTAAAGGGGGGTGATTCACATTATTTTGGGCAATGGAATTATCTATATGTATATATGTGTATCTGTATCTGGGAAGATTGGGCCCAAAGAGATGGATGGTTTTGTGCCACTGGAGGTTATCATTCAACTTTCATTCATTCTTCCTAAGAACACGCAGGATTACTTCTGAGCAATTCCCAAGGTGTGTGCCATCTTGGTGGAATGATAAATCAAGGCTCTGGCAGCCCTCCCACTATGGAAACTAAAGGCCCCATCTGCCAGATTTTTTTCTCTAATCTCTGCTGTAAGCCAAGGTGCCAGCGTGTTGCCTAAAGTATGTGAGGGTGACTCACTCTTCTGGAACTTTCTTAATCCTTTAATCCTAAATTGAGTGAAGCAAGTCCATTCATTCCAGAGGCAGAGCTGGGAAAGAGAGGCAAGCTCCCTCATTCTGTTTTGTTCCATTCACAGGAATATACAACAACTGTTTTTTTCTCTCTTGATATCTGGGGCTATTGCAAATGTTTTGGCTAGGAGCATCCTTGTATTTCTCTTTTGGTGCACATGTTCACACATTTCTCTTGGGCATGTGCCCAGGCGTAGAACTGCAATGGTAATAGAGATTACAGCGCGCATCTTGTCTCTGTGTGTGTGCTGATACTGAGTCTTGAGCTCAGGCCTCATGTTCTCACTTGGCTTTTTCTCTCAAGGCTGGTGCTCTACCACATGAGCCACTGTTCCGCTTCGGACTTTGGTGGTTAATTGGAGATAAAAGAGTCTCACAAAAGTGTTCTTCCTGGGCTGGCTTTGAATCTTACTCCTCAGATCTCAGCCTCCTGAAGTGGCTAAGATTATAGACATTACTCACTAGTGCCCACTACAACATTCATATATATTTTTTTGCCAGTCCTGGGGCTTGAACTCAGGACTGGAGCACTGTCCCTGAGCTTCTTTTGGTCAAGGCTAGCACTACCACTTGAGTCACAGCACCACTTCTAGCTTTTTCTGTTTATGTGGCACTGAAGAATTGAACCTGAGGCTTCATGTGTGATAGGCAAGCACTCTACCACTAAGCCATAGCCAGCCCTGAAGTCTAATGTTTATTAGCATTTCTGCCTGCTTTCTACACAATACCAAGATTCTAGAACTTTCCATGTGTATCCCTTCTGGTCTACATATCACTGCAATCATGTGTATTAAGCCCTACAAGATAATATCGTTGTATTGTATAGTTGCTATTAATTTAGAACTGCTCATATATTTATAATTTTGCTGGCACTTCATTAATTCCAGCAAGTATAAATTTCCATCAGTATAATTTTCTCTCACCAGAATGATACCTTTTGGTATTTCCTTGAACAAAATTCAACTAGTGACGAATTCTGCAACATTTTTTTTTATCTGAAAGTATATTTTTTTTCAGCCTTCAGTGGGGATTTCATTATTACATGTCTTCATCTCCATTTTTGAAGGATATTTCATTGAATATAAAATTTGAGGTAGGCAGTTATTTTATACTTCAGGTTATAATTCAATACTACATTATTATCATTTTTTCCTGTGGAAAATTTTTCCAAGTTTAGCCATCAGTAGCTCCCATGGATTACTCCTTTAAAGGTACTCTACGTTTGTCGTGCAGTTTATTTTATTTTATTGGCTCAAATGGGTACCTGCCTGGCAAGTGTGAAGCCTTCAGTTCAAACTTCAGTACTCCCCCCACCCCCAATCACAAATACAACTTGAGTTTCCCGTAACAAGCCAGTAACATAAACTTGAACGGCAAATTCACGCAAAGGCAAGTTCATGGTCACAGGATTTTTTTTTCCTCTATCCTATTTTCCTCCCTTCTGTTGGGACTTATCACCAAGCCACTGCAATCCCAATTTAACATGAAGAAGCTTCTTTTTTCAATCAAAGCCCCTATCTCTCTTGGACTCTGGAAGTTTTCAGACATTATCTCCTTAAATATTGCTACTTCTTGATGCTTTCTAGTTTGTTTCTCTGGAACTTTCACTAAATATGCTTTGATGTCTCCCAGTCTTATCTCCCTTGGTCTTAATAACATTTTTAAAATATTTTCAAGTCTCTTTATTACTGTACTGCTCATGACTGATGTCAGCTCTGTCTTCTTTTAAAAAGTATTATCTTCAAAGAGTTGTACAAGGGATTTCAATTAAACATGTGCATTTATGTGTTCAGTACATCAAGATCAGGGTCACCCTTCCAGCACTCACCCCTCCCTCCCTCTTCCTCCCTCCTCTTCCTCACTCCATCCTTCCTATCCAAAGCCCCATCAATTTATTCCATCTTCTAAATCACAAATTTGTACCATTCTTTTGTCCAGCTTTTGCTTGGCTGACGATTTACCACTTGAGCCACGCCTCTACTTCCAACTATTTTCCAATTAACTGGAAGTGATACTCTTGTGAATTTATCTGCCCAGGCTGGCTTCAAACTGATTCTTAGACCTCAGTCTCCTGAGTAACTAGGATTATAGGTATAAGCACTGTGGCCAGTGACTCTTCTCTTTTGTACTGAATATATCTTGAATTTTAGTTATACTTTTTAAATATATATATATATATATATATATATATATATATATATATATATATACTGGGGCCTGAACTCTGGGCCTAGGCGCTGTCCCTCAGCTCTTCAGCTCAACGCTAGTGCTCTACCACTTGAGCCACAGTGCCACTTCCTATTTTCTGGTGTTTTTCTGGAGATGAGTTTCATGGACTTTCCTGCCTGGGCTGGCTTTGAACCACAGTCCTCAGATCTCAGCCTCCTGAGTAGTTAGGATTACAGGCGTGAGCCATCAGTGCCCATCTTTGTTATTTTTAAAGATTATATACATATATGTATGCATGTAGATAGATAGATAGATAGATTAGATATAGATAGATAGATGACTTATTTTCCCTCCATTGCTTGAAGTTTCCTTCATGGAAGTTTCCTTCATGGAGCATTCCAGCATGATGAAATTTCTGAGTCCTTAGAATCTGAAAACCTCCTTATTCTGACCTTCCTCTTTCTTCTCCTTCCTCCCTTCCTCCCTTCCTCCCTCTCTCTTTTTCTTTCTTTGTGCAGTTCTGGGGAATGAATCAGGCTCTTTATTTTATTTTTTTTTTTTGCCTTTTCCTTTCTTTTTTTTATTTAAATTTCTTTTTTTTTTATTGTGAAAATACTGTACAGAGGGGTTACAATTACATGGGCAAGATAATGAGTACATTTCTTTTTTTTTATAAAGATTTTTTTATATTGTAAAGCTACTATACAGAGGGTTACAGTTACATGAGTGAGGTAATGAGTACACTTCCTCTTGAACATTGTTACCCCCTCCATTGTTTTCCCCTTACCATCCCCTCCCTCCCTACCTTCCCTGAGGTTCTTTTTTTTTTGATTGTGACTAAGTGATTACATAATTTCCAGAATTTCACAGTTGACTCAGGCTCTTTAGGCAAGTGCTCTCACCGTGAGCTTCTTCTCCAGCCCGTTGCACCTTTTCCTTGGGGACAGAATTAATAGATGTAGAATTAGAACAAAGACATTTCCCCTCATACTTGGAAGATCTTAATCTAATAGCTTTTTGTATTCACAAAACTAAAGCCTAAATATTCATTTGTATTATGAAAAATCACACAGGGAAATAGAAATAATGTAACGGAACCCAAGTATCCATCATTTAATCTCCATAATTACAAATACTTTATTCCCATCTTGCTACTGTGAAATCTTCTGTCAGCCCAATTTTCTTTACTCAAGATGTTTGTTTTGTTTTGTTATCTTTTAGAAAATGCTTAATCCTTTGGTTCTGAAGTTTTACTGTAATACCGAGATATACTTTTTTATTGTTGTTGTTGGTGGTGGTGTGTATGTGTGTGTGTTTATGTGTGTGTGTGTGTATGGCCATGTGTGTGTGCCCATCCTGGAGCTTGAACTCAAGGCTTGAGTGTTGTTTCTGATCTTTTTTTGCTAAAGGCTAGCGCTCTACCACTTGAGCCACAGCTCTACTTCCAGCTCTTTTGCTGGTTAATTGGTTGATGAGAGTCTCAAAGACTTTCCTGCCCAGACTGGCTCTGAGTTGCAATCCTCAAATCTCAACCTCTTGAGTATCTAGGATTACAAGCCTGAACCACAACCACCAACAATGAGTGGGTTTTTTTTTTTGTTTGTTTTGTTTTGTTTTTTGGTCCGGGGCTTGAACTCTGGGTGTATATGCTGTCCCTCAGCTCTTCAGTTCAAGGCTAGCGCTCTATCACTTGAGCCACAGCACCACTTCCGGTTTTCTGATGGTTAATTGAAGATAAGAGTCTCACAGACTTTGTTGCTTGGGCTGGCTTTGAACGTTGATCCTCAGACCTCAGCCTCTTGAATAGCTAGGTTTACAGGCATGAATCACTGGTGTCTGGCTGAGTTTTTTTGTTTAATTCTAATTATCTCTTTATGTTCTCTTTCTATATAATGACTTGTGTTTCTGACAGTCCTGGGAATTTCTTGACTATTATTATTTTTTTCTAATCTTGTTTCAATTATCTCCTCCTCCCAGAAACTCTCTTAGAAGACTTTTATAACGAATGAGTCTTTTTTTTTTTTCTGGGTGTCTACGATTTTCTTCATTCTTCTCAGCCCTTTGTCTCTTTGTGTTGTGTTCTGGAAAATTTTCTCAAAATAATATTTTCATCGTGATTTATTATTCAGCTTTGTATAATGTGCTACTCACTGACACTGTCTTGCTCCTATGT
Source organism: Dipodomys spectabilis (assembly GCF_019054845.1). NCBI lineage: Eukaryota > Metazoa > Chordata > Mammalia > Rodentia > Heteromyidae > Dipodomys > Dipodomys spectabilis. Next base: position 1,607,311 of record NW_024871203.1, on the reverse strand, counting down.
TTATATATATATATATTTTTTCTCATGTTTGCAGTGCCTGATTGTGTGTATCTCTCTCCTAAGAAAATTCTCAAAGATATATCTTAAATGGAGAAAGTTCTCCAGTGACCTCAATGAGCAGAGGAGTTGGTCCCACAGCAGCATTGTGGTTGTAGCATGATCAGCCATCTTTTTAGGTGAAGATCTTAATTGTAACGGACAGAAGCTACTAGCTACTTTAAACAGAAAAAGAATTTTATTTCTACTTCTTATTGAAGAATGGAATCAGGTACTTAAAGTATACTACTACATTATGCACCTTGATTAACTTTTACATATGTATACACTTGTGCACTCACCTCCCCCATCAGATACAGATTATCCCTAGCCTTCTAGAAATTCCTTGTGCCTTTTTCCTGTCAGTGTTCACCTTTGGTTCTTATTAGAATTAATCATGTCCCTTGATTTCTATTACCACTGATTAGCTCTCCTGTTTTTGAACATCATATACATGGAATGACACCGTGTGTGTGTGTGTGTGTGTGTGTGTGTGTGTGTGTGTGTGTGTGTGTTTGACTTTCTTTGTTGAACATAATGGCTCTGAAATTCTTCCTCATTGTGTATAAGTGGTTTTATGCAGTGCAACATTCTCCTATAAATAGGCATTCACTTTTTGCAATATTTTTGTTAGTACTGGAGCTTGCACTCAGAGCCTTGCACTAAGGCGTGACTTTCAAAACCTGAAGGTCAATGCTACTTTCACCAGAAAGTGGATTCCAGGTGCTTCCTGTTTCATCCCCCTCGCTCATGTTTGAATCAGTCTGACTTTAGGCAATATAATAGAGGAGACCTATGTGAGACCTGTTCCATTCACTTTTGCCCTTCCGACAAAATACCTAAGAAAACAACTTAAAAGGTGGAAAGATCGCTATGTGGCTCATGGTTTCAGAGGTTTTAGGCCTGTGGTCAGATAAAAATCATCATGGCAGAAGGACAGATAGAGGAAACTTGTTCATCTCATGGAAGCTGGGAAGCACACAGGAGGGAGAGCAAGGAAGGGTCCAGGAACAAGAGACACCCTTCAAAGAAACCCACACCCCCCAGGACCTACTTCCTCCAATGCATTCAGCTATATGAATACACCAGTGGATTAACTCATGGATGAAGTTAGTGTACTCATCTCCAATAATCCTCCAATGAGTGGCTCCACCAGCTGGGGACTAAACCTTAAACACTTTATATCCAAACCATAACAGAAGACGAGAAAGCAAGTTTCCGTCTTCTACCAGGGTATTCAAAGTTGTACCAAAGGAAGGGTGTTCCAAAGGTACTTGGTAGTTTGTCAGGTACACTGACAAAATTCCCTAGCAATACATTGTGATAAGCTTTCTGTAAACATAATTTGTAATGGCTGCAGAATAACACATGTGACTTTTTAAAACCACATTGTAACCATTCTCTCAGGAATGCATCTGGCTTATTTCTAGTTTTTATTGCTATTGTAAAGGTGATGAAAGAGGAGTTACAGTTACATAAGTTAGGTAATGAGAATATTTTTGAACAGTGCCACATCTTCCTTCATTTTCTCCCAGGCTTTCCCTCCGGACCTCCCTCCCTCATAGTTATTTTTAAAAAAGAGATTTATGAAAATAATGCTGTGATGTTCGACTGAGGCTGTAGCTCAGTGGGAGACCATTTGCCAAACATGAGAAGCCTTGAGCTTGATTCCTAGCACCACAAAAATGATAATGACTACGGTGTTGTACATTTGAGGCTAGAAATATTCATCTAGAGATTATAATCTCAAAGAAATAACTTGTTTATTATACAAAGACACTCATAGCTTTATTAATTATAACTACTGAAAGTTTGGAATCATTCAAGCATATAAAACATTGGAATGACTAGTTTGTAATGGGAACAAACTTCTAAGAGATTTTCTGAGATAGCATTAATCCAAAATATTAGGTTGTATTGTCTTCCTCTGTTTATGCTCGGTTGGGACACATATCCAAGTCACCTTGAAAACTGTGGTCACTGTGATTACATTATTGTATCATGATAAAATGGTATAATAAAAACCAATAAGGACTATATGTTCTACTAAGCTCATTCTTGAGGAACACATTTTATGATAGAAACAAAACATGAGTCTAAATATATGACTGAAAAGCACCAAATTAGTATTTCTGTAATACAAAGGGTCATACGAAGGTTTCTTTTTGCTTTTGGTTTGTGAAGTTGTTTAGAAAAATAGAAGAAAATTTCCTTGGAAAAATGTTTAGCTTAACTTCACAGTATGTGACAAGCTTGCCCAATAGGTGGCAGTACTGGATAAGAGCAGATGAGAACTTCCAGGCAGCCTTCAAGCAATGTTTCTCAAACTTTAGTGGACATCTCGATGACTTTGTTAAAACACAGGTTGTTAGAACCTACACTGTGAGTTTCTGACTTAGTGTCTTAGTCTGTTAGTGCCGCTATAACAAAACACCGGACACTGGGTAATTTATATATAAGGGAAATTTATTTCTTATCATTCTGGAAAGCCAGTCACCACAATGGGAAACACATTTCAATATGATTTTTTTAATGGGGGGGGTCCTCATTCTGTAGTCTGGGCTGTCATCAGAGTGTTGATCCTCCTGTGTTAGCCTCTTGGGTGCTGGGATTACAAGTGTACAACTGTACACCCAGCCTCAATAGGAGTTTCAGAGGGGACACACTCAAATAATAGCAGTTTTCAGCTAGGATTGAAGCATGACTGATGAATTTGCTTATCGATTCTGATGCTGTTGATGGGGGTCAGGGGCCCCTTGAGAGGCACTGGATTCTCACACAAGGAGCTCCTTGAGGAGCAGAAGATCATTCTTCCTTCCTTCCTTGCATATCCCTGACCCATCGCACACCTTGTCCACCCCATGTTAACAAAAGAGCTAGATGCTTTCCTGTTCTGCATCCTATTTGAAGGGAACATACCAGCAAGATGGAGGAAATGTCCCTCATTTACTGCTTCTTGGAGACATCAACAGAGCTCACACCGGTGTCTACTTCTGGCTAATTACTGGTATCCTTCAACCCTACTTGGTGTAGCCAGATCTGCTTTGGGCTACTTCCTGTCTTTCTACTTCCTCTCTTGCTGCAAGCGAGAAAACTTACCTAATTCTGGACCTAAATCTTCCTTTGGGTTAGCTCACTTTTTTTTTTTGTCAGTTGTGGGGTTTGAACTTGGGGCCTGGGCGCTGTCCCTGAGCTTTCTTGCTCAAGGCTAGCGCTCTACCGCTTTGAACCACAGCTCCACTTCTGGTTTCCTGGTGGTTAATTGGAGAAAAGAGTCTCAGGCTTTCCTGCCCAGGCTGGCTTTGAATTGTGATCTTCAGATCTCAGTCTCCTGAGAGCTAGGATGACAGGTGTGAGCCACCAGCTAGCTTACTGTTTGTTTGTTCTTTTGGCTTTGTATGTCTTCTGTTGCAACTACTGAATGAAGTGCTTGTTTCCAACGCGCAGCAATGCAAGCAATATTTCTCTCTGCAAGCTTGCAAGCTTCCTCTCCTATCTGGACCCTCCCAGATGAGCCTGACCTTGCCTCCTACTTCACTAAATGAATGACTTGTTTATGCCCTTTGCCTGTGTTCTGGGTTCCCTCCTTCACAAGGACACAGCTACAGCCTTCCTCCCCTCCTCACTATCTTACTGATTTCCTCCTTTTTTTTCCTGGACTGTTCCCATCTGTGTATGTGTGCTACTTTTTCTTCTGTATTAAATCTATTGTCTCTGCATTCTCTGCTTTTATTCTCCCACTAAGGTTTTGTCCCTTCTTCCTATCCAAATTATCCTAAGCCCGGGAGAAAGCCCCACATTTCTCCCACCACCCATATCTACTCTGCCAGCAAATCTTCTGGGTTCAGTCTTCAAGCTAGAAAGGAAATTCAACCACTTGTGCCCAGTTGGGCTTCAGTAAGGCTAGTCTGCAATATTTTGATGTTGGGAAGTGAGGTGGGGGTGGAGCTGAAGCCGGCAGAAAAGCCATCTGTCCTTCTCCTGGACTTGGAGGAGACAGGTGTCTTCTTCACCTTGGCAACTGGCACAGCTATCTTCAACCCTGTCTGGACCTTTGATTTCATCTTCTGTGTACAATCGCTAAACAACTGTCATTGCTTAAGAAAAAAGAATCTGAGCTGGTCACCAGTGGCTCATGCCTATAATCCTAGCTACTCAGGAGACTGAGATCTGAGGATTGATCAGTTTGAAGTCAGCCAGGGCAGGAAAAGTCCTGAGACTCTTATCCCCATTATCACTAAAACTCTAGAAGTAGAGGTATGGCTCAAGTGGTAGTGCAGGAGCCTTGAGCAAAAAAAAACCCACAAACAAACAAAAAACCTCCAGGATAGTACCTAGTACACACACACACACACACACACACACACACACACACACACACACAAGCTAGCTTATCTATTACTCCTAAAAAAAAGCACATGATTGAGGGTGGGAAGGTGGCTCAGTGGTAGAGTGCTTGCCTTGCATGCTATGAGGCCCTGGGTTCGATTCCTCAGCACCACATAAGCAAAAAGAAAAAAAGCCAGAAGTGGTGCTGTGGCTCAAGTGGTAGAGCTAGCCTTGAGCTGAAGAGCTGAGGGACAGTGCCCAGGCCCAGAGTTCAGGCCCCACGACGGGACCCTCCCCCCCCCCCCAAAAAAGCACATGATTAACTTACTTTTTTTTTTTTTTTGGTCATTTCTGAGGCTTGAACTCAGGGCCTAGATGCTCTCTTAGCTTTTTGGTTCAGAGCTGGTGCTCAAGTGGTAACTTGAGCTAGCATTTTGGTGGGAAGAGTCTCCAAGACTTTCTTTCCTGGGCTGGCATTGAACTGCAATCCTCAGATCTCAGACACCTGGATAGCTAGGATTACAGGCGTGAGTCACTGGTGCTCATCTTACTTTTGAGGGAGTGTGTTCCAGAGGCAATTTCAAGACTAAACTCTATTTTGGCTTATGTATGAACTCCTTGCAAGCTCACAGATCCAGCACTGCCAAGAGTTCGATGGTGCTCCACCCACTTGGAGCAATGGCACTGTTGGTCAAATGGCACCTAAGCAGGTGCATTCTGTTTGGACGGTACTCCTTGAAAGAAAGCTACAGTCATTTGCAAGGGGGGCCGGGAGAATCTAACTTAATTGGAGAAAGAGGGACGCAAAGCCCTGGCGACATCTAGCGCTTTCACTTTAGGACTCAATCCAACAAATGGAAGCCACAGCTCCTGTCTTTGGACCCTGGGAGAGAAGACAAGAAAACAAAATAGCTGTAGAGAAATAAGTGCTTGTGACTGGAGCAATTCGTCAGTAATCGGCATTAAGCAGGGCCGTGTTGGAATGGAATAATGTGGAATTCAATAGAAATGTACATTGCATCCATTGGGAGCCAGATGACTTCATCACAGCTAATATTATTACAATGAATATAAAAGGAATTAATGATTCACGATTTAGTTACTTTCCTCCCTTCCCCCCCCCCCCCACACCTTTTCTTCAGCTTTAACAAACTGGTCTGAAGCCAACCGCGACATCAGTTTAGTAATGACTTTAAGCACCATTTACGCTGCTATCATGGCAATTTAAATTGTCACTTTCTATTAAAAGGTCTACCTCAGAATGGTTTTAAGTGAAAGCGTTCCACACTGACAGTGCAATTAAACAAGAAAAAAAAAATCCTTTCTTGGGATGTCAGTGCAAACGCATTTTAAATAGTGGTTCAGCAGCGCCTTGCTAATTTAAACTACAGTATTGCTTTCTATTAAAGAATAGAAACTGATTTGGGCTTTTTTTCCTTCCTCATACTGTGTGACAGTTTGAATTGGCACTGTGTCCTAGTCAAAGCCCTGATGTGCCAATGGGGGTCCCTGAACCTGAAGGGCTCCCCTCCCAAGGCGGGCATTAAACAGAAATAATTTCCCCCACTTGATAGAGAAGCATCACCTTTCACAGAATTTGCTTTTAAAATTGCCCTTTTTGGGATTCAGGGTGTCTTTCTCAACTGGGGGCTCGCTTGCTCATCAAGAAGAAGATTGTGAGTGGGGATGGCGGGGGGGAATTGCTTTAACCAGTTGACAACTTTCTGATTCAAAGATGGACAATCAGCTGTCAGAAAACTCGGTGCAGAAAAGAGTTGTCAGGAACAGGTGTGTTTGCTCATGCTCTCCCTCTGTCCTCCCCTTTCTCTCTCTCTCTGTTCAGATCCCTGAGGCAGCTTCTTCATCTCCCCAACCTCTTCTTCAATTCAGCTGGGGAAGGACACTTGAGGCAATTTTTTCCCCCATCTTTGAATGCATTTTAACACATAAATGGTAACCGATCGCAAATGTCGAATGTTCCAGCACAAAATAACATGTTTTATCCACCTCATTTGCCTTCTGGACTCCTGTAGCCCCAATAGTCCATAATTCCCAGGCATTTGGCTTAGATAGATTCCAGCTATCAGAGAGAATAACACAATTACATTCTTAGGTGTTGGTGCCTTAAATTAGAAGTTGAAGAATATTTGAACAGCAGGAATGGCTGGCATTTTATTTTAATGGTCTTGAAGTGTTTCCAGGATCTCTGACAGAACCTTATGTCACGAGCAATCGCGAGGCTCTGAATCACATTAGGCTTGCCAGAAGTAGACGAGGCATAACATTTAAGTAGCTTCTGTTACATTCTCAATTGATACTGCTATTGCTCTGAAGGACATGGAGACGGCCAGCATCTTGAGAAAAGTGTCCCAATGATGGGTATCGAGATGCAATTTTTGATGTCTACACAATGACTTTTCTAACTTCGCCATGTTCCCCACTTGACTGCTGAGGGAGAAGATCGATGGAAACGCGGTCACCATGCAAGTCATACATAAGCTTCTGGGATCGAAACTCATTTTATTTTACAAATGAGGCAAACTTTCTTGCAGTTCCATTTTCATGCTCTTCTATTTTTCTGTTAATATTGCAGACATTTGTATTTAACCCCAGGGCAATGGAAACAGAAGGGAAACTAAAAACCAATTGGCCCGCTGATCTGGGGACCATTGGAGGCCAGGAAAGGGTCATCCCTCCAAGAAGTCTTATTTCTTGAAACTTAAGAGATGCATGGGGGAAAAAATGAGAGACCCTGAGAAACTTCTGGGAGACCAAATCACATGGTAGTAGCAGAATCAACAATAACCTGAGAGGGATATCTGGGGTCGTACACACAAGCAACGCACAAGGATGCAGTTGACTTTTGCGTCTGTTGCTTAGCAGACCTGTATTCTGTTGTTCTGTTCGTCACTAGACAAGGCATCAGCAGGGTGGCTGGGTCTAGATGAGACTCCTTGGCTTGCTTTTCTCTACAGTTGTACACCTTCGTAGGCTTGTGCCTCTCTGTACATGGCCATCCTCCATCTCCCTGTCTCTCTCTCTCTCTCTCTGTCTCTCTCCCTCTCTTCTCTTACTGTTTTTATGCTGCAATCTAGGGCCTCATACACGCTAGGCAATTGCTTTACCACTCAGCTACATCTCCAGGCTCTAGTCTTGCCTGCCTGCCTGCCTTCCTTCCTTCCTTTCCTCCTTCCCTTCCTTCTTTTTTGACATAGGGTTTCATCTTACAGTCCGGGTTGGCCTGCCACATGTAACTCTCCTGCTTCTGCTGAGATTACAGGTGTGATGGAACATAATCCCTAAGTGATGCATTGCATCATTTCAGGCAGACTTCACACAATTTCTTCCTGGTTTCTACCAGTAACAGCTTTAGTTTCTGTAAGAAAATATTTTGCTGATGATCACTCAGCTATTTAAATAAGAGGCAGAAACCAAGCTGGGCACCAGTTGTTCACGCCTGTAATCCTAGCTACTCAGGAGCCTGAGATCTGAGGATTGTGGATCAAAGCCAGAGCAGGCAGAAATGTTCCTGAGACTCTTAGCTTCAATTAATTAACAAAAAAGCCAGAAGTGGAACTGTGGTTCAAGTGGTAGAGCGCCATCCTTAGCAAAAAAAAAAAAAAAAGCTCAGGGACAGTGCCCAGGTCTTAAATTCAAGCCCCAGGACAAGCACCAAACAACGACAAAAAAGAAGCAGAAACGAGTTTGACTCATTAGCCTACAAAGTCAGAATACTAAGCAATTTATTTATTTTTTTTCTGTTTTTCTTTTGTTCCTGTTTGAGACAGAGACTCCCTATATATAGTCCTGTCTGGCCTCAAACTCATGATCCTCCTGCCCCAGCCTCCTCAGTGATGAGATTACAGGTGTGCACCTTCATGCTCAGCTGCTGAATGTGCCTAGTGCTTTCCTAAAACCTTGCAAGCTTACGTTCAAATTCAGCCACTTGTTTTTTTTATTCAAATACACTAGTGGATTGGTTTCTATAGATTCAAGCACCTGTATTGGAGGGGAATGTGTCATACAATTGAGCACAAGAGAAACAACCTGCTTCATCAATGCAACATTTAATCAGAAATGCATCATCATTTGCACTTGCCATAATAGCAATAAAGTAAGATTGATCATCTAACAAAAGAACCTAGTGGCGGTTAAGTCATTTGGTTTGAAAAGGCAACACAACTTAAAACAATCCATCAAGCTTTCAGGCTTAATATGTGCTCATTCTTCCCTTAATGCAATTCTCTCCTCAGGAAGAATGTATCATGCTTTGATGCCTAAAATATACGTATTGTTTCCTTGATCAAATGCTTTGTCTTCCATATAAAATTACTTCTCTACTTGCCTTCTTTCTCTCCCATACAGTACACTGCCAGCTGAACACTTGGCATTCTCCTGGAATACAAGAATCAGCTCCAAGCCTGGCATCCTCTGAGAGGGAATAAACCATGATAGAGAATTTGGCTTCCCAGGGATATGTTTAAAGCAGGGCTTCTTGGTGAATAAAAAAAACTACCTAGGAATTGTTCCTTCTTTTGAGATGAGTTGTGCATGTATTCTCATCTTATTGGCTACAGACGACTTTCTGCAGTTGAGACTTTTTTTTTGGTGGTTGTGGGGCTTGAACTCAAGGCTTGGGGTGCTGTCTCTAAGCTCTTTCATTCAAGGCAAGTGTTCTACTAGTCTGAGCCACAGCTCCACTTCGTTTTCTGGCAGTTAATTGGAGATGAGTCTCATGGACTTTCCTGCCCGGGCTGGCTTTGAACTGTGATCCTCAACTCTCAGCCTCCTGAGTAGGAGACTATCTTTTTTAAGAACCTTAGAGGTTCCAGGTGTTGGTGGCTCATGCCTGTAATCCTAGCTACTCTGGAGGATGAGATCTGAGGATCACAGAGTGAAGCCTGCCCTGGCAGGAAAGTCCATGAGACTCTTCAATAAACTACCAAAAAAGCAGAAGTGGAGCTGTGGCTCAAGTAGAGCACTAGCTGTGAGCAGAGAAAACTTAGGGACAGCATCCAGACCCTAAGTTTAAGTCCTAGGACCAGCACACACACACACACACACACACACACACACACAAACACACACACACAAACACACACACACACACACACACACACACACACACACACACAAAGAGCTTCAGTCCACCCTCCTTGCTGAGGACATGAAGTGCCTCAAAAGTGGTTATCCAGGGGCTGGGAAGGTGGCTCAGTGGTAGAGTGCTTGCCTTGCATGCACGAGGCCCTGGGTTCGATTCCTCAGTACCACATAACTAGAAAAAGCCAGAAGTGGCTTTTCAAGCCCCACAACCAACCCCCCCCCCCAAAAAAAAGTGACTCTAATGTTGGCTACAGGTTACATTCTCTTGGGGAACAGTTTAAAACTACTCAGACTTTACCTCGGACCAATAGCTTAGTTCCATGGAGATCTGTGGCATAAAAACCACTGGTAAAAAGTGATTTAGCAAGCTGGGTGCTGGATGCTAATGCCTGTAAGATCTCAGGAGGCTGAGACCTGAGAATCAAGTTTGAAGCCAGCCAAGGCAGGAAAGTTCATGAGACTCCTATGTCTAATCAACCACCGAAAAGCTGGAAGTGCGACTGTGGCTCAAGTGGTAGAGTAATAGCCTTGAGCAAGAAAGCTCAGGGACAATACCCAGGTCCTGAGTTCAACCTTCTGGACTGGTGCGCATGAGCACACACACACACACACACACACACACACACACACACACACACACACTTTAGAGCTAGGCATCGATGACTCATGCCTGTAATCCTAGCTACTAAGGAGGCTGAGATCTAGGATTATGGTTCAAAGCTAGCTTGGGCAGGAAAGTCTGTGAGACTTTTTTTTTTGGTTGGTCCTAGGGCTTGAACTCTGGGCCTAGTTGCTGCCCCTCAGCTCTTCAGCTCAAGGAGAGCACTCTACCACTTGGCTTTGAACTGCAATCATCAGATCTCAGCCTTCAGAAGAACTCGGATTACAGGTGTGAGTCACTGGCACCCAGCTGTGAGATTATCTCCAATTAAGCACCAAAAGGTTGGAAGTGGAGCTGTGGTTCAAGTGTTAGGACACTATCCTTGAGCACAAGAGCTCAGGGACTGCACCCAGACTATGAGTTCAAGCCCCAAGTCTGGCATCATAAGAAAAAAAAAGCAATTTAGTTCATGACATTTAATAATAGCCATTTTGATCAGCAGTTAGCCTTCAAGCAAGAACTCTGAACTAAGTAATTCCTCAAATCAAGAAAAGGCACAATTTGTCTAGTTTTTCTTTTTTTCTTTTGCCAATCCTAGGGCTTCAACTCAGGGCCTGGGCCCTGTCCCTGAGTCCATCTGTGCTCAAGGCTAGTGCTCTACCACTTGAGCCACAGCTTTTCCCTTCTGGCTTTTTCTGTGTATGTGGTACTGAAGAGTCGAACCCAGGGCTTCATGCATGCTAGGCAAGCACTCTACCACTAAGCCACCTTCCCAGCCCTGTTTGGTTTTTCTTGAGTGTTTTTTTTTTTTTAATAGCCGAAGGCATTAAATGTGTCCATCATTTAAGGCTAGTTTTTTCTAAGGAAATCTCCCAAAAGCCAACCTTGCCAACCAATTCACATCCAAAATACTTGGCTGACATCACGACAGACTTTTCAGCAGACAGGGTGTGTGGAACTGAAGCCACCAGGGCATGACAAATGTCCTCGCCTTTCTCCTTGCTGGGTCAGATGGCAGCTCCTGGTGTGGCTGTGGGTGGGACCGGAAGTGGCCGCTGGAGGCCAGCTGTTGCCTGGTGAGTAACACCCACAGATTGGCTTTGGGCGAGAGCACAGTAATAGGAACCATGCAGCCATTGAAGTATATTTCCTAATTAAGGAAATCAGAGGAAATCAGTCATTAACTAGTACTTACAGCCAGCACCTGAACTGAAGTTCTCCTTGGGTTTTCTTGCAGTCCCGTCCCCTCCCCCCCCCCACCGTCCCATCCGCCCACCCTCCCCCCCCCCCCAGGAAAATGAAAAGCAGAAGATCCAGCCGTTACAGTTCCCTGCAGTAACATGACAGATCGAAGGCTGACCAACATTCCACAGCTGTTTTGGAACCCATTCTGGGAATAAACAAAAGACTGTATATGGTTTTGCCACACTTCAAAAGCACAGGCTCTCTGTGATTTGTACTTGGTCTATAGATGCAAAAGGGGAGCCAAAGAAATCAGGCCAAGAAAAGACAATGACAAAAGAAGGGACTTAATCATCGTGAAGGTTGCAATTAGAATTAAATGTAAACTCCAGAAGATTGCTTCACTCTGAAAAAAAAAAAAGAAGGCCAAGAGAGCGAGAAGCAAGCAGTCCAGAGGCCCGCATGGCTCACACCTACTCCTGACCTACAAGAACTTCAAACCTGAACCTTTTCATCATATGCACAAAGCTCAGGGAAACAAAATAAAACTTTATTATATTGCTAGGAACATTCCTCCTAGAAGCTCCTAATTCTCTCTCCTCTGCTTCCTATCTCAGTCCTCCCTATCCTCCCCCTCCTCTTCCTTCTCTTCCCTCTCTCCTGCCTTAAAATGTTCACAGACAAGTCTATTTAGAGTTGAAGCTGATGGGCAGAAGGTCTCAGTATGAGCAGAAATACCTGGCCAGCGCTAAGGAAAAGAATTCACGTGTTGACCTAGACAGAGGAAAAGGAGCAAAGTGGAAAGTCCAAGGAGGTCCAAGTGGGGGGGGGGGGGGGGTGAGCAAGATGGCTGAAGAACACAGATGGACCCCAAACTCAAACTCACCGAAGGCTTGTGGTGGCAGGAGGGTTGGGGATCTTGTGCAACAACTGGGAGGGGTTTCACCCTTGGCAAAGGACGAAATCAAGAACACATGCAGGACAGTAAATGAGAACTGTGAAGCAGAGTTGGGAATTTACACAAATTGGAGAGAGGGCTGCAGATCCTCATTGTCTGTGACACCTTTAGTTTTTGCCAAGTTTTCTTCAGTCTCTGAAGGACAGAGAGGCTTCATCTGGGATCTATTTGCAAGGATTTGTGAGACACTTTTCACTTAGGCTGAACAGCTGTGATGGTAAGCAGTGGGTTTTTCCCCCCCTCTCATTAATTTTTTATGTGTGCCTCTGTGTGTGTGTGTGTGTGTGTGTGTGTGTGTGTGTGTGTGTGTGTGTATACACATCCTGGGGCTTGAAATCAGGGCCTAAGTGCTGTCCCTGAGATTCTCTGCTCTACCACTTGAGCCACAGCTCCATTTCCAATTTTTTGGTAGTTAATTGGACATAAGGGTCTCGCAGACTTCCCCTGATCCTTGCAAATAGTTAAGAATGTTAAGTGAGGGGGTTGGGACTGTGGATTAGTGGTAGAGTGCTTGCCTAGCATGCATGAAGCCCTGGGTTCGATTCCTCAGTACCACATAGAAAAAGCAGGAAGCGGCACTGTGGTTCAAGTGGTAGAGTGCTAGAATTGAGAAAAAGAAGCTCAGGAACAGTGCCCAAGTCCCCAGGACTGGGGGGAAAAAAAGAATATTAAGTGAGATCATACCTGGATTGGGGGAGGGGAGGAGCTGTAAATATGATGAGTGTCCTTATAAAAGGCAGAAAAGAAGAAGACCCAGAGAAAAGATGGCCATCCACAGGAAGATAGAGGTAAAGAAAGGAATTGGCAAGGGCTTCTAGCTGCCACCAGATGCTAGGAGTAAGAGGCCTGTTGCTGATAATCCCCTGCGCCTTCACACTTCAGAACACAGAAGGGGAAGCAGTTCAGAGATTTTGTGGTGTTGGCAATATTTCTGATGGTTATTCAGGGGAACAATATGTGATTTTGACATTCAGAGACTAGTGAAATAAATTGGTCACATGGTTCCAGTTACCTCTTTGAGCACTTACTTGGGCTAGCATATTAGTGTGGCTACCAAGGAAGCAGACAGCGCCCTCTGGTGGAAATATGAAGACACTCCTGGGCTGTATCAACCACCATCACTAATTGCATTTAATGTGAACAATCTGATGAGTCTGTATGCATGCAAACATCCCATCACCCCAATCAAGGTCACACATATAATTGAAGAGCTCCAACATTTTCTTTGTGTCCCCTTTTCTTTGGGGCACAGCTAAGAACTCTTGAAATTGATCCTGTTAAGAGATTTTGAGGGGGGCACTGGGGGCTCATCTTTGTAATTCTAGCTGCTCAAGAGGCTGAGTCTGAAGAATGACAATTTTTTTTTGTCAGTCATGGGGCTTGAACTCTGGGCCTGGGCGCTGTCCCTGCACTCTTGAGCTCAAGGCGAGCACTCTACCGCTTGAGCCACAGCGCTACTTTCGGTTTTCTAGTGGTTTATTGGAGATTAGAGTCTCACAGACTTTCCTGCCCGGGCTGGCTTTGAACCGTGATCCTCAGATCTCAGCCTCCTGAGTAGCTAGGATTACAGGCGTGAGCCACTGGCGCCGGGCTAAGGATGAGAATTTGAAACCAGCTTGGACAGAAAAATCTGTGAGACTCCATCTCCAAAATAATCAGCAAAAAGCAGGGCTGAAGGCGCAAAGGTGAGCAAGCTGGAGGCCGAGAGAGGGGGGGGGGGAGGTTTTGAAGTATAAAATGCCCCATTGTTAACTCTAGGCTCTATGTGGTACGGTAGATATCTAGAAATTACTGTATGGTTCTACCAGTGGATAGTGCCTCATCTAGTTCCCTTCCATTTTCCTCTCCTGTGTGCTCCTCCTCTCCACACCTCTGTTTCTCCACTTAAATCTCTTTCTGTCTAGCACTTAGCTTTTTCAAAACAACTTGCTGAGCCAGGTGCCAATAGCTCATGTCTATAATCCTAGCTACTCAGGAGGCTGAGATCTAAGAATCACAAATTGAAGCCAGGCCAAGCAGGAAAGTTCATGAGACTCTTATCTCCAACAAACTACTTAAAAAAGCCAGAAGTGGCGCTGTGGCTCAAGTGGTAGAGTGCTTACCTTGAGCAAAAGAAGCTCAGGGACAGCATCCAAGCCCAGAGTTCAAGCCCAAGGACCGCCCCCCCCCCCAAAAAAAACCCAAACAAACAAAAAAAAGCCCCCAAAACAAAAAGCAAGTTGCTGTATTGGTCTCCAGGGTAACTGTAACAACTACAATTTATGCTGTCCAAAATCAAGCCAGGTGCCAGTAGCTCACTTCTGTAATCCTAGCTACCCAGGGGGCTGGGATCTGAGAGATCTGAGGACAGTGGCTTGAGGCCAACCCTGGGCAGGAAAGTCTATGAGACTCTTATCTCCATTAAACTACCAAAAAGCTGGAAGTAGAGCTGTGGCTCAAGTGGCAAAGCACTGGCCTTGAGTAAAAGAAGCTCAGGGACAGCGCCCAGGCCCAGAGTTCAGGCCCCACGACCGGACCCCAAAAAAAAAAAAAAAAAGACTCAGCTCCAAATAATCTGCAAAAAAAAACAGAAGTGGAAGTAAGTACAAATGGTATGCATGCCTGTCATGAATAGAAAAAACCAAGGAAGAATACTAGACCATGAGTTTAAGCCTCCATCTCGGCACCAAAAAAAAAAAAAAATCGAAGTAACAAAAAGTAGAAAAGTATTTGCTTTGAGCCTGGCACCACTGGCTTATGTCTATAATCCTAGCTACTCAGGAAGCTGAGATCTGAGGATCACAGTTTAAAGCCAGCTTCAAATTGGTAGAGTGCTAGGCTTGAACACAAAAGCTGAGGAACAGTACCCAGGCCCTGAGCTCAAGCTCCAGGACTGACACCAAAAGGAAAGGAGAGAAAGAGGGAGCGAAAGAGTAAAAGAGACAAAGAAAAAGAAAGAAAAAGAGAGAAAGAGAAAGAAAAAGAAAGAAAGAAAGAAAGAAATTAAGAAAGAAAGATAGAAGGAAGGAAGGAAGGAGAAAGAAAGAAAGAAGGAAGGAAGGAGAAAGCAAGAAAGAAAGAAAGAAAGAAAAAGTTTTTGCCAAGTACAGGGCTGAGGGCAAGGTTAGGACCTAAAGAGTTGTCACACAATGAGAGTTTACTTTAAAACACGACTGAATTGTCCACTGAAAATGATGAAGATGTAATTGGGAGAGAGCGAGGGAAGGAATGATATTGTCCAAAAAGAAATGTACTCTTAATCTGATTTATGTAACCGTAACCTCTCTGTAAATCACCTTTATAATAACTATTTTTTTTTAAAAACTCACTTAAAAAGTGGTAAAATGCAAGTGAAGAAAAAATGGCTAAGATGGTAAAATTGATGTATGTTTTTACCACAATAAAAACATTTTTTAGACAAAATGAGAAAAAGAATGAGAGCAAGTAAAGGAAAAGAAGCCAGTTTATCCATTCCTATGTTGCTGCACAGTCTACATGGACAGTGTACTTGTATTTTAGTAGTGTAACCTCAGCCAAACTCTAGCTAGAGAGAAGCCAAAGGATTCGGCAGGTGAAGAAAGAACCAGTCATAATGACAAAGAAGCCTGAAGAATAATGAATGAAACGGGTAACGTACATAAATAGCTGGACTCGCTTTTCTCTTCTTCAAAATTCTATTCTGTTTGGGAGCAATTTTCTCCCACTTCAAACTCCCTCATTATATAGCCTTTCATTCAAGATGTTAATTCTTCTTCTTCTTATAATTTAACCGTCCACTAATCATTTCTGGGATGGAAACACATATTCTTAAGCGAACCTCTTTTGAAGAGCTGAATTAAGCAAGACGGGGTGGCGAGTGGGACTGTTCCTCCAATTTCTTGTCCAATAGTTAATAGAATTGCCAACGAAGAACTTTTTCCAGAGTTTTCAAAACTATCCATGATAATGTTTTTCTGCAAATAAAACTTTCTCTCTCTCTTTTTTTTTTTTTTTTGGCCAGATCTTTAAGTCTGAATAAAGTGGGGAAAAAGAGAGACAAAAATAATGTAAATCTTATTGCCCTAAATGATACTTGCAAAAATGACTTCACTAAGTACTGGTGCCTCATACCTGTAATCCTAGCTACACAGGAGGCTGACATCCAGAAGATAGAGGTTCAAGACCAACCTCAACAGAAAAACTTCTAAGACTCCGTCTCCAAGAGTAGCAAAAAGCTGGGATAAAGGTGCGGTTCAAGTGGTAGTGTACCCTGGGAAAAAACTTGAGGCCCAATCCAAAAAATAACTCATGCAAAAGAAGAAAAAAAGGCTGTGTGGCCCAATTGGTAGAATGCCCTCCTAGCAAGCAAGTGACCCTGGGCTTAAACCCTAGTACCAAAAAACAAAGCAAAACACCAGTAAAGAAGTTGTATTTGATGAACGGAGCATCAGTTTGATGCAACATAAAGGCAGATTGCTTTCACTAGCTAGTGCGCTCCCTCATCGCTGCTTTATCTCTCTCTAGTTCAAAAGGATGTCTAATGAGGGTAATTTATGGATGCCTTTTTGAAAACAACCTTTTCACTAACATCAGCAGTGAGCAAGACCGGCTAAGACTTTCCAGCTCTTTTGAAGTTGGGAGATAAAACAGCAATTGCTTTTAAATTCTATCTCATTTCCACATGTAAACTGGAATGACATATGTCACCTGCTCTTTCAGGACTCTCAGAGAATTAGGAGGGAAATGGTAGTGAAAGCACAGTTCTCTATGTCCCTAAATCTAAATCCTTCTCCATGTAGCACACTCTAACTAAGTGGAACGGGGTATAAAACACAAGTGTGGGTTCTCTCCCTCAAAAGAAAGAATAGAGCTGGGTGCTGGAGGCTCATGCCTTTAATCTTAGCTGTTCAGGAGGCTGAGGTGTGAGGATTGTGGTTCAAAGCCAGCCTGGCTAGGAAGGTCTGTGAGACTTTTTAAATTTTTACTTTATTGTTATTATAATGGTGATGTACAGAGGCGAGGGGAAAGTGATGTACAGAGGGATTACAATTACACGAGTCAGGCAATGAGTACATTTCTTTTTTTTGGGGGGGGGGGTCCAGTTGCGGGGCCTGAACTCTGAGTCTGGGCGCTGTCCCTCAGCTCTTCAGCTCAAGGCTAGCGCTCTACCACTTGAGCCACAATGCCACTTCCGGCTTTTTTCTTTTTGCTTATGTGGTGCTGAGGAATCGAACCCAGGGCCTCAGGCATGCAAGGCAAGCGCTCTACCACTGAGCCACCTTCCCAGCCCCTGGAGCTAAGAGTCTTACGTCAGCTTTTTAGGTGATGGGATTATAGGCATGTGTCACTTACCTGGCTCTATGGGTTTTTTCTTTTTTCTTTTAGGTCCAAGACCAGGACTTGAACTCAGTAAGTGACGCTTTGGCTAGTGCTTTACCAACAGAGCCGTGCCTCCAACCCCAGAGGCTCTGTGATTTTAATAACTGTAGATACTTCATATGAGTGGAGTCATATAGTGTCTGTCCTTTTGCTTAGCCTAGTGTCCTCAAGGTCATCCATACTGTAGCATGGGATAGGAGATCTTGCTTTTCATTTCTCTTTCACCTCCTTCTCATTACAGGGGAGCAGCTGCCTTGGGTTGGTAGGAGATGCATTTCCTGCAGGCATGCCTACAAGCAAAGAAGGGCCTGCAGGTCCCACACCGTGGGAGAGGTAGGCAAAGCTAATTGGTCCTGGGACATCTAAGATAGGAAAGGAGTCAGGTCAGACCTAAGGGTTTCCACTCTATCAACAGGAAACAGCCTCGCTGGGGCTTGATCCTGCCTAGAATGGTCAGAGAAGTCAATGGAAATGCTCAAGGGTAGAGCGCTGGAAGCTGTTCTCCACTGACTCACTGAATGTCAGGCACTGATGGAATGTGTCGTACCTGTGAGGCAGAGGGCAACTGACAGCTGCTTGGCTATGATGGCAAATCCACACCCCTGGCAGGATGAGACAGTTAATCTTTGGGGTGAGATCTTGGCCCCTCTGCTGGGGTCTCAGGTAGCCTACTGGAAGCGGACCTCGACAGGCCTTCTGGTGAGCCACCCTTGCTCAAAGGAAATCAATCGTCCCGTGAGTGACCTCCATATTGGAGAGAGAACGAAGCCTGGAACCCTCCGATGAGTATCCCTCAGGCCTAGCTTCACTACTCTTGTCTATGAAAGGGAAAAGCAGTCCTGCTGGCAGCAAGGTCATGTGTTCCCAGGAGAACATAACTAACATTGATGGGAAATAAGTGATGTCCAGACAAGGCCACTGAAGGCCATATTTGGAACCAGACAGAGGAAAGGCCATTCTGCAACTAGGTAAATGATTAGCACTCCCCGTCCCCTAGCAAGCCCACCACGGCTCTGTGACCAATGACTATTCGACTTGCCTGTCTCTTCTCACCACACCGATAAAAATGAAGAATCCTTCCAGGCACTAGTGGCTCATGCCTGTAATCCTAGCTACTCCAAAGGCTGGGATGTGAGGATCATGGTTCTAAAGCCAGCCTGAACAGGAAAGTCTGTGACACTTCAGTCTCACTTTGAGGTTGGCTATGAGGTTGAAATTAGCTCTTGGGCACTGTCCTTGAGCTTTTGTTGCTCAAGACGAGCACTCTATCACTTTGACCCACAGTTCCACTTCTGGTTTTCTGGTGGTTAATTGGTGATGAGTCTCATGGACTTTCCAGCCTAGGCTGGCTCTGAATCGTGATCTTCAGATCTCAGCCTCCTGAGTAGCTAGGATTACAGGTGTGAGCCACCAGTACCTGGCTAGTCCATGAGATTCTTTCCAAGAAACTACTCAGAAAAAGCCGCAAGTGGTGCTGTGGCTCAAGTGGTAGAGTGTTAACCTGGAGCAAAAGAAGCTCAGGGACAGTGCCCAGGCTCTGAGTTCAAGCCCTAGGACTAGCACACACATACACAATGAAGTATCCCCATCACTCTGCCTCTTCATATTGTGGAATTCAGCCCATCTGGCTTTCTTAGAGGCTCCTTTGCCTCTCTCCTCACCTGCCCAACTCCCAGCCATTCCTTCTTATGGAAGTGCCTCACAGGTCCCTGCAGGGAGTTCTTGCAGGCTACAATAATGCTAAATGAACCTAATTAAGTGTGGACTTCAGGGAAGTTCCTCATGGTCTTTCTTTTGTTGGCATCTGTCCAGTGCTCTGTTTTATACCTGATTACCATTTATTCCTTCTACTTTCCTGCCACCAACAAAAGTAAATATAAAATATTCCTCTCATTAAAATGTCCCTCCAATGCCAGGCACTGGTGGCTTATCCTGTAATCCTAGCTACTCAGCAGGCCGAGGTTTTTTTTTTGGGGGGGGGGGGTGGGTTCCTGTCTTGGGCCTGAACTCTAGGCCTGGGCGCTGTCCCTCAGCTCTTCAGCTCAAGGCTAGTGCTCTACCACTTGAGCCACAGCGCCACTTCCGGCTTTTTTCTTTTTGCTTATGTGGTGCTGAGGAATCAAACCCAGGGCCTCAGGCATGCAAGGCAAGCGCTCTACCACTGAGCCACCTTCCCAGCCCATGCAGGCTGAGTTTTAAGGATCCCAGTTCAAAGCCAGCTCTGGCAGGAAAGTCTGCGCAACTCTAATTTCTGAGTAACTAGCAAAAAGCTGGAATTGGAGCTGTGGCTCGAGTGGTAGAGAAATAGCCTTGAGCAAAACCTCAGGGACAGTGCCCAGGCCCTAAAATCAAGCCCCAGGACTGGCGCACACACACACACACACACACACACACACACAAAAGAAAAAAAGAAAAGATAAATATGCTATGCAGGTAACCTTGTTGGGTAACTCTTAGAGATTGCTAGAGTCTGAAGCAGAGACATGTCTTTGTGTCAGAGGCTGCTAAGGACATCACTATAGCAACCTGGGCAACAAGAACATGGTACCACTGTCATTGTCAGAACCAAGGCCAGAGAAGGTGCATTATGTATGCATAATAATAGATGTAGGCCAAAATAATCCCTCATCTCTGACAAGGAACCAGGAGGCAAGAGTGTGCAAATCATATTTATGATCTGGAGCATACATTTGTTGGACAGTTATGAAACTACTAAACTAGAAGGCTGGGGAGCCTGGAAAAAAACAGGTTCTAACTACATTTTTTTGCCAGTCCTGGGGCTTGAACCCGGTGCTGTCTCTGAGCTTCTTTGCTCAAGGCTAGCACAACAATACTTCTGTTTTTTTCTGTTTATGTGGTACTGAGGAATCGAACCCAGGGCTTCGTGCATGCTAGGCAAGCACTCTACCACTAAGCTACCTTCCCAGCCTCTAAGTACATTAAAAAGAATTTTTTTTGTCAGTCATGGGGTTTGAACTCTGGGCCTGGGCACTGTCCCTCAGCTCTTCAGTTATGGTGAGCGCTCTACCACTTGAGCCACAGCGCCACTTCCAGTTTTCTAATGGTTTACTGGAGATAAAAGTCTCATAGACTCTTTTGCATGGGCTGTCTTTGAACCATGATGCTCAGATCTCAGCTTCCTGAGTAGCTAGGATTACAGGTGTGCACCACTAGCGCCCAGCTCTAAGTACATTTTTATTTATGTTCCTGAACAGAAACATTTGTGTGAAACAAATAGTATAATGGCAGTTTAGAATCTTTAAAAATAGTTCTTAGCGCTTAGGCACAGTGGCCCACACCTATAATCCTAACTACTGAGGAGAAAGATCTGAGAATGGCAATTGGAAGCCAGCCCCAACAGGAAAGTCCATGAGACTCTTATCTCCAATTGATTACCAAAAAGCTGGAAGTGGAGCTATAGTTTGAGTAGTAGAGCACTAGCCTAGAATGAAAAAACTCAGGGACATTGCTCAGGCCCTGAGTTCAAGCCCCAAGACTGGCATAAAAAACATTTATTAATATTTCTATATAACTTTTTATGTATTTATTTATGACAGTACTAGTACCTCAACTCAAGGCCTCACCTCTTTCACAGCTGGCATTCTATCGTTTGAGACATATCTCCAAGGGAGAGTTTGAGGCCTTGAATCCAAGCCTCAGCACTAGTATAAAAAAAAAAAAATTAGGCCAGGAGCTGGCGGCTCACGCCTGTAATCCTAGCTACTCAGGAGGCTGAGATCTGAGGATTGAGGCTCAAAGCCAGCCCAGGCAGGAAAGTCCATGAGACTCTTATCTACAATTAACCACCGGAAAATTGGAAGTGGTGCTGTGGCTCAAGTGGTACAGTGCTCACCTTGAGCTGAAAAGCTCAGGGACAGCACCCAGGCCCAGAGTTCAAGCTCTACAACTGACAAAAACAAAACAAAACATGTTGTCCATGGGCTGACATTTGGGGGTGGGAATAATAGGTCCTCCAGCTTGAACTCAGGGCTTGGTTACTGTTTGGGAGCCTTTTTGCCCAAGGCTAGCATATTACCACTTGAACCACAGCTCCACTTTTGGCTTTTTACTGGTTAATTGGAGATAAGAGTCTCATAGACCTTCCTGACTCTGCTGGCTTTGAACCACAATCCTCAGATCCCAGCCACCTGAATAGTTAGGATTGCAGATGTGAACCACGCATGGGCTGACTTTTTTAAATGTAAGAAAGTAAAGTAGATCTTTTTTTTTTGGGGGGGGGGGGGTCCAGTCGTAGGGCCTGTACTCTGGGCTTGGGCACTGTCCTTCAGCTCTTCAGCTCAAGGCTAGTGCTCTACCACTTGAGCCACAGCGCCACTTCCAGCTTTTTTTTCTTTTTTGCTTATGTGGTGCTGAGGAATCGAACCCAGGGCCTCAGACATGCAAGGCAAGCACTCTACCACTGAGCCAACTTCCCAGCTCAGTAAAGTAGATCTTTTAATGGGAAGTAATTGGCACCTTTTTATTTCTACATAGTAATGTGTTCTACAATGTCACCCATACATTGGACAGCTGTTCCTGTCTTAACAACTCTCCAAGCCTCCAAATATCCCACTTAGACAAAAGAATTGAATGCTGCACTGTGCATCTCAATTACAATCTATTACAAATTACAGATGCTGGAGAATGGAGGGCTGTGTGCAAGGCCTGCACCTCAGCATCTACATTTCGTGTTTGTTATCCCAGCTACACTGGAGACATAAGCAGAAGGCAAGAGTGAACTGCCACCATAGCCTGTCTTCTGTGACCTGGAGCTGGCCCATTGGGTATGTATCAGGGAGTCAGTCTAAGCACTGTTAAGCTCAGAACATCTTGACCTGTATATTGAGGGACTCTAGGGTCTGAAACAAAGGAACTGGAGCAGGGCGCTGGTGGTTCACACCTGTAATCCTAGCTACTCAGTAGGCTGAGATACAAGGATCACAGTTCAAAGCCAGCCTGGGCAGGAATGTCTGTGAGATTATATCCAATTAACCAGCAAAAAGCCAGAAGTGGAGCTGTGGCTCAAGTGGAGCACTAACCTTAAGTAAAAAACTTCAAGGACAGAGCCCAGGCCCTGAGTACAAGTCCCAGAATGGATACAATAAAAAAAGCATATGAAGCCCAGCGCCAGTGGCTCATGCCTGTAATCCTACTTAGAAGGCTGAGATCTGAGGATCATGGTTCAAAGCCAGCCCGGGCAGGAAAGTCCATGAGACTCTTATCTCTAATGAACCACCAGAAAAACCGGAAGTGGGGCTGTGGCTCAAGTGGTAGAATTCTCACCTTGAGCTAAAGAGCTCAGGAACAGAGCTCAGGCCCTGAGTTCAAGCCCTAGAACACACACACACACACACACACACACACACAGTTATTGGTGCACACACACAAACACACACACACACACACACACACACACACACACACACACACACAGTGTTATTGGTGCTTGAACTCAAGGCCTCTCACTCTCCCTTGGCATTTTTACTCAGACTTGTACTCTACAACTTGAGCCATACCTCCACTTCTTTCTCCTAGCTATTTGAACGT
Organism: Dipodomys spectabilis; assembly: GCF_019054845.1. NCBI lineage: Eukaryota > Metazoa > Chordata > Mammalia > Rodentia > Heteromyidae > Dipodomys > Dipodomys spectabilis. The sequence continues at coordinate 1,584,218 of NW_024871203.1, read as the reverse complement.
AAGTTTCAGGGACTTGCCGGTCGCTGGTGGCTCACGCCTGTAATCCTAGCTACTCAGGAGGCTGAGATCTGAGGATCGCGGTTCAAACCCAGCCCGGGCAGGAAAGACCATAAGACTCCTATCTCCAATAAAACCACCAGAAAACCGGAAGTGGCGCTGTAGCTCAAGTGGTAGAGCGCTCGCCTTGAGCTGAAGAGCTGAGGGACAGCGCCTAGGCCCAGAGTAAAAAAGCCCCATGACCGACAAAAAAAAAAAAAGTTTCAGGGACTTGTCTGCTCAGGCTGACTTGAGCTAAGAACCTCAGTTCAGATCCTCTCAGCCTCTTGAGTAGCTAGGATTATACTTGTGAGCCACTGGCACCTGGTCATGTATTTTATTTTATGGTTTAAAACCTTAATTTTGGCTTTGGAAAACTACTTAAAGGTAAGAAAATAAAATATCTGAGTGCCAGTGGCTCATACCTGTAATCTCAGCTACTCAGGAGGCGGAGGTCTGAAGATTATAGTTCAAAGACAGACTGGGCAGGAAAGTTTGTGAGACTATCTCCAGTTAACCACTAAAAAGCCAGAGTAGAGCTGTGGCTCAAGTGGTAGAGCTCTAGCCCTGAGCATTTGTGCTCAGGGACAGTGCCCAGGCCCTGAGGTTTAAGATATATAGATATAGATATATAGATATTTAAATGTTTCTTCTGAGGAAGGCTCTATAGGTTTTACAACATGCCAATGAAGCCTATTGCCCATAGGTTAATAAACTGTTGATGAGGATAAAAGCATGAGCTTGCTTGCCCTACTCTATTCTCCCCAGTGGGAAGAGCTAGACCTTTCGGAGAGATCCATAGTTCTCCAGTCTTGCTTGTGACAGACTGGAAATATCGCTCTAATATCAGGGTGCAGTATTAGGAAACCAGATTTGCCCTATGTCCTTGGATATGTGGGCATTGCTTTAAAGGAGAATCAATGTATGTCCAGCTAGCCAATTTCCTGAATCTCACAGCTGGTTTCAAACTATGACAGAAATTTTACTTATTAGCTCCCCTTAAACACAAACATATAGCTAAGTGACAAAACGCTCTCTGTCCTATCTCCCTATGCTTTGGGGTCACTGCAACCATAGGATGACCTAACTAGGGACAGGCCCACATCCTGTCCTCAGGAAGGCAGTGGAGAAGGTCATGTGGGAAAGAATCTGGTATCTGGCCCTAGGAGGCTTGGATCCAGATAAATCTTGGCTCTGACACATTGCAGCTGGGTGACCTTGAGAAAATTACTTAGGACCCCAAGTGCCTTGTTTCCTCTTCTCTAATTGTACAGTGGTTCTGGAAGAACTATGTAAAAACATGTCAAATAGTTAGAATAATACCAGCATGTTGAGAGAACAGAGGGGGAAAACCTCCCTTATTTAACAGGCTAGGTAATTCTCAAATGCAGTTAAAGTAGCTCAGTATACTTTCCCTGTACACAAAATCAATCTTGAAACTGTGAAGGGTTATTTGATTAGATTTTACTGAAAATGATAGTTACCTGAAACACTGCGAAGACTCTGTCCAAACAGAACAAAGTCAGTTTTCCCTAATCAACAGGTTGACTTGATATCATTTAAGGGAGGCCATATGCAATAAGGAGAAATGACCCCGTTGTTTTTCATTGGAAAAGGGAAGGGGGGATATGAGGAGCTCAAGGCTCTAGAGATAGTGTGTCTGGTAAGAAAACAAAGATCTTTCTGTTACTTTGATAAAAGAAGAGCTTCTTTTGTAGGACTGGGTGTTTTTCAAACAGAAATAAAATAAGAAATAACTTCTCAAACTTGTCATTTATAAATAAGCACAGAGTCTACAGGCCGATCCACATAGGCAAACTTCATGGGTAGAATACATTTTTTTCTTGGAATTTTATTTCTATCATCTTGGCCTATGTTCTGAAATCTGACTCAGTAGAATAAGCTATGAAATTCGGGAGCCTTTTCTCCCCCCTCCTCCCTATGATTTCTTCTGAGTGCCCATTTTAATAGAGAGAACATTCACTTTCCACTAGCAGTTGATCCTACTGTGACTCTAGCTTAAATTGCTTACAGATAAAATTACATGAAGGCCGAATAAGATCTAGATTCTAAGTGGCATGCTTCCATCTCTAGTCTGCATTTTCTCCCATGCTACCAGGCTAAGCAATGTAGGGACTCCTCCTCATATAGGTTTGAAAAGAAATATACATTCTAGGAATTTAATCAGGGAACCTGTGGCAATGACCTCAAATGACCAATCTAGATGAGGACCACTGGAAGAGAAGGAACAAAGTGCAGCCAATGTTAAACAGAAACAGAACAGAATTTATTTCCCTCCCCAGCAATAGAGGGCTCAATAGCACTCACGAATAGCTTCTGCTGTAGCTCCCAGCAGTACTTGAAAGGACCAGATAGAGAGGGAGGAAGGACACCAAGCTGGGGACCTTGTGCAGGTCTCTGCTTGGCTCCCAAGGTCAAGCATCCATTCTTCCTCAGTTGCTTTCTGCACTGGCTCAAAGCTCGGGCACCACTGGCAGTGAGGTGCAGGGTGCTGTGCTGGTCTCTCCTAAGGAAACTTGGACTAGCTGGTTTGAAGTTGGTGCAATCTTCCGTGAGCAGCATCCGTAGGACAGTAGAACAATAATACCATAGAATGATAGTGCATAGTACTGGTTATTGGTCCTTTACTAATTGCCTTCAAAACTGATGATGACATTTCCTTTTTTCTGCTTTTAGGGTAGGAGGTTAGGGAAAGGGGCATTGATAAACATACATGTATACTTGTAAAAACAATTCATGCAGGCAGACTGGGCTTCAAAGTTGCAACAGAGAAGCTATAAAAGGCACTAAATGAACCGACAAGCAGGATGATGTATATATACATCAACAATCAAATATTATTCAGGCACAACGGAATCAAGTACATATTACAACACAAGTAAATAAATCTTGTCCTGATACATATTACTACATGAGCACATTTTTTAACTGATTTCATATTACAACATGAGTAAATCATAAGACAAGTGAAAGCACATTTTTTGTACAGTCTCATTACAGGAAACATTTAAGACCATTCAGAAGGTTGAGATCTGAGGATCACAGTTCAAAAGCATCAGGGATAAGAAAATCCCTGAGATTCTTTTTTTTTTTTTTTGCCGGTCATGGGGCCTGAATTCTGGGTCTGGGCGCTGTCCCTCAGCTCTTCAGCTCAAGGCTAGCGCTCTACCACTGGAGCCACAGCACTACTTCCGGCTTTTCTGTTTATGTGGTGCTGAGGAATCGAACCCAGGGCCTCATGCTTGCAAGGCAGTGTCTACAGCTGAGCTACCTTCCCAGCCCCTCCTTGAGATTCTTTTTTTTTTTTTTTTGTCGGTTGTGGGGCTTGAACTCTGGGCCTGGGCGCTGTCCCTCAGCTCTTCAGCTCAAGGCGAGCGCTCTACCACTTGAGCTACAGCGCCACTTCCGGTTTTCTGGTGGTTTATTGGAGATAGGAGTCTCACGGTCTCTCCTGCCCGGGCTGGCTTTGAACCGCAATCCTCAGATCTCAGCCTCCTGAGTAGCTAGGATTACAGGCGTGAGCCACCAGCGCCTGGCTTTCCCTGAGATTCTTATCTCCAATTAACAACCAAATAAGCCAGAAGTGGCTCAATCAAATGCTAAGAACTCTAGCACTGAGCAGAAAGGCAGAGGGACAGAGTTCAAGCCCCAGGACCAGTACAAAAAAAAAAATTTAAAAAGAAAGAAAATTGGTAGAAGCGAAAGCCTTGGGATAGTGAGGACTAAGTGCTTGATGGATACAGGAAAAGAAAAAGAAAAAATGATTTAGAAATGCAAGGAAGCCGTGGAAATAAAGAGTGAACAATGAAATAGATTTCAAGTGTTCACTTACCTTTCTGCAAGGAATTACTGTTCTAAAAATGGAATTATAACTGTAAATGTAAATATAAAATGGAAATTAAATACAGACAGTGAGAGATAAAAAGCCACACCAGGCCAGGCATGAGTGTCTCACGCTTGTAATCCTAACGCTTTGGGAGGTTGAAATCTGAAGACCGAATTTCTAAGCCAGCCTGGGCAAGAAAGACTATGAGACATTTTGTTTTTGCCAGTTCTGGAGCTTGAACTCAGGGCTTGAGCACTGTCCCTGAGCTTCTTTTGCTCAAGGATAGCACCACTCCCAGCCTTTTCTGTTTATGTGGTACTGAGGAATGGAACCCAGGGTTTCATGCATGCTAGGCAAGCACTCTACCACTGAGCCACATACCCAGCCCCTCTATGAGACTTTTATCTCCAACTAAACACCAAAAAGTAAAAAGTTGAACAGCAGCCTAAATGGTAAAGTGCTAGCCTCAAGCACAAAAGCTCAGGGACAGTGCCCAGGGCCTGAATTCAAGCCACAGGACATCACACACACATACAAAATAAAGCCACACCAGTAGTGCCTTTTATAGATCAGCGATAGGCCTGAAGGAGGACAGCTAGGTTGAGAGGGAGCACAAAATGCAAGGAGACCCTTTGAGAGGCAGGAGACAGAGGGGTTAAACTGCTCCTAACTGACATATTCAGTACCCATGTGAAACCTTATTTATTGCACTTTCTGTCGATTTTCTTTTCAAATTGCATTTTCAGTAATTACATTTCATACTTTATAAACAAACCTTTGAAATGAAATAAATACCACATTCACCTGTAAGAATTTTTTCACTTCCAATCTATAGTAATACAGATTCTATATTCTTCCCACTTCTTTATTTATCACATACTGGGAAACCATTTTTAGAGGGTCCAGCCTGAGACACAGGGAAACCTGGATGAACCTTGAGGGCATCTTGTAGAATGAAATGGCCAATCACCAAATGATAGACACAGAATGAGGCAAGAAGGTCAAGAGTCTCTATGGGGACAGAAAACTGGATGGGACATCTAGGGGCTAAAAGCTAAAAAGTGAGGACTTGAGTTTCCATTTTAGGAGGTAGAAAAGTTCTAGAACTCTGTTGCTCAGCTTCATTAAAAATGTATCTTATTTTTTTTTACTGCAATTGAAACTCCTATAAAATAGTTCATCTTGCTAAAATATTGAGGTGATATACACCCTTGAGGTAATTTTATTGTTTAGGGGAACTCTAAGTTGGAAGGCTTATAAATGAACCTAGTTTCAATGTGGAATCGTGTTAGGACAATAAAAATAGCCATGTCAACAATTAAAATTAACTCAAGGAAAGCCAATGACAGTTTGTAAATGCCCGTCCCTGTTTCTATGTTAAAAAAAAATCATGGGCCTGGGCTACTGTGCAAAGTTTGAAGTTTCAAAGGTAAACTACAGAGCTGTTAAAAAGTACCAAAAAGCAAGTGAAAGGTTGGAAGTTATTTAAGTCAAAGCTGATGTGCTTTGTGAGATGCCAAGTAAGGCAAGACTCAGGGCTTCTGCATAGTTGAGCTGGCTTTCTTTGCTCTCCCTTCTCTCTGACTTGTGTGTCTGGAGCCATGAGGCTGAGCATTCTGGACGGTCAATGTGGCCTGGGGAAATGGAGCCTGCCTGACACTTTGCTGTGCACTCTGGGCTTGTACCTGCACCTGCTGTGGCTGGGCAGGGGGAGGGGACTGGCAATTCTGCAAAATAATGTTGTGCCCAGTTTTTGACTGCTTCAATAGAGTTGCGTGGGGCAATAGGAAACTCCCCAATCCCTTAACTGTAATGACAACAGCTGGCTGGGTCTTTGGGGCAGGCTGACTGCTAGATCCCTCAACAAAAGCTTGGGGCACTGGGGGTCGTAGAGACTGTTTCTGTGGAAACAACTGATAAATCTTGGGCGTGGGGTTCAAGATGGCAGAACTAGATGGAATCTGTACAGTTACAGGATATGCACTGTGATTCACAATAAACTGCAGCCTCAATTGAGTAACTGTTGAGGCCACAGAACCACTGGGAGGAGGGACTTGCCCAGGAATGAGGGCATCAGAAGCACAGACCACGCTATTGACAGAGCCACTTACCAGAGATGAAGACTTTTGTTCTGGGTCTTCTACCTTGCTGGCTTTCAGGTTGCTTGAGTAGAAGGGGTTCCTGGTGGCCTGGATGCTTTTTGATGAGCTCGCAGGAGGCTTGGCGTCTGGAAGCAGTTGGCTTCCTCTGCCAACCCCTGCACTGGATTCCTGAGCCAGGCTGGCTGGCTTGGGAGCAGGGGGGAAAGGAGGAGGAAGGAGAGTGCAAGCAGGATTAGGAACATCAGCCTTGAATTTCGGAGATTTACTGACCTGCCGCTCCGAATGGCTGGGACTTGGGTATCTCTGTACAGAACTGCAAAACAAAACAAAAAAAGAGTGACACATGAATCTGGAGCTGTGACTCCCACCTCCCTTGCAAATCCCAAGGAAGAAGATGGAACTCACCTGGTGCTGGGCAAATTGAACTTCTCTGAGTAGGCGTGGCTGAGATCCGCTGAGCCACTGGACTTGGGTGATGTCTTGGGGGACACTAGGAATGCAGGGTTGGTCTGGACAGATTTGTGGCATGTACTAACAACTCTGCCATCATCGCTGTCTGAGTTGGCCACAATGAAACTGGAAGAGTCACCTGCGATGATCCTGGAGGTACTCATCGAGCTGTCATGTTTAGATTTTTTAGGTGTCTGTATATTTTCAGGGACAAATGTTTTACCAAATGGTGGCATCTTCTTCAACTCACAGCCGGGTTTCCATGCAAGCATTTCTCTTACTTCGGGAGTAAGCCAGTCTATTTTCTGGGAGTCACCCGATGGGACAGACGGCTTCCCTTTAGCATATTTTTGCACGTCCACGTGAGAAGGAGCGTCTAAGTCACAGGATTTCTGCTGCCATGTGTCCACACACTTCGCTGTTGTTGAAATAGTCGTATTATAAGGGTATCCCTTTCTTTTTTCTGCTCGTTTTCTGCAAGAAATCTTTGCCTCGAGCTCAGGAGGAGCTGTGAATTGAGGCAGCTCCTGTTGCCAATTCACGGAAGGCCATGGAGACCCTAAGAAGCTCCATCTCCTTGAGTTGTTCTTCATGGTCTGCTTGTTGCCTAGCTTGCTCTTGGTAGAGCAGGTGCCCAAGAAAGAAGGACCAAGGCACAGTGGATCTTCTTTTGCTAACATCAGCTGGTTCTCGAACTCAAATTTCTCTTCCTGGGTCTGCCAATGGCCACCCATTCTCATGGACTCCATTAAAGTCTGCCTGGCTGGTCTCAAGAGAACATGCCGACTTTGGTAATCAGATAGTTCCCTATTACTGCACTGCGTATAGTCACGAATTTCTGCTATGACACAGCCATGGTGAGAAAGATTCACCTCAGATTTTTCCAGGATATTGAACAGAAAAGGAGGTAATTCTTCTGCATCTAAATACTCAAGCATCGTCTCCTTTGAATAAGTCAGTGCTATGGTCTCTGAAAGGGAGCCATCTTTGTCTTTGATCCTAACAGTAAAGTCCCAATTTTCTGGGCTGAGTGTAATTACTAGACACGGAAAGGCCTCTCTCCTGACAAGCTTGTCTAGCAAGCTCTCATTGCTTCTGAACTCCTTTACCTCGGGATTTTTCCCACATTCTTCAATGTACAGGTCATAAAGTTTTTCCTGTAGAGATTTTTCTTCACGAGGTAAGGGCTTCTTTTTAAAGGGGTTCTTTTTGACATGCGTCTTGGCATTCTTTGTATCTTCCGATGCGTGTTCTGAATATCTCTGCATGGTCACACGGGACAGGAGCGCTGAAAGAAAAGAACTTATGGTGTTCAGTGTGGGGGGGGGGGTAGGGAAGTGGGGGACGGGGGGGGGGGTGTGGAAATTATTTCAGTAACGTTACTTATATTTCTTTGAAATTTCACAACTCGGCACAAGTAGAGTAACTGTGGCGCTCAAATGGCCCAGTGGCAGCCATGAGAGAAAAATGCGACGGAACAGCCGCCCGACCCTGAGTTCAAGTCCCGCTACCACCATGTTGGCCCGTGCAAACACACCAAAATGAATTAAATCGATAAATAAAAGAGCACAAGGCCCGGAGTCGCTGTCACAGGATTGAGGAGGGAGGAAAATGGAAGAAAATGGTGGACAAAAATTAAAAAAAAACAAAAAACCCCAAAACTTTACAATTCCGCATAGAAACCTCTCCTCACCAAAGAAACGACGCCCCTAGCCACAACCACATGGAGTTTGTGAGAATTTATGACCAAAACTGTACCTACTGAGCACAACTCCTACAATTTCCTTGGGTTTTCCCGCTCGTCCACCGACTCCGTCCTCACCTCAGAGTCTTCGGTTCGCCGGACGCGAACTACCTCAGGCGAGAAAGGGAAGCGGCGCTCCACGCATGCGCAGTAACAAGCGCGCCAAAACTCGAGAAGTCCTAGACAAACCCCCAGAAGCCCTAGCGAGAACCCCAGAAACCCTAGCGGCTGCTAGGGATGGCGGCCGTGATGGGTCAGGCCAGACTGATTGTTTTCATCTATGTAACACGCACATAGGATCAACCAGCAACAATGTGACACTTAAAAAAAACATTTTGTCAGTCGTGGGGCTTGAACTCAGGGCCTAGGTGCTGTCACTGAGCTTTTTTGCTCAAGGCTAACACTCTACCATTTTGAGGCACAGCTCCACTCCCGGTTTTCTGGTGGTTAAATTGGACGTAAGAGTCTTATGGACGTTCTTGTCTAGTCTGGCTTTGAACTGCCATCCTCAGATCTCAGCTACCTGAGTAACTAGGATTACAGATGTGAGCCACCAGTGCCTGGGGATAGCTTATTTTTTCAAGGCTGGATAATATTCCAATGTCTAGATACACCTCAGTTTATCCGCTCACTTACTAAAGGACATCTTATTTACAGTTTTTAGTAATTATGACCAATACTGCTATAAACATCTATGTGCAGGTTGGACATGCATTTTCACCTCATTTGGATAAATATCAAAACATGCAATTACTGAGTAGAGTAGTAAGAGACTTCATTTTATAAGACATCACCTTCCTGCATACTCCCACCCATGATGGATGAGTGTTCATGTTCTTCCACATTCTCACCAGCAACAAGGTGGTGCTAGTTAGCATGAGAAAAATACAGAAAACCCTATCTGAAAAATAGCTAAGGCAAGCAGGGCGCTGGTGGCTCACACCTGTAATCCTAGCTACTCAGGAGGTTGAGATCTGAGGATGGAGGTTCAAAGTCAGCCCTGGCAGGAAAGTCCCTATGAGACTCTTATCACTAATAAACCACCAGAAAACTAGAAGTGGCGCTGTGGCTCAAGTGGTAGAGTGCTTGCCTTGAGCTGAAGAGCTCAGGGACAGCACCCAGGCCCAGAGTTCAAGCCCCATGACCAAAAAATAAAAATAAATAAAAACAAAAAACAAAAACCTAAAGCAAAACAAAAAAGGTTAGGGGTGTAGCTCAAGTGATAGCACACTCTCCTAGTAATTCTTTTGTGTTTTTTCTTTTGGCCCAAAAAATGAAATACATTCATTTAATAAACCTAAGGCAAAAGAAGACACTGACTCTATAAGTCGTTCAATCTTACTCTGTCTTAGGAGGAAAGGGGAGGGAGGGAGCGTGAACCCAAGAAAGCCAGTTTTTCGGTTTTTGGGGTTTTTTTTGGCCAGTCCTGGGGTTTGAACTCAGGGCCTGGGCACTGTCCCTGAACTTCTTTTGCTCAAGGCTAGCACTCTAGTACTTGAGCCACAGGGCCACTTCTGGCTTTTTCTATGTATGTGGTACTGAGGAATTGAACTCACGGCCTCATGCATGCTAGGCAAGCACTCTACCACTAAGTCACATTCTCAGGTAGGAACCCAGTTATATAAAAGATGTTTACATTTATCTTGATTGGTAGTGTATATTCCTGGTGGAGATTTTCCTCAGGGATTCAAGGGCGAGCTCTTGGTCCCAGTTGTCCTTTCCTGTAGAAAGAGAAAGGAGCCATTTAAAACACATAATTGAAGAGCTGACTGCAAGGGAGAGGGAGGTCATGCCTGTAATCCTAGCTACTCAGGAGGCTGAGATCTGAGGATGGCAGTTTGAAGCCAGCCTAGGCAAGAAAGTCTGAGATTCTTCTCTCTCATTAACTAGCAAAAGCTGGAAGTGGAGATATGGCTTAAGCAGTAAATCACCAGCCTTGAGTGTAAAAGCTAAGCAACAACCAGCACAAGGCCCTAAGAAGTCCAACGGAGCGCTCTTGGAAGGTAGTTATCATAGTGCCTGGCTCTTCTCGTATCTTCTCTGCCAGGCTTTACACTGATTGCTTAATGGCTTGGGCAATGCACCTATCCCAGCTTTTTTCATTGGTGAAGTGAGCACCTAGGGTATTATGGGGAGGAGCATTTGAGCAGGAGCCTGAGACACTCTGAGAATAGGAATCACCATGATTGAACACATACTCTATGGCTTATGTTGTGTTACGTCCTTTAGTTTTTATCCCTATCCACCTAACAGTTCACCTTCCTCTCCTACTCACTTGCTCAGATGGAAACTGTAATTGTCATTAGAAAACAGAGGCAGTGATTGCTCTAGACAACTTCCTGCTGAGTGAGGACAGACTAGGATAGGACAGTATGGAATCATTCAGAAAGGGCGTTTTAGGCAGACAGGACATGATTTGTGTGCTGTTCCAACAGACCAGAGTAAAACTTGAGAAAACAGTTGATAGGAGGCTGCTTCTTCTTCTTCTTCTTCTTCTTTTTTTTTTTTTGGTACTGGGGATTGAACCCAGGACTTTGCACTTGCTAGGAAAGTGCTTTGTTAGTGAGCTACATTGCAGCCCAAGGCTCCTTTTTTATTAGCATTAGTAGCTTGATGGATTCCAATTCAGAAGAAACACACTTAATAAGAAGGTTGAGAATGCAGGTGCCAAATAGTAGCAGAATTAGGGGTCACCGGAAAGGTAGCAGCTAAGACAAGCAGGACCAAGTGTCTCCTCATGAGAGCTATCCTTGGATAGCTTGCTTCCTAAATTGAGATTAATCTGTGGATGTCTAACAAAAAAATTAAATGGCTTTTGTCATAACCTTTTCATCTGTACATATGATGCATATGATGTATTTCTTTTTAAAATTGTTATTATGAAGGTGATATCTACAGGAGTTGCAGTTACATAAGTCAGGTAATGAGTACAATTCTTTTTGGACAAGGTCACCCCTTTCTTCGCTCTTGCCCAGTTTTTCCCAATGTACTTCTTTTTACCATTTGTATTGGCATCTATTTCTTTTTCCTTTTTTTTTTTTTTTTTTTTTGCAGTCATGGGGTTTGAGCTCAGGGCCTGGGTGCTGTCCCTCAGCTCTTCAGCTCAAGGTGAGCACTCTACCACTTGAGCTACAGCGCCACTTCTGGTTTTCTGGTGGTTTATTGGAGATGAGAGTCTCATAGACTTTCCTGCCCAGGCTGGCTTTGAACCATGATCCTCACATCTCAGCCTCCTGAGTAGCTAGGATTACAGGCATGAGCTACTGGCACCAGGCTGGCATCTATTTCTTATACAAAGGTGTTTCAATATTTCCTTATAGGCATATAATATACCTAATCAAATTCATCCCCTCTATCAATCCCTTTCAATCCTTTCCTGTTGAAACAATTTCAAAAGTTTTTGTTGTTTTATTTTCACACGCTTATATTAAGAGTACTTCAACTATATTCAGCTCCCTACACACTCTCTTCCTCCTGCCAGTACCTAGCTCTGAAAACAGAACCTGTTTTACATTCTGGTTATTATTTGCCAGTGCTGTGGCTTGAACTCAGGGCCTGGGCACTGTCCCTGAGCTGCTGCTGCTTCTTTTTTTTTTTTTTTTTTTTTTCTCATGGCTACTGCTCTACCACTTGAGCCACAGCGTCCCTTCCAGCTTTTTCTGTTTATGTGGTATTGAGGAATAGAACCCAGGGCTTCATGCATGCAAGGCAAGCACTCTACCACTAAGCCACAGTCCCATCCCCTCATTATTCGCTTTTAAGGCCTAGTCCACATATTGAGAGCAAACACACAATTTTTGTCTTTTACTTTGGCTTGGATCAAATCCCATGGCCACTTTCTGAACTCTCATTGCATAGAGGATGGAACTGCACAGATCAGCTTAGCTTTGCTCAGACACCCCATCCCTGAGAAACTGAAGGGCAATGGAGTGCGGAGTAGGAATTGATACTAGCAGTACAAGCCCACAAGGTAGTTCCAAAAGCTAGGTATGGCTGTGGTTCTCTAACAAAAAATATAGTGACTCATTTCCTCACCCTCCCCACAATGTATGTTATTTGTAAAGCAGTGTTCTCAACCTTGGTACTACTTGTATTTGGGGCCAGATTCTGCTATTGTTGCTGGGAGGGGGTGGGTGGAAGGTACTTGTTCTCTGGAAGGCAAAATTGCTTTTCTTGAACCATCATTTTATAGCTGAGCCTCTTAGATAAGAAAAAAAAAATCTTCATCACAGATGTCTAGAGACATTTCCAATTGCCACAATTTTAAGGGTCTAGATAGCGCTACTGCCACCTAGTGGGTACAGGCCAGGGGTGTTACTAAACATACACATAGGATAACCTCCCCCCCCAACCACTCAAACATGTATTTGGACCCAAATCTTAACAGTGTCCAAGATGAGAAACCCTGTGCTAGCCAAAGTCACAAGATAGTGTCCAATCACCGTGCTTTAAAAAATTAATTTTATTATGGTTTTTTTTTGTTGTGTATGTGGTACTGAGGGCTTCATGCATGCTAGGCAAGCACTCTACCACTAAGCCACATCCCCAGTCCTTTAAAAAATTAAATGAGTTTATACAAATTAGTAGCAAAAGATAATACATTTTAATCAATGTGTTCAAGAGGAGAACTAATTTACATAGGATAGGGCTGTTTTTGTATTTGCCAAAGCTAGAAGGAAAACACTTCATGATACTGAACAAAAATAGACAGAGAAAAGAACATATTTTAATCAGAGAGTCCAGGTTCCATTTATTAAATATGTTACTTTCTAAAGTATGTTTTTAGGCTCTAGCTAGATTTGCACCAAATCACAGCTGGGTTTTAAGGATAAAATTTAACATTTAAAAGGCATCAACATTTGGGCTAGGAATGTGGCTTAATGGTAGAATGCTTACCTAGCAAGCGTGAAGCCCTGGGTTTGAGTCCTCAGTACCACATAAACAGAAAAAGCCATTAGTGGCACTGTGGCTTAAGTGGTAGAGTACTAGCCTTGAGCAAAAGAAGCTCAGGGACAGTGCCCAGGCCCTGAGTTCAAGCCCCGGGATTGGCAAAAACAAAACAACCATCATCAATGTTCAGGCATAGCGTACTTCCTTACTATATGCAAGGCACTGTGTTTAATCTCCAGCCCTTCAATAAATAACCATAAATACCATTTCATAATATGCTGATTTAATATAATTGTTCAATTCTACTGCTATGAATGCTGCCCCAAATTCTCACTGACATAGTGGTTTGTGACTAATGTTAAATTTTGCTTAGTTCATTTTTTGTTATAAATTGAGAGGAAAGTTTCTTATTTATTGCAGATTTTGGAGTTCCTAATTCATAGCAGAATGAAATTTTGTGTTTGGTGGGGTTGGTGATAGTGGTGGTACTGGAGTTTGAACTCAGGGTCATACTTGCTTGGCAGGTGCTTTACCACTGAGCCATGTCTCCAGTCTTTCCTTTTCACTGATAATCTTTGAAATAAGGCCTTGCTTGCTGCCTGAGTGCATGTTTGGCTCATGGTCCACCTTCTTGCTGTAGCTGAGATGACAGATATGCATGGTCACATCCAGCCTCATTCCATTAAGATTGAGCCTTATAAACCTTTTTGCCTAGACTGGTCTAGAACTCTGACCATCCCCATCTCAGCCTTCCACAAGGCTAAAATGACAGGCACATGCCACCACACTCAGCCATTACCAAGGAGGTCTCACAAATTTCTCTGGCCCGGCCAGCTTTGAACCACAACCCTCCCAAGTAGTTATGATTACAGATGTTAGTCACCAGCACCTAGCTACTATGTTAGGTAGTAGAGGAATTGTCAAATGCTAGTTCTGGAGAGAAGGGGGTAGATTTGTTTTCTTTTTTTCCCCCTTGGGTCTATGCACTCTCCCTGAGCTTTTTTGCTCAAGTCTGGTGCTCTACCACTTGAGCCAAGCTCCACTTTGGGCTCTTTTGGTGCTTAACTGGAGGTAAGAGTCTTACTGACCTTCCTGCCTAGGCTGGTTTCAAACCATGATCCACAGATCTCAGCCTCCTGAGTAAGTAGGATTACAGGTGTGAGCCACTGGTGCTCAGCTAGAGCGAAAACATGTACTGAGAAAGTTAGAAGGGAATACTCTGTCTCTGGAAGGGAGGGAGGACAGTGAGGCTGGAGATGGCAGTGAGGGGTGAGACTGAAAGCTGGGATTTGCTGTCAAAGGGACGCCAGCCACCTTTTCCAATGAAGTTTCATGCTCTTTGTCCTCTCCTCTTTAGGAAGAGTCACATTTTGCATCCAGTTACCTGATAATGTTACTAATTAATGTTAATTAAGTCATTTCCAGCTGGTTCACTGTCTTAAGCACATTATCACCTATGGTTGTAGGGGTACTGAAGGCAGGAAATGTGGCTTATTGCCTATCCCCCCCCCCCCCACTGCTCCATGCCAACATCAGAACCACAGGTGGTGGCTCAGACCAACACTCACAGAGCAGAAAGAAGCGCCCACTGGAGCAGACAAATGACATACCCTCTTTGGAAAAAGGACACGCCCCCTCTGACAAATTACATGCCCCCTTTCTTCCACATACACCAGGTAAGAAGTTACCTTTGAAGAGAGGAGGGGAAGGTGATCTTTGGGTTATGCTTCAGTTTAAATGTCACACCGGAGGTGCGTTGTTCTTACAGGAGATGACACCTCCTTATCTTGGCCTTGTAAAGACCAGATCGTTATCAAAGTGGCAATGGCTCAGAGCCAGATGAGTGGATAATGAACAATCTTTCCAGAAAAATGTAGGCCAGGAGTCATATCCAGCTTTTATATCTGACTAAACTAAAATTATAGTTGGGGTTATCATCTTTTCTTAGCAATTTATTTTGACTGTAATTTGGTATTAGACAGTGTTATATACTTAGTAACGTTAGTCAGCCTTATTAAAATGGATCTGATGACACACTTTTTTTTCCTTTTAAAAATATTTTAAATTTTTATTCTTTTCAAGATGTAGGCTGACTAAATAGGACATACTTTGTCTACAGGGATTTCTCAGAGTGAGGTAAAATAGTGAGCTTTACTATACATATGATTTTAATAAATAAATGTTAAAGTAATATTTACATTAAAGTGTATTTTGCATTATGTGTTTACATTCATATCTATATTTAGCTTACAAATTTATATTTACCATTTAAATACTTAAACATATACTATTTATATATAAGGTTACCATACAGAGACACAACTACGTGCAAATACAACTTTATTTTTCTGAATGCCAAGCATGATTTCAATTTTCAAAACTACATGTGGTATTTATTGTGAAACCATGCAATGCATTGATTAGTTCAGGCAGCAGATTATGGTAAATAATGAAAAAGGTTTTTTGGTTCCAGCCCTGGCTCTTTGGGAACCTTTCAAAATGGTGGCTTGAGTCCATTTTCCCACCTCACCAATTATGGTATAGGGAACATAATGGAATCTTTATTTATTTATTATCATTATTGTAAAGGTGATGTACTGAGGGGTTATAGTTGCATATGTCGGGTAATGAGGACTGTAGAGAACTCTGAACCTGAGCTATGAAACCTGGGAAAGGTTTGAGAGGTTGGAATGCCACTTTGACATCACTTGGAACACACAGATGGTATTTGTTAAGACAAATGGGGGTTACTATAACAAATTACTGCAGACTAGGTAGATTATCAACAACAGAAATATCTAATGGTTCTAGAGGCTGGAAAAGCCAGGTGCCAGCAGATTCAGCGAGGAGGGTGTCCTTGTCCCCAGATATAAGCCTTCCTTAGGTCCTCACATGACACATATGGGAAGGGGAAGGACATTCCCCTGGCTATTTGGGGTTTAAATTCTAGGCCTCATAATTGCTGGGCAGACACTCTACCACTGAGACATGAGTGTAGCTCCTTTTTTTTTCTGTTGGTCATGGGGCTTGATCTCTGGGCCTGGGTGCTGTCCCTGAGCAATTCAGCTCAAGGCTAGTGCTCTACCACTTGAGCCACAGCGCCACTTTCCGTTTTCTGGTGGTTAATTGGAGATAAGAGTCTTTCCTGCCAAGGCTGGCTTTGAACTTCAATCCTCAGATCTCAGCCTCCTGAGTAGCTAGGTTTACAGGCGTGAGCCACCAGCACCCAGCTTCTAGCCCCTTTTTGACTGGTTATTTTTGAAATAAAGTCTCTCCTCCTACATGAGCAAACCTTTGAACCACAATCCACCTATTTTAGCCTTCCTGTTGTAACTGGGATGACAGATGTATACTTGCAGGCCCAGCTTCTTTCTGTTGAGATAGAATCTTGAAGACTTTTCTGTTAAGGCTGGCCTGAAATGGTGATCTTCCTAATCTCAGACTCCAGAGCAGCTAGAATTACAGATGTTAGCCACTGTCACCCAGTTGCCAGGCTTTACTTCTTGAATCCCCTGCTTTCTAAAGTCATCACATTGGGTGATTTCTACATGATGATTGACGATTTCTTCGTGAATTGTGGGAGCACGCAGACATTGAGGCCATAGTAACGCTGATGTTGTTTTGCTTCTGGTATCCAATTCTGAATGTTGTTCTCATTGTGTCTCATGGACATGAATACATTTGGGGTATGCTCATTTGCTAGTGATTTTCCTCTTGCAAGTGTTTTAAGGTTTTCATCAAATGAGGTTCTAATAAACTGAAAGCCTCACCTGAGTAAAGTGCTTCCCTTTAGAAATAATAAGAAATAAAGAGAAGCTGTGATTTCTGAAGTCTTTGCTAGAATATCTATAATTTTTCATATAAATGTTAAGAAACCCCAAAACTTCTATGTGGCTTTTTGTGGGGGGGGGGGGTGCTAGGCTTGAAATCAGGGCCTGGCTGCTGTTCTGTCTTTTGTTTGTTTGTTTAAGGTTAGTCTGTGCAGTATTTTGATTCAAGGACAAAGGTAAAGCGTGTCTTGTGGGAAACCCCCTCCCACCACCAAAATGCACCTCTTGCCTTATGTGGCCTAAGGGCTGAAAGTTCCTCACCTCTGTTAGAATACTTGCAATCTCCTCCTAACTCATTTCCTGCCTCCTCTCATCCCACTTCAGGCATCTGTCTACAGTTAGTAAGCTAAACAACTAAGTTCAAGCCCCACAACCAACAACAATAACAATAACAAGCCGGTGACTCATGCCTGTAACCCTAGCTACTCAGGAGGCTGAGATCTGAGGTTCGCAGTTAGAAGCCAGCCTGGGCAGAAGTCCCCTAATGAGACTCTTATCTCCAATTAATCACTCAATAAAACCAGAAGTGGTGCTGTGGCTCACGGGCCTTGAGCATAAAGAGGTTCAGGGACAGCACCCAGGTCCGGAGGTCAAGCCCCACAACTGACAAAAAAATCTAAACAAAAGAAGACCAAAATTGATACACTGGGAAAGTGGTGCATACCTCTGATCCCAGAACTCAGCAAGCTGAAGCAGGAAGGTCACAAGTTTGAGGCCAGCCTGGACTACATAGCTAGATTCTGTCTCAATGAAAGAAAAAGAAAAGAAAAAAAGATCATGCCTGTAACCCTAATTGCTCAAGAGGCTGAGATGAAAAGAATCACAGTTCCAGGCCAGTTTATGAGAAAAGTTTGTGGGGGCCACCCCACCGGATTTCAACCAATAAAAAGCTGGACATGGTGTCATGTGCCCCTGTTATCCCAACTGCAGAAATATATAAATAGGAGGATCACAGACTAGAGTGGCCCAAACCCCTATTTGAAAAATAATGAAGGTAAGAAAAGGACTAGGAGTATGGTTTAAGTTCCAACCCTACTACACCAAATAAAAGAACTATGTGATTTCAAACAACAAAAATGAACTCAAAATGGACCACAAATATAACTGTAAATGTTCAAAGTTGTAAAACTATAAGAAGAAAACATAGAGAAATATCTTGGTGACCTTAGAGCAGACCATGTCTTAGACTTTTCGGCACAAACACAATCTGGAAATTTTTTTTTAAACTCTGATAAATTGGACTTGATGAAAACTAAGAAATTTCTGTTCTTCAAAAGGCACTTAAGAAAGTACAAAAACAGGGGCTGGGGAGGTGGCTCAGTGGTAGAGTGCTTGCCTTGCATGCATGAGGCCTTGGGTTCAATTCCCCAGCACCACATAAGCAAAAAGAAAAAAGCTGGAAGTGGCGCTGTGGCTCAAGTGGTAGAGCGCTAGCCTTGAGCTAAAAGAGCTGAGGGACAGTGCCCAGGCCCAGAGTTCAGGCACCACGACCGGACCCTAAATAAAACTAATAATAAAAAAAAAGAAAGTACAAAAACAGGGCTAGGAGCATGGCTCAAAAAGTAGAGCACCTGGCTAGCAAGAACAAGGTCCTGACTGCAATCCCTATTACCACCAAAATAAATACAAAAGTAAGTTATAGACTTAGAGAAAATATTTGCAAAATACATAATTTCTACAGTGTTTAAAGCAAAGTATATAAGAATTCACAAACTTCAATGATAAGAAAACAAACCAATTTAAAAAAGAGAGAGCCCAGTGCAGGTGGTTCATGCCTGTAATCCGAGCTACTTGGGAGGCTGAGATCTAAGTATCACGGTTCAAAGCCAGCCCGGATAGAAAAGTCCTTGAGACTTTTATTTCCAATTAACCACCAGAAAACTGGAAGTGGTGCTGTGGCTCAAATGGTAGAGTGCTTGGCTGGTGCTGAAGAGCTCAGACAGTGCTTAGGCCCAGAGTTCAAGCCCCACAACCGACAAAAAGAGAGAGATTTAAAAAGTTTTTCCAGTAGGGTGCCAATGGCTTACCTGTAATCCCAGCTATTCAGAAGACTAAGATCTGAGAATCACAGTTCGAAGCCAGCTCAGGAAGGAAAGTCCATTAGATAGTTATCTCCAATTAGCCAAGAAAAAAGCTGGAAGTGGAGCAGGAAAAACAAATCTAAGATAGGGCCAGAGCAACAACTAAAGTTCAGTTCAAATCAGATGGGGCTGGATGGACAGAGCTTTCATCTTAGGGAGATGCACCCCAGTATGTCAGCGGAGTTGCAGCATTTGGACCATGCTCAAGGACTGCAAGTAAGAGTGGAAAATGGCCCACACCGTGCTTTGTTTTTTTAACTTACAGTTTATTTTTTGTGCCAGTCCTAGGGTTTGAACTCAGGACCTGGGCACTATCTCTGAGGTCTTTTACTCAAGGCCAGCACTCCACCACTTGAGCCACCGCTCCGCTTCTGGCTTTTTGGTGGTTAACTGGAGATAGGAGTCTTAGAGACTTTCCTGCCCAGACTGGCTTCAAACCACGATCCTCTGATCTCAGCCTCCTGAGTAGCTAGAGTATAGGCAGGAGCCATTGGCGCCCAGCATGAACAGAACAAGCAAAGCAGGACATGACAGACGCAACAGTTCTTTAAGATCCCACTGGGATAAATGACTACTTCCATGACAGCGAAAGTCCTCTGAAAATTGATGGACGAGGAAACCACCGGATTAAAAAAAAAAAAACAAAATACGTCTCTTACATTTGTGGTGATTGATCCTGCCTTGTATAGCTTTAAAAGGAAACAGAAAACATAGATCTGAACCCCCACGCCCCCCCCCCCCGCCCGCCCACCATGCAGGGTTGGGCTACACCCACAAGGTCTTGGCGCCTGCCTACCAAGTGCGCATGTGTGGTAACGGTAATTTGTAGACCGGAACCCGCTACCATTGTCCATCGGCACGGAGAGCACCAGGACTGGCACGGAGTGCATTGGGACCAGCACGAGGATACGGGGATTATAGCAAAGGAGGATGTGACTGAAGCCGCCAAAGGTAGTTAGTTTTCAGAGATCCTCAACTTTTCCATGTTGGCTGGGGCCCGGGTTCCAAGGCCATTGGCTTAGAGTTGGAAAGGTCCTCACTTCGCTTTTCTTCTTTCTCTTACCAGTACTGGGGCAGGAAATCAAGGTCTTGCACTCTGTGTGTGTGTGTGTGTGTGTATATATGTGTGTGTGTGTGTGTGTGTGTGTGTGTGTGTGTGTGTGTGTGTGTGTGTGTGTGTGTGTGTGTGCGCATGCGCACGCGCGGAGGCATTTTCCCGTATGTGTCGGTACCGGGGCTTGAACTTAGGGGCTGGGCGCATCGGGTAGCGTTTTCTGCGCATGGCTGGTGCTCAACCACGTGACTCACGGCTCTAGTTCCACTGTGTGTAAAGTTTTACAGGAGCACATAAGTAAGTGGCTTTACCCGCCTAACTCCTTCATTCTCAACCCCTCCCCTCCCCTCCCCACCCCACCCCACCCCACCCCACCCCCACCGCTGAACGCCATCTGTTCTTTTCCTTTAGCGTCCCAGTTTTGTGTGACCATGCAGAAATCTTTAGAACAGGCATTGGAAGATACAGACAATGTCAATGCCGGAGTCCAACACAGGAGCCCTAGAAGGAGACCCTTAACTAGTGAGGAAAAGTCTCTACAGGAAAAACTCTATGACATTTATGTTGAAGCATGTGAAAAGGAGACTGAGGTGAGGGAGTTCAGAAGCAGCGAGAGCTTGCTAGACCAGCTTATCAGGAGTGAGGACTTTCCTTGTCTGGTGATTGACCTCAACCCAGGGGATCAGGGCTGTTTTGCAATGATCTTGGACAAAGATGGCTCCCTTTCAGAGAGCATTGCGCTGCCTTATTCAGGAGAGAAACTGCTTGAATATTTAGATGCAGAAGAATTACCGCCATATCTGCTCAATATCTTGGAAAACTCTGAGGTGAACCTTTTCCACCATGGCTGTGTCTTAGCAGAAATCCGTGACTACAGGCAGTGCAGCAGTAGGGAACTATCTGGTTATCAAAGTCGGCATATTCTCTTGAAACCAAAGGTGAAGACTTTAATGTGTGATATGGAGTACATGGTAAGTGGTGGCCATCGTTGGACTCAGGAAGAGAAACAGGAGTTTGAGAGCCAGATGATCTTAGCAACAGCAGACCCATTGTGTCTTGATCCTTCGGTCTCTGGAAGCTGCACTAGCAAAAGACTGCTGTGCCAGAGGCAGGATGGGAGGGATGAGTCGGTGAGGCCTAGCTTTATGAGGTCGCCATGGCACAGCGTGGATTGGCAATGGGAGCTGCCTAAATACACAGCGAGCCCTGGGTTTGAGGCAAAGACTGTTTGCAAAAAACAAGCGGAAAGAAGTGGCCACCCTTATGATCTGGTGATTGCAGCGGCGGCGGCGGCGGCGGCAGCGGCGGTAGAGCCCGGGGACACAGAACAGCAGAGACCCTGTGATGTGGATGTGCCTTCGGAGCTAGATGTGCAAAGATATGCAAAAGGGAGTTCCTTTGTCCCATTTGGTGACTCACAGGCAGCCGCCTGGGCCGTTCCTGAGGCAGGAGATGAGTTTGCCTTGGCATATGAACCCGGTGATCCGGCCAGGGACATGAACTTTCTTATCATGCAGTCACTTAATGACCCACTTCTTTCTGACAGCCCGTGGGCAGCTCAAGAAGTTGGGTGTGAGAGCCAGATGAGTCCCCCTTACATCTTCTCAAGTTACCCACTGGATGCGTTGATGGCAGGGTCCAAGCCCAATGCAGGGCGGGCTGGTGGTGCAAGCCAGGAGTCTGTTCAGGGCAATGCTGCATGTTCACTGTCCAGTAAGATGGAATCCAAGTCCGGCGGCTCAGCTGTAGTCAGCAAGGCCTCTTCAGGGAAGAAGCCCAAACTGCCTACCTCCTGGTGGGTCCCATCTCCCGCCTCAGAATTACCTTGGGGGACAAGAATCAATCTTGCCTGCGTCTCAGGATCGAGAGGTGTAGGACTCCAAGCCAAGAGCTCTCGGAAGCTCAGGCGTCTGGCTCCTGGTCCAGCTCCTCCTCCCAAACCTCCTCCCAAGCCTCCTCCCAAACCTCCTCCCAGGCTCCCTCCCAAGATTGCTCCCAAACCTGTTCCCCCGCCCCCGCCGCCCCCACCGCCGCCCCCTCCCCCACGCCCTCCCAGGCTTGCTCCCAGGCCTGCCCCCCCTCCCCCTCCTGATCCTCCGTCCCTTCGCAGCCCCACTCCTACCACTCCCTCTTCCAGTCCCACTCCCACTCCTAGTCCGCCCGGGGCTCTGGCTTCCCATCTCGACCCCCCTCCCACACCTGCTCTCCCCACCCCTCCCCTTCCTTCTTCCACTGCTGCTTCCCTTCCCACTCTTACCCCCCCTCCAGCTCCCAGTCCTGTCCCCACTGCCACTGCCATTCCCACCGCTGCGCCTGCTCCCAAGCCAGCCAGCCTGGCAGGGAGATCCCGAGCAAGGGTCGTCAGGAGGAGTAAAGGGCCTCACGCGGCCAAGGGCCCTGCTAGCTCGTCAGAAAGCACCCAGGCCCCCAAGGCCCCCACCAGCTCAAGCAACCCAAAAGCCACCCAGGGGGCACAGAAACCTTCAGCTCTGGTAAGTGGCTCAGTGTTGGGGCTGGTCTGTCCCTCTGGCGCCCCCATACCTGGGCAGGTCTCTCCTTCTGGTGGTCTGCTGTCCCTAGGAGTCCAGCTGCCCAATGCCCCGGTTGGATTAATGCAACCCCCTACTCCCATGGCGATGCAGTTTCTTGTGAATAATACTTTAAATTCCATCACAGTGCAGATTCCCCCCGGAGGTGTGGTCTTGAACCCCCAGCCTCAGTTATATCAGTTGCTTCCACAGCAACAGCTTCTACAATCCAGAGCGCCTCCTTCTCCACATCCAGTGCCCTCGGCTTCTGTGCAGGGGTCTGGCAGTCAACAGTGGGTCACCCCTGTGCAGGTATCTAGCAGTCAACAGTGGGTCACCCCCGTGCAGGGGTCTAGCAGTCAACAGTGGCTCACCCCTGTTCAGGTGTCTAGCAGTCAACAGTGGGCCACCCCTGTGCAGGGGTCTAGTGGTCAACAGTGGGCTACACCTATTCAGGGGTCTAGCGGCCAACAATGGACCACTCCTGTTCAGGGGTCCAGCAGTCAACAGTGGGCCCAGTCACCTCAGCAAGCAGTAGTTGTTACCCTTGCTGGCGTGGGGAGTTTCCTGCTGCCCCACGCAACTCTATTGGAGCAGTCAACACCTGGGCACATTATTCTGCAGAATTGCCAGCCCCCTCCTCCTGCCCAGCCACAGCAGGTGCAGGTACAAGCCCAGAGTGCACAGCAAAGTGTCAGGCAGGCTCCATTTCCCCAGGCCACATTGACCGTCCAGAATGCTCAGCCTCATGGCTCCAGACACACAAGGCAGAGGAAAGGGAGAGCAAAGAAAGCCAGCTCAACGATGCAGAAGCCCTGAGTCTTGCCTTACTTGGCATCTCACAAAGCACATCAGCTTTGACTTAAATAAATTCCAACCTTTCACTTGCTTTTTGGTACTTTTTAACAGCTCTGTAGTTTACCTTTGAAACTTCAAACTTTGCACAGTAGCCCAGGCCCATGATTTTTTTGTGTGTTTGTTTTACAAAGAAACAGGGACGGGCATTTACAAACTGCCATTGCTTTCCTTGAGTTAATTTTAATTGTTGACATGGTTATTTTTATTGTTCTAACATGATTCCACATTGAAACTACGTTCATTTATAAGTGTTCCAATTTAGAGTTGCCCTAAACGATAAAACTAGCATGCTACTTTTAGCAAGGAGAACTGGTTTTTAATTTTTTAACTGTCACGCAAATATTACACATTTATCATATGAACTATTTTTAAGGAAACTGTTGTTCAAAAGAATTTTAGAACTCCTAGAACGGAAACCCAGCTCCTCATTTTATACCTTTTAGCCCCTGGCTGCCTCCTCCAGTTCTGTGTCCACATGAAGTGGAGATTCTTGACGCTTATGCAAGTGCCTCATTCTGTGTCTATCATTTGGAAATTGGCCATTTCAACTTGGCATGATGCCCTCAAGGTTCATCCAAGTTTCCCTGTGTCTCAGGCTGACACTGTAAAAATGGTTTCCCAGTGTGTGATATATAAGGAAGTAGAGACGTCTAGATTATATGTCATTATTATATATTTGAAGTAAAAAGAAAGCCTTCTAGGTGAACATGGTGTTTATTCTGTCTTAAAGGTTTGTTTACAATATATATAATGTAATTGTTGAAAATGCACTTCAGGGGCTGGGAATGTGGCTTAGTGGTAGAGTGCTTGCCTAACATGCATGAAGCCCTGGCTTCCATTCCTCAGTACCACATAAAGAGAAAAGGCCAGAAGTGGCGCTGTGGCTCAAGTGGTATAGCTCTAGCCTTGAGCAAAAGAAGCTCAGGGGCAGTGCCCCAGGATTGGCATAGAAAGAAAGAAAGAAAGAAAGAAAGGAAAAGAAAATGTACTTTGAAAAACTAAACCAGCAGAAAGTACAATAAAGGATACATCAGAGATCTGCACACCTGTGGAGTGGAGTGGGGGACTCATGTGACTGACCCTGTCCCTCAAAGGGGACCCCCTACATGCTGTGTTCCCTCTTACCCCACCTCTCCTCTTCCAGGTACTGCCAGTGGCCTACAAAGGGCACTTCTGGGATCGCTTCTCATCTCTCTCTCTGTATTTAATTTATATTTTATATTTACATGTATTGTTATCTGTTACTTCTTTAAGCATATTGTTACTTTAAGCAGCTGTATATTTGCATTTTAGGACAGTAGGTTCCTTGCAAAAAGGTAAGTAAACACTTGAAATCTATTTCATTTGTTTACTCTTTATATCTCCACAGCCTTCTTAGATTTCTAAGTCATTGTATTTCTTTTCTCATTGTACCATCAAGCACTCAGTGCTCACTGACCCCAGACGCTCACCCCCACCAATTTCCTTTTATCTCCATAAATTGGAGGTGTTCAAAATTTCCTTTAATGGCACTGTACAAAATGTGTTCTTTTCACTTGTCTTGTTTTCAGGATTTACACAGGTTGCAGTATGCATCAGTAAAAGGTGTACTCAGGGCGTAATATGGGTCAGGCGAGATTGATTTCCTTATGTTGTATTATGTATCACCACTTGATTCGTTTCGCCTGAATACTGTTCGATTGTTGATGTATTCGTAATTTTGCTTATCTGTTCATTTAGTGCCTCTTATAGCTTCTCTGTTGCAACTTGGAAGCCTAGTCTGTGTATGTAAAAAGCTTTTGTAAGAATACATGTATATTTATCTGTCTTTTGTCCTAACCTCCTGCCCTAAAAGCAGAAAAAAGGAAACATCATCATCAGTTTTGAAAACAATTAGTAAAGGACCAGTAACCAGAGCTATGCACTATCATTCTATGGTATTGTTGTTCTACTGTCCTACGGATGCTGTTCAAGGAAGATTGCACCAATTTAAACCAGCTAGTCCAAGTTTCCTTGGGAGAGACACTGAGCCCAGTGCAGCACTCTGCACTGCCAGTGGTGCCTGAGCTTTGAGCCAGTGCAGAAAGCAACTGAGGAAGAATGGATGCTTGACCTTGGGAGCCAAGCAGAGACCTGCACAAGGTCCCCAGCTTGGTGTCCTTCCTCCCTCTCTATCTGGTCCTTTCAAGTACTGCTGGGAGCTACAGCAGAAGCTGTGTGAGTGCTATTGGCCCTCCATCGCTGGGGAGGGAAATAAATTCTGTTCTGTTTCTGTTTAACATTGGCTGCACTTTGTTCCTTCTCTTCCAGTGGTCCTCATCTAGATTGGTCATTTGAGGTCATTGCCACAGGTTCCCTGATTAAATTCCCAGAATGTGTGTTTCTTTTCAAACCTATGTGAGGAGGAGTCCCTATATAGCTCAGCCTGGTTGAGGCCTTAGGTAGCATGAGGGGGAAAGCTTGTCTTTGCTTATTACCTTCTAATGAGTCCCATTTGGTACTATTTTGAAGCATTTTGTGAATAAACTGCTCATTTATTGTAGTGTCACGAGAATATGGATGCTCCTGGATAACCCAAATCAAGTCTGTATTCATTTGGTCAATTAATTTTGTTAGGCCATGTGTTCAGGACTTTACCAGAAAACAATAATTATTAGTTGCTTATGTGAAAGCTGGTGGCTTCTAGGTTACAGAGAAAATGTTCCCACAGAGGAGCATACAGGAAAATCTAGGTTGGTTTAGTTGAGCAGATCATGCCTGGCTGAAATGGGCCTTTAGCACACGGTGAGAGTTTGAGAAGACAATTCTATTCATTAAAGAAATATGTGTCTGCAAGGGATACCTTTATGCCAGGGCAAAAATCTATTTAGAATGCAGGCATCCTGGTGCTGGCCAGAAATCCCAGTATTCACTTCTAAGGCTGAGGCAGGAGCATGGTAAATTTGAGGACCATCTGAGGGAAGCCTTGCCTCAAAAACATAGCAACCAACCCCCCCCCCACACACACACATATACACACAACTAGAGATGGGTGCTGGTGGCTCACATCTGTAATCCTGGCTACTCAGGAGGCTGAGATCTGAGCATTATGGTTCAAAGCCAGCTTGGGCAAGAAAGACCTTGAGGACCTTATCTCCTATTAACCACCAGAAAAGCGCAAGTGGCAATGTGGTTCAAAGTGGTAGAGCACTAGTCTTGAGCAAAAGAGCTCAGAGACAGTGCCCAGGCCCCGAGTTCAAGCCCCACGACTGACCAAAAAAAAAAAAAAAAACAAAATAGAGGCTTAGAGGTAATTTAAATGTTTTCCTCATAGATATATTTTAAAAAGTGAAAATGTTACCTTAACAAATTGTACTTCTTATATTTACTCAATAGTCTCTCAATATTTAAAATTTGTGTGGCGGGGGGGGGGGGGGGGGTAGGGCTTGAACTCAGGACCTATGTGCTGTATCTTAGATTTTTCACTCAAGGCTAGCACTCTGTCACTTGAGCCACAGGTCTACTTCCAGCTTTTTGATAGTTAATTGGAAATAAGAGTCTCATGGACTTTTTTTTGCCTGGCTAAGAACTGGCTCCTCAGATCTCAGTCTCCTGAGTAGCTAGGATTAGAGGTATGAGCAGTTTATAAGTGTGAGCTATCAGTGCCAGTTTTTTTTTTTTTTTGGTCCGGTCATGGGGCCTGAACTCTGGGCCTAGGCTCTGTCCCTCAGCTCTTCAGCTCAAGGCTAGCGCTCTACCACTTGAGCCACAGCGCCACTTCCGGCTTTTTTCTTTCTGCTTATGTGGTGCTGAGGAATCGAACCCAGGGCCTCGAGCATGCAAGGCAAGCACTCTACCACTGAGCCACCTTCCCAGCCCTTCAGTGCCAGTTTTTGAATGCCAGATCTAATCTCAATGTGGATGCTGACTTTTTAAAATCAACATTACTTGATTTGAATTTAGATTTCTAGAACATTCACAGTTGAAAATGGAGATTTATCTTCCAAGCGTATTCAATCTGGTTTCTAATACTCGAACCAAGTATCTGCTTTTAAATTTAAATCAATTAAGTAAAATTCTAAAATCAGGTCTTCATCCTCACTAGCTGCATTTTGAGTGTGTCATAGCCAGGTGTGGCTAGAGCCTAGCTTGCGGACATTGCAATTGTTTAATTGTTTGTTTTTCTGTGTATGTCATACTGAAAAAAATCAAACCCAGGGCCTCATGCATGCTAGGCAAACACTCTACCACTAAGCCACATTCTCAGCCTCTGTAGTTATTTTAGCAGGATAGAGGAGGTGAGTGGATGACAGAGACAGCCTCAGGCATGAGCTGGGTACCAGGTCTTTGTTTCTGGCAATTGATCACTGAAGTACACAAGCAAAATGAGATTGACAATCCTGAATCCAGGGGCTGACCTCAATCCTATTAGCCTGTAGCTACCTCACCTTGGATCTGCAGGTAGAAATCTAGAGGCCTCAGTCATGGAGCAAGAAGCATGAAAAAGAAGGGTACACATGTCAGCAAAATGACGGAGAAGAGGACCTGAACGTTTGGGTAGGTAAGCTAGATCGAACTCACCCATGTCAGCTTCCCATGGTGCTTGCACTCTATGGGAATGGGAGAGAGTAGAGGCACGCCATCCTCCTCCTTCCTGTCCATCTCCTGATTTCTCCAGTTCCACGCTCTAGTTCTGGCACAGGTGAAACTAGACTGGCCACAGATGAGAATGGTGGAAACTGGGGAATGGCTATATGGAAGCTTATTACATTAGTCTCTGTACTTTTGCATATAACGGAGAGTGGCAGTACTACAATCACACACATCGTACCTCTGCTCCTGACGTTCTTCCCGCCCCAGGACCATGGGTTTTCCCATCCTAGCTTTTATCTTGCACAGGAAGTCCTGCCAGATCTCAGCCCTTTGACTTGCCCTTCCTTCCGTCATCTCTCAGCTTCCCTGCTGTAGCCTCAGGCAGCAAAGGGTGTGCGAGTTAATTGTTAAATTCAGTTCAACAAGTTCCTCATTAGGGACAAATTACCTGAGTTTGAAATCTGCTAATTTTCCAATCAGAGTGAGTGTTTGCACTTGTGATTTGGAAATAATTACCATATGGTAAAAGCAAAACCTATGTGGGGATTAAAGTAAAGGTGAGGGAGGACAGGAGCTTATTTTGGCATCTTCCCTGGAACCCATTTTAGCATATGCAGATTAGTTGAACTGCCTGGGCTGTTGGGGTGGGAAATCTCCCCAAAGCTGTTTTATAAAGGCTATTATCCTCATGAGCTAAAAGCCCAAGAAACGTGCCCGCGACCTTTGAAGAGACAGCAGTATGACCTTCATCGGTCTTTTGAGTTTAGCCTTTTCATCCAAAGCACACCTATATTTTTGTTTATATCTATCCTCAGTCTAAATAAAGTTCCTGTGTGGGTGACCAAACTATTTTCTTGGGGTTGGGCATTACATGCCTGTAATCCCAGATACTCAGGACACAGATAAAGATTCAAAGTCAGCCTGAGGGATGGAAAAAAAAACCCTGTCTCAACAAACAAGCCAAGTGTGGTGGTACTCTTTGTGATCCCAGCTATGCAGGAAGTATAAGTAGAGGGATTGAGATCCAAGGCTGGCCTAGACAGAAACACAAAACCTTATCTGAAAAATAACTAAACAAAAAGGATAGAAGTGTGGCTCAATTGGTACAGTGCTTGCCTGACAAGCACAAGGCCTATGTTCAAACCCTCCAGTGCTAGTACTGAAAATAAAAACAATTGAGAGTGTCGAGTTTATATGTCCTTTGGGTGGTTAATAATATATTAGGGAAAGCTCATCTCAAAGAGTTTGAAGTATTATGGATAGTAATTGCTGAAGAACTCCCTGCCCCAATTAGTATATCACTAGTGCCAAAGCTGATGGAAACCCACTGTTAAAAATTAGTTTCAGTAGTTTAGAAACCAATGCAAAAGCCGAACACTGATGGCTTGTGCCTGTAATCCTAGCTATTCAGGAGGCTGAGGTCTGAGGATTGAATAGAAAAGTCCCCGTGAGACTCTTTTTTTTTTTTTCCTTTCTTTTTTTGCCAGTCCTGGGGCTTGGACTCAGGGCCTGGACACTGTCTCTGAGCTTCTTTTGCTCAAAGCTAGCACTCTACCACTTGGGCCACAGTACCACTTCAAGCCCAGAGCTTCATGCATTCTAGACAAGCACTCTACCACCAAACCACATTCCCAGTCCCTGGAGAGACTCTTATCTCCAATTAACTACTCAGAAATGGGCAGTGGTGTTGTGGCTCAAAGCCTTGAGCAAAGAGCTCAGAGATAACTCGTAGGCTCTGAGTTCACACCCCACGACTAACAAAAAATAAAATTAGAGAAACCAATGCAAAAAAAATCCTCTGAAACACTGCTCTTGAAATATGAAGCAAGGAAAAGCTGTATGTCCTCTGAGAAGGTACTATGTCTTCCTCCTAGTCCAAGTTCTTAGTTGCAAGAAAGCTCAAAAACGAATTTGAAGGAGAAATCACTGAGATTTGGATTTGTGGGTATTCACCATCCCTTCCCTTCCCTTCCCTCTCTTTTCCTTCCTTCTTTCCTTTATTCCTCCCCCTCCCCCCTCCTCCCTTCCTACTTCCTCTATTTGTGCAGATTCCTAGGCTTGAACTCAGGGCCTTGTGTTCTGTCCCTTGGCTTTTTCTCCCCATAGCTGTCATTCCACTACTTGAACCACACCTCCAGTTCTGGCTTTTTTTTTGCTGGCTAATTGGAAAAAGAGCCTTACGGATTTCTTTGCATGGGCTGGATGTGAACCATGATCCTCAGATCTCAGCCTCCTGAGTAGCTAGGATTACAGGCGATTGTCATTGGCCCCAGAACCTTATTCCTGATTCTTAATTTGAATTTTACCAGCTCTTTTTGTTGTTCATTGTAGACTAATTCAGATCTTTTTGTCAAGGGAAACTGAGAACAAATGTCTCCCTCCTCCCCTCCCAAGTATTAATATACACAAAAATAAATAGCAGAAACTATTCATTTCTGTTTGCTTTTGGGTGCAGCCCTGTAACTGGCCTTATGTAATGGATGTATTGATGGTTGCACCTCAATGGTAGATGGATACCGTGGCCATTGCACCATTGGTCCACACTGGGTAGATATTTGGGTTGGCAAAAAAAAAATCTAGACTACAATTTCAATGTCCTAGTCTCTGGTCTAGGGGCGGGAAGAGGCTAGAAAAGGGCAAAAAGAAACAGAACTTGCTGTGAAAGCAGGCCTTTCCCAGATCTGTTGGGATCTTCTAAGTGGTATTGTCTCCAGGCAGGGGATGGGGGGGGGCAGGTACTCTGTTTTTCTTTTCCGCCTGTGTTCTGTTTCAGCTGTGTTTTTCCTTTTTCTGTGGCCTTCCCTGAAGGAGCTCTGCTCTCCTCCATAAAGAGCTTCAGTGACCTGCAGCTGAGGTCCCTTTGGCCGTTCTGAAGGCTGCAGGGAGTGGGGGGGGGGGGGGGTCTGAGCTCAAGGTGGGAAAGGTGGTCAGCTTTCCTTCCCAACCTCTCAGCCCACACCAGGTGTGTTTCAAATCCCTCATGTTCCCAGATCTCCAGCCCACAACGGGCACCAGCCTCCGGCTTCACACACAACATGACCTCAGACGTTTCCTCAGCTGCGCCTGAGATTTCTCTGAAACCAGGACAAAGGGGAGAAAATATTGGGACCTTTTCCTCTACTTTCCAGTGAATGTTTCTGTCAACTCACAAGAAGAGACCCAGAATGCCAAGAAACAGTTTCCAAGGCTTCATCCAGGGTGGACCTGCAGCGCTCTGCACCTTGCCTTCATCAGCCCTCCTGGAACTTCTTCCTTCAGGCTTGAGAGGTAACCGGGGAGCCCCCCCCCCCAACAAAAACTCCACTTCTCCCCTTGCCACTCACCCCAGGAGGAAGCAGCCTGCGAAGTCAGCTCCTCTCTCTCCCATTAGTGGAGACAATAGTCCCATTCACAGTAGGGCCAGCCTTTCTTTAGGGTGCAGGAGCCACCTGATGCTTGCTTGCAGCTTTAGCAAACCCCAGGGACAATCACGATGGGGAGGTGGTCCCAGGTGCACAGGAACATGTGCACACATGGCGCTACACACTTGTTTCCCCATCCTTGTTGATTTCAGACCCAGATTCCCAGCAGGAAGGGACAGAAGGCCTCAGGCAGGAGGGCCAGCTTTTCATAGGACTGTCTTGGGTGAGTTCAGTGAACACTTGAGAGTTTATTGTAAGACCGGAGGCCATCAGTGTTGAGGATGGGAGGCAGTTAGAGAAGCTGTAGCCTTCCCCCACCACCTCTGCCCCCATGGCTTTCTCTGATAGGGAAGAGTGATGCTCTCCTAGTTATGAAAAGGCTTATGAAGATACAGCCATACCCAGGGGATGGTGGTCTATGCTTAGCAACTCAGTTTTAATACTAGCAACTCAGGAGGCTGAGATCTGAGTTTCAAAGCCAAGACTGGGCATGAGACTCTTCCATGAGACTCTTACTTTCAATTAACCAGCAATATGCCACAAGTGGGAGGTTGGAGGCATGGCTCAGTTGGTAGAGTGCCAACCAAAAGCCATCGAGTACCAAATTCGAGTCCTGGTCTCAGACCAGAAAGAAAGAAAGAAAGGAAGGAAGAAAGAAAGAAAGAAAGAAAGAGTCGGGCACTGGTGGCTCACGTCTGTAATCCTAGCTACTCAGGAGGCTGAGATCTGAGGATCGAGGTTCAAAGCCAGCCCTGGCAGGAAAGTCTGTGAGACTCTTATCTCCAATAAACCATCAGAAAACCGGAAGTGGCCCTGTGGCTCAAAGCGGTAGAGTGCTCGCCTTGAGCTGAAGACCTGAGGGACAGGGCCCAGGCCCAGAGTTCAAGCCCCACGACCGACCAAAAAAAAAAAAAAAGACAGACAGACAGAAAGAAAGAAAGCCAGAAGTGGAACTGTGACTCAAGTGGTAGAGCACTACTTTGAGCACAAAAGCTTAGGGATAGCAGCCATGCCCTAGGATCAGCACATGTATGTATGCCTGCACATACACACACACACACACACACACACACACACACACACACACACACACACACACACACACACACACACACACACACACTCGAAAATATAGCCTTAAACTAAATCCTGAATGCCCTGCCCCTCCCAAGCAGGATTGTTAATGGACTCTAAGCAGCCTCCATGTAGAAATAGGGAAATTTCCATTGGATATGAGAGGAGAATAGGGTGTGGTGGTGTTAACAAGTATTATTTGTAGTATGCTCTTCATACTCTGAGAAACTGGAGTTACTATAAAATTATTATTATTTGGTAGTGTTTGGAGAGTGGAGCTTTTTGTGGTATCTAGATTTTGAACTCAGGGCCTTAAACTTGCCTAGATACCACTTGAACCTCACCCCCAGTCCTTTTAATTTTAGTTATTTTTTGGATATTTTCTTCCTTCCTTCCTTCCTTCCTTCCTTCCTTCCTTCCTTCCTTCCTTCCTTCCTTCCTTCCTTCTTTCCTTCCTTCCTTCCTTTCTTTCAATCTTTCTGGTAGGCTTGGACTGTAATCTTCCTAACTGTGCTCTTCCACACAGCCAGGATAACAGGCATACACTACCACTCCTGCCTTGTTAGTTGAGATAGGGTCTAGCAAACTATAGAACTATGATCCTCCTACTCCCCACCTCCCAAGTAGCTGAGGTTACAAGGTGTGAACCACTATGTTGGGCCAACATAGTGGTTCATTGGCCATTTAAACAAGACAGACTTTACTGATTGATTATAGAATCCAGTTCTACAGGATTGTAACATCTTAGTGCCTAAAAGGAAACAAAAGAAATCTAAAAGTTCTTTTTCCATTTAAGGAAGCCAGAAACTAGAACCAAAAAATGTAAATATTATTAGCAGAGCCACCCACTATTTTTTTTGTCAGTCATGGGGCTTGAACTCTGGGTCTTAGCACTTTCCCTGAGCTCTTCAGCTCAAGGCTAGTGCTCTACTACTTGAGCCATAGCGCCACTTCTGGTTTTCTGGTAGTTAATTGGAGATAAGACTCTCATGGATTTTCCTGCCTAGGCTGGCTTTGAACCTCAATTCTCAGGTCTCAGCCTCATGAGTAGCTAGGATTACAGGTGTGAGCCAACAGTGCCCGGCCCATCCACTATTAAATACGATGACCAATCAGAGTTGCAGACCTTTGGGTGTTATAGGTTCCATTTTACAAGGCACAGCAACAAACTCTCGATATGCAAGTATCCTAAGAGATACATTGCTTTACGAGTAACATGGCCAAGGACAATTTTAAAGCAACAGCAAATGGAATGGGACCATAGCCTTTCATTGAAGCCTCTGCCCTGACCGAGAGAGGGACAGATACTTGAGTGTTCCCAATTGGAATTTTATGACACAGTATTGGCTGTCTGCCATACACTAAAGTCGGCTTCTCGGGCTGGGAAGGTGGCTCAGTGGTAGAGCGCTTGCCTTGCATTCATGAGGTCCTGAGTTCGATTCCTCAGCACCACATAAGCAAAAAAAAAAAAAAAAAAGCCAGAAGTGGCGCTGTGGCTCAAGTGGTAGAGCGCTAGCCTTGAGCTGAAGAGCTGAGGGACAGCGCAAGGCCCAGAGTTCAGGCTCCACAACCGGACCCAGAAAAAAAAAAAAGAAATAAAGTCGGCTTCTCTGCAGCTACATGGAAAAGGGGAATACTTTCTGTCTTTCTAGATTTTTTTCCCACCAGGAGTAGAGGCTGGTGGCTTCAAAATTAAGCATGAAAATTTCAAGAAAGTAGGCCAGGCAAAGTAGTACACACCTGTCATTCCAGCTACCCTGTCTCCCGCAGTTGGGAGGATTGCAGTCCAGGGTGGCCTAGGCAAAACCTCAAGTCCCTATCTGAAAAACAATGAAAGCCAGAGAGAGAGAGACACACAGACAGACAGAGACAGAGAGACAGAGAGGGAGAGAAAGAAGGGGAGAGAGAGAAAGGTTGCTCCAGTTGTGGAACACTTGCCTAGCCAGCACAAGGCCTTGAGTTCAAAACCCTACTAAAGCAAAAGGAAAAAAGTAAAGTTGGTAAACTACTCATAGGAATTTCAAAACGAGCAATTGTAGCTGTTTGGCATTCCAGAACAAATCCAAGTCACAGAACAAGTACAAAAGCAGAGAATGGCCAGTCACTGGTGGCTCATGCCTGTAATTCTAGCTGCACAGGAACCAGCCCAAGCAGGAAAGACTGTGAGACTCTTATCTCCAATTAACCTCAGAAAACCAGAAGTGGAGCTGTGGCTCAAAGTGGTAGAGTGCTAGCCTTGAGCACAAAGGCTCAGGGACAGCGCCCAGGCCCTGAGATAAAGTCCCACAACTCACACACACACAAATAATCAGCAGAAAATGATTGAATGTCATTGATTCTCCCAGCTGGCTGAGCCTCATTTGAGTTTCTGATACAATAGGTCAGAGGCCAGAGGTGAAGCTGAGAATCTGCATTTTTATCAAGTTCCCATACCACACTAATGCTCCAGGTCTGGAGAGACCCCCACAAAGCTACAGTTCTACCATGAGGTGAGAAGGGCAATTAGCTTCTGAGGAGAAGAAGCAACACACAAAAGCTTAAAACACAGGCCAGAATACTCAGGTAACTGCAGTGAGTCAGATAGGATGGAGAATGAGCATCACTAACAGATTCCCAGATGTTAATGTTGAGCTGCTGCTGTTGTTGCTGCTGGGTCAAGGACCACCCACACCCAGAACCAAGGCTGTGTGCCAATCACAGGGCAGCCTTCCAGGCTGAGTGTTGTAGTTTCCAAATTTAAACCTGAGTTATTCTTAGAGGAGCCCGTTCAAAGTTTCTGTGGGCAAAATGCTGGTTGTCTCCCAGACTCAAATGCCTCTCCTTAGTAAAGTGGTAGAAAAGACATGGAAGAGAGGAGCTAATAATCTCTTGCTGGAGACCCATTGCCTCCTAAGTCACCAGATCTCCAAAGCTAAATATATCTGTGTATTTTAGGCAATAGAAACGATGGGAAAATATCAAAGGTGATGGTCTAGACACAATGCTATTAAGATTTGTTTTAAAACTTGCAAGTTATACTGAAACCTTTTTTTTAGATCTTGGGGCTTGAATTCAGGCTGTTCCTGGGTGCTGTCTCTGAGTTTTTGTGCTCAAGGCTAGTGCTGAGCCACAGTTGCATTTCAAGCTTTTTGTGATTAATTAGAGGTAAGAGTCTCACCGACTTTCCTGCCCAGTCTGGCTTTGAACCGCTATCCTCAAATCTCAGCAGCCTTAGTAGCTAGGATTACAGGTGTCAGCCACTCGTACCCAGCTAAAAACTTCTTTTTAAAGAGAAAAAGCGCTAATGGTTAACTCGGTGATATCTTGGAAACCAGAGGGATTGGATTTAATAGAACCAATCTGTTTCCTGGAACATTTACTTTATACAATACCATGTTTGTAGGCTGGAATATAGTGGCTTATATCTATAATCTCACCTACGTGGGAGGCAGAGATAGGATGACTGAGGTTCAAGGCTACTCAAGAGAAAAGCTAATGAGATTCTATTTCAAAAGAACAAACCAGGCATGAAGGTGTCTATAATCCCAGTTACTTGGGAAGTTGAGGCTGGAGATCTTGTCTCCAAAAAATGTTATTAGCTATCTACTTAATATGTAAGCATGAAATAGTGGTTTCTGTATTATTATTATATCAAGGATAAATTTGGAGGTCTCAAGATCTGATTTCTTTGCTGTGTGCCAGTGGATCATGCTTGAAATCCTAGCTAATTAAGAGACCGAGATACATGAATCTTGGTTCAGAGTCAGCCTGGGCAGATAAATCTGAGAGACTTTTATCTCTCAATCAACTAACAAAAAGTCAGAAGTGTAGGTGTGGCTCGAATGGTAGAAGCACCAGCTATGATTTGAAAAGCTGAGCAAGAGTGGGAAGCCCTGAGTTCAAGCCCCAGTATTGGCACAAAAAAAGAACTGGTTTCTTGTGGAAGCCAAAAGAATACATAGTTGCAGCAAGGAAGGAATGGAGGGATAAAGGCAGCTCTATTTGATCACATCTTGAAATTATAGGGTTGCCGAAAACTATTATTAAGTTTTCTAGAGAACTAGCAATATTCTTCCAGTTGCCATACTTTTGGGGGGTTTGTTTTTGAAGCAAAGTGGAAGTATAAGTGTAGTCATAATGAAAGAATCTAGGGTTTAAAAAATTCTCACGATGACTTTTATATAGTAACCAGCCATTGAGGTAGGTGACTAGGGAATTAAGCAATAAAGTGGGGGGGGAGGGGAGGAGAATGGTCTGTTTTCCAATCAGTAGCATGATCCACAGATAGTATTCCTCCTGACTCCCCTAGGAACATACTGCAAACCTAGAATCATTTTTGACTACATACAACAAAGCCCTCTGGATTGCCTCCTACTTCTCATCATGACCTGTCCTTGAGGATGATTCAGTTGCAGCGAAGTATGACTATATGAATGACAGTGCACATTTTAATCTCTTTTGTTGTTAGTAGTATTGGGACTTGAACTCAGGACTTTGTTCTGGCCTTGCACTTGCTAGGCTGGTGCTATACCACTGAGCCATGCTTCCAGCCCTGTCTTTAGCTGGTTATTTTTAGGCTAGACTCTCCATTCCTTCCGGGGCATGTGCCTGAGCTGAAATTCATCTACTTTAGGCATTCTGTCCTTGCTAGGATCACAGATGTGTACCACCATGTCAGCTTCCCTTCATAGAGATGGAGTCTCATGAATTTTTCTACCCAGGCTGGCCTTGAACCATGATCCTCCTATTCTCAGCCTCGCCAGTAGCTTGGGATGACAGATACTGTACTTAGCTATGGGTTGAAAAAGGGTCTTGAGAACATCACCACAGAAAATCCCATTTGCTAGTGCTGCTTGGAACAAGACCAAAAAGGTGCTCCTGGAGCCAGGGCACACAGTCAAAGCTAGCAGGTTCTTCCCATTCCATCCTTTCCACCTTCACATAAAAGCACATGTGAGGGGCTGGGAAGGTGGCTCAGTGGTAGAGCGCTTGCCTTGCATGCATGAGGCCCTGGGTTCGATTCCTTAGCACCACATAAGCAAAAAGGAAAAAAGCCGGAAGTGGCGCTGTGGCTCAAGTGGTAGAGTGCTAGCCTTGAGCTGAAGAGCTGAGGAACAGCGCCCAGGCCCAGAGTTCAGGCCCCACGACAGGACCCCCCCAAAAAAAGGACATGTGATCCCCAAAGACCATAGGTTTCCTGCTGAGCCATTGCCTTTGGGGACATTCCAGTCTTGCATCTATTACCAGGGATTGTTGATTAGCATCATAAAGAATGGTAAATTCACTAACATTTTTCTCTCTCTTCCTCCCTCCTTCCCTCCTTCCTTCCCTTTTTTCTTCCTTCCTTTCATTCTTCTTCACTTTCATTCATTCTTACTTCACTCATTCATTCATCTTTCTTTTCTTTTTCTTGGCACTGAACTCAGGGCTAACACTCTCTCTTGGCATTTTTTGCTCTAGACTGATGCTCCACTAGTTGAGTTACAGCTCCACTTCTGGCTTTATTTTTATAGTTTATTGGAGATTAAGAGTCTCATGGACTTTCCTGCCCTAGCTGGCTTTGAACCATGATCCTCAGATATCAACCTCCTGAGTAATTAGGATTACAAGGCACGAGCCACCAGCGCCCAGTTTAGGATTTTATCTTTATAATAACTGGGTAAGCAGGTCATGAGAAGAAGGAGAAGAATATTAAATGGTTCCAAACAGAACTGTTGTCAATATGGAACAGGTTCCCCAAATTGAGTGTGCATCAGAATCCTCTGGAGGGTTTGTGGGCTTCCTAAATTAATATCTCTTTGTCTGAAAATATTGTTGTTTTACCCCATGACTGATAGATGCCTTAGTTAAGTATTTAACTTCAGGTGTGTGTGTGCACACGTGTGCGCGCGCGCGCGCACACACACGTACCCGTACTAGAGCTTGACCTTGAAGCCTCACATTTTCACTCAGCTTTCTTGCTCACAGCTGTGTTGGGTCTTCGTCTGTCCCACGAAAGATGGACGGGGTCCGAGGAAAGGTAAGTGCTGCTGCTAGCCAGTCCCCCAGCCTCTCTCAGCCCGGGAGACGATCAGACACAGCGGGGAGTCAAGTCAAGCAGGAAGAAACTCGTTTATTAA
Organism: Dipodomys spectabilis; assembly: GCF_019054845.1. Lineage (NCBI taxonomy): Eukaryota > Metazoa > Chordata > Mammalia > Rodentia > Heteromyidae > Dipodomys > Dipodomys spectabilis. The sequence continues at coordinate 1,545,674 of NW_024871203.1, read as the reverse complement.
CAGAGCAAGCCCTTTTTAAAGCAAAAAAGAGTAGGTGGCATGGCAGGGGAGGAAGAGGAACCAATCACTGTCAAGGTCACACCCTATCATGCACCTAAGCTTCCACGGGCTGGTTACACACTGAACGTAAAGCAAATTGGGCTCTGCCCATTCAACTCCCTCTCAGCGCCATCCTTGCTACTCATGTGCCCTACACAGCTGGTACTGTACCACTTGAGCCATGCTTTGGGTTTGGCATTTTGTTGGTTAATTGGAATGGAATCTTGTAAACTTTTCTGCCTGGGCTGGCTTTGAACCAGGATCCTCCAGGTCTCCACTTTCCAAGTAGCTAGGATTATAGGCATGAACCACTAAAGCCCAGTGCTTCTTTCATCTTTCATTTTCATGCCAGTCTTAGGGCTTGAACTCAGGGCCTGGACATTATCCTTGAGGTTCTTTTTTCAAGGTTAGTGCTCTAACATTTGAGCCACAGCTCTACTTCTGGCTTTTTGGAGGTTAACAGGAGATAAGAGTCTCATGGACTTTTGACTGGCTTTGAATTGTGATCCTCAGGTCTCAGCCTCTTATGTAGCTAGGATTGCAGGCATGAGCCACTGGTGCCAGACTGCTCCTCCATCTTTTCAGACGTTGCTTCCATGTCTTCCAGAATTCGGTGATAAGAAATCTGAATCTTAGCCGGGCGCTGGTGGCTCACGCCTGTAATCCTAGCTACTCAGGAGGCTGAGATCTGAGGATCGCGGTTCAAAGCCAGCCCGGGGAGGAGAGACCGTGAGACTTTTATCTTCAATAAATGACCAGAGAACTGGAAGTGGTGCTGTGGCTCAAGTGGTAGAGTGCTAGCCTTGAGCTGAAGAGCTGAGGGACAGTGCCCAGGCCCAGAGTTCAAGCTCCACAACCGACAAAAAAAAAAAAAAAAGAAAGAAATCTGAATCTTATTTTGTATACTTTAGTCAAACCTTTCAAAACCTTTACTATTAGACCTAGCCCTGCTGCAGCTGGATGATGTGAGTTTCGGCTTTGTGTTTCTGTGATCTGGGAGACTCCCCACCCTGGTAGGCTGCTTTGATGAGCTACATCTGTTCATTCATTTCAATCATTGGTTTTGTTTGTGTTAGTTGTAGGGCCTGAACTCAAGGCCTGGGCACTGTCCCTGAGCTTTTTTTGCTCAAGGGTAGTACTCTACCACTTGAGACACAGCTCCACTTCTGGATTTTTGGTGTTTAATTGGAGATAAGAGTCTTGTGGACTTTCCTTCCCAGGATGGATTTGAACCTTGATCCTCAGATTTCAGCCTTCTCAGTAGCTAGAATTATAGGTGTGAGCCATTGGCACCTGGCTTCTTTAATACTTTTTATCTTTCATGTAGGTTTTATCCATCTACTGGTTTGATAGTAAATTGGAGTTAAAATAACTTAAGCTAAGTGCAAGGTGACATGTTTTCTATATGTGCATCTGATGATGATGTGCCCAGATTGTACACTGGCCAAGCTCACTGGATAGATTTTGCTGGTTCTGGGACTTGAACTTAGGGCCTGGGCCCTGTCTTGAAGCCTCTTTGTGCTCAAGGATAGTACTCTACCACTTGAGCCACAGCAGCACTTCTGGATTTTTCTGAGTAGTTTATTGGAAATAAGAGTCTCAAGAGACTCTTTTGCCCACGTTGGCTTCAAACTGTGATCCTCAGAGTAGCTAGGATTGCAGGCATGAGCCACTGGCAACTGGCTAGGGTAGATATTTTGAATCCTCATTTGTATATAAACAACCTGACCATCAGGAAAAGAAAAAAAGGAAATGCTAACTTTGGGAAGGTCACAGGGTTGGAATCAGAGTATGAAGTCAATGTGTGCAACTTCAGTTTGAGTGCTAAAATTAGCCAGGTATTCATTAAAATATTATGAGGCTCACAATTTAAAAATAACAGTGGCTACTCCTGGGTATTTACCCTTAATATTACAAGTCAGGATATGGTACATATATATAAAAAAGCACTTGCAAACCTATGTTCATTGCTGTACTATTTATGACAGTCAAGATATACAAACAGGGGCTAGGAAGGTGGCTCAGTGGTAAAGCGCTTGCCTTGCATGCCTGAGGCCCTGGGTTCGATTCCTTAGCACCACATAGGCAAAAAGAAAAAAGCCGGAAGTGGCGCTGTGGCTCAAGAGGTAGAGTGCTAGCCTTGAGCTGAAGAGCTGAGGGACAATGCCCAGGCCCAGAGTTCTGGCCCTACGATCGGACCAAAAAAAAAAAATAAAAGATATACAAACAGGGACTGGGATTGTGGCTTAATGGTAAAGTGTTTGCCTAGCATGCATGAATCCCTGGGTTTGATTCTTCAGTACCACATAAACAGAAAAGGCCAGCAGTGGTGCTGTGGCTCAAGTGGTAGAGTGCTAGCCTTTAGCAAAAGAAGCTCAGGGACAGTGCCCAGGTCCTGAGTTCAAGCCCCAGGGGTGGTTTACAAAAAGATACATAGGGCTGGGAAGGTGGCTCAGTGGTAGAGTGCTTGCCTTGCATGCATGAGGCCCTGGGTTTGATTCTTCAGCACCACATAAGCAGAAAAAGCTGGAAGTGGCGCTGTGGCTCAAGTGGTAGGGAGCTAGCCTTGAGCTGAGAGCTGAGGGATAGCCCTGATGCCCAGAGTTCAGGTCCCACGACTAACAACAACAACAACAAAAAGATACACAAATAGCTCAGATTCCCAACAATGGATGAGTTAATTAAGAAAATGTGGTTCAAGGCCGGGCGCTGGTGGCTCATGCCTGTAATCCTAGCTACTCAGGAGGCTGAGATCTGAGGATCGCGGTTCAAAGCCAGCCCGGGCAGGAGAGACCATGAGTCTCCTATCTCCAATAAACCACCAGAAAACCAGAAGTGGCGCTGTAGCTCAAGTGGTAGAGCGCTCGCCTTGAGCTGAAGAGCTGAGGGACAGCGCCCAGGCCCAGAGTTCAAGCCCCACGACCGACCAAAAAAAAAAAAAAAAAGAAAAAAGAAAATGTGGTTCATAAATACAATGGAATTTTACTCATTTGTTAGAAAGAATGATATTATGTTATTTGCAGGAAGATGGATAGACCTAAAAAATTATGTTAAGTGTAGTAAGTCATGCTCAGAGAGCATGCCATATGTTTTCTTTCATATGTGGAAGTTAGATCCAAAATACATACATGATAATATATACAGGGTTATGTGCATATCCGCACAAATACTAACTAAAGAACAGTATACATAGGGGAGAAGTCCAGTGGTGTAACTCCCTTTGAACAACTAATCAACTGTTTAATACAAGAAATACCAGAGCCGGGCACTGGTGGCTCATGCCTATAATCCTAGCTACTCAGGAGGCTGAGAGCTAAGGATCATGGTTCAAAGCCAGCCTGGGCAGGAAAGTCCAAGAGACTCTTATCTCCACTAAACCACCATAAAACTGGAAGTGGAGCTGTGGCTCAAGTGGTAGAGCACTAGCCTTGTGAAAAAGCTCAGGGGCAATGCCCAGGCCCTGAGTTCAAGCCCCATGACCACCACCACCACCAACAAAAAGTAGTGGAATGTGTTTTAATTTGAACTGTAAAAGTCTTCCAGGTGTGGATGAGATGTTTGGGACTGTTCTCAGGGGTGTGTTTGGTACCAAGCCTTCTGTAGGAATTTAGTTGGTATTTCCCTTGGCTGTTTCCCCTGCTTTGGTGGAGTCGACCATTTTACAGGCTGTCAATTATTTCATCCACTTGTCTAGCTTGTTCTCAGATGGATTACTGAGGAAAGAATGAGGGCATCAATAATGATGATTCAAAAATAGAATGAGCTACTGAATCTTTCTCTTAAAATGATTTCAAATGTTAAAAAAAAAGATAGAATGAGCCGATGAGGGACACAAAAAGGATAATTCTGAATTTTGACCTCAGGCCTATGAGGTACATTTATAGGATCATTTCTTAGCACATCAAAATGACTCTGGTTCTTCAAAACAAGTGTTAACAGGAACATTTTTTATCTGATTTGGCTTTTCCTTTATTGGGAATAAAAGGATCCAACCCCACAGTGGGTTATTTCTGGAGAGTACTTTGCAAATAGCATCAGGAAAGTCCTCGTGTCTCCTCTTTTAGAAACAAAACATGAAAATTATAATAATAAAGTAATTGATTTTTTTTAAGTACAAAATTCAAGAATTCTAAAATATCAGGTCGTGAAAGCAGTTTGGAGAGCTTCAACATATAGTTAAATTTCAATCTACATATTAATACACATTTGGGCCCCAAACACAATATTAAAATGTCATTTTGAATTTGTAGATAAACCATGCTCTTTCATGCATACTTAATTTGAAATAAATTAAGCAGCATGCATCACTTGTTAAAGGGGGAAACTCACACTTTGTCCTTATATATTATGAATAGTATTAAAGAATATACTAAAATGAAAATTAGAATATGGTTTTTAATAATATACTGACCTAAATTCAATTTCTTTAATGTTAAATAAAAAATAAGGTTGCTGGGTCTCACATATCATATGAAAATAACAGGAAAATTTAGCATTTCCGTGGATGTTGATGAGATTCCAGATTTCCACGAATGTCCTTTGTAAGGATGGAAGTAGAAGAGAGTTCGGGTGAGAAGGTAGGGCATGCTAGTGTGTCTGTGGGTCTCGCATTAGTCAAGGTTTTTTGTGCTATGCTATTTCTAGTGCCCGTAGTAGAAACCCAATACCAGGCAGGTTAAGGAAGAGAAGATTTATAGGCAATTGGTGAGTCTAGAGACAGAACTTCCTTCAGGGATTTTAAGATATCAAATGACATCATAACAGCTCTCTGCTACTTCCTCTCTTCTCTCAGCATGGCTCTCTCTGTGTGTTGGTACCTTTATCTCCTGGCTGTTCTACCACGTGGTGGGGGCAGAGGGCAAAGTTTATGACATTCCAGTTTCCTTGATTTTGGAGATGGGAGCTTCTGTCTTGTTTCCACAGTTGGGCATATGGATAGATAACAGGAAGGAAACAAGCAAGGACAAAAGACTAAAAAGTCTCAAGGACAAATCGGGTCATACTTCCAGTGAAGGAGGAGATGGAGTGTTAAGATTGGCCAAGCACTGGTGACATGAAGCCTCTGCTAGCCAGGGCCTACAGAACCACCCAAATGGGAGAAAGCTCCACTGAGGCCCTGGACAGAGAAAGCCACAGACAGCAGCTCTGGTGGGTATATGTATATGTTATCAGATGTCTCTTCAGAAACGTCTAATACCCAGTGGAAAATAGCTTTACCCATAATAGGCATAAGCTGGGTATTTCTCAATTTGTTTTATTGTTGAGTTGTGGCATTTTGTTTCTAATGAGAAATATGAACATGGAGAGGGAAAAGCAGGGTCAGTCTTTTGGTAAAGCACTTCACATTCATTCCCATGTCCTTTGAGAACTGGGCGCTCAGGAGAGGGGAGTGCTGGCAAACAAGGGGGAATATGCTCAATGATCCAGAAAGTTCCTCTAAATAAAGAAGCTGAACTCCTAGTGCCTTCAACATTCCCTGGAACTCATGGCGGGCAGGGGGGAGGCGGGGAGAGATCACCTCCAATCACAACCTGCAGCTCATATCTCAGACTCACATTATGGAGGACTGAACGTGATTTAACCAACAGTGTGTAGGAATCTAGACAAGCTGGCAAGGAGCGAGTTCTTGCTGAGCTGAGACTGTAGCTCAGGGTTAGAGCACCTGCCTATCATATACAAGACCCTCATTTCGATCCCCAGTACCATATTCACATTCAGAATTTATTTAATCTTCAAAAAAACCCAGAGATGTTACCCTCTGAAGTAGCACTATGCAAGAAGATGGTATGTGATGGTATGTATCTATGCTGTTTTCTATGGAGTCATTAGCCACACGTAGCTATTGAGCTCTTGAAACGTGGCCAGTGGCTCTGAAGAACTGAGTTTTTAAATTGAATTGAATTTTAATGAATTTAGAGTTAAGTAGCTACATGTTGCTAGTGGCTTAGAACTGAATAGTACATCAAAGTATACAAAAAAGATACTGATTTGGGACAGAAGAGAAAGAGACTTACATAGGCTTAAATTATATTGCTATTGATGAATTTTGTTACCAATATACAATCAATATACAAGTACATAGATGGCATGTCTTGTCCTAGGGAGAAGCCACAAGTGGTATGAAGAGGTAGTCCACCTTCAAGGGGCTTACTGATTTGGGAGTGAGATAAGATTCAGCATTTAAACCCAGCACTGGTGGTTTATGCCTGTAATTCCAGCCATTCTGGAGGCTGAGATTCCAGTGATCAAAGTGCTAAGCCATCCAGGGCAGAAAAAAATCTGCTAGACTCCACCTTCAGAATAACCAGTAAAAGCAAGGCTGAGCTGGGCACTGGTGGCTCATGCCTATAATTTTAGTGCTTAGGAGGCTGAGATGTGAGGATTTAGGTTTGAAGCCAGCCCAGGTAGAAAAATCCCTGATATATGTATATGTATATATTGGCCTACACATGTCCCTGATGATTTTTGCTCAAGGCTAGCACTTCACCACTTTGAGCTACAGTACCACTTCTGGTTTTCTGGTGGTTAATTAGAGGAAAGTCTCATAGACTTTCCTACTCAAGCTGACATTGACTGCAATCCTGAGATTCAGCCTTCTGAGTAACTAGGATTATAGGCTTGAGCCACCAGCACCTGGCCCTGATTCTCTTATCTCCAATTAATAAGCAAAAAGTTGTAACTGGAGGTGTGATTCAAGTGGTAGAGTATCAGCTGAGCCAAGCAAGATGAACAAAGCCAGCAGGAAGCCTTGAGTTCAAACCCCAGTGCCACCAGAAAAGAAAAGAAACAATGTAACCATTTAAAGCACAGGGTAAACAAGACAGGCCATAGTATCAGTTCTGTCAAATAATAAATAAATAAATAAATAAATTCAGCATGGCTCCAAGAAGGGAGCTATAATTATCAGAACACCAGAATTCATTGCTCGAGATAAGTGTTTCACAGACTTTCCTGCCTGGGCTGGCTTTGAACCACGATCCTCAGATCTCAGCCTCCTGAGTAGCTAGGATTACAGGTGTGAGCCACCAGCACCCAGCTCAAAATTGTTATTTACAGTATTTTTTTCTTTTTTCATGCAGGTCCTGGGGCTTGAACTCAGGGTCTAGGTACTGTCCATGTGCTTTTTTTCTCAAGGCCAGTCCTCTACTACTGAGTCACAGCTCCACTTCTGGCTTTTTGGTGGTTAAGTGGAGATAACAGTCTCATGGACTTTCCTGCCCGACCTGGCTTTAAACTGTGATCCTCAGATCTCAGCCTCCTGAGTTACTAGGACTGTGGGTGTGAACCACTGACACCTGGTCTAATGAGCTATTTTGAATTAGCCAGCCAGGGCCAAGTCTGTGCTGCTGGTTGTGCTGACTGTGCAAACTTCTGAGCAGTGCATCATAAACAAGGGGTGTGTAAGATCCCCTGAGGAGTTGTTTGAAATCTACCTTCCTCTTGCCTAATACATTCCAAACCCTACATTGGATACCCAGCACTGACCAAAAAAACAAAAAAAACCCACCTACATTCCTGAGCTTCATTTGCATAAATTCAAATTGAGTTGGTAAGACTGAAATGACTTCATTTTCAACATTCACTCCAGGTAATGTAGGTGTGATAGTCTTGGACAATGTCTTCAAAGCCACTGCTTTGGGGCACTGATAGAAGCTGGCAGGAAGGTGGTGTGGGTGTGGCGAAAATGACTGACAGGTTGGGTCCCTATGAGTGCTCAGTGTAATCAGTTGGACCACTCAGGAGCAGACAAGGAGAAGTGTGAAAACTGCTTCATGCTTGCCCTCCTGGGGAGACAGGAAATGAGCCAGCTAGTTAGGGGGAGAGTCTGGAAGCACAATTTCCCCAGAGTGGTCCTTATGCAAGCTCTAAGGGAAGGAAGAACAAGGAAGGGGAACTACAATCAGGGCATCTTCTTCCCTGTCCCTCCCCCATGGCCTGAGAGCCGGCCCTGAATACAAGCAATTTACTAAGGGGAAATGGACCCAAGAAGGGCCTGAATGGATGTGGAGAAGGCCAGACAGGTAGGCTGTCAATCCATATAGACAATCAATATGGATATTGTTGGCAGCTGACCCTTGGCGGGGGGTGGGGGGAGTGGGCACCGGGGGTCCAGACCTGCTGTGATGGTTTGGGAAGATACACAGCATAGGGCACCAAGTTGTCCCATCTGGGTGTGGCTGGGGAGTGACAAGCTAGGGTAGTTCTCAATCCATTTGCCCTCATTAGTGGCTAAAGGCTGCTTTCCTGAAAGTGGGGCCCATCCTAGGTATGGGGTAAGTCAGGCCTAGGCTGAGCTGCAGGTGTTGGCAATCAAGGCTGTCAGCACTGTGGGGCTGGTAAGTGCTGAGCAGATGCCGGCAGGAGGCCGACAACACCTGTCAGGTGAATGGGAATGGTTCACTTCACAAACAAGGACGGGCTCTCAGGCTGAATAGCCTGCTGACTTGGGAGTTTTAGCTTCCGTTGGTCCGCTTGACTGATGCCATGCTCAGTCCCTTAACAACTCACCTGATGTTTCCAACCTGCGTGCTCAGCCTGGCCCAATTTCTAGGATAGTCTTGGCCAAGGGATTTGAAGAGATCCAGGCCTGCTAGTTCATGAGGTTCCAGATGACCTGTGCTGCTGGTAGTCAGGAGTGAGCGTACTCAAGGTAAGAAGGAGGCAAGCGCTTCCAATCATCCTAGCATTACTCATTTCTCTTCTGTCTGTCGGACAAAGCCGAGCTCAGGAGGAAAACTGAAAAAAACAGTCAGTCCTCAGAAAATTCTTTCTAGAATGGCTCTATGTCTTCCTAGTTTCATTCCAGCTTGGATCATTTGTCACCATCTTATGTATCTCACAGTGCTGTTGGAGCCCTGAGGAGATCAAATTCATAATTGTAATTATCAAGGAGCTAAGGTGAGGAGGTGGGAGCCCAGAAATTTGGATATAGCCAAGTGAAGGACCTCCTTGTAGGTACCTGGAGTTTGAGGGAGGGTTAAATACTGTACATGAAGAATAGGTATTTGCTCTTATGAGGCCAGTGATGAGCAAAAGAAATGAGTGCTTCCAAAGAAAGCTGGAGAAGAAAGCATGGGGGTTGATGGAAAGTTTCAATAGCTTTGACTCCAAAGGGACGTGCACATCATATATATGTATCAGAATGCAAATCAAAAGAATTTCAAAGAGCTCAGATTTGGCCGGGCACTGTTGGCTCATGGCTGAAAGCCTAGCTACTCAGGGGGCTGAGACCTGAGAATTGCAGTTCGAAGCCAGCCCAAGCAGGAAAGTCCTTGAGACTTTTTTTTTTGTCGGTCGTGGGGCTTGAAGTCTGGGCTTGGGCGCTGTCCCTGTGCTCTTCAGCTCAAGGCGAGCACTCTACCGCTTGAGCCACAGAGCCACTTCTGCTTTTTTAGTGGTTTATTGGAGATAGGAGTCTCACGGACTTTCCTGCCCGGGCTGGCTTTGAATCGTGATCCTCAGATCTCAGCCTCCTGAGTAGCTAGGATTACAGGCGTGAGCCACCGGCGCCCAGCTACCTTGAGACTCTTATCTCCACTATACTACCCAAAAGCCAGAAAGGGAATGAAAGCAGAGAGTCTGGGTTCAACTAAAGAGAAGCAGAGATAAGAGCGTCTGGGTGTTTGGAGCAGGTTCAAGTCAGGCAATCTGTAGGCGGAAGGGGCTGTCATTGGGGGGTAGTGCATTCCGTTTTGTATGTCAGGTTTTCAAAGAAGCATTGTCTCCCTAAAAAGGGGGAAGGGCACGTGGGAATGAAGCGTCTGAAAATGAAGGCAAATGAAAGCTGTAGGCACTGGACAGGTTGGGCCTGGAGAAGGGAGATGTGAAGGATGGACAGTTGGACAAGGGTTTGATTTTGCTGTGGGAGAGGACAGAGAAGAACTGAGCTGTAGGTTGGCATGGCAGGGAGACAGCCCAATATTCAACGTGCATCTATTTAGGGACAAGTAGCGTTGTACAACTGCCTCAAAGCAACGAGGCTTCTACCTTAGTAGGGACTCAATTGAGAGGAACTGAATCCACTGAGCCTATTGTAGACAGAATTTTAAAATAGGTAATGAGGTAAGATTACAATGTCAGCCATTAGTTCTGTGTGTGTGTGTGTGTGTGTGTGTGTGTGTGTGTGTGTGTGTGTACTTGGGACTTGATCTCAGGGCCTAGATGTTGTCCCTTAGCTTTTTTAGGCTAGTGCTCTACCACTTGAGCCACACCTCCACTTCTGGTTTTTTGGCTGGTTAACTGGAGATGAGTCTCACAGACTTTTGTGCCTACACTGGCTTTTAACCTTGATCCTCATATCTCAGTCTCCTGAGTAACTAGGATTATAGGCATGAGCCACCAGTGCCTGGCTAGGGGGTCTTTGTTTTGTCTATTGACTCCTTGTCTGATTTTTTAAAAACCCTATGGATTTTCAATGTATTAAAATTGGCTTGTTGCCAGCACACTAATTTTTTTTTTTGGGGGGGGGGGTCCGGTCATGGGGCCTGAACTCTGGGCCTGGGCGCTGTCCCTCAGCTCTTCAGCTCAAGGCTAGTGCTCTACCACTTGAGCCACAGCTCCACTTCCAGTTTTTTTTTCTGCTTATGTGGTGCTGAGGAATCGAACCCAGGGCCTCATGCATGCAGGGCAAGCGCTCTACCACTAAACCACCTTCCCAGCCCCCAAACTAATTTTTATGTTCAATGTCAAGGAGTTTATTTTCCCTAATGTAGGACCCGTGGTCCTACATTAAGGGTAAGCTTCTCTAGAGGGTTTCTTGCATCTCCAAAATGTAGAGTCGAACTCCTTTCCCTAGGAGTTACATTTTCACGATTATTTTCTCTTTGTACCTTTGTACCTGTTGTCACTCATGAAAATCAGCTGTCTCTTCAGGCTGACCAAGGACCTGTTTCCTAATCTATGATTTCTGCTTGGCAAAATCACTTAATATTTTCTTCATGGTCTCAACCAGGGCTCAGGTTAGTCTTAACTTGCTATATAGCCACGGGCTCACCATCTTTACAATTCTCCTGTCCCAGCCTCCCAAGTGCCGGGATTATATACCCAATGTTTTTCTTTTTTGAATTTGTTTTTTTTTGAGGTTTTTTTTTTTTTTTTTTGGTCAGTTGTGGGGCCTGGGTGCTGTCCCTCAGCTCTTCAGTTCAAGGCGAAGCACTCTACCACTTGAGCCACAGTGCCACTTCTGGTTTTTTGGTGGTTTATTGGAAATAAGAGTTTCATGGTCTCCCCTGCCCAGGCTGGCTTTGAACCACGATCCTCAGATCTCAGCCTCTGAGTAGCTAGGATTACAGGCGTGAGCCACTAGCACCCAGCCTCTTTTTTAATTTTTGGATTAGTGTGCAGTAAGAATATGAGGATGTTTCATTGTGTCAATTTCCTTGATGGGTAGTGTGTAATTTGAATAAGTTAATCCCTCTATTATATTCCCATACCCCTTTTCTCTCCTCCCACACTTTTAAACCATGTTTGGTGGGTATCATTATGCTATCTGAATATGTGTGTGTGTGTGTGTGTGTGTGTGTGTGTGTGTGTGTGTTCTTTGACCCTCTTCACCCCGCAGTAACTTTTCCTTTTCCTCTCCCAGTAACCTCTCCAAAGACATCTCCCTATTTTTCCTCCATTTGTATTCATATCCCATTATTATTTCTATTATCCCAATTTTAAGTCTACCTTCCACAAATAAGCAAAACCATGCAACACTTGGTTTTTTGAGCTTGGCCTATTTTGCTCAACTTGATCATCACCACTCACATTCCTTTTCCTGCAAAGTATATTTCATTTTTCTTATGACTGAATAATATTCCAAGGCATGTATGTATGCATACTTTCTTTACCCATTGGTTGTTAGTTCACTATTAGTCCAAAAGTAGTATGGCAGGGTCATAAAATAGGTCTATTTTCAGTTTATGAGGAACCTTCTTATGGTTTCCATAGTGATTACAGTAGTTTACATTCCTACCAACAGTATATCTTTTTTGTTGTTGTTGGTTGTTGGGCTTGAACTCAGAGCCTGGACTCTGTGCCGCAGAGCTCTTCTGCTCCAGGCTAGCACTCTACCACTTTGAGCCACAGTGCCACTTCCTGTTTTTGAGTGGTTAATTGGAGATAAGAGTCTCATGGGGACTTTTCTGCCTGGGCTGGCCTTGAACTGTGATCCTCAGATCTCAGCCTCCTGAGTAGCGAGGATTACAGACGTGAGCCACTGGTGCCCAGCAGACCAACAATATATAAAGGTCCCTTTTGCCGACATCATTGCAAGCATTTGTTGTTAGTTTTCTTGACAGTTGTCATCCTGAATGAGGTTAGATGGAATCCTAATGTAGTTTTGATTTGCATTTCCTTTATGGATAACGTTTTTGAACATTTCTTTGTGTATTTATTAGCCATTTATATTTTTTCTTCTGAGAACTGTTTGTTCAGTTCCTTTTTCCATTTATGACTTGGATTATCTTGCTGTTTAATTTTCTGAACGCTTTGTATATTCTAGGTAATAGCTCTTTATCCACTGAATAGCTAGAAGATTTTCTCTCGTTCTGTGGTTTGTCTCTTAACAACAACAGAAACTTTTAAATTTGATGCAATCCTATTTGTTAATTCTTTGTTCTTACGTCCTGTGCAAGTAGAGTCCTATTCAGAAAATAATTACCTGTGCCTACATATTCCAGCATTTGCCCCATCTTTTCCTGTGATAGTTTCAAAAAGTTTTAGATCTTACATTCATTTGATCCCTTTTCGGTTGATTGTTGCTCAGGGCTAGAGAGGGGACTATAGTTTCAGTCTCCTTTAAGTGGGCAGCCAGATTTCTGAGCACCATTGATGAAAGTGGCAGTCTTTTTGGCTCCTTTGTAAAAAAAGATCTCATGTCTTTGTTCCTTTTTTGTTGTCTTTTGTTTGTTAATTTGTCTTTGGGAGGATAAGGGGGGAGCACATAAAAGATGGGGCAAAGTGAACAAATGCAGCAGTGGTACTCACTAGACACTATGTGGAAAATGCACTATACAACTTGTGGGTGGGGATGAGAGGGAAAAACTGGAAGAGAGCGAAGGAAAGGGTGACATTGTCCAAAAAGAAATGTACTCTTTACCTGACCTATGTAACTGTAAACCCTCTGTACCTCACCTTTACAATAGCAATCAAATAGAAAATCAGATGGCTATCGCTGTGTGGTTTTGTTTCTGGGTCTTCTAGTCTGTTCTATTGGGCTGTTTTTATGCCAGTACCAAGCTGTTTTTGTTACTATAGCTCTATCAGATAAATTGAAGTCATTGTTATGATACCTCTAGCCTTGGTGCTTCATGCTTCCATGTGAATTTTAGGACTGACTTGTCATTCTTCATAGAAATAACTTTGATTTTTTTAAACCATCCTTCAATACTTGTATGTTTAACACTTGTTCCACATGATCTAATGCCAAGCGCCAAAGGTGAAACTTTGTAAATTATGAAAGGACTTGATTCCAAGTTGTTTATGTCTAGTTTCCAGCTTTGTGGGCATCAAGTGAAAACAGTGTTGTAAAACACAAAACCACCACAAGATGTCACCCTTGGGAAAGCCTTGCTTCTTGCCAATTGTCTGCAGCCTATTCTAAACATAGCCCCTTAAACTGCTTGTGGTAAAGAGAAATCAATTGCAGGGGGTGGAGGGAACACACCAATAACAAAACAGCCCTGGATCTTTCCTGTATTTCAATATAGACTCAAGCCTTGATCACTTTCTTCTACTTCATAAATACCAGTATTTGGAGGCAGACACGCTAGATGTATATACTACTTTAGTGCAGGTTTCATACACATACTAATTTTCTGCCTTTGCTGATGCGGTGTGTAATTGAGAAGCTGTCATAATTGTGGGGAGGAGCCTGTTCTTTTGGATTGTGAGCTTGCAATCCATTTTTCTATTACTTCATCCATCCCCTCCTTCAGTAGGAAGAACAGTGAGTTTGCATGGCAACAACACAAAAATGCCCATCTGGAAAGAGAAAAGCTTGGTTAGACCAGCGCTCTGCTGGGAGCCTCAGGCCAAGTGGAAAGAAAACCAAAGAGAAAGGGGAGGGCCAAAGTAGGCTAGGCTGGAAAGCAGGAATTAACCACGAAAGTCCACATGTCTGTCCAATCTTCTTTCTTGCTCTTCCCAAACAATTTTTTTAAAAAAAATTCCCATGTACATTCTCCGGTAGGCCTCCTGTTTCCTATTTCTTCCTCCCCACCCCCAACCCTTCCTATTTCTTGTTTTACTTCTTGAATGGTACCTGTACCACTTGGTAAGCTTAAGGAAGGAAACAATGTCAAGTTGAGCACTGGTGTTTATGCTGAGAGAAAACCCGCCACTGATTTGTGCACTTTGGCAGATAGCTAGCAAAAACCATAAGCTCCAAATTCATGCCATGTTTTGGTAGGGTGTGGCGTGGCTCTAGCCATCCCTCTTTCCATTTTTTTTTTTTTTTTGGTAGCTGCAAGTGGAAAATCACTGCTTCAAGGAGCCATATAAGCTTGTGAATAATGTTTCAAATGGCTCAGTGGAAGAGAGTAGCCTTTTGGTTTCTTTTTCTTTTAAGATTTTAATTATTTTTTATAATAAAAATATTTGTGTGTGTGTGTGTGTGTGTGTGTGTGTGTGTGTGTGTGTGTGTGTGTTACTGGGGTTTTAACATAGGACCTGAGTGCTTTTTGCTCAAGGCTGACACTCTACCACTCGAGCCACAAATCTATTTTCAGATTTGTGGTTGGTCTCGTGTATTTCCTGCCTGGGCTGGCTCTGAACTATGATCCTCAGATCTCAGCCTCCTGAGTAGTTAGGATTATGGGAATCAGCCACCAGCCTCCAGCTTATATATTTTTTTATTATCTTTTAAGTAATTGTAGAAAGGTGTAACCATTGAACATCAGCTTCTGAGTATAGTGCATCTTGATCAGAATCATTCCTTTCATCATTCTTGTCCAGTCCCTTCCAACCCATCCCTTCTCTTCATTTTTCTTAATTTCACTGGATGTATATTGAATATGATGACTGCATTCTCTCCCCCGCCCCCATTCCTCTCTGTATTCATCTACCCCTCTCCCCGCCAAGAGCAGCCTTTGAAAAGGTAAGGCCAAAATCACACCACATTCCACTGGGGAGTTCTTTTCTCCAGCTGTTTATTTCAAGGCTATTTCTACTAGAAACTTGAATTTCTGAGTAAAGGGCCATGAGTCAGAATCGCCAAATAGGTACAGTTGGGGAAAAACAAAGCACATAGTGATTTCCAGCATCTTTCCTGGCTCTACTCTATGCTGGGCGATTTACTGACCATGCAAAAATGAAAACGACAGTTCCTTTCCTCTGAAAGCTTCCAATGTAGTGGGAAAGACAAACATACGTTATGCCCAGAATTATAGTTGAGTGCCAAGAGCAAAAATAAAATCCAAGTATAGTCCTGCTTGGCTGGGCCTGTCTGTGGCAATTGAAAATCTAGTAAAATGGAGATTGTTAGCAAAGTCAAATTATCTTTTGTTCTCAAAATGTAAGTAACTGGCTGTTGGGTTATTTTGCCCCTTTTCTTTATACTTTTCTGTTCTTTGTAAAATTTCTAAAATAAGCATTTTTAGGGTGTTTTTTTCTTTGTCCTCACTACAAAAGCAAGTGGGAATCTGAGAGGAAAATGTATACTTTTTTTTTTTTTTTTTTGGCAATCGCCATAATAATGTTAACAAAGACAAACACTTCTTTAGTGGTTACTATGGTGCCAGGTACTGTTCTGAGTGTGTTTAGATATTAACTCATTTAATCTTCACAACCACCCTATGACACAGGTACTGTCTCATAAGCATTTGTAAATTAATAATTAAAACATTAAATAAATATATTTCTTGTTGGGCACCAGTGGCTCACACCTGTAATCCTAGCTACTCAGGAGGCTGAGATCTGAGCATCATGGTTTGAAGCCAGGCTGGGCAGGAAAGTCTGTGAGACTCTTAGCTCCAATAAACCACCAAAAAAAGCTGAAAGTAGAGTTGTGACTCAAGTAATAGAGTGCTAGCCTTGATCAAAAATGCTCAGGGACAGTACCTAGTCCCTGAGTCTAAGCCCCAGGAAGGACCAGCACACAAACCACTGTTTTTGGCAGTACAGTGGTTTGAGCTTACTAGGTAGGCGCTTTACCAACTGAACTATGCCCTTAGTCTTTTATTGCTGAAGTTATTTTTCAGATAGAGGGGTCCTCATGATTCTTTTCCCATTCTACCCTGGACCTTGATCCTCCTACTTATGCCTCTGACATAACTGAGCCTTCCAGACATGAACCACTGAGCCTGGCCTTAAATCCAGTTCATAGAGCAAGAAACCAAGGCATTAAGAAATATCATGCTAACAGCTTCCACAGAAGTGTAAGGTGACCAGATTTCAAGTAGGCCAAATTCATGAAGTCTACTTAGGATGAGCTTTTCATTCTGTTACTCTCCCAGGTAATGGAACCTTGCATCTGTGTCTCAAGAAGGGGCTAGGAGGGAGAGTCTGAGTTTAGAAAGTTGAGTCTGAATCTCATTCAGTTACTCTGAGGAACCTCCAGAGTGGCTGAAGAAGATTGAGTAGAGCCAAACATGGAACCCAAGGTTTCCAGCTGGTTAAGGTAGCCTGGCCTAAAGGGCCGAGGAAAATAGAGAAGTCCTTGTGTGCAATTGACTTGAGTAATGCTGGAGAAGCAACTGCAGTACAGAGGGATGGCAAAGGATCCTGGAAAAGGAGGCCAGGGGCAGGTTAGGGTTAGGGGTTAGGGTTAGGGTATTTTGGTTTTGTTTATGTTTTTGCCAGTCCTGGGGCTTGAACTCAGGGCCTGGGCACTGTTTCTGAGCTTCTTTTGCTCAAGGCTAACACTTTACCACTTGAGTCACAGCACCACTTCTGGCTTTTTCTGTTTATGTGGTACTGAGGACTCGAACCCAGGCCTTCATGCATGCTAGGCAAGCACTCTACCACTAACCCACGTTCCCAGCCCAGGGTTAGGCTTTTAAGTTAGGTTTAGAAAGCAGGATTGGAGGTAGCGTTTGGTGTTTAGATTAGAGCAAAGGCTTTGGTAAACCTTTCGGGTTGTGTTAGATTTAGATTATAGTTAGCGGGGTAGTTTTAAAGTTTATGTTAGGGGTAGATGTTAAGGACTTGGGTTAGGATTTAAGATTCATGTTAGAATCTAAGAGGTCAGCCAACCTTTAGCTCTTTCTCATGCTTATAAGCGTTGGTCACTTGACTGGGGTTTGGGGGAAATCTGATATAGTGATTTTTCAAAAGCAAAGCAGGAACTCAGGCCCAGGAGGGGGTCGGGGTTACAACCCAAAGCAGTTGTCTCAAATTAAAAGAGAACAGGGCCAGAGAAGACTTCTCATGACAGGAGCTGGTTTCTGGTTTGGCAGGGACTAAGCACTGGGAAGAAGTAACTGGGATGTATCTAGATTGAGGTGCCCTGCTATACTAGCCACCTTGTAGGATAGGCCCTCTGCAGTGAGAGCAAAGTTGAGCTGCATGGTGAGGTCAAGGGTTTACTTATTCTATTTTATTTTTTGATAATGACTGTGTTGAACAACCCGCTTGCAAATATGCCTATTTGTCAGCTCTTGCAAGCTGGCACAAGTCTGCTTCCACTGCTTCCACATAGCATTGCCTTGACTTCATGTCCAATCTGACAAAGCTACTTTGGCTGGGCATGGTGATATAAGCTTGTAATGTGAGCTACGCTAGAGGCAGAGACAGAGGATCCTGAGTTTGAGGATGGCATGGGCAGTTAGTGAAATCCCTCTGCTCAGAAACAAACAAGAGTTAGGGGTGGGGTGTGTATGGCTCAAGTAGTAGAGCTCTGGCCAGTAAATGCTAAATACTAGATTTGATCCCTAGTAGCTTCCCTCTCTTCCCAAAATGATGCTCTGGAAGGAATAGTGCATCTCATCATGGTGAAGGATTCGTGATAGATACACATGCATGTGCACACGCAATGCACAAGAAACCATCCAAACTCACTTATATGTCAAAACAGTGTTTTCTTTTCCTTTCTCATATACCTGGATGTTGGCTTATGTAGGCGAGGTTCAAATCAGCAGGTTCTATGTGCGTCTACTCCAGGTGTCTCTCTTCTTTGAACTCGTAGGCTCACCACAGTGGCAAAATAAAAGCAAGAGAACATGCCCAATTGTAAGGGCCTATGCCAAGCCTCTTCTTGCCTCACATCTGCTAATATCTTCTTGCTTCCAATGAGAAGAATTGCAAATCCTTAAGACCAAGTAAAATGTGGGGAAAGAATCTAGGACAGCAATGCAATATTCGCTGCCATAGGTTGCCCAAAGGAATCACCTGAGCTCATTGGTCCTGAGCTTATTGTTTAGATCTGCTAGGCTGGACAAGCCTGGACAATATAGACTGAGACATGAGAGTATTTAGTTATTTATTAATTTCCAGTTGTGGGGCCTGAACTCTGGGCCTGGGTGCTGTCCCTCAGCTCTTCAGCTCAAGGCGAGCACTCTATCACTTGAGCCACAGCACCAATTCCAGCTTTTTCTGCTGATGTGGTGCTGAGGAATGGAACCCAGGGCCTCATGCATACAAGGCAAGCACTCTACCTCTGAGCCACCTTCCCAGCCCCTTATTTATTCATTTTAGTTGTAGGCCTTGAACTCAGGGCCTGAGTGCTGTCCCTCAGTTTCTTTGTGCTGAAGGCTACTGCTCTACCACTTGAGCCACTTCTGATTTTTCAGAGGTTCATTGGAGATAAGAGTCTCACCGGGACTTTTCTGCCTGGGCTGGCTTTGAACTGCAATCCTCAGCTCTCAGCCTCCTGAGTAGTTAGAATTACAGGCATGAGCCACCAGTGTCTGGCTAGGAAAGTATTTCTATTCTAACTTATAAGAACATAGAAGATCCAGGCCCTCAAATCTGATATCATAGATCAAAACTTTCCCAGCCATCTTAAGCTATGTCATCTGTGAAAATGTTAGAGCAGGCCCCATACTTCATCATTGCTCAGCTAGTTCAGATCTTGCCATTGTGTGTGTGTGTGTGTGTGTGTGTGTGTGTGTGTGTGTGTGTGTGTGTGTGTGAGCATGCGCACATGTAGGCACTGATCCTGGGGCTTGAACTCAGGACCTGAGCTCTCTCCCTGAGCTTTTGTGCTCAAGGCTACCACGTTATCACTTAAGCCACAGTTCCACATCTGCCTCTTTGGCAGTTAATTGGAGATAAGTGTCTCGTGGATTTTCCTGTCCAGGCTGGCTTGAAACTTCAATCCTCAGATCTCAGCCTCCTGAGTAGCTAGGATTACAGGTGTGAGCCACTGGTGCCTAGATTTAGCCTTTTTTTTTTAAAAAAAAAAAAAATCCCACTTTCTCTGCAATGCATAGACCCACCTGCCATCCATCTTTCTCCATCCACTATGGCTGCTACCACTTTTCTGTGAGGGAGGAACGGGTGGCTCTCACATTGCACTGTTGAGGTCCAATGGGCACTTCCTGCCTGATCTGAGTTAGAACTCCCTATTACTTACCAGCCGTGTGAATTTGTGGATGCTTTTTGATGTTCAATTCTTCCATTGACAAAGTCGAGATCATTTTGTGTTAATGTGGTTTAAGTGATCGAGGTAATAACTCATGAACACCAAACCTAATACATAAAAGGTATTCGGTAGCTGTTTTGATTGGAAGATAATGCCACTGAATATAATCCGGTCTTGGCTGGATTTTAGAACCTAGGCCGGAATTTCAAATCCTGTAGAGTGCCTGTTAAACTGGAGATGGTTTGTAGGGAAAATTCCCATTGTTTTCCAGGAAGATATGAAGTGTCAGCCAGTGACAAGGTGACCTTGAACTTCCCTGGGAAATGCCAAGCTGGCTTCTCTGCACCTGGAGGTCACCTAAGGGTCAGTCCATTTTTAACTTGGTTATTAGCCTCAGTTTCTTTCTTCCTGTCCACAGCTAGGTTATATGACTCCACCTAAAATGTGTGTGTGTGTGTGTGTGTGTGCATGTTCCTGCTCACATACACACATATGCTAATGCATATATGTACACATTGTGTGCATATGCGCAAGTGCACACACACACACACACCTTTCCTTCAGAAGCCTATTTCTCCAAAGTATAGACATCCTTTACCAAGGCCCAAGCAAAGTGAATCCTCACTGGCAAACCTAAATGAAGCCATCTTTCACTGCATTTAAACACAATTGTGTCTTATTAAAATACATAACCAGGGATGGGAAGGTGGCTCAGTGGTAGAGTGCTTGCCTTGCATGCATGAGGCCCTGGGTTCAATTCCTCAGCACCACATCAGCAGAAAAAGCTGGAAGTGGTGCTGTGGCTCAAGTGGTAGAGTGTTAGACTTGAGCTGAAGAGCTGAGGGACAGCGCCCAGGCCCAGAGTTCAGGCCCCAGGACTGACAAAAAGAAAGAAATTAATTAAATAAAATACATAACCAGTTAATCTGAGTCAAGGTACTGGGCACATTTGCAATAATTCTTGTCTCTCTCTTTTCCTATGATTCAAGTCAGTGAATGCTTACAGAAAGTCTTTGTAGACAGAATTGGATATTATCTTTAGAGAAATTTCTGGCCAAGTTCTTATCCTCTTTTTTTTTTTTAGGTTCAAGACCAGGACTCAAACTTAGTATCTGTTGCTTTTGCTCATTAGCTATTGCTCTATCAACTGAGCTATGCCTCCACCCCCACCCCATCTTTGTCCTCATTCTGTTGAGTTATTGATGATTTCTTTTTTGCTGTTGAGTTATAGGAGTTCTCCACAATTTCTAAATATTCATTAACCTCTTATTAGATATAATGTAAGTCCAATGAGCTCCCTTCCCATAGCATAGCACGCTCCTTCCCTCTTCCACAGCTTGGCATGCTCCGTTTTCTAGGCAACACTAGGCCCATGTAGAAAAGGCAGTAAATAATCAGCCTCCAACCCCCTCTACCTTGGGATGGCACTTCTCTGGGGCAGCTACCACCATAGAAGGCAGCAAGAGCGCCTTAGAGTGACCTTCAGGTCTAGACAGCTGCAGGTCCTTTATCTACCATTTAGACAGTAGCTATAACGCCTAGTCCATCATGATGAAGGCCCTGGCCCACATGTCCACACCTGGCTCTCAGCCTCCTAGTCCCTTCTAGCCCCTCCTAGCCTCAGAAGGTTATATAGGTCACCTCAGACAATAGCTGGTGCTTCTTCTCACTCCTCTCTTGTGAGAAGAGGTCTTGCCAGGCTTTACTTGGTAATCCGCCTTTTCTTTGTTCTTTGTACCTGGATGTCTCCATGGTTTTCTGGCAAAGTCTAAAATACTCTAGCATATATGATTGAAAAGACTTTCACTCATTCCCTGGGTTGTCTTCTTGTGGTTGCTGTTGTTGGTCATGGCGCTTGAACTCAGGGCCTGGGTGCTATCACTGAGCTCTTCTGTTCAAGGCTAATGCTCTAACACTTTGAGCCACAGCTCCATTTCTGGCTTCTTTGGGTAGTTTATTGGAGTTAAGATTCTCATGGACTTTTCTGCCTGAGCTGGCTTTGAACCTCAATCCTCAGATAGCCTCCTTGGTAGCTAGGATTACAGGCATGAGCTACTGGTGCCCAGCCCTGGATTGTCATTTTACTATGTTAAGGGTTCCTTGATATTCACAAAGGTTTGTTTATTTATTTAGTGACAGGATCTCACTATGTAGCCCAGACTGGCCTTGAACTTGCTATCCTTCTCCAGCCTTCTGAACACAGAGATTACAGGGATCTACCTCTATAGCCAACAGAAGTTTTGAAATGTGATATGATTCTATTTGTTTGTTTTGATTTTTTGCCTTTGTTTTTTTTAGTTTTAATTTTAGTTTTTAGTGCCAATTTATGGGCTTGAACTCAGGGCCTAGGCTATCCCTGAACTTTTTTTTTTTTTTTGGCTCAAGGTTAGTTCTCTACAACTTGCACCACAGCTCAAGTGACTTTTATTTTTGGCTTTTTGTTTGTTAATTGGAGATAAGAGTCTCATGGACGTTCTTGCTAAGGCTGGCTTCAAGCCTGGATCCTCAGATCTCAGCCTCCTGAGTAAGTAGGATTACTGGATGAGCTACCAGCATCCAGCATTGTCTGTGCTTTTGGTATCATATCCAAGAAAACATTGCCAAATTAAATGTCATGAAGCTTTTCCTCTGTATATTTTTGTAGGAGTTTTAATAGTTTAGGATCCTGTGTGGTGTTTAATCAATTTTGAATTGTTTTTTCTATGGTTTAACGACAAGGGATTTAATATCCTTCTTTTGCAGAAGGATAGCTGGTATTCCCAACATCATTTGTTTAAGAGAATGTTCTTTGTCTACTAAGTTACTAGACATCCTTGTCAAAGGTCAGTTGATTATATGTAAATGAATTTATTTCTGGATTCCCCATTCTATTTCATTGGTCCACATGGCTGTCTTTAGGTTAGCACCACTGTGTTGATTACTAAAGTAATCAAGTGTAATGTGGTTTGAAATCAGGAAATATGAGCTATTCAAATTTGTTCTTCTTTTTCAAAATTATTTTGGCTATTTGAGGTTCCCAGAGTTTCCATATGAATGTTAAATTATTTTTTTCTATTTCTGAAAAAAATGTCATTTAGATTTTGATAGGGTTTGTATTGAATCTGGAGATTGATTTAAGCAGTAGTGTTTCAATGCACACATGCAGGGTGTCTTTCTATTAATTTGTGCTTAATTTCTTTCATCAATGACATAATTTTCAGTGTAAAAGGTTTTTTTGCTTTCTTGATTAGATTTATTCCTAGGTATTTTATTCAGGCTCATAAATACCTTGCAAATTAATTTGCTTTCTTTTTTTCCAGTCCTGGGGCTTGAATTCAAGGCCTGGGCATTGTCCCTGAGTTTCTTTTGCTCAAGGTTTGTTCTCTACCACTTAAGCCACAGTGCCACTTTGGGCTTTTTCTGTGTATGTGGTATTGAGGAATCGAACCCAGGGCTTCATGCATGCTAGGCAAGCACTCTACCACTAAGCCACATTCCCATCCTGAATTTGCTTTCTTAATATCATTTTCAGATCATTCATTGTTACTGTATAGAAATGCAATCAGTATTTTGTGATCATTTTATATCCTAAAGACTTGCTGAATTTGTTAGTTATAACTTTTTTTTTTGTTTGCACCCCTTAAGCACAGATTGTTTTTTAAAAAGACAGACATCCTTAAGAACATATATGACTGAAATTATGAATCTCTAAAAAATCTTGTGAAATTCAGTTGAAACTTTGCTAGAGGGGAAGTTTGTCCAAATTCCAGAAACTCTCAAATTTATGGCTTTATCTATTCTCCCCCCCCACCCCTGCCTTTAGATAAAAAAGAATGGTTTAATTGTATAATAGTCCCAATTGTTCATTGTATCATAGAAGGAAGTGGGCATATTTTGCCAGTTAAATCTGTTATAATGGTCATGCACGTGACATTTTTGTTTTCAGTGATTATTTCTAGTCCTTTACCCTTCCAAAGAGATTTCTGATAACCACAAATCATTTTCACTATGTCAGAATGGGATACAAAATACTATACAGGTTTCTGGAGATTTCTGACTGCAGTGACTAGACTGTCTTTGGTGATTCAGTCTCACAATTAGCAAGTCACAGTGAGAGTCAGGCTGGGAATGTGGCTTAGTGGTAGAATTCTTGCCTAGCATGCATGAAGCCTTGGGTTCGATTCCTCAGTACCACATACACAGAAAAGGCCAGAAGTGGTGCTTTGGCAGAGTGCTAGCCTTAAGCAAAAGAAGCTAAGGGACAGTGCCCAGGCCCTGAGTTCAAGTCCCAGGACTGGCAAAAGAAAAAACAAGAAAGGAAGTGAGAAAGGATGGTATTAGTAAAGGATGGGGGCCAACTTGAAGATTCCTTTTTTATTTAGGTCAGTGCTAGACATCTAATACGGTTTCTTATTTTAGTTTTTATTTTTATTCTTATTGTAAAGACGAAGTACAAAGGGTTACAGTTACATAAGTCAGGTAAAAAGTACATTTCTTTTTGAATAATGTCATCCTTTCCCTTGCTCTCTCCCAGTTTTTCCCTCCCATCCCCACCCACAAGTTACAGAGTTCATTTTCAACATAGTGTCTAGTGAGCACATTGCTGCATTTGTTTGACCCTTCTTCCATTTCTATGCTCTCCCCTTTATCCTCTCAAAGACAGATAAACGAACCAACAAGACAAAAAGAAAACAAAAAACCCTTCTTGTTGCTGTTTCCTGGAGTTCGTTTTGATAAATATTATTTCGTATATGATCAGGGCTAATGAGGTTCTTAGACACATCATGGAAGAGCTTGCTGCTCATCTGTGATGAGTGCAGTTAGGTATCAGCCCCTTCACCCGAAGCCTGTGCCCAAGTTATGGGCAGTCCTCGCTCAAGTGCTCCTCAGTTGATTAACTGAGCGTTTCCTGCAGCAGCAGCACGGTCTAAAGCTTTCCTTGCTTGATTCAGCTTCCCACACCCACTCCATCTCTTCCCACACTTGCCAAAGTTGTATTGTTATCTGAATGAACATTCTCCTTGCCCAGTCAGATTCTCCCCATTCTGTCTTCCCAGGTGTCATCATCTCAAAGTAAATCTCTTTCATTCCTAACTCTGTCTTATCTTCTATTTCCTCAAGGTCCTAATTGATGTAACTTATATAAGCCATTTTCTATTCATTTCCAGAAAAAAATATTCATTGAGGTTTTTTAAAACATACACACACACACACACACACACACACACACACACACACACACACACACACAGACACACACACACACACAACATTTCCTCACACCATGACAGAAAACCAAAGTTTTCTTTATTCCTCTAAACCTCACTATACCTCTACTCCCCCACAAAGAAGTACAGAGGTCTGGGGTCATTTTTTTCTCCCTCTGTCTCTTAAGTTGTGCAAAATGGAGTTCGGCTGCCTGCCTTGGGTTGTGTATGTATGTGTGTGCGCGCATGCGTGCTGGTACTAGGCTTGAATTCAGGGGTTGGATGTTGTCCTGTAACTTTTTCACCCAAGGCTGGCACTCAACCACGTCAGACACAACACCACTTCTGGCTTTTTGGTGGTTAATTGGAGATAAGAGTCTCACGAACTTTCCTGTCTGGGCTGGCATTGAACTGCAATCCTCAGATCTCAGCCTCCTAAGTAACTAGGATTATAGACATGAGCCACCAGTGCCCGGTGGGGCTTTGTAGTTTTGCTTCAGCTTTTTTCACGACCACTTTAAAAAATAATGCCCATGGTGAATATGTACAGCCATTTTACTTATTGTGCCTCCCTAAACAACACAGTATGATCACTGTTTCCACACCCTTTGGTATAAGAGACTTGAGCTTCCATGGAGTTATGGTATCCGAGGAGAGTCCTTTACTCAGTCCTTTCTTCCCCTGTGAGAACTGAGGACCAACAATACTGAATATCTGTTAGTGCTTCATGTGTACTATCTCACAGTCTCGCTATAAGGCAGTTACTTCATGAACTCCATGTTGTAGCTGTGGAAACAGGCCTAAAGGGGCTCAGAACCTTGCTCAAGGGGTTAAGAAGCAGAGTTCCCCTTTGAGCAGAGCCCTGGCTGACTCCCTAGCACTTGCTCTGAAGCCCTGCCTCTGTCTTTTCAGAAAATTCCAGATTCAATACTCTTATTATTCCGTGATTCAACCTTGATACTTTAGTGGGAATTGAGTGCCCTGTGTGTTCCTGGAAGACCTATAATTGCCTACTGCATCGCACTCTTTCTGGTCTTGGCCCAGTGTGGTGTAATGGCACTTGTCCCTGTTTAACAGGGAAGAGTGTGAGGATTAACGAGGTGATGATTGGTAAGTGTTTTGAATCTCTTTAATAAAAGCTTGGTCTCATGGGCTTCCACATGGGAAAAGAATGATTTCTAATAGGAACGAGAAACTGATGAGCACTCAGGAGCAAGAAGCGTTTTGTTTTTAGATGGCGATCTCTTCAACCAAGAGCTATCATTTTGTTTAATGATTTCCAACCTGAATAAGCAGTCTAACAAGTGAGCCTCAAAATCAGTTAGTCAACCGAAAGGCAAACATTTTTGTAACCAGGAGATAGGGGAGCTTTCTAGCCTTTAAACAATATAATCTGTGAGTACCCCCTGCCATTGTATCAACTGGCAGTATAAAATACGTGGGTTTTAATCATTATACTGCAAGAGTTGGAACAACTAACTGATAGAAAGCTTAAACTCTAGTTTATTCCTGGGGGGGGGGAGGCGGTGGTGAGAAGCTTAGAACCATGTAGTGTGTTTATTTTATTTATATGTTTTCCAACCAACTGTAAGGGATTAAGAATTCAAACACTATAAACATCTTAGTTGAGTAACAACCCTCTCCTTTAAAAAATGATGTGCTAAGCTCACCGGAAGATACAAATAGGGTCCATAGAAGAGAAATCAAGTTCAAGGCTGGCTTCCAACAGGGCCATGTTCAAAAGAGGCAAACACATACACTTTGGAGTAGATCTTGGCCAGCAAATCCAACATCATCTTTCTCTGGGACATTTCTTTGCTTTAGAGACTTTCATACTCTTTTATCTTTTCCTGGTCCTGGGACTTAAACTCTGAGGTTTTTGTATTCAAGGCCAGCATCTACCACTTGAGCCACAGCTCCACTTCTTTTGGCAGTTAATTGGAGAAAAGAGTCTCATGAACTTTTCTTTCTTTTTTTTTTTTTGTCGGTCATGGGGCTTGAACTCTGGGCCTGAGCACTGTCCCTCAGCTCTTCAGCTCAAGGCTAGCACTCTGCCACTTGAGCTATAGCGTCACTTCCAGTTTTCTGGTGGTTTATTGGAGATAAGAGTTTCATGGATTTTCCTGCCTGGGCTGGCTTTGAACCTTGATCCTCAGATCTCAGCCTCCTGAGTAGCTAGGATTACAGGTGTGAGCCACGGGTGCCGGCTTCTCATGAACTTTTCTATCCATGCTGGCTTCGAGCCTCAATCCTCAGATCTCAGCCTCCTGAGATCTGCTAGGATTATAGGCATGAGCAACTGGTGCCTGGCGACTTTCATACTATTCATGCCCTGAAGGAAACTCTAACGGCACTAGAACTTGCCTTTAATTAACATGGGCCTCTCCTACTATACGATACCTAATGCAGGCTCAAACTGCTTAGTAAATACCTGTGGATTTGTGTGGTCATTTGGGGGATGGGTGAGAATAGAAAGGATTGAGTTTTTTTATCTTTCAGATCTCTTTATATAATCATTTTGATTTTGGTAATCTGCTGTGGGTTCTGGAGATGATCTGACAAGGTTCCATATATACCCCATACACCTTGGTCAGCAATACTGCACCACTTGGCATGGGAGAAGCCTTTGGCATGATGAGTAATTTTCTAAGACCCATTTTCCTCAGAACAAAGGTACATGAATCAGCGACAGTGGGATTTAGAGTCAGAAAAAGATCTTAGTTCAAGCCAGGCACTGGTGGCTTATGCCTATAATCCTAGCTACTCAGGAGACTGAGGTCTGAGGATCATGGTTTGAAGCCAGCCCAGGCAGGAAAGTCTGTGAGACACTTACATCCAATTAAAGGACAGAAAAAGCCGGCAGTAGTGCTGTGGTTCAAGTGGTAGAGTGCTAGCCTTGAGCAAAAGAAGCTCAGGGAAGTGTTGGGGGTTTAGCTCAGTGGAAGAATACTTTCCTGGCAAGCACTAAGGTCCTGACTTCAATCTTCAACTCTGCAGAGAAAGGAAGAAATGGAAGAAAGGAAGGAAGGAAGAAAAGGAAGGAAGGAAGGAAGGAAGGAAGGAAGGAAGGAAGGAAGGAAGGAAGGAAGGAAGGAAGAAAGAAAGGAAGGAAGGAAGGAAGGAAGGAAGATCAAGGAAGCAAGCAAGCAGCTCAGGGACAATGCCCAGAATTTAAACCTCAGAACAAGACAGAAAAAAAAAGATCTTGATTCAGGCCCCAGTCCTACTCTATACTAGTTTTAGGCTATTATGACAGCCTTGAAAATGTGCCATTCGATCTCTTGCTTCTTGGGTGGCAAGCAGTATCGGACTTTGAACTCATGGCCATTTTAATGATGGAATGACTTAAGTAAATCAGGAAATAATGGTCTATCTTTGCAACCCTCCTAGCTCCTCTTTTTGCCCTTCCTCTTTCTGTTCCTTTTTCCGAAGTGGTGGGAACAATGTACTTCAACCATCTCTTCACTGCCTCCGATAACTGTTTATCAACCAGGCGCTGGTACCTCATACCTGTAATCCTAGCTACTCAGAGGCTGAGATCTGAGAATTAAAGTTCAGAGCCAGCCTGAACAGCAAAGTCTGTGAAGCTCTTATTTCCAATTAACGTCTCTATAACAGGAAGTGGAGCTGTGCCTCAAAGTGGTAGAGCACTAGCCTTGAGCACAAAAGCTCAACAGCGCCCAAGCCATTAGTTCAAGCCCCACAACTGACAAAAAAAAAAATCTCTTGTCAGGGTGAGCATGTCATTTGAGATACTTGTGTTCTATTCTGAAGCTAGCTGCCTAGTCTTTTTACCTGTAGGATGATCGCAGGCAGCTAAAGAGTAGAGTGATGAGGTTCCCTGCCCCCAGCTCCTAGTTCCCAGCCACATTGGCTCCAACTACTTCTGTGGCACTTTGAAGCACTCCATCCCCAAATGGCTTTCCTTCCCTTATAACCTGGGACCAAAGTACTGCTTGTGCTCAAATCCTTGACTTCAGGTCTGCCTCTATGGGAACCCAGAATAGCCCATATATGAAGCAGGGCCAGTGGAGAATTCCCTTCTGGAGTTAGTCATGATAGTGCAAGCTTGTAATTC
Source organism: Dipodomys spectabilis (assembly GCF_019054845.1). Classification (NCBI taxonomy): domain Eukaryota; kingdom Metazoa; phylum Chordata; class Mammalia; order Rodentia; family Heteromyidae; genus Dipodomys; species Dipodomys spectabilis. The sequence continues at coordinate 1,516,864 of NW_024871203.1, read as the reverse complement.
CACTACTCAAGAACATTGCAAGTTCCAGGTCAATGTGGGTGTACCTAATGAGATCTTATATTTAACAGCAACAACAACAAACAAAAACAGAAAAGGGAGGTAGGAAGGAAAGAAGGAGGAAAGAGAAGAAGGAATGGAAGGAGGGAGGAAGGAAAAAAAGAAGAGAGAAAAGAGCAAAGAAAATAGAAGCTTTTCTATTGCTTACGGTAATGAACTCCAACCAGTTTTTGCTTCTATACCTTCACTAATATACTTCCCATTCATAGCAGCATTATTTATAAGTGATATACTATCATTATCCAGTTTATTAAGGCTACCACTTTGCAAGCTACAAGTACTTGTTTCCAGTAGGTACCTGAATAACTTCAAATTCTTTGAACAACCTTTTTCAGGTTTGAATAGAGGGTCATTGTTTTTTGTTCTTTGTTTCCTATTTGGTAAAGGTTTTATTATAAGCGGACTCGGTCTTTCTTGCCCAGTGGCTTGCCTGATGGTTATGGGATGTTGTTCGTCTCATCATGCTTCCTTTTGGCAAGGATATGTGTCCACACCCTTTATTTGACTGGCTTGTGAGCCCATTTGTCCATTGAGATCTGCTTGCACAGCTTCATTGTGTGTTTCTTGTATGGAGCAAAGCCACCACCTCCGAAATCATGTTCCACCTGAACTCAGTGTGCTTGATGAAGCAGGAACAAGTTGACCTTGACCTTTTTCATTTTCTTCGTTTCTTTGTGGACCTTGTAGAGCTCTGTGGTCCTGGAGTAGCATGGGGTTTGGCTGAAGTAGTGGAAATACAGATCAGATGAGATGGTCATTATCCTGACTAAATGATGGCGAACAAAGAATGTTCTCAAAGGAAAAGAAATGCCACGTTTCTTGTATTGTCAAAAAGAGAAATCTGCCATTCTCTGGGTGTGTGATGACTCTTGACTTATCAATAGTATTTTCAAGCAGCAGTTCCTTTGTGGAATTCTTCAAAGTTGTAAGAGTGTGAGTGGCTTGGTTTTATTATAACTAGATTCTAGGACCTAGAAGTACACTTTAACTAGGAAGAAGATAAAAGCAAATGATGAAGCTCATAACCTTAGAAGCTCTTGACTTTAAGACAACCTGAGGCCTGGCACTGGTGGCTCACACCTGTAATCCTAGCTACTCAGGAGGCTGAGACCTGAGGATCAGAGTTCCATGAGACTCTTTTTTGGGGGGGGGGTCAGTCATGGGGTTTGAACTCAGGGCCTGTGTGCTATCCCTGAGCTCTTTTGCTCAAGGCTAGCGCTCTACCACTTTGAGCCACAGTGCCACATCCAGTTTTCTGGTAGTTAATTGGAGGTAAGATACTCACAGCCTTTCCTGCCTGGGCTGACATTGATCCTCAGATCCCAGGATCCTGAGTAGGATTACAGGTGTGAGTCACCAGCACACAGCCCCAAGAGACTCTTATCTCCAATTAACCACCAGAAAACCGGAAGTGGAGCTGTGGCTCAAAGTGATAGAGTGCTAGCCTTGAGTAAAAGAGCTTAGGGACAGCTTCCAGGCCCTGAGTTCAAGACTAATGACCAAGGAAAAAAGATAACCTGAGTATTGTTATTGTCTTATGACTATCTGACCTAAAACTAAGGGATGGGGTTATAACAATCCTTATGTTAGCTACTAGGTGAGATTCTTTATATCTAATTAAATACAAAACAGGGCGTCAGTGGCTCACACATGTAATCTTTGACTACTCAAAAGGCTACAATCTGAGAAAAAACAAAACCAAAACAAAACAAAACAAAAAGCGCAAAGCCCTGAGTTCAAGCCCTAATACTGGCATAGAGGAAACCAAATACAATAAAAGTTACCATCTTTTGCCCCAACCCTGTAAACCATCTCGGTCACTTGAGACATGCACCCTGTATTTCAGAGGCTGTTTTCTTGTACCTATTCCCCTTTCTGCTACTTGTCCTTCAAGATACTCCTTTGTCCAGTACACAAGTCCTTTCACCTGCTCAACAGCCCCCGCCCCCCCAACAGGGTCTCTGTTACAGTCTGCTCAGCCTTTTCCCTTCTCTAATTCTCTGTTCCCAGTCCTGATATGTGTCCTTCTGCAATATTCTCATGCAATTAGGTCCATCCTTCCCTTCCCAAGGGCATTTTCCAGGCTATGCCAGCCCAGAATGATCTCACCCTGTTCCAAATGTATTCGAAGTAAACATCTAGCTCTCCCCACACTTTTTTTGTGCTAGTCCTGGGGCTTGAACTCAGGGCCTGGGCAGTCCTTGAGCTTTTTTGCTCAAGGCTAGTGCTCTACTACTTGAGCCACAGCTTCACTTCTGGCTTTTTGGTGGTTAACTAGAGAGTTTCACAGACTTTCCTGCCCAGGCTGGCTTTGAACTGTGATCCTCTGATCTCAGCCTCCTGAGTAGCTAGGATTATAGGCATGTGCCACCGGTGCCCAACTTAAAAAACACACTACCTATTTATTTTTCTCTGCAGCAGAGCTCTAATAGCTGCCCATAGGCCAGAGCTACTTGAGCATTGAGAAGATAGAATTCGAATTAGAGATGACATAGTTTTTTATTAGGTAACATCAGGTCCTATGTCCCCAAACCAGCCCATGGGGGTGAAGAGCCTCCTGGAATTAGCACAGACTGTGCTTTTCAACTCATCCAGCTTTGGCCTCCTCTGGTGACAGGCTGGAGAGTGCCAATATTAATTGGTCTACAGCACAGAAGCAGTTCAGGATGAGAGGATAGAACTATGGTTTGGGGTGAGTGAGCACATTTCTTAATACACTACAGCTTTGGTTCTGACTCAGGCTGGCCTCAAACCATGATTTTCTTGATCTCTGCCTCCTGAGGAGCTGGGATTACAGGAGTAAGTCACTGTGATTGGCCGGCTCAGACTTAATTTTCCTTAAGCAGAGGACCCCAAACATAGAATTAATCTAATATTTAAACACTTTATTAAGGCAGGCACTAGTGGCTCATGCCTGTAATCTTAATTACTCAAGAGGCTGAGATCTAAGGATCTAGCCTCCTCTAGCCTGGGCAGGAAAGTCCATGAGACTGTTACTTCCAATTAACTACCAGAAAATTGCAAGTGAAGCTGTAACTCAAAGTGGTAGAGTACTAGCCTTGAGTAAAAAAGCTCAGAGATAGCACCCAGGTCCTGAGTTCAAATCCCACAATGAACAACAACAACAAAAGGCTAGGCCATGACAATTCTTGAATGGATAAATGCTGTTATATTTGGGGTGGGTTCCTAGTAAGAGGATGCATTGAGCCCCAGCCCCCATCAAAATTAAAAACCAAATGTTGGAAGTTGTAGAGCTCTGTGGCACATTGCTTGCCTAGCATGCATAACACCCCGAATTCAATACCCAGTACCACACCAAACCACCAAAAAAAACCCCAAAACAAACACACACACACCTTGGTCTTTAAGAATAATACCATTGAAAAGGTAAAAGGCAATCTACTGAATGGGAGAAACTAGTTAGAAGTTATATATGGGATCGCTTACCAGAATACACAAAGGTCTCTTATAACTCAGTAATAAAAAGATAAATAGGTCTAGGAATGTAGCTTAGTGGTAAAGTGCTTGCCTAGCATGCATGAAGCTCTGGGTTCAATTCCTCAGTTCTACATAAACAGAAGAAACTGGAAGTGGTGCTGTGGTTAAAGTGGTGGAGTTCTAGCCTTGAGCAAAAGAAGCTCAGTGACAGTGCCCAGGCCCTGAGTTTAAGCCCCAGGACTGGCAAAACACACACACACACACACACACACACACACACACACACACACACACACACACGATAAATAACCTGACTAAATTTGGGCAAAGGATCTGAATAGATCCAAACAAGACGGAGACATACTCTTATTCATGTTGTATTGCATACTGTATTTGCCAAAAGAATGACTTCCTTCTCTCCTTTCTTTTTTCTTCCTTTCTCCCTCCCTTTATTTCTCTCTCTCCTTCCTTCCTTCCTTCTTTCCTTCTTTCTGTCTTTCCTTCTTTCCTTCCTTCCTTCCTTCCTTCCTTCCCTCCCTCCCTTCTTCCTTCCTTCCCTCCCTCCCTCCCTCCCTCCCTTCTTCCTTCCTTCCTTCCCTCCCTCCCTCCCTCCCTCCCTTCTTCCTTCCTTCCTTCCCTCCCTCCCTCCCTTCTTCCCTTCCCCCCTCCTTCCCTCCCTCTCTCCCTCCTTCCTTCCCTCCTTCCTTCCTTCCTTCCTTCCTTCTTTCCTTCCTTCCTTCCCTCCCTCCCTCCCTTCCTCCCTCCTTCCTTCCTTTCCTTCCTTCCTTTCCATTCTTTTCTTTCTTTTCTCTCCCAGTCCTGGGCTTGAATTCAAAGCCTGCATGTTGTCCTTGAACTGTTTTTGCTCAAGGTTAGCACTCTACCACTTGAGCCACAGCTCAATTCCTGGCTTTTTTGTAGTTGATTAGAGATAAGAATGTCACAGACTTTCCTGCCTGGGCTGGTTTTGAACCATGAACCTCAGATCTGTTTTTTTGCATAGCCCAACTTTTTGCCTGTTAATTTTGAAGATGGAATTTGGTGAAGTTTTCTGTCTAGGCTAACTTCAAACCAAGATCCTCTAGTTCTCAGCCACCTGAGTAGGTAGGATTTCAGGCATGAACCACCATCGCCCTGCAAAGAACAAATATTTTTTTTTTATCATGTTAGTTGTACACAGTGGGGAGAAGTTCATTGTGACATTTCCACACATGCAGAAATGTATTCCAATCAATCTTAACTTCCTCATCCCTTTCTCTTCTTCCCCTCTTAGAAAAAAAATTTTTTTTTGGTTGGTTGTGGGGCTTGAACTCTAGGCCTGGGCGCTGTCCCTGAGCTCTTCAGCTCAAGGCTAGTGCTCTACCACTTGAGCCACAGTGCCACTTCTGGCCTTTTCTGTTTATGTGGTGCAGAGGAATGGAACCCAGGGCCTCATGCATGCAAGGCAAGCACTCTCCCACTAAGCCACCTTCCCAGCCCGAGAACAGATTTTTTTTATACTGCTCCTGGGGTTTGAACACAGGGCTTGGGTGCTGTGTCTGACCTTTTTTGTCCAAATTTAGTGCTCTACCACTTGATCTACAGCTTCATTTCTGGCCTTTTGTTGGTTAATTGAAGATAAAAGTCTCAAAGACTTTTCTCCAGGGCTGGCTTCAAACCGTAGTCAGATTTCAGCCTCCTGAGTAGCTAGGATCCCATGCATGAGCCACCAGCACCCGGCTCTCATTTTTTTTTTGTGTTTGTGAGTCAGTCCTGGAGCTTGAACTCAGGGCCTGGGCACCAGTTAGTTCCCAGCTCAGCTCTAGATTTTTAAAATGCTCTTAGCACACACACATGGTAAATTTGACTATTAGGTATGGATGGACATGTTAATTTACTTGACAGTACTAATCACTGTCATATACCTTAAATATAGACAATATGTCTATACACTTTAAATATGGCAAAGTATATGTATAAAGTATATGACAAGATGTCATATACTTTAAATATAGACAATAAAAATAACTATGTATAAACAAAAAGCAAAGAAAGTTCAATAATTAAAAATGAATAAGGATTATTTATTTTTGTGCTAGTCCTGGGACTTGAACTCAGCACCTGGCACTGTTCCGAGCTTTTTTTTGCTCAAGGTTAGTGGTCCATTCCTTGAGCCAGATCTCCACTTCTGTATTTTTTTTTGTAGTTAATTGAAGATAATAGTCTCACAAATGTTCCTAGCTGGCTGGCTTTGAACTGTGATCCTAAAATCTCAGCTTCCTGAGTAGCTAGGATTATAGGTATGAGCCACCGGGCACCTGTCATCAAGATTTCTTTTCATAAGTTACCCATCAAGAAAGAAAAGAGGGGCTGGGAAGATGGCTCAGTGGTAGAGTGCTTGCCTTGCATGCATGAGACCGTGGGTTTGATTCCTCAGCACCACATACACAAAAAAGCTGGAAGTGGCGCTGAGGCTTAAGTGGTAGAGTGCTAGCCTTGAGCTGAAGAGCTGAGGGACAGTGCCCAGGCCCAGAGTTCAGGCCCCATGACCGACAAAACAAAAAGAAAGAAAAGAAAATGTCTCCCTTATGAAGTCAAATAAATGAGCTAGCCAGAAATCTGACAAGACAGAAAAGTAAGAGAAAGAAGTCTGGGTAAGGCAAGAAGAGAGATGAGTCCAGATGTTCAAGATTTGAGTGAATGGCCAGCTAGCTTACCTGGCATGGTTATTTGGTGAGAATGAAGTAGAACTCTTAGGCAATGAGACACGGGAAAGTTGGCCAATTACTGTATGCATTAGATAGATAGGCTAATCACCAATGAAGGCAGAGGCACAGTAAGAATAGTGCTTTCCTGATTCCTGGGAATGTGTCACATTCTCCCCGGTATTACTCACCCACACATTCTCATGAGAATGCTGAAGCTTTGGCTGGGGGTTCCCAGGAGCCCTGTTTTTCCCGAGGCATTGTCGGTGGATTCTGGCAGGTCTGTTCTAACAGAGCTCAGAACGGATGATACATTTTCCCACATGATTTCAAAGCAGTGGTAGGTTCTGTCATATTTATACAACCAACAGAAAGAACCTCTTTTATAGAAAACAGGCAAAGAAGAGAGCTAAGGGTAGCAATTTTGTAGCCTGCTCTGTAATTTAGTCTGGGATTCTCTGCTGAAGGAGAAAATAGTCCCTGTGTTAACACACAGTGAAGGAGGAGAGATGGAATGATCAAGCAATTTGGACCCTGGTCCCAGAATTCTTCATGTTTTGGTAGGAAGGCAAAAGGATGGTCCTATTTTCCATTTTAACATCCTAGAAAGACACTGATGATTTGTGGAGGAGAAATACGCACATATTAAGATATTGATGGATAGATAGAATGGTGAGCAGTACAATAATAGGATGACAGTATTGGCTTTGAGCTTGGGCTTTGAAGCCAGACTGCTGCCTGAGATAGAGTAGCTGCTACTAGGTCTACCAAGTGACCTTGGGCAGGTTATAAAACCTCTCCATGCCTGTCTGTAAAATGGGTTGATAAGAGTACATTCTTCATAGAGCCTGGCACACAATAAGCCAATGAAAGTTATTTTTCTTACCATTTACTATTGATTATCAGTACCACACATTCTCAGGATATCACCAGGGAGCAGATGAGAATTCTATACCCCAGAGAAAATCCCCCTTCAGACCAGGAGCAGTGATGTCCTAGAATGAATCTTTGTTTTTTGGTCACCCGTGGGGCTTGAACTCTGGGCTTGGGCGCTGTCCCTCAGCTCTTCAGCTCAAGGCGAGTGCTCTACCACTTGAGCCACAGCACTACTTCCGGTTTTCTAGTGGTTTATTGGAGATAAGAGTCTCACGGAGTTTCCTGCCTGGGCTGGCTTTGAACCGCGATCCTCAGATCTCAGCCTCCTGAGTAGCTAGGATTATAGGCGTGAGCCATCGGTGCCCAGCCTAGAATGAATCTTTACATGACAAATATAAATTAGCAAGAAAGAATGAAGATAGTATTCCCATTTGAGGCAGAGGAAAGGGATCTGTGGATGAGAAACTAGACTTTTGTGAGGGATCTTTTTAATGGATTTATATTTGTTTCAATCATAATTGATTCCATGTGTGAAAAAGAGACAGCATATTTGGAATGTACATGGAAGCCACATTTTTTTCAGTCCACAGAAAATGACTAGAGTGCAAAGAGGTTGAGCGTATCTTATGATATCTGTAAATCTCCCAGAGATCTAGAGACCAGTTTGAAATTTGTGTTAAGTTTGTTTCTTGTTGCCGTGACAAAACTACTGAAGCTGGACGTTTTATAATGCAGAGGGTTATTTAGCTCAGTTTTGGAAGTGCAAGAGCTTCTGCTCACTCTAGTGAGGACCTCCTTGGCTATGTCATAACACAGTAGATGACATCATGATGGGAGTACATATGAGAAGGAGAGATTCAGGGACTATTTTTATTTATTTATTTACTTATTTAGGTTAGTTGTGAGGCTTGAACACAGAGCCTGAGTTCTGTCTCTGAACCTCTTTGTGTTTAAGGCTAGCACTCTACTATTTGGACCACAGCGCCACTTCTGGTTTTTTAGTGGTTCAGTCTGGCTTTGAATAGTGATCCTCAGATCTCAGCCTCTTCAGTAGCTAGGATTACAGGCATGAGCTACCAGTGCCCCGCTCTTTTTTTTTTTTTTTTTTAAATAACATCCAGTTTTGCTGAGAACTAACTCAATCCATGAGACCAGCATTAATACTTTCCAAAGGTAGCATCTTCAATGGACTAATCACCTTTAGCAGAACTCGCTTGCGAATTAAGTCCCCAAACATAAATGTCTGGAGGACAAACTACAGTCAAATCATAGCAAAAATTATTGCTGATGTCTGCTGTATCCTGGACCTAGAATTCCATTCAACAGCACCGTCCAGATGAGGACTCACAGAAGGTTTTCAAACAAGGAAACCCTGATAGAAATGATGATTCAACATTTCTGTCAAATTTCTTTCTGTGTGCCTTGATGTAGAGCACTAGAAACAGAAGCTATATTTCCCAGGATCCTTTGCAGTGGCAAATTTGCATCCCACCAATCAGAAATAGTCATGTAAAATAAATTCAGAACCCTTTTATTTAAGTGGGGAAAGAGGCGTAGTTCAAAGCGTCTGTTTTGCTACTGCAGGTTACAACACATCTGGGCTGATTCTAAAGCCGATGTTTCCAGCAGTGACTTTGAGATCCCCAGATTATGTCAGAGGGTAGCCATGTTGAGCCAGCTGCTGAGAGGCCACTTTCCTGATTTTCCAATATTCTTTTTTTTTGGGGGGGGGGTCTGGTTGTGGGGCCTGAACTCTGGGCCTGGGCGCTGTCCCTCAGCTCTTCAGCTCAAGGCTAGCACTCTACCACTTGAGCCACAGCTCCACTTCTGGCTTTTTTCTTTTTGCTTATGTGGTGCTGAGGAATCGAACCCAGGGCCTCTGGCAAGCAAGGCAAGCGCTCTACCACTGAGCCACCTTCCCAGCCACTCCTGATATTCTTATACAACTTCTTTCAAAGGGTGGCTTGTCATCAGCTGGACGGAGCCCACTTTCTGGTGTCTGCTGTAATCAAGACCCAGATCCCAGTGGCTTTCCTTCAATAATGTTACCAGTGCCGTTACCTATACCGCTTTCTCTGTCACCTTCCCACCCTGCCGATTGCCCTCCATTAAAATCATCTGAATCACTTAACTGATTTCCAAAACCAGTTGTCATGACCTTTCTCTCTGAAGGCACCTTGGCTTCTTAGAGAAATTCCCACCCCTCCCACACTTAGGAAAATCTGACCATCCTTCAGCCTTTAAGCTTTTTGTTTATTTGTTTAACTTAAAGGGAATTTACCTCTGCAGACACTTGGCCACAAATTGGTGCCACTTGGCTGGGGAAGGAGCCCTGTAGCCTTGGGGCTGGGAGTAGGGCTGCTACTACTGTAGGCCAAATGATCTTGGTAAATTAACTCACTGAAATGGGCAGACAAGGATGTCCAGGAAAGTTATAAATGAAGGGAAGATGAGGCAAGAGTTAGCAGATGGCCCCTAAAGTGGTAAGAATCATTCTTTAGGATCCTGAACTAAGTATTTACTAAGAAGAGAGAGAGCAAATTGTAGCAGTGCCAGAGGGTGGGAAGGTGGCCTGTGACCTGCTGGGAGTGGGCGTGGGAGGTTTTTATAGTCCTAGAAACACCACGGTGCGTGTGTGGGCTGTGTCCTGCACAAAAACATCTGAAACTCAGCAGGAGCTGAAATCCAACCCAGGTGCCATTTGCTAAGATGAAGACAGCTTGCTCCTAGAGGAAGAGGCCCTTTTTAAAACCCATTAGAAAGCCAGGCGCTGGTGGCTCACACCTGTAATCCTAGCTACTCACTCCAAAGGCTGAGTTCTGAGGATCACAGTTCATATCCAAGGCAGAAAAGTCCCCATGAGACTCTTACTCCCAATTAACCACTTAAAAACCAGTAGTGGAGCTGTGGCTCAAAGCAGTAGAGTGCTCAGGGACAATGCCCAAGGCGCTGAGGTCAAGCCACACAACTGCCAAACAAAATAAATTAATAAGAAATAAAAACCATCATCAAGGACTCAGGGACAGCTATGGTTCCAGATGATCAGACAGAGACCGCAGGCCCCCAAGCAACTCATATCAAAGCCTCTTGACACCCAGAAGGGTGTGTTGTCATCTCTATAAAACATGAAAGAAAGACACGGAGGTGAGCGGACTGCTGGCCAGTGCTCTCCCAGTGCTGAGTGACACAGCAATTGGACCTTTCCACTATAAAACCACACAGAATGGGCAAGATGGCATTAGCTCTGGTACTGTTTCTTCTGCCAACTGTTTTTAGGCCATAGAATACATCATCTTGAGAGGATGTGGAGAGAGAAGGAGAGGAGACAGTCCTCTGGGAACGCAAACCTCTAGTTTCCCCTCTAGAGTGACTAACTACATTAAGGCTGGTTGTTCCTAACTAGGGGAACACGTTTGACAAGTATAAAACTGGATCAGGCTGTTTGGAGGAAACACTTTGAAGGTATCAGGTCCTGTGCTATCGTAGCAGCCCTGATGCTGTTTTCTGCTGTTTTTAACCCCATCCATAAAGAACTAACCAGGCACTGTGGCTTATGCCTATAAGCCTAGCTACTCAGGAGGCTGAGATCTGAAGATTTCTATCGAAAGCCAGCCCAGATAGGAAAGTCCAGGAAATTCTTATCTCCAATTAACCACCAGAAAACTGAAAGCAGAGCTGTGGCTCAAAGTGGTAGAGCGCTAGCCTTGAGCAAAAGAGCTGGGGAGCAGTGATCAGGCCCTGAGTCCAAGCCCCACGACCAACAAAAAAAGGAAGAAGAAGGAGAAGGAGAAGAGGAAGAAAGAAGGAGGAGGAGGAAGAAGAAGGAAGAGGAGGAGGAGGAAGAGGAAGAGGAGGAGGAAAAAGCAAGAAACTCTGGGCTGGGAAGATGGCTCAGTGGTAGAGCGCTTGCCTTGCATGCCTGAGGCCCTGGGTTCGATTCCTCAGCACCACATAAGCAAAAATGAAAAAAGCCGGAAGTGGCGCTGTGGCTCAAGTGGTAGAGCGCTAGCCTTGAGCTGAAGAGCTGAGGAACAGCACCCAGGCCCAGAGTTCAGGCCCCACAACCAGACCCCCCCCCCCCAAAAAAAGCAAGAAACTCTGCCTCACTGAGGTACCCACACTGCTCTTCCAGGAAGTGGGGAAAGGTAGAGAGGAAACTCGTGTTGGCCAGTCCCTGTGCATACAGGGGATGGTAGATGACAGTTTATGATTGGTTTGTTTTGGTTTTATTTTTGAGACCTGGTCTCACTACATAGTCCAGTCTGACCTGAAACTGTCCCTCTTCTGCCTCAGTCTCTTGAATGCTGGTATTATAGGTGTGCACCACTGTTCCTGGTTAAAACATGTTTTATTATTATTTTCTGCCTTTTCAATTGTATACACTGTAAGATTCCAACTCATTATTGTATACACTGTAAGATTCCAACTCATTATTTCTTCACCTTTTACACTCAATGCCTCTTTTCTGAGTTATATGTCTTGCTTTATACATTATTACAGTATTTATAAAAGCTACACATATACACACACATATATGTATATATAAAAATATGAGCTATGGAATATTCTGATTACATTTGTACTCACAGTTACTTTTTGTTTTAAGGAGATTAGTAATTACCTGCTCTTTTACCTACATGTATCTTTTGTTGTGGATAATATTACATTTACATTCCCCTAAAGTGGTGGGATTACAGTCTTGTACTACAAGTCTGCTCTCAGGAAGTTCAACCATAAGTGTAAGTCATGAAAACCACATAAAGCCAGGTACTGGTGGCTCACTGTAATCCCAGATACTCAGGAGGCTGAGATCTGAGGATAAAGGTTCAAAGACAGCCTAGGCAAAAAGTCAGTGCGACTCGTGGCCAACTTGCCAGCAAAAAGTAGGAAGTGGGGCTGTGGCTCAAGTGGTAGAATGCTAGCCTTGACCAAAAAAGCTCAGGGTCAGTACCTAGGCCATGAGATCAAGCCCCAGGACTAAGGAAAATAAAATAAACAAAGATATTAGGGAAATTTAGAACTTGAGCATTTTTGTGCCTTTATTTGTTTCTTTATTTATTTTTGTTGATACCCGGCCTTGAAATTAGGGTCTCACATTTACGTTCTTCTGCTTGAGCTAGTCTTAGAGTTTGGCAGTGTGCTGGTTAATAGGAGATAGAGTCTTGCAGACTTATTTATCTACTCTGGCTTCAAACTGTGCCTGGTATGTGTATCCTTTTATGAAGCAAGTGCACAGTTCAGGTGCTCAGGCCTGTAATCCTAGCTACTCAGGAGGCTGAGATCTGAGGATCACGGTTCAAAGCCAGCCGAGGCAGGAAAGTCCATCAGACTTTTGTCTCCAATAAACCACTCAGAAAACTGGAAGGGGTGCTGTGGCTCAAGTGGTAGAGCACTAGCCTTGAGCTGAAGAGCTGAGGGACAGCACCTAGTCCCATGACCAACCAAAACAACAACAACAACAACAAAAGTGCGCATTTCTGAATTTTATATGCTTTATTTTCTTGTGTGTGTGTGTGTGTGTGTGTGTGTGTGTTTGTCAATCGTGGGGCTTGAACTCTGGGCCTGGGCGCTGTCCCTCAGCTCTTCAGCTCAAGGCGAGCACTCTACCACTTGAGCCACAGTGCCACTTCCAGTTTTTCCTGCATATGTGGTGCTGAGGAATCGAACCCAGGGCCTCATGCATGCAAGGCAAGCGCTCTACCACTGAGCCACCTTCCCAGCCCGTACTTTATTTTCTTAAAGTGCACTATTCTCATCTTTTTTAATATATACATTTTTATTGTAAAGAAACTGTACAGAGAGGTGGCAGTTACATGAGTAAGGTAATGAGTCCATTTCCTATTGAGCGTTGTTACCTCCACTATTCTCATCTGGATATTTCACTGTGAAGCCTCATGTTGAATGTGATGTCACCTGTAGTGCCTTTCCTTTAAATGCCATTTCTACTAGTGCCATTTAGCCTATCACGAAGGAACTTCAGACACAAAACTATCTGAAGTATATTATTAATGGTCATACAGCTTATAGACTCATTCTTTCCATCACTCTAGTTCCTAAGCCAACCTTAACAAGCTTCATTGTTCCATTTTCATATGTGTACATAAAGTATTTTGACCCTATTCACCCTCTGTCAGCCTCTCTGCTTACCCACTCCATTCCCACTAGTACAATTTTACATTTTATTATTTTTTTGCCAGTCCTGGGCAAACTCAGGGCCTGGGCATTGTCCCTGACCTTCTTTTGCTCAAGGCTGGAACTCTACCGCTTGAACCACAGCACTATTTCTGGCTTTTTTCTATTTATATGGTACTGAGGAATAGAACACAGGGCTCCATGTATGCTAGGGAAGCACTCTACCACTAGGCCACATTCCCAGCCCTATTTAGTTATTCTTTTGGAAGTACTAAGATTTGAACTCAGGACTTCATGCTTGCTAGGCAGATACTCTACCACTTGAGCAATACCTTTTAATTAATTTTTAATTGACAAGTAATATTTGCATCTATGTATGGGAGACAATGTCATGTTTTGATCTATATATGTTATACATGATAGAAAAACTCAAGATAATTAACGTAGGCAGAGGCTGGTGGCTCATGTCTATATTCCTAACTAGGAGGCTAAGATTGAGGATCGCAGTTCAAAGCCATTCTTGGTTCGAAACTCCATGAAACTCATCCCCAATTAATTACCAAAAGGCCAGAAATGGAGCTGTGGCTCAAGTGGTAGAGCAGTAAACTTAAATATAAAAGCTCAGTGACAGCACCCAGGCCCTGAGTTCAAGCATCAGGACCAGCACCCCCAACAAAAAGATAAATAACATATCCATCCCCTTTAGTTGTTAAAAAAAGAGAGGGAAGCCCAAGTGAAAAATTAATATCTCAAGTATAAGTTAGACAACAGTTAAATTTCTTCATTATAAATAAACATTAATTTATATTCTTAACCAATCAAACAATAGTTGCAATGTATTTTTTAAAAAATTTCCTCTAAAATGTATCAACAATTGTGATTATTTCTAATCAATGATGAGTAAGAAATCCAAGAAGCCAGTGTTAGCTGTTGTGGCATAATGTGGATCTTTACTTTCTTTTACTTTGAGTTACTTCAAAATAGCATGATTCTAGTAGATCTTCCAGGGAATGCAGTAGAGCCAATGCATTTTAACTATTTGGTGGGAAGCATAGGCAGGATGAGCCAGTCAAGTCTAGAAGGAATCTTGGCTCTTTTGTCAAGTAGTGGTTTGATATCTGCCAGTTGACATACTGGGGTCTCAGCTTCCTTGTCTCTAAACCAGAGAATATAAAATTAAGTGGGAATTTATGATGTTGCCATTTGTAGAGGTCACTGCATTTGATGTCGGTATAATTTGTGGAGGGGAAGGGGAAAAACAAATCATTTAACTAGAGATACAGGTGGACCCATTGCAACAATGAGATGTACAAGTCAGTATGTAGAAAATGAACTTTACAACTTTGGTGCGGGGCGGGAGGGAGAGGATTGGGGGAGCAGGGGGGAGGATGGGAAGGGATGGGAAGGGGAAACAAAGGAGGAGGCTACAATGCTTGATAAGAAATGTACTCATTATCTTGCCCATGTAATTGTAACCACTCTGTACAGTATTTTCACAATAAAAAAAGATCAAATACGGGCAATTTTTATAGTTCAATGGTTACCTTTAGAGATGATTGTGAGGACCAAACAAGATATTTAATACCTAGTATCATGCTTATTACATGTTTATGTCTTTTTTTTTTTTTTGGTGCCAGTCCTAGGGCTTGAACTCAGAGCTTGAGTATTATGCTTGAGCATTGGGGGGGAGGGGGGGGTCATTAGAGTTGAACTCAGAGCCTAGCCGTTGTCCCAAAGCTTTTCTGCTCAAGGCCAGCGCTCTACCAATTTGAGTCACAGCACCACTTCCAGTTTTCTGTTGTTAATTGGAGATAAGGGTCTCATGGACTTTACTGCCTGAGCTAGCTTGGAACCCCGATCCTCAGATCTCAGCCTCCTAAGTAACTAGGATTACAGGTGTGAGCCACCAGCACCTGGCTATTTGTATTCCTTTTGATAAAGGTGAAAAATATTGAACCAAGTTTAATTGTCTCCTATAAATTGTCAGCATATATATATATATATATAGGTTCGCGTCATATTATATATTTACTTAATTTATATCTTGCCTTGTTCTATGAGGGATTTTTAGCAAACTGTTGTGCACACAGTTGAAACTAAATAAATATTTGAGTATGGGTGACTGAATGTGTGTTTCCAGGGGTTGCTCACCATGTTGGGAAGAAACAGCAACATGGGCAGGAAGTGTTTTTGTGATCGGACTTGCTAAGAAGGCACAACCTGTCAGTCTATAGCTTGAGCTGTCATTCACAGGATACTCTAATTAATAGAAATGCCTGATTACTTTCTTATATTTTCTAGGGTTGCCATATATTTTTTAAATGTTTTATGTTTTAATACATGCTACTTTTTACATGTTTTTATATGACATGTTACTTTCCTTTAACTTTTCCTTTCTACACGGGCCATATGTTGGTTTTTCATGATTATGTATAGGGGTAGGAAATAATCATTTGTGAATTTCTTTTTTTTTTTTGGTCAGTCATGAGGCTTGAACTCTAGGCCTGGGCGCTGTCCCTCAGCTCTTCAGCTCAAGTCTAGTGCTCTACCACTTGAGTCACAGCACACTTCTGACTTTTTCTGCTTATGTAGTGCTGAGGAAACGAACCCAGGGCCTCATGCATGCAAGGCAAGCGCTCTACCACTGAGCCACCTTCCCAGCCCATCATTTATGAACTTCATTTCAAGCTAGTTCAAGGGAGCTACTAAATATGTTATAAAGTGGATCATTGAGTTTGTGACTGCTGATTTAATAACTAGTCCTTAGCATATAACAATACTTTTCTTGTTTCCAAGGCACCTAGCATATCTGCCTACTATCTGACATTAGAGTGATGTATCATATTCCCTTGGCATTAAGACTAAAACGATTATTTACGTCTGCCCTAGCCACTACCATTTGTGTTCTACAGTAACAATTTTATCCATTTTCTTGATCACAATTCTTATGACTGTGTCATTTATTCTTTCCAGCATTTGATGCCCTTTGGAAAAGCACATAATCAAAAAAATCCAGTGAATCAAATCTTTAAGGCAGTTTTAAAATAAAGTGAACTCAAATTTCTTTGCATTTAGAATTTTCTCCTGAGGAATTTGGAGAGCAAGCATTAACAAGCACATCTATTTAGGCTTAGGCCGTTTACATTGGCAATAAACACCTTGGTAAGAAAATAAGCAGTTAGTGTTATGCCCACAGTAACAAAAAAGAAATATATAGTTTAGGCTGGATTCAAATATGAACCTACAGATCATGTTGTCAACACAGCGAAAGAGAAAAAAAAAAAAAAGCATCGTCAGTGAATAGCCTGTAATGAATATGCAGGGCTGACCTTTGGCAAGATTGCAAAACAGCACCTGGGTTTGCTGTACTTTCCTCCCTTCAGCATTGCTCACCATCTCAAGCCTGAGGCCCTCAGTCAACATAGAACTAGCCAGCACTGCTAAGCTCCTTTTGCATGACAGGCACTATCAAGTTCTTTTTGGGTTTAGTGAGACATGGTAGTACAAGCCTGTAATCCTAGTACTCTGGAAGCTGAGTTAGGAGGATAGAAAGTTCAAGGCCAACCTTGAACTAAAGCTATGGTTGGGCTCTCTGGGGCTATACTTGTCTCAAAGAAACCAAACCAATGCCAGGCTCACTGGTGGCTCACACCTGTATAATCCTAGCTATTCAGGAAGTAGAGATCTGAGGATCACGGTTCAAAACCAGCCTGGGCAGGAAAGTCTGTGAGACTCTTATCTCCAATAAACTACTCAGGGAAAAGCTGGAGATAGTACTGTGGCTCAAGTGGAAGAGTGCTAGCCTTGAACAAAAGAAACTCAGGGACAGTGCCCAAGCCCTGAGTTCAAGCTCCAGGACTGGCAAAAAAAAAATCTTTAGTATGGCTTTTTTTGGTGATGATTGGGGTAAATACCCAGAAGTGGATATCTTTGGATTTGAAGCTGTCTTCATGTCTGACAGAAAGAGGTTTGATAAACTTTTTATCCCTCAGGAACTCTAGAATATTTTAGAGCAGATAATTTGATTTTAGAGATCAGCGATTCTATAGAACAAGGGAAGTGACTGGAAAGGGACACGAGGCTGTCTGGGGAGTTAGTAATACTGTATTTGCTTTGAAAATATATTGTGGTAAAAAAAACACATAACATAAAACTTACTGTCCTAACCTTTTTTCCCCTATGGTATTGGGATTTGAACTCAAGGCCTTGTACTTGAGTAACGTCTTCAGCCCCTAGCCTTTTTAAAGTAGGCAGTTGAGCAGTGTTAAGTATATTCAGATTGTGAAACAGATTTTCAGAACTTTTCTGTTGTGATGCTTGATACCCTTCTGTTTGGTTTCTGCTGAAGACCCCTTTGGTTCCATCACAACATAGCAAGGAAGTAAAAAGGGAAATGGCCACATGCAGAAGGGGCCAAACAGGCAGGGGAGGCCTCCCTATATAGAAATACACTCTCATGGAAACTAACACTGCGAGAAGCTAGAATTGATGCCTTCCCGGGACAGCATCCCCAAAGGCCTAATTGCCTCCCATTAGGCCACACCTCTTCCCCTACTTTTTAGATAAATTTAGCATGTGTGATTAGCACAAGTGATTAGCATAAATTAATTATACAAAGAGGCCCCACCTCTTAAAGTTTCCATCGCCTTAATATTCATTTCTACACCAAGGACTCAAGCTTCCAACACATGAACCTTTAGGAGACATACTCAAACTGTATCCAAACTAGAGCAACTAAGAATCAATTCTATTTTACAATGTCAAAATATTCAAGACTTTTTAAAAAATTATTTGGTTATCATGCATGTGTTTCTAACGCATTTATAAGATTATTTCTTGGTTGCTTTGTATGTCCCTCCCCCACAGTGTAACCCCTGCTTTCACTATATTTGATGTCAGTATAACATGTGGAGGAGATGGGGACAAACAAGTCGTTTAAGGATTCAGGTGGACCTGTTGCAACAATGAGAAGTACAAAATGTCATGTCAAAACCAGCTTTACAATGTCGGAGGGGGGGAGGGGGGGTATGATTGGGTGGGGGGGAGGGGGGAGGCTGGGAAAACAAAGGAGGAGGCTGCAATGCTTGGTAAGAAATGTATGCATTATCCTGACCATGTAATTGTAACCCCTCTGTACAGTATGTTCTCAAATAAAATAAAATTAAATTAAAAAAAAATTATTTGGTTAGGGGCTTAGAGTTTAAACCAAACTTTCTATATTCACTGTTTCCAAGACAGAAACTTCCTTGCATTATAGTATGGGGGAAGCACAACAGATTTCTGAAAGGCCTTGTTGTGATTGGCCCTGCCATCAGTTTTCAGCTGAAGAAATCCTAGGTGTGTATAAATAGGGGTTGCCATTAAAGTCCAACATTAGTACTATTGGAGGAAAACACATTTCTAAACACTTCAACCTTCTCATCCATCTAAATAAAAGTATCCATAGTCCCTCAAGATGAACGCAGAATGAAGGGTGGTCTTTCACTCCTGAAATCCCAGCTACTTGGGAGGCAGAGACAGGAGGCAGCCATTCTCTGTCTTAAAGAAAAGGTGAATGAGGGCAGTTGCTCTGGTAGTTGGCCTCATTACACAATTTTTGATTCCCTTTTGAAGTCCTATAGGTAATTTTAATTCTCAGAATTAAAATATAGTATATAGCTCAGATCCATGAAAACGCTGAAGATCTTTATTTAAAACAAACTTTTAATTGAAAGCATATAATGACAATAAAATAATTAACTAAATAAGTCTAAGTTGAAGTGTTCTGTGGCATAACAACCATGCAGCATTTGCATTGTATTAGGTATTATAAATAACCTAGATATGATTAGCATATACAGAGGGCAATGCGTAGGTTATATTAAACCATTTTATACGATATTTGAGCATCCGTAGGCTTTTATATCCACCACAGGTCCTGGAACCCATGCCCCCACAGACAATGAGGGCTGTCTGTGCTGAGAACAATGATATGCCATTTATATGAATTTTAAATTACATAAATTCTTGTGGATGTGAAAAAATAAAAGTTTTACAAGGTCAATGTTAAAGGTTTATTTTAAAATCAGAAGAATAGTTGTGTATGGTTAAAGGTGTATGTTTTTAGAAAGTTTGCTTTGAGAAATAGGCAAACTATGAATTCTATGGTCTTCTTTTTGGGGGGAGGGGGTAGGTCACAGGGCTTGAACTCTGGGCCAGGGTGCTGTCCCTCAGCTCTTCAGCTCAAGGCTAGCGCTCTACCACTTGAGCCACAGTGCCACTTCTGCTTTTCTGGCAGTTTATTGGAGATAAGAGTTTCACGGCCTTTCTTCCCTGGGCTAGCTTTGAACCTCGATCCTCAGATCTCAGCCTCCTGAGTAGCTAGGATTATAGGCATGAGCCACTGGCACTTGGCTCTATGGTCTTCTTATACTACTGTTTAGTAAGCTTTGCTTTCATAGAGAACTTCAAGGACACTTTGGTCTAGCTCGGGTCAAATTATTACAATATCTTACAGTAGTGATGACTGAATTTATTGTATTGAAGCTTTGTGTATAACTGTTATTGGCTGGATATGAAGACTCTTGGTAAATGCTTTTTATGGCCTTATGAAACTGTCAGCAGCTCTGACCTGTGCCTTCTTGGATGATTCACTTGGCTATATAGGCTTCTATTTCCCCTTCTATAAAACTAGAGAGTAGGTCAGCTGACTTGTAAGTTACCTCCAAGCTCTAAAGCATCAAGACTCATTTATACCAGGGGTGTGTCCATCTCTCAGGGTTAAAGGATTCAGAACAACCTATCTAGAGTTTTTCTCAAAAATCATGTTTTTATTTTAATAAGCAAAGGCAAGAAGAATGAAGAAAAACATTTCCAATTCTTTCTTGTCCCCTTGGAAAGATTTCATAAGTAGAATGATTAGAAATGGAATAAAAATCCAGAATACCACTGGATATAAGCAAGGGAAGTTGTATAACATATGCATATGTGAAATACCATAGTGAAACCTTTTTGCACAATGAACATGTACTAATAATAATAATAAAGAAATGGAGTTGTTTACTGTAAGAAGAGTAGGAGTCATGAGAGAAAACCACATCTGACTTTGTTTCTATAAATACCTGTTGGGAACAAGAGATTCATTCTCAGTTAGTACACTCAGTGCTGCTGGTAGTGATGTGTTCTGTGACTTCCATAATTGTCAGGAAAACATATGACGGTGGCTATAACATGAAATGAGATCATTCCTAGGGCCAAGCATTTCATTTCCGTATACCATACCTCTCTATTTCCATACCGCTATAGGTAGCATTTTGAGGATCAAGGTACCTTAGTATTCATGCCGACTATATGAAGTGTTAAAATGCAAATGACTAAGTCAAACACTGGTAGCTCATGTCTGTAATCCTAGCTGCCTCAGGAGGCTGAGATATGAGGATCGCAGTTCAAAGCCAGCATGGGCAGGAAAGTCTGTGAGACTCTTATCTCTAGTTAACCACCAAAAAGCTGGAAGGGGAGTGTTGGTTCAAGTGGTAGAGCAAAAAGCCCAGGGACAACGCCTAGGCCCTGAGTTCAAGCCCTAAGACTGGCATAAAAAGTGCATAGTACTTGCCTAACAAGTGCTTTTTTTTGCCAAAGTCGTTGTCTGAACATTGCTCTGTAAATTATAAATGTATTTAAAATGCACATGAGAAGTAATGGTAGCCTTGGCTAGCATTAGTGGTGGTGGCAGCTGGGGTAGAGAAGCTGAGGATTGGAGAGATTGGGAGGACACAGAATCAAGAGGCTTGGCGACTAATACAAATCAAGTAGCGACAAGTAAGATGCTAAAGGTGATTTGTAGGTTCATTTTTGTTTGTTTTTGGTGCTGGTCCTGGGGCTTGAACTCAGGGCCTGGGTGCTGTCCTTGCACTTCGTTTGACAGGCTAGTGTTCTGTCACTTAAGCCACAGCTCCACTTCCAGCTTTTTTGGTAATTTAGTGAAGATAAGGGTCACACAGCCGTTCTTGCTTGGGCTGGCTTCAAACTGCCATTCTCAGATTGCAGCTGAGAACTAGGATTATAGCCACGAACCACCTGTAAATTTGTAGGTTCTTAATTTATATTCTAGTTTGTATCATGACCTCACTCTCTCCTTTGTTTTTTTCTTTCATTCTCTTAGTGTTGTTGGAGAGATCTTAGTTCTGTACGGAATCGAAATGAATCAAAATTGCAATGTAACTGCTGGTTTTTTTTTTTAAAGTATTAAATATACTAATTCTTTTTTCTGCAGTACTGGGATTTGAACTATGGCTGATGCTCTACCACTTGAGCTATAACTTCAGCCTGCAACTGCTTTCTATCCAATGAATACACAGTTGGCACCATTCACATCACAGTTCTGAACTCCACTTATACTGTCTTGAATGCAAATAGTAAATGTAAATAGTGGAGTTATTATTTCACTTTTTTTTCACTATTTCCTTGTCCTTCAGGTCTGGAAATTACTCTTGCAGGTAAAATAAAATAAAATGATGTCTTCTTGTTCTCTAAGAAAAATACTTATCTTAATTCTTCCTTCAGAGTCTATTGAATAAGTTAGTACTTGAGGAAAAATAGCTACAGGTGACATTGACATCAATAAATTATTACTGTAGCCAATGTGCCTCTTGGAGATTCATGAGCTCCTTTTTTCTTTTAGAGATCAGCTGCAGTGCAGCCTTCTCGTGTTACCTGCCAGGTACAGGGTAAGGAAAGAGGGAGAAGCTTTTCCAAACATATAGATCTCAGCCTGGAATGTCAAGGTCAGGGGTCTGCCTATATACTACATTGTCAACTGTGGCTCCCGTACTTGAAATCTGACTGAGGACTGAAAAATACTATTTCCGGTCATTATAACAAACTTTTAAAGGTGGGGGTGGGGGGGTGGGGGGGAAGCTGCATTATTCCAATATCCCATTTCCAGATGAGAAAAACCAAAGGTCAGAGGAGTTAGATAACTCAGGAATAACTATGCAGGTAGTCAGTAAATAGTAGAGCTATATAACCTTCTGTGGAATGAGGGCATCTAGGATTGATCCTCCACCCCAATGAGGACAGATGACCTTTATTACTATTATTATTATTTGTGTGTGTATGTGTGTTTAAACAGAGTAAGTTTATGTGAAAGTGAACGTGAAAGCCATGAAAGCACTCTCCATCTAGAAAAGGGCCCTAAAGAGGAGTCCAATGGAGTCCTCTCAGAGGAAGTTGGTTATTTTAATATGGAGGCCCTCCTATAGCCACATGAAAGTGAAAAGAAAGTAAGGAGACTCCATCTGGAGAAGAGCTTCAAAACGGAGTCCTCAGGAGTCTGGATCATTTTTTTTTTCAGTCCTGGAGCTTGACATTTAGGCCTGGGCACTGTCTCTGAGCCACAGTGCCACTTCTGGCTTTTTCTGCTTAGGTGGTACTGAGGAATCAAACCTAGGGCCTCATGCATGCTAGCTAAGCACTCTACCACTAAGCCACATTCCCAGCCTGGGAGGAACTTGGATCTTGAAAGCCCCGTGATGCTCATAGAACTCATTAAATGCATTTATAGAATTGATTAGTATGGCCAAGCACAGGTGGCTCACATCTGTAATCCTAGCTACTCAGGAGGTTGAGAGCTGAGGATCATAGCTCGAAGCCAGTCCAAGCAGGAAATTCCGTGAGACTCTTAGTTCCATTTAAAACGGAAGTGGCACTGTGGCTCAGGTGGTAGAGTACTAGCGTTGAGCAAGAGGAGCCCAGAGACAGTTCCCACAGTTCAAGCCCCAGGACCAGCAAGAAAAAAAAGGAATTCATCAGTATGCTATGACCACACTATTTGGGAAGAAAGCCCATAGTTGCATAGAACTGAATATAAAAACCCGTGAATCCAACACTCAAATCAAGAATCAGAGTATTTGATAAACAGTCTGACAATGCCAAGTTTTGACAAGGGGAGATAGATTAACAAAATCTCTTATTTATCCATCAGTTTAATCAATTTGCAGTTAAATATTCTCATATCTTTTGATCCAAGCACTCAACTTCTAGCTCTGTATACTTGTCCCAAACTATTGTTCATGGCAGTAGTTTACTGCTTGTAGTAGCAAGAAAGATAGTGATAGATCAACAGGTAAATTATATATATATATATATGTGTGTGTGTGTGTGTGTGTATATATATATATATATAGCATAGGTAGGTAGATAGGTATAGATGTATAGATAGAAAGAAACGGAAAAGGAAGGGAAGTAGGGATGTGAGGGAGTGAAAAAGGAAATAAATGGAGAGAGAAAGAGAGATAGAGAAAAATGGAAAACACAGAAATAACCTAAATGCCTCTCTGCCTACACATGTAATATGAAATGAACCTTTACAATACTAAGTACAAAAGAAGCTAGTTGCAGAAGCTAGTATGCAAAAGCTAGTACTGTGTGACAGTACTTTTTTGTTGGTTGTGGGGCTTGAACTCGGGGCCTAGGTTCTAACCCTGCGTTTTTGAGCTCAAGGCTAGCACTCTACCACTTTAAACTGCAGCTCCATTTCTTGTTATCTGGTGGTTAATTGGAGATAAGAGTCACACAGGCTTTCCTGCCTGGGCTGGCTTTGAACCATGATCCTCAGATCTCAGCCTCCTGATTAGCTAAGATTACAGACTTAAGCCACCAGCACCCAGCATTAAGACAATACTTCAAAAAGTTAAATTCCAATCAAGTGAAATGAAATTATATAACCATGAATGTGCATGATAAAATTTTATTTTCACAAAATCCAGAAAAGGATAAAATTCAGGGCAGTACATACAGCAGGGCAGAGTTGAAGGATTTACCTCCCTTCCCTGGCACAGCCCTCAGTGACTAACTGATGGGAGTTAATGTACAAATATCCCATTTTCCTTCCCTTTCAGGTAAGATAACTCTGAGATGGCTAGCTGTGTTCCTTCAAGGAGTTCCCCAGCAGGATGAAACTCCAGGTGCATGTGGTAACTTGTATAATTACAAGTCCTTAATTGGTTTGCTCCTCTACTCCTTTGGAGGTGTGTTTTGGCATCATCTTTCAAATAGGCAAATCATATATGATCTCCGTGTTAGTCAACTTTCTGTGATTGTAACAAAAGGCCTGAAATAGTCAACATAAAAAGAGGAAGAGGCTGAGAATGTAGCTAAAGTGTTAAAGTGTTGGTATGTACAAGGCTCTGGATTCAGTCCCTAGCACCACAAAATGTAAAAAATAAAATATTTAATTAAAAATATAGGGCTGGGAATGTGGCTTAATGGTAGAGTGCTTGCCTAACATGCATGAAGCACTGAGTTCATTTCCTCAGTACCACATAAACAGAAGACATCGGAAGTGGTGCTGTGCTCAAGTGGTAGAGTGCTAGCCTTGAGCAAAAGAAGCTCAGGGACAGTGAATTCAAGCCCCAGAACTACATATACGTGTATATATATATATATATATATATATATATATATATATATATATGAGAAATAATAAATCAACCTCTTCTTGAGGTTTATTAATTCATTTTTTGGGGGGGAGAGGGGGTTGAAGTCAACACCTAGTACATACTAAACAGACACTACCATGGAGTTACACCTAACTCAGGAAAGATATATTTTGCCTTACAATATTAGAGGTGTCAGTCCATGGTTGGTTGATTTGTTGCTTTTGGGCCTATAGTGAAGAAGCATATCATAGTGATGGTTCATGATGAAGGAGAATTAACTCCATGGCTGGAAGAGAAAGAGAGAAAATAATACATCAGCGAAGCTGGTGACAGTGGCTCATGCCTGTAATCCTAGCTACTCAGGAGGCTGAGATCTCAGGATTGGGGCTCAAAACCAACCCAGGCAGGAAAGTCCATGAGACTCTTATCTCCAGTGAACCACCAGAGAATTGGAAGTGGCACTGTGGCTTAAAATAGTAGAGTGGTAACTTTGAGAAAAAGAGCTCTGGGATAGTGCCCAGGCCCTGAGTTCAAGCCCCATGACTGACAAAAATTTTTTTTAAAATACATAAACACTCACACACACACACCAGAGTCCCATGATCCTCTTTAAAGGCTTGTTCTGAATAATCTAAAACCCCACACTAGGTCATACCCCTTAAAGGTTCCATTGTCTCCCAATAGTGCCAGGTCTTTATTCATTTTATTTTTTGTGAGTCATGGGGCTTGAACTCTGGGCCTGGGCGCTGTCCCTCAGCTCTTCAGCTCAACACTAGCACTCTACCACTTGAGCCACAGCACCACTTCCATCTCTTTCTGCTTATGTGATGCTGAAGAATCGAACCCAGGGCCTCACGCATGCAATGCAAGCACTCTACCACTGAGCCACCTTCCCAGCCCAGTGCCAGGTCTTTAACACATAGGCCTTTGGGGAACATGTATCCAAACCATAGCAGTGTGTTTGGGGGAAAGCCAAACTAATCTTGTAGCTATGATTCCATGATGACACTTTTATCTTGATACATGGAACTCTAGAAAAGTTAATGGAAGAGCCAAATTTAAGCATTTGAAATAGGATGTCATCTAGATATGGTTTTTTAACCAATAGTTATTATTATTTGTAGTTTGTGTTTATTTTATTGTAAAGATGCTGTGCAGAGGGGTTACAGTCACATGAGTAAGGCAATGACTACATTACTGGTCGAGCATTGCTACCCCCCTCCCTTGTTGTTGCCCACTATCCCTTCCCTCCCCACTTCCCACCCTCCTCTGCACCCCACCCATCCCCCCCAAAGTTGTTTATCAATAATTATTACCTGTCATCCAGGGAATAGCGAGGGGGTCCCTCGGGACTGAGGTGAAAGTGTCATTCTGCTTCTGATCACTTTTCCATCTCCCTCCTTTCCTTACCTTCTTCCCTACAAATCCTAAAGTCCACCACAGTTCCCAGTATTAAGTCCACTTAGACGTCTCTGCTGCCTGGGCCTTCATTTACCATGGTTGCTGCTAAACTCCCCTCTTCTTCTTCTTGTTCTTTTTTTTTTTAATTTTTGTCAGTCATGGGGCTTGAACTCTGGGCCTGGGTGCTATCCCTGAGCTCTTCAGCTCAAGGCTAGTGCTCTACCACTTGAGCCACAGCGCCACTTCCATTTTTCTGGTGGTTAATTGGAGATAAGAGTCTCACTGACCTTCCTGCCCGGGCTGGCTTTGAACTGTGATTCTCAGATCTCAACCCCCTTCTTAAAGCTCCCACTCCTCTCATGTTTCCTCCAGTTTTCATTCCTTCTCCTTTTTTCCGTGGTCATTCTCAGGGGCTCCAAATATTGTCACAGTTCTAACCACGAACTTGTGTATCTTCACCTGTCAAGATGCTCTTTGAGGGGCTGGGAAGGTGGCTCAGTGGTAGAGCGCTTGCCTTGCATGCCTGAGGCCCTGGGTTCGATTCCTCAGCACCACATAAGCAAAAAGAAAAAAGCCGGAAGTGGCGCTGTGGCTCAAGTGGTAGAGCTCTAGCCTTGAGCTGAAGAGCTGAGGGACAGCGCCCAGGCCCAGAGTTCAGGCCGGACGACCAGACCAAAAAAAAAAAAAAAAAAAGATGCTCTTTGAGGAAATGAAAGGAAATTTAGAGCACTGTCTAGTAAGCTTTCCTGCTTGCTATATTGAAAACTACAAATATTTATAGGACACATTCTTGAAAGCTCTTCAACAGTACTCCCTCAAACACTGTAAATTATGGTTAGATGAAGAGGAAAGCAATGCTATCTAAGTTATTATCAATCAAGTGTTTGCCAACTTAGTATCAAAAAGTAGAAAGATGAGATGTGGTTATTTATTTTCTACAAGGCTTATCTGTGCATCTGTGTGAGTTGGTACTGGGATTTGAATTCAGGGCAGGCTTAATCTCAGGCCGTGTGCTCTTGCTCATCTTTTTCAGATAGCTAGCAATCTGCCACTTGAACCATGCCTACACTCCTGACTTTTTACTGGCTAACTAGAGATAAGAGTGTCTCAGAGTTGTCTTCACAGGCTGGCTTTGAACCTTGATCCTAAATCTCAGACTGTTGAACAGCTCGGATTATAGACATGAGCCACCAGTGCAGACTAGCAATTTTAATTTTAGAGAATATGTCTCCTCTTTTTTTTTTCTGGTTTGGCATCACCTTATTTGCTTGTATAGGTTTTCCAGTCATGGCAGAGAGAAATGAGTAACACCCTGAACAATGATCCAGTGCCAAATTTATTGGTAGGATTAAGAGAGGATTAAAAGAAGTAATTTTACCTAACACAGTCTGGCACGGGAAAGGCAATGCAAATACTAGATATCTTCCTATATGATACAATTACAACACTTTGCAGTGTCATTTAGTATAACAATATCTAGTAGAAATCTAATGTAACCCCAAATGCAAGCCACATTTTCTTTGTTATTATTAATTTATTGTTATTATAGAGGTGATGTACAAAAGGATTACAATTACATGAATCAGGTCATGAGTATATATGCTTTCGTACAAGGTCTTCAGTTCCTTGACTCTCTCCCACGAATTGTATAGTTCACTTTTATCAGTGTCCAGTGAGTTCCACTGCTGTACTTTTTCACCCTTTTCCCCTCTATTTCTGTATCCCCCACCCTCCTGAAGATATATACATGAATATACCCTACATAAGATAGAGCACAGACTCATCAAAAACTTAAAACTATAAAAAGTCTTTTGTTTCCATATCTTGGCATTCCTTTCAGTATATATATATATATATATATATATATATATATATATATATATTATTTTAGCTAAATATGAAGAGTCACTTGGGCATTCAGCCTTTGTGTTTCTCTCCTAAGGGTATCCTCTTTTGGTCCCACTGTGTGTATCTAGAATCCTATATAATTGATCATATCCCAATGTATTTTAGATCTAATTTCTGCACCATTTGTCCCTTTGAGCTTGGCTTACCTCATTTAACACTATTTGTTCTAGTTCCATCCATTTCGCTGCAAAGATATTATTTTATTCTTTCTAATGGCTGTGTAAAATTCCATTGTGTATAGGTACCACAGTTTTTGGATTCACTCATCTATTATGGGTCATCTGGGCTGGTTTCATATCTTGGCGCAAGCCGCATTTTCTAGAAGCCACATTAAAAAGAGTAAAAGAAACAGCTAAAATCAGTTTTAATAATATATTTTGTTAAGCCAATATATCCAAAAGGTTATTATTTCAACATGTAGCCAATATAATTTTTTGTAGTACTGGAGACTGAACTTGGATCCAATGCGCATGTTAGGAAGGTATTCTACTTGAGCCATGACCCTAGCACTTCTGCTGCTACTTTGCTTTTTTTTTTTTTTTCTCCTTTGGTCGGTCATGGAGCTTGAACTCTGGGCCTAGACACTGTCCCTCAGCTCTTCAGCCCAAGGTGAGCGCTCTACCACTTGAGCTACAGTGCCCCTTCCAGTTTTCTGAGTGGTTTATTGGAGATAAGAGTCTCATGGAGTTTCTTGCCTGGGCTGGCTTTGAACTGTGATCCTCAGATCTCAGCCTCCTCAGTAGCTAGGATTACAAGAGTGAACCACTGGGGCCTGGCTACTTTGCTTTTTGAGACATGGTGTCAGTAACTTTTCCTAGGCTCACCTTGAACACCCAACCTTCCTGCTTTAGTCTTGTGAGTACTATAGATTGGATTACAAGCATGCACTATCATGCCCAACTCATTAGTGAGATAGTTTACATTTGTTTTCAAGTGTAAACAAATTAAATCAGTGTAAAAATTTAAACATAGCATATCTCTCATTTCTGACCAGCCATATCTCAAGGTCTCAATTACTGGGGTTACTGTGTGGTACAGTTCAGTTTGAGCACTTGTAACAGAATTGCATCACCTTAGATTTTGACATCTGATCTTTTGTGTTCTATTCTATGGCATGTTTCAAATTGTGGAAAGTACTCAGTTCAGGTGCTGTGCCTTCAGGATCACTAATTTCACTAGTTTCATGCATCTGATGTTACAAGGAACTAATTATTCTAGACGAGGGGGCCCCCAATTCCTTTGGATAAATGGTTATTTTTCTTTTCATCAGAGCTTTCAAACCTCCAGAAAATTAGGGTTAGTGGAGATCTGGGCATAGCACAAATATACTCATAGAAAATTGAAAGCAAAGTGGGAGTAGTTACCAATAGAAGAGATATTTCTATAGAGATTGCCAAAATACCTCTTAAACTTTCCAACTTCTCTCTTCTGCCCTTGAAATGGAAAAAAGCCTGCCATACAAGAATAGCTAACAAAACCTGCAAGTCACAGCATAGGAGTCCAAAGCCCTGAGCCAAAATTTCAACTGTCTTTTGCACCTCCAAGAACACCAAAAACAAAATGATAAACTTATTGCTTGCTGGGTGCTGGTGGCTCATGCCTGTAATCCTAGCTACTTTGGAGGCTGATATCTGAGGATCGTGGTTTGAAGCCAACCCAGGCAGGAAAGCCCATGAAACTCATCTCTAATTGACTTTTAAAAAAGCCAGAAACGGAGCTGTGGTTCAAGTGGTAGAATGCTAGCCTTGAGCAAAAACAAGCTCAGGGACAGTACCCAGGCCCAGGACTGGCACATACAAAAAAATATTCCTCAATGAATTATCCAGTCACACCATTCCTGTACTTAAAATATTTTGGTGGGCAGAGAAATATAAGACTGAAGACCTTGACTAATTGAGCAAAAGGACAAATATAAATGGACTTCAAGAAGTTTGGTCTGCCCAAAATAGTTTGTACAAGAAAATTCAAGGGCTGGGAATGTGGCATGGTGGTAGAGTGCTTGCTTAGCATGCATGGAGCCCTGGGTTCAATTCCTCAGTACCACATGAACAGAAAAATCCAGAAGTGGCACTGTGGCTCAAGTGGTAGAGTGCTAGCCTTAAGCAAAAGAAGCTCAGGGACAGTGCCTAGGCCTTGAGTTCAAGCCCCATGACCGGCAAAAAAAAATTCTAGAATCTAAACTGGGAGTAGTGGTGTATGCTTATAATCCCAGAACTTGGGAGTCTGAAGGAGGAAGATCTTGATTTTAGTTCACATACCCAAAAGTCTGTGTCAAAAAAATCCAGATTCTAGCCATGTGAGAAAATATGGCTCAGCTGTATATGCCAGCCTAGCAAGTTTGAGGCCCTGTGTTCAAATCCCAATCCCCAGTCAGTACTACCAAAAAATGACAGGCTGGTGAATCTTGGAAGCAATGAAGATGTTCTTCTATGGGTGAATAAACAAACTATGGTACATCTATAGAATGGAAAATCATTCAGCCCTGAAAAGATAGGAGCTATTAAGCCAGGAAAAGATGGAGGAACCTTTAGCACATGTTGCTAAGTGAAAGAAGCTAATCTGGAAAGGCAACCTATTATATGATCCCAACTACAGGATACTGTTAAAGAGCAAAACTGAAAAGTAATGGGTTAGTGCAGCGGGTTAGTGAGAGGGAAGAATGGATAGGAACACCGGATTATTTTTTCTTTGTGCTGGTACTGGGGCTTGAACTCAGGGTCTGGACAATGTCTCTTAGTTTTTTGTTCAAGCTGGCATTCTACCACTTGACCACAGCTCTACTTTTGGCTAATTGTAAATAAGAAGCTCACAAACTTTCTTGCCTGGGCTGGCTTCCCACTACAGTTCTCAGATCTTAGCTTCCTGAGTAGCTAGGATTACAGGCATGAGCCACTAGAGCCTGGCAAGATTAAAATATTTTAAGCCCTTTGTGTCTTTAAGTTCACTGACCTGTAAAATGAGGATAATACTCACCTCCCATTTTTGCTGTGGAGAGACAACATAAGTACTTCCAGAGAATACACAAACAACTGCTACCAATTGTACTCCCCTGTAGGTGCTGCCCCTGTAGGTAGCACCTGAGAAAGTCACTGAGGAATCACACACGTTTGGTCTCCTTTCTGTGTTTGTTCCCTGCCCTCAGCTGTTGTACTTCATTTTGCTGGTAAAGCTGCTAGCTGAACAGCTTGGTAGTATGTTTTCTTTGATTTGAATATAAAAGACAGGGTTGTCCGCCAAGATGATCAAATGGTTCTTGAAAATCCAGAAACATAGCAAGATCGCTGGATGTCTCTGAATGTACAGGTTGCTTCTTTAAATTTATGAAATACAAGCAAAGACTTGAGTGCATAAACACCCAATGAAGGCACAAAAGCTAAAGGCTATATGCTAATAATACTGTTAAGTGAGAAAAACAGTCCAATCAGAACAAAGATGTGATTTTCAGTTACTACTAAAAATTAAGTCAAAGGATACTGGAAATGATTAAAGCAAGTGGTATTTCATGCATTCACATTAGTAAATAATGGTTTTATATCATAAAAAATGAGTTCAAGGGGCTGGGAAGGTGGCTCAGTGGTAGAGTGCTTGCCTTGCATGCATGAGGTCCTGGATTCGATTCCTCAGCACCACATAAGCAGAAAAAGCTGGAAGTGGTGCTGTGGCTCAAGTGGTAGAGTGCTAGCCTTGAGCTGAAGAGCTGAGGGACAGGCGCCCAGGCCTAGAGTTCAGGCACCATGACTGGCAAAAAAAAAAGAGTTCAAATTCACTGAGTATTCATGTACTTGAACTCCAGGCCTCTCTTGCTTCCTCAGATCTCTTGCTGATGGCTGGTGCTCTACCTCTTGAGCCACAACTCCAGTCTGGCATTTTGCTGGCTAATGGGAAAAGGGAAGACTCTTCTGCCTGTTTGTCTTTGAACTGTGATCCTTTGGATCTCTGCCTCCTGAGTAGCTAGGATCGGTGCCTGACTCAAATTTACTTTTACGCAAAGAATACTATAGCGTCAACTTGGACTCCTGCCCTAAAGTGGTGGGGGTGGTAGTGGTATGGTAATGAAACCAACTCAGAGTCCTATGGAGGTGAAGGAATATGAAGGAGAGCCTTTTCCCAGCGACCTTCTATTTGATTTTCTCCAATAATAGTGGTGGTGGAGTTGTAAATATAGTCAGTGAATTGATCATCCTGTCCAGCTGTGTTGTAGAGGACAAGGGAGGTGGACGGGGAGACACCAGACAGTGTTAGTGACATTGTGATGGGCCTGGGCAAGGGTGGTAGTGGTGTGTGTGTGGTGGGAGCATGACACCGAATTCCTTCCTTTACATTCTGCTTTAAAAAAAGCATCCGACCAGGTGGGTGTGCAGGCTGCAGAACTAGGAAACTGAGCTAGTGATGTAACAATCTCCTAAAAAGTGGAGGGTAGGCTGGGAGGGCGGGGCTCCTGAGACTAGGAAACAGTGACGTTACAATGAGCTCCGTCAATCCTGAAGGGGTGGGGTTTGGAGTGGGGGAATGAAAGGACTGGTGAGCTTACATTTAGTTCTGTCCCAAGGTGGTCATAATGATGGGGGCCGTGAAATGACCATTGTATTTAAGAACAGAACATGAAAAAAATCAAAGTGTCAAAATGCAAGAAACACCCTAAAGTGCAACAATTCAGCCTTTTGCCCGTTGTGGGGCCTGGGGTGCTGTCCCTGAGCTCTTCAGGCTTTCAAAGGCCTGAAGCAACCCAGCAAGATCTTGTTTTAGGTGTGGACTCCCATTGTCCTCTCAGTCTTCTAGAACCTCAGCTACCTTTTAGTCTCTCAGGCCAGCGCCTAGGGGGACCAGTATAGAGGTGGGGCCAGGAACACAGATACTTGCCAAGCCAGCAAGAGTCCCGAGAGCTAGGGAAGTATAAGGTTTCTTCCCCCGCAGCAAGAGCAGAAGAAAGCCTGGGCAGCGGCCAATCAGCAGCGATCGAGTTCGCCCGCGTGCCCCCAGCGCCCGGAGAACCCTCGCGCGCTGTGTACGTGCAGCGACAAGCCCCGCCCCCAAAGGGCGGGGCCTAAGAAGCCTCGAGCGGGCAGTTGCGGCCGGCCCGTGAGCTGCTGCTGTTGCTGTTGGTGCGGTGGCGGTGGCAGTGGCGGTGGCTGCGGCTGCTCCAAAGGCAGCTGGTGTGGAATTCTAGAAAGAGGTTGAGGTGCGTCCCCGCCGATCGTCCCCCAACCTGCGTTGCTCAGCTGTGCCGGCCCCTGAGGCCCTCCTGACGTCTCGGCAGGTCGGTGTCCTGCTTCCGAGAAGATGCGGCTGTTCCAGTGGCTGCTAAAAC
This sequence comes from Dipodomys spectabilis, assembly GCF_019054845.1. NCBI lineage: Eukaryota > Metazoa > Chordata > Mammalia > Rodentia > Heteromyidae > Dipodomys > Dipodomys spectabilis. The sequence goes on along the minus strand of NW_024871203.1, from coordinate 1,483,643 downwards.
AGCCAGTGCCCAAGCAGATAGAGCGCTACTCACGCTTTTCACCATCACCACTCTCCATCAAACAGTTCTTGGACTTTGGTGAGTGCTGGGCCACGGCCCCCCTAGAGCTGTGGGGGTGCAGGGGATGCCGCCATCTCGGCCTGCCCTCCGGATCTCTTCGGTCTCCGGGCAAAGTCCGTGGGAACTGCGGGTGGAGCTAGGGGATGCCTGGGATCTCTCACTTGGGGTCGGAATTGGGGACGCGGTGGCGTGGTAGGGCCCAACACCATCACACCCCTGCAGGAGAGCTCAGCCCGAGATGCAGGAACTACGTTCAGGGACTCGCACCCCTTATAGAACTCCCCAAACCTGCCATCATTAGCTTCCAATGTACTTCACATAAACCCCACTGTCCTTAAAACTTCACGATGAGATGTGGGTGGCTTTGAAACATTTTTTTTTTAAGTTGGAGATTTTAGTTTGGTTGGGTAAGAGCTGTTTAGAAACACCTTGAGGTTGATTAAGACTATGGCATTTTGTTCCTCTCTTTTTTTGCTCTAAGGTGGTTGGTGTGCAGCAGGACTGGTAGGACTTGAACTGTATACAATCTTCATTACGTTATGGTGAAGCAGGGGCCTGGTTACAAATGCCATAGATGCTGATGTAGTGCCCTTGGATGGGCTCTTTGCTCAGCTTCCGGTCTAGAATAACTCTAGCTCTCTTGCTCCTCTCCTTTAGTGTCCCCATCCACCTTTTTTTCCATGAAGTGGGCTGGGCTGGTAGGCAGCTCCACGGTTTGTTGAGCTCCCAACTTGCTTTAGGCCTAGCTGAAATGAGAATAGATTCTACCACCTTCGGTTAACTGGATCGTGTTTCCCCAGAAGGATATTGTTCCAACCCCCAACCAGGACTGAATGTGATCGTGAACCGCCTAAAGGTAAAACAAAAGTGTACTGCCAGGTATCAGAATGGAACTCAGCATCCCTGAAGTTCAATGGAGCAGCAAAGATAGTCTAAGCTCTCTAGGGAAAATTAAGGGACATCTGTTTGTTTAATGAATTTATGTAAATGCCAAGGATGGTGTCAGTTGGGCACAAAAACTAGTAGTAGGTAGGACATCCCAGGAAGACTTGATATATAAAATGGGATGGATTTAATACTTTTTAAAATAGCAGTTGGGCTAGGAAGTGAGATATAGGTTAAAGTTGAGACAAAGTCAAAAGAGTTTACAAACTAGAGTGCCAGAGAATTATAATGAAAAGTCAGAGTTTCATGAGATGTTGATCTTAAACTTTACTCCCCAAAGCTTTGTCTTTCTTTCCTTTTCTTTTGTTCCTTTCTTCCTTCCTACCTTCCTACCTCAGGGTCTCATATTCTCTTTTCTTTTTTTTTTTCTTTTTTCTTTTTTTGCCGGTCATGGGGCCTGAACTCTGGGTCTGGGCACTGTCCCTCAACTCTTCAGCTCAAGGCTAGCGCTCTACCACTGGAGCCACAGTGCCACTTCCGGCTTTTTCTGTTTATGTGGTGCTGAGGAATTGAACCCAGGGCCTCATGCTTGCAAGGCCTGCACTCTACCGCTGAGCCGCCTTCCCAGCCCCAGGGTCTCATATTCTTGCTTAGCTTCTATTCCTCCCTTCTCAAAGCTAGCACTAACTCTACCACTTGAGCCCCATCTCCACTTCCAGGTTTGCTGCTTAACTGAAGTTCAGAAGACTCTTGGATTTGTCTGCCTGGCTCTGCATCTGACCAAGATCCTCAGATCTCAACTTCCTGAACAGTTAGGCGTATGGGCATGAGTCATGGGCCCCAGGCCCCAAAGCTTTTCAGTCGTTGGAGTCTATCACCTCTGGCTACTTGTAGAAATTTAAAGATTTGAGGCAGGTCTGGACTTTAGAGCTTAGAATGAAAATGTTGCTATACATAGGTATGTTTTCTGTCTCTAATGGCTGACACTGGTGGCTCTTGCCTGTATTCCTACCTACTCAGGAGGCTGAGATCTGAGGATTGCTGAGATCTAAGATCTGAGCTGGGGCAGGAAAGCCTGTGAGACTCTTCCCTCCAATTAACCACCAGAAAACTGCAAGTATTGCTGTGGCTCAAAGTGGTAGCGCACTAGCCTTGAACAAAAGAGCTCAGGGACAGCACCCAGGCCCCGAGTTCAAGCCCCATGACCACACACACACACAAATGAAATGGGTGAATTTATGAATACTGAACTTAATTCTGATTCCTCCCACCCTCAAAACTTGTGATAGCTCTAGTAACTTTTGGTAGTTTATTTCTATGGGTAGCTAGTGTCCACACATGTTTACTGGTGTATTGGCAAGGATGTTATTTGAGTAGGAAAACCACAGCAGGGGATAATGTTATCATAGAAAACCTATGGGACGAGTATCTGGAAACCAGTGTTCAGTGTTCACCATTTTAAAACATTGAGATCAAAGCTGGGCACTGGTGGCTCACACCTGTAATCCTAGCTACTAAGGAAGCTGAGATCTGAGGATCTCAGTTCAAAGCCAGCCCAGGCAGGAAAGTCTGTGAGACTCTTATCTCTAGTAAAACACTCAGAAAACTAGAAGTGACACAGTGGCTCAAGTGGTAGAGTGCTAGCCTTGAGCTGAAGAGCTGAGGGACAGTGCCCAGGCCCAGAGTTCAAGCCCCATGACCAACAAAATAAAACAAAAACATTGACATGAGTGATTATCAGCTTATGGCTACGTTCCTGAATTTCTGATATCTGGGTGTGGAGTACAGGGCATTTTTTTTTGTAGGTTGGTCTTGGGGCTTGAACTCTGGGCCTGGGCGCTGTCCCTCAGCTCTTCAGCTCAAGGCTAGCACTCTATCACTTGAGCCACAGCTCTACTTTCTGTTTTCTGGTGGTTTATTGGAGATAAGAGTGTTGTGCATTTTCCTGCCTGGACTGGCTTTGAACTTCGATCCTTAGATGTTAGCCTCTTGAGTATCTAGGATTACAGGTGTGAGCCATTGGTTCCTGGCTTATAGGTCATTTTTTTAAAAAAGAAGATCTTGGATTGTTCTAAAGCATCCTCATGGATAAAAATCAACTGGATGCTCTACTGTCTTCTTTTCATCTATGTGCTCTATTTCTCTAAGCCCTTTAAAATAAGTTTCTTAAGGGATCTTTTCTGGAAATAGGGCCTAAAACCCAGCAATACAAAGTGTTCTTAAATGGCTTGTTAATTTAAACATTAATACTGTAGTACATTAAAAGGGTGTGATTTAAAAAAATTATTGTAAAGGTGATGTACAGAGGGGTTACAGTTACATAAATCAGGTAAAGAGTACATTTTTTTTGGGGGGGGGTCCGGTTGTGGGGCCTGAACTCTGGGCCTGGGCGCTGTCCCTCAGATCTTCAGCTCAAGGCTAGCGCTCTACCACTTGAGCCACAGCACCACTTCCGTTTTTTTTTTTGGCTTATGTGGTGCTGAGGGATCGAACCCAGGGCTGCAGGCATGCAAGACAAGCGCTCTACCACTGAGCCACCTTCCCAGCCCAAGAGTACATTTTTTTAAGGATAATGTTATCCCTTCCCTTGTTCTCTCCCAGTTTTTCCCTCAAGGGTGGGATTTTTTTAACTGAGTTTTTTTCCCCGTCCTGGTACTGGGCTTTGAACTCAGGACCTGGCACTATCCATGAGCTCTTTTATTCAAAGCTGGTACTCTACCACCTGAGCCACAGCTCCACTTCCAGTTTTTTGGTGGTTAATTGGAGATAAAGAGTCTCATGGACTTTCCTGCTCTGGCTGGCTTTGAACCACTAACCTTAGATCTCAGCGTCCTGAGTAGCTAGGGTTACAGATGTGAGCAGTCAGTACCAGGCTACCAATTCATTCTTTTTGCCCTGAGATTACAGTCACATGTTTCCAAATTTAAAAATTGCAAAAGGACACAAGGAGAAAAACCCACTTCCTACTTCTATTTATTAGCTTCCCTTTTTTGTACAAGTGACATCTTACACCTTCATCTGTATCTTGCTTTTTAAATAGTTAGAGAACTTTTTATATATGTACCTTAAGAACATCCTTTTTATAGCATCTGAAAATTTGATTATATAGATGTAGTATAATTTAACCAACTCCCTCTTGATTGCTAGGAGGTTTCCAATTGTTACTGTGACAACAGGTGCTCAGTGAATTATTATGTACATTGGAATTTCATGCCTGTCTGTCTATATGTGTGTGTGGGGGGGGGGGGGTGACAGATTCCCAAACATAAGATTGCTATATCCGTGAGGATGTGCATTTGTGATTTTGATAAACATTGTCAAATTCCTTTTTATACAGATTTTCTGTTTACCATCCTAATAGAAGTTTCTGAGAGCTCTTAATTTTTAGACTTACCACTTCATTTCCATACTGTGTGTGTGTGTGTGTGTGTGTGTGTGTGTGTGCGTGTGCGTGCGCGCACGCGCGTGTGCTCATGCATGCGCGCACGCGCGTGTGCTCATGCATGCACGCCTGTCAATTCTGGGGCTCGAAATCTGGGCCTTGGGCACTGTTCCTGAGCTGCTTTGCTCAAGAAGAGTGCTCTTCCACTTGAGCTACAGCTCCATTTCTGGCATTTTTTGGTAATTAATTGAAGATAAGATTTTCACAAGCTTTTTTGTCTGGACTGGCTTTGAACCATGATTCTCGGATCTCAGCCATCTGAATAGCTAGGATTACAGGCATGAGCTATTTTCAAACTTTGTGTGTGTGCCAGTCTTGAGGCTCGAACTTAGGAACTGGGCTCTGTCTTTGAGCTTTTTTGTCCAAGGCTAATCACTTCTACAACTTGAGCCACAGTTTTACTTTCAGCTTTTTTGGTAGTTTATTGGAGATAAGAGTCCCATGGACTTTCCTGCCGAGGCTGGCTTCAAACTGTGATCCTCAGATTTCAGCCTCTTAAGTACCTAGGATGATAGGCCTCAGTGGTTGTCAAACTTTTGATGGGTGGAAAAAATGGTATCTAGATAGAAATTATTTTCTCCCTGTATAAACATTACTTTAGCTTTTAGTTCCTACAATAATGCAAAATAGAAACATGTAGAGAATTAGAATAGTTGGATAAACTTCTGGGTCCATTACATTGATGTCTAAGTGTTATTTGTCTATGAATGTATGCATAATGCAGGCTGTTAGGTTTTCTTATTAAAGTCAAGCTTGTATCAGAAAGACTTTTTTATTCTAACATCAATACGTTCTTTAAGTTACCTATTCTTTAAAGTTTGTTATAATGCCTCGTGTGCCTTTGTCAACATTCTCTACTCTGTGATATTGATCTGTATAGGCTTTCTGTCTCTTGTAGTATCCATTTTGATAATATTTTCCTAGAAAATTACCCTCATCGTCCAGGTTTTTAAGTCACTTTGGACAGATAGGATAGTAATCTGTCTGTCTCCCTTCTTCTCTCTCTCTTGCTCCAGAGTTTTCCTATGTAGCTCATTCTGGCCTCAAACTTGAGATCTACCCACATGCGCTGCTACTTTACCCAGCTCTGAGAGTTATCTTTTTTTTTTTGGGGGGGGGGGTCCGGTCGTGGGGTCTTAACTCTGGGCCTGGGCGCTGTTCCTCAGCTCTTCAGCTCAAGGCTAGCACTCTACCACTTGAGCCACAGCGCCACTTCTGGCCTTTTTCTTTTTGCTTTTGTGGTGCTGAGGAATCGAACCCAGGGCCTCATGCATGCAAGGCAAGCGCTCTACCACTGAGCCACCTTCCCAGCCCCGAATACAGCCCTCTTATTTCTTAGTTTTTATCTTTGTTCTCCTCCTTAATTAGGTTAGCTGATGGTTCATTTAGATTTTTTGAGTTTTATGACTTTTATTTTCTAGTTCATTAATGTCTACTTTGACTTTATTAATCCCATTTGATTTCCTAAGGTTTATTTTGTTCTTTTTCATTTTTAAAAAAACTATGCTTTTCCTTTTTTCTTCCATTTTTTTGGGGGACCGGGGAGGTTGTTTATATCTGTCTTTCCTCTGATCATTAGCTGATGTGTGTTTAGTTCCCTCCTCCCATCTCTTCTACATCGTTGATTTTTGCTGGGCACTGGTGGCTCACTTCTGTAATCCTAGCTATTCAGAAGGCTGAGATCTGAGGGTAGCACCTGAAGCCATCCTGGACAGGAAAGTCACAAGACTCTTATCTCCAAGTAACTAGCAAAAAACAGGAAGTGGAGATGTAGTTCAAGTGGTAGAGTACCAGCTTTGAACAAAAAAGCAAAAGAGAATGCCCCAGCCCTGAGTTCAAACCCCAGTATCAGCATTAATATAAAAAGATCTCTGGGGGCTGGGATTGTGGCTTAGTGGTAGAGTGTTTGCCCAGCATGCGTGAAGCCTGGTTCAATTCCTCAGTGCCATATAAACAGAAAAGGCCAGAAGTGGCACTGTGGCTCAAGTGGCAGAGTGCTAGCCTTGAGCAAAAAGAAGTTCAGGGCCAGTGCCCAGACCCTGAGTTCAAGCCTCAGGACTGGCAGAAAAAAAAAGTTTTGTGTTCTGTGAGTGAAGGGTTGTTTGTGAGCATTAATTTTCAGTATAGATACATTCTGAAGACAATTGAGTTTTGTCACACTGTTATTAGAGAATGTTCGGTGAACTATACTCTTAATTTATTGATATTTATTTTTGCAGCCAAAGTTTATGGTCATTTCCTGTGGGTTTTCCTTGGACAGCCAAAAAGAAGTTATTCTCTCAAGTTAGAATTATTATCATGCTTACCATATCAGTTATGTTATTTAGGTTTTGTATAGCTTTACTTTCTTATTTCCTTGTTTTATGGGTCAGACATGAGAGAAGTTAAAGTCTCCTAATAATATGTTCTCTTTCTCTGCATGTCTTACAGTTTTTGTTTTATCATGGTTCATGCTGTGTTGATGCTTATGAACTGCCATGTCCTTATCCATGCCCTTTAAAACTAGTTGATGGCTTTTTGGCCAGATGTAATCTTATTTGACATTAAGCTCTTGTTTGCTGCTTTCCTGTTTGTATTTCCTGTTACCTTTTATTTTCAGACTTTCTGAATTATCTTGCTTTAGGTCTTTCTCTATGTACAATGGGGTGGTGAGTTTTGCTTTGAGAATCATTTTTTTCTTTTATACATATCCATATGATTTTTTCTTTTTTATTTCTTTTATTTCTTTTTTCTTAATATATATTTTTTATTGTAAAGATACTGTACACAGAGGTTACAGTTACATGAGCAAGGCAATGAGTTCATTTCCTATTGAGCTTATTTCTTTTTTTTTTTCTTTTTTTTGGTTGGTTGTGGGGCTTGAACTCTGGGCTTGGGCGCTGTCCCTCAGCTCTTCATGAGCTTATTTCTTTTTAAATTTTATTGTCAAGGTGATGTACAGAGGGGTTACAGTTACATAAGTAAGGTAGTGAGTACATTTCTTGTCAAACTTGTTACCCCCTCCCTCATCTTTTCCCACTTTCCCTCCTCCCCAGCTCCTACACTAGTTGTACAGATCATTTCTAACTGATTGTCTTGTGAGTTTTGCTGTTACATTGGTTCCCCCTTGTCCTTTGTCTCGCCATTCTGTTGGTCCCCTTCTCTTCCCTAATTCAGATGAATGTATATATAATACCCAGGGTACCAAAATCAAATACAGTGACAACAGGGGATAAACCATAGGGGGAAAATACAAAAGAAACAACAAATTATGTAGTACATTAAAAACAACAACAAAGAAAAACCTCTTGTGTCCATGTCTTGGAGTTGATCTCCCTTAGCATCATCTTCTGTGGTCATATGTACATAACTATTGAGCTATTCTGCTCATCCACTAGGGCTATTCTAGACATAATAATAATTATTACAAATGAGGGAAACCATGGGACCTATGTTTCTTTGGATCTGGCTTTCTTCACTTAATATGATTTTTTTCCCAGTCTTTCCATTTCCTTACATTTTTTTCTTTTCATATTTTATTTTCTTCTATACCACATATAACCTTTGCTTAGTTTTTTGTTTTTGTTTTGGTGCCTGTCCTGGGCATTGTCTCTGAGCTTCTTTTGCTCAAGGCTAGCACTCTACTTGAGCCACAGTGCTACTTCTGTTTATGTGCTTTTTCTGTTTATGTGGTACTGAGGCATACTAGGCAAGCAAGCACTTTACCACTAAGCCACATACCCAGCCCTACTTTTTTAAAAATTTTTTTTTTTTTTTTTTTTTGTCGGTTGTGGGGCTTGAACTCTGGGCCTGGGCGCTGTCCCTCAGCTCTTCAGCTCAAGGCGAGCGCTCTACCACTTGAGCTACAGCGCCACTTCCGGTTTTCTGGTGGTTTATTGGAGATAGGAGTCTCACGGTCTCTCCTGCCCGGGCTGGCTTTGAACCGCGATCCTCAAATCTCAGCCTCCTGAGTAGCTAGGATTACAGGCGTGAGCCACCAGCGCCCGGCTCTTTTTTTAAAATTTTATTTTTAATTACAATTTAGGCTTTCATTTTGGTTTTGGTTTCTATGAATAAAAAGTTCTCTTGGTAAGCTGGGCGTCAGTGGCTCACGCTTGTAATCCTAGCTACTCAGGAGCCTGAGATCTGAGGATCACAGTTCAAAGCCAGCCCGAGCAGGAAAGTCCATGAGACTCTTATCTCCAATAAAGCACTAGAAAACTGGAAGTGACACTGTGGCTCAAGTGGTAGAGCGCTTGCCTTGAGCTGAAGAGCTGAGGGACAGCGCCCAGGCCCAGAGTTCAAGCTCCGCAACTGACCAAAACACAAAAACAAAACAAAACAAAACAAAAAGTTCTCTTGGTGATAGAAGAAGACTTGGACTATTATAATAGACTTTGGCTATTATGACACAAATTAAAAATGGCCCCTTCTGAATGTTGAAAAAGTTGGTAGGAAATGATTCATGTTTTCATTTGGACTTTCTTTCCATCTTTCTGGTTCTCTCTTTAATCACTTTATCCCCTCCCAACAGATTTATTTCCCATTGGTTTTATTTCCCAGTGACTTTGATAGAGCTTCACTTGTGTGAAAGGTATTTGTTCCTGTTTCTCTTTATTTCATCTAAAATAGTCTCCTTCCAGGGCGTGGGCACTCATCTGTTGGTAACCTCACTCCGCTTGCTCAGTTCAGTTTGCTTGCAGAGTGAGCGCTCCATAAATGACGATTACTCCAGAGAGAGGTCATTAAACATTATGTCACCTTAATTTAGTCAGTTGTTACATAAGTTTAAACTTCCACAATGTCCTCACACTTAAATATAGCATCTCTCAAATAAAACCACCAGAAAAGGAAGCTGTTTGACAACCTTGTTATCTTTTCATAGAACCCCATAGTTTGATTTCTAACCTAATCGCACTGGCTCTGCAAACCCTAGGGTTTTAGCTGTTAGAAGGTAGAAGCCCCACCTCAAATTAATATATCTATATCTCTATCTATCTATCTATCTATATATATATTTTAAGACAGGAGATAGTTTCTCTGTCTTACTGCTTTGAGGTTTAGGGGCCCTTTCTGTTTTCCATTCGAAAGTGTTTTAAGATTCTGATACTCACTGGAAAGTTGACTTTATTTCCAAATAACAGCTTTGACAATGTCTCAGTTTTTTGTTTTTTGTTTTTGCCAGTCCTTGGATTTAAACTCAGGGCCTGGGTGCTGTCCCTGAGCTTCTTGCTCAAAGCTAGCGCTCTATCACTTAAGCCACAGCACCATTTCTGGTTCTTTGGGTAGTTTGTTGGAGATAATAATCTCATAAGCTTTCCTGCCAGGGCTGGCTTTGAACCACCATCTCAGCCTCCTGAGTAGCTACTATTACAGGTGTCAGCCACTAGTACAGGGGAATGTCTCAGTTTTCTTTTAAGTTGCTTTTTGTTCCTTAAAACCTACCTCTGGGGGGACCAGCAATTTCATTCCTGGAGAAGATGAAAAGGTTTTTAAGAGTTTGTACTAGGAAAAGGAGAAATATTCTCATTTTGCTTCTGAGTACGTGTGTGTGTGTGTGTGTGTGTGTGTGTGTGTGTGTGTGTGTGTACATGACAGGACTTTTCCATAAACAGCTGTATTTCTGCACTGCTGGGTTGGCAAAAATTAGGCAGACTTGTTTGGAAACAGAAGCAAACTACTTAGAATGAAAGAGGATGAGAACATCGTAGTTTAAGGTCTAGATATTAAACTTAGCTTATTGTATCTTGATCAGTATTTAAATTGAAGGAAAGAACTAGCCTTTTGGGACTTTAAAATCAAATACATCTGAGTTTCCACATGATGTGGTTTATTAGACTCCAGGACATCATTCAGGCATTTAAAGTTGGAGGTCTTGCTTCATTACCTTTACAGTGCATGAGTGTGCTTTGTGTGCTTTTGAAGGAAAAGGACCATTAGCAAGATTTGGGAAGCCTTAGCTTTTGTTACTGGGTGGAATCAGAAAATATCATTGATTTTTTTCCTACTTTCTTTTCTCTTTTCTGTTCTTCTCTGCCTGCCTGCCTGCCTTTTCCTTTCCCTCTCCTCTTTTTCCTCTTCTCTCCTCTTCCTTTTCTTTTTTTCTTTTCTTTTTGCTGAGTCCCAGGGCTTGAACTCTGGACCCTGGACGCTGTCCCTGAGCTGATTTTTGCTCTACTGCTTGGGCCACAGCACCACTTCTGGCTTTTACTGAGTAGTTTATTGGAGATAAGAGTCTCACAGACTTTCCTGCCTGGGCTGGCTTTGAACCACAATCCTCAGCTCTCAGCCTCCTGAGTAGCTACGATTACATCTGTGAGCCATCAGTGCCTGGCTTCTTTTGTTTTTGAAATAGAGTCTCACTAATCTTGTAACCTAAGCTGGCCTAGAACTATTGTTCTGCCTCAGTCTTTCTAGTTCTAGGAATACAGGGGTGTGCTTCAGTTCCCGGTCTTTTCTTTATATTGTACAAGCATCCAATCATTTTATTTTTGTAATAATTCTCTCTCAGAGTTTGGGAAATCCTTTTATTTTAGGAATACTTTGGACCAAGAGTGTCTTAACTTGAGCTTGATTACCTGTTTGCCATTGTTTTTTAGTTCATAGACATTATTTGTGCGGGGCTTGGGGCTTGAACTCAGGGCCTGAATGCTGTCCCTCAAGCTTCTTTTGCCCAAGGTTAGTGTTCTGCCACTTGAGCTATAGCTCTACTTTGGCTTTTTTTTGTTGTTGTTATTTATTGGAGATAAGAGCCTTACTGCCCGGGCTGGCTTTGAACCATGATCCATAGATCTCAGCCTCCTTAGTAGCTAGAATTATAGGTATGAGCCCATCGACTTTATTTTTAAGAATATCTTTAAGTTCAGGGACTGGGGACATGACTCAAGTGGTAGAGTGTCTGCATAGTGAAGCCCTGAGTTTAGGCCCTAGTACATATGAAAACAAAACTCCCAGACCCTCCCTCCTCCAAAACCCAGTATCTTTAGGGTCACAGTAAAATTGTGCACAACGTACAGAGAGTTCTATTATGTCCCCTATAAACACAGCCTCTACAACTGTCAACACACTGCAACAATGTGAGACATTGATGAGCTGCCAATAACTGGTATTAGAATTGACGAATTTCCATTGAGCCGTCATTATCTACAAAAGTCCATTGATGTTTGGGATCAGTCTTTGTGTTGTCTACTCTGGGTTTTGATGACACCTGTTTTTGTAAAGGTTTACTGGAACACAGCCATACCCATTCATTACATATATTCTGTCTCTTTAGGCCTACACAATAGCAGAGCTGTGCCATTGCCAGAGTCTATAGAGCACACAAATGCAAAAATGTTTACTATCGCCGGGCGCTGGTGGCTCACGCCTGTAATCCTAGCTACTCAGGAGGCTGAGATCTGAGGATCGCGGTTCAAAGCCAGCCCGGGCAGGAGAGACCGTGAGACTCCTATCTCCAATAAACCACCAGAAAACCGGAAGTGGCGCTGTAGCTCAAGTGGTAGAGCGCTCGCCTTGAGCTGAAGAGCTGAGGGACAGCGCCCAGGCCCAGAGTTCAAGCCCCATGACCGACAAAAAAAAAAAAAAAAAAATGTTTACTATCTGGTCCCTTTAAAGAAAGTTTACCAACTTCTGGTCTAAGAGAATTCAGTTTCCTGTTTAAAGAACTGGGCAGTGATTGCTCCTGGTTTGCTTTTACTCCAAGTTGTTTATCCTGTGTGCTGCTGACAAGAAGCCTTGGAATTAGAGTTTTAGGGGTTGCTAAGTCTCTTCTAGATAATACATTAGATTGCCTGTAGTGTGTCTGTGTCTGAGTAGAATTACCATGTGAATGGCTTTGAGGGATTTTATGGTTTTAATTTACAAGACGTTTTTATTTATTTTTTGGCTAGTCCTGGGGCTTGAACTCAGGGCCTGGGCACTATCCCTGAGTTTCTTTTGCTCAAGGTTAACACTCTACCACTTGAGCCACAGTGCCACTTCCGACTTTTCTTGTGTATGTGGTACTGAGGAATCAAACCCAGGGCTTCATGCATGGTAGGCAAGCACTCTACCACTAAGCCACATTCCCTGCCCATGTCAGGAAAAATTTAAGTGTACCAATTTCTCCACAGTTCTGCCAAAAAGACTTAGTGGACAACCAAGGAACTAGGAACTAGGAGTTTTTGTTCGCCCTGCTTGGGCTTGTTGTGTGCATTCTTGTTGAGTGTTTAAGTGCCTTTGAATATTTAGTTTCTGAAACCTGAAGTTTTAATCATTTGTGTAAATTTCTTGGATGGATTGGTTAATTAGTCAATGAACATATTGACTAGCAAGCACATTCTTGGAAATGTGCCCAGGGGACTGTGGTTGGGCTAGCTGGGGATCTCATGCTTTTCAACCATCATCATGTAAATTGGCCTCGAAGCTAGCTAGCATTGAGGTAGCTCTAGTTCGTTTGTTTTTATGGCAGTCTGGACTGATTTACTTCCACATTTCTCTTCCTGGTAGGGCTGGGTTTGGTCATGACTCATAATGGGTGTCCTTCATATCATTCAAGGAGAACCTGTTCCTGGTCATTGTCTCATCTGAGCTCTAAGAGTGTATACCTTCTGCCATAATAAGTAGCATATAAACTGTAGGAAACAGTTAAACAAGTTAGTATTTATATTCAAATCGAATACTTTAGGTTCTAGAGTAGTGGTAGATTATCTTCCTGAGAATCACCTCAAATTGTTATGTGATTTTAGTTGCATTCTTAGACTTGAGCTAGGTTTCTCCTTGAACATTTGAATTCTCCTTGTAATGGAGTTTTCTCTCACTAGTGCATGGAAGTCAGTGTATAATAGTCTCATTGTTACAAATAAATTACCAAGTCTCTAATACTTTTTCCACACCATGAAGATAAATATTTTTCTATGTGTCATTGTTCTGAAAACAGTAGGGTCCTTTGAAATTTGTAGCATACTTATCTTTCCCCCAAACAAGTCACATTTTTGTAAATGAGGACATGCTTAGCCTTCCTTTCTTTTGAATCTGCTGTAGTAAAATGCAATGTCCCCTTAAGTTTGGCCACAGAAATCTCTTGATACCTTGCTGGATTCTGTATAAATTGGGTTAATTTCTCCTGGTTTCTGCAATTAAATAGAAGGCAAAGTATACATTGTTCTATTAGTATAACTAAACTCATCTCACAATCTGCTTTCTTGGATACCTTATCAGTTCCTTGCTCTGCCCATTATTTACATAAAGGTGGATGGCATCTGTGCCCTTCGTACTCAGTCTTCTTTCTGCTTTAGTCAAAGCTTTGCTTCAGTGAAACTTTCCCAAAAGGAAGTTAAATGAAACTAGAAAGGATAAAATAGATTCAACTATCATCTACTGAAATACTTAACCAATACCTGGTATAAAATTAAATTCATTCTCACAACAGCCATGCTCATCTTAGAAATTAAGAGAAGGGCTGGGAATGTGGCTTAGTGTGCCTAGCATGCATGAAGCCCTGGGTTCAATTCCTCAGTACCACATAAACAGAAGAAGCCAGAAGTGGCTCTGTAGCTCAAGTGGTAGAGGGCTAGCCTTAAGCAAAAGAAGCTCAAGGACAGTGCCCAGGCCCTGAGTTCAGGCCCCAGCTGTGGAAAAAAAAAAAAAAAATAAGAGACTGAAGTTATGTGTGTAGATGAGAACTACTCACTCACATTGTAGGTAGTAATGCCGGTCTTTACCCACCTGATCATCTTCCCACCTCTTCGCTAAGGTGATAGGTTGGACACACATGATCAAAACAAACTGGAGGAAGGGATCAACAAACTTGTTGCTACCATTTGGCAAGCATTTCCACAGCCATTTCCTTCATGAATTTGTTCTGTTTTATTTTTTTAATCTTTTTCAGTTAGAATCATGTTAACAAAGAAAGGGGAAAAAAAGAGTTTTACAGAATGAAAGGTTTGTGGTCAGTTTCCTAAGATACTGAAACAAGATTCAACTATGTAATTAAAGACGAAAATTACCTATGTAAACAAAATCTTTGGATGCTCAATAGCCATTTGTTATTTTATGCCATGATATTTTTAAAAATTAAAATTGTATTGTCAAGGTTATATATAGAGGGGTTACAGTTACATATGTAAGCTAGTGAGTCCATTTCTTGTCAGACATTATTACCCCCCTCCCTTGTTTTTCTCCCAGTTTTTTTCCTTCCCTCACCAGTTGTAAAGTTTATTTCCAACATAGTGTCTTGTGAGTATTGCTGTTGCATTGGTTCACACTTTGTCCTTTGTCTCACCATTTTGTTGTTCCTTCCCTTTCCTAATTCAGATCAATGTATATACAGTACACAAAAACAAATACAATGACAACAGGGGATAAACCATAGGAAGGAAAAAAAAAAGAACAAAAGAAAAAAACAACAACAAAAACTCGTTTCCATATCTTGGAATTCATTTCACAATAGCTCAATAGCTATGCACAAATGACCATATAAGATGATGCGAAGTGACATGAACTCCAAGATACAGCCAGTTTTTGAAACAGGATTTAAAAAAAAATTTATTTCCCTACATTTAATGATTTCTGGTTCTCAGTGCTAGTCACTTGGGAGAATCCTCTTGGGGATTCCTAACAAATGCAACTTTCCTCACCCCTAAAACACTTAAGTCATTCTCAGGGTAGGTTCTAGGCACTGACAATGTTGAGTGACCTGGATAATTGTCATGTGCTTCCAGAGTTGAGAACCATAATGGAAGGTCCAGTAAAGTTTTTGCCCAAGATCCCAAGCTACCAATTACTTCAGGGGACAATCTGTGACATGTAGAAAGTTAACACTGAAGTCATCAAATCCATTAGTGTTAGTTGAATATTCTGGATTTTGGAATGCAACAGAAGTTGAGAAGCATTGGCCAAGGTGTAGTCGCAGTCATTAAGAAGGAGCTCATAGGTAAATGAGAAGCTGTGACAAATACATATCTTATATATGCTAGCCAGACTTTGTGAATCATGAAATTTTTGTGTGTACCAGTCCTGGAGCTTGAACTCAAGGCCTGGATTCTCTTCTCTTCTCTTCTCTTCTTTTTATGCCAGTCCTAGAGCTTGAACTCAGGGCCTGGGCACTGTCCCTGAGCCTCTCTGTGCTCAAGGTTAGCACTCTACCACTTGAGCCACAGTGCCATTTCCTGCTTTTTCTGTTTATGTGGTACTAAGGAATCAAACCCAGAGCTTCATGCATGCTAGGCAAGCATTCTATCACTGAGCCACATTCCCAGCCCAAGGCCTGGATTCTTTTGCTCAAGGCTAGCAGTCTACCGCTTGAGCCACAGCTCTATTTCCAGATTTCTTGGGTCATTTATTGAAGATCAGAGTCTCACAGGCCAGGCACCAGTGGCTCATGGCTGTAATCCTAGCTACTCAGGAGGCTGAAATCTGAGAGTCACGGTTCAAAGCCAGCCCAGGCAGGAAAGTCCATGAGACTCTTATTTCTAATAAACCACCAGAAAAGCTGGAAGGGGCACTATGGCTCAAGTGGTAGAATGCTCACCTTGAGCTGAAGAGCTCAGGGACAGCGCCCAGGCCCAGAATTTAAGCCCCATGACTGACAAAAAAAAAAGTCTCACAGACTTTCCTGCCCAATCTGGCTTTGAACCGAGATCCTCAGATCTCAGCCTCCTGAGTAGCTAGGATTACAGGTATGAGCCAAGGTGCCTGGCAAATCCTGTACTTTCATGGAGTCTTTTCTGCGGTTCTTACCTCTCTTAAAGGTTGTTGAAATAACACAACTGTTCTTTATTCAAAGTGTCTTGGAAGCCTTTTTTGATTGAGAGCATAGAATGAATGGAAATGTGTGCATTTTTTTTCATTTCTTCTTAAACTCAGAACCTCAAGCTTGCTCATCAGGTGCTCCTCCATCTGAGCCATGCCTCCAGCCCCTCCTTTTTTTGGGTCTAGTCGTGGGGCCTGAACTCTGGGTCTGGGCGCTGTTCCCTCAGCTCTTCAGCTCAAGGCTAGCCACAGCGCCACTTCCGGCTTTTTTTCTTTTTGCTTATGTGGTGCTGAGGAATCGAACCCAGGGCCTCGAGCATGCAAGGCAAGCGCTCTACCACTGAGCCACCTCCCAGCCCCTGTTTTGTATATTTTTGAGATAAAATATCACAGGCTTTGAACCATGATCCTCCTGAATCTCAACCTCCTGAATATGTAGGTTACAGGCATGTGCCACTGACACTCAGTCCCTTTTGGCTTTAGTTTGGTTCCCCACGCACCCCAGTCCTGGGGTTTGAACTCTGGGCTTTGTTGCTGTCTCTGAGCTCCTTTTTGCTCAAGCCTAGCACCCTACCACTTGAGCCACAGCATCACTTCTGGCTTTTTCTGTGATTAATTGGAGGTAAGAGTCTCATGGACTTTTTCCTGCGTGGGCTGGCTTTGAACTGGGATTCTCAGATCTCAACCCCTTGAGTAGCTATGATTACGGCGTGAGCCATTGGTGCCTGGCTGGCTTTAGTTATTTTTGAGATAGGGTCTTGTATTTATGGCTGGTTTGGTATAGACCATGGTCCATGTGTTTATGCTTCCCAGGTAGCTAAGTTGGCAGGCACACATTACCACGCTCACCTTTTTGTTGGTCTGGAAGAGGTATCACAAACATTTTGCCCAAGCAGATGTTGAATTTAAATCCTTTCTGTCTCAGCCTCCTGAGTGGTTAAAGAGCCGCCCTTTGCAGCTCTTTTTCCTTTCCTGATCTCTACCTACTTTCCTCGACTGTTTGCTTAGCAGTACTCTCCAGAATTGTTTCAGAATGACCATATTTAACCTCCCCATGTTACACATGAGAAAGTAGAAACCCTGGGTAACAAAAGGACTGTGTCAGTCATTAGCTAGCTGTTCCTATAACATCAGATCTTAACTTTCAGTGCCCACCAGCAGTGTCAGCTTGGGCAAATGACTTAGTTCCACTACACTTTAGTACTCTCGCATCTACAAAATAGAAATGATAACATTTAACCATAGGATTGCGGCTTTGATGAGATCATTCGTGCAGCATGAGGCATGGCACCTGGTGGGTGCCGCGTGGATGCTGGCTAGGAATTTATTATGAGTGAGTAGCATAGCATTTTCCTGGATGAAGTCAGCTTCTAGCTAAAAATAAGGACTGTGAAGGGAGCTATTAACCTTGAATGTTAACTTTTTTCCCCCAGATTTCCAATGGTCTCACCAGTATGAACTGATCATTTCCCAAGAAACAGCACTTGCAGCTTATTTGTGCCATGGGTGTGACTGGCTTTAGACTCTCTTCATTTTGTTCATGAAGCTTTGCCTCAGTGAACCTCAGGGATCAGTACAATGTGACCTTTGCCTAATGATTTCTGCTTCCATTGACAGCAAGGCATCTTGTAAAGAAAGTTACTAATTTACTGTTAGGACTAGATCATTTTGCTCTTCTAGAATTACGTTGATGTGGACATGTGGTGACTTTGGCTAGGAAGTAGTCATTACTCACATGCTCTAGCTGATCACAGCTCTGTGTGTAAATCAGTTTGATCACATCCTTATCTCTTCTTTCTACTCTCTGGCCTGATATACTATATTGACTATTAATCCCTTTGGACTATTACTTTTTTACCTACCTCCATTTTGGCTCTTAATAAATTACTTATTAAGATGATCATTAATACACATTTATAATAAAGTTATTAATTAATTTATCGTAAATTTAATGTGATAAATTTATACAACATATAATAATACAAATTCATAATAAATTGATAAGTTATAAACTACCCACAACTTAATAATAATTATTAAGAAATAATTTTTTTATTTTCTTAATAAATTATTAAATCTTTAATAAAGATTGGAGTACCAATAGCCAAATATATATAGAATGAAGTTGACCTATAAGAGGAATTCACCATTACCAATAAATGTTATCTTTAACCTCTGAATTTTATTTGCTTTTCTAACTTTATGCTTAAAGTTACTAGGTATTTGAATGATACATTTCAATCAGAAAATACTATTGAATATTTAAAATGATCCAGGTATGTGCTAATGGATCTTCAATTTTTTCTGGAGCATTCTGGGACCCTCAGCACATAGAACTCAGCGATTGGGACAGTGGCAGATATGTTGCTGAAACGGAGGGAATAACCTCTGGACCCATAGTGGAACCCATAATGTCTGTGACCTCTTAAATGCATGAACAAACTTCTCCAAACAAGACAAAACTGTGGCTGGGCACCAGTGGCTCACGCCTGTAATCCTAGCTACTCAGGAGGCTGAGATCTGAGGTTCACAGTTCAAAGCCAGCTTGGGCAGAAAAGTCCCTGTGAGACTCTTATCTCCAGTACATTACTCAGAAAAGGCTGGAAGTGGCACTGTGGATTAAATGAGAGAGCACTAATCTTGAGCAAGAGAAGCTCAGGGACAGTGCCTAGGGTCTGAGTTCAAGCCCCAGGACCAACCAAAAAGAAAAAGAAAACTGTTAAGATTCTCAAGCAGTGAAATAACACTACAGAGCATGAAATAGAACAATTATTTTGAAAGTCTGAAGTTTTCTTTTTCCTTTTTTATGGTATGGGGACTTGAACTCGGATCCTCTGTTCTTGCTTGCTAGCTTTCTTGCTAAGGGCTAAGACGGTACCTCTTGTGTCACACCTTCAATTCCGAACTGTTTTAAAAAGTGATTGTCTTTTTTTGTGTGTGTGAAAATACTGTACAGAGTGGTTACAATTACATGGGCAAGATAATGAGTACATTTCTTATCAAGCGTTGTAGCCTCCTCCTTTGTTTCCCCTTCCCATCCCTTCCCATCCTCCCCCCCGCCCCCCCCCAATCCTCCCCCCCACCCCCCCCCCAAAGTTGTAGAGTTGGCTTTCGACATGATGACTAAAAAGTGATTGTCTTGAAAGACTTCCACTATCATTTGATAATGATCCATTCACACTTGAAATTGTTTCTCTTTTTTAAAAAGTGTAATTTTATTGTTATTAAGGTGTTATACAGAGGAGTTATCATTTCATAAGTCAAGTAATGAGTACACACTTTTTGGGGGGACAGTGTCACCCCTTTCTTTACTTTTCTCCCATTTTCCCCTCCTATCCCTGCCCATGAAATTGTTCCTTTTTTTTGGTTGTGGGGATTGAACTCAGAGCCTGGTCACTATCCCTGAGCTCTTTTGCTCAAGGCTAGTGCTCTACCGCTTTGAGCCACAGCGCTACTTTCATTTTTTCTGGTTATTAATTGGAGGTAAGAATCTCATGGACTTTCCTACTCAGGCTGACTTCGAATCTTGATCTCAGCCTTCTGAGTAGTGAGGATTACAGACTACCAGTACCCAGAGAAATTGTCCCTTTTGAAGAACCATTAAAAATTATTGTTGCTAGGTGGGGAATCTAAGAAGAGGTTACTAGCTAACTTAATGTTGCTCATGGAAGATAGTAGGTCATAGGCAAAAATTGTATGCCACTGGGATATAGAGACAAGAAAGCATTTGCATTAAGTCCTGAGAGCCTCTACAAGTATACAAGAACAAGGTTGGAGACCGGGAGACAGTGGCTCATGCCTATAATCCTCACTACTCAGGATGCTGAGATTTGAGGATCACGGTTCAAAGCCAGTTCAGGCAGGAAAGTCTATGAGACTTTATCTCCAATTAACTACCAAAAATCCAGAAGTAGAGTGGTGATGCAAGTGGTGGAATTCCTTGAGGACAAAAGCTCAAGGACAGCACTCAGGTTCTGCGTCCACGCCTCATAAAAATAAAGAACAGGAAAGAAAAGGCAAAGTACAAAAAAGACACAGAGGTATAACAAGGGCATACATAGCATGTGCATGACCCTGGGTTCAGTCCCTGACACCAAAACCAACAACCCAACAAACAGAAGAGAATAAATTAAAGGATCATGAAACTAGGAAGAATAATGAAATACTCATGAGTATATTCTAAGTTAATAATTTACTTACACGAATGCATCAGAATTTTCCAAGCCCCCTGATCTCTTTGTCATTTTTTTGAACAAATAGTAGGGACATTTGTAATTGCTATATTTGAATAAGAGGAAGTATAGGGAGAAATGTGGAATAAAAGTAGAAAATCAAAACTAAGGAACATTGAGAAGCTAAGTAAGTAGGGAAAAATGAAGTCAGATAATTAGAAAATATTTGACATGACAAGAAGACCTATAAAAACAAAACACTTGTGAGGACATTTATTTAAAACCAAAGGCTTGCTGGATGCCAGTGGCTCATGCCTGTAATCCTTGCTACTCAGCATGCTGAGATCTGAGGACCACAGTTCAAAGCCAGCGTGGTCAGGAAAGGCTGTGAGACTCTTATCTCCAATTAACCACCAGAAAAAGCTGGAAGTGGCACTGTGGCTCAAGTGGTAGAATGCTAGCCTTGAGCTGAAGAGCTCAGGGACAGCGCCCAGGCCCAGAGTTCAAGCCCCAGGACTGGCAAAAAGAAAAAATAAAAACCAAAGATTTGTTAGACCCCTTAGATTAAAACTAAGTATTCAGCATCAATATCTAAGCTAAAATATGAGCTAAACAACAGGAAGGTTTCAAAAACTCAGGTATTTCATATTTATTTTTAGGTTCACTAATGAACTAACTAAAAAGACACATCCTCCTGTTTAAACTGATGTATAATTAAGGTATTTAAGTACAAAGAATTAATCCTTAATGCTAAATTAGAATGTAAGGCAAAACCTGAGAATGTTCATCTACTCTTTTTTTAAATACAAACTTCTGAAAGTATTATCTAGTCTTCCAAGAACTCATTGACAAACTACCATAAGTGAGTTGTTGTAAGGTGCCCATGGGGGTATCAAGCCAGATAAAATGAGTTTGTGACAGGCTGATAAGCCGGAGACACGTCCTGAAATTGGTTCTCTAAAATCATGCCTAGAAGTTGAGCTTTCCATATAATGCAGAGTTGATCACTGTAAGCATCAAGGACTTTTTAACTTTTTGATTTTTTTATTATTATAAAGGTGATATACAGAGGGGTTGCAGTTATATAAATAAGGTAATGAATATATTTCTTTGGGGACAGTGTCTCCCCTTCCCTTGCTCTCTCCCAGTTTTCCCTCCCATCCCCACCTATAAGTTATATAGTTCATGCTCCACGTAGTGTCCACTGCTGCATTTGTTCACCCTTTGACCTTCCATTCCTATACCCCTCCTTTTGCATTCCAAAGACAGACAAGTGAACATGAGAAAAAGAAAAAAAAAAACAAAAAACAGCAAACAAAACCTCTTGTTTCCATTTCCTAGAGTTCATTTTGATAAATATTATTTTATATGACCAGAGTATCCTCCTTTGGTCTCACTGTGTGAAGCCTAGAGTCCTGTATAACATATCATGTCCTGGTATATTCTAGATCTAGCTTCTTCATATGAGAGAAAACATGCCCTATTCCTCTCCCACTATTTATTTCAAAATAGTGAATGGAAGCGACACTGAGAAAACTTTTTGCTTTTTGCCAATTGTGGGGCTTGAAGTCAGGGCCTGGGCACTGTCCCTGAGCTCTTTTTGCTCAAGGCTAGTGTTCTACCACTTTGAGCCAAAGCTCCACTTCTGGTTTTCAGGTAATTAATTATAGATAGAGTCTCATGGCCTTTCCTGCCTAGTCTGACTTCGAACACCGGTCCTCAGATTTCATCTTCCTGAGTAGCTAGGATTACAGGCATGAGCCACCAGTACCTGGTTCAAACTTTCATCTTTTAAAAACTATGTAGAATCTCTTGATGAGCCCAAGGAACCACATTAATCCAGAATGCAGTCTTGCTCTCAGAAATGATTAAGCAGCAGACTAATTCATCTCCCATTTCTTGACTTCGGATTGTTCTGTTTGATCATTAATTCAACATCATTAGTGATTGCTATTTAATGATTCCTCTCATCTAAGCTTTAGGAATGCTTCAAGATTAAGCATATTTTCTCTCTCATAAAACTCTATGAAGAAGATGCTGTTCTTATAAATGGTCCCAGTGAGCTTTAGAAAGTTAAAGAAATTCGCCCCTGCTCATGAAGCTTGTAGATGCTCAAGATTCAAACCCAAGGCTAACTTTAGCATCTGACCTTGTTATTTCTGTCCTATGTGTTTACAGTCCTTTATCTGAATTCTGATTTCCAAAGAGTCCTAAAAGTATGAGTTTTGGTGCTCAAACTTGTTCTGGGGCAAAATCTGACTTGAACTGACTTGGAATAATAGTCTTTATCCTACTTAGTATAAATGTTCATACATTTCACTGTTGCTGTATTGTATTGTAGACTATTCTATGTTACATAAGTAGAGCAATTATGAACCTATCTAATCCTATTGGTTTCAGAGAAGCAATGTGTACCTTCCAGCCAGCATTAGATGCTTATAGTCCCTTTCATTACTCTTCCCTGTACTTCCAATACCTTGTTCCTAATTAGCCATGGACTGGGAATTTTTTAAAATTTATTTTTGTACCAGTACTGGGGTTTGAACTCAGGTCTTGGATGCTGTCCCTTAGCATTTTTGCACAACTCTAGCACTCTACCACTTGAGCCATAGCTCCACTTACAACCTTTTGGTGATTCATTGGAGATGAACCACATGGACTTTTCTGCCCTGGCTGACTTCAAACCACGATCCTCAGACCTCAGCCTCTGGAGAAGCTAGAAACTTTTACTACACAATAAAACTTAGACATTTTTTTAAAATCATGGATTCATATTGATACTCCTAGTTCTAGTGATATGCCATAGTGTTCATGTGCTTCTCTATTCCAGAACTTCCTTCTTCCTGTTAGAGAAGAAATTATTCATGATCTTCCTTAAATGACAAAGAAGATCTGATTTAAGAGACCACTGCAGTGTGATTTTTCAGTAATAGAGAGATTGGTCTCAACTCTTTTATTTTTTTTTTTTGGATGGGGGGTCAGTCATAGGACTTGAACTCAGGGCTTGGGCACTGTCCCTAAGCTCTTTTGCACATGGCTAATACTCTAGCACTTTGAGCTGCAGCACCACTTCTGATTTTTAAGTAGCTAATTGGAGATAAGAGTCTCACAGGGAGTTTTCTGTCAGTGCTGGCTTCACTGCAATCTTCAACAGAATAGCTTAGATTGGATTATAGGTGTGTGCCACTGGTGCTGGGTTTGGTCTCAACTCCTAATGCAGCAAGAAAAAGTAGAGCAGAATGCAGAGGGGGGTCTGTCAGTGGGTAGAAAATTGTGGAGAGGAATCCAGGCTGGGGAGATTCTTTTTTTTATTGTCAAGGTGATGTACAGAGGGGTCACAATTAACATAATTCAGGATATGACTATATTTCTTTTTGAAGAGTGTCACGTCTTCCCTCATTTTCTCCCAGTTTTTCCCTCCTGATCCCCCTGGTGAGATTCTTTTTATATATATATGTTTTTTTAATTGTAAAAATGCTGTACAGAGGGGTTACAGTTGCATGAGTAAGGTAATGAGTACATTTCCTATTGTGCATTGTTGCCTCCTCCTTTGTTTTTCCCCTACCATCCCTTCCCTCCCACCTCCACACCTACTCCCCGCTCTCCCTCTGCCAAAGTTGTGAAGTTCATTTTCAACATAGAGTCTTGTACGTCTCGTTACAATGGGTCAACCTGTATCCCTGTTTAAGCATTTTGTTTTTACCTTTCCCTCCCTAAATTAGAAAAGTGTATATATAAGATGCAGGGCACCGGAATCAAATACAGTGAAAACAAGTTATTATTTACCATAGCTAAGATATGGAACCAACCCAGACGCCCCTCAGTAGATGAATGGAACAAGAAAATGTGGTACACACACACACACACACACACACACACACACACACACACACACACACACACACATACATACAAAGGGAGATTCTTGTTAGAACAATTCAGCTGGATTCTGCTAATGAGAGGTCCAGGTGATTAAGCTATTTAGGGTAAGAAATGAGGAATCTGATCAGATATAAGAGTGATCAGTTGGGCTGGGAAGGTGGCTCAGTGGTAGAGCGCTTGCCTTGCATGCATGAGGCCCTGGGTTTGATTCCTCAGCACCACATAAGAAAAAAGAAAAAAGTAGGAAGTGGTGCTGTGGCTCAAGTGGTAGGGCACTCGCCTTGAGCTGAAGAGCTGAGGGATAGCACCCAAGCCCAGAGTTCAGGCTCCACGACCAGACCCAAAAAAAAAAAAAAAAGTGATCGGATACCAAGGGGTAGGGGATTTTTGCTTAAAAACAAACACCTAGGGGCTGGGAAGGTGGCTCAGTGGTAGAGCGCTTGCCTTGCATGCCTGAGGCCCTGGGTTCGATTCCTCAGCACCACATAAGCAAAAAAGAAAAAAGCTGGAAGTGGTGCTGTGGCTCAAGTGGTAGGGCGCTAGCCTTGAGCTGAAGAGCTGAGGGACAGCACCCAGGCCCAGAGTTCAGGCCCCACGACCAGACCCCCCAAAAAAAACAAACACCTAGCCAGCATTGGTGGCTCACGCCTGTAATCCTAGCTACTCAGGAGGCTGAGATCTGAGGATTGCAGTCCAAAGCCAGCCCGGGCAGGAGAGACCGTGAGACTCTTATCTCCATAAATCACCAGAAAACCAGAAGTGGCACTGTGGCTCAACCGGTAAAGTGCTAGCCTTGAGCTGAAGAGCACAGGGATAGCACCCAAGCCCAGAGTTCAAGCCCCACGACCGACAAAAAAAAAAAAAAAAGATTCTTGTTAAAAAGGCCTAAGTGGCTTTAGTCAAAGACAGGGCTTGAAAGAGCCTGACTCAGGTTTGATTAAAGGATTAAGTCTTTGTCATTCCATAACGAGAATATTTCTTTTGTGTTAAAAAAAAAGTCTAGGCTGGGAATGTGGCTTAGTGGTAGAGTGCTTGCCTAGCATGCATGAAGCCCTGGGTTCTATTCCTCAGTACCACATAAACAGTAAAAAAAAAAAAAAAAATTTCAGGAACAGTGCCCAGGCCCTGAGTTCAAACCCCAGGATTGGCATAAAATAAAAGTCCTAGGCTAGATGCCAGTGGCTCAGGCCTGTAATCCTAACTACTCAGAAGGCTGAGATCTGAGGACTGAGGTTTGAAGCCAGCCTGGGTAAGAAAGTGTGAGACTTTTATCTTCAATTAACCGCCAGAAAGCCAGATGTGAAGTTGTGGCTCAAGTTGCAGAGTACAAAAGGTTTTTTTCCTTGAACAAAAAAGCTGGGGGTAGCACCCAGGCCCAGAGTTCAAGCCCCAGGACCAGCAAAAAAAAGCCTTTCTATTTAACCATTATGCAAAATGTTTCTTCTGGCATGTGAAAATTTAGATTGATACTGTGACTTAGATATTAGGTACTTCATTTCATGATGACTTCAGACTATGATAGCTATCAGCATTTAGTGTATTTCAAATTAAAATTATATTGATGTAAAACCTTCTAAAAATAACACATATAATTTGAGGCAAAACAACCAGAATTATATAGAGAGAGTAGCTGTTGGGTGCTCATTTCTGGGAACATCGTACCCCTTACCCTTCTACATGGAGTGGGAATTTGGTGGTTAAAGTGCTCATTGTAGTCAGATTGCTAGGGGAAAATGGAAAGAATCATCCATTTGTTGAAGATTTACCTACTGAAGACCTTCGCAGTATATTGACTTAGAATGAGGCAGCGAGGATGGATTGTTTTAAGACTGTAATCTTTCATTTTAACTTTTTTTTGAAAATGGAAAAAGGGGCCTGAGTGGGTAGGAAGGAAGGTTCTACAGATAACTTTCAAGAGTGGGTTCTTTTATTTCAAGTCTTCTTCGGTAGAGAGGAAAGGAAGAAAGCAAAATATAACTGAAAGTGTTACAAAGTGGCTTTCTCTGGACTCTCTCATTTGCTGCTTTTATCACACAGAGCAGAAAAAGGAGAGAGTTTGTTTTCAGTGAGCTCTGCTTTCCCTCTCCAGCCTGGCCCTGGTAGTTGCCCAGTTCAGAACAGGGAGCCCTAGCTAGTGCAGGAGTAATGAGATGAACCCCTGAGTATCATGGAGAGTAGGAGAAGGACTGTGTGTTTATTGACTACTTGCTCCATGTCAGGTTCTGTACCATGTCGTCACATTTTGTGAACTGGGGCTGGGAATGTGGCTTAGTGGTAGAGTGCTTGCCTAGCATGCATGAAGCCCTGGGTTCGATTCCTTAGGACCACCTAAACAGAAAAAGCCAGAAGTGGCACTGTGGCTCAAGTGGTAGAGTGCTAGCCTTGAAGAAAAGAAGCTCAGGGACAGTGCTCAGGCCCTGAGTTCAAGCCCCACGACTGGTAAAAAAAAAATATTGTGAACTGGTAGGTTAAACACAAAAATTATACATATTAAATATTAAAGGATTAACATGTAATAGTCAATACATGTATAGATTACACAATACTTAAAGCTCCTAAAATATTTCTCATTTCTTTGGGATAAAAACTTTCACAATCCTTTCTTCTAGTGTCTTAAATGCACAGTACAAAATTGTCACCATATTGTGCAACAGTACCCTAGTGTTTCTTGCCCCCAGGTAATTATAACTTGATGAGATTTTCCTTCAGTAATCCCTTTCCCACCATCCGGGCCTCTGAGAGCCACCATTTTCCTCTCAACTTCTGTGAGATCAACTTTTTAAGGTTCTCCATGTGAGTAAGATCATTCGGTACTTGATTGGTATACCTGGATTGTCTCACCCACCTTCTATAGTCAGTGCGCTGTACCCATGGTGAGCGGGTCTCTCTTGACACGTATGATCCCTTGCATGTCAGTCAACCTGTCATTTCCAATCACAGAGCCTTTTGAGTCTACTTTGAGTGTGGTAGAACTATGATTTTTAGAGAAACACATTTGGGAAAATTGCCAAGTACAAAATTAGTAGTGTTTATTTGGGAAAAAAAAATTCAGATTCTATCCCAGGTTACTTTTCTATTGCTACTGGTAACACTACTAGGAACATATTTGTGTTAA
Organism: Dipodomys spectabilis; assembly: GCF_019054845.1. NCBI lineage: Eukaryota > Metazoa > Chordata > Mammalia > Rodentia > Heteromyidae > Dipodomys > Dipodomys spectabilis. The sequence continues at coordinate 1,456,378 of NW_024871203.1, read as the reverse complement.
AAAGAAACTGTTTTTAAGGTTACTTCATAGAATAAATGTGCTTTTCTCTTCGAATTATTTTCTTAAACTTGCTACGTCAGAACACGTAGACTACAGAATCATTTCATTTTCCCAGCCAGTAGTACTATGTTACTACATGAACACTTTATTTCTCCAAATATTAATTGTAATTTTGTATATTATTTTTCATCTCTTAATAGGGAGAGATAATGCATGTGAGAAAACATCATATATGTTTCTACGAAAGGAGCTTCCTGTGCGACTGGCCAATACAATGAGAGAAGTTAATCTTTTACCTGATAACTTACTGAACCGCCCTTCCGTGAGATTGGTTCAGAGTTGGTAAGTAAATATCGGGGCTTATAATGAATCTTCCCTACAATGCTCTGAGCATTTGGCAGTGTAACTATTCTCCACAAGAGCATGCCTGTGTGGGAATGAGTCAGTCAAGAGAGCTGGGTTTTCCGTGACATTAAAAGTCTTTTTACAGCTGCTCGTTTAGTTGTTTTCATGAAAATATTCTAAAGCATAACAGACACTTTTTTGATCTTGTGAATTTTATTTTTTCTGGGTCTAAATGTGAGTTCTCATTTAAAAACCTTGCAAATAAGGACTAGCAATATAGTGATCCTCGGTGAACGGTTTGCCCTCCTTCAACTAAGATGTTTCCTATTTTAATTATGAATCCACTTTGTTTTCCTTTATGAGACACTCCATGAAGGTAGTATTCTGTAACAAACAGATCATGTCATTTTTAAGGGGAACATCAGGTCAGATTGGAAAAAATAGCAACTCTGTTCTATGCTTTGTCTCCCCTATGAAAAGACAGGCAAGTCTTCACAGTAAAACTTTGAAGTTTGATCAGTTATAGCTCTGAAACATAAAGCATGTGTTATTTCACTGAAGAACTAGAATTTGTGATGGAACTCCCCAATAATGAACTGGGTAGGATCTATGAGTGGTCGGATGTAAGAACAGGTGCTGTGTCTTTAAAAAGGTATTTGCATAGATTTGTGAAGTATTTGCACGTCTACTCTTGTTATAAAAGCAAGGTAGAAGTCCCTGGGGAAAGATACAAGACTTAGGGAGGCCAGGGCTATAGGAATGTAGGGGGTTGGCAGAAAAATAGCTGTGGTCTTGTGTTGCTCCTTGATGGGGTGGTGGCATGACAGATGAAGGGAACACTGTGGAAAGATATAAGGAGAATGGAATTGTTAAATAGCTCGAATTTGGAAGCCTTGTAGAGGCCAGGCCACCAAAAGAGAATATATATTCAGCAGTCATTCCTTAATAATAATATAATAAATTCTTAAAGGTAAAAATGAATCGGCCAGGTGCCGGTGGCTCACGCCTATAATCCTAGCTACTCAGGAGGCTAAGATCTGAGGATCGCAGTTCAAAGCCAGCCTGGGCAGGAAAGTCCATGAGACTCTTATCTCCAATAAACCACTAGAAAACCCTAAGTGGCGCTGTGGCTCAAGTGGTAGAGCACTCGCCTTGAGCTGAAGAGTGCAGGGACAGCGCCCAGGCCCAGAGTTCAAGCCCCACAGCCGACAAAAAAAAAAAAAAAAAAATTATCTGAGAAGCATTATATTGGATGGTCTTAAAGGTACAGTGTCTCTCTGATCCCCTTCCCAGAAAAGCAGGAGCTCCTGACTGTGAAGTTCAAAGCCTTAGAAAGATCAGAAAATGGTAACCATAGCTTTGATATCAGGTTCACTTGAATTCTGCTCTGTAGTCACAGCTTGTTTGAGAAGGAAGAATCAGGAAGTACTGTGTACATGAGGTTTCTTTATTGCTTTAAGACCATCACTAGAGATTTTTCAGAAAGCATAAATCACTGTCACAGGCCACTAGGAATTCTAGGTAAGCAAGATCAAATCACTTGCTATGAGAGGTGGTAACTGTCATACATTTTGCATTGCTTATGTAAATTGTAGTTGCTTCAAAGATTTCAAGATAAATTGCTGGCCCTGACGTGTTTTCCAACCAACAACCAATTCTCCCATCTCTGGACACCAAGTGTGTGTTTCACAACTCAGTTAAAACCTAAATATCTGAAGTCAGCACAGACCCCCACAGCTTAAGGGCTCCTTGGCCCATCAAGAATGACTACCCCCTTTCAGATGCAGCCTCAACTTCTGATTGGCTGTAAATTAGGTTTGATAATTTTGCTAGAATGGCTCACAGAACCCAAGGAGACGCTTTGCCTATGTTTATAGTCATACCATGAAAGATAACAACTCAGGAGCAGCCTAGTAGAAGAAACAAACTGACTCAGGTATGGGAGGTGTGTGCTCTGTGCTCATGTCTCTCCCTCTCCCCATATTTGTATGTGTTCAGATGCCTAGAAGCTTTCCCAAGCTTGTTAAAATAATTTTTATGGATCTAGGTCTCCAGACTCCAACCTTCCCAGTGGTTCAGGGAGGGGGAAAAGTCCCAGCCTTCTACATACTGGGGTGAGTGTCCCTGAGTTATCTAGGGGCTCCAACCTAAGTCAATCTCATTATTAGCATAAATTCTCCTGAATTAAAATGAATTCCTCATGAATGATAGGAGAGATCCCTCTCATTCAGGAAAGGGTTTTAGAAACTGTGGCAGGAATTGGCTGGGGAACATTAAATGAGTTTTTATATTATACCAAATGCCAAACTGGCAAAATAGAGACAAACAAATTGCTATATCCACCCTTTTTTTGGGGTCTCTTCTCCATTCTTCTTCTATATCCATTCCAAACACATGGGTACATGTCATTTCTTCCTGTTCATTCTATTTTGAAAAACAATTTCCTACTTTAGAGAAGGGTTGCAAGACTAGTAGCAAGAGTTTATTGCGTTAACAGTTGGCTACATTTGATCTGTAATCATTACCCACATTCATATTCTGTGTATATGTATCTATTATGTGTGGATATACACACACCCACATATAGGAAAGTTGTCAGAGTTATAGTGAAGTTGTTTGTGCCAAGCTTAACAACAACAACCAAACCCAAATAAATAAAGCTAGGATGTTTTGAAGAAAGACTTGTTAGTAACTGTCACAAGACTGCGCCCGAACCACAAGCCTGCACAGAGGCCACTGAGCCTTATCCAGTTCTATAAGGACATGTGGCCAGCGATAGCAACTTCTGACTGCCACTCTTGTTATTAGTCATTGCGGCCCAAGATTATTGTCTGAAAGTATCTGATGTAATCCTCCTCGTGTCTATTTTAAAAATCTTGGCTTGCTTCAAGGCAAGATTATAAAAACAAACTGCATCCTATTGTTTACTATGCATGGCATGCTGGGTGTTCAGAGTACCATTCTCCTCCGTTCCCATTGCCCTGCTATTCTCAAGGAAATGTCCGTATCCTTTGGAGAAGGTCTTTCTGATTTTTTTACCATTTTGATTGACATACACATTTCTTTCTCCTGAGCCATTTGGAATAAGGTAGACTTTATAGCCCTTTGCCTCTAAATATTTTAGCATGGTCTCCTGGAAGTAACTCTTAAAAACCAGCAATATGATCATCCTATGCAGGAAGTTTACAGTGATACAATAAATATTTTCTAATATGTCAAACTGGTTATCATTTTATTAATTGCCTTAGTAGTTTTTCCTTTCTCTCCTTTTCTTGTTTTCCTTTTTTCTTTTAGTCTTTCTTTCAGAGTTTTCCCTTCTGAGTTTAGATTCCAGTGAAGATCACTCATTTGTGTGTCTTTGTCATGCTCTTTTGCTTTAGAAAGGTGAATTTTCTATCTGGGCACTGGTGGCTCATTCCTGTAATCTTAGCTGAGGAGGCTGAGATTAAGAATCATAGTTCAAAGCCAGCCTGGGCAGGAAAGTCCATGAGATTCTTATCTCCAATTAACCACCAAAAAGCTGGAAGTAGAAGTGTGGCTGAACTGGTAGAATGCTAGCCTTGAGTAAAAAAGCTCAGGGACAGTGCTCAGGCCCTGGGTTCAAGCCCCAGGACCTACACAAAAAAAGTGAATTTTCTGCATGACAGACTATGGCCTACAATCACCCCTTTAGCCAAACTGTATTCTTGCTCTCTTGATTTTTCAGGCTAGGAATCGCAGCATAATCTTTGATTCCTCTCCATTTATGATTTTGCTTTTTGGAGGACTATCCCTTTTTGGAAAGGAGAAAGGATGCAGGTGTGACTTGACTTGTGTGTGACAGGACAGAGGGCCTCAATGGAGTTGGCCACATTGGACTTCTTAGTGTGATGTGACCTGATAACTTTAAAGGACACTTTGTGCACCCAAAAACTTTTTTTTAAAATACCTGGATATGAGTATATTATAGTTTCAAATGCACTGTCACAAAGTTCATGAATCAGATGTCATACTTGTTTATATATTTATATATGCAACATTATTTTTAGTCATTGGATAGTCCTTATCCTTTATAATAGGATTAGCGGCAATTAATTGTCAGAAATGATTTCAAGACGTTAAGCCCCAAATTGGAATATCTGAATTCACAGTAGATCTAGCAGGTCCCTGCTGGATGTAACTGCCACATTAATGTGCCTCTCTGAATACCATTTTTCTATGTTCTTCAGATCTTAGTGTTGTCCTCATGTTTTCTTAACCAGGCCCTTATTGAGATATGTAGCTCTTCTTAACCCAGAGGCTGTTTCTGTGGACCTAAGATACATTCATCTGTTATGTCTTGATGGAATTACTTTTACCCTGGATTCTAGATCTGTACTTAAGTATCATCACACATCCTTCGTAAAATTTATGTGTACTTTTTAAATAAGCAAACTGTAGACTTGGGATTATCAGTTAGGATATGTTTGTAATTGTCAACCAGGCAATAGGACATGACATTTACAGTTAGAAGGCCCAATCATAAGATCAATTTTTGGTGTTGGCCTGAGTCACAGATTCACAAGACTACTGAAGCCCTGTTTTTCATAGTGTTGGCTTCACCTTCAGGCTAGAGTCACTCTGAATGGCAGAATAGATACGGCACTTGCAGAACTATTTTCTACAAACCCCACTGTACAGAGGAAGATTTCTTTCCCAGGGTCTTCCAGCAAGTCTTCTCTCTTATCGACCCAAATTGTGGTAGTATGTCTACTCGTGAGCTCATCCCTGTGTTCAGGGGAATACACACAATTATCAGCTTATACCTGGACTACCAGACAAACTAATAATCAGTGATGAGAGAAATGGGATTACCCAGAGGAGAAAATAGGGCAACTCCTACACTGGAGGTACTAGCACTTCCACTTGAAGCCTGAGGTAACAACTTCTGATACACTTTAAGTGTACGTGGGGGTAGGATGAAATTTAAGAGTACTCTTGTACAGAAGGAAAGGAGGAGTGAATGGTAGGCAGACAGCTAACACGGTTAACTCTTCTTTTTGTAGGTATATGCAGAGTTTCCTTGAACTTCTAGAATATGAAAACAAGAGCCCCGAGGACCCACAGGTCTTGGATAAGTAAGTATGGTACTACTTACCTAAAAGTAAAAACATAGATAGGCAAAAAAGAATTTTCCGAAATGAAACTCAGGCCATTAAGATCCAAGAATTATAACCCAGACATAAAACATTAATTTTCTTAGTGGGTAATGCATGACTCAGTCATGGCTTTTAAAAAAAAGTGAGCTAAGCATTGAGCATAGTACACAAGGAGTAATGACATTTCAAAGGAATGCTTCAGGACCCATTTCTTAATACTTTAGTCAAGGTAAACTGGGCACCAACTATAAACATTGCAGTAAATGTTCCATCTAGTGGTAGTTTTAAGAATGCACTGGTAAAATGAACTCCCAAGAAATGGAAACAAGAAATTCCTTATTGTACTGTTTGCAGTTATTTCTTTTTTCTTCTTTTTCCCCCCCTTTGGTTTATTCCCTTTTGTCACTAGTTTTGATTTCTGTACCCTTTGTCTTGTATATAAGTTTATCTGATTTGGGGTGGGGAAGGGGAATCACAGAAACAATGGGACTATGGGTGAACCAATTTAGCAGTGATACTCACTAGACACTGTGTTGGAAATGAACTTTATAACCTGGGGGAGGGGAAAAAGTGGGAGAAAATGAGGGAGGGGGGAACACTGTTCAAAAAGAAATATACTGATTACCTTTTTATATAACGGTAACCCCTCTATCTGTCAACTTTACAATAAAACTTTAAAAGAGGGCTGGGAAGGTGGCTCAGTGGTAGAGCACTTGCCTTGCAGGCTCGAGGCCCTGGGTTCGATTCCTCAGCACCACATAAGAAAAAAGCTGGAAGTGGCGCTGTGGCTCAAGTGGTAGAGTGCTAGCCTTGAGCTGAAGAGCTGAGGGACAGCGCCCAGGCCCAGAGTTCAAGCCCCACGACCGGACCCAAAAAAAAAAAAAAAAAAAAAAAAACTTTAAAAGAAAAAGAATACAGTGGCCTCCATATGTTCATGAGTTTATTTACCCAAATCTTTACCATTTAAAATGTTTTCCAGTGGGTCATTTCAGTTGAGCCCAGAAACTACAACTATTTTATTATGAAGAAGCATTAAAGACCATGCTTTTTATTTAATATCTTGAAATCTCTGTTGCTGCCATTATAAACAAAGACTACTAAATTTTCAGTATGATGAAATGTATGTCTTTTTTGTTTTTATTTTTGGAGGTACTAGGAACTCAACTCAAGATGTTATACTTTGGGGCTGGGAAGGTGGCTCAGTGGTAGGGCGCTTGCCTTGCATGCATGAGGCCCTGGGTTCCATTCCTCAGCACCACATAAGCAAAAAGAAAAAAAAGCTGGAAGTGGCGCTATGGCTCAAGTGGTAGAGTGCTAGCCTTGAGCTGAAGAGCTGAGGGACAGCATCCAGGCCCAAAGTTCAGGCCCCACGACTGGACTCCAAAAAAAAAAAGACAAGAGGTTATGCTCTCTAGGACAAGATCCACTATTTGACACTTGAGCCATGCCCCAGCCTTTTTGGTTTGCTTGTTTTTCAGATAGGGTCTTATACTTTTGCCTGGGTGAGCCTTGGCCTAAGAGCCTCCTACCTTTGTCTCTTGAATAGCTGGGACTTGTTTTTCTTCTTTATTTATTTTTTTTTTGGTGGTACTGGAATTAAACTCATGACCTTTTGCTTGCGAGGCTGACACACTGACACTAAACAACACTTCCATCCTTGCTTTTTCATTATTATTATTTTTTCTTTTTTTCTTTTGTCAGTAGTGGGCCTGGGTGCTGTCCCTCAGCTCTTCAGCTCAAGACTAACACTCTACCACTCAAGCCACAGCGCCACTTCTGGCTTTTTTCTTTTTGCTTATGTGGTGCTGAGGAATCGACCCCAGGGCCTCATGCATGCAAGGCAAGCACTCTACCACTGAGCTACCTTCCCAGCCCCTACACTGGTTATTTTTGAGATAGGGTCTCACTTCTTGCTTGGGCATGAACCTGTACCACAATCCACCTGCTTTAGGCATCCCATTGTTGTGTAATCTTTTTTTTTTTTTTTTTGGGTCCGGTTGTGGGGCCTGAGCTCGGCCTGGGTGCTGTCCCTCAGCTCTTCAGCTCAAGGATAGCACTCTACCACTTGAGCCACAGCGCCACTTCCGGCTTTTTTCTTTTTGCTTATGTGGTGCTAAGGAATCGAACCCAGGGCCTCAGGCATGCAAGGCAAGCGCTCTGCCACTGAGCCACCTTCCCAGCCCCTGTTGTGGAATCTTAAGTGCATGTGAATGGAACCTTACAGACATTTCTCCCTGAGCTGGTCTGAAACTATGATCTTCTCAATCTCTGCTTCCCACATAGCTTGAGATGACAGGCATGCACTGCAGCTACTGGTTGAGAAGGGGTTTTCTGAACTTTTCTGCCCAAGCTGGCATTGAACTATAGTCTTGCCAAGTAGTTAGGGTTATAGGTATAAGCCACCAGTGCCCAGCTTGGTTTTCCATTTTTATTCAGCTAGAAAATCCCAACCCCTAATATATGAGTGCCATCTTACCCGCCTTCTGGGAGAAATAAAATCTCTCCATCGTAATTTGTTCCTATTCCATGTATGTATAAGTGAGTGCCTCTTGTGCTGAGAAATTTCTTTTTTGTCAGTAATGGGGCTTGAACTCAGGGCCTGGGCACTGTCCCTGAGCTTTTTCTCTCAAGGCTAGTGTTCTACCAGCCACAGTACCACTTTCGGTTTTCTGGTGGTTAATTGGAGATAAGAGTCTCACAGATGGGGCTGGGAAGGTGGCTCAGTGGTAGAGCGCTTGCCTTGCATGTATGAGGCCCTGGGTTCGATTCCTCAGCACCACATAAGAAAAAGAAAAAAAAAAAAAGAGTCACAGACTTTGCTGCTCAGACTGGCTCTGAACTTTGATCTTCAGATCTCAGCCTCCTGAGTAGCTAGGATTATAGGCATGGGCCACAAGCACCCCGGCTGAGAAATTTCTTTGGTTTATATAAATGTAATCCATTTATTTGTGAGACAGACACTTGACATATAGATATCCCATAAAAAAAAACTAGGGAAAACCCACACTATTCAAACAACTTTAAGAGGTATTTAATCCAGACTTTTAAGTTCGCAGAGAAGGAAACAGGTCAGAGTTGGTGAGAGTTCCTAATAGAGCTGGACCTAGAAGTCATAGTTCCCTTCCTCTAGTATACTTGTTCTTTACAATGCACATTGCCAGAATGACTGGCTCAATTAATCTGAAGGGATTAATTAAAATATAAAGGGGAAAATCCCCTGAGCTATTTTTTTTCCTCTGCTAGAGTGTTTGTCTAATGGATCTGTGAAATGTGAAAGGGGCGAGCATTGGGTTAGAGGCCCAGACACAGTGGTTTCCTTGCTGTAAGCCACTGCTGTCATTTAATATGTTTACACTACATGATTTGAATCCATGAGCCTTGTTTTCTCAAAATTCATTAGGAAGTAACAATATGTTGGGCTGAAATCCTCAAAATTAGTTTGCCATTTTTTATAGTTTTTTTTTTTTTAGTTTGCCATTTTTATTCATGGAAGAGGCTATTGCTTCAAGACTTTATTAATAAATTCTTGGGGACTTTTGAGAGAGTATCTTCATATTTTCAAAAGAAATACTAATATGCTCATTTGTAGGACTTGTATTTTCTGTAGCCACTTACACAAAAAGCTAGTCCCTTCCTATGAAGATATTTGAACATGTTTTTCTTTACTATAGAACCTTTTGCTTTTGGCATCTCTGAAAAAGAAAATTTCTGTGTTAAGTTTCATGTAAAATAAATAGTTTTTTGTGTGAATGCTTCCTTATACAACCTAATGAGATTGGTGTCTTGACCTATTAGAATACTAGCAGATAACTAGATTGGAGACAGCTGGGAATTTTGTGCACCAAGCTATGAGATAAAGATTGACCAGATTTTGCTTGCTTCTCACACAGCTTTCTACAAGTTTTGATCAATGTGAGAAACAGACATAACGATGTGGTTCCTACAATGGCACAAGGAGTGATCGAATACAAGGAGAAGTTTGGGTTTGATCCCTTCATTAGCAGTAACATCCAGTATTTTCTGGATCGATTTTACACCAACCGCATATCTTTCCGCATGCTTATTAACCAGCACAGTAAGTTGGATTTTGAAAAGGTAACTCAGAGTGATTTCTCCCCCCAAAAAATGTTCCTATTGCTTTACATTTAATGTATTATTATACAGACTTTTTTTTTTATGGTCTCAGGGCCTGAATTCTGGGCCTGGGCGCTGTCCCTCAGTTCTTCAGCTCAAGGCTAGCACTCTATCACTGAAGCCACAGCACCACTTTCAGCTTTTTTCTGCTTATGTGGTGTTGAGGAATCAAACCCAGGGCCTCATGCGTGCGAGGCAAGCACTCTACCACTGAGCCACCTTCCCAGCCCCTATACCAAAATTTTTATTGTAGAAATTCCATTTCTAGTTTAGTTTTTCCTCAGTGAACCCTATCTACTAAAAAGCAATTCATATTCTTGATTAAAGTGACCTTTGAAAGCCATTTATGAAGGTCAGAAACAGGACCACTGTCACCCTTTTTAAAAACAGAAATGTGTGACAATATACAAGGGAAAAGAACTTAGATTCTATTCAACTCATCTACTTCAATAACTGCGGTTTCCGTCTAATCTAACCATACATATTTAAGTGCTGGTTTTAATAGCACTGGTTAAGCTTATTCACTTCTGTTTTTCTTCCTCTTGACCAGTTGGAACTTTACTTATATATTGTCCTGATGGCTATATTTATAATGTTTCATAATTTAAAATCTCTCCTATTTTAGTTAAGCAGTTTTGGTGGAGTCTAAGTTATTACCAATTTTTGCTTGATTTAAAAATAAGGAAGCCAGGCAACAGTTGCTCACGCCTGTAATCCTAGCTACTCGGGAGGCTAAGGTCTGAGAATCATGCTTCAATGCCAGCCCTGATGGGAAAGTCTGTGAGACTCTTATCTCCACTAAACTGCCCCCCAAAAAGTGGGAAGTAGAGCTGTTGCTCAAGTGGTAGAGCATTACCCTTAAGCAAAAGAAGCTCAGGAATAGTGTCCAGAGCCTGATTTCAAGCCCCAGGACTGGCACCCCCCCCCCAAAAAAAAAAAACCAAAAAACTAGTATGCCTATAAACATTTGGATTGAGATTGAGTCTTTGAGACTTGTTTTGGCTTTTCATCAGCAATGAACTTTTACAAATCTTGCATAGGATGAAATCACCTGAAAGCTATTTAAAAACTGTATTTGAACATGTCATTGGCACACAATCTCCTTGATGGAGGAATTTTCAAGGCTGCCAGTGAAAGATAGTTCACAGGCCTGTCCACATGGTGCGGGCTTGGTGCTCCTAATGTTTAGCAAATGTTGGAGTAAATATCCAGAGTAGTCCTGAGAAGATGGATAAACTTGGCTAAGGATAAAAGTAAATTTCTTCATCCAAGTCACATTGGCTGGGAGAGAAAGAGTTGGACCCCTGCCATGTGCTCTACTGCTTCTGGATTGTAGCTAATACGTCTTAAAACACATCATTCCTCCTTAGTTGGATGTTGGTGTTGCTCATCCACCAAATGATCTAAGTCATTATGGATGTGAGAATGATTCCTCCAAAGTCAAGATCCTTTTAGGACTTATTAGTCCCTTTCACTGCTTAACCATCCCAGCCTGCTGTGTGTTAATCCTTTCCCTTCTCTTTTGTGTTCATTTAGCTCTTCTCTTTGGCGGTGACACAAACCCAGCTCACCCTAAACACATTGGAAGTATCGATCCCACATGTAATGTGGCTGATGTAGTGAAAGGTAAGGAAACAAATGCTGAGTTGCTGACATCGCATTGTGGTTAATCTGTGTAGTAGACCCAAGCCACTTAATCCAGTTATGAATCTTCTATACAGTTGAAGAAAATAGACATAATTTGGAATGCTCAAAATGGGAATTTTCACTTCATTTGTCAGAGTTGTACTCAGAGTAAATAAATATTCTAAATTTTGACTTACCACGATTATCTGACTATATTGTTTATTATAAAATGAGGCTGGCTGGGTACTGGTGGCTCACGCCTATAATCCTAGCTACTCAGGAGACTGAGATCTGAGGATTGCAGTTGGAAGCCACCCCGTGTAGGAAAGTCCCTGAGCCTCTAATCTCCAGTTAACCACCAGAAAACTGGAAGTGGCTCAAAGTGGTAGAGTGCTAGCCTTGGGTGAACAAGGCTCAGGGATAGCACCAAGGCCCTGAGTTCAAGCCCTACAACTGACACCCCTCCCTGAAAAAAGGGCAGAATTCATGTAATTGTAGAATTTAAACATCTTTCCTTTTTTATCTTGTGCCCATACTGGGGCTAGAACTCAGGGTCATATATTTTTGTTTGGCTTTCTTACTCATGGCTGGTCCTCTGCTACTTGAGCCACACTTCTAGTCCTGAATCTTTTGTTTTCATGCTAGTACTGGGGCTTGAACTCAGGGCCTCATGCTCTTGCTTGACTTTTTTGCTCAAGGCTGGAGCTCTACCATTTGAGCCACAGCTCCACTTGTAGCTTTTTTTCTAGTAAATTGGAGATCAAACGACTTAAGAGACTTTGCTACGCAGGCTGGCTTCACACTGAGATTCTTCGATCTCAGCCTCCTGAGAAGCTAAGATTACAGGCCTGAACCCCCAGGGCCCAGCTAGTGTCCTACATTTTGCTAGTTAGTTGGAGATAGAGTCTCACAGAGATAACTACCTGAGCTACTTTAACCCTCCAGGTCTCAATCTCCTGAGCAGCTAGTATTACAGGCATGAACTACAGGTACCTGGCTCAAAGTCCAGCATCTTTCTATTGTGTACTCATGGTGTTAGAATCTACATAGCATGCGGGCTTAACTAGATTGTGTTTCAGTAGCCTCAGGATACAGTGAACCCAACAGTCATAGATTCCTGGTACCCAGGTACCTTGAATTTGACCAGCAGTTTCCTCATTATCCTTTAACATTAATTGAATCTCCAGAGCCTGCTGGCTGTGGATGATCTACCAGCTTCCTACCCCTCTTGGGTTTGTAGTCAATTGTGGGGCTTGAACTCAGGGCGCTGTCCCTGAGCTTTTTTTTGCTCAAGGCTAGTGCTCTACTGCTTTGAGCCCCAGTTCCACTTTCAGTTTTCTGTTCATTAATTGGAGATAAGAGTTGCGGGCTTTCCTGCCTGGGCTGACTTTGAACCACAATCCTCAGATCTCAGCCTCCTGAGTAGCTAGGATGACAGGCATGAGCCACCAGCACCCGGCTCCCTCCTAAAGGGAGTTTCTTTATGCAGCCTCAGATTCCGAACCTATTCCCCTTTCCCAGATTGGATCTCCTGTAAACGCCTATCTGAAGAGTTTACTTGACCACAACTCTTCCTAGTCTTCATTGAGGACTGTTGCTTGTGCACAGTCATAACTTAGGAAAATCTGTGCAATGTGTTTGTACGTAAATCCAGGGAGGAAGGCCCAGATGTATCTTTGCTAAGCTTGATTGCTGAGCTGTCTTGGCCTCTGTTTAGGTAGGAAGCCTTTATCCATATGACTTCTGTTTTGTGGTGACTCAACTTATGTATTGCACGTGTGCCTTTTCTTTTAAACGTGTTTTGTAACTCACATATGATCTAATGTAGTCCTTGTGTAGATGATTTATAAGTCTTTGGTTTGTTCATTACTTTTTAACTTTTCAGAAACTTACAAACTTGATCTAGACATAATTTTCATCCCACACAATTTACCAATTTAAAACATAGCTGCAGCTCCATGGTTTTCAGTCTATTCAGAGTTGTGCAACCATCACTACCATCCAAATTTAGAATGTTTTCTTTGCTCTCAAAAGACACTGTACCCATTACCAGTTACTCAACAACTGGTCCTCTGACTAGCCCCAGGCATCCACTAGTCCCCATTTGTCTCTGTGTAATTACCCTGTTGAGGACATTTCATGTAAAAATCATACAGTATATGGCCTTTAATGACCAGGTATTTTCACCTAGTATAAGATTCTCAAGGGCTGGGAAGGTGGCTCAGTGGTAGAGCGCTTGCCTTGCATGTCTGAGGCCCTGGGTTCGATTCCTCAGCACCACATAAGCAAAAAGAAAAAAGCCAGAAGTGGTGCTGTGGCTCAAGTGGTAGAGCGCTAGCCCTTGAGCTGAAGAGCTGAGGGACAGTGCCCAAGCCCAGAGTTCAGGCCCCACGACCGGACCCCCCCCCAAAAAAAAAAAGATTCTCAAGTGTCATTCATTTTATAAAAATGTATCAGCACTGCAGTCCTCCTTTATGGCTGAAAAATCACTTTACTTATGTATATAATCCATCATATTCATGAGATGGTGCCCATGTGGGTTGGCTGGGTAACCTTAAACATGGTACATAACATGTTCAGGCCTCACTTTACTGGTAGAATGATGCTTTTGAGGTTTTAGAAGAACTGAACAAGTGAACAGTGAGTATTTGATATTAAACAAATACTAATTTCTAAGTATGAAACTGGTATAGTGTTAATTTATATTATTTTATTTTTGCTGGTCTTGGGGCTTGAACTCATTGCCTGGGCACTGCCCTTAAGCTTCTTTTGCTCACAGTTAGCACTCTACTACTTGAACCACAATGCCACTTCCGGCTTTTTCCGACTCTTTTATTGGAGATAAGAGTGTCACAGACTCTTCTGCCTGGGCTGGCTTCAAACCAGAGCCTCAAATCACATCCTGTTGAGTAGCTAGGATTACAGGCATGAGCCACTGGCACGCTGCGGGTGTTAATTTTTCAGAAGAGTTCTGGCTTCTAGAGAGGTATGTTAAGTTCTACATGTGATTTGAAATGATATGTGGGAGTTGTTTCAAAATTACACAGAGGGTGGGGATGATCAGAGAGCCGGTTCTTGGTGGCAATTATTGAGGCGATTAAGCACACGGGGGTTTGTTGCACTGTGCTTTATAGTGTATGAAATTCTTCATGGGGAACATTTTGGAAACATTTAATCATCTCACTGTCATTTTCAGGGAGATGTTAAGAATGGGTAGATCTTGATATAAGGACTAGGAATTTTATGAAACTCTAACTTTTTCTATAGGATGGAGATTCATTGATGCTAAAGTGAGTCCAAGGCATGGCACTTCAAAGACAAATTGACTCTTAAAACCAAAAGAATCTATTGTTTTGTGGCGTTTATTATTTGTTTTATTCTATGGTGTTTAGTACATATTAATTAACTGGGCTTATCATTGCTGGTACTAATGTGCAAAAATTTTCCAAGCTCTGGTACATCACTCCTTTTACTGACAGAAATTCTATGCCCAAAACAAGATGTAAACTATGCAGAATACTTCAATATATATTTGAAAAAACAAACACACAAAAGCTCAGAAGTTTATTCAGTCTGCCTCTGAGCTGTTTGTGTTAGTCTTTTTTTCTGTCGTTGTGACAAAAATTAACCAACAGAGGAAGTTGATGTAGACTCACCATTTCAAATGTTTCAGCCCTTTGTTGCTTGACCCCTTTATTTTGGACCTATGATGCAACAGAACAAGATTTTTCCCTCAATGACTTAACTTACTTCCATTAGGCCCCGCCTACCACCATCCCCAGTCAGTGTCAGAGTCTGCAAACTCTGCCTTAACACATAACCTTTGGAAGAAGTTTGAAACCCAAACCGTAGCACTACTGTCTTCTTTGTATCTTTCTTTTCTTTCACAATTCAGGATGGGCTGAAAACTCTTCATTTTTTCTTTTTCTGTATGGATTCACAGTTTCTCCCCCCCCCCCCCTCTCTCTCTCTCTCTCTCTCTCTCTCACCTAGTTCCTAGTAGTATGAACAAAGTTTACTTGGAGCTCTGTGTAATCATTCCTATCATTGTTCAGTATAACAAAATACCTGGTGAAGTTCTATCCAATGGCAGTCACGCTCCATTCCTCTCTATAGCTCACAATTCTACTTCCTCTGATAGACCCACAAGGACAGGCACACAAACAGGCACACGTGCACACCTATACATCTTATCCTCACAGTCCGGGGCTAAGGAGAAGGGACTGGCATGCTTTCTGTTCTCCTGAACATCTGTAAGTGTTTTCACCTCTCTGTAACCTCTTCCTTTAATAGGGGGTGGTTTCAGATTTCTAAAGGAAATAAAAGCTGCTATAAAACAACACCTACATCATCAACTTCTGACACCCTTCCTTTTGTAAATCAGACATACCAGTACCAAAGAACACTAAATCACTTGGCTTGTACGTGTTTTCTAGAATACTTTTGTGCAGGGTATATGCTTATCTGGGTCATTTGTTTGTACCCAAACTATCTGCTATCTGTGTAAGTTATACTACTTGCTATAAGTACTTAATGTATTTAAATGTTACATAAGACAAGGAAGATCCCTCCCTCCATTAAAACAAAGTAGAATGCTTAGGAAGACTCAAAGGAAAGTCTTTTAAAAATATAATGAAATTATTGTGGGCAAGAAAATGATTAGAGTATAGGACAGAATATAGATCTTAGAAGGAATCCATTATCAGATTGCTTCACAAGTATCTGTAAGTTTGTAATACTTACCAATAAATAGCAATTGTAATTTATTGATGTGATGTTTATACAAGAAAAATGACCTAGAACACTTAATCATCCAGATGACCAGATTGACAGAAGAATATATTGTATATTTACATGTTCGCTTTAAGGTAATGTTTATGACTTCTCATTTTATCCTACTTTTTTTTTGTTGTTATCCAGTTCTCCTTCCCTCTTGGGCCACTTAAAAGGATTAATAACGTATTTCCCCAAATACAAAAAGCACTCACTAAAAAATATAGAAAATGTGGGAAAAGAGAGAAGAGAAAGTCAGGTGCTGGTGGCTCATGCCTGTTATCCTAGCTAATCAGGAATGAGATCTAAGGATCATAGTTCCAAGCCAGCCTAGGCAAGAACATCCCTAGGACTCTTATCTCCAATTAACCAATAGAAAACCACCAGAAGTGGCTCTGGGGCTCCGAGTGGTAGATCACTGACCTTAAACAAAAAAGCTTAGGGATAGTCCCCAGGCCCCATGTTCAAGCCCCATGACTGACAAGAAAGGTTTGGAGGGGGGATAAAAATGACTTGTTAATGAGAACACTGATTTATGCATTTGAACTTATGCTGTAAATAATCATAGTCTGAAATTAGTATTGTTTATGACCCCATCTCCAGCAGTGCTTACCTCCTGTGACAGTAGTAGTAGCCCAGCTTCTGGATCACACCTGATCTGTGACATTCATAATCTGTATAGTCAAATGATTTTTCCAGTCAATGAAGAATTCACCTTAAATCACCTTCTGTTCCTACCATGGAAAAATGGACTAGGCAATCTAGAAAGAAACCTAATGACCACTCTTCTTCCTGCGACTAAAGCAAATTTTGATAGCCATCTCCCTGCTTTTTTTCCTTTTTTTTTTTTTTTCCAGGGCTGAGAACCGAACCCAGGGCCTTGCGCGCGCCAGGCGGGCGCCCTTCTGCTGGACTAAACCCCCAGCCCCATCCCTGCTTTATTTCCTATGGGAAATAAGCTGTTGCAGCTCAAAAGAAGGCTAAAAGTACAGCACCAGTGGCTGAAAGGCTGAAAAATACCTGTCTCTATCAATGCTAAGGAATGAACCTAGGGCCTTTCACAGGCTATTAAAGTAGTATACCACTTGAGCCATATCTTCCAGTGCTTTAATTTTCATTGTTATAAAGTGTGACTTAGTGGTAGAGTGCTTGCGTAGCATGCATGAAGCCCTGGGTTCTATTCTTTACATAAACAGAAAAGTCTGGGACTGGGTGCTGTGGCTTCAGTATTAGAGTGCTAGCCTTAAGCAAAAGAAGCTCAAGGACAGTGCCCAGGCCCTGAGTTCAGGCCCCAGGACTAGCAAAAAAAAAAAAAGACTTGAAGGTGATGTGCAGAGGGGTTACAGTTATGTAAGTCAGGTAGTGAGTTCTTTTTGGGCAATGTCACTCCTTCCCTCGCTTTCCTAGTTTTTCCTTCCCATGCCCACCCAGAAGTTATATAGTTTATTTTCAATACAATGTCTAGTGGCTTTAATTTTTTATATATAGAATTTTGTTTATTTTACCAGGCTAGTCTTGAACTCATGCTCTTCCACCTCCTCCTAATAACTGGGATTACAAGAGTGCACCACCATACCTGCCTCTTTGTGCCTTCTGCCTGAAAGGCCCTGGAATCCGCATCCCCAACATACCAGAAACAATAAGTAAAATACTCTTCTTAATAACCCCAAGTAATACCAAGGAAAATAATAAATGGACATCAATTTCTTATTCTTCTTAGTAAAGTCTTACCCTACTCCCTTCTGTGTTTTAGAGTAGTTGGCACTTTTATACTGGCTCTTTACCTTTTCCCAACATCCACTGAGACTGGTTAATCTCACTCAACATCTCTGTATCCGGTATTTTGTTTCTCCTTTTGTTTAAGAAACTTAATGTTGAGAGTAAAGATTGTGGATTTTTTTTTTTGGTCAGTTGTGGGGCTTGAACTCAGGAGCTAGACGCTCACTGTCCCTGAGAGTCTTTGTGCTCAAGGCTAGCATTCTACCACTTGGAGCCACAACTCTACTTCCAGTTTTCTCGTGGTTAATTGGATCTCAGGGTCTCACAGACTTTCCTGCCCACACTTGCTTAGAATCACAGTCCTCAGATCTCGCTCTCCTGAGTAGCTAGGATTACAGGCATGAGACACCAGTGCTTGGTAAGGTTCTGGATTTTAATGATAGCTCTACTCATGATTTTTACAGCTATGAAGATGTCCCATGGTTTAAGCATAGTTCAGTGTCCATCCCAAATGGCACATATTCGTCCATGTGCTTCCATCAGCTAACACTGACACCATGCAGATATCTTGAGGGTGGACTACAAGAAAACTTTTATGTCAGAGGGTAGGGACAATATTTTTATTTTTGACTAGACAGTTGTATAAACGTATAAGAGTAGGGTGCATCGTTTATAACATGAATTGAATGTTCAGAACCCTGAAGCATGCCTCCTTGTGGCTTATTTAGCACATTAATATCTACCTTTACACATCTGCAAATTATAGACTCAGGGTAGTAAATGCTAGAATTAGTGTTCTAAAGCAGGTCCTATTATCCTTTGGGAGGGGCCTTCCTTTGTGACCGGTTTCCCTCCTTTCTTTGTGAGAAACCAGGAAATCAAATGGAAAATCCTGCGGTAAGATCATTTTAAAGGTACAAGCTTAAATACTTGGTACAAAAGTCTGCTCTCATGGTGACGATGTTAACTTGCTGGTGTTGCTCCTATATGCTATTATTGCTTAGCATAATAGCATACAAATGGTCTCCTGAGAGCATGACATTATTCTGGTTCAGAAATAATGTCTTATTCTCTCACTTCGGGCTCTTCAGGTTGCCAGGTACAGAGATTCCCTCATTCAGGCTAGTTTCAGAAACAGATTGACTAAAAGATCATAGTAGGTCCCTTGACAGTTGGTGCTGTAGATATTAGAGTTGGGAACCAGAAAGCAAAATTGAGTGTCTTGCACCTGCCAAGTCATGGCCTCTCTACCTTTCTCTGCCTGCTCCAGCTTCTCATTTTTGTCTGTAGCTTGGCTGACTTGACTGCAGCCTGTTTGTGATAACTTTCAGCAAGCCCTTTAGGCTTCTGTCCTGCCTGATCATCCTCATCCTAAAAGTCTAAACGATGTGTTTAACTAGCTGTGGTTGTTTGTTTTGTTTTTGGCCTGTGACTACAAGTTTTAGGATTCTTCACTGCTCTTACATAAGGGGTTCTGCTCCTACCTTTGCACCAATGATAGAGACATTAGACTAACTCTAACAAGATAAAACAGTGAAGGATAGCAAAGACATAACAGTAGCTGGTCACCAGTGGCCCACGCCTGTAATCCTAGCTACTCGGGAAGCTGAGATCTGAGGATCAGGGTTCAAAGTCAGCTGGGGCAGGAAAGTCTGTGAGACTCTTATCTCCAATTAACCACTACAAAGCTGGAAGTAGAGCTGTGGCTCTAGTGGTACAGTGGTAGCCTTGAGCAAAAAAAGCTCAGAGACAATACCTTAGGTTCTGAGTTCAATCCCCAGGACCCGTACCCAAAAAACAAAAGCAAGAAAACAACAACAACAAAAACAGCAGTAAGAAGGAAAGATAATTTTGGAAAGCATTGATCAATGTGAGCTTGAAGAGCTTTAAGAAGCGGGTAGTTTCTTCCAGGACTCCACTCTCTTCCACACATTGTACATATGTAGTATATTTCAGTGCTATCACAATCATGCCAATGAGAAAGCTAATGCTCTGTGGAATTAGCACATTTGGTAGATTTAGTTTCTCTTCCTGTTTTCTATTGAAAGGAAGTTCCATATTTGAATAGCTTTATTCTATATCTGGAGGAGCTGTGTTGTATTATCTTTGTATATAGATAGCAAAGCTCTGGTATCTTTTTAAATTCATTTTTTTGGTGTGTTTGCTAATCCTAGGGCTTGAACTCAGGGCCTTGGCACTGTCCCTGAGCTGCTTTTGCTCGAGACTAGCAATCTACCAATTGAGCCACAGTGCCACTTCCAGCTTTTTCTGAGTAGTTTATAGGACATAAGAGTCTCACAGACTTTTGTGCCCCTACTGACTTTGAACCTTGATCCTCAGATCTCTGCTTCCCTAGTAGCTGGAATAATAAGCGTGAACCACTAGCACTGCAAAGTACTGTTTTTCAGTTGTATTATTTGTAATTTTGGAAGTTCGTGATGGGCTGCGTGCTCTCACGTCACTAGGTGGAGATGTAGCATTGTTTGGTGGTATGGCCAATGCAAAAGGAAGGAGTCTTGATTTCTCATTTTATGAAGTATTTTTGAAGGATAATTGTTAAGGTTTATTACTGCCTAGAAAAAGAAACTTACACATCTAGTATAATTTAAAATTCTTTTTTCAGGGTTAAAATTCAGTATCACTTTAATATCTATTTGCCACTGATAAGTGGGTGTATAATTTATGAAATCAAGGAATATCCATTGAACATCTAACCAGGCATTATACTGAGTTCTGGATATAATAAAGAAGTGTAGGACACAAATCCGGACGTCAGATTGATTTTAAGGTTTTTGTTGTTGTGATTCTTTTTTTCTTTTTCTTTTTTTTCATATTAATATAAAGTAGCAATTTATTGCTTTTTTAAAATACATGGCAGTAAGCACATACTTTTGGATTAAGGAGGCCAGAAATTTTCATTTCCTTTTTCCTGTCTTCTCTCCCCACTTCTCTCTCTCCTCTCTCCTCTCTCCTCCCCCCCATAGTTTACAGTTCAAGAGAAAATGTAATGTGTCACGAGGTATTTTTGCTTTTTCTCAGCCCCAGCCTGTTAGCTTTAGCTAATGTGAAGGACATTTTAAAGTGATGTTGGTGGTTCCAATAACGGAAATTGTATGTCTCATGAAAACCCAGGCATTGAGCAAGTCCGTATTGATGTTTCATTTACAGATAACTTCCAAATCATAAGACCGATTGCAGTATTTTTTATAATTACAGGTGTATCCTCCCTGCAATTTAGTCAGACAACATGAGGTTCACAAGTCTTGAATTTATGAATTTTCATGAAAAATACCTTTTAGCAATACTTGAAAGTTAAACTGTGTACTTGCTGCAAAACTAGCTATATTGTGACTAACCTCATTTTGACATAGTTGTGAATACTAAGACTTTAAGGAACTAGACACTGGTGTCCCATACCTGTAATTTTAGTTACTCAGGAGGCTGATATCTAAGGATCACAGTTTGAAGCCAGCCCAGGCAGGAAAATCTGTGAGATTCCTGTCTCCACCAAAAAGCTGGCAGTGGAGCTATAAATGGTTCAGCATTGAGTAAAAGAGCTAAGCTAAGGGATAGAGAGACCAGGCTCTGAGTTTGAGTCCTAGTACTGGCGTACACACACACACACACATGCACACACACACACACATACACACACACACACACACACACACACAAAGGAAAAAATTTTTTAGTCATAGTAATACAGTAAAGCCTAAAGGCTATGTTTTAAAAGAGGTAGTTGGTTCATTGTAAAGCTCTTGTTTTAGACAATTTGCCTTTGTTACTTTACATGTTTGTATCTATGTCATTGGTGTATAAAAGCTAAACTTTTCTTTCTTATAGATGCATATGAAACTGCCAAGATGCTATGTGAGCAGTATTACATGGTGGCTCCAGAGCTAGAAGTTGAAGAATTCAATGGTAAAAGAAAATTGATTCTCACCTTAAATCCAAAGTATCTAACTAAAAACTGATTTTTCTCCAAGCTGTATTTCGATGAGAATCCTTCATATGCTGGATTTTTTTCCTGCCAATCCTGGGACTTGAACTCAGGGCCTAGACACTGTCCCTGAACCTCTCTGTGCTCAAGGCTAATACTCTACCACTTGAGCCACAGCGTCACTTCTGGCTTTTTTGTTTTATGTGGTACTGAGAAATTGAACCCAAGGCTTCTTGCATGCTAGGCAAGCACTCTACCAACTAAGCTACATTCCCAGCCCTGGGTTTTTTCATCTTTATAATCCTTTAAAAAAAACCTTTGTATTCTTTTGGTCAACTGGGAATATTATTGTAAGTTTTTATACAGGAATGTTTAATGAATTAGACCGCCAAGTTCTTGGAGCAGGAGTAATCAAGGAAAGAGGTCATGAAACCTATAGACAGTTTTCAAAATAACAACTGCAATCAGTCACTAAATGTGGAAAACTGTTTAACTTTACTAATTAAAGAGGTGTAGGCAGTCAGGTGCCCGTAGCTCGCGTCTGCATTGCTAGCTACTCAGGAGACTGAGATCTGAGGATCACACAGTTCAAAGCCAGCCCGGGCAGGAAAGTCTATACAACTCTTATCTCCAGTTAACCACTAGAAAACCAGAAGTGACACTGTGGCTCAAGTGGTAGAGTGCTTGCCTTGAGCTGAAGAGCTCAGGGACAGCACCTGGCCTAGAGTTCAAGTTCCACAACTGACCAAAAAAACAAAAGAGGTGTAGGCAAAACCAAAAATGTCACTTTTGTCTTTTAGAATGACAGTGATTAAAGCATTTTAATGTTTTCAGGTGAGGCATGATACTTTTAGTCTTACGAGACTAAAGAAGCAGGCGGAGAGATTGAACGCACAGTAGTGTGGGGCTACCCTAAAGCAACAGAGCAGGACCTCATCTCAAAACTAAAATGCTTTAATGCTTTGAATTTATGCCCAGAAAAAATACTATCACCAGCATATGTATTTCTTATATAAGTATACATTGATGCCGCTTTTGTCAAAAATGCTGGCGATGTCTCTTGTCTGACTCAGTAAATTAAACTAATAATGACATACTTCTTTGGTCTAGTATATTAAACTTAAATATATTTTAAGAAAATAGAGATGGTTGTAGTGAATGATGATCATAGGAGTTTTCTTCAAGTTTTGAAAAGGTCATAAGCAGCCCTTTTCCCACAATACACAATGTTGGGAAAATGGAGAACGGAAAAGGAATAGGCCAGACTCCATCATCAACAGGCAGGGAATTTTTATTTGAGGAACAGCGAGGGGCGCAGACCTTCCTGCAGGTCTGGAGGTTGTTCCAGAGAGTTGGGACAGGAGCTGGTTTTTTCTATGAGGTCTGAGCAAGGAGGCAGAGGTGAATTAAAAAGCCGCTAGGTCAAGGGAGGTGGGGGCTTTTCAGTTGGGTCCACAATGGGATGTTTACAGCTGGGCTCAGGTGGATTGCCCTGTCTGCACTTCAGACAAGTTCGCACATACCTGGGATTCTGCCTGGCATCTATATAGGCCTGGGACAATAGGGTAGGGATCAATCCTTCACACAAATATTTAAATTTCATGATAGGCATAAAATAGAATATGATGTGGCATTCCCAGTAACAATGTACATAGTCTAGATAGAGGAAAATGAATTATGTTCACATTCCCCAACTACCAGGAGAAAAATATTTTACTTAGTAAAGATCTTTGCCCCCTTTATCTGCAAGTACCTTTGCCATCTGGATATATAGGTCAAAGAAAAATGTACTCTTGTCATTGTTCTTGAAGAAAGGCAGTAAAAAAAAATCAATTCCTGGGGCTGGGAAGATGGCTCAGTGGTAGAGCGCTTGCCTTGCATGCTCAAGGCCCTGGGTTCGATTCTTCAGCACCACATAAGCAAAAAGAAAAAAGCCGGAAGTGGTGCTATGGCTCAAGTGGTAGAGTGCTAGCCTTGAGCTGAAGAGCTGAGGGACAGCGCCCAAGCGCAGAGTTCAGGCCCCACGACCGGACCCCCCCCAAAAAAAAAAAATCAATTCCAATTCTCCTTTAAATGAGAGATGTGACTTACATTGCTGTGACACCAAACAACTTAATTTTTTATCTATCTATCTATCTATCTATCTACTGTCAGTTGTGGGGCTTGAACTCTGAGCCTGGACGCTGTCCCTGAGCTCTTAGGCTCAAGGCGAGCCCTCTACCTCTTGAGCCACAGCGCTTGGCGTTGGTTTTCTGGTGATTATTTGGAGATAAGAGTCTCACGGACTTTTCCTGCTCAGGCTGGCTTTGAACCATGATCCTCAGATCTCAGCCTCCTGAGTAGCTAGGATTACAGTCATGAGCCACTGGCTCATGGCCTTAATTTTTTAAAATGGAAATTTAAAAAAAAAGGTTTTAAAAGAATATTGAGAGCCAGATGCCAGTGGCTCACACTTTTAATCCTAACTATTCAGTAGGCTGAGCTCTAAGGATCACAATTTGAAGTAAGTCTAGGCAGAAAAGTCCATGAGACTTTTATCTCCAGTTAAGCACCAAAAAGCTGCCAGTAGAGCTGTAACTCAAGTTGCTAGCTTTGGGCAGAAAACCTAAGGAAGAGTGCATAGGCCCTGAAGTTCAAGCCCTAGTACTGGTGCAAAAAAGAAAGAATATCTTACGATAAAATATGAAAAGACTTTAGCGGTGCCCAGTGGCTCACACTTGTAATCCTATCTACTCAGGAGGCTGAGATCAAAGGATCACAGTTCAAAGCCAGCCAGGGCAGAAAAGTTTGTGAGACTCTTTATTGCCAATAAACCACTCAAAAAACCAGAAATGGTGCTGTGACTCAAGTGGTAGAGCACTTGCCTTGAGCTGAAGAGCTCAGGGACAGTGCCCAGGCCCGGTGTTCAAGCCCCATGACTGACAAAAAAAAGGCTTTATGGGCTGGGAAGGTGGCTCAGTGGTAGAGCGCTTGCCTTGCATGCTTGAGGCCCTGGGTTTGATTCCTTAGCACCACATAAGCAGGGGGAAAAAAAGCCGGAAGTGGCGCTGTGGCTCAAGTGGTAGAGCGCTAGCCTTGAGCTGAAGAGCTGAGGGACAGCGCCCAGGCCCAGAGTTCAGGCCCCACGACTGGACCAAAAACAAAAACAAAAAAAGGCTTTAGGCTACTGTTAAAGGACAGTTGTTCCTGCTGTCTACATGAACGTATGAAATCAGAGCTGTTTCCAAAATCTATTGGGTTCTTTCAGAATAATTGTGCTTTCATTTTGAGTGGGTTTGGCTTGGATATTCCTGATTGGAAATGTCTTAACATTCTACTTCTTCCTATTGGCTAGATGGAACTTGACTTAATCATCCAGATTTTAGTGTTGCTCAAACAATGGAATTTAAAAGGGCAAGGGCAATGAATGGCTCTTTCCTGCTTGGTGCATGGCAGCCTTACTCACCCTCCAGCCCAAGCAGCCGGTCTGATCTTGCTGTCCCAGAGCTTAGCTGTGTCAGCACATTCCTCCCAACTGGCTGCCATGCTCAGCAGCTCACCCACCATCACCAGAGCTTTACAACTCTTTTTGACATTATCACAAAAGAATGAAGGCCCTTTTCCCATCACTAAAAGAAATGAATGCTGGTGTTTATAGGCAATGTCTAGTTCTCTATTGCCTTGGGTAATATAGTTATGATTGACATTAATGATTTCTTGAGTGCCAGAGCTCTTTTTGAGCATGGTTAAAGCATATGTTTTAGCCAGGTGCCAGTGGCTCATGCCTGTAATCCTAGCTACTCAGGAGGCTGAGATCTGAAGATCGTGGTTCAAAGCCAGTCCAGGCAGGAACGTCTGTGAAACTCATCTCCAATTAACCACCAGAAAACTGGAAGTGGCGCTGTGGCTCAAGTGGTAGAGCACTCACCTTGAGCTGAAGAGCTGAGGGATAGTGCCCAGGTCCAGAGTGCAAGCCCTACCACTCCCCACCAAAAAAAAGAATGTGCTTTAGCTCTAATGAGCTCCTTGTTAGGCATACAGGTCAGAAGTTGATCTGGAGCACTTTAAGTAGAGACTTTTGTATTAGTGTTAGTGTGTGTGTGTGTGTGTGTGTGTGTGCGCGCGCATGTGTGTGTGCATGCGTGTGTGAGCATGTGCTTCCCCCAGTGTAAGAGCTGATCCCATGTTCTAGGGGGGAGTCAAACCCAGATTCATGTGGGTACATTTTAGGAGTTCTTTTTGTGTGTGTCAGTCCTGGAACTTGAACTCAGGGCCTGGACTCTGTACCTAATCATCTTTTGCTCAAGGCTAGTAGTGTTCAACCACTTCTGGCTTTTTGGTAGTTTAATGGAGATAAGAGTCTCATGGACTTTCTTTCCTGGGTTGGCTTCAAACCACAATCCTCAGATCTCAGCTGCCTGAGTATCCATATTGAATACTTTAAGTGGCCCCATACACAATTCAGAAGTCATTACCGAGAGCTTTGTTAACACTGAGAAATTAACTTTTAGTAATGGCAACTATAGTCAACATGGACTGATTATTTACTATGTGGAAGGCTCTGTGTATACTAGTTTAATGACTGTTATCTCATTTAATCTTTATATGTACCTGATGAAATATGTACGGAGCCCATTTCAGAGATGCAGCATTGAGGCCCAGATGAGTTAAATACTTACTGTAGTTATAAATTGGCAGCCAGGTCTTAATCCCAGTGTTGATTTTGAACCGTACTCTATATTGTTTTTAATAGTCTTTATTGCATTGACTTTGAGAATCAATTAACCAACTTTAACCGCACTTCTACTTCTTTTCTTTTATATGCATTTTGTTTTCCTTCTTAGCTTCTAGTTTCTGTTTTTCATTCTTATTAGAAAACTTCCTGAAAGTAACTTTCTTTATGTAGTATTCTGTTGACATTTGTTAAATGTTGTTTTAGCTAATGATATTTGGGGCAACCCACTGTGCAAAATAGAAACTTTATTATTTTGTACATCTTAAGCATGGAAATGTAGACCATTTTTTCCATTGACTTTTAAAATGTACTATTAGGTGGAAAATTCACATTCAGTGTCTTATTTTAGAAAATCAACAAACATCACTTAAGCAGACATTACTTAAAAGCCACTAGACCCAGGATAAGGGAAGAGTTATGGACAAAAATATTTGACTTGGTTTTAAAAGAAGGAAAGAAGTGTAAACTATAATATTCTCAAAGAAAAGTGCAAATAATTGAGCAAGACTTCAGATGGCTTCTAGAGAATGTTATTTGAACTTTAAAAAAGCACCATAAAAGGTTTTTTTCATTTCTTTAAAATTTAGAGTAAAAAGGTTGGATTCAGAGGCTGTTTATATAAATAGACATGTCTTTTGGCACAAGATAGACCAGATTAAGCACTCTGCTTGCTCCACTGAAATAACAATAAAAGAATCCAGAGAAACCCAGCAATGGAAACTAGGTAGAACTCAGCAGTGGATAGTTGTTTTAGTCCCTTCAGGTTGCTGTCATGAAAATTACCAAAGAGGGGCTAGGAAGGTGGCTAAGTGGTAGAGCGCTTGCCTTGCATGCATGAGGCCCTGAGTTCGATTCCTCAGCACCACATAAGAAAAAAGCCGGAAGTGGCGCTGTGGCTCAAGTGGTAGAGTGCTAGCCTTGAGCTGAAGAGCTGAGGGACAGTGCCCAGGCCCAGAGTTCAGGCCCCACGACTGGACCCAAAAGAAAAAAGAAAAAAAGAAAATTACCAAAGGTTAGGTGGCTTAAACAATAGACATTTGTTTCTCATAGTTCTGGTAGCTAGGAAGTCCAAGACTGTAGTGCATGAAGCCCTGAGTTTGATACTTTGCCCCAAATAAGCTTTTGAGCCAGTTATATTAGTCAGATTTCTGTTGCTGTAACAATATACCTGAGATAAAGGAGGGAAGATTTCTTTTTGGCTCATGATTTCAGAGGTTTCAGTCCAAGGTACTTGGTTCCATTGTTTTCGGGCTTTGTAGCAAGGCACTATATATATTGGCAGGGAGTGCATGGTGGAGTAATGTTGCGTTACCTCGTGGTGGCCAGGAAGCAAAGAGAAAAGGGAGAAAAGGCCAGGCTTCTGATATCCCCCTAAAGGAGATACTCCTAATGGCCTAACTGACTCCTACTAGGCTTCACCTCCTAAAGATTCTACTATCTTCCCATAGCCAGCAGACATACTTTTAACACATAGCCTTTGGAAAACATTAGATATCCAAACCATAGCACCAAATGCCCAGTTTCATAATCACTTATGTTACCAGAGTCACAGTCTTTCCAAAGCCTGTTTGTTCCCATGTAACACTTCCCACCCTATGAACCACGAAGAATTGCCATGAGGATTCAATTGGATAATATATGTAAAGGATTAAGAACCAGATCAATGTTAGCTCTAATTTCTTACGTTCATGTAGTTTCAGTCTCTTAAGTCATGTCAGGTCATGAAGAGGGGGAAGAACTGTTTCTGAGCATCTTTTCTCACACTATTCTTAGTGCTTGACATAGGATTCAGTTTCTTAGATTTTCCTCAGTTCTCTGACGCTCAGAGAAAAATTACTACAGGTCTTCAGAGGTTAGTTGCTAGTAGAAAGTTATGTGAGCCTTACATTCTACTCTACAATATGCCCTGTTTACAATAATTCAACAAAGTTTAATACTGCTTGTGTTATTTTTCTGCTCCTGTGACAAAATGCCTGAAAAAAAAAACTTAAGGAGAGAATGGGCTATCTATAGGCTCATGGATTCATTCTGTGGTCGACTGGCTCCATTGTTCTAAGGCAAGAAACACACTGTAAGACAGAGGAGGCAAAGAAAGGGACGGTGACAAGACATACAGGTGAAGGGCATGCCCTCCCCCGCCCCACTCCCAGCGACCTACTTCCTCTGACTGGCCCTCACCTCCTAGTTTCTACTACTTCCCAATCATCCTATTGAATTGTGAATCCACCAATAGATTAATCATTGAGTAGGTCAGGGCTCTTACCATCCAATCACTCCCCAAAGCCCATTAGCTAGCAACTGGTTAAGCCTTTTAACACAGGAATCTTCCTAGACATTGCAGATTCAAACCATTACATTGCTGTTAAGTCTGATTCACCAGCCTCTCTCCTCTGGTGACTCATATCCCTACATATGACCATTGGGGTCAGTAATGAAGGTGTCCTTCTAATTGAAAAATGCCAAGTAACATTTAGGTATCCTATATTTATCTTCACATCATAGCATAGATGTTAATGTTCTTATTTTGTTCAGCTAAGTTCCAAAGAGCTGGAATGATTTGTCCAAGCTCACAAAACTGGTAAATTAAGGAACTGGATTTCACCCCAAGTTTATTTGATTTGGAAGCGTATGTTTTCCCTCAGTCTTGCCATTGGAGATAAGACCCTTGTATTATTTTTTATAGAGTTGTGTTTTATATACTTGGAAAATAGAAGATGAACATCATTCTGACTTTTAGTTTGGGTACTATTCATTGATGGTTTTGTCTCTGTTTGCAGCCAAAGCACCAGACAAACCTATTCAAGTAGTTTATGTGCCCTCCCATCTGTTTCACATGCTATTTGAGTTGTTCAAGGTAAGTGGAATTTAAAAACATGGAACAAAGTCTTCATTTTAAATTACTTCGATTCAGGGCATAATGGATTCATTAGATTAGCATAAGAAAAAGGTTTTGCATAACCATTTTAAAAATTCTATTTCTGATATCCTGTGGGTTTTTTTATAATTTGTACACTGTGAGATGAAAAATTGCTGTGTACAGTATAGTTTTCCTGAATATTAGTACATACTGATTTCGAAACTTAATTGTACTTTAGTGACTTTACATCAGATCCATACTGTTTTTCTTCAGTTATGAGATGAGAGATGCTTTTCAGTTTCCAAATCTGGCAAAGGCATTATAGGTGGGCGTCAGACCAAAATAAAACTGTGTTTATACAGATGTATGCTACTGAGCATTAGCTGTGATCATGCATTAGTAGCTGTTCTTACCCTCAAAGATCCTGTGGCCATTTTGCATGTTTGAGTCAATTTACAATCTCTGACAGAGGCAAATCTGAAGAGAAAGCTGTGGATGGCCTGTACCCAAAAGGACAAAAACAAAAGCCCCAATTCTGCTAGGCTCCAATGGCTCGTTCCTGTAATCCTAGCTACTCTGAGATCTGTGGATTGTGGTTCAAAGCCATCCAGGTCAGGGAAGTCAGTGAGACTTCTGTTTCCACTAAACTACAAACAAAAAAAAGCTGGAAGTAGAGCTGTGACGCTCAAGTGGTAGAGCACTAGCTTTGAGCACCAAAGTTCAGGAACAGCACCCAAGCCCTGAGTTCAAGCCCCATCATCAGCAAAAAAAAAAAAAAAAAGACAAATGTCTTCTTCAGATTCTCTATAGACTAAGCTATTGCTTTTGTTTCCTAGTAGCTAATGTTGTTAGCAGTTTTAAGGCATTTGAGCTAAAATTTTATTTCTTCCATTGTGGAAAACACTACATTGAACATCTGAAAAATCAGTTATGCTTATTTGCTTCCAAAAATTAGAACATTACTGATGTAAAACTATAGAATAGAGATGGCCATTCAATTGTGAAAATTCCCTTCCACAGCTGTGGGGTTTCTCCACATTTCTCTGTAACTAATATTTCTTGCACATTTCTCAGCCAAATGATTAATTTTCTGTGGGAAGCATGAATGTTTTCCATTTTTCTGCCATCTTTAGAGGAAAGGTGCTTTATAAATGGCAGACTGACAAATAGGATTTCAAGTGCACACATCAGCTTCTGCAGCCTCATTACATGTGATTAAAAAAATTCCTCTAAGTTGAGTTGAATAATTTTAGAAGTCTAAAGCAAAAATAAAGGAAGCAAGGAAAGAAAAATAAATATTGAGCATGTTGGATAGGGCTAAAAACTATATGAAAATTTTTTTTCCTTGATCTGAACTCATTTAGCTAAGCTCCTTAGGGGGAAAATGCATCTACATCCAGCTAATATTGGCCCACAAAAAATTGTTGTGTTCCTTTCTTTTTTACAATTGTAGTTTGTCGGGTGGAGATATAGTTCAGTGGTGTAGGGTATGTGTGTATTTAGTATGTGTAAGGTTCTGGGGTCAACACCAAAATTAATTAACTAATTAAATAGTGGCTTATGAGTCAGCAGTGTGTGTGTGTGTGAGTGTGTGTGTGTGTGTGTGTGTGTGTGTGTGTGTGTGTGTGTGTGTGTTTAAAGACAGTCTTACAATTTCAGAACTCAATGAGGGCAACAGTCGAATTATATGAAGACCGAAAAGAGGGTTACCCAGCTGTGAAAACTCTTGTTACTTTGGGTAAAGAAGACTTGTCTATCAAGGTAACTGCTTTATATTTACGTATATACTTTATCAATGTTGAGACATTGAGAGATCAAAGGGAGAGAAGAAAACTGACAGTTACTATATTATCTATATGTATAGCCATGTAACAGTGTTTCAGTCAGTCATGAGTTGACTATATATGATGATGGTCCTATAAGATTACATTGCTTAGTGACACAGTAACCAGCCTGGTTGTATAAACACACTCTATGATGCTTGTGTGATAAAACTGCCTAATGAAGCAATTCATAGGCTATATCCTTATGGTCAAGTGACATATGAAAGCACCATGTTGCATTCTTAGCTTAAGTTATCCTATTTAAACTTCATTGAGCAAGACTTCAACCCGAAGCCTGCTGGATCCTGCTTCACTGGTCTACCTCCTTTGTTGTACACTGTTCCCAAAGAAGCCACATTTCAGTAGCTCCTACTATGTTTTAGAGCATTCTAGCATGTGATTTACTTAATGAACTCATTGCCTCCCACTAAATATAGATTGACTTCTTTTTTTAAAATGTTCGTCTATTTGTACACTGCAGATAAGTGATCAAGGTGGTGGAGTTCCACTTCGAAAAATAGATCGCCTGTTTAATTACATGTACTCCACTGCTCCTCGACCTAGTCTGGAGCCTTCAAGAGCGGCTCCCTTGGTAAGCATTACAAACTACTGCTGAAGAAAACGACCTTGCCTTAATAGAAGGATGGACTGGCCTAGCTTTCTGGATTGTTAGGCTAGAATCACTGAATTAGGGTGCTTCCCCATATGGTTTGGAGAAAAGGGAGATTTTTTGTTGTTGTTTGTTAGTTATGGGGATTGAACTCTGGGCCTGGGTGCTGTCCCTGAGCTCTACCACTTGAGCCACAGCACCACTTAGGTTTTCTGGTTATTAATTGGAA
This sequence comes from Dipodomys spectabilis, assembly GCF_019054845.1. Classification (NCBI taxonomy): domain Eukaryota; kingdom Metazoa; phylum Chordata; class Mammalia; order Rodentia; family Heteromyidae; genus Dipodomys; species Dipodomys spectabilis. Next base: position 1,424,491 of record NW_024871203.1, on the reverse strand, counting down.
ATAAGAGTCTCACAGACTTTCCTGCCTGGGCTGGCTTTGAACCACAATCGTCAGATTTCAGCCTCCTGAGTAGCTAGGATTTCAGGCATGAGCCACTGGCACCTGGCAAAAGGGGAGATTTTTACCTTGGCCTCTTTTCCCTTCCCCTCCCTGCTCCCCCCCCTTCTTCCTTCCTCCCCTCCCCTTCCCCTTCTCTTCCCTCCTTTTCCTCCTTCCTTCCTTGTCCCAGTACTAGGGCTTGAACTCAAGGCCTAGGCACTGTCCCTTAGCTTATTTGCTTAAGACTGATGCTCTGCTGTTTGAGCCACAGCCCTACTTCCAACTTTTTTGCTAGTTAATTGGAGACAAGAGTGTCATGCATGGACTTTTGTACCTTGGCTGGCTTTGAAACACAGTCCTAAGATCTCAGCTTCCGGAGTAGCTAGGATTACAAGTGTGAGCCACCACTACCTGGCTATCACTACATTCTTCATGAGTCCTTTGGCCCTAGATTGCTACATACTTTGATGTCACATCCCATAGATGTTCAACTTATCCAAAGCTTTGAATATCTACAATATAGTTTGTTTATATACTTAGAATGTTTAATTATGAAAACATTAAAAATTTCTTATTACGTTGTAATCCTAGCTGCACAGGAGGCTGAGATCTGAGGATCATGGTTTGAAGCCAGACTGGGCAGGAAAGTCTGTGAGACTCTTATCTACAGTTAACCACCAGATAACTGGAAGTGGCGCTGTGGCTCAAAGTGGTAGAGCACTATGCCTTTAAGCAAAAATGCTCAAGAATAGCAGCCAAGCCCTGAGTTCAAGCTCCATGACCAACCAAAAAAAAAGTTTCCAGCTGGGAATGTGTCTTAGTGGTAAATTACTTGCCTAGCATGCATGAAGCCCTGGATTCAATTCCTCAGTATCACATAAACAGAAAAAGCCAGAATTGGCGCTGTGGCTCAAGTTGTAGAGTGGTAGCTTTGAGCAAAAGAAGCTCAGAGACAGTGCCCAGGCCCTGAGTTCAAGCCCCAGGACTGGCAAGAAAAAATTCCTATTAAATCACCTAAGCACAAAACGTATAAGTGATATATAAATTTTCCAGGTCTTTTCTGTAACATTTGGAACTACCCTTCATCACTATTAAGGTAGTCAGAAAAACCTCTGGTTAAGATAGTAGCGTGTATGCCGGGCGCTGGTGGCTCACGCCTGTAATCCTAGCTACTCAGGAGGCTGAGATCTGAGGATCGTGGTTCAAAGCCAGCCCGGGCAGGAGAGACCATGAGACTCCTATCTCCAATAAACCACCAGAAAACCGGAAGTGGCGCTGTAGCTCAAGTGGTAGAGCGCTCGCCTTGAGCTGAAGAGCTGAGGGACAGCGCCCAGGCCCAGAGTTCAAGCCCCACGACCGACAAAAAAAAAAAAAAAAAAAAAGATAGTAGCGTGTAGATCCAATAGGACCATCCTTTCTTCCCCTGCTGAGTGAGTCTAATTGACAAACAACAATTGAACTCTTTGTCATTAAACACAGCAACATATTTATCAGTTGACAAAACAGTTCAAGATATATATTAAATTTCATCTTAAAGTCTTACCTGGCTGATAAACATATAAGGTCGTCTTATGTGTATGAATAAAAACACTTTGCATCATTTATTCAACGCAGAGTTAACTCAGCATGTAGAAAACAGAGAGAAGGGCTGGGAAGGTGGCTCAGTGGTAAAGCGCTTGCCTTGCATGCCTGAGGCCCTGGGTTCGATTCCTCAGCACCACATAAGAAAAAAGCCGGAAGTGGCGCTGTGGCTCAAGTGGTAGAGCACTAGCCTTGAATTGAAGAGCTGAGGGACAGTGCCCAGGCCCAGAGTTCAGGCTCCACGACCGGACCCAAAAAAAAAAAAAAAAAAAGAAAACAGAGAGAAAATAATTTTTATAGAGATTCAAAAAAATTTGCAAAAGATCAACTTGCCTGAACAGCATCTAGTACCTATTTAAATAAACACAGAAAAAGAAGCTGCTGGAAACAAATCCAGTGTTTTTTCAAGTTGTTCATAAAGAGAATAAGGCTTGCATATTCCAGATCTTAAAAAGGCATCCTGAGGGTAGCTGTTATGTCAATGTTTTCTTTATGAAAAATTGAAGTAAGACACCTTTCAATGTATTCACATTTCTACTATTTAGATGAGGAAATGCGATTATTAGTACTTTGTCCATGGTCACTCAACTGACTCAGGTTAGGGTGTGTGCTGGTTATGTCTGAAATCTTTTCCATATATAGGGTGTTTTCTCTTTCTGAACAAATGCTTCCCCTAGCATCTCCCCCAGTTTGTAAACTGCCCTCAGCTTTCAAGTGAGTGCTGGATATATGCTACTAGAAAGCATACTTTCCTCTCCAAACATCTTAGAAACTTACACCTCTGTAACTTGATACATGCATTTCTTTTTTGAAAATGGCCACCCAGCTAATTCCTTTTGGTCCATAGAAACACTGGGAAACCTTTCCTCAACATTGCCACACCCAAAGTAGAGACCTTTGTGCTGTGTTCCTTGGGGCTCTAGGTTTTCCTGTTTCCTCACAGGTGTTTCTGTGTCCTCTGCTGTTTCCCGCTAGACCTAGAATTCACTTGCTCTTTTCCTGAGATTCACTGATTTCACTTCAATCACTACTGTGGATAGCTCATCTTTCCTGCTGGCCATATTTCGGCTAATCTTAAGGCCCTTCAATGATGGGGGCCTGTATCCTGTCACCCCCACTCTTTCAGTTAGGCTTAACCTTGAAGGTCTCCAAAGGAGATGTTAGAAAATAGTAGAAATCCTCATACCTCTTTAAACTTGCTGCTCTCAGAAGTCATAATAAGAAAACAAAGGAGGAGGTAACAAAGCTCCATAGGAAATGTACTCATTACCTTACTCATGTAACTGTAACCCCTCTGTACACTATTTTTACAATAAGCATATAAAAATGAAAAAAATTAACAATACCTAAAGAAGTCATAATACCAAATTTCATCATTTAGCTTTACTATGGTTTAGGCACTGTGACTTTACATTTATTTACATTTATTATATCCTTTAATCCTTCTAGTAGACCCAAAGTAAGCTTTTTTTGTCGTATGTTTGGGGAAGTGTCAAAGAGATTGAGACTTCTCAGTCTCACAAAAAAAGTTGATTTCAACTTAGGTCTGAGTTCAAATACAGTTGGACCACTGCCTGTCTTTCCATCACCTTGCTCAGAGAAGCTGAAGCTTTTTTTTTTTTTTTTTGCTGGTCATGGGCCCTGAACTCTGGGCCTGGGCGCTGTCCCTCAGCTCTTCAGCCCAAGGCTAGCACTCTACCACTTGAGCCACAGCACTACTTCCGGCTTTTTCTGCTTATGTGGTGCTGAGGAATCACACCCAGGGCCTCATGCATGCAAGGCAAGCACTCTACCACTGAGCCACCTTCCCAGCCCCATCTCCCCCACCCACTCATGACCACCACTATTGAATTTAGTCTTAATTATTCTTGTAGTTCTCACCAATATTTGAGACCCCTTTGAAAAAAGCTACTGGTTGTCAGAGTTGTAATGACAGATAGGAAGCCACTAGAATTTGTTTTCTTATCTCAAAAAAAAAAAAAAAAAAAACTACTGTATATTAACTTGTGGTATCTTTTCCAGAACCTTAAGAAGTAGACTCTGAGACAATGGCTTTCTTTTCAGTCTTTTAGCCTTGTTACTGGTGGCTTTGAACTCTTGTGCTATTAATTCTCACTCTAGAGAACAAGCAAATCTGATAATGGAACTTTGAAATGAATGTAGTTTAGTTTTGTCATCAGATAAAATTCCACTTGATTTGGTATTTGCTTTTTGAAAGTGCAAAAAACTGTTAGTGGAAAAAATAGAATTTTTGACTGTTATTATCCAAACATATGAGAAATTTTTTTAGAGTGAAAATAGATTGTCAAGCCATAGATAAGCATATATGTCATAGTGATTGAATTAACAATTCATTTTATTTAAATCTGAATCAATAATTTATTTTAATCTCCTCTGAATTGTACTCATATAAATTATATGTGCTTGTCTCACTATTTTAATTTTTTTAACAGGCTGGCTTCGGTTATGGTTTGCCAATTTCTCGTCTGTATGCTAGATATTTTCAGGGAGATCTAAAGTTATATTCCATGGAAGGAGTGGGTACTGATGCTGTCATTTATCTGAAGGTACTGCATTCTATTTCTGTTGCTGTATAACTAATTGAGAAAAACACCATATCATCCCTTGCATTCCTCACTTTTGATTTTATGCTCAGATACAGAAAAAAATATAAAGCATGGAGATATAAAAAGTTAAAATACTGACTTTTAAAACCATAATTCTAACTTGTAATTTTTCATAGTCTGTTGCTTAGCTGGCTTAGCTGAGTACCAGTGGCTCACACCTGTAATCCTTGCTATTCAGGAGGCTGAGATTTGAGGATTGCAGTTTGAAACCTCGGGCAGGAAAGTCCAACTGATCACCAAATAAACCAAAAGTGGAGTTGTAACGCAAATGGTAGAGCACCAGCCTTGAACAAAACAAGCTTAAGAACAGTGCCTAGACTCTGAGTTCAAGCCCTAAGACCAGCACACACATAAAAAATATCACTGGCTTTCTCAAGGCATAAGAATTCAGTAATGAAAATATGGTTATAAAAAGGTTGATCTAGGCTGTGTGCCAGTAGCTCACACCTGTAATCCTAGCCACTCAGGAGGCAGAGAACTGAGGATCATGCTTTAAAGCCAGCCTGGGCAGGAAAGTCCATGAGACTTATTTCCAATTTAACCACCTAAAACAAAGGTCAAAGTGCAGTGGTGGCTCAAGTAGTAAAGCTCTAGCCTTGAGTTTAGATGGGAGTTGCGGGGGGAAGCAAGCTCAGGAACAGCACCTAGGTCCTCAGATCAAGCCCAGGACCAGTACACAGAAAAAAAATTAAATATTGAGGGGCTGGGAAGGTGGCTCAGTGGTAGAGCACTTGCCTTGCATGCATGAGGCCTGGGTTCGATTCCTCAGCACCACATAAGCAGAAAAAAAAAGCCGGATATGGCGCTGTGGCTCAAGTGGTAGAGTGCTAGCCTTGAGCTGAAGAGCTGAGGGACAGTGCCCAGAGTTCAGGCCCCACAACCGGACCCAAAAAAATAAATAAATAAAATAAATGTTGAAGACAGGTGTTTGTGGCTATGATCCCTATCATCCTAGCTATTAAAGAAACTGAGATCTGAGGATCATAGTTGGAAGCCAGCCCTGGCAGGGAAGTCTATGAGATTCTTATCTCCAATAAACTATTCAGAAAAAAGCTGGAAGTGGTGCTGTGGCTCAAGTGGTAGAGTGCTCACCTGATAGCACCCAGGCTTAGAGTTCAAGCCCTAGGACCAGCAAAAAAATCTTTTAAAAAGTATTGATACTCTGTAACAATCTTTCTCATTTATTGCTACTGTTGGGTTTGATTTCTTTTTTTCTTTTTTGTTTCACCTTTAAAAAAAGAAAAAAATCTATATTTTATAAACCCTTGTGTCAAGGACTGACTCTCAGTAGATCACAAGCAAGGGAGCTGCTGTGCTATGCTTAAAACCCTGACTCTGAAGCAGGTTGTCCAAAAATGGTTTAGAGGCTGGGAATGTGGCGTAGTGGTAGAGTGCTTGCCTAGCATGAATGAAGCCCTGGGTTCTATTCCTCAGTACCACATCAATAGGAAAAGACAGAAGGTGCTGTGGCTCAAGTTGTAGAGTGTTAGCCCTGAGCAAAAGAAGTTCAGGGACAGTGCCCAGGCCCTGAGTTCAAGCCCCAGGACTGGAAAAAAAAAAAATTGTTTCGTGCTAGCTTCCACAGGAATGTGCATTGTGTGATGGGGAAAGGGTAGGCTTTTATTTATAAATGCTCAAATATTTAGAGTCTTTTTGTTTATTTGCTTATTTACTTATTTATTTTGCTGGTCGTGAAGCCTGAACTCTGGGCCTGGGCCCTGTCCCTCAGCTCTTCAGCTCAAGACTAATCCTCTACCACTTGAGCCACAGCATCACTTCCAGCTTTTTTTCTGTTTATGTGGTGCTGAGGAATCGAACCCAGGGCCTCATGCATGCAAGGCAAGCACTCTACCACTGAGCCACCTTCCCAGCCCCTAGAATATTTTTGAATAGTTAATAGAAGTACTAGCAAAAATTTACAAAAAAGAGCTACCCCTCCCCCGCAAAAAAGAAGAAAGAAAACCAAGTCTACCTCTGCTGGTCCTACGCCACCAGTTCTCTTACAGTAGTGACTACAAGTCTTAATCTCCTAGAGGTTTATATATTTATATAAATTTATACAAATTTTAAATTTATGTGAATATATATTTATATAAATTTATAAATATGACAGGAATCTAATATTTGCCCATGTAACTGACATTTCCCTTATTTTCACTTAGTTTATGCTTACTTTGCAGATCTTCCTACATATAATTCATATAGAGCTGACTCATTCTGTTTAACTGTGACATATATGTTTATAGTACCATATTTTGGGGGAGGGCTATTGTGGGGTTTGAACTTAGGGCCTGGGTACTGTCCCTTAGCTCTTTTGCTCAAGACTAGTGCTCTACCACTTTGAGCCACAGCTCCACTTCTGTATTTTGAGTGGATAACTGGAGATGAGAGTCTCACGGGGACTTTTCTACCCAAGCTGGCTTCAAACCTCAATCCTCAGATCTCAGCCTCCTGTGTAATTAGGATTACAGATATGAGCCACCAGTGCCAGGCTACAGTACCATGATTTAACCAGTTATTTGGAGTGTTTCTCTTAGATGTCATTGCTTATAGATAATGTGATTTTTGTTTGCTTTGGCGCTTGAAATTGAACCCAGGATCCCATGCGTGTTAAGCACACTAGACCACAGAGCTACATGCCCAACCCTGAACTACTATGGTATTTGATATTACTTTTATGTTTATAAATCTGATATGTATGAGATTATTTCTTCCTGAGCCCTATTGAGGGAAAAGGTGCCTAGTGAACAATAGTGCTTGACCTAAGAATAGTCAGTTTTCTGCTAGATATGTATACTTCAGTACTGATTTTTGAATGAGTAAGTGAATGTTTTCTTTCCTTTAAAAAATAAAGCTTCATGGAAGTGGCGCTGTGGCTCAAGTGGTAGAGCGCTAGCCTTGAACTGAAGAGCTGAGGGACAGCGGCCAGACCCAGAGTTCAGGCCCCACGACCGGACCCAAAAAAAATAAAATAAAATAAAGCTTCAGTTTTAGCCTGGAGCCAGTAGTGGCTCTTGCTTGTAATCCTAGCTACCCTGGAGACTAAGATCCTAGGAACATGGTTCAAAGCCATCCCAGGCAAGAATGCCCATGAAACTCTTTATCTCCAATTAACGACCAGAAAGTTGGAAGTGGTGGTTGGATCCAAGTGGTAGAGTGCTAACCTTGAATGCAAAAGCTCAGGAACAGCACCCAGGCCCTCAGTTCAAATCCCCATGCCAGGGGTGGGGACAGGGAAGCCTTCCTGGCCAGTCTAATTAAAATGTTAAGTTAAATTGTAAGTTAAGTTCAAGAGCTATGCATTATGATTACTGCTGTTTTAGAAGGTACAATATGTGTGTCTTATGAGAAATGTAGCATCATGGACCTGAAGTGTATGTGCTTTTTCCATAGGCCCTTTCAAGTGAATCATTTGAGAGGCTGCCAGTGTTCAATAAGTCTGCATGGCGCCATTACAAGACCACACCTGAGGCCGATGACTGGAGCAATCCCAGCAGTGAACCAAGAGATGCCTCAAAATACAAGGCTAAACAGTAATGTACTACTTTGATTTCCATTGTAAACATCTGATTTGTCCCCAGAATATACCATCTAGATGAGCGAACAGTGCGTTAACACCTGATGTCCTCTGCAGTTTTATCCCTGGAAAAGCAAAATGTTCCCTAGAGAAAGATGAGAACATACTATTCAGGCCTAACAGAAGGATGTACCCAGAATTGGGTAACCAGAATCACCATGTAAATAATGGTCCACTCTCCTAAGAATCCTTGCACTGTAGGGGTATTAAACACAGTGAGCAAGGGTTTGTCTTGTCATGAATTTCATTTAAAAAGCACCCCCTGCCCGGTGCCGAGGACTCATGCCTATAATCCTAGCTACTCAGGAGGCTGAAATCTGAGGATTGAGGTTTGAAGCCAGCCCAGGCAGAAAAGTCCCTGTGACACTCTTACTTCTAAGTAACCACTCAAAAATGGAAGTGGTGCTGTGGCTCAAGTGGTAAAGCTCTATCCTTGAGCGAAATTGCTAAGGGACAGTGCCCAGGTCCTGAGTTGAAGCCCTACAACAGACATAAATAAATAATAAATAAATACCACCCCAGAAGACTTTGTAGTCAAACTCTTCTCCTCCCCTCTCCATATAGAATCATTTTTCTGACAAATAATATGTACCCTTTCAGTATGTATTCTTCTGTGTGGAACATCTATATTATTGCATGTAGTGGACATGATCCTTTTTACTACTTAGATTTCCCAATGGGAACTATATTGAATGAGATCATTTTCTTGTTTTCTACTGAGAAAGCCTATTAATCTTTGAAAGATTTCCTGGTTTCTGGCCAAAGATGATTAACCTAAGCTCGTCTGACACCTTTCATGCTCTGTCCTAGCATGAGCCATTTCCCCTAAAGAACTCATATGTTTGCTTTTCTTTTCTTCTTTCAACCAAATAGTAAAGATCTGGGAGTTGAGAGTGCTCAACTAGAGAACCTAGATTTTTCTAGGCCTTTTATCTAGACAGGTATTTGCATATGTGTGTGTATATGTATGTGAGTGTATACGCACACATATATCACTCACACGTGTGTGATATGTGTGATATGCCCCTCATATATATGCATCTATATATAAGTTCATATTGTTCATTTGATTCTTTTTGACATGCCACTGTTTCTCTCATATATTTTATTTAGTTTATTTTTTATGAAAACCTTGGTTCTTAACATCTTTAACATAGTATAGCAGAATAATAATTTTTATACCATGTACTTTATATAGCTCTGCAATTTTGTACTGTCAGTCTTTTCCAATGAGTGATGTAAATGATATGGTTTCCTACAGAAATACTATGAGAGGTACCACCATGCCACTCATCTCAAATGATGAAATGTAGACAAGTTTGGTTGCCTTACCTTTAGTCATATGATAGTAGCAATGCAGGTGTCCCACTGCCACCATGATGCGTTATTTTTCTAGGGAAGAGCTGTGCCCTGACCAGCTATACAGGGCTTAATTGCATCTCCTTTCCTTTTAATTCCACTTATAAAAACACCTCACCATTCTCAGCCAAGATTAAGCTAATCAGCTGAAATATCTCTATCACGTCAATTTCCTACCATTCCATTTCCAGTGTGTGTGCAAGCCAGAGAACACATAGGGCATGAAGTAAGACTATGGCACAGATACAAGGAGGATTTGGGTAATAAAGAACCTATCCTTAATAAGGTCCATTTGGGGTGTGAAAAGGTAGTTTTAATGGAATCCTATTGCCAAGATAATTTTTTTTTGTTTTTGTGTTGTTTTTTTTTGGGGGGGGGGGTCCAGTCGTGGGTCCTGAACTCTGGGCCTGGGCGCTGTCCCTCAGCTCTTCAGCTCAAGGGCTAGCGCTCTACCACTTGAGCCACAGCACCACTTCTGGTTTTTTTCTTTTTGCTTATGTGGTGCTGAGGAATGGAACCCAGGGCCTCAGGCATGCAAGACAAGCGCTCCAACACTGAGCCACCTTCCCAGCCCTGCCAAGATAATTTTAAAAGTAAGTAAGTAAGGTGTCGGTGGCTCACACCTGTAATCCTACCTACTCAAGAGGTGGAGATCTTAAGGATCATGATTTGAAGCCAGCCTGAGTAGACATGACTATGGGACTCTTCAATTAGCCACCAAAAAAAACCAGCCAAAAGTGGGCAGTAGCTCAAGTAATAGAGCGCTACCCAAATCCTGAGTTCAAGCCCTAGGACCAACACACACACACACACACACACACACACACACACACACACACACACACAATAGTGTAGCATGTTATATACTAAATATTCATTTCTAGTATGTTGTCAAATTTTAGCAAAACTGTTTACCTTGACAGTCTTAAATGTTAAACTAACAAGTAATGGATAGAAATCTTCAGAAATTATTTAGTGGAGATGGAAAAATTGGTGTTTATTCATGATAAATTCTAAGAAAAGTTATTCTCTAGCCAATTCTTACATACCACATTTATTTGCGATACAGTTCACATTGCATGCAGTTCATCCCTTTGAAGTATACAGTTCAGGTTTTCTTAGTATATCCACAGTTTTGCAACCCTCACCACTGATCTAAATTCAGAATATTTTCTCACCCCAAGAAGAAATCTCATATCTATTAGTAATCACTTTACATGTCTAATCAAGATTTTAACTGAAAGCAAAGAACTATTTTAGCATATACGTAATTAAATGTTATTTTTTCTATAGTCACCATAAAAATGATTCTGAATTAAGGCAAGGATTTTTTTACTTATCATTCTAACTAAATGCTCTGAGTAAATATTGGTTACAATAGAGATTATACTTATAAACTTACTGTGGATATTCCCAATTATTTCCTTTATAGGGACAAGATGAAGACTAATAGAACTTTCTAGAAAACTGAATGCTTTGATCCTCTCTGTGAAGAAAGATTGTCTTCTGCAGCTCAACCAGAGAACTTTCTCCCACCTATTCTGAGCATTACACTATAGTTATTCCCAATGTTTGAATGTGTGTTTTCTTCATACCTTTCTGTGGAGCCCTTCTATAATTACTCCAGCCAGATCTTCCACTAGCATAATAACTTGAGTAATTCTTCATGGTACTTTGCTATGGTGTGGCTGGCATCTGTCATAAAAGAGCACAGAGCACGAACTATCCTAGAGCTCTTCAACCCTCATACACTTTATTTCATTATAATGGCATCTAGTGTCTAAAGTCTTCCTAGGATTCCGAATTCTTTGCCCATTCCAGATATAACAAATCCTACTGTTTCTTTTTTATGATCAAATACCATATTTATTCCCAGCTAGGGCCTGGAGAATCTGGACATGGAAGACATCTGCTAAGTGTGTCTTAATGATTCAGTCCCAGGGACCTACCTTTCTTGTCTTATATGTGTTCCTTCTCTGATTTAGACTTGTTTTCACCTTCCATCTGACTGTATTCTCACTGTGAGGTATGGCCTCTTGATGCTAGACCTTAATCATGATGGCATTTATTTTATTTTAAAATTCATTTGTATGCTTCCATTCTGGTGATTAAAGCACCCTCAAAAGTTGACTTGAAAATTTTCACTTAAGCAATTTAGTTTCAAAGATGTTAAGTGAAAAGCTGTCTTCTAGGCAGTATCAGGCTTGTAGAGAATGGACTGAAGCTTTTATACTTTCATAAAAATCTCATCAGTGTAATACTGCATCATTGTCCTATTATATTTTTTTTAGACTTCTATGGAAAGTTCCTGTGTGATGCACTTTACTAGTACAAAATAAGACTATCGGAGAGAAAATATTCTTTCTAGTGGATTTTGAAAAAGGCTATGTCTTCCTAATTTTCATTGCCATTAATTTTAGACAACTTTAGAATTGTCAGCTTAATCTGATTTTCACAGTCCTTCTTGCTGGAGGCTGGAAATAGGAACTAGCAGAAGACACAGAATAAGGAAGGAGAATGTTATATTTGCAGTTAATACCAGAAGCTCTGAGAGTCCAGAGTCAAACCAGCTTCTAATACAACTCCACAGTATGTGTTTCTGTTCACTATAATTTTTCTACCTGCTTTTAATGTCCATATACATGTTTTACTGCAGTTCTCCAATATGGAGTCCTCTGATTTAGACATTGTTACCTATAGCTCAGTGTGGTGGTACACATCTATAATCCCATCACTTGGGAGGCTGAGGTGGGAGGATCACGTGTTCAAGGCCAGCCTGGGCTACATACCAGACTCTTGTCTGAAGAAAAAATGTTTTAACTTGTGAAGTATTCCTCTTCCTTTAGTCATACTATAGTAGCAGTGCAGATGTCTTTACTGCCACCATAGTTAGTGATCCCCCCCCCCCCCCCCCCGGGAGGAGTTATGCTCAGACCAGCTGCACTTGGCTTGATTGCAACTCTCTTAGTGCCACTGAGTCTGATTCTCTTCCATTTTATTATCTTACCTGACCTCATGGTAGCTCCCTTCTTTGCAAAGGTCTTATTTCTACAATGTCTTTGACACAGAATATAAATATGATGTCAAGTAAAAGAAAGTTTGGTGTATTTCTCACAAGAGATTGCTAAGAGATGAATCACTTAGCAAATCATTGGTTTGAAGTTGAGTCTGTGTTTTGGGAAGGGAAATGGTTCCATATGATCATTTTGTTGTGCTCTCCACAAAGTAAAAATAGTGATCCCTTGCATTCCAAGATCCCAGCTTCCTTATAAACATGAGCTAGCACCTATACACTTTTCAAGTATATTATGGGAGAAAAGGAAGCAGCACGTTCAGGCCATGGGAGCCACTGCCTCATTCCAAAAGTATTGGGGGGGTCCCCTGGGGCTTGAACTCAAGGCCTGAAGGTTGTCTTTGCTCAAGGCTAGTGCTCCACCATTTGAGCCAGAGCTTTTTTGGTAGTTTATTGGAGATAAGAGTTTCTCAGGGCTGGGAAGGTAGCTTAGTGGTAGAGTGCTTGACTAGCATGTATGAAGCCCTGGGTTCGATTCCTCAGTACCACATAAACAGAAAAAGCGGGAAGTAGTATTGTGGCTCAAGTGGTAGAGTGCTAGCCTTGAGCAAAAAGAAGCTCAGGGACAGTGCCCAGGCCCTGAGTTCAAGCCCCAGGACTGGCAAAAAAAGAAAAAAGAGTCTCGCAGGCTTTCCTGCCTGGGCTGACTTTGAACCACCATCCTCAGATTTCAGCCCCCTGAGGAGCTAGGATTATAGACATGAGCCAATGGCACCAGACTTCCAGCAATATTTTTATTGCTTGAGGGATGCAAGCATCACCTAAGGTGGAGTAGAATGTAGAAACATCCTGTCATCTTCTTTACACACCTTTTTTTATTTTTTTATTTTTTATTTTTTTGTCGGTCGTGGGCCTTGAACTCTGGGCCTGGGCGCTGTCCCTCAGCTCTTCAGCTCAAGGCTACTGCTCTACCACTTGAGCTACAGCGCCACTTCTGGTTTTCTGGTGGTTTATTGGAGGTAAAAGTTTCACGGAGTTTCCTGCCTGGGCTGGCTTTGAACCGTGATCCTCAAATCTCAGCCTCCTGAGTAGCTAGGATTACAGGCGTGAGCCACTAGCTTATACACCCGGCTTATACATCTTTTTAAAAACCAAACGTTTGCTTCAATATTTAAATGAGTTTAAGGTAGTCCTTTACTGATATACTTTTGGACTTATTCATTCATATTACCCCAATACAATCTGGCTCTTCCTGGTTTTGTTTCCTTCTTTAAGAATTTAACTCCTAAAGCAACCATTAGCAGAGTTTCAGAACATCTTACAACTCCCAACATTGCTAATTGTAATAATCCTCTGGAACTGAGCACATCTCGAGTTGTTTGCTGGGTTTGTTTATAAACAGTCAGATTCCTATGTAGACGTTGTAATAGAAATAGACATTGACCCCTCTTTCAGCTAAGTTCTTCCCTATTCTTCTTTTTTTCTTCTTCTTTTTTCTTTTTCTTTTTTCCTTTGGTGGTGGTGGTGAATTGGACATAAGAGTCTCATGAATTTTCCTGCCAGGGCTGGCTTTGAACTGCCATCCTCAAATCTCAGCCTCCTGAGTAGCTAAGATTATAGGCATGAGCCACCAGCACCCAGCTCTCGTTCGTTCTTTCTTAATTTTCTGAGGACCATGTGTACCATTTGAAATAGTGCCTGGTGCATAGTAGGGCTGAGTGTAAGTATCTGTTGAAGCAAAGAAGGAAAACTAACACTGTGCTAAAAGATGACTTTAAAATGTGGGAAAGTGACAGATGTAGAGCTGGACTCATAGGGACTATCTGATCTTTTCTTTGTCTCTGAATATCTAATTTGGGATCTATACAGGGGTTCTTTTCATTTAAACAGTAGCATGATTTTATAGCCTGGCTTATAGATTCCAAAGAAACCTTTCCATTCAGAATCAAGTTTAATCATTTTGGTGCCATGAGGTAGACCATACAGGAATAGCTCTGCTTTTCATATGAATCCAGAGCAGTTAAGTAGTTTGCTTGGGTGGCAGAACCAAAGTGAGTAGTTGGGTCTTGTTCTGAGGTCTCAACAGTCCACCAGGTAATTAGCATTGTTCCTTTTGAGGAATTTCTTGGGCGTATTAATCCTCTAGGGTAAGCTAAGCTCTAAACCAAAAATTTTCTATAATACAAGGTAATTCTACTCCCGAGAGGTTTTCTTTTGTGTATTTCCATTTTGGCAAGTTCGTTGGAGGAGATAATCAAATGGATTTGGCAGCTTTTACCTGGAAAGATAGGCACCTTAAAGTCTATAACTGTAGGTAATTACTAGAGTTATTTAGGCTTAATTCTATGTTTGAATGAAATCAGTGCCTACTGCCAACCCTTCCATACAAGACGCCTCATTCAAGAGTTGATGCTCTTATCTTTTGGTCGACCTGATTACAGCTTTAGTTAGATTCGCACATATTTACAAATGTATTTTTATTGCTGTTACTTGTGGACAATAATTAAGCTACCAATTGTATTTTTAAATCACATTTTTTTTCTTTTGATTCATTGAGAATGTTATTTCATTGTTGTCGATTTCTGATGGCACTGACAGTGTGAGACCAGATGGATTTTTCTTACTCTTTTGCAGATGACCTGTGATTCTTTGTTCATCCTTGAAATCAGTGACTTCATTTGGGTAGATCTCAGGGTTAAGGGTTTTCTTTTGGCTTTTCTAATACACGGTGAGCATTAAATACTGATATTTCTGGCCTTACTGGATTGTATATTGTTATGGTCTGTCCTATTCATTAAGAATTTGTCATTCTTTTGGCTTTCTCTATCCTTCACATGTACTTTTCTTTTGATGGCTTTTGTCTACTTGTCTTCCTTCAAGCTGTATGTTTTTTTCCCCCTCAAGTCATCCTTCATTTCAATGACTCGATTTTCTGTACTGTTGTTAGTAGGTCTGTAGTGTTGATTATAATGTGGCTTTCACTTTGTTACAGGTTTTTAAATTTTTTACTTTTTCCCTTAGAGCATTATATTATGCTCTGTGTGTGTGTGTGTGCACGCGCGCGCGCGCACGTGCACGCACGTGCTAGTCCTGGGGCTTGAACTTAGGGCCTGAACACCATCCCTGAACTTTCATACTCAAGGCTAGTACTCTACCACTTGAATCATGGATCCAGCTTTTTAGTGGTTAATTGGAGACAAGAGTCTCACAGACTTTCCTGCCTGGGTGCCTTCTAACCACGATCCTTAGATCTCAGCCTCCTGAGAAGGTAGGATTGTAGGCATGAGCCACTAGTATCTGGCTCATGTTGTCCTTTTTGATTCCTTATTTTCTTTGTCTGTGCTGGACCATTTTTTTTCTCAATTTTTCATAGTCTCTGAAATCATTATTTGTCCAGAATGTATTTATGCCTTTTGCTTTATCTGTTAGACATGCCCTTGGAGTCCAAGGTATGAGATTGTGGCTTTTATATATCTATTCCATTATAGATAACTCCTTGCTCAACTTTTGAATGTGTGTGTCTGAGGACAGGAGCACTTAAACAAACACACATTTATTCTGCCATCTTTCCCAGTGGTCCAGGTGCTTAAACATTGACTTTGAAGATAATGTCCTTCATAATCTATATGTTAGTAGACAGAAGGAACCAATATTGCCAGCAGGAAAGCACCATTAACAGCTTAATAGAGGATTTGTGTTTACTGTTCTGGGTGGAAAGATAACTTTTAACTCAGGTTCCTGTTCCATTGATTAGAAATATCACTACCTTCTGGTTTAAACATAGGGAACAGATGACATTTTAATGAAATGAAGAAGTTATCAGCCACTGACAATTACAATGATTAATTAGTTAATTAAACATAACAGAATATTTCAAACAAGCACATAACCAGAGTTATCAAGAGAAGTATAAGCTCTTTTTATTAACAGAGTGTTGTCAAGGAGTCTCACTGAGGTGGTTAACCCTCGTGAGAGCTTTGCTGTAACAACTTTCCTTATCTGTCTTTTCAACGAACTCTTGTAAAATGTGGTTCATTAAGAAATAGAAAAGTAAGCTGGGTGCTGGTGGCTCACGCCTGTAATCCTAGCTACTCTGGAGGGTGAGATCTGAGCATCACAGTTTGAAGCCAGTCCCTGTAGGAAAGGCCTTAAGACTCTTTATTTCCAATTAATCACAGAAAAACCCAGAAGTGGTGCTGTGACTCTCATGGTAGAGTGCTAAACTTGGGCAAAAAAAAGAGCCCAGGGACAGTGCCTAGGCCCAGAATTGAATCCCCAGGACTGGCAAAAAAAGAAAAGAAAAAATGAAAGAAAAGAAAAGAAGGAAAGAAGTGTGCTAAGCTGGGTACCCGTGTCTCATTGTTGTAATCCTAGCTGCTCAGGAGGCTAAGATCAGAAAATCATTTCTACAGCCTGCCTGAGCAGAAAATTCCACAAGACTCTATCTCCAATTAGCCAGCAAAATCCCAGACTAGACTGGGTCAAGCTGTTGAGTGCCAGCTGTAAAACAAAAAAAAAAAAACCTAGCAAGCATGAGGCCCTGGTAGGGAAGGAAGGAAGCAAGGAAGGAAGGCGGGAAACAAACTACAGTGTGCTAGGCATGGTGGTGTACACCTATAATCCCAGCACATGAGAGGCTAAGGCAAAAAAGTTGAGTTTAAGGGCAGCCTGTTCTATGACGTGAGATCCTTTCTAAGGTGTTAAGTCTTCATTGTGATTTTTTGTTATTTATGAATATATATTTAAAAGGTCTGCAAGTCTGAAGGATATAGGTTAATGTTTCAAGAGCATGTTTGCAGGTAGATTATGAGGTGAAGGTTTTATTTGGTTTGTTGGTAGGATTGAGCCTTCTTTGCCTCAATGCCTAGCATGACCCTGTAGACAACCAGTAGCAAACTGTTGTCACCTTCAGAGCTTATGCCTAATACTCAAGGAGGACAAGGGACAGCCTTGTTCAATCCAAGTTCACGTAAGGCAGGGCATCCTCTTAACTAAGCTCAGAGTCAGCCCTAGCACTGTTCTGGTATGAGATTTGGAGTATTGGCCACAAATGATGGTGACAACAGGGAAGTCATGTAAATGAAAATGAAGCTGTCTTCTATTTGAATCATATCCATGTCTTCAACATGCTAGAAAGGACTAAGTGCTGGGCATGTGGCAGTGATCAAAGCAGAGAAACAGAAGAAGGTGATTTTATAGTTCAGTTGGGAGGTGAGTACTATGGAGAAAACAATGTACCAGAGCACTGCATCAAACCGCCTTTCTTACTGTTGGGTTCATCATAGACAGATGAGTTCATCCCAGGCAAAGTGTGAATGAGTCTCCAGTTGTGTTCTCCATTGTATCTATGGATCCAAATTTGGAGTCTCTCTTCTGTGCCTGGCAGTGTGCCAGAGCCTGTCATGGTCCACACACTGCAGCTCCAGGCAGACAGAGGGAACTGAGTCCATTTCACTCCTTGCCTTGCTGCCCTTGGTAACAGGGAGCAGATGAAGGGGTGACAATTTCCCCATATTTTCCATGGTAGGATTAATGCTATCACTTCTTATGTGCAACACAAAACCCTTCCGTGCATATGACAATCCCACTTGCCCACAGAGGGAACATCAGAGCTGGAGAACTTGAAGTTCTCCCCATCCGCCTGTTCTGTTGCCCCTGGGGGTGGAACCAACTGACCCAATAGTGAGAGGCTGATCTAATTGGAGAAGAGGAAGTGATGTGCTTAATTATTCCCACCAGTGGGGCCAATTGGTCACCCTTTAAGTGGGCTTATTTGCATATGAAGAAAAGCACCTTGGGGCATTATTACTGAAAGTCTCCAAACAACATCTGAGACAGTTTTGTGCCTGCATTAAAAGAAAGCGCCCCCCCCCCCCACTTTATCTCACATGAACATATATTATGTGTTTTACTAAAACCAGAAGACATTTTGCATGCACATTGCTGTTTACTGACCTCAGGTCTCAACATCCTTTCCACTGCAGAGTGGGGGACGCTGTAGGCATAAGACCTTTGGTGGAGATCTGTCTGAAAGTCTCTTGAAAATGCTAAGAAGCATTGGCTTGTTGGTTAATCCCATGGTCAAGTGTGCACTGGTGGGGATCTTTTTTTGTGAGCCTCTTCTTTTTTAGCATACATACTGAAGAATTGAAATAGTAACATTAGATCCAGGAAGCTTACAGTGAAAAGAGTATGAACTTAACCTGAAAAAATATTTCTTCTGTTCTATAAATCTCACAGTGACATTTGGATTAATCAAGCATAATTAAATGTAGTTAGATTTTTGTCAGATTGTAGTTCAAAATAATATTCATCTATGGAGAGGGTAATATATTCTGTAGAAATTTTATTAAGCACTTTAGTTAAGCAAACACTAAGGAGAACAAAATCAGCTTCAGGAAGGTTAATTACTAAAAAAACACAAAGTATAGTAGATTATGTAAATTATTTTAATTTTGAATACCATGGATGGAACTTTAATTTACATAGAGAGGTATTTTGGATTTGTTTTTCACATTCTATTTTCCAAAAGTACAGAATTATACTTGCATTCTTTAAAAGTTCTAATCATTCCAGGATTCTATTAAGTTTGCTCAACTTTTCCTATTTTAGTTTCCAAGAAATGAAGACTTATAGTTGCATTCTAACTAATTCTTTTAGGATTCTACCAGGTTTGTGTTAATTATGAGTTGTATTTTATTTCTATACAAAAGAGGGTTTTCGAGAGATGTAATAAATGTTCATTTAAAAGAAAAAAATTAAGAAAGAAAACAATTTAGACTATAATGATAAATCTTTTTTTATTTTAGTAGCTTCTTTAAGGAGAGGAGTAAAGATTGAGATCCTGTTGATTTTATATATGTATATTTTTTATACCCAAAGACTTGCATTTTCACTACCCTTTCCTGACTCAGGGAATAACCACCCTTTCATAAGAGTTCCATGAAAATCTATGGAATTGTATTGTATTATATTCAGCTTGGTAGTTCTTGACTAAGCTTCAAGCTAGAATTTAAACAAAAAATGCTGTCATCTCAGGAACATGAGATTACCAAAAAACCCACTCTTGCCCTTTTATGACAAATGACACCCAAATTTCCTTTGTAGAAAGGCATATCTGGGTCTCTTATGGTACTTCTCTGAAGTTTTCATAGAGAGAAAACTTGAAGTTTCATTCTGTTTGGTCATTTGTTTCCTATCTTTTTTTTTTTTTTTTTCTCATGAGGATGTTGTTTTCCATTGGAATTGTCTCCTTTTAGGATAATAAATTTTCACTTACAAGAACATTCCATTAAGTAATTCTAACTTCTCTTAATCTAAAATGGCTCACTAAATAGTCTAGATGACTTTTGCACAAATGTTAAAGACCATATATGTATTCAAAGATGTTTTTTCCCTCCAATTAACAAAGTAATGTGTAACTCCATCATGTAGGACTGGTTTAACTGCTTTCCAACTCATCTTTGCCTTCCGACTTGATTGAAAATGGCAAACTTCCAATGGAGTGCATATTAATAACAGCACTACTTCATGTTCAAAATATTCTTGCCTTCAGATTCTTTTTGAGAAAGCAAAACGAATCTTTACCATTTAACACTCACTCTGCTTTGGCTGTTCATGTACACTAGGCATTGGCAAGGAAATTTCAAAAGTTAAATCTGATTGGAAATCGGTGTATTCACCACTTAACTGCACTGAATGGCACCTCACAAAAGGTGTTTGCAAAGTCAGAAAGGAAGTGTTATATTGTTTAAATCGTATTTCTCATAAATACCATTTACTTTTTTTTGTTGAATTGTTAGAAGTGAGAAGCATCGATCTGGATTTAAAAGGCACTACGTATTCCCAGTTAGAACTGGCTGATGCCTTCATCTTAAAAAAAAAAAAAAAAAAAAACAAAGGCTGAGGTTACTATCACATGCTCAATGAGAATCTTGTAGAATATTCATAGCTAAAGTTTATAACTGTAGGGATCTGAAAAGACTCAAGGCTGCCTGCCACTGAGGGACCAGGCTAAATCTCAGGGGAGGGAGGAGAATTTCCCCTCAGCTCTTGTGTCCAGCATAGAGAGTAAAATAGAAGGGACATGAAATGGTCCTGTAGCTGCTCACTCTACCCCTGGATGCCTGGGTAGTTTTTCTGGGAAAAACATCACAGAAAGTCCCTGGGTCTCTTGCTTTTCCTTGAAAATTTCCTGCTAGAGTCCATTTAATCAATACATTGTGCATATACTTAAAATTTTTTTCTTTGTCAGTTGTGGGGCTTGAACTCTGGGCCTGGGCACTGTCTCTGAGCTCTTCAGCTCAAGGCTAGTGCTCTACCACTTGAGCCACAGTGCCACTTCTGGTTTTCTGGTAGTTAATTGGAGATCAGAGTCTCACAGACTTTCCTGCTTGGGCTGGCTTTGAACCGCGATCCTCAGATCTCAGCCTCCTGAGTAGCTAGGATTACAGGCGTGAGCCACCAGTGCCAGGCAAAAATTTTAAGACTATAAACTTAAGTGTATCTTGACTCTTGAGTGGACAGCCAAAGCAAGGTTTACCTAGAAATTACAAAGGACAATGATTTGCTGGAGATGTAGCTCAGTGACAGGGCACTTGACTTGCATGTACGAGGCCCTGGGTTCCATCCCCAAGACCACAAAAAGAAAAGAAGGTAATGGACTGCATTGAACGTTGCAGAAAGAATTTTGATGCCTCATTCATTTCCATTCTGTTCTCTTAACAATCACGTGTCACTCTCATGCTACACTGCATTAGAATTGAGTGCTACGCCTTGGTGAGAAGTTGGAGTCAGGATTGAGTCCATCCTAGACAATAGAATACGTTAGAACACTAGGACATACTGCTTTAGTGTTTTGGTGAACTCTGATCTCTGCATAGTTGGTGGTGGTTAAAATCACTTGAGGCTGTAATTAACGCCTAGAGTTTATACACACCATCTCTTAAGTTCACCCCCCCCCCCATACACACAAAAGTATGCAAGTACTAAAAATTGAAATCATTCCCAGGTTTAGAACACAACCTGTGAATGCCAAAGAAATGCTTTGATTGTATTTTTTGTAAAAAAGTGACTGTGGAATAAAAATAAACCTTTGTGAGCATATCTAAAACGCCGCGATGAAGTGAAAAGGTCCTTCCTTTGCTCCGTTTTCTCCATAGCTCTTTGACTTATAAAAGTGTTGCCTTAACTGGGAACAATTGCTGATTTGATGACTAGAAACACTAACTTGCACATGAAATAAATATTCATTACAGTATTTGTATCCACAAATGCAAATTCAACCTGGTTCACTTTGTGCTTCTGTCAGCTTAGTTACAATGGGAAATGTACACACCTGTTCAGTGGTCCCAAGCCACCTTGTGATTTATAGAATAAAGCCCAGCTCCTCTGACCCCCAAGTTCTATGCTGGTCTGTGGCCTGGCTGGTACACATTGTCATGAATGAAGAATGGCTATGGATGAGGACATTTGTGGCTCCACATTCCATGGAGAAAAATGTCTTGTGATTATTGGAGAAACCGTACCAGAGACAAGTGTAGCTCAGATAATACTCCCCATCCGTTGAGGGCCATCTGAGTCCTGCGGCATACGGACAATTCTGTACCCCACTAACCGGAATAATAAAATGGTACTTGTCATTCACAGAGTTTCAGAGTGGTGGTGTCTGAATTCTCATCACTGTCACCTACACACTTCGTCTTCTCTCAGTTTTTGGAAATGACACTTAGGAGCAACAGCAGCAGGTACATTTGCAAGTTGCTGGGAATGCCCAGAGATTCCTAAATTCTTAGGAAAAATTACCTTTTTGGATTCCATGTAGCAGGGAACGTTGAACTTAACTCAGAGGGAACAAATAAGAGCAAAACTCGGGAGCTGTGTTATAGTACATTCATTGTACTTATCAAACTATAGTCCATGGTTAGAGGAAAGAAGACAATGTACTATATTGTCTGACCAGGACATTTTCTATAGTGAAAAAGAACAATAATTATGCTATATGCAAATC
This sequence comes from Dipodomys spectabilis, assembly GCF_019054845.1. Taxonomy (NCBI): domain Eukaryota; kingdom Metazoa; phylum Chordata; class Mammalia; order Rodentia; family Heteromyidae; genus Dipodomys; species Dipodomys spectabilis. The sequence continues at coordinate 1,402,286 of NW_024871203.1, read as the reverse complement.
ATAGAAAAAGACTTCTTTTGTATGCTTTACAAACATGTAAATTAAGACTGTCCTGGACAAAGAGATGACCCGGTCATAGATCACCTACACTAGAATTACTTGAAATTCTGGTTAAATGTAGAGTCAGATTTCTGGGATTGAGACATGAGAATATTTTAGCAAATGCCCCAGAGAAATGCATTGTATGTTTGGGACCTGCCACTTGAATTTTTCAAATACAGGACTGTTGAACCTATGATATCTTTTTGGAAACTCAGCAACACCAGTACCTCCAAAGCCATTTTAGATGCAATGAAATAATCAAAAAGATGCAGTCTTTGTGTTACTTAGCAATGTGTCATTTTTTACGGAACATTTAGTAGTGAAGGGGGCGAATCTTTGTTAAATTTAACATTAAAAACCACATAGTAGTCAGGCATTGGTGGCTCATGCCTGTAATCCTAGCCACTCAGGAGGCTGAGATCTAGACGCTCATGATTGGAAGCCAGTCTAGGCAGAAAGGTCTGTGAGACTCCCATCTCCAATAAACAGCAAAAAGTAGAGCTGGAGTTATTGCTCAAGTGGCAGAGCACCTGCAAAGCAATCTCAAAGTCCAAAGCCTTGAGATGAAACTCCAGTACCACAAAAAAAAATTATGCACACACACAAGTACTTGAAACTTTGAGACAAAAACTGAATGATTATTTGTTAATATCAGGACATCATGATTATTCTAGGACCAAACGGTAATTGCTCCTTAGTTCCCTCAACTATAAAATTAAGAGTAGACTACATGGATTCCAAGGCATTTTCCATGGGTGAAATTTTATGACACTCTTTAAAGACCTGAAATATAGCTGAATGTGGTAGTATATTCCTCTCATCTCAGCAGGTGGAGGCTGAGGCAGGAGGATCCTGAGTTCAAGGCCAACCTGGGCTACCTAGCAAGACCTTGTCTCAAAAATGCATAGCCGGGCACCATTGGCTCACACCTGTAATCCTATCTACTCAGGAGGCTGAGCTCTGAGTATTGTGGTTTGAAAACAGCCTGGACAGGAAAGGCCATGAGACTTAGCTCCAATAAACCACTCAGAAAAAGCCAGAAGTGGCGCTGTGGCTCAAGTAGAAGAACACTAGCCTTGAGCAAAAGAAACTCAGGGACAGTGCCCAGGATCTGAGTTCAAGCCCCAGGACTGGGAAGGATAGTAAGTAAACAAATAAAGAAACAAATACATGGAAACTGTTGATAAATCAATTCATGTTGTTAAATATTTTGTCCAAAAAACACAAAGTTAGTGACTTCATTTTTGCTAAACAGATACGTAAAGAGAGGTAGGTATCTGATGTCCACAGCTCCCTACAGGCAGTAACAGCTTGAGGGAGTAGCACATTCTAAACCCTAGTCTAAATAATGCAGATAAGCTTTCACTCGGAGAGACTTTTGGAACAGATGCCTCCAGATGGCAGCATGGAGTCCTGAGGGCAAAGGTGCACTTTCATACTGACCTCCAGCTCCAGGTGGCATCCAGCCCCCTCCCTCCCAGGCCCCCCCTCATTCTACAAACCATGACAAGTTGGCTTTCTTAGACCCATTCAACAGGAAAACTATGAGCTGGTAAAATGTACAATCAGTCCAGCGTCAGTGGCTCATGCCTGTAATCCTAGCTACTTAGGAGGCTGAAATCTGAGGATCATGGTTCAAAACCAACCTGGGCAGGAAAGTCCATGAGACTCTTATCTCCAATTAACCACCAGAAAACCGGAAGTGGTGCTGTGGCCCAAGTGATAGAGTGCTCGCCTTGAGTTGAAGAGCTGAGGGACAGCACCCAGGCCAAGAGTTCAAACCCCACGACCAACAACAACAAAAAAAAGTACAATCAGCTTCACCATGACATGGCCTATACTAGATAGAGATCCTTTCCACTGACTTAGGAAACTGACTATAGTCAGAATTTTACAACATCTGTATGTTTCATATGAATGGCCTTCTCTTAGCCAGTGTTCCTGTCCCCAGTTGACATCTAGAAGGCAAGTACCACCAGTTTAAACTCCCAGAGATGCTCCAACTCAATTGCCACAAGTTCCATGAAGCTGCTCCAGAGGATTGCACAATAGCATGTATGTTTTTATTTGTCCTTCACGAATCCTTCCCAAATGACTTAATAATGCATGCTTCTAAGTGATTATCTGCTGATAATAGTTTCAGATGTTCCTGTCATAATAGCACATAGATTTACACTTTGATCACATGAATAAATCATAAGGCATCATGATGAAGGGATTGCCCTCTGGGAAGGGTTTCTGTAGCCATTCACTACTAGAACTCCGAGTTGCTGAAATGACCTATGTTGGGCTGGGAAGGTGGCTTAGTGCTAGAGTGATTGCCTAGCATGCATTAAGCCCTGGGTTCAATTCCCCAGTAGCATATACACAGAAAAAGCCGGAAGTGGCACTGTGGCTCAAGTGGTAGAGTGCTAGCCTTGAGCAAAAGGAGCTCAGGGATAGACCCAGGCCCTGAGTTCAAGCCCCAGGACTGGCAAAAAAAAAGAAGAAATGATCTGTGTCTGTGCTGTCTGTCATGGTTACCACTAACCAACTGAACAGTTAAATCGTGACCAGAAGTAGATCAACCTTTTATTTTCAAAATAAATAGCCACCTATGTTTAGCAACAAGCAATTGTCTTTAGCTGTTTCATCTGTCAGATTTTGTTGTTGTTGTTTGAAAGTCCTGAGGTTTAAACGCATGCCCTCATGCCTACCATGCAGGTACTCTACTGCTAAGCTACATGTCCAGACCTTTCATGTGATGATTATTTTTGAAATAGAGTCTCACTTTCCTACCTGGATTTACACCTGTACCATGATCCACCTGTGTTAGACTTCCTGTCCTAGCTGGGATGACAGATGTACACAACCATACCATCTTTCCATTGAGATAGAGTCTCATGGACTTTTCTGCCTGGATTGGCCTGGAATCCCCCAGCCTCCCAATCCCAGCTTCCCACATACTTTAGGATGACCAGTGTATACCACTATGTCCAGTTATTAGTTGAGAAGGGGTCTCATGAATTTTTCTGTCTAGGCTGGCCTCAAACCACAATCTTCCTAATTGCAGCCTCCCATGGAGCTAGGATTACAAGCATTGAGCCACTGGTGCCTGGCTACTCACTTTTTAATTTTATTATTTTTATTTTATTAGTAGTAAATACATTTCATTGGTATTACAACAGTGATGTATGGCAGGATTTTATCATTCAGGTAATGAGTACATTTCTTTTTCTTTTTTGCCAGTCAGGCTCCCACTTGGGGCTTGGGCACTGTTCCTGAGCTTCTTTTGCTCAAGGCCAGCACTCTACCACTTGAGCCACAGCACCACTTCCAGCTTTTTCTGTGTATGTGGAATTGAACTGAGGAATTGAACCCAGGGCTTCATGCATGCTAGGCAAGCACTCTACCACTAAGCCACATTCCCAGCCCATGAATATCTAATGTCACCCCTTCCTTCTCTCTCTCCCAGATTTTTCTTCCTGTCCCTGCCCACAGGTTGTAGAGTTCATTTTCAACAGTGTCTAGTAAGTACCACTGCTGCATTTGTTCACCCCTTATCCCTCCATTTCTGTGTCCTCTTTCCTCACCAGACAGATAAATGAACAAACAAAACAAAAATGAAAGGAAAAAACTCAATTTCCCATTTCCTGGAGTTCATTTTGATAACTATTATTGTATATGATCAGATGCCCATAGGCATTGCATCTTTGCGTTCCTCCTCTACGAGTATCCTCATTTGGTCTCACTGTGTGTGAATACTTAGAGTCCTGTATAATTTATACAGAATTCATCATGTATTCTAGATCGAGCTTCTGCATATAAGAGAAAACACGTGCTATTTGTCTCTCTAAACTTGGTGTATCTCACTTGACATGATTTGTTCTAGGTCCATCTATTTCCTTGCAAATGACATAATATTCTTTTTAATGGCTGTATAGAATTCCATTGTATATAGGTACCAGATTTTTTTTTTTTTTTTTTTTTGGTTCTGGTCGTGGGGCCTGAACTCTGGGCCTGGGCGCTGTCCCTCAGCTCTTCAGCTCAAGGCTAGCGCTCTACCACTTGAGCCACAGCGCCACTTCCGGCTTTTTTTCCTTTTTGCTTATGTGGTGCTGAGGAATCAAACCCAGGGCCTCATGCATGCGAGGCAAGCGCTCTACCACTGAGCCACCTTCCCAGCCCAGGTACCAGATTTTTTTGGATGCACTCTATTGGAGGGCATCGGTGCTGTTTCCATCACTTGGCTATTGGGAATAGTGCAGCAATGAAGTATCTATGGTATCCTGGCTGGGTGTTTTTGTTTTTATTTTTGTTTTTCTGTATTTTTTTTGTTTTGGTCAGTTATGATGCTTGAACTCGGGGCCTTGGCACTGTCCCTGAGCTCTTTTTATACTCAAGGCTAGTGTTCTACCACCTTGAGCCCCAGCACCATTTCCAGTTTTCTGGTGGTTAACTAGAGATATGATTCTCACAGACTTTCTTGCCCAGGCTGGCTTTGAACCTTGATCCTCGGATTTCAGCCTCCTAAGTAGCTAGGATTACAGGTGTGAGCCACCAGCACTTGGCTGGTATACTGACTTGTGATGTTCTGAGAAGATGCCCAGGAGTTGGTATTGCTGATCTGCTTGCAGGGAAGATCTATGCTTAGTTTTTTGGGGTTTTTGTACGTTTTTTAATGTAAAAACGCTGTGCAGAGGGGTTACAGTAACATGAATAAGGTAATGAGTACATTTCCTATTGAGCATTGTTGCCTCCTCCTTTGTTTTCCCCCTACCATCCCTTCCCTCCCACCCTATGCTTAGTTTTTTGAGGAACCTCTAGGCTGCTCCAGAGTGGTTGAACTACTTTACATTCCTACCAACAGTGCACTTCTCCAGCAGCATTTGTTGTTGCTTGATTTCTTGATGTTGGACAATCTAACTGGTATGAGATGGAATCTAAAAGTTGTTTATATATATATTAATTGTAAAGATACTGTACAAAGGGGTTACAGTTACATGAGTAAGGTAATGAGTACATTTCCTATCGAGCATTGTTACCCCCTCCTTTGTTTTCCCCTACCATCCCTTCTCTCCCCACCACCCCCCAATTCCTCCCTCCCCACCCCAAGCTGTAAAGTTCATTTTCAACATAGTGTCTTGTATATCTCATTGTTACAATGGGTCAGCCTGTATCCTTGTTTCAGTATTTTATTATTTCCCTTCCCTTCTCCAAATTAGAAAAATGTATATACAAGATGCAGGACACCGGAATCAAATAAATCAAATACAGTGAAAACAGGGGTTATACTGTGAGGGAAGAACACATAAAAGAAACAAAAGAAAATCACACAGTACATTATAAGTACATTAAAAACAACAGCAAGAAAGATAAAATCTCTTGTGTCCCTATCTTGGGGTTCATTTTGCTTAGCATCATCTTATATGGTCATTGCATTCCAGAATGGCCGGGGACCAGAAGAATGTGAATTATATAGTTGTTGGGTGAAATACTCTGTAGATATCTTTTAAGTCCATTTGGGTTATGGCATAATTTCAGAGGCTTCTTTGCTGATCTTTTGTTTGGTTGACCTTTCCTTTCGTGAGAGTGGAGTGTTAAAGTCTCCCATTATTATTGTGTTGGGGTCTCTCATGTTCTGTAAGTCTAAGAGTGCTTGTTTAATATATTTTGGTGCTCATTGTTTGCTACATAACTATTAAGTACTGTGATTCCCACTTCATGGAACATTCCCTATATTAATATGGAATGACCTTCCTTGCCTCTTCGTACTGATTTAAATGAGACGTCTATTTTTATCAGATATGGATACTCCAGTCTCCTTGCAGGATGCATTTTTCATGAAAGATCTTTTTCCATCCCTTCTCTCAGAATTTGTGTTTCTCTTTGACTGTGAGATGAATGTTTGGGAGACAACAAATGATTAGATTTGGTTTTTTGCTCCAATCTTGCGCTCTGTCTTTTGTTTGGAGAGTTGAGCCTGTTAATGTTTAATGCTATTATGGAGAACTGTCGTATTTCCTGCCATCTTGTTTTCCTGTGGCTTTCTTCTTTCTTATTGTTGTGTTTGCTAAACTAGAATTTCACTAATTTTTTTTTTTTTTGGGTCCGGCTGTGGGCCTGAACTCTGGGCCTGGGCGCTGTCCCTCAGCTCTTCAGCTCAAGGCTAGCACTCTACCACTTGAGCCACAGCACCACTTCCAGCTTTTTCCTTTTTGCTTATGTGGTTTTGAGGAATCGAACCCAGGGCCTCAGGCATGCAAGGCAAGCGCTCTACCACTGAGCCACCTTCCCAGCCCCTAGAATTCCACTAATTTTTATTCAATGCTGTGTTTCCTTGATTTTGATTTTCTTCTTCAGACAGTATGCTTCCTGAAGCTTAGTGGCTTTTACAGTGCTGGCTTAGTGGTCATGAATTCCTTTAGTATTTGTTTGTTGTGAAAGGTTATAGTTTCTCCATCACTTGTCAATACTAACTTTGCTAGGTACACCCAATTTAGGTTGGCAATTGTCATTCAGAGGTTGAATTAAACCACTCCCGATTCTCCTTGCAATCAGAGTTCATGTTGAGAGATAAGCAATAATTCTAATTGCCCTTCCATTGTAATAAAGTTCCCTCTTATATTTTGCTGCATTTAAAGTTGATTCCTAGGTTGTTTTTTGTTGGTGGTGGTGGTGGTGGTCATGGGGCTTGAACTCTGGGCCCTGTACCTGTGCTCTTCAGCTCAAGGCGAATGCTCTACCACTTGAGCCACAGTGCCACTTCCGATTTTCTGGTGGTTTACTGGAGATAAGAGTCTCACGCCAGGCCCAGAGTTCAAGCCCCGCGACCGACCAAAAAAAAAAAAAAGTCTCACAGACCTTCCTGCCCCGGCTGGCTCAGCCTCCTGAGTAGCTGGGATTACAGGCGTGAGCCCCCGGCGCCCGGCATGATTCCTTGTTTTTTAAGTCCAAAGTCTTTCACAACGATGTGTGTAGAAGTATTTCTTTTTGGATCCTGGCTACTAGGAGTTGTGTATACCTCTGCCAGGTGGGCACGGGGTCTGCAAAGGCAACAGCAAACTTTGGGGCCTGATTGCGCGCAGACTCTCTGTCCTATGGGGTGGCTGGTGGTGTCCCTTTCTTGGATGCGCATGCCGGCTAGGCTGGTGCAGACCCCAGAGGCGGCATTGGCAGCGTGGGGATGCATGCACTCACTGGCTTTTTGAGGCCCACCTGTGTTCACTCACAGGTGTTAGAGATCCCGTTCTGGGGCTAGAGGCCCTGCCACGCCTGCGCCATTGTTAAAAACCCTGCTGCACCTGTTCCAGCATTAGGGGATTCGCCAAGACTGTTGTGCGGTTAGGACCTCCCCTCCACCGCCACGGTGTCCAGGGAACATTAGAGGCCGTGCAGAACTTTTGTAGTTTCCTTGTGGCGTGGCTTTGCCTCTGCAAACGGCGTTCGTGGCGTGCTGCCGTGGCTGCCTTACGCGATTTCGAGATTCAGCTTCTGCATCCCAGGTATGTTGTTGCTGTCTGCTTCGTGAGGCTGTCACCAGAGGGTCGTGAGGGGAAAAGGGATGGTGCGGGGGAGAGGAAAAGAAAAGAAAAAGAAGACAAGATGGCTCTCTGGCTGAAGCTTGTAGTCTGCAGCGCAGCTGCACTGCTTGCCTGTGTTAGTTTCTCTGTGTTTGTTTTCCCTCTTGAAGACGCTTGTTTGAATCTTCTTGGTTGGTGCCACACCCGGATTATTTCTAGTTTGTTTGGTGTGGTCTCTTGAAGTGGAGTTCCATGCTAAAGGCCCTGTTTCCCTCTTTGATTAGAAGGTGTTCGGGGTTCATCTTTGTCACGATTCTGCCATCTTGATTCCTCCTCATTTGTTAATTTTGTACAACGAACATCAAACAACTATTTTTGTGCACAGTGGATTAGGTGCTTGGTGGCTACTGTCATTTTCAAATGTTGGTATTAAATCCTCTGCCCTCTGCTTATGGATGATGCTTTTTCTTGAACATAATACTCTGCCTTTTGGGTATTTGTTCTGTTGTGGTCACAAAGCCCATCAGTGTTCCTCACTGCTGCACAAGCTATTGATCATTTACCTCTTAGACTTCAGCTACTATCAGATTCACTTTGGTCCCTGAGCTAAAGGTTTCCTAAAACTCAGAGGGTGTCAATTTGGCTTCACACCATTATCTCAGAGCAATCTACCGAGGGGTTCTAGCAGGTACGTTTTTAATTCCTTAGGATCTGTTAATATATAACAGGGCTGGAAAACACTGCTAAAGTCCAAGTTTTAGAACTGAATTTAAGAATGATAATGGAAATTCTTAGGAGAGGATCCCAAGAGCTCAATAGCTATGTGCATATGACCAAATAAAATGATGCTTATCAAAATGAACAAGAAATTGAAACAAGAGGATTTTATTGTATTGTTTTCAGTTATTATTTTTTCCTTTGGTTCATTCCCTTTTGTCACTGTTTTTGATTTCTGTACCCTTTGTCATGGATATAAGTTGATCCAATTTGGGGAGGAGAAGGGGAATCACAGAAATAGTGGGACAAAGGGTGAACCAATTCAGCAGTGATACTCACTAGACACTATGTTTGAAATGAACTATATAACTTTATGGTGAGGGGACTTGGGAATGGAAAAACAGAAAATGAGGGAGTGGTGACACTGTTCAAACAGAAATGTACTCATTCCCTGACATGTAACTTTAACCACTCTGTACATCACCTTTACAATAAAATTTAAATTAAAATAAAAGAACTATAACAGCTAGACATCGGTGGCTCATACCTATAATCCTAACTATTCAGGAGCCTGAGATTTGAGGATCACAGTTCAAAGGTAGTCCAGGCAAGAAAGTCTGTGAGACTGTTATCTCCAATTAACCACTAAAAACCCAGAGTGGAGCTGTGGTTCAAGTGGTAGAGAGCTAACTTTGAGCAAAAAAGCTTAGGGACAGCATTTCGGTCATGAGTTCAAGCCCCAGGACTGGCACACACAAAAAAAAGAAAAAAAAGAAAGAAAAGAAGAGAAAAGGAAAGGAAAGAAAAAAAAACAAACAGTAGCTAGAATGCTGGCAACAGCAAGCTTATCTCCTGGGCATAAAGCAGGCCTAGGACCCTGTCATCTTTCCTGATGCTCAGTTTAACAGGTAATAGGAAAAGATTTTCAAAGGAGAAAAGGCCTTGTCAGTTTGGATTAAGGCAACTCCACAGCCCTGCTGTTTCTTTCTGTGTGTGAAACACTAAGCTAGGCTAACGCGTCTCACTGGCATGTCTGTCCAAACAGAATTTGCCAGTTCTCAAACAAAATAAACACATTAATAATTTCAATAACAGTGATGGAGGCAGAAGCTTTTGACAGATCCTTCTAACAGCTTCATATAATTGTGTAATTATTTCTAAAGTTAGAAATAATTACTGTTACCTTAACCATAGTAATTGTAATGGATTTTCCCATGCAAAAAAAAAAATCTCTTCTAGGGCTACAAGAGGTAATGGGGAAATAGGTTATAAGGGGAAATAAATGCCCTATTATTCAGAGACTAGAGGGCTGTCAGGCACTCTGGGAAGACTCCAGGGTTTAACCTTTTCCCCGAGGTTCCCCAGGGCCTATGGCTCAAGTCCTCAAAGTAAAGATGATTGACCAACAATGATGTTGGTAGCTTACCTGCAGCCTGGCTGCTGTCCATGGATTTGGATATGAGATGAAATTATCCACACAGCAGATTCAGAGTAGTTTCAAATTGAAAATCTTGATTAAATTCAATTTTTCAGTTTCCTTTTATAATACAGAAGAGTTGGAAGCCTTTGCACATTGGAAAGAGAGCACTCCACTCCAAAGAGATAAGTAAAATTAGAAAGAGCTGGGTGGCGGTGGTGCTTATAATCCTAGCTACTCAGGAGGCTGAGACCCAAGGATCACAGTTTAAAGCCAGCCCAGGCAGGAAAGTCCATGAGACTATTATCTCCAATAAACCACCAGAAAACTGGGAGTGGTGCTATGGCTCAAGTGGCAGAGTGCTAGCCTTGAGCTGAAGAGCTGAGGGACAATGCCCAGGCCCAGAGTTCAAGATGAGTCTCACAGCGGGGCGGTGGGGGGGGGGGGGGGGGTGGGAGAGGGGAGCGCGGAGTTGGGAGGTGGGGAGGAAAGGGATGGTAGGGGAAATATAAAAGAGGGTGTAATGATGCTCGATAGGAAATGGACTCATTCATTACCTTGCTCATGTAACTGTAACCCCTCTGTACGGTACCTTTACAATAAAAAAATATATATTAAAAAAAAGAGTCTCACAGAGTTTCCTTCACCGGGCTGGCTTTGAACTGCGATCCTCAGATCTCAACCTCCCAAGTAGCTAGGATTACAGGTGAGCCACTGGCACCCAGCTAATTTTTTTTTAAGTAAACAAAAATTTCTATTTGGTAGAATCAGAAATTTCAATGGCCAGAATCATACAGTTAGGTCGGTTAAGGGCAAGGACAGAGGTTATATTTCATGTCCTCAGTACCTACCCAGCCACCCAAATGTTTGCTGAACCCTTCCAATGGGACTATATGGCAGGCCTTAATGTGAAACTGAATCTAGGGCCACCGCAGGAAAATGTTACCAGTTTGATACTTAATGACTGCTTCAACTGTCTACAGCTTAATCCATCTGCAACCAGCATCCAGGTACTTGATACTTAAAGAATTGGATCACTGGGTGTAGTTTGATGTGTATGAAATGTCACACTCTGTCTGAAAAGCATCTTACCTAGCAGATCCTACTGAATACACGAAGAAATCTCGTATACATTAAAATCTAATAGCCAATGAGGACTCTAACACAGATGTGTGTGTGTAGAAAATTTTAATAGTTTACCTTTTTCCTCAGGAATTCTTTATTAACAAAGGTTAATTCTCTTGGGATCGAGACTCGAGGTTCTTAAATATGAGTTTTGTCACACTGTAGAACTTACTGTTTTCCCTACACCTATCTAAGGGATCATAGAAGTCAAGAGGAAACCAATAACTCTTGCTTTAAATACAGCCTGCTAAAAATGTGTTTGATCTGTGTGGCAAAGCTTCCATACAGTCCATGAATAATAGGCATTCTATTTTAAAACTTCTTCCCTTACTGACTACAGCCCTGGCTTGCTTTGTGTATTTTAGAGCTCAGCCTAATGTTACCATTGCAGTCATTTCAAAGCACTAACCCTTTCCAGATGGAGTTAATGGAAGTTCCTAAGTTCAGTGGGGGTAGAGGAGTGCACAGTGCTCAGAACATAACCTCTGCCCTCACTGTTGACATTTTGGCATCCTGATTTAGCACCACTACCTCCATCTGTCTGTCTCCAGCTGAGTGCGGTGGCTTTTTCCCAAAGATGGAAACGCAGTTGGAATCGCTACTGCCCAAAGCCTAGGAATATCTGAGAAGCATTCCAGCGAGTGACAAGAAAGGTCGATGGGACCCAAGAGCCTTTATGCTGATGCTCCAAGTGTGGGAATGAGATCACTCATGCTGCTGGTTGTGGAGGCCCCGGGGGAGCAGAGGAGTAAGCCCTTTAGGCCTGGTCAGGCAATGACAACATGGTAGCTGGGTGAAACTTGGGAAGCAATACAGGCTGCTTTCATAAGTCCAGATATTTTTCTAAGCAAAAAGGACCTGTTTCCTCCAATCTCCCCATTTTACATAAGCAGACACCGAGGCTAGAGAAGCAAAGTGGCTTGGCTCAAGTTGCAAGTCAAATAGGTGATGAATCCTACCATTCAGGGTCCTGACCGGAATCACTATGTGATTACCCCTGTAGGTAGGTCTGTCCCTAAGCTATCTTTTTTTTTTTTTTTTTCTGGTACCAGGGCTTGAACTTGGGACTGTATGATTGCTTGATTTTCTTGCTCACAGCTGGTGCTCTGCCACTTGAGCCACACCCCCAGCTTTGCTTTTTTGCTGTTTATTTTGAAGATGGAGTCACAGAGACTTTTCTGCCGAGGCTGGCTTCAAACCAGGATCCTCCAGATCTTGGCCTCTTAAGAAGCTAGGATTGCAGGTGTGAGCCAACCGTGAATGTCTCCCTAAACTTATGTTTTAAGTCAAGATACAGGTCACTTGGCAACTCAAAAACATGACCCCATTCAACAAAGTGAAGGTTCAGATCTTCCTGGAACCACGACTGGCAAGAGCTAGCCAGAGCTGCTACAATGCCCATCTCTTTCTACGTGGAACTAGGGATCCTACAGAGAAACAGACAACACACTTAAGAAACACAAGCAAAAGTGCAGTTATGCATCCCTTTATTTATAAACGATTTGGGAATGCCGTGTTCTGTCTGGGAGCAGGAGAGGGAGGGATGCAAAGAGGGAGAGGGGCTGATTCCAGTAGTTTGCATTATTCAGCACCAGAACAAATGCTTGGGCATAAGGTCGTGCTTTAACCCAGACAAGTCACCATCATCTTGTTTTGTATGTACAAGTCTTAAGCGTGTATGCTCTTCTTATGGCTTTGTCCCCAGACACATTGCAGTGACAGAACAAATAAAACTAAGGAGGAGTCTAAAGAGAAGTTGAAAATGCCTCATGAGCTATCCCCACCCCCCCCCCCCCCCCGCCCCCTGCCACTCTCTTGTGGAGACCAATCAGGACTAGTGCTGAGAGGATGCCTGAGGACTAGGTACATACATCTCTGTTAGATTCAGCTGGGCCACTCATGAAGCCGGCTCACCTTTCCTTTAAGTATGACTGGGTTCCTAAAGGAAGTCCTGGGCAATGGAGAGAAAATAAGCCTGTGCTCTTCCTTCCCTCCCCACCCTGCCCCCCAAGGAAGGGCTCACACAGTGTGCATCGAGCAAGACATCCTACAGCTGTGTCTCTTCCATCCAGAGCAGGCCAGAAGCCAGGCTTCATCCATGTCTTGCTCTTCATGGGGGTTGGCTTGCCTTTGCCTTTTGAAGGTCCTGGCACACAGCAGCTTGCTCACCACAAAGGGGTCATGCCTTGAGATACTCCATTGCATTTCAAGGCCATACCTGTTGTAGAGCTGCAGGAGGGGAGGGTCACCATTTAGTTTCAGAGTCCCCTTGGGAGACTCTGGGAGTTCTAGAAGAAGCATGCCCAGAGGCAAGGACCTACCCGCTGCATGGGTAGCTACCTTTCCAGGAGGGGCCCAGGTTAACCCTGGCAAAAGAGAGGAAAGTACCCACCCTCCAACTCCCATCCTGCGTCACTGACATTTCCTCTCATCTCCGTCACTGTCTGTTCACCGTCCTGAGTTATTGTCCTCAGTCTTGATAGAGCAGAAAGAATCTCTTTCCCTGCCTTTTGTCATTGCTCATTACTTCTCTCGCTTACAACATGCTTACTGTATGCATTCCTGTTTTGTTTCTTTTTGGAGGGGGGATGTCAGTCATAGGGCTTGAACTCCGGGCCTAAGTGCTGTCCCTGAGCTCTTTTGCTCCAGGCTAGCACTCTACCACTTTGAGTCACAGCTCCACTTCCGGTTTTCTGGTGGTTAATTGGAGATAAGAATCTCATGGCCTTTCCTGCCAGGGCTGGCTTTGAACCACGGTCCTCAGATCTTAGCCTCCCAAGTAGCTAGGATAACAGGCGTGCCCCACCAGCACCCGGCTCTGTGTGCATTCTTATTGTAGCCTTAACTCACTCTTGGCCATGACAGTTGACTGGGTGGCACAAACAAAGTGTGGCCACAGTTCTTCCTGTGTGGAGGGAAAAGGTTCAGAGAGACTGAGAGGCAACCAAGAACACTCAAAAGTTGGATTCCAGAATCTTCCCTATATTCCTTCTCAATAGACTTAGGGCCTTGCGAAGGTGGAGAGGTGCAGGTTAGGAGGATGAGATTTTTGAACCCACTTACGGGTTGCACTCGCTCATCCCTGAACATTCCCAGCGCTGGTCATTTCCCATAATTGGCAGCTATGGTGGCACAATCTGAGTCATGTGATGTGGCACCTGTCAGTATGGTGTGTAAGGCTTGCAAATTTAAAGTCAGTCATATACATCAACCCCATACTATTTGCCCCAGAGCAGGACTTGGGGAAAAATGGATCCACCTGCACTGGAGTATGGAGTCATAGCATTCAAAGACCTTCCCAAGAGAGACTTTCATGTCTAAAATGAGGTCCTAAAATGGCTTAAAGAAGATTTTTTTTTCTTTTACTTCATATCCTGTCATCAGGAGCTTCTTTTCTCCTTACCACCTCCCCTTCACCACCTGGTCTTCTTCTTCTTTCACTATCACAAGTATCAATCAACTGACATGGTAGGCATACATGCGCGGTCAGTCCTGGATGCACGGTGGACAGAAGAGGACAAGGAAGCAAGATGGAGGAATGAAGCCTTTGCCTCTCTCTGGAGAGTCTTGATGAGAGAACCTCCCTTTCTCACAGGCCATGTTCCAGCCAGCCCTCTGTCCTGCAGGAGAACTTTACAGAGTTCTGGAGAAAGAAGGTAGAACAAGGTGATTTCCAAGCCTGCTTCACCCCATCATCTTGCTTTCCAACAAATACTACTCATTCTCAGGTTGGAAGGGAGGTAGGCTTCAATGCAAAGGGGAAAGACAAGACATGCTACCTTCCTTCACTGGTCGTCCCCAGAAAACTTGTTCGCAAAGCCTCTGAAATAGGATGCTTCTGTTAGAAGAGGTGATAGACTCTGCCCACAAGTTGCTGGTTGAGGTCTCTGCTCTGTCAGGCCCTAGCTCCGTCTGACTTTAGCAGGATAACCAGGCAATATCTCCTTCTACCCAAGAAGGCCTGCTCGTCCCCTGTATGCACCAAGGGAACTGTAACTTCAGGCAGTTTCTATGGGAAGCTTAGGGTATTCATCCCATTAGCAAACTTAAGGCCAGAAACAAACAAACAAAACACCCCATACTACTACCTAAACCATTCAAAGAACTAAGTCTACAGTTCCTTGAAAAGCTGTCCGGAGCCTCCCTCTACCCCCAAAAAATATTGGAGGGCCATGAGAACAACAGTCATTTTTCTGGTCGGAAACAAATATTTCTACAGAAATCTAGAATGAGCTTTTGACAAAATGTCCAAGTCACAAGAGAACCAGATGGTTCTTTACATCAAGGGTTTCAGCAGGACATTAGGGTGGAGAGCAGGAGAGAAGTATACAGAAAAATGTCTCCACCATATAGTCATATTGCATATGGTATTCACCTTAGGGTAGCATATTTGGAGCATACATGGAACAGATACGTGCAGCTAGCACCCCCTATTTTTATACTATGTTTGGTACATCGAACTGTTACTCGAGGTCTATGAAACTGAATTGGTCAGAAATGGAAAGAGCCATTCCATAATAGCATCCTTGAAGGAAAAGCTTCAGACATGTGTCATATGCCACACTTGGTGTCAAAGCAAAGCAAAATCCTCTTTTTTGTTGTTGTTTTTTAAAGACAAAATGGTTTTCCTTGTTGCAGTTCCCACCAATGAAGGTAATTTCTAGAAAGCAATGAAGTCACACCAATGATAAGAAGGTACAGCCAAGAGCATGTTAGGCTTTCGGTAAAGTTCATCTTGGAAAAAAATTCTCCTTTGAATGAGAAGTTAAGATTCATTTTAGATCATCTTCTGTATCTAGCCCAAGAGGAAGTTGTGTCACTGAGCCACAGCTCTGGAACTAGAAGGAGTTGATCCATTGCAATCTCAGGTTTGGGTGGCTGAACTGAGAAGGCTAGAATTTGTCTTTAAACTTGACGATTTTTGCGATTTCTTTGCCATATTGATTGGAAATGAATTTATTCTGGCAGAGCTTGGATGGTAGGAGGCAACGTGCAGGGCCCTTAGAGAGCTACAAGTAGCAGGTTGAGGGAACAGCCAATTTCCACAAGTGGTTTCTTTGATGAGGATTTGTGTACAGACCAAAGCAGAAGTCACCCCAGCGAGTGCAAGTGTTCCTAGTATGCCACACCTTTCCTTAGCAAGGTTAAAGTGGAGTGACTCTAGATGATGCTAAGAAGGTTGGTGCAGGTTGTCTGGCTGGAAACCTCCATGCGGAGCCCATGGTGGGCTGGGTGGAGAATGAGGAAGATCTGGTCCCACCTGATATCTTCCTGTGTCAGAGCTCAGGGTCTCCCTGCTGAGCTGCAGCTCCAGTGACTCTTCTACTTCAAACACCACTCAGGCCTCCTCAGAACTCCCTCCTCCCCTTCCTGTGTGGTGTGGCTCTTGCTTGCCAGCCTCCCTCCTTTACTTCTCATCCTCATCTCCCTCACTCATGCTACTGATGGAGGCTGAGGCTGCTTTGGGTGAGGAAGGAGGGGAACTTTTGATTGGGAGCCATGAGAAGGTAGGGGATGGGGAACGTGAAGGAGACCGGCTCCTTGTCGGGCTGCTCACAGGGCTCTGCTTTGGGGATAAGGCCTGTAGCATCCGGCTACTCCTCTCTTGAAACATCTGCTTCTAAAGAGAGATTTGAGAGAAGGCATCTGTTAACATAACAAACGCAGCGAGCAACTAAACAGAAAGGAAAGATAGGATGGAGAGCCACTCCCTCAAACACTGCACCCACAAACATAGACTTCCATGCTGCCCCAGACTATGAGTGGGAAAAGAATTAAGTGAAATTCTGGGGTAGGGAGGATACCAGTATCTAAGATTACAATTACTGCTAATTCTTGGGACTCTTCTTACCTTGTGTCTCCCAGCTATACAATTTAACTGAGTATTTCTAAGTTGACGGGCACAATTGTAATGTCCTAGTTACTGGTAAGGTAGAATAAACTAAAACATTAACTTCTATCATCATGGATGTGAAGAGGAATCACACAATAAACAAAAAACAAGGTATGGAACTGTGAGAAAAACAAAATGAGAGAGGATCGCAATTAGGGATAGAGGTAGGAATGGGACACTCAGGAAGGGCTCACTTTGAAAATACTTATTTGAGCAAAGACCTGGAACAGATGAGGGAGGGAGTCCATGAGTGAGAAGCATGGAGAAGCACTTTCCAGGAAGACAATCTCAAGAAGACACTGAGGGATGGGCCGGGAAGAGCAAGCAGGCTGGACTAGGGTCTGCTGGGTGGGGAGTGGAGCAAAGGAAGAGTTAGGTTGGGATTATCAGCGAAGGGCTAGAGGGCTGTGCCACTGAGAATCTTGGCAGCAATTGTGGTAACTTTGTGTTGTTAATCTGAACGGAACCACACAGGGGAGGAGGGAGGATATTGTGATGAGAAGTAGGGAAAGGGGAGAATGGGAAGCCTTGGGGGAGATCATGCCAGAGAAATAACAGGAGGCTGTTTCACACAGGGCTTCTCTCAAGAGAAGAGAAGCAGCTGGAGAGCTCTGAGCAAAGCAGTAACCCAATTTGCTTTTTCTTTTCCATCGACCTCTCTGAACAGAGACCAATGAAGGTACCATCACAATAGGGATTCTCTATTGTGGTGGGTGGCTCCTAGCTCAGGATAGCTGTGGTGATCTTGGAAGAAACAGAAAACAAAAAAATGTTAGAAGCCCGGCTCACGTTTGTAATTCTAGCTACTCAGGAGGCTGAGATCTGAGGATTGCAGTTCAAAGCCAGCCTGGGCAGTTAAGTCCCTGAGAATTTCCAATTAACCACTAGGAAACTGGAAGTGGCACTGTGGCTCCAAGTGTTTGAGCACTAGCCTTGAGCAAAAACAAAAACAAAAAACACCTCAGGGACAGTGCCCAGGACTTGAGTTCAAACGCTATGATCTCCCAAAGAAATCTAGATTCCCAATATATTGTTCCCCTAGTTCTTATTAAGGTCTAATAAACTCATTCATTTTCAGGGGCAGTTCTTTGAGTTCTGAAAAATGCATCTAATTGCAAGACCACCACCATACTCAGGACATAAGAGAGTTCCATCAGCTCCCATATTTCTTTATTGACCTTTGAAGTCACCCCCCCCCCCTTACCCAATCTCTTACAACAGATCTGCTTTCTGGCCCTCTGCTTCTGCCCTATCTACAATGTCATCAAAATGGAATCCTACAATCTGGCTATATTTTGAAGATAAAAGCAATAGAATTCACTGTCTAATTTTTTAATAATGCAAAGGAAGAGAGGTTAGAGATAAGTGTAGCACCATGGGGACTAGTGGATGGAGGACCAGCTTAAGACAGTACTAAGTACAAGTTTCTTGCCTAGACTACACTAAGAGCGGATGGGGTGGCAGTATAGAAGGAGGCTGAACTGCTTCCCCAAGAGCCCAGGAAAGTTTTAATCAAGGGAGGTATATGACCAAATCTGTACTTCAGGAGTATATCTGAATGTGAACCAAAACAGGAAGGAAAAAAAGATTTCTTTTGTGGGGCTGGGGATTGAACTCAGGGCCCTGAGCTTGCTAGGAGATGCTCTACCACTTGAGCTACTCCTCCAGCTACCTTTTACATAGGTTATTTTTGAAGTAGGGTAGGGACTTGCTTTGTGTCCGGGTCAGCTTGGGCTGTAATCCTCCTATTTGTGCTTCTCCACATCACTAGGAATGACAGGGTGCTTCCACCATGGCTGGGATAATGGGTATGGGCTACAACATTCAGCCATTGGTTAAGATGGAGTCTGCTAAACTTTTTGTCTGGCTTAGCCTCAAACTGTGATCCCCAGATATCTGCCTCCCAAGTAGAGAGGATCACAGACTTGAGTCACCATATCAGCAAAGATTACTGTTTAACTACATAAAAATTTAACTTTTGGGGTGACATTATCCAAAAAGAAATTTACTCTTTACCTGACTCATGCAACTGTAACCTCTCTGTTTAACACCTGTGTAATAACAATTCAAAAAATTCTAAAAAATTAAATAAAAAATAAATAAAATTTATTTTTAAATTAAAATAAAATAACTTTTGTACTTCAAGAAGCACCACAGGAGCTGGGGATGTAACTCAGAGGTAGAGTGCTTGCCCAGGAAAAATGTACATAAATAGGCACTCATGCACACACATATGCGCACATGTACATACATGTACGAACATACGTACACACACACTCACACACACACACAAAGAAAGACCATCATGAAATAAGATAAAAAGGAAAAGATTTTTAAAAAATAGGCAAAAATCTCACGACAGTTAGCCACTGAGGCTGGGGAATTGTTGCAACGGAAGAACACCCACTTAGCACACGAGGTCCATCCCAGCTCCACACAAATGTAAATAACTAACGATACACTACAAGTCCCAGTGCATAAACAGTGCTTATAAATAAAAAGGAAAAGACTACACAGAAACACGAAATAAAGCTGGGCGCTGGTGGCTCACGCCTGTAATCCTAGCTACTCAGGAGGCTGAGATCTGAGGATCGCGGTTCAAAGCCAGCCCAGGCAGGAAAGACCGTGAGACTCCTATCTCCAATAAAACCACCAGAAAACCGGAAGTGGTGCTGTAGCTCAAGTGGTAGAGCGCTAGCCTTGAGCTGAAGAGCTGAGGGACAGCGCCCAGGCCCAGAGTTCAAGCCTCACGACCGACAAAAAAAAAAAAAGAAACACGAAATAAACCAGGCATGACGCCATGTCATTCCAGCACTCTCCAGCTGCAATTCTAGCACTTAGGAGGCCGAAGTGTGACAATCACAGGTTCAAAGCTAGCCTGGTCTACCCAGTAAGACTCCCTGAATGAGTGAATGAATGAATGAATGAATGAATGAATGAGAACCTAATTTTTAAAAAGTAGATGGCGAAAGCAATTTATAAATGAAAAATGTTCAGTATCACTATTAATCAAACATGCACATGATTAAAATGTAAAATACTGAGAGAGAGTGAGGGAAGGAGTAATATTGTCCAAAAAGAAATGTACTCATTCCCTGACTTATGAAACTCTAACCCCTCTGCACATCACCATTATAATAACAATAAAAATTTTAACATAAAATACTTTGTATACCAGATATTAGAGATTTTTTGTAAATGTGCAGGTCCTGAGGCTTGAACTCAGGGCCTGGGTGCTGTCCCTGAGCTTCTTTTGGCTCACGGCTAGCACTCTACCACTTGAGCCGCAGAGCCATTTCTGGCTTTTTTGGTAGTTAGTTGGAGATAAGAGTCTTACAGACTTTCCTGCTGCAGATTGGCTTCAAACCATGATTCTCAGATCTCAGCCTCCTGAGTAGCTAGGATTACAGGCAGAAGCCACCAGCACCTAGCTAATTTTTAAACATATTAATGGCTAATATCAAGGGCCCAGGGAAAGGCCACGCTTGTGTTACTACTGGTGGGAGGGTAATGGAGTAGCACTTCTCTGAGGGATAATTTGGTAGTAGTTGCAAAAGCTATTTTTTCCTCAGGAGACATGTTATTAAATTTATTGTTATTGTGTATATGTGGATACATATTTATTGTGCATATGCATATTCACTGCAGCATTGTAACAGGCCAAACTGCAAACTCCCTAAATAGGTCAGGATATCTAATACAACTTAGGTGATATACTAAGCAGATGATGAAAATCTGTTGTTACAAATTGTTAAATAATATGACAAAAGATTGGGCTCTGGTGGCTCATACCTGTCATCCTAGCTGCTCAGGAGGGTGAGATCTGAGGATCAAAATCAGCCCGGGAAAGAAAGTCTGAGAGACTCTTATCTTCAATTAACCACCAGAAAACTGGAAGTGGATTTGTGGCTCAAAGTGGTAGAGTGCTAGCCTTGAGCAAAATAGCTCAGAGACAGCACCCAGACCCTGTGTTCAAGCCCCATCACAGTAATAATAATAATAATAATAATACAAAGCAGAAGCAGAAACAGAAGCAGCAGAAGAAGAAAAGACAAAATGTTCATGAGTGACTGTGAAATCAAAATGATTTTAGAATAGAAAGGTTTCAATGTTGTAGCAAGAATGTGTATAATGCTAATGGAAAAAGGATCTGGGCGGTGGGTTTGCAAGTGTTTTTAAGTCTTAGTTTACCTTGCAATAATTCTGTACCCTTCATATCTGTGAGCTACATCCCCACAGGTTCAGCCAACCATTAACCAAAAATGTGTCTGCACTGAACATATATGACTTTCTTCTCATTATTCTCTAAAAAGTACAGTATTAACAGCTATTTACGTAACATTTACATCGTCTTAGGTGTTAGATGTAATCTAGAGATGCTTTATACAGGAAGATGTGTACAGGGTCTGTATAAATGCTATACCGTTTTGCACAAAGGGCTTTAGTAACTTGGGTATATGAGAGAAGGCTTGGAACAGATGTGTTGCAGGTACCAAGATATGTCAACATACTGGTTTTACCATCATAAAAAAATTTACAGTAAGAAGAAACTTGCATAACCTGAGCAGAGAAATCAGGCAAAGGGGCAAGTACTATAATAATGACTTAGGTGAGAAAATATGAAGATCTCAAACATATCATTAACTCCCCCCAGGTACTGACTTTCCTTTCCTGGACTCTAGCCAAGCTTTTTTTAATCTCAAGTTTCCTCTAGCAGATAGAATAAGAGATGACTTGCTGATCATGAAGATCCTTTCCAGACTTGAAATTCCACATGTCTACAAATACACCGATTATTTACCTTCCATTAAGGGCACTGATAATTCTGCCAAAAGACATCCAATCCCCTTCCAATCAAACAGCAGGGAAAAAAAAAACCCAGCACAGTACAACAGTATTCACTTAGATTAAACCCATTTGTGAGACAAAGTCAAATGCTAGAAGGATTGGGTAGCCTATTATTAACAGCAACATTAAAAAAAAAATCCTTGAACTTTTAGCAGGCACTTTAAAATATGTGTTTTTATTACTGTAATCTTTAAGTATATTTTTAGTGGCAGCCATTAGCCCTCCTGCTGTTAATGGATTGTCAGCATTTCCATTAGAAGACCACTTTCTAAGAAATCTACATTTTATCTACTCTACTTTGAGTCAAGCTCAAAACTGAGAATATTCTGACTAAGGGGATGAAAGAATTTGAATCTTTAATGATGAACAATGTGATAGCCATGCAAAACAGCTCCAGGCCTGGTTCACAGATTCTCTGATCTCTTTCTGTTGGGCCTTCAAGGGTGGTTTCCCTGGCAAAGGAGCTGAATGTAATCCGGTCAGGAGACAGTTTGTAATGAGCTTCCTGGGAAGAAAAGCACTTTAGAAATATAACAAATAATGAAGACCATGGCATGGCATTTTTCTAAGAGAAAAGGTATTTCATTTCAATCTTTGACTATATTAAGGTTTCCATTTATAAAGTTTTCCCCCAAGAAAAATAATCCCATTTATAGTCCTGTCCATATGAAAGTATTTTTTTTTAATTTCCCTCCTACAAAGTTTTCTTTCGTAAGAAGTACTTAACATGGAGCAAGGCAGTAAATATCTTGACAAAGGCCTTTAAAGGTTTCTGTATTTTTGAGAAATCCTGTCATCTCTACTAAAATGAAATGGGAAAACTCCTAGTGTGATGTGCTTTAGAACTCTGATAAGCAAGAGCAACTATTCACAAAGAGAGGCTTGAGGTTTAGTTCTGGCCAAATCAGTAAATACCATCATCATCAACTGACCTTTAGTGGGACCTGCCACATGTTGGGTGCTAGATCCTGTTAGAAGGACTTTAAAGTGTGAAAGAATTTAATCCAGCAACCCTAGGAGTTGCTGGGGAAAGGAAAGAGCAAGACCAAAAGACCATACCTATGGCCACCTAACTAGGAAGTAAGTCCATACTTCTTGTCACCTAGTATAATTAATACTTTGTTTTTTAGTGCTGGTCCTAGAACTTGAACTCAAGGCCTGTACACTGTCCCTAAGCATTGTTGCTCAAGGCTAGCACTCTACAATTTGAGCCATAGATCTATTTCTGGATTTTTTTGGTGTTTAGTTGGAGATAAGAGTCTCATGGGCCAGGCGCTGGTGGCTCACGCCTGTAATCCTAGCTACTCAGGAGGCTGAGATCTGAGGATCGCGGTTCAAAGCCAGCCCGGGCAGGAGAGACTGTGAGACTCCTATCTCCAATAAACCACCAGAAAACTGGAAGTGGCGCTGTAGCTCAAGGGGTAGAGCACTCGCCTTGAGCTGAAGAGCTGAGGGACAGCGCCCAGGCCCAGAGTTCAAGCCCCACGACCGACAAAAAAAAAAAAAAAAAAAAAGAGTCTCATGGACTTTTCCTGCTCTAGCTGGCTTTGAATCAAGATCCTCAAATCTCAGCCTCCTGAGTAGTTAGGGTTACAGGTGTGAGCCACTGGTGCCCAGCTTTAATTACCTACTTGCTTCATAAAAGGATTTAGTGTTCACTCACACTTTTGTACATTTTATTTGTACATTTTTCTGTGCTGGTGCTAGGGCTTGAACTCAGGGCTTCAAGTTCATTTCTCTTTTGTTTGTTTGTTTGTTTCTTATTCATGGCCAATGCTCTACCACTTTAGCCATACCTCCAAGTTTCAGGTTTTGCTGGTTAATTGGAGATAGTGTCTCGTGGATTTTTCTACACCAGCTGGCTTTGAACCATGATTCCTTAGATCTCAGTCTCCTGAATCAGCAGGATTACATTAATGAGCCACTGATGCCCAGCTTGCTTGTACATTGTTTTAAAACCTCATTGCCCAAAAATAGTGTCAAATAGGAAATCAAATTCAGTTTCATAAAACATATTTTATATCTCTTTTCTCAAAAACAGAACGATCTTAAGAATTAGCAGTGACAAAGCTGACACTGGAAGCTCATGCCTGTAATCCTAGCTACTCAAGAGGCTGAGATCTGACGTTTGCAGTTTGAAGCCAGCTTAAGCAGGAAAAGCCCATGAGACTCTTATGTCCAATTAACCACCAAAACACACACACACACACACACACACACACACACAAAGTGGAAGTGGAGCTGTGGCTCAAGTGGTAGAGTGTTAGCTTTGATCAGAAATGTTCAGGGACAGTGAACAGGCCCTATGTTCAAGCCCCAAGACTAGTGCGCATGCACGCATGCATGCACACATGCACGTGCACACACACACACACACACACACACACATAGAATTATCAGTGGCTGAAATGAGGATGGCTATTATTTAGAAAACAAACCAAAACAAAATAGTGTTAGTAAAGGCATGGAGAAACGAGACTAGAACCTTCCTGACAAACGGATCTGTTCTATACCATACTTTATAATATAAGCAATACTTTATAATAAGTAACACTTTATACTAAGTAAAATAAGTAAGACCCAAAAGGGCAAATGCTGTGTTAATTCTATTTAGAGTAGTCAAATTCATAAAGAAGTCTTCATTCATGCCTCAAGTAGTACAATGTCTGAGTTCAAACTCCAGTACCACTACAATAAAAAGTAGAATAATGGCTGGGTGCCAGTGGTTCATGCCTGTAATCCTAGCTACTCAGGAGGCTGAGATCTGAGGATCACGGTTCAAAGCCAGCCCAGGCAGGAAAGTCTGTGAGACTCTTATCTCCAATAAACCACTATAAAACCGGAACTGGCTCTGTGGCTCAAGTGGTAGAGCACTTGCCTTGAGCTGGAGAGTGCATGGACAGCGCCCAAGCCAAGTTTAAGCCCCACGATTGGAAAAAAAAAAAAAAGTAGAATAATGTTTTTCAGGGGTAGGAAAGAAATTTCTTTGAAGGATACAGAGTTTCTGTTTGGGATGATGAAAACATCTGGAGTGGGGTGGTGGCAATGGCTGCAAAACAATGTACAAGGAATGTTCTTGATGCACTCTATACCAAAAGAATAGTTCGAATGGGACCGGAGGAGGCTCAGTGAAGGTGCACCTGCCTGGCCTGCATGAGGCTCTGGATCTGATCCCAGCACTTTAAAAAAATAGTGAAAATGGCAAATTAGGGCTGGGAAGGTGGCTCAGTGGTAGAGCACTTGCCTTGCACGCCAGAGGCCCTCGGTTCGATTCCTCAGCACCACATAAGCAGAAAAATCCAGAAGTGGTACTGTGGCTCAAGTGGTAGAGCACTAACCTTGAGCTGAAGAGCTCGACAGTGCCCAGGCCCAGAGTTCAGGCCCCATGACTGACAAAAGGAAAGGAAAGAAAAAGAAAAGAAAAGGAAAGGAAAGAAAGGAAAGGAAAAAAAAGAAGAGAGCAATTTATACGTTGTATATGTATTTGCGTCAATTTATAAAAACTAGCAGTAGGTCACATACATTATACAAATCTGTTTCTCCTTTCAAAAGAAAAAGAAATCAGACACATAGCTTCAGTTTATTTTTTTGCCAGTCCTGGGGCTTGAACTCAAGGCCTGGGTCTGTCCCTGAGCTTCTTTTGTTCAAGGCTAGCACTCTACCACTTGAGCCACAGTGACACTTCCAGCTTTTTCTATGTATGTGGTACTGAGGAATTGAACCCAGGGCTTCATACATGCTAGGCAAGTACTCTACCACTAAGCCACATTCCCAGACAACAGTCTCAGTTTTTTAAAGACAATCTTGTATCTCAGATGGCACCTCCTTGTTTGGTTGGCATACATACACCTGGGACAAGAGGCGTTTCCCAGTCTAAAATGAACTAAATAACCATTGCTTTTGACTTAGGACCATTATATCCTGCCACTCAAGGAAAGGGTGTGTGTTTTCATAGTAAAATACAATAGGCTTCCTTCATTGTAAACAAGAAACAATTCTGTTTTCAAGGCCAGTAAAGGAAAACAGTGGCAGATTATTCAAAATGATACATAATGATTTAGAAAACAACATACATGGTTGTGATACTGACATTTATATAGAATGTATCTGCCCTGGGGATTTAGATACCTCAAACAAAAATAACAAACTTTCACTAGGAAGACTACTTCCAAAGCAAAGCCTGAATGTTAGTCAAAAGCCACTGACCTAGGCCTGACCCAAGCCTGACCCAGGCTTCTTGACCCTCACTACGAAGTGCCATCTCCAACATGGCAACCAAGCTTTGACATTAAATTCCTTTAAAGTACCTTCCTTGAGACAATCTTCTAGAGAAACACCCACCAAAGAAAGGTAATAATAAGTTAGACAGCCAAGAAGGTAGAGGTGGGCCAAATTGCTGTCTTCATCATGGTGTGTCTTAGCCATGTTTTTACCTTCTCTGTGATACTTCTTTTTGAGTAAACTTTCCTATCACCTTAAAAAAGGAAAGATAATGATAAGACTCTGCTAGGAAGTTGCTATAGTTTGGATTTGAAATGTCCCGCAGAAGCCCGTGTGTCAAGAGCCTGAGCTCTTGCTTATAGCACGATTGAGAGGTGGTAGCAACTTCCAAAGTCCAGTTTATTTGGGAAGCCTTTCCACCACTAGGGGGAGGGCATTCAAAGAGAATCAGGTGACCCCGCTCCTTTCTTTGCTTCTCAACTGCTGAGGTGAGTAGCACTCTCCACCACACACTCCCACCATGATGTGCTGCCTCACCACAGGCCCAAAACCAACAGGGCCAATTAACACTGTACGTCAAAGTAAACTTTTCTTTTTTTAAAAAAAGTTGATCGTCATAGGTATTTCTGTTACAGTAAGGTAAAGCTGACTAACACAGGTTGCTTCCCTTTGCCACTTTGGTTGTATTATAGGGTACCATCTACATATGAGTCAAGACTACATAGAAGAGGGGCTGGGAAGGTGGCTCAGTGGTAGAGTGCCTGCCTTGCATGCATGAGGCCCTGGGGTCGATTCCTCAGCACCACATAAGCAGAAAAAGCTGGAAGTGTTGCTATGGCTCAAGTGGTAGAGCACTAGCCTCGAGCTGAAGAGCTGAGGGACAGTGCCCAGGCCCAGAGTTCAGGCCCCACGACTGGTAAAAAAACAAACAAACAAAAAGACTACATAGAAGAATCAAGTAATAAATAAGTGATACAATTGAAAAATAACTTGTACGCTGATAACCCACATATCAGACGGAATAAGTAGGAACAGATCATCTAAATTATAGCAATTGAGAAGTACATAGATTGCTTGTTTCAAATTCTCAAAAGACAGCTAGGAATGTGGCTTAGTGGTAGAGTGCTTGCCTAGCATGCATGAAGCCCTGGATTTGATTCCTCAGCACCATATCAACAGAAAAAGCCAGAAGTGGTGCTGTGGCTCAAGTGGTAGAGTGCTAGCCCTGAGCAAAGGAAGCCATTGTGGCAGGCAGCCTCTAAAATCTCCCCCTGGGCCCCACCTTCTGCTATTCACAGGCTTGTGTAAGGTCCTTCCTGGGGCCGTGTGAGCACCACTGATATGAGAGTCAGGCAGGAAACCACAGCCATGGGAAACTAGAAAGATCAAAGATCATGCTCTCCTTAAAAGAAATTCAAAATAGCGTTGATGACCACGAAAGCCAAGTCTGTGTATTGAATATGATTCTACCAATACCAAGTTGTAATCAATCTCTGTAGCTAGCAACATTGCAATGAAAGGCTAAGGAGCTATCCATGAGTACAGAGAATTTAGGCCTTGCCATATCCTTCACAGATGCTGGAAGGGTCTGTAAGCAGCTTTTCCTCACATACCCATTCATGCAAGACATTCAGTCAATGGGGAAACACTCAGGGTATAGGCAACGTAAGCTATATACTACGCTGCATACCAATGCTGTTAGACCAAAATTTGTACTTTAACTCTTTCTATTTTGTGCCTTTCCAAGTTTGGATTATTTCTATCAGTACTGTATTTGCTGGTAATGCAAATCCTCTATTTTAAGAAATGAGTTCCAATCCCAAATCCACAAATAAAGAATTATTATAATAATAGCATATTCATGAAAAGCAAATTACTTATCTTGGCGTTTAACATCCTTGTAACTATTCCTGTACTTTTAATGTCAACAGAAAAAAAAGTAATGCCTAAGTCTGGCTGATATAGTAAATTAATGTTAATAACAGTTTTGACACTAATAGCAAGTATTAAAAAGAAAAACCTCTAGTTTCTAAGCTAGGTTTCATTTCTTAAAAATTACCTGAGCACACTGTCACCAGACTCCCCAAGAACAATTCCAGCTTCTACGTCACTTTCACTAGAAACCTGAAACAACTAGTCTATAATATTTCTATGATAAGCTTGGCGCCAGTGAGTCAAGTCCATAATCCTAGCTACTTAGGAGACTGAGATCTAAGGATTGAGGTTCAAAGCCAGCCCTGGCAGGAAAGTCCCTGAGACTCTTATCCCCAATTAACCACCAGAAAACCAGCAGTGGCACTGTGGCTCAAGTGGTATAGCACTAGCTTTGAGTACAAAAGTTCAGGGATAGTACCTAGGCCCTCAGTTCAGGCCCCATGACCAACAACAAAAAAAAAATCTAGCTGGGCACTGGTGGCTCACACCTGAAATCCTAGCTACTCAGGAGGCTAAGATCTAAGGATCTCTTGTCTCCAATAAACTACTTGGAAAAAAGCTTGAAGTGGCACAGTGGCTCAAGTGGTAGAGCACTAGCCTTGAGCCCAAAGAGGCTCAGGGGCAGTACCTAGGCCCTGAGATCAAGCCCCAGGACAGAAAAAAGAATTCGTATGATAGTTCACCCTTTCCCTGCCTTTGCTTACTCCTGGTGGAGAAACCATTCAGGCCTTGGATTCCAATCCAAGGTCTTCTTGGCAGTGACTTGGTTCTGAAAAACCTGTCAGCAAATGAATACTGTATGGTTTGAGGAGAAAGCACTGTTGTTTCTTTTCTTTCTTTTTTTTTTTTCTGGTCCTGGGGCTTAATTCAGGGCCTGGGTGCTATCCCTGAGCCCCTTTGTGCTCAAGGCTAGCACTCTACCATTTGTCCCAAAGTGCTACTTCTGTCTTTTCCTGAAGTTTATTTGGGATAAGAGTCTCATGGACTTTGCTGCCCGGGCTGGCTTTGAACCGCGATCCTCAGGTCTCAGCCTTCTAAAGTAGCTAGGATTACAGGTGTGAGCCACCAGCACCCAGCCATGTTGTTTCTATAGAACCTGAAATTGAGTTGTGAAAATGGGAACTACTAAGAGACACAGTAGATCAAATTGGAAAGTTCAGATCCTTATGTCCTCAAGACCAGAGCCTTTACTTTGTCCGCTAAATGAAACTGTCTGAATTAAAAGTTTTAATGGGCCTGAGGAAAATGAAAGATGGAAAGGAGCCCAGTACCTAGCCCTTCTCATCCTGCCAGATCTTTCTGGAAGTTATTAGGGGTTCAGGAAGTGCATGCATACTATCCACCCCTCTCAGCCTCAAATCACTTAGAAGCTGCTAGGCTTTAAGAAAACCATCTCTGCTGGGTGCCGGTGGCTCATGCCTATAATCCTAGCTACTCAGGAGGCTGAGATCTAAAGATCATGGTTGAAAGCCAGCCCAGGCAGAAAAGTCCATGAGACACTTATCTCCAGTTAACTGCCAGAAAACAGGAAGTGGCACTGTGGCTGTGTTAGCTTTGAGTATAGGGACAGTGCCCAGGCCTAGAGTTTAAGCCCCACAACCAACAAAAAAAAAGAAAAAGAAAGAAAGAAAGGAAGGAAGGAAGGAAGAGAGAGAAAGAAAGAAGGGAAGGGAGGGGGGGGGGGAAGGGAGGGGGGGGGGGAAGGAGGGGGGAGGGAGGAAAGGAGGAAGGAAGGAAGAAAGAAAGAAAGAAAGAAAAAGGGAGGGAGGGAGGAAAGGAGGAAGGAAGGAAGGAAGGAGGGAAGGAGGGAGGAAAGGAGGAAGAAGGAAGGAAGGAAGGAAGGAAGGAAGGAAGGAAGGAAGGAAGGAAGGAAGGAAGGAAGAAAACCATCTCTTCCAACTTCTGGAACATTGTTCAACTTACTAATTGAGTGTTTAACTTTTAGATAATCTTATAATGAATGTGCTCAAATGAATAGAAGCTACAGAGACAACCCATCAATAAAGTAATTAAATTGAAGTGGATTTTGTTAGAGACTTCTCATATCATATTTGGAAATCTCAACTACTTTGAATCAGAGAAATCAAAGAGAATTGTTTCTTATTGTTTTAAAATGAAAATTAGCTTCAAAAATGTAAGACCTCACTAGGCAATGGTAGCTTACACCTGTCATCCAAGCTACTCAGAGGGTTGAGATCTGGGAATTACGGTTCAAAGCCAGCCTGGGCAGGAAAGTCGGAGAGACTCTTATCTCCAATAAACTACTCAGAAAAAGCTGGAAGTGGTAATGTGGCTCAAGTGGTAGAGCGCTAGCCTTGAGTACAGAGAGGCTCAGGGACAGCGCCCAACCCTGAGTTCAAGCCCCCAAACCACCCAAAAAAATAAAAAGTATAGAACCTCCATTCAGTTGGCTGACAACACTGCTTCTTTTGGGGGGGAAGGGTAAGTACAGTAGAAATACCAATGGAGTTCAAAGTGGCTTCGAGAATTTTGTTTTTCCTTTCCATGTGATCATTCACAGTTATCTATAGGATTTAGGCAAGAAAACAATCTACATCTCTCTCTTAGATGATGGCCTCAGCTCCCCTAAAACTTTTGTGACAAGTCCCCAGTGAAACTTGCATGCCATGGAAAAATGGTAAAATAGATGCATGGTGGACACCTACTTTGCAGGGCAAAATCCTACCTCCTCTCTTCCTCTTACTACCAGTGAAAGAGGAACAAAGTAAATTGAGGGGATGGGTAGGGTTGAGAGACATGGAGGAGAATGATGAAAAGGATGATGTTGATCCAGATGCATACTCACAAACTGACATGTGAAATTGAGACCCCAAAATATAAGAGAAAAAGAAAGAGAGAGAGAGAAGGGGGGGGAGAAAAGAAAAGAAAAAAGAAAAGAGCCAGGCACTGGTGGCTCACACCTGTAATCCTAGCTTCTCAGGAGGCTGAGATCTGAGAATCTAGGTTTGAATCCAGAAATTCAAGTGGCGCTATGACTGAAAATGATAGGGCACTAGGCTTGAGGACAAAAGCTCAGGGACAGCGCCAGGCTCTGAGTTCAAGCCTCACGACCAACAAAAAAAAAAAAAAAAAAAGGAAGAAAGAAAAAAGAAATAGAGAAAAAGAGACTATTCCTATGACAAAGGGTGGCCAGGGGTTTGGAGGCGTGGCTCAGATGGTAGAACACCTGCCAATGAACGTTAAGCATCAGAGAGCAAGTTCAAGTCCTGGTCTCCAATGGAAAAACAAAGGGTGTCCTAGACAACTACATTTCTTTTGCATAGTCCTCCCCAAAACATAAATGCCTGTGATTGATCCAAGAGTCCATGGACCTTGTCTTGCAAGACAAGCTCCATGCTTCCCTGACCTGCTTTGCTCTTAGTCCCAAGCTTTGCATCAGCTCCAACTGAGAGCCTGGGATGAGCCATGAATCCATTCTCTGCAATTCTAGACATTCAATGATAAGCAAATGGCTTCCCAGCTCTGGACAAAGTATAGCAACAGAGATCAGGCCAGGTTTTCTTTTTTTTTGGGTCCAGTCGTGGGGCCTGAACTCTGGGCCTGGGCGCTGTCCCTCAGCTCTTCAGCTCAAGGCTAGCGCTCTACCACTTGAGCCACAGCGCCACTTCTGGCTTTTTTCTTTTTGCTTATGTGGTGCTGAGGAATCGAACCCAGGGCCTCAGGCATGCAAGGCAAGCGCTTTACCACTGAGCCACCTTCCCAGCCCTCAGGCCAGGTTTTCGATGATACTGGGTGCCACCGGGAGAAGTAAGACAGTAGCTCAGTAAGGAAGTAATATGGACTTGAAATCATTGGAGCTGATGCCAGGCAGAGGCTATGTCATGGACTAAGATGAGGGATCTTCTCTAGTGGCTCCATAAACTGAAGATGAACTGAAAACACACATCATTGCCAGGCCACTTGAAATCATTACATACCCATGCTCCATCAGGCCCAAACAGTTCTAGGAAGTTGCCAATGAATTCCCTCGACTTCTCTTCCCACTTTTGAATTAGATCGTGACTCTTTTCTTCCACTCTGTTAACAAATTCCTTTGATCTTTCCTCCACATTCTTGACCTTTTCCTTCATCTTGTCTACCTGGTTCTGGAAACGATACTTCTTCTCCTAGTTAAAATATACAGCAGAAAGAAATGGATTTATCCAAGAGATCAACCACTGACATTAAAAAATCAAGGCCGGGTACTGGTGGCTCAAACCTGTAATCCTAACTATTCAAGAGGCTGAGATCTGAGGATCTCAGTTCAAAGGCAGCCCGGGCAGGAAACTCTGTGAGACTCTTATCTCCAATTAACCCCCCAGAAAACTGGAAGTGGTGATATGGCTCAAAGTGGTAGAGCGCCAGCCTTGAGCAAAAGAGCTCAGAGACAACACCCAGGCCCTGAGTTCAAGCCCCATGACCAAAAATAGTCAAGATGTGGCCATTTTGCAATGACTAGATTGCTGCAAAGCCACATCTCTTGTAAAGAAAGTCACTTGTCATTAATTTATTTTTATATGTAGAAGGAAGTAGCTGCAATACAGACAAACACACACACACACACACACACATATCAGAACACACTTCCTCTATGTTTTTTCCTAAAAAAATAATGACATATTGTTTTTTTGTACTCTATGGGAATCAAGTTCACTTTGCATTTCAGAATTCTCTGAAACATTTTGAATATTGTAAAACTAGACCATAGTTTTCCTATATGCACCTTCCAAACCTTACTGCAGCCTCAAGTGGGTTATAAACTCTAGGTTTGCAACTAAGCTCTCTGTACACAAATATGTACTATTGGGCTGGGAAGGTGGCTCAGTGGTAGAGCGCTTGCCTTGCATGCCTGAGGCCCTGGGTTCGATTCCTCAGCACCACGTAAGCAAAAAGAAAAAAGCTGGAAGTGGCGCTGTGGCTCAAGTGGTAGAGCGTTAGCCTTGAGCTGAAGAGCTAAGGGACAGTGCCCAGGCCCAGAGTTCAGGCCCCACGACCGGACCCAAAAAAAAAAAAAAAAACAACCAAATGTGTACTATGAAAGTCACTCTACCTTCCCTGATTTACTGTGTGGCCTTCGGTGAGTTAGTTGTTCAACCTCTGAGGGCCTCAGTTTCTTCACCTCTGTGTTAGATATAGTTATCAACGCTCTCCCTTGAAGGCTGATCATGAGGAAAACCCATGTAAAACACTTAGATGGGCACATGATAAACTATATAAGTGTTCGATGTTGTGTTTGTAACATTCTTTTCCATAGTTTTCACTGTATTGCAAATGGCCATTATGCACAGCAGTTCCAGGCAGCATACAATACTAGAGTGAGCACTGGGCTGGGAGTCATGAGATTGCTGCTGCCACCTCTACCTCTCTCATACTTGGGAGACTTTGGCCAGGTTTTTTGGCTCTTTTGGATCAGTTCTCTTCATCTCTAAGTCAAGGGACTTGAACTGGATGTCTGACCGCCATCAAGTCCCGGCCACTTGTAAGGCTTTGTGATTCATCTGCACGCCCATCTGACACATTCAATTTCCTCTCTGAGCTGTGGTCAGGTTTGTTGTGATAGAAAGGCAGCGAGCGAGCGCATGCCCACTGCCTGCATGGTTCCTTGGGCTAAGTGGCTTATCTAAAGACCATTTAAGGAGAGCTAGCAATAACTTTTGGAAATGGCTTGCTGTGCTTGGATGGTTGACTGGATTCAATTTAAAAGAACAGACAGTTTAATTTATTGAAATAACCAAGGCTTTATTCTCTATAAGATAGCAAATAATCACTTTGACTGAATTCTTTTCAGCCACTTGTTCAGGAGCCACTTGAACCCAACATTTTCCATTTTGTTGCCCGGCTAGTACAAAGCCAGAGGGCTGGACTCCCAACATGGCCTGTTCAGGAGGACAATTATTAATCGCTAATTTACAGTTAATGATCCCCTCCTATTTTAGAGGTATCAATGAGCCATTGTATGGAATGCTGGATAATTATGGCTGCACTTAATTATAAGTATCTAGCGTTATAGACAAATTCTACCCACCCCAGTATTTGGGTAGAGGTTGGAATTCTGTATGGAAGGAGAGCTCTGTTAGTTAAGTTAGTTTGTTTTTGTTGGTTGTAGGGCCTGAGCTCTTTTGCTCAAGGGTAGCACTTTACCACTTTGAGCTACAGCACCACTTCTGCCACTGGAGATAAGAGTCTCACAGACTTTCCTGCCCAGCTTGGCTTCAAACCGCAATTCTCAGCTCTCAGCCTCCTGAGTAGCTAGGATAACAGGCATGAGCCACCAAGAGCTTTGGGTTTAATCATAGATATTACTCCTTGGAGGCTTCTTGTCTGGAATTCACCATCATCACCTCCTGCCTCCCAGTTACCCTCTTAGCATTGTAACAGCTTGTTTTGCTTGTTTTAAAGACTGTTTTAACAGTGCTCTATTATTAAACTAACAGCAGCTCTGGGAGAACAATAAAGTAGAAATACAAAAGGAAGCCAAAAACTTCAGGCTTTATTTAAGCAGCTGTAATTTCTCTGGACACAAAAAAAAGGCAGTTAAGATTTTTAATGAGCATCTGTAAGGCCCTAATAAAATGAAAAATGTTAAATGTTAAAACAAGAAAGTATGTTTTATCTGGGCTTAGTATTTCATTTCTTCTACCCTCCCCCTTTCTCTTGGAGTAGAATATAACTCCTGCCGTTCATAAACAGCAGATTTCCCAGAAACCCTTTGTTCATGCCTGAAAACTGAAGAGGGAAATAAGGAAGCTCTTTAGACAATGTGAAAGTTGATACTTGTGCTCTTGGTTAATTTATGCTACCCTTTTTGGAATTGTTTTCTTCATCTGTGAAATGGGTCAATATGTGGATCAAATGGGACAATAAACACAAAGTCTTAGGCACACTGTGTGGTACTGGGTGCTAGTGGTTCATGAGTACAATCCTAGCTACTCAGGAGGCAGAAGTCTGAGAATGTCAGTTCAGCACCAGCACAAGCAGACAAGTCTAACAGACTCTTTTTTTTTTTTTTGGTCGGTCGTGGGGCTTGAACTCTGGGCTTGGGCGCTGTCCCTGTGCTCTTCAGCTCAAGGCGAGAGCTCTACCACTTGAGCCACAGCGCCACTTCCAATTTTCTAGTGGTTTATTGGAGATAAGAGTCTCACAGACTTGGGGCTGGGAAGATGGCTCAGTGGTAGAGCGCTTGCCTTGCATGCCTGAGGCCCTGGGTTCCATTCCTCAGCACCACATAAGCAAAAAGAAAAAAGCCGGAAGTGGCGCTATGGCTCAAGTGGTAGAGCGCTAGCCTTGAGCTGAAGAGCTGAGGGACAGTGCCCAGGACCGGAGTTCAGGCCCCATGACGGACAAAAAAAAAAAAAAAAAGAGTCTCACAGACTTGGGACTGGGAAGGTGGCTCAGTGGTAGAGCGCTTGCCTTGCATGCCTGAGGCCCTGGGTTCGATTCCTCAGCACCACATAAGCAAAAAGAAAAAAAGCCGGAAGTGGTGCTGTGGCTCAAGTGGTAGAGTGCTAGCCTTGAGCTGAAGAGCTGAGGGACAGCGCCCAGGCCCAGAGTTCAGGCCCCACAACCGGACCCCTCCAAAAAAACAAAAAAACAACAGCAAGAAAAAAAGAGTCTCACAGACTTTCCTGCCCAGGCTGGCTTTGAACCTCCATCCTCAAATCTCAGCCTCCTGAGTAGCTAGGATTACAGGCATGAGTCACTGGCGCCCGGCCTAACAGACTCTTATCCTCAATTAATAAGCAAAAAAGCTGACAATGGAGACATGGCTCAAATGGTAGAGCACCAGCTGTGAGCTGAAAAAACCCAGGGTAATCATAAAGCCTTGAGTTCAAGCCCCTGTATCAACAAAAAATTTTTAAAAAACACTCCGATCATATAAAATAATATTTATTGAAATGAACGCCAGGAAATGGAAAAAATTTAAAAAACAAAAGCATGTGGCAATAGTAAATGCTCAATTAATCGCAGCAGTAGAGTATTGGTGGTATGCTGGCTGCCAGAGGGTATGTGTGACATACTTACATTTATGAAGCTGACATTCAGTTCCTTGGCTGTGTACCCTCTCTGAAGGTTGCGTCTGGCATAAACATCATAGTCACGAACAATTCTAGTGATGATGTCTGATGTTGAGATACCCTCTGTTCTCTGTGTTGGAACAAACATTCCTATTGGAGGAAGAAAGAAGAGATAAAGCTAAGATCACTTCAACTGACTCTTTTAATGGCCAGGACAATGTTGAGGCTCTTCGTACAGGAGACCTTCACATCAGGTCCCTGCTGATTCTTTTTTTTTTTTAAGTTTTATTGTTATTACATAGGTGGTGTGCAGAAGGGTTATAGTTACATAGATCAGGTAATGAGTCTTTTTATTGGTGGGTCATGGGGCCTGAACTCTGGGCCTAGGCACTGTCCCTCAGCTCTTCAGCTCAAGGCTTAGGGCTCTACCACTTGAGCTACAAGCCACTTCCGGCATTTTCTGCTTATGTGGTGCTGGGGAATCGAACCCAGGGCCTCATGCATGCAAGACAAGCACTCTACCACTGAGCCACAATCCCAGCCCCCCTGCTGATTCTTACAGTCTCTGTTCTATACACTTTCCCACAATTATACCATGTTCTCATCATCTGGACCTTGATTTGCTCTTGACTGGCTCTTGGCATTTGCTCATGCTGAGCTCTTCCTTTCTGCCCTGGATACCCCTTCCCTGCCCATAGTATCTACACATTTCCTCCTCATTCCCAAGGCCCAGCTTCAGGGTAATGTCTTTAGGAAGTTGTTCCCAACAGCCCTGGGAAGAATCCACAACATCTAGATATAAACATATCTTCTTGATATTGAAAGTATTTTGGGGGGAGTACTATGATTTGAACTCAGCCTCACGCTTCCTTAGCTGGTGCTCTATCATTTGAGCCATGCATCCTGCCATGAAAGTATTTTTTGCCAGTTTTTGGCAAACTTAGGGCCTGAGCAGTATCCCTGAGCCTCTTTGTGCTCAAGGGTAGTGCTCTATCACTTGAGCCACAGTGCCACTTCTGGTTTTTTTCTGAGTAGTTTATTGGAGATAAGAGTCTCATGGACTTTCCTGCCTGGGCTGGCTTTGAACCATGATCCTCAGATCTCTGCCTCCTGAGTAGCTAGGTTTATAGGCATGAGCCATCAGCGCCTGGCCATGAAAGTATTTTTAGTATCTGTCTCCATGTAGATAATGGATATTTCAAATGCCCAGATTATGCCTTGGTTGTTTTTTGCATTGCTCCATCCAGCTTGGTGCTCCTGTGTCTAGTACACAGAAGATGCTCCAAAAAATGCAACTCAAATGAGTAAGTGAATGGAGCATAACAAGTGAGTCAATGAATTAGTCAGCTGGCAGCAACTCCCAAGGAAGTCTGTGGCACATTCTCCCAAAGGAAAAGAAGAATAAGTATAGTATTTTTTAATCTCTCATCTAAAGACATGCCTGTAGGGATGCTGGATGAATTTATTTCCCTAACAAGCATTTTCTCTGCATGGCAGCTTTATTGCTTGAAGGTCCTTTCATCTGGAATATATGGGACAGAGTGAAAATAAACAAGTAGGAAAGATGCCAAGTTTTCATTTGATTTTCTTAAAGTCTTCAAAGATATGTTTGGGGCGCTGGGAATGTGGCTTAGTGGTAGAGTGCTTGCCTAGCATGCATGAAGCCGTGCGTTCAATTCTTCAGTACCACATAAACAGAAAAAGCTGAAAGTGGCACTGTGGGTCACATGGTAGAGTGCTAGCCTTGAGAATAGAGAGGCTCAGGGACAAACCCACCCCCTGAGTTCAAGGCTTAGGACTGGCAAAAAAAGAGATATGTTTGGATGTACCAACCAATAAAGATAAGAATTGGACTCACTCTCAAAATTCTGCTGTCAGTTAAACTCATGTTTTGGCAACTGAGAATCTGCGACTCACATCATTAGAACCACTTAAATAGAAACATCAAACCAGCTGAGTGCTGCTGGCTCACACCTGTAATCCTAGCTACTTAGCAGGCTGAGATCTGAGGATCGTGGTTCAAAGCCAGCCCAGGCAGGAAAGTCTGTGAGACTCTTAAATTCAATAAACCACCAGAAAACCAGAAGTGGCGCTGTGGCTCAAGTGGTAGAGCGCTCGCCTTGAGCTGAAGAGCTGAGGGACAGTGCCCAGGCCCAGAGTTCAAGCCCCAAGACTGACAAAAAAAAAAAAAAAAAAAGCAAGAAAGAAAGCAAGCAAGAAAGAAACATTAAGCCTTGGACAGTATGATACAACTTGGGGGCAAGGGCACTGGGTTCTCAGTTTACAGATGGGCAAGTCTCTTAAACCTCAAGGAAAACTACTTGACCTTAACCTCCTCAATGAATACATAAAGTACCTAGACAAAATGACCTAACTCATCTGGGCCATTTCCTTCTCCCTTAACTCTCCATCTCCAATTGATTTCCAATCACCAACCCACTACTAAAATGTTTCCCTAATTCATCCACTTTTCTCTATCTTCCTTCATCAATCTTGTTCAAAATGTGTGTGTGTGGGGGGGGTGGGATTGGGGGGAGGGAAAGTGGGAGAAAAATGAGGGAGGGGGTAACAAGTTCGACAAGAAATGTACTCACTACTTTAGTTATATACCCTTCTGTATATCACTTTGACAATAGAATTAAAATAAAACAATGAAAAAGGGGTGTGTGTGTGTGTGTGTGTGTGTGTGTGTGTGTGTGTGTGTGTGTGTGTGTGTGTGTGTTACTGAGGATCAAACTCAGGGCTTTACACTTTACCCATTCTAGAGGAGTGTTCTGCCACTGATTTATGACCTTAAGCCAGTGAACCATTGTTGTCCATGTCAAGCTACATAGGAAGATCCACAGAATCTTCAAAGATGCAAGCCAGATGCCTACTCAATGCCCTTTATTGGGTTTAGTGCCAATCTTTAACTTGGCTTTGGAGCAGCTCACGTGATCTCTTCTCTGTACTTCTTCCTCCCATACTGGGCCTTGATCTCAGAGGTCATGCTCTCCCTAGGCTTTTTCTGCTCAAGGACAGAATTCTACTACTTCAGCCACACCTCTCTTTCCTGACTTTTCCTGGTCAATTGGAGGTAAGAGTCTCATAGTTTTTTTTCTGCCCTGGCTGCCATTGAACTATGATCCTCAGATCTCAGCTTCCTGAATTTCTAGGATTATAGGCATGAGCCACTGGCACTCAGCTTCTGAGGAAGTCATTGGGGGCACTGGTAACAAGAGCTTATCTTTCTTTTGTAACCAGAGGCTGCAGGAGATTTGGAGTTGAGAAGATTTGCTTTGGCTGGTTGAAAGAAG
This sequence comes from Dipodomys spectabilis, assembly GCF_019054845.1. Classification (NCBI taxonomy): domain Eukaryota; kingdom Metazoa; phylum Chordata; class Mammalia; order Rodentia; family Heteromyidae; genus Dipodomys; species Dipodomys spectabilis. Next base: position 1,363,275 of record NW_024871203.1, on the reverse strand, counting down.
CCAAGCCCTCTGCTTATATAATGAGGTACCCGGCTTCCTCCAAATCCTAATTATTGCTCTGCTAAAAATATTCAGTAATGAGCCTGATCAGAGAACCTTTTTTATCATGCTTTTCAGAATTGCAGCGTTTGGTTATGGAACTATTTTAAGAAGCAGTGAAGCACATGTTAATAAAGAAACGTTCAACAGTAGTAGGCAATATTAGCATGATGATGAGTAATGTGGACCTTACAGTCTATTGAACCTCAGCTCCATCTTTTTCATCCAGCTTTTTTTTTTTTTTTTTTTTTTGGTCGATTGTGGGGCTTGAAGTCAGGGTCTGGGCGCTGTCCTTGAGCCTCTTTGTGCTCAAGGCTAGCGCTCTACTACTTGAACCACAGAGTCACTTCCAGTTTTTGAGTGGTTAATTGAAGATAAGAGTCTCACGGGGACTTTTCTGCCCCAGCTGGCTTCAAATCACGATTCTGAGATCTCAGCCTCCTGAGTAGCTAGGATGACAGGCGTGAGCCACCAGGTCCCTGGCTTCATCCAGCTATGTGAGCAGATTTTGACATGCAGTTCTGACAAGCCAAGCAGTAGAAAACTGAATTCACACCCTAATATCCCTGGCTTTGTTTAAAGTGATTTTGACTTTCAAAATCATGATAAGAAGACAAAAGCCAAATATAGATGGGCCATTTTTGAGCATTTTTTTTCTCCCATAAGGACTCTTTCTTTGCCAAACCTTGACTTCAACTCTCTTTTCTAATGATGAATCAGCACAGCCAAGGAATGAATCAGAATTTAGGCTCTCTGGGCTGCTGAAAAGTCACACACCCACAGACTTAGGCCTGTGTTCTCAGCATAAGTCAAATACCATCCGATCATTCAATTTGGAAAGGGAATTGTAGTGAATTAAAGAAGGCTGCAATTCCTTTCCTTTGAGTTTGGGCTGGCATCATTGAGTTACTTGCACTAAAGAGAGTGTCATATATTTGACATTGTATGGCTTCTAAGATTAGGTTGGAAGAAGCATTGAGGGACCTGTCAATGTTGTATGCTCTCTATATAATATACCTCAGCCACCATGCAGTGAGGCCACTAAACAACATAGAGAGGCCACAGGCACATGCTCCAGTGACAACTAACCTCCTTGGTGACAGTCATCATCCAAGGCCAGCCACTCACCTAACCTGGCATCCCCAGTCTAATCAAGCCCTTAGATGATGACTGCCCCTGCCAGCATGATTAGAATTATTGAAAAGCCCAAGCAGGAAACACCCAACCAATCTCCTATTAAGATGTTGGTCCTAGCAGGTGTTGGAGACTCATGCCTATAATCCTAGCCACTCAGAAAGCTGAGATATGAGGATCCAAGTTCAAAACTAGCCTGAGCAGGAAATTCTGTGAGACCCTTATCTACAATAAACTACCCTCCACCCCCCCCCAAAAAAAAAAAAACAGCTGGAAGTATAATTCTGACTCAAATGGTAGAATGTTTAGCCTTGAGCAAAAATCTCAGAGACAAGTCCAGGCCCTAAGTTCAAGCCCCAGGACCAGACCCCCCCCCCAAAAAAAAAATAGAAAAAGAAAAAAGAGAACAAGATGTTGGCCCACAAATCTTGAGCAAGAGAAAGTAACTTTCTCAAGTCACTCACTTTAGGAGCCATTTTGTTATGCAAACAATAGGGACGCTGGATTGCTAGAATTAGAAAATCTTGATCTTGTTCCTATGTCTAGACAACTGGAACTAGGCATTTTATTTCCTAAGACCAGTAAAAACAACTGATTCTTACCTCAATAGACACCACTTTCCTGGCAAGAAAACCATCACTAAGTGCTTGTTCCTATATTACAAGGTAGCTGAAGAACTATCACCCCAGGAAATAGTGATTCAGTTAACCCTAGGATAACTCAGTGGGACTCCAATCCCGGTCTAGATTCCTGCTGGTTTAAATAAGGCCTATGGATTTGCAGCCTCTAACAACCTGGGAACTCATTAGAAATGAGAATCTCAGGGCTGAGACTGTAACTCAATGGTAGAGTGCTTGCCTAGCAAGCACACAGCTCTGGGTTCTATTCCCAGCACTGGAGCAGAAAAAAAGAAGAAAAATTAAAAAAGAATAGGAATCTCAGGCTTCACCAGATCTACTGAATTCAAATCTTAATCTTTTATTTTTTTTTTAATTTTATTTTATTGTAAAGCTACTATACAGAGGGTTACAGTTACATGACAAATCTTAATCTTTAGAAGACCCTCTGGAGTTTGAAAAGCAGTGGCTAAAACCAGGTCCTTATGTTATCTTAAGGAAGAGCAGCTAGCTCACATCTTGGATCTAACAAATACTTCAAAAAGTATGAATTGCCCCATAACCCATCTTAACATCTTAATGTAACTCATTTACCAGTCATTTCTTCCTTCTCTCTCCAGCACCACACTTCCCAGTTCCTCAGCAGCCTCCCAAGTCTGAATGAAGTGCATAAACTTTCCTTTCCTGGACTTTTTTTTTTTTTTTTTGCCAATCCTGGGGCTTGAACTCAGGACCTGGGTACTTTCCCTGAGCCTCTCTGTGCTCAAGGCAAGCGTTTTACCACTTGAGCCACAGTCCCACTTCTGGCTTTTTCTGTTTATGTGGTACTTAAGGAATCAAACCCAAAGCTTCATGCATACTAGGCAAACAGTCTACCACTAAGCCACATTCCCAGCCCTCCTGGAACTCTTAAAAACAAGATTGGCACTGGCAAATGACAGGCTTCTGGTTCTTCACCAATTCCCTAACTCCTGAAGGAGCCTAGACTGATATAGTATAGATCTGACTACCATTTCTGAGGGTGGTGTGAAACTTTCCCAGTTGGTTCCAAAAAGGTGTGACCCAACCAAAACCCATCAGAGAGAATAAGTACATTCTATGTATCAGAATGATTTCCTAAACAATTGTCCAAGGTCTTTCATTTGTAGGCATCACACCTGCTCTGAGATCCTGTGCCCAATGACGCCAAGACCTCTGTTATTTCAAAGAGAGGTAGATGTGGCCAAGGACAAGGAAATTGTTCAGCCTTTGATTTCTAAAACAAACTCTTTTAGAAGGCACATTGGAAAAAGAAGGATTACTAAGAGCAAGTACAGGCTGGGCACTGGTGGCTCACGCCTGTAATGCTAGCTACTTAGAAGCTGAGATCTGAGGATCATAGTTTGAAGCCAGTCCAGGCAGAAAAGTCCCCATGAGACTCTTACCTGTAATATAAGCCGCTCAAAAAAACTGGAAGTGGGGCTGGGAAGGTGGCTCAGTGGTAGAGTGCTTGCCTTGCATGCATGAAGCCCTGGGTTTGATTCCTCAGAACCACATAAGCAGAAAAAACCAGAAGTGGTGCTGTGGCTCAAGTGGTAGAGCCCTAGCCTTGAGCTGAAGAGCTAAGGGACAGAGCCCAGGCCCATGACCAACCAAAAATACCAAAACAAAACAAAACAAAAACCCTGGAAGTGATGCTATAGCTCAAGTGGTAGAGCGCTAGCCTTGAGTGCCCAGGCCCTAGTTCAAGCCCCACAACTGATCAAAAAAAGAGAGCAAGTACAAAAAGGACTTTCTTAATTCCAGAATTGTCCCTTGAGTTATTAAGAACCAGAAGCTGAACAGAAATTGGCCTGGGTATTTTACTGTGAGCCCTGAAATGGGCCTAGAATGAAAAAGGGACAGTTTTGTTCATTCCATTTGTACCTCAGTCCTAAGGTTGAGTTCTTTAGTGCTCAGAGCAATTCCTATATAAATACCTAAATAGCGTGTTATGTGTTTCACGATGGACCTGTAGCACACGTCAACAGAGGTGTGTAGAAGCTCCTGGGCAGACACCCGAAATCCCAATAACCTGTACCTCTATGCAGCAGTCCTCAGGAAAATGCCTCACCTGCTTCCTTTATATGCTTATAAACATCATCAGAACCAGCAGAAGAATACGGAATGTCGTCATGAGCCACAAAGTCAATCTGTTGGAGAGAGACATCCTCATAAGAATGGAGGTGTACATCTTTAGACTTGAAGGGGATTAGGGATTCCCCCCCCCCAAAAAAAAAAAAACCTGTTTGAAATAAGGCAGGCATAGGTTACATTTATTGTGTGGCTCTGAATCTTCGACTGACAGGTGTTTTCAACGATCTCCATTTTTCCATGACATCACAAAAAGAAGAGAATTGATGTTTGGTTCTTCTCCTTCATCAGTCTCTGCCTTTGACAGTAGGTTTCTTGGCTCCATCCCTTTGCCTCTAAACTTTCTCCTTTAGAGAACTCGCATGTTTCTCAGGTTTTAATGAGCCTTACTATGATAAGGAATCCACATCTCCATTCCCTGTCCCATGGCAATAGACCCTCCCACTTAGGTTATATTTTGTACTATGAAAAGGAATTTGTCTCTTTTCCTATTTGATCCTCATAACCTTGTCATGTGAGTAGGCTACATAGGACATAGGGTTAGAATATAAAGGGCAAAAGCTATACAACTCATTCGATATCTCCATAGTCATACCACTCATTAGTCGGTTGAAAATGAGGGTGGGTAGTCATGAACTAGGCCAGGCTTTCTTACCTCATATTGCAGCCATCTTCTCTTTTACCTTTCCGCCCTCCCCCCCACCCCCCACATACATCAAAATCAATCTGCCCTGCATTTAATCTCACCTTTCCTGAAAAACTGGTTCCTCCTTCTGCCTTCCAATGGCACCTCGATTTTCTCATTCTATCTTGAAGACTACCACCTTGGAATTGACCATTCTTCCCTACTTCCTTCACTTTCCACGGCACACAGGTCACAGGTTCCACTGTGTGTGTGTGTGTGTGTGTGTGTGCACATGTGCGCTTTACCCATGTATACGCATACGTGTGCATATGCTCGTACCCACTGCTTTCTCTTCATTGGCACTCTACCGAATTCAAGGCCCTGTCACTTGCATTACTGGCACCAACTTGAATTTGGGCTCCCTTACTGCAAGCTCTCTCCTCCGAAAGCCATCTACCTGTCATGTGGAGTATCCTCTTTAAACACTGGCCTTTGTCATGCTTGCAAAGCTTCATCTTTCAATGAAGAAACCCTTTAATCATGATTTCTCAGCGTCATTACCATTGATGTTGGAGGCTAGATAAATTGGGGGGGGGGGGGCTGCTGTTTTGTGTATTGGAAGATGCTTAGCAGCATCCCATGCTTTCCTCCCACTAGATGCCAGTAGCAACCTCTAGCTATATAACCAAAACTGTCTCCAGATATTGCCAAATGTCCCTTGGAAGGGAAACTCACTGGAGCATTACTAGATTAAATGATATAATTATGTAACCGTGCTTAAAAGTAATAACTGGTACATGCCAAGTACTCAATAAATGTTTATTATTATCATTACAATTATTACTAATTCTATTCTCAGTACTCAAACTTAGTTCCCCCTCTCCAATGTATAATGACAACAACTTTGCAGAGTAGCTGAGAGATTGAATGGATTCATAGAATAGCAAAGTCCTTGGCACAGTGCTGGGCACATGGTAAGTAATAAACGGCAGTCATCATTATCATTATTAGTATCCCCCTAAATGCCTATCACGTGTTGAATATACAATAGATGCTTAGTAAAAAAAAAAAGTGTTAGTGATTACTGGAAGTAATCATATTGTAGTTTTTCCTTTTTCTTTTTATTCTCACCAGGAAAATTGTCTCCTCTGCTATTACCCATGCACATTTATCAGTGTTCTCTATTCTCTTCGGCATTGCGAATTTAAAAATAGAAAAGAAAATTCTTAGAACAGCTTAATCTTATTTTTTTGTACTGCTTATAAAAGGAAAGAATAGCTCCTAATGTGGGGCTGGTAGGGAGATACAAAGCACGCAATTTGATGCAGATAAAAGAATTTCTCGTGTTTTCAACTAATAAAACTCTGATGCCAGTAAGAATCTCATGGTCACAAACTCATAGATATAAAGTCATTCCCTTAAAGGCTGACCCTTGACTTTCTGGATAAGATATGTGCTCATTTGTTCCATACAAAAGAATGCCTGTGGATGGGTAAGCACCACAGATGATGGCGACAATAGTGATGACAGTGACTGTCTTGAAAGTCTTGCTGTGGGGCCGGCCAGTTTTCCAAGTGTTCACTTGCATGATTTCATGGGATCCTCAGTGCGGCCCATGTGGAATATACCATTTTAGAGACGAGATAAGTGAGTCTAGTGGGGTTAAATAACTTGTTCAAGGCCCCATAGTTAGGAGAAGAGACAGTGTTAGGATCTGGCTGGTTCAGCTCTAGCATCTGTACTCAGAGAAGGCAGAAGAGAAAGGTCCCCAGGCTTGGACAGAAGAGAGATGTTATATCAAGAAAAGAGTCCCTGGGCTGGGTGCTGGTGGCTCGCACCTGTAATCTTAGCTATTCAGGAGGCTAAGATCTGAGGAACGTGGTTCAAACCCAGCCCAGGCAAGAAAGTCCTTGAGACTCTTCAACGAAACACCAGAAAACTGAAAATGGCGCTGTGGCTCAAAGTGGTAGAGCGCTAGCCTTGAGCTGAAGAGCCCAGGGACAGCACCCAGGCCCAGAGTTCAAGCCCACAACGGACCAAAAAAAAAGTCATTGGGTTTTCTGCTGTCTCTGCTATAGAAGCAGATTCCCCAATCTTGCATCCTACAATATGTGGGAGAGTAAGAGAAGTACCTTGTGTTTTTCCAGAAACTCTGGTGTGAGAGTCCAGGGAGCGTCTCTGATGACTTCATCCACATAGCGACAGTGTCTGAGAGCTTCATACCTTTCTGCTTCGTTCATCACAGTAAAACCTTTGAATTTGTGGGTAAGATCATCACTGCAAACTGAAAGAGGCAAATATGTTAAATTCAGTTAACCAGCCACCTGGTGTGGGCGTGGCTTCAGCAAGACAAAAGGAACTTAGCCTTACTAGGTGCTCTGCATAATCAAACTTAGTTTCTTTTCCCCATTTCTTACAAGAACAAAGGATCAGGCAGTGAAGCAAAACGTAAATCCACTGGGAATTCAGGATTTCATCTTAGTGCTAATTACAACTGCATTTTTCCACTGAGGCTTTTATTAAAATGATTGCCATGCTCCCTAATGTAACTTTCACATCACTTCATCTTCTTATCCCAGACTTCAGTGAAAATTAGAGTTCAAAAAGGAAATGACCAATTGAACAAAGGAAAGAGAAAAGGAGCCAATTCTTTCATTAGATCATTGTGCTTAGTAACCCAGGTGGGTGTGAGACATGCACGCGCGCACGCACACACTCACACACACTCACACACACACACACACACACACACACACACACACACACACACACCATTCCATTCCCCAGAATGAGGTCCAGTCACTACACATGAGGCCATACAACAAGGAGGAGAATATTACGAAGTAGAAGTTCTGATCTGGCAGGTTCCTTTTCTGGAATCTACCTTTCTAGATCTTGAGTTCCTGAACCCTCAAATGAAGATAGAAATATCCTTCATTTATTGCCCCAGAAAGGTTGTCTTTGAGTATTTTTATAAAAGTGCTTAAAAAGAAACCGAATATTCTGTATATCACCTTTATACGAACAATAAAAACTTTTTTTAAAAAAAGGAAGCCAAATTTCATATGAGAAATAAATAAATAAAATGGAATAAAAATATTATTCAGGGTCCTATTAGCCCTGTGTTCTATCTTCCTGGTATCTGTATGCCAGGAAGAAATGCCATTACGGATCCAGTCCTTGTTTTCCCAGTAAGGGTCTTGCTGTAGCCACTCAGAACTACCTCCACTGCTCCTTGCCAGGCAATTCTTTGGCTCTTTAAAATATTAAAAAAATACATAGTAGAATTTCTCATTTTTAAGAGTAACCAAGTGTAGTTAGAAACTGAAATAGCATTTTCCCACAACCACATCTTGTTCCTCACCCAGGACTAAATCTGGCCACAGAGTAAGCAGAGTCTACAGCTACACTGGGTATTTCTGGAAATCTTCCTTTCATAGTCCTTAGACATTCCACATCCAGATCATCAGCAAGGTTGCTGGCTCTGCCTTCAAAGGAGAATGCAATTCTTCCTGTAAATGATCCCTTGGGTTTCATGCTTGTGATCAAAGAGTACAAAGTTTCGGCTAGACTAGAAGGCATAAGTTTAGTAGTCTAGTATGCTGTATGGTAACCCCAATTAACAATATTTTAAATACTTTAAGATTGCTGACATAGCCAGGCATGGGTAGCTCATACTTCTAATCCTAGCTACTCAGAAGGCTGAGGATTGCAGTTCAAAGCCAGCCTGGACAGGAAAGTCCATGAGACTCTTGTCTCCAATTACCCACCAAAAAGGGCTGGAAATGGAGCTGTGGCACAAGTGGTAGAGTACTAGCCTTGAGCAACAAAGTTCAGGGGTAGCACAGCCTTGAGTTCAAGTCCTAGAACTGGCAATTTTTTTTTTTTTTTACTGAAATAGATTTTGAACATTCTCATCACAAAAAGTGATAAAATTGGTAAGCTGATGGATGTTAATCATCTTGACTGAATTTTCCTGTAATGCATATGTAGATGGAAATAGTACACTGTACCCCATAAATATACACAATTACTGTCAATGATAGGTGTCACATAATGACAGGAAACAGGTCTAAGAAATGCATTGTTAATTGACTTTATCATTGTGCAAACATCTTCAGTGTCCTTACACAAACCTAGATGGTGTCAATCAATCATATGATGTGGCCTCTATGCAATTAAGATGCAATTAAGATGCCTGATAAACATGAGATGAACCTGGGATGCTGCTGGTATACTGTTTACAGTAAATATGTGTTTTAACAAGTAGGAATACACTCCAAACTAACAATAAAAAGTATAGGGCTGGGCATGGTGACAGACACCTGTAATCCTAGCTACTCAGGAGCCTGAGAACTGGAGGATCATGGTTCAAAGCTAACCTGGGCAGAAAAGTCCCCCAGGAAAAGACTAGGTTGAAGGTATGGCTCAAATGTCAGAGCATCAGCTATAAGCAAAAATGTTGAGCACTCTTGCTCAGGATCCTGAATTCAAGCCCTGGAACTGGCGCGCGCACACACACACACACACACACACACACACACACACACACGCACACACACACACACACACACACACACACACAGATTCATTACAGATTCATTAGTCTCTGAGCATGCATGATGTCAAAATGTGACGGCAGATAAAAAGTACATAATGGTGTTATTTTAATAATCAACATTCTTAGGCGAGACAAGGAGTGAGGTCTTCTAGGGGCTTGTGACCATTGGAGGACTTTGGCTTTTACTCTGAGGGAGATGGAGAGGACTCTGGATCTGGGAAGTATACAGTCAGCCAGGTTTCCTGGCTGATGTGAACAGGCTGTTGGGAGTGAGCAAGGTTAGAGCCACTTAGGAGACTACTGCAGTAATGCAAAGAAGAGACAGTGACTGGGCAGGATGGGCCAGTGGAAATTGTGGGAAGAATTGGCTACTAGATGCACTTTAAATGTGTGTGTGTGTGTGTGTGTGTGTGTGTGTGTGTGTGTGTGTGTGTGTGTGTGTGTGTGTGTGTGTGTGTGTGTGTGTGTGTGTGTGTGTGTGTGTGTGTGTGTGTGTGTGTGTGTGTGTGTGTGTGTGTGTGTGTGTGTGTGTGTGTGTGTGTGTGTGCGCCAGTGCCAGGGCTTGAATTCAAGACCCTGAGCAAGAGTGCTCAATATTTTTGCTTATAGCTGATGCTCTGACATTTGAGCCATACCTTCAATCTAGTCTTTTCCTGGGGGACTTTTCTGCCCAGGCTAGCTTTGAACCATGATCCTCCAGTTCTCAGTCTCCTGAGTAGCTAGGATTACAGGTGTATGTCACCATGCCCAGCCCTATACTTTTTATTGTTAGTTTGGAGTGTATTCCTACTTGTTAAAACACATGTTTACTGGTCTGGTCTCTGTTCCTGGCTATTGCTCTAGCACTTGAAACACAGCACCACTTCCTGCCTTTTCTGAGTAGTTTATTGGAGACCAGAGTTTCATAGTCTTTCCTGCCTGGTCTGGCTTTGAACCAAGATCCTTAGATCTCAGTCTCTTGAGTAGCTAGGATTATGGGTGTGAGCCACCAAGAGTATCAGAATTTCTAGGGAGCTTGTTAAACACAAAGGTGTCTGGGTTCTGCTCTTGGGCTTTTGTTTCAGTAGAGCCCAGGCAGCTCTGTTTTGGGCATACTTCATGGAGGCTTCTGATGCCTACAACATTTGTTAATGGCAAAACTCCCAAAGCATATTATGACTAACTTGATCAACACACTTGTCTGTCTTTGAATTACCCATCATGCCCACAGGTGGGGGGTAGGACAGATAGTAAAGCCATAGTGACTATATATATTCATGGATTGCATAAATAGGAATTCGTTATGGGCCTCACTATACAATTTAAAAACGTAACTAGAACTTTTAAATATGAAAATACAATGTCAAGAATCATATTGAACAGAAATGGATTTTAGATTCTTCAAAGGGCACAAAACAGAGTCAAGCCATATCCTCCCCCATTTTGAATCTGTACCTAAGCAATTTGGTAGACCTTCTTCTACAAGACTGAGATAATGGCTTGATAACACACAAAGAAAAGAAACAGCCTGTTTACACCAACACAGGGCTCTATTTTCAAAGCCCAGGAGTGACCTCAAGAAGCAACTGAATATGCTGACCAGTTATTGTCTAAACATTAATTACGCCCAAAGTAGCACTGTTGTTCTTGAGCCTTGGCAAATGCACTCTGACAAGCAGATGGAGAACTCAGAGCAGTGGTTTTCCATGGATGAATTCACCCTGCTCTCTGGGAGCTCATGCTGCAGCTAACCTATCCTGGCAGCTTACTGTGCTCACAATGAAATACCCTGCAGGAGAGAAAAAAAAAAAAACACAGCAGATCTGTTAAACTTTGGAGCCAGATAGACTTGGATTCTAATCTCTGCTCTGTTCCTTATTACTGGAAATGTAACTCAAATCCTTTAAGTCTTAGTTGCCTGGGTCTTTAAAATGGGTTGAGGTATTCAGGATTAAATTAATAAACTACATGAGCATTTATTATTATTATTTATTTTTATTTATTTATTTATTACTAGTAGTCATAGTAATATGTGACCATAGATAGAAATACTCCTTTGGAGGGCTGGGAAGGTGGCTCAGTGGTAGAGTGTTTGCCTTGCATGCATGAGGCCCTGGGTTCGATTGCTCAGCACCACATAAGCAGAAATAAAAAGCCGGAAGTGGCGCTGTAGCTCAAGTGGTGGAGCGCTAGCCTTGAGCTGAAAAGCTGAGGGACAGCGCCCAGCCCAGAGTTCAGGCCCCATGACCAGACCCCAAAAAACATTGTCAAAAAAAAATATTCCTTTGGAGATGGGCACAGGTGCCTCATGCTTATAATCCTAGCTACTTGAGAGGCTAAGATCTGAGGATTGAGGTTCGAAGCCAGGCAGGCAGGAAAATCCATGGAACTAAAAAAAAAAAAAGCCACGAGTAGCATTGTGGCTTAAGTGGTAGAGGGCTAGCCTTGAGTTAGTGCTCAGGGACAGCCCCTGGGTCCTGAGTTCAAGTCCTAGGACACACACACACACACACACACACACACACACACACACACACACACACACACACACACACACACACACACACACACACACACACACACACACACACACACACACACACACACACACACACACACACACACACACACACACACACACACACACACACACACACACACACACACACACACACACACACACACACACACACACACACACACACACACACCCTCTCAGTTTCTCAAGCATTTCGGTCAGCACAATAAGAACTAGGTTGAATCTCTTACCAGCCATGAGAATATGTTAATATAGATGAACAGTTTTTGTTTCTTTTGTGGTACAGAAGATGGAATCAAGGGCCTTCTATCTGTCAGACAACTACTCTACCAGGAGCTACACTTTTAGCTCTAGAAGAATATTTAGCTTCAATTAAGATACAATAAAGTCCAAACCCAAGTTTGTAGAGTAAGTATTTACGTTTACTACAGTAGTGGTATGTTTAATGCTCTCATTTTTGTTTCTTTCCTGTGAGGCAGAAGTGGGTGTTCGGTGGCTCTTTTGCCTTTATTTAAAAACAAAACAAAACAAAACAAAAAAACTATTTTTAGAGGAAACTACTCTATCCAATAATTTTTTTTTTTTTTTTTGGGTCCAGTCGTGGGGCCTGAACTCTGGGCCTGGGCGCTGTCCCTCAGCTCTTCAGCTCAAGGCTAGCACTCTACCACTTGAGCCACAGCGCCACTTCCGGCTTTTTTCTTTTTGCTTATGTGGTGCTGAGGAATTGAACCCAGGGCCTCTGGCATGCAAGGCAAGCACTCTACCACTGAGCCACCTTCCCAGCCCTTGACTTGTTTTTTTTTTTTTTTTTGTCGGGCGTGGGGCTTGAACTCTGGGCCTGGGCGCTGTCCCTCAGCTCTTCAGCTCAAGGCGAGCGCTCTACCACTTGAGCCACAGCGCCACTTCCGGTTTTCTGGTGGTTTATTGGAGATAGGAGTCTCACGGTCTCTCCTGCCCGGGCTGGCTTTGAACCGCGATCCTCAGATCTCAGCCTCCTGAGTAGCTAGGATTACAGGCATGAGCCACCAGTGCCCGGCTCCCTGACTTGTTTTTTAAATAGCATGCGCTAGCTGGGCGCGGGTGGCTCATGCCTGTAATCTTAGCTACTCAGGAGGCTGAGATCTGAGGATTATGATTCAAAGCCAGCCTGGGCAGGAAAGTCCACGAGACTTTTATCTACAATAAACCGCCAGAAAACCAGAAGTGGCTCTGTGAGTCAAGTGGTAGAGTGCTTGTCTTGAACTGAAGAGCTGACGGACAGTGCCCAGGCCCAGAGTTCAAGCCCCACAACCAACAAAAATAAATAAATAAATAAATAGCATGCGTTTTTAAATTAAAATAAAGAAAAAGTATTTTACAAGTGAAAAGTTTTTTTTTTATTATTTTCCAACAGTTGTAGAAGAAGCTTTTAGTTTGTAGGTACAAGGTTGGCAAGTTGATCAGTTATCCCTGCCAAAGTGGATAGTCGTGAGTCATTAAACTATTGCCACGGAAGCACGTACAGAAAAGTTTCAAATTACTGGCTACTTGCTTTAACAACTTATAAGGACAAGGAATGTGGCTTAGTGGTACTTGCTTGCCCAGCAAGCATGAGGGCCTAGGTTCAATTCCTTGGTATCACATCAACACAAGAAAATAAAATAAAAACCTTATAAATGCGAGCATTAAAATCATGGTGCAGCCAGGTGCCGCTGCCTCACACCTGTTATCCTAGCTGCTCAGGAGGCTGAAGTATGAGGATAGCTATTCAAAGCCAGCCTGGGCAAGAAAGTTGGTAAGACACTTATCTCCAATAAACAGAAAACTGGAAGTGGCGCTGGGGCTTAAGTGGTAGAGATTTAGCCTTGAGCTGAAGAGCTCAGGGGCAGCGCCCAGGCCCAGAGTTCAAGCCCCAGGAGCGACAATAAATAAATAAATAAATAAATAAATAAATAAATAAATAATCATGGTGCAAAAACATGACAACTGTGGTGTCTATTACTAAGTTTGAAAGGGGCTGGGAAGGTGGCTCAGTGGTAGAGCGCTTGCCTTGCATGCTTGAGGCCCTGGGTTCGATTCCTCAGCACCACATAAGAAAAAAGAAAAAAGCCAGAGTGGCCCTGTGGCTCAGGTGGTAGAGTGCTAGCCTTGAGCTGAAGAGCTGAGGGACAGCACCCAGGCCCAGAGTTCAGGCCCCACGACCGGACCACCCCCCCCCCCAAAAAAAAAGAACCAGGAGCTTGTGGCTCACACCTGTAATCCTAGCTACCCAGGAGGCTGAGAGATGAGAATTAGGGTTCAAAGCCAGCCCAGGCAGGAAAGGCAGTGAGACTCCTATCGCCAATTAACCTCCTGAAAACCAGAAGTGGAGCTGGGACTGAAAGTGATAGAGTCCTAGCCTGGAGTAAAACAGTTCAGGATAGTGCCTAGATTAAGTTCCAGCCCCAAGACTGACTTAAAAAAAAAAAAAAAGAAACACTCACAGAGTATTTCGACACTATCTTTGCCTCTTAGAGACAACTAGATGCCTTCCTTATCTCAAAGATTAGCATCTGTTTTATGGCAGGATGCTTTCTTTTCTGGAAGAAATGCCCAAACCACAGAGTGGAATTCAGAGTGAGTAATACCCAGAGCGATTCAAGCACCTATCTTTGCATAACTTTAAAGTCAACCCCCCCTACCTTTATTATGTAAATATCTCCCCCTGGTCAAATTTGCTCCTTTTCTCTCCCTTTGAGAGTGCCCTCACTGTTAGAGAGCCTCTGCCTTTTTGCTTGTCTGTCTGCTTTTTGTCTGCTTGCCTGCTTGCTGACTTAACTCAATAAATCTCTGCCAAGTTTTCTTTTTTTTTTTTTGGTCTGGTTGTGGGGCCTGAACTCTGGGCCTGGGCGCGGTCCCTCAGCTCTTCAGCTCAAGGCTAGGGCTCTACCACTTGAGCCACAGTGCCACTTCTGGCTTTTTCTGTGTATGTGGTGCTGAGGAGTCTAACGCAGGGCCTCATACATGCAAGGCAAGCACCCTACCACTGAGCCACCTTCCCAGCCCATATTTTTAATCTTAACTACACAAATAGTATTGGAGCCAGCAACAAGACAAAACAGCAATATTTTTAAGGGCTCAGTTTAGACTTTATCAGTTGTGAAGTTGGTTTGTGATAGTCTGAAAAGATAATGAAAGACAAAGATCTTCTCAGATCCCCTCAAAGGTTTGCATAGACTTTGCAGCAAGTATTCAAGGAAATCTATGTCCAGAGCCTGGACTTGCAAAGGTAGCCTTTTCTCAATGTAAAGAATGGAGTAGAGAAAGGCTCTCTATCCGAAGCCACCCTTATCATATTTTACAAAAGCAAGGCAGCATCCAAACCTTTCTATCTACACTACATTTCAAGGGGTGAGATGTTGTGCCTTCTGACCAAACCAAATGGGAACCTCACTTAATGACTATTCAAAGCAAGGCTCTAAAAGCTTCCCATCTTTCCCTGTCATATACACATTTCCATTGTAGGTAAAGTCTGGTGTTAGAAACTAAATATGGTAGAAAGGAGAATGATGTAAAGTTTGGGCTAACAATTTTGCCTTCTCTTCTCCCAACTATTATCAGAGAACACATGGATCTTGATGGACAAGGCCTAGGAATTCAAAGCAAAAGGAGTCTTGGAAAGAAATATTGAATGCTAAAAATGGCTTTTTCATGTAGTTAAGGGTAAGCATTTTTCCAGCTATTCTCAACACTCATATTGAATCCTAAAAATGGCTTTTCTCTTGTAGTTAAGAGTAAGCATTTTTTTCTAGCTATTCACTTCAAAATCACTTTAATAACCCAAAACTGTATAGGCTGGTATTGCTGCCTCTCAGAAATGTAACTGGAACATTTTCTAGAATTATCAAATTTTTTAAGATACACTGAAATAAACGCATGGGTAAAACATTTACATGATTTTTTTTCAGATTTGGTATGCATTATTTTAAAAGGAAGTTAAAAGCCTATTTTATAAAACTCACATTATAAAATATTCCATTTATAGATAAATCCTTATCCAATTTCATCTTCTAAAATGTTTATTTTCTACCTCCTCAGAATAAAAAGTAAAATTACTGACTTCCAGAGCGATTACTTTTTAGTAGTACATTCCCCTTTTTAGCTTTAAATACAGAGGAAATTTTAATCATGTTGTCTACTAAAGATAATTATTTCTGATTTTTACATTTGATTTTATATAATTATTCCCAAAGGCCAAAAACTAGAATTTGCTATACACACATACCAACATTTAGAAAAGGAATAACATGGCCTTTAAAAATCATATTTCTCTTCTTATAAATACTATACAATTTTATCTGTAAATTATATCACATTACTACAAAATAATACTTGCTGATTTATGTCTTGTTGATAGCTTATTAGATGAGAACTACATTGTTTAATCTTGACAGATTCTGTTTTGTATAACACATTCTATAATTTATTTCTCAAAGTTTTTATAAAGAAATACATTAAATACATTTGAACTTTTAAAAAGATATTTGCTTGGGTTTTAGGTTTTAGATAAATTTGAGAAAGAACTAGTTTTGTCAATTAGGTTAGAAGGTATGCTTCAGAAATTTACTAAGCTAAAAGTACACCTGCAATGTTTTGTTTTTTTTAAAGGTTTTAAGGAAACAATAAAAAGCATTTTAAAAATATTTGAATTGACAGAGGTGGGATGCAATTCCAATATTTCCATTTCCCCCAACCTTTTCTGAATATATCTGGTTGAATAAGTTGCTTCCAAGTAAAAGAATAAGGGTTATAATTAAGAGTCATTTGATAAGTCTTGATAGAGCCTTTTGTTATAATTCCCAGAAAGAGAGAAAGTAAATGATTCTAATGATTTAGTAAGAATCCTTTTACAAGCCAGGCGCTGGTGGCTCACGCCTGTAATCCTAGCTACTCAGGAGGCTGAGATGTGAGGATCGAGGTTCAAAGCCAGCCCGGGAAGGAAAGTCCGTGAAACTCTTATCTCCAATAAACCACTAGAAAACCGGAAGTGGCGCTGTAGCTCAAGTGGTAGAGCGCTAGCCTTGAGCTGAAGAGCACAGGGACAGCGCTCAGGCCCAGAGTTCAAGGCCCACGACTGACAAAAAAAAAAAAAAGAATCCTTTTACAGGTCATTTCTAATCCCTTGCTCTCAACAAATTTGAAGGAAAGTCTTCACAAGTTGTCATGTAATAAACCCATAAAATAATAAGCTTCTTTGTTTTGTTTCCAGTGCCAGTCCTGGGTTTTGAACTCAGGCACTGAGTGTTGTCCCTGAGTTTCTTTTTTTCAAGGCTAGCACTTTACCACTTGAACCACAGCTCTACTTCTGGCTTTTTCTGAGTATTTTATTGGAAATAAGAGACTCATGGACTTTCCTAACCGTGGCTGGCTTCAAACTTTGATCCTCAGATCTCAGCCTTCTGAGTAGCTAGGATTACAGGTGTGAGCCACTAGTGACTGGCTATAATAAGTTACCTTAAATAATACTTTTAAAACATTTGTGTGGGCAAAATATTTCAGTCTATATCTATAACCAGGAAAATATAAATAAAGTTGTTAAATCCTGACTCACTCTACTAGTAAGTTATACTCATCCAGCAGTAAATCCACAAATCAGGAGATTCCATTCATCTCAGTAGAGACCAAACATCTTTATATTTATAATTAGTTACAAAAATGTATAGTGCAGGGGCTGGGAAGGTGGCTCAGTGGTAGAGTGCTCGCCTTACATGCATGAGGCCCTGGGTTCGATTCCTCAGAACCACATAAGCAAAAAAAGCCAGAAGTGGTTCTATGGCTCAAGTGGTAAAGCGCTTGCCTTGAGCTGAAGAGCTGAGGGAAAGTGCCCAGGCCCAGAGTTCAGGCCCCAGGATCGACATACATACATACATACATACATACATACATCTTCAGAGGTACGCACTTAGCTATGAGCCATATCAAACCACGTCCAAACTCAAGTTCCCAAAATGTCCAAATCCCACATGCTGCAGAGGTTTTCCCAGGGCCTGAGTAACCTGGGAGCAGGCTCTGAGTGATGACACTCAAGAAAAAGGTTTCTACTCAGAACAAAGGGTAGTGAGCAAGGGTGGAGTTCTCTGCCTGCTTTGAGTTCGCTGTGTGTGACTCAGTCAGTAAACATTTCCTTTCATCTCTGGCTCTTCTTTCTGCAGAGGGATTCCTCTGAAATAATCCCAAAATAGTTTTGAAGCAGTATAGATCAGGAAAAAAAAATGAGGCATGGGAAACCACAGCCAAGAATTCAGACAATATATTAACAAATAGTTTAATTAAAAGCACACAAGAACTACTTGCTATAAGCCTACACTCCTTCATAAGCAATAATATTTTCATAAGCAATAATATTTAGTGAAAGAAAAAAGGAAAAAAGCTGTCTTCTTCTGACCTTGTCAGCTTGCCCAGCTGATTAGCATGCTCCAGGACTGAGTAAGGAAATCTTTAAAACAAACATCCTGGGGAGTGGGGGGACACTTGAGAAAAATAACTCTTCTGAGCATTAAAAATACAAGATGAAGTGGTGTCACACCTGTAATCCCTGTAATCCTAACTACTCAGGAGGCTGAGATCTGAGGATCGTGGTTCAAGGCCAGCCTGAGCAAGGAAAGTCCGTGAGACTCTTTTCTTCAGTTAATCACCAGAAAACCAGAAGTGGTGCTGTGGCTCAAGTGGTAGACTGCTAGCCTTGAGCTGAAGAGCTCGGGGACAGCATCCCATGACCAACAACAACAAAAAAGAAAAAAAACCTACTCAGAAAGAACCAGAAGTGGCTCTGTGGCTCAAGTGGTAGAGTTTTGAGCACAGAAAGGCTCAGAGACAGAACCCAGGCCCTGAGTTCAATCCCCAGGATCGGACACACAGACACACAGACACACAGACACACAGACACAGACAGACAGACAGACAGACACACACACACACACACACACACACACACACACAGAGGAGGATGGACCCTTGTGAAGGGAGTTTGTGGCAGAATCCATTTGAAAGGATATGCAGACATCAATACGTCCCCATTTAGGGGACTGGGAATGTGGCTTACTGGTGGAGGGCTTGCCTAGCATGCATGAAGCCCTAGGTTCAATTCCTCCATACCACATAAATAAAATATGTAAAATTAAAAAAAAGAAAACCTCACATTTAGTAAGCAGGCCACTCTTGACATCTCTGGGCCCAATTCATAAAACAGCACAATAGCAAAATGGCAAAATATATCAGGTATCGGATAAAAGTGGAGCACTTAGCCTCAGACAACTTTGAACTAAGGCCCCAACTTACTTTTTTTTTTGCCATAAATACCCATAATATTAGAGCACTTATTGCACTTGTTATTAGATGTGTCCCCACCCATAGCTGGGTGCTGTACTATCTACCTTTCCTTTGCTTTACTAATAAACTTTCTTGATCTCTGCCTCTTTTCATTTCCCCTGACATCATGAACAAGCCTCCTTTCTTTTGGGGACCTTTCCTGGAACATCATCAATCTAGTTAGTAATAGATACTTGAGGACTCTCCCGGGACCAGCATTTTCTGTTCCTGTCTAAGTTTTAATCTTGGAGAACATAAAAATAATTTTTGGTGGTTATTTTTCCTTGTAGTAATCTTTTTTTTTTTTTTTTGGTCGGTTGTGGGGCTTGAACTCTGGGCCTGGGTGCTGTCCCTCAGCTCTTCAGCTCAAGGCTAGTACTCTACCACTTGAGCCACAGCACCACTTCTGTCTTTTTCTGCTTATGTGGTGCTGAGGAATCGAACCCAGGGCCTCATGCATGCGAGGCAAGCACTCTACCACTGAGCCACCTTCCCAGCCCCCCTTTTAGTAATCTTATGTGGTACCAAGTAATCAAACCTAGGGCCTCATGCATGCTAGGCAAACCCTTTACCACTAAGCCACATTCCCTGCCCAACAATAAACTTTAAAAAGAAAATATACTTGGTCTTTTACATATATATTTTTTAAATTAATTAATTTTGTCAGTTGTGGAGCTTGAACTCTGGGCCTGGGCCACTGTCCCTGAGCTCTTGAGCTCAAGGCGAGCACTCTACCACTTGAGCCACAGTGCCACTTTGGTTTTTCTGGTGGTTAATTGGAGATAAGAGTTTCACAGACTTTCCTGCCCGGGCTGGCTTTGAACCGTGATCCTCAGATTTCAGCCTCCTGAGTAGCTAGGATTACAGGTATGAGAGCCACCGGCGCCCAGCTTACCTGTAAATTTTTTCACCGTTTAAGTCTAAAGGTGGATTGTACTTATTTCATACAAAACCTGATCACTCTGAATGAATATACTGCTTCCTTCCAGAAGCGACAGAAGTGAGATACCAGTCTGCTGACTCAGGTACGAAATAGGTAGGCCTTCTGGAGGGGGAAAATTTCAATCCACATAGAAGCATCCTTTTTTCCCCTTAAGCTTAGAAAGTAAGTTGGTCCTTTCATTGTTAACTAAGATTGCCTGGGTACATAAAGCTCCACTTCTTTAACATACTGCACACAAATTCAACTAATAGGGCTGTCATAAGCCACTACTATTAGTACAGTATAGTCCTAAGTATTGTGGGCGCACATATACACACACAAAAATACACAATGACCTTGTTCAGCTTCAATCATCCTAAAGCCCTTCAGTTCTCTGAGATTTGGTATCAGATTATTAGTGCTTTTCTCTTGACCCAATAGAAAATTTTCGGAAAATAAATGGCTCAAATACCAGGAGAAATGTATTAATGGAAAACATGAAGCATCTATCGTTGGGTAGTATTATTAATCTGTCTCTCTTGAAGACCAACAGTACACAATGTCACAATGTAATTTCCCCTATGGTTCTTTTTTTAAACATCATTTTAAATTTCAGGCAGTGGACACGTAAGCAAGACAGAATGAACAATGTCAGATTTTACTAATGGAAGTTTGAAGGCAGTCCCTCAGGAAACATTTATATAAAAGAACTTTTCTGGACAAAGAGAAAATGCTCTTCTTACCTCCTACCAACAAGTAGCTGTTAGGAAACAGTGTTTTTGCTTGCATAAGTGCCCTGGCATGACCCGAGTGGAATAGGTCAAATATTCCATCTGCATATACTCTGACAGGTCTGTCAACTGTGGAAGAAAAGACAAAACTGTTAAGACAACTTCAGAATAAAGAATCCCAGTGATGGTCCATTAGTATAGCACCATGAGAAAGTTTACCTAGATGAGACACAATCTCTAGTATGGGTTTCATATTAGTACCTGAAATTGATTTTAAGAATTCTTTTTCTTAGGAGAGGAAACACAAAGGTGCAATGCCTATGTGCATCTGATCATATAAAATAATCTTTATCAAAATGGATGCCAGGAAATGGAGACAGATTTTTTTCTTTGTTGTTGCTGTTTTTGTTTTCTTTTATTTTGTCTTGTTTATTTCTCTGTCTTTAGGAGAGTAAAAGAAGACGCAGGAATGGAAAGACAAAGGGTGAACAAATGCAGCAATGGTACTCACTAGATACCATGTTGAAAATGAACTATACAACTTGTAGGTGGGGACTGGAGGAAATAACTGGGAAACAGCGAGGGAAGGGGTGACATTGTCCAAAAAGAATTGTACTCTTGGGCTGGGAAGGTGGCTCAGTGGTAGAGCGCTTGCCTTGCAAGCATGAGGCCCTGGATTCAATTCCTCAGCACCACATAAGCAAAAAAGAAAAAAGCCGGAAGTGGCGCTGTGGCTCAAGTGGTAGAGTGCTAGCCTTGAGCTGAAGAGCTGAGGGACAGCGTCCAGGTCCAGAGTTCAGGCCCCACGACCAGACCCAAAAAAAAAAAAAAGAATTGTACTCTTTACCTGACTTATGTAACTGTAACCCCTCTGTACATCACCTTTATAATAACAATTTAAAAAAACCTTTTTTGCCTGGGAATGTGGCTTAGGGATAGAGTGCTTGCTTCGTATGCATGAGGCCCTGGGTTCCATTCCTCAACACCTCATAAACAGAAAAAGCTGGAAGTGGTTCTGTGGTTCATGTGGTAGAGCCCTCACCTTGAGCAAAAGAAGCCTAGGGACAGTGCTCAGGCCCTGAGTTCAAGCCCCAGGACTGAAAAATAAAATAAAATAAACCTTAAAAAAAAAACAGAATAAGTTCTTCTAAAGACATCAATGAAGAGCAAACATAAATTAAAATCAAACCAGAGCATTGTTAGCCCAATGGGGAAGGTGAACATAGAGCGCTAGGGAGGTGTCTAGTCCCCTAGGGAAATTCTGATGTCTGAGCCAGTAGTGTAAGCCTGGCTGGAATATCAAAGTGTAAGGACTGGAGGTGTTCAAGGAAAAGGATACATAACTCCATCCTTGAGTTCAGAAATTCTCAATGAGAAATCTCAACTCTTGTTCGCTAAGGTAGTGATGTGCTGAAATCTGTGTGTACTACTCAAATAAGGTTGTGCATACTTTTCTTTCTAACTCCAAGTCTCATTGGTAGCCTGGAGTGAGCCACGGTAGGAATGATTACACCACAGAGATTGGCAAATGCTACAATCAAGGCTTACTTCTCCCTCGAGGGTAAATTGTTAAAAGTTTACAAGCATATCATCATGGCACTCTGTCACTTCTTTGGTATTATAAGACAAAGGGAAATATATGTCCCAAAGTGAGCAGTGTCTGTGTAACAATATTATATGTTGTTGGCAGCTCACCTCCGGCTCTGTAGCTCTGGTCAGAGGTGAGCTGACAACACTGTATTCTTTCACAGGTCTTCAAGACACCATCTGACTGAGCCAGGCCAAAATCCATCCCTTTCAAATCAGAGGAGAGAGTGTGGAGGATAGGATCCCGTCAGATTGGCAAACTAAGCAGGTTACAATCGGGGAGGAAGGAGTTTCTCTTTTATACTTCCATCCTAATAGTCTAGATCTCGGTTACATTTGTGAAAGTTTTATATTTGTTCGCCAACTTCTACACCTTTCTCTACCCTCAACTACAAAGTGAAAAACCTAAGCCAGGTGCTGGTGGCTCACACCTATAATCCTAGCTACTCAGAAGGTTGAGATCTGAGGATTATGGTTCAAAGCCAGCCTGAGCAAGAAAGTCTGTGAGACTCTTATCTCCAATAAACTATTCAGAAAAAGCCAGAAGTGGCACTGT
Organism: Dipodomys spectabilis; assembly: GCF_019054845.1. Lineage (NCBI taxonomy): Eukaryota > Metazoa > Chordata > Mammalia > Rodentia > Heteromyidae > Dipodomys > Dipodomys spectabilis. The sequence goes on along the minus strand of NW_024871203.1, from coordinate 1,340,547 downwards.
GGTTCAAGCGGTAGAACACTGGCTTTGAGCAAAAGAAGCTCAAGGACAGCCCTCAGGCCCTGAGTTCAAGCACCAGGACTGGCAAAAAAAAAAAAAAAGTAAAGTGAAAATCTAAGAAGAGAATCCAAAGATGGATGATGAAAGAAAATAGTAGTTTCCCATATCTGGATATTGCTCTTATTCTAAGTACATCTGCCACCTCCTCTTGATGGATACAGACAACACTGAGATATTTTTTATTCTTGCATAGAGTAGAAGGAAAGAGACCATTGTGGCCATAACAATATTGTTTTAATGTAAGAAGTTGGGCCTGGTGACATAAAACCCACTAGAAGACCGGAAGTGGCACTGTGGCTCAAGCGGTAGAGCGCTCGCCTTGAGCTGAAGAGCGCAAGGACAGTGCCCAAGCCCAGAGTTTAAGCCCCACGACCAAAAAAAAAAAAAAAAAAATGAGGTTTTAGGGACTAGGCGTGTAGTTCAGAGGTAGAGTACCTGCTAGCATGCACAAAGTCCTGAGTTCAATCCCCAGCACCACAAAAGAAGTGGCATTTTTAAAAAGGAAGAAATCAGTGCAACCTTCCGTTGAATGATCTTTAGGATTTGATTTAAAACTATGATTATTTCTTGAGGCATTTCAACCACATTAATTTAGAACAGAAAGAAATATTAGTAGATTTAGATGATACGATGGTATTAATATATTAAATTTCTCTAATAAAAATCTAGAGGCTTTATGTCAGATTAAGAACTGCAACTATTTCAATTATACACTATTTTGAACAAACAGAATTGCAGGATTATACTGTATTCTAAATAAGGCATAGTAAACAGAATATGCTTGGAAATAACAAACTGTCTAATGAGGGATCCTGGGTTTCAATGGTCTTATTCAATTTGAATTCAATTGAGGAAAATTTGTTTTAAGATATAAACTCCATGAAAAAGCAGATGGCAGTTTGTAGAACTTTTTGTTAATGATTCAGAGGTGAACAGGATAAATGAATTCAGGAAGCTAGAGAGAGAAAAGTAAAGAAAGATGACATAATTACTGAGAAAAAGGCCATTTAGTAAATTTGAGGAATATTTGCAGAGTTGGTTTTGCAATAAGCTCACTTTTAAAAATTGTAATGTGTCAGCAATTTCCAGATTGTGGGAAAAAAGGAACCTAATCCTTTCTTGTCTTCAAGAAGCAAAGAAGAGCCAGGCGCTGGTGGCTCACGCCTGTAATCCTAGCTACTCAGGAGGCTGAGATCTGAGGATTGCGGTTCAAAGCCAGTCCAGGCAGGAAAGTCCGTGAGACTCTTATCTCCAATAAATCACTAGAAAACTGGAAGTGGCCCTGTGGCTAAAGTGGTAGAGCGCTCGCCTTGAGCTGAAGAGCACAGGGACAGCACCCAAGCCCAGAGTTCAAGTCCCATTACCGACAAAAAAAAAAAGCAAGGAGATGGGTTGGGGGACCTGAAGGAGAGAAATTTTTAAGACATAATAAATTTTATTGTGCCAGTACTGAGCAGAAAGTCAGAGCCTGCTGCTTTCTCTGGGCTTTTTTTTTTTTTTTTTTCAAGCTGGCACTCTACTATTGGAGCCACAACTCCACTTCTGGCTTTTTGCTGGTTAATTGGACATAAGAGTTTCATTGGTTCTTCTGCCCCAGGCTAGCTTCAAACCACGATCCTCAGATCTCAGCCTCCTGAGTAGCTAGGATTAGAGGCTGGAGCCACCAGCACCCAACAAAACAAATAACTTACTGTGATGTGCAGCCCTATGTTCTGTCCTGTTCTACACCTTCCATCTTTTAGCTCAACACGTGAGTAGTTAGCCCTGCAGTTGCCTAAGGCTAGAGCTTCACAGGCAAGCCCCTTGTGACGGAAGAATCACAAGTATTTGGCCCAGCAAATACTGTTTGAAAAAGCGGAGTGGAATCTGGGGCACAGTGGCCTCAGCCTATAATCCTAGCAACTCAGGAGGCTGAGATCTAAGGATTGTGGGCCTGTCTGAGCAGGAAAGTCTGTGAGACTCTTATCTCTAATTAATCATCAGAAAACCGGAAGTGGTACTATGGCTCAACTGGTAGAGTACTTGACTTGAACTGAAGAGTTCAAGGACAGCACCCAGTGGCTCAAATGGTAGAGCGCTAGCCTTGAGCTGAAGAGCTGAAGGATAGCGCCCAGGCCCAGAGTTCAGGCCCCATGACCGGACCCCCTCCCCCCCAAGGACAGCGCCCAGGCCCAGTGTTCAAGCCCCATGACCGGCAAAAACAAACCAAGAAAAGAGTCATAATCATAGCAGCTTAGGTTCATAAAAACCTTCATAGGCCTGGGATCTGGAGAGTCACGCGTAGCTGCTCAGAAGACTGAGATCAGGACAATCACGTTTTGATGCCAAGTGGACTGAAAAGTCCATGAGATTCCATCTCCAAAAATAATCAGTGAAAAGCCAGGTTAAAGCTAGGCCCTGGTGGCTTCTACCTGAAATCCTAGCTACTTGGGATGCTGATCTGAGGATGGAAATTCAAAACTAGCCCAATTAAGCAGAAAAAAAAAAACTAGAAGTAGAGATATGACTCAAGTACATCATCAGCCTTGATATGAAAATGCTAAGTGGAAGCACAAAGCCCTGAGTTCAAGCCCCAGTACCAGCACCCATATAAAAATAAATAGCACCAGCCTGGACATGTGCCTCATGGGGTAAACTGCCAGTCAAGTGAACAAACAGAGCTAGTACAAAGACTCTGAGTTCAAAAGCCAGTACTGGTGGGTGGGAAAAAAATGCCTTCATAGTTTAAAAAATGCTTTGGTACTTTTAACTGAACAAACCTTGTGATACAGGTGTCTTTCCTATCTTACTGTGATCTCTCTCACGACTTGGCCCAGCCTGTAGAACTAGTAAATGGTAGTCAGACCCAAGCTCATATGTTCTGCTGCCCATTTTAACTGGCTGCGTTGCTTGGTCTAGGTTAATGCCATTAATGTTTACCTTTCTTGCCCTGTGCCTGCAATCCCTAACTTCAGCTCTGATGGAATGCCAGTGCTTTCTGATTCTTTAAAATGTCAAGGCAGAGTCCCTTTGGGGAAGGGAAGAACGGCCTTACCTGGTGTTCCTAAGCGAGCCTGAGCAATGGTTAGTTTTTCATGGGGTGCCTGGCATTGACAGCTGGATTCATCTGCAAATGGAGCTGGTGCAGTCAGCGTCTGGAAGGAAAAGAAAAGAAAAGAATCATAGATATATATGTGTGTATATGTGTGTGTGTGTGTGTGTGTGTTCTGACAAATTTTCCTTCAGCATTATCTTCCCCTGAAGTTTTATTTCTGCTGACTACATGAGTATCATGAAGCAATAGAACGAATCTGCTGGGTCTCGGAGAAATAGTGTACTGATCGAAATAAAGGCAGGGCTTTGTCACTGAGCAGCCCTCCCCCCTTTAAACTGATGCCTCACAAACAGTAAGAGCTTTTCAGTGTCTACCATGTGCCAGGTACCAAATGAAGTACTCTGGATCTGTTCCCTCTTCTCGGCCTCATGACATTCTCCGATCCACACCGCCTTCTGTCTTCCTATGGAAGAGGATACCATTACACCTATTTCACAGAAAAGGCAACTGAGGCACTGCAGAGTTAAGAAATATGCTAAGTCATACCCTTATATAGAAAGTCATAATGCCCAGCTTTGAACAGTTCCCAACCAACAAGGGCAGCCTTCCAACATTTAGACTCACCCACACCCGGGGCACTCGGCTAAACGGAGCATCATACTCGGAAGCGTGGCACGACATCCTCCTGTACTTCACATACACAAGGCCAGCCAATCACAACCGCTGACGTCTCTTCGGTGCAAAGGCCAAAAGCCCGTTATCTGTGCCCAGAGAGGGCCTAAAAGCCCAGCAATTCTGGCGGGCTGCAGATAACTGTTAACTGTGGTAGCTTCACCAGCCACCAATGGCTGGAGGCCCCGCCCCAGGCAGCTTGGGCTGGGGCTCTGGGGAACGCTGTGAGAAAGATGTAGTCACTTGGAAGCCTGCCCAGGAAGTGGCCCTGCATTTTTTAGTCCGCCTCTTATAATGAAAACCTCACTCTGTCCAGACAGAGGAAGACAAAGCGGGTGGTGTTTTTGTAAACAGAGCAAATACAGTCCAGAGTTGTCCATTTGAAGTCTTGGCGCTATGTCATTCCTGCAGTCACCACCACAGCATCTCGGGGATTTTTTTTTTTTTTTTTGAAAAGCTGAAGTTTAAAGCTGAAGTAGTCACTGTAAACATTACTCAGAGTGCTGCATGAATAGTTGCATAGAGATAGAGACAGGTGTTCCTTGACTTGGGAAGATTCCACTGAAGAAAGAAGGATTCAGACACTTGAACAGGTGCCGTGACCCACTTCTGCCATTCATTTATTCAATCACTCATTCATTCAAATATATGTCAGACACTATCTTAGAATCTCAGGCTAGAAATGGGGATAGACAAGTGTCTGGAGTGTGTGTGTGTGTGTGTGTGTGTGTGTGTGTGTGTGAGCTAGGGTCTGGCTGTGTAGCCCAGGCTAGCAAAGAACTTACAACCCTTCTGCTTCAGCCTCCCTGAGTGCCAGGATTACAAGCATGTTTCACCACAGTCAGCAGTCAGCCCTAGAATTTATGAAGCCCCAGTTCTCTGCACCGCAAAGAATTGAATCTACCTCTAGCCCCATCATCCTCTTTCCATTCCAATACTGTCTACTCCAAAAAGAGGAAGTCCTGCCTCAGTTTCGTTTTGACACCAACCAGTTGCTTTGAGACTTTCTTTTTTTTGGGGGGGGGGGGGGGCAGGGGGTCCGGTCGTGGGGCCTGAACTCTGGGCCTGGGCAATGTCCCTCAGCTCTTCAGCTCAAGGCTAGCACTCTACCACTGAGCCACCTTCCCAGCCCTTGAGACTTTCTTTGCCTCCACCCTGTTCTTCAGGGTTCTGGATGCAAGCCAAGACTAAGAACAAGGATTCAGGATGCTTGAGTCCATTATTGGTTCTCTTTCAGATACATGAAGGTGACTTCATGGGCTCTGATGGAGCAGAGCAGAATTTGTAATGTGGCAAAGGGGTACAGTGAGGAGAGCAGGAACTCTGTGCCCAGAAAACCAGGATTCAAATTCCCCTGGCAGTACTTGCTTGCCTCATATTTTACCTTGACTCTCCTAGATAAGATGAACAAATACTCACCAAGATTAAGTCAGAACTGGCTAGGATGACAAACACCTGTCACCCTGGCTGCTAGGAAGGAGAAGCAAGAGGATCACCAGTTCAAAACCAGCTTGCACAAAGTTAACAAGACCCTATCTTATAAACAAAATACAAACTCAGCACCAGTGGCTCACGCCTGTTATCCTAACTACTCAGGAGGCTGAGATCTGAGGATCACGGTTCAAAGCCAGTTTGGACAGGAATGTCTGTGAGACATGTATCTCCAATTAACCACTAGAAAAATGAAAGTGGTGCTGTGGCTCAAGTGGTAGAGCGCTAGCTTTGAGCTGAAGAGCTCGGGGATAGCACCCAGGCCCAGAGTTCAAGCCCCATGACCAACAAAAAAATAAAAATAAAATACAAACAAAAGGTCTAGGGACACACTCAATGACACTCAGTCTCAAATGACAGGGTACTTAGCTGCATATTGTATGAGGCCCTAGGTTCAATCCTCAGTAACACAGTAACCCCCCTCCCCCCCAAAAAAGCAATGATAATTAATATGAAAATAAAGTTAGCTCATGGTATGAAGGGTTTATTTTGAGGCTACCCTGGCACAGAAAGAAAGCGAAAAGAAAGAAAAGGAGCGGAATGTGGCCCCAGAGTGCCAAGTATATTGTGCCAACCTAGCTGTTCTGTTTGTGATTCTTTCTGCCCCGTTCTCCAACCACCTCTACTCAACTCTCCCTAACTTCAGCCTGCTTATCTCAGCTTCTCTTCACCACAATCATTTAACAACTTTTGGTTACGCCTTTTAGCCTCAGCTCCTGCTCCTACTAACTTAAGTGTTTCTTTCCACATTTCCTGGCTCAAATTCCTAACGCTGGGCGGCAAATTTGGTAGAGCAATTGCTTAGTATGCATGCAGTCATGGGTTCGATCATTGCCATCACACAAAAATATCCTAAGGCTGAATCTGACTGGCCAAGTTCATCCTTTCAAATCAGGCCACAGCCAGGATTGGCTGGAATCAGGTCAGGTGTCCATCCTAACGACTAACGGCTATGTAAGGAAAGTCATGGATGGTGAATCTTGTTCACATGATCTGAAATAAATTGCTATTTGGAGATCTCTTATGTGTTAGTCACAGAGTTTATTAAAGAGTAAGGTGTTGTCATTTTCCAAGAAAGGTGTATCCTTGTGGGTGTGAAATTTGGTATTTAAAGCAGGAATAGAGAAATTTGTAAAGCAACAATGGTTATGCAGAGGTGAAAAAAAAAAGGTTTGTGTATGCTTTGCAGTTGGGTTTTACTTATTGTGATCTAGAGGTAGGAAAAGGGGGGCAGTGAAGACCCAGAGGACAGAGTCTGTAAGTGATCAATATGCTTTGTGTGTATTACACACACATGAACATCTTTAATAGCTGTTGACATGCAAATGGGGTATTTCTTATTCTATATAAGCAACTTGCTTGGAATGGAGAGCACACAGCATAAATGAGCTACAAACACACTCGCACAACATTGCCTTTGAAAGCCGGGCAGAATAGCCCTTGGTTAAAAAGTGAGAATCCATATTCAGCAAGATCTACTTAGTACCTGGTTAGCACCATCAAGGCTTGACTCAAGTCAGGAGTTTTTTTAGTCTGAATACCCAACATTATAATTTTTTTAATGCCTCCTCAGGGCCAGAAAAAAAAAAATCTGATTCTATGCTTCCCATTCTGCCCCCTCCATCTACATGGGGCACACCAGCCTCAGAATCATCAGGAATAAGCTAGGTAGAGGCTTCTGAGAGGAACAAAGGCCACACCAACCTGGCCCCCAAGCCACCTGGCAGCCTGCAGGGGACCAAGAACACCACCTATTCCTCAAAATTAGCCAAAGCCAGAATGTTTCCAGAAATACTCTAGACCCTACATAAGATATAAAATGGGGACACAAAAGCATAGCATGATAGCTAAATTATTGAGTGTCTGCTTAATGCTATCTATATGTCTAGTATATCTATCTATCATCTATTTATCTATCAAGAGATACTAAGCTTAATCACTTTGAATATATTTTCTCACTGCCCCCGTACAACTCTGAGATCGGTACTGTTTCCATTGAACAGTACAGGACCTGTTTCCAACAGTGACACCAATTGACAGCAAGAAGCAACAGCAGTGGTCGTTCCCTCACAATTGCCTTTGTCTCCCTCTCAACGGGGGAAAAGTTCGCAATTCTTAAGACAATTTGAATAGACAGATGTCAAAAAGGAGATACTGAAATTCCTAAAAATTAGAGAAGAGATAGCAAATAATTGAGGGAATGAAAGAATGTGACTGTAGTTTTACCCAGACTTACAGAAGCAGCTCAAATGGCACATATGTAGCTAGATTTTTAGGTGGGCGCTGGTACTGGGCTTGAACTAGGGACTTGTGCTCTCACTCAGCTTTTTCACTCAAGGCTGGAGTTCTATCATTTGAGCTACAGCTCCACTTCCATCATATATCTTTTTGTAGTATCCTAGTATATATTCCTAAAAACTTGGGAAGTCTGGTGACTTCCTGTAATCACGCCTGTAATCCTAGCTACTCCAGAGGCTGAGATCTGAGGATCACAGTTCAAAGCCAGCCCAGGCAGGAAAGTCCGTAAGACTTTGATCTCCAATTAACCACCAGAAAACCAGAAGTGGCTCTGTGGCTCAAGTGGTGGAGCACTGGCCTTGAGCTGAAGAGCTGAGGGACAGACAGCACCAGGCCCAGAGTTCAAGCCCCACAACCCCACACACACACACACACACAAACACACACAAAAAACCTTGGGAAGTCTGAGTAGGAAACAAAAGTCACCAATATTCCCTTCTGATATGTCATATATACATATATACATGTCAAGAGCTTTGGAATCTTACTGTATAGATGGTTTTATTCATTCAATATATCATGATAATTTTATCATGTCATTTAAATAGTTTTCAACCTTACTAATTTTTAGAGCAGTAAAAACACACTACGAATCGAAAAGGCATAATATAAATAATGTTCTATTGTTGAATATGAAATTATTTCTATTTTACTAATAGAATAACATTTGAAACATAATTCTGAGCCTCTGATTATTCCCTTAGGATAGATCCTTAGGAGCTGAATTACTTAGATCAGGGGTATGAACATTTTAAAGATAAACATTTGAAGAACGTTTTAACATGTATTGGTAAATTACCTTCTACAAAAGCTGTATCATTTCCGCTCACATTACAATGTATGAAATGCACGAAAGCACCGATCTTGCTGCCGTGTCACTGGCATTGTGTATTATCTTTGTCAATTTTATAGACCAAAATATGGCATCATGCTGTTTCAATTTGCATTATTTTGATTACAAGAAAGATTGAACACTTTTCAAATGTTTATTAGCCATTTGTATTTTCTTCTGAAAAATAATCTCTCCTTTGTGCAGTTTTCTATTGGGGAGAAATAAGTATTTGGAAATTGGATAAAAGCCAAACAATGGCACAGTTAAAAAGTTACATGAAACACCTTTTAAAAATGCATTGTTCCAACTTTATTCAGACGTCCCTCATGAGAACTCCGTTTTTTATTCTGTTTGATTTTTGCAACAGTCTCACTATTTAGCCCAGGCTGACATTGAACTCATGATTTTCTTAGCCTCCTCAGCACTGGGAATACAAACATTCACATCTAGCTATGAACTCCATTTACTTATTTATATATTATTTTATATATATATATATATATATTTTATTTTTTTTTTTTTTTTTGTTAGTCGGTTGTGGGGCCTGAACTCTGGGTCGAGGCGCTGTTCCTCAGCTCTTCAGCTCAAGGCTAGCGCTCTACCACTTGAGTCACAGCACTACTTCCGGCTTTTTCTTTTTCTTTTCTTTTTTTCTTTTGCTTTTTTTTTTGGTCTGATCATGGGGCCTGAACTCTGGGCCTGGGTGCTGTCCCTCAGCTCTTCAGCTCAAGGCTAGCACTCTACCACTTGAGCCACAGCGCCACTACCGGTTTTTTTCTTGTTTGCTTATGTGGTGCTGAGGAATGGAACCCAGGGCCTCATGCATGCAAGGCAAGCGCTCTACCACTGAGCCACCTTCCTAGTCCTATTTTTTATATGTTTATTTATTTATTTATGTATGTATGTATGTATGTCTTGGGACTTCAACACTGGGTCTAGGTGCTATCCTTGAGCCCTTTTGCTCTCTATTAGTTTGAGTTACAGTGCCACATCCTGGTTTTCTGATGGTTAATTGGAGATAAGAGTCTCATGGACTTTACTGCCCAGACTGGCTCTGACCTGCAATCCTTAGATCTTAGCCTCCTCGGTATCTAGGATCACAGACATGAGCCGCCAGCATCCGGTAGAACTCCATTTTTTATTTTTTATTTTTATTTTTTGCCAGTCCTGGGGCTTGAACTCAGGGCCTGGGCACTGTCTCTGAGCTTCTTTTGCTCAAGGCTGGCACTCTACCACTTGAATCACAGTACCATTTGGGGCTTTTTCTGTTTATGTGGTGCTGAGGAATTGAACCCAGGGCTTCCTGCATGCTAGGCAAGCACTCTACCACTAAGCCACATTCCCATCTCTCTACATTTTGTTGTTAATTTTTTTAATTAAATTAATTTTTTTGTCAGTCATGGGGCTTGAGCTCTGGGCCTGGGTACTGTCCCTCAGCTCTTCAGCTCAAGGCTAGTGCGCTATCACTTGAGCCACAGTGCCATTTCTGCTTTTCTGGTGGTTAATTGGAGATAAGAGTCTTACAGACTTTCCTGCCCAGGCTGGCTTTGAACTGCAGTCCTCAGATCTCAGCCTCCTGAGTAGCTAGGATTACAGGCATGAGCCACCGGCGCCTGGCTTGTTTTTTGTTTTTTGGTTTTTTGGTTTTTTTAAACCAATGTGAAAACATCTGCATGTAAATCCAACTAGTAATTTCTACCTTTCTGGAGATCAAGGGTCCAAAATTTTTTATTATGCTATGGGATGTGCGCTTCCTTAAAACACGACTGTCCATAAACTGAATTGCTCCATTGCAGTTACTTTGGAACCCTATAACAGTCATTTTAAATAGCTAGAAGACGCCTCTTACTATAGATATAGTCATATTTCATTGAGTGTAACATTTACATTTCTCTCTCATATTTTAACATCTCTGAAATTAGGACCTGTCTTCCCATAAATATTATCTGTTGGCCATTGTTGCGCATTGTAAGTGCTGCTTATAATTAATAGTGTCTTAGTTTCATAACATGCATGAGTGATAGTACTATTATAAAATAATCTTTGTCTCAAGAAAATAAATTCCATATCCTAAATTGCCTTTTTTCCCTTTAGGCAGTTGAGCCTAAAGACTTCATAATGAATACTAACAATAATCATATATCATATTTGTGTCTTACCTTCCTTTTCCCCCAAATCTCTTTCTTTTTCTTTTTGCCAGTCCTGGGGCTTGAACTCGGGGCCTGGGCACTGTCCCTGAGCTTCTTTTGCTCAAGGCTAGCACTCTACTACTTGAGCCACAGTACCACTTCTGGCTTTTTCTGTGTATGTGGTACTGGGGACTCAAACCCAGGGTTTCATGCATGCTAGGCAAGCACTCTACCACTAAGCCACATTGTCAGCCCTGGGGTATTGTTTTTAATCATAAGTGAGGAGCTGGGTGGAAGAGTGCTTATTTAGAATGGTTGAGGCCCTGAGTTCCATCTCTTGCACAGAGAGGGAGAGAGAGAAAGAGACAGAAAGACAGAGAGAGAGAGAGAGAGAGAGAGAGGGGCAGAGTCCAAGAGTATAATAACCATACAGGAATAGATATCATGCTTCTAAACATTTTAGAGCAATAGAGTTGTAGCAAAGAGGAGAATAAAGTTAACATTACTTAAAAAAAAAAAAGCTACTGAAGGCTAAGATAGCTAGCAAGCACAAAACCTGAATTCAAACAAACAAACAAACAAAAATCCAAAAAAAGAAAGAAAGAAAAGAAAAAGGCATTGAGCCTGGTGCTGGTAGCTCATACTGGTAATCCTAGCTACTCAGGAGGCTGAGATCTGAAAATTGCAGTTCAAAGCTAGCCCAGCCAGGAAAGTCTGAGACTTATCTCCAGTTAACCACCAGAAAACCAGAAGTGGTGCTGTGGCTCTAAGTGGTAGAGACTAGCCTTGAGCAAAAAAGGTCAGAGACAGCGCCCAGGCCCTGAGTTCAAGCCTAATGACCAAGCACACAAAAAAAAGTTATTGAGGAAAAGCACAGCATTTCCTGATGCTGAGTTCTGGAAGGATTCCTTCCTATGGTGCCAATCTTAAAAGGCATGCTAGGTGACACTGTAGTGCCATCTATATATTGAGCAACAGCTTTCTGACAGAGTCTGGTTTGCTTTGTTTGATTTATAACACCCTGATGCAAGGCAGAGTTCCACAGGAAAAAAAAAATCATTTCTACAAGGAGCCAAACATGCAGGCTGTAAATGTAGTTCTTGCCCAAAGGCAAGATTTAGAATATCTAGGACAGTATCTTCTAATGTGGGAATGGGCAAGATGGAGAACAACACTCAGGCTTATAGTTATGGTGATTCTCACTGTTGCTAATGTCTGACTCAAGCTTGTGGGTTTATACTGGCACCCTGTCTCTGTCACCATAAAGTATACAGGGGATCTTAAAGGGAATGTACAAGTCAGGTGAGTGACATGGCCGTTTATTTGGTTTCATCATATTGTACTACATTACAGTTTTCTGGGCCTCGAGAAATGTCTAGCATTAATTAAACCAATGCTCATCAGATCAGCAAGTGGCTTAAAACATTTCCTGCAATGAAATAGAAAAGCAAAGATAATCCAAGCACAGATGAACAGTAAGGAAAGAGCCGAATTGACCCTTCTATTATTCCCTGTATGAGTTCTGCCTCAGCTACCCCATCAGGTATGGGCAATGAATGACAGCCTAATCTCCTCTGCCAAGAAGACAGCTGAACAGAAAATTATCATACGGAAGACTATTTGCAAATCTGCTACCCTTCGCGTTAAACTTCACCTTAAACATACATTGTGCCTTAAGATATTAGCTAATGAGAGTGGGAAGCTAATGGCCTTATTATAATACTCTAAAATGAAGTATCAGAACATGAAGACAAACAAATCCCTGTGATTCAAGTTTCAGTGTTCCAAGTCATGTAATCTTCAATCCCATATGCCACCACAAAATACCATTACATGTAATGATGAAGGTTTACAAACCTTGTGTTGAGGTTCCTGTAGTTCAATGGGGAAAAGAACAAAAGTCCCATACTATTACAGAAACATCTGTTTTGCACCACAGTAAAACTGGCTTCTCTAACGTGTAGGGAAAAAAAAAATGGATGTCAAACTAAAATGCATTCTTTTGTCAGCAAATATATTTAGAAGACATATAGAAAACATTGCTGAAGATTGGAAGAAACACGCATTAGACAAAATTATGCAGTGTGGGAGGTTTGTAATACAGTCGGATGGAAATACAGATATTTCTAACGTGTCTCAGCCTGAAGTATTTGCTAGATTCTATTTCCATAATAAAATTTCTTTTTGCTGAGCCACTAAAGTAGTGACAGCCCAAAGAAGACGTGTTCTGTAAAATGGATGACTTCTTTAACACAGAGTATATTGTTTAATGGGGCAATGATTCAAGGGCCAATGATATGATGGCTTTAACCTCGGATGCCTGATCTCCCATGCACTTGAGAAGTGCCTTTCTGTCTTCTTTTCATAATGTGTCTTCCATTGACTCTCTAAATGTCCCTCAGATGTCCAACCCCAGGAGATTGGGAAGTAAAGTAGATTAATTTAACCAGATTTCATGTAGGGACAGGTAGATACAAGGAGGCTTCTAACGGCTTTTATTACAGCTCTTCTGTTCTCTCCTTCTAAGAACTTGATAGGGTGGCTCAGAGTCTGTTGCTTTCTAGAATTAGCCCTGTAGTAAGATTATTCTGAGGCCCTCTTGCTAGCTAATCACTTCACTACAACTCCTTCTGAGCCTAGAAACTGACTACAAGGCTGAGTTATTTTTAGATAAAGCATATAAGTTGAGGATCATGGATTTTAATTCACAGATAACCTGGCTGAATGGGCCCTAGAAGTATGGCAGGTTTAGTTTATGACTCTCCTAGGCTCTATTTGGGAGTATCTGAATATACTTAACACTAAGATGGCTTTTACAACCTACTAAGCAGTAGTTTGTAACATAACTCTTCAGAAGGGTTATCTTTTGGATCACCAGGATCATTTGGAAATGGGAAATATGGTGAGCATATCTTAACTTTGTACCACAGAGTAATATACATACAAGAAATTATACCACTGGGTGCCAGAGGCTCACACGACTGGCATCCTAACTACTCAGGAGGCTGAGATCTGAGGATCATGGTTCAAAGCAAGCCCAGACAGGAAAGTCCATGAGACTCTCCAATAAGACACCAGCAAACCGGAAGTGGAGCTGTGGTTCAAGTGCTCAGGCCCTGAGTTCAAGCCCCATAACCAACAAGAAAATAAGTAAAGAAATTACATACCCTAAATGTGTGACTTAATGAACTCTCTTAAACTCAGTACACATAGCATCCAGATCAAGTAACCAGCTATGGACAGCCATCCATCCCATGCCTCTTCTTTTTTTTTTTTTAATTGTGAAAATACCATACAGAGGGGTAACAATTACATGGGCAAGATAATGAGTACATTTCTTTTTTTTTTTTTTTTTGGGTCCTGTCATGGGGCCTGAACTCTGGGCCTGGGTGCTGTCCCTCAGCTCTTCAGCTCAAGGCTAGCACTCTACCACTTGAGCCACAGTGCCACTTCCGGCTTTTTCTGCTTATGTGGTGCTGAGGAATCAAACCCAGGGCCTCAGGCATGCAAGGCAAGCACTCTACCACTGAGCCACCTTCCCAGCCCCCTATGAGTACATTTCTTATCAAGCATTGTTGCCTCCTGTTTCCCCTTCCCATCCCTTCCCATCTCCCCCCCCCCGCCCCCCCTCGCCAAAGTTGTAAAGTTTGTTTTTCGACATAACGACTTATACATCTCATTTGCTGACTTTTGTATCACAGATGCCCTCTGCCTCTATTTTTACTTATTTCTTTTGTACTGGTGCTGGCTCTTGAACTCAGAGCCTAGATACTGTCTCTGAGCTTTTTTCAGTCAAGGCTGGTGCTCTAACACTTGAGCCACAGCTCCACTTTCAGCTTTTTGGTGATTAATTGGAAGTAAGATTCTCATAGACTTTCCTGCTTAGACTGGCTTTAAACCTTGATCCTCAAATCTCAGCTTTCTGAATAGCTAGGATTACAGGGGTGAGCCACCAATGCCCAGCTTTCTGTTTTTATTTTTTATGAAAACGAAATCAAACAGTGCATACTATTTTGTATTGTTTCTTTCATCCAATATTATGTTTGCAAGATGCATTCACATTTATGCAAGTTGTACATTCTTTTTTTGTTTGTTTTTTTTTTTGGGGGGGGGGCCTGAACTCTGGGCCTGGGCGCTGTCCCTCAGCTCTTCAGCTCAAGGCTAGCGCTCTACCACTTGAGCCACAGCACCACTTCCAGCTTTTTTCTTTTTGCTTATGTGGAGCTGAGGAATCAAACCCAGGGCCTCATGCATGCAAGGCAAGCGCTCTACCACTGAGCCACCTTCCCAGCCCAGCAAGTTGTACATTCTTCATTGTCATTACTATATAGCATTGCATTGTGAAAATATAATTTCTTAGTTTCCAGTTGTGATTGTTATGAATAATACTTCTAAAAAGAATCTAATGGTAATGAGGGCATGGGTGGTCATATGTACAAATTTCATAGATGAGGAATGACTGGGTTAAGAATAATTATTCTGGAGCCGGGCGCTGGTGGCTCACGCCTGTAATCCTAGCTACTCAGGAGGCTGAGCTCTGAGGATTGCAGTTCAAAGCCAGCCTGGGCAAGAGAGACCGTGAGACTCTTATCTCCAATAAACCACCAGAAAACCGGAAGTGGCGCTGTAGCTCAAGTGGTAGAGCGCTCGCCTTGAGCTGAAGAGCTGAGGGACAGCGCCCAGGCCCAGAGTTCAAGCCCCACGACCAACAAAAAAAAAAAAGAATAATTATTCTGGAGCCAGGTGTGATGGCACACCTGTAATCCCAGCACTGAAGAAGCAAAAGGAGGATTGAAAGGTCAAAGCCAGCTTGAGCTACATAGCAAGACCTTGACTCAAAAAATTTTGAGGTTAAGGATGTAGCTCAGTGGTAGAGTGTTTGCCTAGTAATGTGCAAGGCTCTGGGTTTGATCCCTAGCACTGAAAAAAAAAAAAAAATAGCCGGGCGCTGGTGGCTCACGCCTGTAATCCTAGCTACTCAGGAGGCTGAGATCTGAGGATCGTGGTTCAAAGCCAGCCCAGGCAGGAGAGAGCGTGAGACTCCTATCTCCAATAAACCACCAGAAAACCGGAAGTGGCGCTGTAGCTCAAGGGGTAGAGCGCTCGCCTTGAGCTGAAGAGCTGAGGGACAGCGCCCAGGCCCAGAGTTCAAGTCCCACGACCGACAAAAAAAAAATACACTTATTTTACTTTGAATGTGTGATTTTACTATAAAAAAGCTTCAACATTGGATTGATTATGTACTCCTAGTCCTGAAAATGGAGGATGTGACATAGGAAAGTTACAGGGATGGAAGCATAACTGAAGTAGTAGAACACCTGCACAGCAAGCACAAAACCCTGAGTTCAAATACCAGTACCATCAAAAATACAACCAAATCTTGCTTCGCAGTTACCTAGGGGCTTGAGTCTTGGCTCACTGGTGTCTGCAAACTGTGTGTTATGGGAAGCAGATGTTTTAGAGGTCATATCTAATTTTAAATCCCAGCTTAACTGGTTAGTATCTGTCTGATCTTTGGGAAATAACTATTCTAGACATTTTTATAACATTAGGAATATTATTTCATGGATCTATATTGTATTTAAATTTGATACCTAGAACATTGAACATGGTAACCACACAATTGTTCCATTTCCTCATTGCCTATAGAAAATAATGAGCGAGACCTCTAGTCTTGTACCACACATGTAACAATTACCTATTAGCTAAACTGTTTGGAGGTACAATGAAATTTTTGTCGATCATGGACTTGAACTCAGAACCTGGGCACTATCCCTGAGCTCTTTTTCTCAAGGCTAGCACTCTACCACTTTGAACCACAGCTTCTACTTCTGGTTTTTAGGTGATTAATTGGAGATAAGAATCTCACAGGGACTTTTCTGCCTGGGCTGGCTTCAAACCGTGATTCTTAGATCTCAGCCTCCAGAGTAGCTAAGATTACAGGTGTGAGCCACCAGCGCCCCACATTCACTTTTTTCTTATGTGACTGTACCTGTAGTCAATGTTAGACACACTACAGATGAAGCACAAATGCCCACAGGTACCAGGAATGGGCTTTCAATATCATTCAGTTGGCAATAGACAGTACGCATCATTCATGTTTCTATTAACCTCTTGTCGATCTCTCTCTCTCTCTCTCACTTTCTTTTCCTGAGGTTTGAACTCAGGGCCTCACATTTACTAAGCACTCTACCACTTAGGCCATGTCTACAGCCTTGCTTTATTGCTGGTTATTTGGAGATGGAATCTAGGAAACATTACCACCGGCCTTGAACCACGATCCTCCAGATTTCAACCCCCTGAGGAGCTAGAATTATAAGTATAAGCCACCTGTGCCTGGCTGTTATTTTTCTTAAATGCCAGTTTCAATAACCCAAGGCACCCTTTTACACTGATGTCAGGTTTAGTGCACATGAATTACTGAATGGAAAACAAAAAACACCAAGTTAAAGACTTTGATGGGAGGGAGGAGATTATATGAAAATGAATCCTACTCAATAGGCTAGCCCCGTGTGGCCCTGACATTATTACACAGGCTCACACTACCAGGGCTCGCTGCTTTATTTTCTAATCATTGTGTTTTCAAGTTGGCCTTCAAGATCATTGAGTGCTAAACTGTCTTTTTATCCTCAAGTAAGGTCAGCTTCCCCAGCCTCCCATACAACCTGGTTCATGCTGGGATAAAGAGGAAGATAGGAATGTTAAAACAATAATACTATGGTCTGAGGCCGGCAACGGGTAATCAGACTCTTGTAAGGTGGAGGCTGTTACCTGGGAGATTATTGGAA
Organism: Dipodomys spectabilis; assembly: GCF_019054845.1. NCBI lineage: Eukaryota > Metazoa > Chordata > Mammalia > Rodentia > Heteromyidae > Dipodomys > Dipodomys spectabilis. The sequence goes on along the minus strand of NW_024871203.1, from coordinate 1,323,246 downwards.
GAAAATAGGCCTAGCTTGCTTGCCTACCTTCCTTGCTTTCTTCTTTTTCGTCCTGCCCCTGGTGATCAGAGAGAATAACCCCTTTTCTACATTTATTTCCCTAAGGGTCAACTGAGAAGCTTTGTGGAGGTACCAGCTAAAGACTCGAGTTTCAGGACAACGGTCTGTCCTATTGCCAGGCTGTAACTCCAAGTATTAAGCTTAGATGGATAACATCTCTTAAGACCCTCAAGCCAGGCACCAGTGGCTTACACCTGTAATCCTAACTACTCAGGAAGCTGAGATCTGAGGATAGTGGTTCAAAGCCAGCCTGGGCAGGAAAGTCTATGAGAATCTTATCTCCAGTGAACCGCCAAAAAACCAGAAGTTCAGCTGTGGCTCAAGTAGTAGACTGCTAATTGTGAGCAAAAAAGCTCAGAGACAGTGTCCAGACCCTGAGTTCAAGCCCCAGGACAGCACAAAAAGAAAGAAAGAAAGACGCTCAAGTTCTACGTCCCACTGCCATGCCTCAGAGAAAGACCAATGTATCAAACTTCAGTAATATGAAATAGATAAATCAGGAGGCTATTCTTTACATGAAGAGTCAACATAGATATTCTTTTTTTTTTTTTTTTTTTTGTCGGTCTTGGGGCTTGAACTCTGGGCCTGGGCGCTGTCCCTCAGCTCTTCAGCTCAAGGCGAACGCTCTACCACTTGAGCTACAGCGCCACTTCTGGTTTTCTGGTGGTTTATTGGAGATAGGAGTCTCACGGTCTCTCCTGCCCGGGCTGGCTTTGAACCGCGATCCTCAGATCTCAGCCTCCTGAGTAGCTAGGATTACAGGCGTGAGCCACCAGCGCCTGGCAACATAGATATTCTTAAACAATTAAGAGACTACTCCAGATAAGATTTGGAATAATTTTTTGGGGGGGTCCAGTCGTGGGGCCTTAACTCTGGGCCTGGGCACTGTCCCTCAGCTCTTCAGCTCAGGGCTAACGCTCTACCACTTGAGCCACAGCGCCACTTCCAGCTTTTTTCTTTTTTACTTATGTAGTGCTGAGGACTCGAACCCAGGGCCTCATGCATGCAAGGCAAGTGCTCTACCACTGAGCCCTTGGAATAAATTTTGATCTTTTTGAGAAAGCACCTGAAGAATAAAGCAGAAGACAAATGTGGTTTGTACAACATTAATGTAAAATTCCCAAGTTCCCTGTGGACATTTATTATTAATATTTAGCCTCTGTGTGTATGTGTGTGTGTGTGTGTGTGTGTGTGTGTGTGTGTGTGTGCAGGTACTTGGGCTTGAACTCAGAGCTTGAGCTCTGTTCCTTAGATTTTTTTGTTCAAGGTTAGTGCTCTGCCACAACTATACTTCCAGATTTTTGGTTAACTGGAGATAGGAATTTCACGAACTTTCATGGCCAGGTTAGCTTTGAATGGCAATCCTCAGATCTCAGCATCTTGATTAGCTAGGGGATTATAGACATTACCGGATTGCCAAAGTGTTTTATCATACAATCATTCAAACTATTTTTATTTTTATTTTATTTTTTGTCGGTCATGGGGCTTGAACTCGGCCTGGGCGCTGTCCCTCAGCTCTTCAGCTCAAGGCTACTGCTCTACCACTTGAGCCACAGCTCTACTTCCGGTTTTCTGGTGGTTTATTGGAGATAAGAGTTTCATGGAGGGCTGGGAAGGTGGCTCAGTGGTAAAGCGCTTGCCTTGCAAGCATGAGGCCCTGGGTTCGATTCCTCAGCACCACATAAGCAAAAAGAAAAAAGCCGGAAGTGGCGCTGTGGCTCAAGTGGTAGAGCGCTAGCCTTGAGCTGAAGAGCTGAGGGACAGCGCCCAGGACCAGAGTTCAGGCCCCATGACCGGACCCAAAAAAAAAAAAAAAAAGAGTTTCATGGACTTTCCTGCCTGGGCTGGCTTTGAACCGTGGTCCTCAGATCTCAGCTTCTTGAGTAGCTAGGATTACAGGCATGAGCCACCGGCACCCAGCTATCTACCTATTTTTATACCAAATGGAAAAGGAGGTAAGGAATAGGGTTGCCTAGACAATGCAGCATGGGGAGGGAGTATAGCAAAGTTTTCTTGCCATACTGGCTTCAAACTGTGATCCTCCAGATCTAAAGCTCTTAAGTACCAGGAGCCACTAGCACCTAGTGATACTTTCTCTTTTTCCCTTCTCCCTCTCCCTCCACTCCCACCCTTCCTTCTCTTCTTCTTTCTTCATATGCTGGTCCTGAGGCTTGAATTCAGAGTCTGGGCACTGTCCCTGAGCTCTTTTGCTCAAGGCTAGCACTCTACCACTTTGAGCCACAGCTTTACTTCTGGTTAACTGGAGATAAGAGTCTCACAGAGAGGCTGGGAAGGTGGCTCAGTGGTAGAGCGCTTGCCTTGCATGCATGAGGCCCTGGGTTCGATTCCTTAGCACCACATACGCAAAAAGAAAAAAGCCGGGAGTGCCACTGTGGCTCAAGTGGTAGAGCGCTAGCCTTGAGCTGAAGAGCTGAGGGATAGCGCCCAGGCCCAGAGTTCAGGCCCCACAACTGGACCCCCCCCCCCAAAAAAAAAGAGTCTCACAGAATTTCCTATCCAGGCTGGCTTTGAACCTCAATCCTCAGATCTCAACCTCCTGAGTAGCTAGGATTACAGATATGAGCCACTGACACCCAGCTACTGAATATTTTATATCCCCTTCACTGCCTGAATGATGACATATGTACTCCTTTGATTTCTATATGCCCAAACACTAAAATAAAACAATATTTGATATCATCTTATTTCTTCCATAATGAATTTAGTACTGTATTAGGCAAATGGGAGTTTGGAGAAATAGTAAGATGAAGAAAATCTTGAAACTGTAACTCCTCTGTACATCCCCTTTATAACAACAATAAAAATTAAAAATTTAAGACAATCTTGAAAGAATAGAAGAAAGGCATACATTGATTCCATGCTTAATACACCTGACTATTATCCCTCTGCAAGAAATGGATTTGCATTTGGACAGAGACCAGAGGGAAGATGTCTAATAATAACTTCGGGCAGAATTCCAGTTGACCACAGTAAATGCCTAAGGAAGCTCATGGTTGTTTGTTTTCAACAATACAACACATTTAAAAGCATCTCTTATTGAAATGCATGCTGCTCTAGTGGCTAAATAGATGGTAATATGAGAAATGGAAGTCACTGATGTCTGGAAAGCCAATCATCTTTCTCAGTACTAGTGGCTGAGCATCCTCCATCCCAGCTGACATAATGCACCTTCTGCAAGACAGCAGTCTCTTGGCACTGCTCCACTTTGAAGTAAATCCCCCAAATGAACTCCTGCTAATGTGGCATATTGAGCCAGCTCCTTGTTTTATTTCCAAGGTCTTCTCAGTTGATCTGCAGCACATTCATCTTCATGGAGGGAACTACTGCAGGCTAGAATTACAACTTCCTTCTGACAGTAGAATGCACCACTAGAAGAACTTGACCAAGGTCATTAAACAAATCCTCCAGCAGACAGCTTTAAGGATGGCTGGCCCTTGTTAGAAAGGGTTTATGGGGAGTCCCTTTTGAGCTCAGAGGATTTGTCTAGTCACAATCAAAGACTTGGGGAGATAGAGGAGAGTTCATGTCCACAAAGAGTCCCTATCCCAAAGGAGTTAAGTTTTCAAGGAGAGCTATTATATCACCCAAGGTCACTGTTTTTGTTTTGTTTTGTTTTGTTTTTTGGTTCGTTGTGGGACTCGAACTCAGGGCTGGGCACTTTCCCTGAGCTCTGCTACTTAAGGCTAGCATTCTACCACTTGGAGCCACAGCACCACTTCCAGTTTTCTGGTGCTTAATTGGAGATGAGTCGCATTGGGACTTTCCTGTCCAGGCTGGGTTTGAACCATGATCCTCAGCTCTCAGCCTCCTGAGTAGCAAGGATGACAGGCGTGAGCCACTGGCACCTGGAATTCCTATGTTTTTCTTTTTCACAGTTAAGTATCTGAGCCACCTTGCATTATATGTAATCAGAAAAATATTGAAGGACAGAAAACCAGTCAATGGTTGAGAACACACATTCCTAATAACAGAAAGAAAAATTCTCAGAAATATCTTAAGCTGAGTCCTAGAGGCTCATACCTATAATCCTAAGTATTCAATGTCTGATGTCTGAGGATTGAGTTTCAAAGGCAGCCTGAGCAAATCAGAAAGACCCTTATATGCAGTTAAGCAGCAAAACTCAGGAAGTAGAGGTATGGCTCAAGTGGTAGAGTACCAGTTTTGAGTTTAACTAAGTAGAGTTTGCAATGCTCTAGGTTCTATCCCCAGTACCAAAAAGGAAAAGACAAAAAATACACACAAAAAGAGGGTGGGGTGAAGCTGGGTGCCAGTGGCTCATACCTATAATCCTAACGATTCAGGAGGCTGAAGATACGAGGATCGCAGTTTGAAGCCAGCCTGGACAAAGTGTCTATGAGACTCTTCTCTCCAATTAACTCTCAAAAACCAGAAGTGGCACTGTGGCTCAAATGGTAGAGTGCTAGCCTTGAGCACAGAGAGGCTCAGGGACAGAGCCCAGGCCCTGAGTTCAAGCTCCAGGACTGGGAAAAAAAAAAGTGGAGTGAGAATTTGAGGCCCTGAAATCAAGCCCCACTACTGGCATTCACACACAAAAATCTCAAAGCATGGGGCTGGGAAGGTGGCTCAGTGGTAGAGTGCTTGCCTTGCATGCATGAGGCCCTGGGTTTGATTCCTGAGTACCACATAAGCAAAAAGAAAAAAGCCGGAAGTGGCACTGTGGCTCAAGTGATAGAGCGCTAGCCTTGAGCTGAAGAGCTGAGGGACAGCACCCAGGCCCAGAGTTCAGGCCCCACGACCGGACCCAAAAAAAACCCCAAAAAACAAAAATCTCAAAGCAGAACACCATAGTAAAGTGATAAGGGTAAAATGATGACATTCTTGCCATTCTTGCCAGGCGCTGGTGGCTCACACCTGTAATCCTAGGAGGCTGAGATCTGAGGATCACGGTTCATAGCCAGCCCAGGCAGAAAAGTCCCTGTGAAACTTTTACGTCCAATTAACCACTCAAAAACTGGAAGTCATGCTGTGGCTCAAAGTGGTATAGTGCTAGCCTTGAGCAAAAGAGTTCAGGGACAACACCCAAGCCCTGAGTTGAAGCCCCTTGACCAACAAAAAAATGACATTCTTAAAATAGGTCCCATCATAAAACCCTAATGAATTTTGTTATGCCTTTCCATTTCTTTGGCAGTGTAGTTTTATTCTATTTCCCCCTCTTTGTCTTCTTTTTTTTTTCCGCCCCCCAATCCTGGAGCTTGAAACCCAGGCCTGGGCACTGTACCTGATCTCTTCTGTGCTCAAGGCTAGCACTCTACCACTTGAGCCACAGCGCCACTTCCAGCTTTTTCTGTTTATATGGTACTGAGGAATCGAACCCAGAGCTTCATGCATACTAGGCAAGCACTCTACCACTAAGCCATAGTCCCAGTCCCCTTCTTCCTGTTCTTATATTTTCCACTAAATGGGGAATAAGACAACTGGGAAAACTACATGAGTTCCTTCCAGAAAAGTTTCCCCTTGAAATATGAATCAATTGAGTTTTCAATATCATTATAAATAGGCTAATTACAGGGATCTAAATATAGATTGTTTGAAACTCTGTTTATTCAGTGATGCCACTGTCCCCCAAATTTCAACAAATAAGAGAAAGGGCTTGATAACTGAAGGGGAATCTAAGTGTAGAGTTTCGTTCCTAAGCAGGCCCCTCTGAAATCCTTCATGTCTTTTCCATTGTTAATCAGCCACAGTCTGTTGATGGCTGTGGCACAGTGACCCACATGTGACAGGGCGATATGGGTGTTGGAAGAAAGCATATATCAAATTTGAAAGATGAAGTGCTGGGCATGGGTGGTTTATGCCTGTAATCCTAGCTGCTCATGAGGCTGAGATCTGAGAATCACAGTCCAAAGCTAGCCTGGGCAGGAAAATCCATGAGACTCTTATCTCTAATTAACTACCAGAAAACCAGAAGTGGCACTATGGTTCAAGTGGTAGAGTGCTAGCCTTGAGCACAAAGAGGCTCAAAGACAGCTCCTAGGCCCTGAGTGCAAACCCCAAAACCTACACACACAAAAAAAGAGAAAGAAATGTGAACCTCTCATTTCCATGTGCCATTCATTCTGTTCATCAACAAACTTTGTAATTCTCAGGTATAAGTCAACAGTTATTTAAGTAAGATCCACGGCAAAGGAAAAGCTGTTCTACGATGCATAAATATACATTTAGATTACATCCAAAACAACACTGATCAAAGTTTGTTCATGAGATATCAGGTGCTTCAAAAAAAATTAGTAGTTTATAAATTATAAGCCTCTGTGCTTCTATTTTTTAAAAGGCACTTTTATTTTTCTAGTCCTGGGTCTTCAACTCTGGGCTTGGGTGCTCTCCCTGAGCTCCTTTTTTTTGCTTAAGGCTAGCATTCTACCACTTGAGCCACAACACCACTTCTGGCTTTTTCTGAGAGGTTTATTGGAGAGTCTCATGGACTTTCCTTCCCATGCTGGCTTCAACCCGAGATCCTCATATCTCAGCCTCCTGATTACAGGCAAGAGCCTCCAGCACCTGGCTAGAGCCACTTTCTGTAGCTCAAGGTAATGATGAAAACATAGAACTTCTCAAATCAAAGTAGATAATTGAACTATTCAACTTTCTTTCACATGCATACCCTTTAAAGTAGAGCAATCAAAAGTTAGAAAGATAATGTATCTCACTTAAGCGTTTGCTATGCTGTAGGTAGGAGGAAGATCTCCTACTTGTTTAGGTGTGTAATGCTTTTTAGGTGTTAAATTCCTAACTGTCCCAAGGTGAGCTCCCACTTATTCACTCTGAACCTGTTTCCTCACGTCTGGGAGGTAAGGGGACACTGTGGGGGGACTTGGCATGGTTCTTGTGAGTTAACTGGGCTGAGTGAACTGGTGAAAGTGAAAGTGGAAAGCAATTTGAACTTTCTTCCTTCCCTGGCTTTTCTCTGTCCTGCTCACCTCTGTCAGTCAGGCCAACCCAGGAACCAAACACCTAAGGTGAAAGGGATGGAAAGGAAGTGACACAGGAAGCTGAAAGGATACACAAGTAGGAGCTGGATGTTGGGCTGGGAAGGTGGCTTAGCGGTAGAGCGCTTGCCTTGCATGCATGAAGCCCTGGGTTCGATTCCTCAGTACTACACAAACAGAAAAAGCTGGAAGTGGCACTGTGGCTCAAGTGGTAGAATGAGCAAAAGAAGCCTAGGGACAGTGCCTAGGCCTCAAGTTCAAGCCTCAGGACTGGCAAAAAAAAAAAAAAAAGAGCTGGATGATACCTTCCTCTCCCTTGCCCTTTATCTCTGTCAAGAAGCTATGTTATTTAAATTCAAACATTGATTGTCTTCTAAAATAGAATCAGGGAAGCCAGGTGCTAGTGGCTCATACCTGTAATCCTAGCTAGTATCTGGGGCAGTTCAAAGCTAGCCTGGGCAGGAAAATTTATAAGATTCTAATCTCCAATTAGCCACCAAAAAGTCATAAGTAGAGCTATGGCTCAAGTAGAAGACCACTAGCCTTGAACACAAAAGCTCAGGGCCAGTTTCCAGGCCCTGAGTTCAAGCCCCAGGACTGGCACGCTTACCTGTGTGTGTGTGTGTGTGTGTGTGTGTGTGTGTGTGTGTGTGTGTGTGTACACAGAAATAGACTCTGGAAGATCTTGTAACATACTTGTAGAAGCTTACTTTTCAGTGCTAAACCATGAGTTGTTTAGTGGCTCAAAGGAATCCCTTAGTAACAAACTTATTGAGATAGTTCGTGACCCATAAGAATGTAGATTCTATATTGTGTATGTCATTCAGCACCTGGCTAAAGGTGGAAAAGGCAGTGAATAGTAAACTGCCCTAGGAAAAATATATTTTTAAAAATTTAAAACATATGGGGCTGGGAAGGTGGCTCAGTGGAGGAGTGCTTGCCTTGCATGCATGAGGCCCTGGGTTCGATTCCTCAGCACCACATTAACAGAAAAAACCGGAAGTGGTGCTATGGCTCAAGTGGTAGAGCGCTAGCCTTGAGCTGAAGAGCTGAGGGACAGCGCTCAGGCCCAGAGATCAGACCCCACAACAGACAAAAAAAAATTAAAGCATAGTGAATGTAATTCCTTTCTTGCTTTTAAGGAAGTTATTGTAAGCCAGTCTTTGAACCCTTATTAATCTTTATTCAGAAATAAGAGTTCTATAAAATCTGTATGCTCTCATTTTTTAGGGTTCTCAGAAAATGCTTCAGCACAAAATTCTATAATAAAAACCTCTTCCCAGGGTCAAACATTTCAGCCAATCAAAGCGTTGCATCTTTAAACTTGGGATGGCTTAGTGTATCTCTTGGATCTAGGGGTTCAAAGAATGGTCTCTCTAGGTGAAACTACAAGACTTCAAGCCTTAGAACCCCCAGAACCTCCCTCCATTTGGTAGTTTTTATTCCTTGAGGGCACTAAAGTGATTGGGAACAAACTTCTTATCTGCCTGAGGGATCCAGACCCGAGGCAGAGAGACTGATGAAATTAGGTGAAGGAAGCTAGGAGCGCCCTGTTTCCACACTCTCATTAAAGGCATGCATCCCCATTCGAAATGGGCTCTCCGCTACCTGAATAGATAGCCCCACACACACACTGCCGGAAATGTTCCCGAGTCATTTCAAATGCACCTTATTTCGAAAGACACCCTTGAGGGATTTGGACTTATTGATTTTTGACATTTTCATATGAATGAGGAAGTTTTGCTGCCATGTCGCTTTCATCCCCCGCCCTCCCCCCCCCCCCGCCCCGAAATTGGCATCAGGCACCCAAACCAGTTGAGGACCGCATCATTCCTGAGCTAAAAATTGATAACTTAACAAGGGACTCGTTCCAAGCTTTGTGAAGAGAAAAACCATTTTAAAACGGCAAACTGTAGGATTTTTACCTCCAGATACGACCGTACACCTAAAAGGAGAGGAAGAAAAAAAAAAAAAAAAAAAGGCCGTTCGTTCCCTCCTCCCAAAGCACAAAAACACAGCATACCCAAGCGCAGCCCGTGTCCTACCCAGCCATACAATAATGCTTTGTAAGCTGAGAGAAGCACCCGGTATAGAAGCGAAGTATAAACAGCTGAGAAGAATTAGGCAGTAGCTCCATTCTCATTTACATGAAAATCCTCTAAGCAACGTTTTTCTTGCTGGCTGCGGGCACATAAGGAACTCTTTTGTGCCATAGCCACGCATACATTTGCATCCTTTGTCTTTACTTACCAGTCGAGGCTGTGGGCATGTGTGCTCTATTTCCTCCATGGTTTCTGAGGGAGGCTCATTGGAAAGGGATTTTGGGATACCTGTTTCTGACTCAGCATCAGTAAGTACTGGCATGACCAGTGAATGCTCCCTCCAGCTCTACACCCTCTGAGAGTCTCCTCCCAGGCAGAGAATGTTTTCTTTGTCACGTATTTTTCTCTCCCCTACCCATCCCCCTTCTTTCCTTCTTTGCTGTCTTCCCTGGGGGAAGTAAAGAGGTTAAACACCCCTCCACCCCCCACCCCACGCCGCCCCTTTCTTTCGCTGAGAAGCCAAGAGGCAAGGCCTCAGTTTATCACTATAACAACCAAAAGGCACTGGAGCGTCTGGTGCGGATACAGTATCCTCATTTGCATGGAGCGCGCTGGTTGGCTACTGTCATCATAGTACCACTCCACCGGCAAGCGGCCGGGCCCTATTGGCTAACCAGCGGTACCCACTGCCCGAACTTGCCGCTTTTGTTTGTTCTGTTTAATTCAGTTGCAAAGGTCTCCTTACATATTCTGAGTAAGATTGTCCGGCTGCGGGACCCAGATAAGATAAAGCCCCTTTCTGAACAACCCGGGACGCGTGGAGAAAGAACACAGCAGACCTCTACTGAAGAAGGATCGTGTTCCTGGTTTGAGTGTAGGAAGTGCTGCGATCAGAATATTCGCTAAATCCGAGTCACCCTGAAAGACAAAGACACTTTTGAGCCCAAATCCACTGTGCCAACTACTAGCTGGCCTCTCAGGAAATTCACTGTGGGCCACTGAGAGTTTATCTCCTGGGCGGCATAGGACAAGAAACACTGGCAGATCCCCTAAGACCTGATAGAGCCCAGGAGGAACTTGGAAGGAGTTAGATTTTCTTTTGAATACCCTCCCCAACTGCTTCCTCTGTCAGCCACTCTTGCCTCTCAAGGAAATTTGTTGTTTAATCATTCCAAGGGCTGCTCCCATTTTATCAATCCTCGATCCAATCTCCTAAGCATCCTACTGTCAAAAACACCCACAGATTGTGAAAAGGTTTTGTTGTTGTTGTTGTTGTTTGAAATCCCAAAGAGAATGTTAAAAGAGGAACATTCTGGCAAAACTCAAAAGAACTTAAAAAACTTATTTGTTCTAGTGAAATGCCCATGTTTAACGTTAATAAAAATATATAATTACTAGCTTTTATGAAGTACAGATACAGTGCTAAGCACTTTACCTAGATTATTTAATCTTCTTAAGAAACCAAGTAGGTAGAGCCTATTATCCCCATTTTACAGGAGAGGAAATTGCAGCTTAGAGTAATAATTGTTCAGGATCTCAAAATTCCTAAGTAATGTAACTGGTATTTGAAAGATTTGGGGTGGTAGGATGCAGTAGGTGTACTAGAAAATGAAACAGAAGGTATCTCTAAGAAGTGCTTATTTCTTTTTATTTTTTTTCCTCCAGCTATAGTTTGG